>NW_019091196.1:6250000-7500000 GCF_002217175.1 Folsomia candida
TTGCACGAGCCTCTTGAATTCAATTTATCGTTAATTGGCATTATGTGAGTCAGAACTTTACTAAACTTAACTTATCCAGAGAGTAGGAATGGATGGGATTTACCTATTAAATTAATTGCATGAGCATTACCTCACAGAAAAAATATAACACTTGAAAATTCTGTAAATCCAAAGCTCATCAGTTACGTAAAATAAATGCAGGCATGAAATAAAACCATGCAGTTTTCGAGGGTGTGTCAAAAACACTTGACCAGAAGAATAGAGAAACGTGACGTTGTTACTGATAAAAATAATTAAGTGGATATCATCCATATTTTTTTAAATCTCCACAAATAACGCATAGGTTTGCAAAAAAATATTTGCAAAATATTTAGCATATGTACATGAATATAATTCTTAGCCAGGAGTAATGAAAGAAGAACAAGTTTTTTTGCACTCAATATTTTCATTTTGCACACATTTGCCTCATGCAAAAATCATCACACCACCACATCCACGCCTTTGTTGCTATCCAATGAGAGATTTACCCTCTCATTTTTTGCACAGATTCTTAAGCAATAACTAAACAGCGGAGTGAGTTATGTAATAAATTCATGAATTGAATTCGTAGCGTAATAACGATGATATGATGCATGCGAGGACAGGATGGTGTTTGGTTTATTGATAAGCTTGCCAAAGTGTCGCAAATTTTGTGCTAAATATTGCTAAATATTAAAACTCAATAATGCTTATTTTTTTCGTTTGTAATGGAATCCTAAATCTGGATGTTAATAAGGTCATAGGTCAATAAATAGTTAGCAGATCGTCGCAGTAGATAATAAACGATGAGGAAATCTTATCTATTTCATTAATCATGTAATTAATGCGTGTTATTTAGCTTCCTTCATTCAGAATTTGCCAGTTTGTTACATAAATAAATTGGTCTCATGTACATAAAAAACAAGTACGAAAATGCGCATCTCACACTTATCGTAAAAATAAGATAACCCTAGCCATTAATTAATTCAAGAAATTCACTCTTTTTTATGTTGCCTGGCCGTTAAATAAACTATTTAGCGAGTAAATAAAAATAAAGAGGAAACAAAAAAATGCGCCATATTTTTTAATGACGATCATAAAAATCGTAACAAAATTTAAATTCGCAAATTATTTATTTTGCAGAACCGAAAATGTCTCGCAAAATCTTGACCCTGGTCGCGGTTCCAGCTGCGAAAACGAGCTTCGCAAGGACACAACTTTTCTCAAACTTGTTTCATCAGCCCTCATTAGTCAGAGGATTAAATACCCACGCGCTGAGCCCCACCGTGACCTTGATCTCGCAACATGGCGCCACAAAACACCTCCGCAACCGACCCGACCTGACCCAATATTCGAGTGAGGGTCGCCCCCTCTCCATCCTGATTTGTTGGCTCATGGCGAAGAACAATGCGGTCAAAAAATACGCCAAGTTCTATCTGGATCATGGTAAGGACTTTAAAAAGAAATATATTTTTAACTAGATACACAAATGCATAATGCCATGAATTTTTGATGGGATGAAAAAAAAATTATGTAACAAATAGGTTAGGATTTTTATTTTATGAAATTCAATTTTGAGAAGCCGAAAAGAATATTTGTCAAAAGCTAAAACTTAAAATCAAATTTATTAAGATTCTCGATTGGTTTAAGTGAGAATGTTACAATTTTGATACAACAATTGAGATGTAGCATATTTTCCACATGCGATCAACGTTCTGTGCAAATTAGGAGAACCGTATTAAGAGAATGGATTATCTTTATCTATAATTTAATTATTATTCCTAATAATATTTCTTTTACTGGCGTCCTGATATGCAAACTAATTTCGAAAATTTCACCCAATATTTCCAAACCTCCTGCCTTAATTTTCATCCCATTAAACCATCTCTCATTTTTGTTATCCTTTCAGGCTTTGACGTCCTCACCGTCCGCGTCACACCTACCCAACTCCTCCTCCCATCTAGAATCGAACCCATCGTCACCAACGAAATCCTGCCCGCCCTTCTCACCTCTGACCACGACAAAAAACTCATCCACGGCTTCTCCGTCGGGGGCTATGTATTCGCCCGAATGCTCAAATACATGCAAGACCACCCCCACGGCGACCACCTCATGGCTTCCATGAAAGCGCAAATCTGGGACTCCGTCGTGGACGTGAATGGCGTCGCGATTGGCGTCAGCAAATCCGTATTTGGCGAATCCGCGATGCAAAAAGGGCTCGAGAGTTATATCGATTTCCACATGAAAGCTTTTTACAACGTGGCCACGAAATACTACTTTGACGCGCATCACTACTACTACAATCGACCCTTGAACGCGCCTGCGCTCTTCTTTTGCTCCCAAGCCGACCAGATAAGCACGATGGATGTGATTCAAGAAGTTCAGAAGGAATGGGCCGTCAAAGGGATCAAGTGTGTCAATCAGATTTGGGAAAATACCGCTCATGTCGGACACATGAGGGCCTATCCGGACCAGTACACGACCGTGTTGAAGGACTTTTTGGCGAAAAATGGGATCCACAAGACGCCCGAAAGAGTGACCGAGAGGGAAGAAGTTTTCAACCCGATTTCACTCGGAATTCATCCAAACGTCGTGTATAGCAAGGCTGTCTAAAAACTAAAAGTGTGATTTTTTTTCGTTACGAAAATCAATTTTAAAATAAATTTTTGATTTATAAAAAAATGACAGAAATTTGGTTAAGTAATCGAAATCGGTTTTGTTTTAAGCTTGAGAGAAATAAAAGTTTGGAGAAATCGCTTAATTTTCCTTAATATATTTTAATTTATAGTTATATCGCTCGTTATCGCAATAATTAAGGGTTAATTAAGTATGAAATTTTGTTATGTATTATTAGTCAATAACATTTAATTTTTTGAGTAATGTTTTCAATAAAAGTTAAATATTGACGGGTATTAAAAATTATGTTTGGGTTTCACACCGAAAAATTAATTTTGGCATGAGTTAAGAATTATTTAACAATTTCAGATGTCGTGTGCCTTGACGATAATGCAATTTTTCAAAAATAATTATACAACATTTCATAACTTAAATTTTCATCCAGTTTTTTTTATTTCTTCGTTTCCAATATTTTAAACAAATATTACGATTACATTCATTTTTTAAAAATTATTTTAGTTTATTTAAACACAAACTCAGCTCGAACAAGAAAGTTGTCAAGTATGGCAAAATTGTATGTATATCATTCATTATAAAGCATATTTTTTAGCAATTATACTGAAAAATTCATCCATAAAATTTAGAATGAAAATTCCCACAAAACTTAAACATGTATAGCTGTCCCGTAAAAATTTTCTCGCTCGTTTGCTGTTGCTTTGTTAGTGGTGAGTTGTACATTAAGTTTCATCTTCATCTTTAATAAATATTAGCAAATTGTTACGATTAACGAAGTCCCAAAGTTAACCCGCTTTTCCCACAATTAACAGTTTTTTTAAGTAGAAGAGTATACAAGAGCTACGTATTTTTGCTATTTTTCGATATCTTAGATTATTGAAGCGATTCACTCGGATGTTTGTAAACAGTGGAAAATTTTGCGAAATTATTTTGCAAACTTGTGGCTTGCTTTTCCTTCGTAATCTTTGCACGCAAACTGGCACTAAATTTACAAAGATCCGAGAGAATGCCTCGCTGAAAAATGCGTTAAAATGTTCTCTCATAGGCGTTTTTTTAGATAAAAACGAACGATAAGGTTATTATTAAGCTATTTTACAATACAATACTTAATACACTTTTTATCCTCGTGATAAAATTATTGATTGATTTCTTGCGCTGCTAATACTTTTTGTTTTTGTTAGTTTCGCTGCTAATTAATTAAGTATAAACAATGTCGTTACGTAAAGTGTAAGTGTTTCAAGTATACGATTAGTACATATGCAATTCTTAATTAAATTAAGTTAAGTTAAGGTAGCTCATTCAGGTTTTAGCGGATTTGCTGTAAATTTCCATAAGTTGGATCAACTCAGTAATTTCCGTTTCTTCAAGTCGTCCACTTTCAGGTCGAAGTCATACCTACGAAAATATTAGAAAATTAATCAGTTACTTTCGGGACGATTTTTCTTCAAAATAGCAAAATTGCAAATAATATGAGAAAAATATAAAAATAAGGTCTAAATTCTAGGTAAAATTTTAACAAGATTTTTGAAAAATAAGTAGCAGTGAGATAAATTTATTAATATGGCCCGATTTTTGCGTCGTGCTTGTCTTACGCTGAATTTTTTTAGACATGTTGCTTATTTTTAGCAGCATTTCTAGCGTTTTGAATTTCCTGTCTCACCGCGTCATAGCTTGCGTAATAATAAGGAAGTAAAATTCAACACGGTGTATTAAGAACAAGAAGAACATTTAACAAGTTTTTTAAAGGGTTATATAATTAATTATGTGGAAATTGATGGAGAGAAAAATTATCTGAGGAGCTTACTGGAGGACAGAGTCTGGAATGACGAGATGTTCAGTCGGAATTTCGAGACAGAGGTCGGATAAGGTGTAGACGAAGCGGATCTTGCGACTGAACTTTGTGCTGAAATTTTGAAACAATTAAAATTAAATATAAGTAAATTTACAAATTTTTGGATGAAACGGAAGAAAGAGATGCCTTCTTTGATACATGAATGGGCTTCATTCATTCAAGGATTTTCATTTTCACTATTGCGTTGCTAATTGCTTATCTTCAAAGGTTCGAAATTAATAGACGAATATCTCCCAAAAATGGGAATTTTGAGAAAAATCTGTGGTACAGTTTGACGACATAATTAATTTTTGGGAAAAAAGTTTAAAATGAAAAATTGGATAAAGATTCCAGGTCTAGCAACAATAAAGATTCCAAGTCCAATAAAATGTGTGTGTTATCGCACCTGAAAATCTAATCTTACAAATATATAATTTTAACGTCAGAAATAAAAATTTTGTAAAAACTGCATCGAAACATGTTTCATAAACACTAAACAGGTAACATTAACGTCGAAAATAATAATTCATACCAAAAAAACTCAAATTTTTCTACTACACTTTACTATTTCATGAAATTTATGTCCCCCATTTTAATTAAGGGCAGCCTGACTAAATTTACCTTACGAAGGGTCTCGTTAAAGCGACCACCGTCCTCAACCAGAAGGTCGGATGGACGAGGTAAATCCCCTTCAAATTCTTCCTGAGGCGATGGTTGATAAGTTGGTAACACTTTTTGAGCCAGGCCCACGTCGGGCTGGCGCTCTTGGGTGTGGCGCCGTGCAAATATACTAAAATGTAGTCTTCTACGATCAGTTCTTCAAGTGTGGAGAGGACATATCTGTGGGAAAAAATACTAATTATTTTGGGAATTAAGCCATAAAATTGATAATTAATTATTTAATTAATTAACCACCCACAGGAATAGGTGATCCATCAAGTAAGTGTAGTCCTTCTGACTGCGGTCGGGTAAGTTACATCCGGAAAACAGAATTATGGCGACATTTTTCTCCGCATCGAAATAACCTCCATGCGACAAGCATTTCCGGTATGGCTGGATAGCTTGGAGGTCAATTTGGACGTCAGCGGGGCCAACGCGATAAGGTTTCCAACGCATCGAAGCATCAATCTCGTCTTCATCGCGAGGCAGGTTTGGGATCCCGTCGGGTTTATGACTAGTCGCGATTGACTCGAGTTCTGAAAATAAATTGCGAATTAGTACATACATAACTTATTATTCGCAAATTTTTTTTTCGCAAATTTCTACTCACGGCCCATAATGGAATCTTCCATATCGTCCGGAGTATCCAGATCGAGCGTGATTTCATCATCGTCCACCCCGTTCTCAGTCCGCATCGTGTTTTCGTCGTCATTGTTCAAGGTAGAATTTCTAATCGAGTAGAAAATATCGGATGCTGTCGTAGCCTGCGAGGCGTCGTCGCCACCGGCACCGCCACCACTGCCGCCGCCAACGCCAACGCCAAGCCCGTCGTCAAACTCGGTGGAGGAAATCATACTAAGAATATTTTCATCGACGGAAATCTTCCTCCTGTTGTGGGCCGGCTGTTTGGGAGGTTTGACTATGAAGAAAGAGAAAATTATACATAAATACAAGCAATAATTACCTAATTACCAACAGTAAATAATTAACATGCAAATTCACACAATTAGTGACAAATTAAACAAAACAAAAAACACCACGCAACAAAAAATACCTTGGGAGGAGGAGGAGGAAGAAGAAGCTGGATTATTAGTCTGATTATTATCCACCCTTATCAAACTAGTGGGTTCAGGACTGCTCATTTCTAACTCGTCGGGGTCCTCAGAACTCAAATTTAGTGGGACTTTCACCCTACGCAGGGTCCCTTTCGGATTGGAATTCATACTCTCGACAAACACACCCTCCACGACGCGATCGACCGCGATAACCTGGCCGTCCTTCCCCTTAAAAGAGAACCGTTTCGAGTCGCTTCGCACGAGACACGTGCCATTCGAATTGTTCGACGTGGTTCTTGAATTGGAATTATCGTCATCCTCCCAATCTTCATCGCCCACGCCGAGGTCGACTTCGTCCATGTCGTCGTCGTCATCTTCGTGGGTGGTGGTCCTGGCGTCGTCCAGACTCGGGGTACGGATCCCTTTCGAGAGAGCGATCCTCCTTCGCATCGAGGCCGTGAGTGGGGTCGCTCTTTGGAGAAGGTCCGAAGTCGGGCTGGGTGACTCGATCCCACTCTCACTGCCGCCTTTGCCTTCATCATCAAAATCTGCGGGTTCCGTTTTCGGCGTTGAATTACTGGACGTGCTGTGCGTATCGTCATCACACGAGGACGAAGCGTCCGAATGGAAGCCGTTCGACATGGAGGAACTTTTGGATTTAAGTCCCCCACCGTCATCCGATTTCGGCGGGATTTTATTATTACCGACATCATTATTATTACTGCGATTATTAATCGGGGAAGGTAAGCTCGCCGGGTTGAGAGACCAACTCAACGCCGCCATGACGTTGGGGTCGATAAATCTCTCCAGTCTGTCCTTGTTGTCGAGAATCTCTTCAATTTCGATGGGGCTGAGGATATTCTTAATTTCGCCGCTGAGACAGTAAATATTATTGAAGTTGGACGACTCATAGACCGCGTAGAGCTTATCGATCGTCTCCTGGGGGAGAAAGTAGTTGGATAAGGATTCCAAATCGGAGGTGGAATTCGACACGGAAAGCGTTGGAGGTCCTGTAGCATCGTTATGGGAACCTTTTCTCCGGGGAAGAATGGACATTAAATCGGGCGCGTTTTCACAAACTATGGCATCAATATCGAGTAGACTTTGGGGTTCGAGGAGGTCAAAGTTTGGCTTGAGGGGGGTCACGATTTCCGACTTTTTCATCGTATTTCTCGCCTTCGGGATGGGAGTTGAGGTTTTGTTGTAATTATTATTATTTTCTGGGGTGAGGGACCTGTTGATCTCGTCCTCTTCGTCGTACGTGGATAACATGGCTTCAAACTTGTCGAGTTCTTGGGTCGCTTTATCGGCCGCGATTTTATCGTAAGTTCGTCTAACTTGGCGTCGGAAGGAGAGCTGTCGGGACATCACGGACTCATGGCTCATGGGGAGGATGAAGTCCTCGATGTAGTCGTCGAGCGCGTTGGGGTCATTTTCATGGGAAACGCTGAGGTAGGAGGAGGATCCGGACTGGTCGTCCGGTGGAGAAAGCCCGACTTGGTCTAGATTTATTGCTGGAATGACGAAATTCGGTTTCAGGGAGTCTGTCGTGAGAGGAAAATAAAGAAAAAAACAGAAGCAAAATTAAAACGCATGCAAAAAATTTGGTAATAAGTAAAGACCTAATAATCAAACCGTGCAAAAATGCGTGCCTATTTTTTTGCAATTCACTAACTGCTAAATACCTTTCTTGACAAGACGGACTTGTCCATTTACATCGTCGACGTGAGCCTGATAACTTGACACGCTTGACTCATCCTCACTCACCACGCCTGAACACATTGCAAGAATTTAAATATTTATGTACGTAATGGGGGTGGGAATTTACATAATTTTGTGATCATTTAATTCCTACACCGCCCAAGATAATGATCCTTATCGTCTTGTGGGCATAATACAAAAACATCTTCATGACTAAAACAGGGGTGACAATATTTGTAATTAAAAGGGGCACGTTTCAAAAATTCAGGTACATATTTAAGATTCTTCACCTTTAAGAATTTAAAGTGAAATCATCTTCTTCACGACCAGACCATAATTGGTGGTGGTTGGGTGGTTTAAGTGGCGAATTGGATTCACACATTGTGCCAAAATTGTCGTTAAATTGCAAAGGATTGTATTTCATTTCAGTCGAATTATTATGAATTTCTTCTCTACGCATATTTAACTTCTATTCATACAGAAATAATTATTGAGTGAATGACTTGTGACAATTTTCAATGAATTTTTGAAAAGCGGTCGATAATCATCTCCTTTTAGAAGAAAAATGAAGTGTGTGAAGAAGAAGTAAAAATCGTGTCACGTTAATTTTGTAAAGAGGAAATGAGAAAGTAAAATTAACTAAAATTAGAGTAAGGTCTAATTTTAATGGATAAATGAAAATATTTGTATTTATGTAGGTTATCAATTGAAGGGACATTTATTTCTGTAACGATTTGTATGGCTAAAAACTTGTAAAGTAAAAACGGTATATGCACCATCGTGTGCGTCACAAATGGCGTAATTTTGACCACGGTTAACCGTTACGTTACGTTTTAAGTGACGGTGTCACCGTTGGAGGAATTGCAAATTGCAAATTGTTATGACTTTCGACCTGCACATGATGAAGTTGAAGTGATGCGCAAATTTCACGTTGGGCAAGGAATTCATTTCATATACCGGATTTTTCAGTAGGTATTACGCAAGTAATAAAAAATGTGTTGTTGTGTACTCACCCGTGGTGGTACACAAACACGAAATTGTAGCTTTTTAGTAAGGAACAAGGACACTGATTTTTTTGAAAAAAAAACTATCCAATTTTCACGGGTAAATTGCCACTCTAAATACTTTTGAGATATAGGAAAACTAAAACTGTCGTGAACGATTATTAATCAACAAAGGTGACACAATTGTGTTATGAAAGAATTTCAGATTCGGTTTGGCTGATTATGCAAATTAGATTATACAACCACAGGACTTCAAAAGTTTTTTTTCAATTACATTGTGTTTGACAGTTTGACACTAATTTTCCACGTCGTCGGTCAGTGTTACTGACTTTACCTCGTGTTCCGTTTTTGGTGAGAATTTAGCGTCAAATGCGTTTATTTTTTATTTTTGTAGAATTTATTTAACTACAGGTGATGAAGCCAAAATCTGATTTTTAATTGAAAAAATATAATTGAAGAATCTTCAATAAAGTCCTTAAATCAGCTATTATTATCTATCATTGACTTAAAAAAAGTGAAGTGGACGGACATTAAACTGCGTTTTTGATGATGGTTACTACTTTATACATCTGAATTCGTTTCATGCTGATAATGCATATAGTGTGAATTATGTGCTACCGATAACAACTTATATATCGATTATCATTGACCAGATGAACATTAATTTATATACGCTTAGCTCAATGAATAGTTATTTTATGCTCAGTAAGCTATGCGTATGCAAATATTTAAATAAAACTGCTCCTCATTTATGTCATCCATTCAACCGTGCGATATCCATTCTGTGCTGTGCATTACACTAATTATTACGAGATTATCACGAAATAAAAGGCATACTGGTTTGGTTGTGCTTTCGTCAACCTTCAGTCAACCATATGGTCACAAAGACATCGTAGAATTAATTTAATTTTATAACATTTATGCCTCTTTACAGATTTGCTCATTAAAAATTAGAAAAAAACGATGATGATAGAAAACGAAATAAATGTCACCTTCAATTTTAACACGTATTTAAACCGTGCTCACATCACAAACTTGTGAAACTTTTCATACATATCAATAGTGCCATCGTTTTTTAAGCTAAAATTATACGCACAGAGGAGGTGCAGATTACAAAGTAATAATAATTCACGTAACGATATGGTCGCACTTTGATAATAATAAAAATTTCACATTTTTCCCAACGCGTATCAAGCCAAGTCAAGTTTTATTTTATTTTATGGCATGTGGTATTTTGAGTTGGATTGGATTGCAGCTGGCTGCAAAGTTAATTTTCGAATAAGTCACGGTGCACCGTGCACGTATTTTTTTAAATAGGAGAGAGATAAGAATGACCTAATAAATTCGTGTTTTTTCTGATATTTTCGTCACTTTGATAGAAAATTATTTGTATTTTCAAAAAAATATGTAACAATTTCAAAAAAACTTTTCCTTACCAGGTTCTTCCTTTGGCATGAAGGAGGGTCCCTTCAGTATCTTGAGTTGACTAGGACTCTTCGGAAAATCGACTGGAATTCATTTGGAAAATTTCAAATCAATCACAACACAATCACAATTTTATTTAGAAATTTAATCCTTAAATTGTTAGGTTTAAGTCAGCTTTCTAAATATTATTCACTAACTAAACTACATAAACTAAACCAGTGTGGTTTTTGGTTTGTTGAAAATTTTTGAAGGGACAAGTTCAGTTCACCTCTTTTCAACTAAACGATAATAATAATGAAGTACAAAAACCTCACTAAAAATCGCGATTAATTGAACCCCCAGTTTTTCTTGAGTAAAATTATTGCTTTGTTGTGTACGGTATTTTGTTGTGTGGACCAAACAACAAGTAGCCGTCGAACAGGTTCAGTAGTTCACTTACTACATAATTTGAATGAATTGATCGTGTGTTAAAGGAATAAGTAAATGCAAAACTATTGGTGTGCAAAATAAATTTGCACTGCAAATTAAATTCACTTAAAACCACTCAAGTTTTTCGCACAGAATAATATTTTCGAAACTCAGGAGGAGCGACTGACTGAAATGCATCACATTTACATTCGAAACTGTGGAATATTATTATTTATTTGGGTTGATTCATTTCAAACTCGCCATTATTTGAGTGAGCATTAACTAACTAACTAAAGTAAAGGTGGTTGGTTTTCGACAAGGTATTTTTACTATGTACTATCTTTTACATGATCACTATCACCTCCATCCACCACCACCAAAACACTTTACTTTTGTATAAGATTAAAGCTATGGTATGCTAGGATGATTCACGAAACGAAGGAACAATTGTGCAAAATGAATGTGACTCATTCAACTGCTATTTTTTGCAAGAGTTGGTGCTGAATTCTATGGCGTTTCTAGCTTTGCGATTGGTTAAAGGAAATGAAATGTGTGTGTGTATAAGGGATTCGTCAGGGTCTGTGGGGTGGGAGGCAGGCAGGCAGGTGAACTTAATGAGAAGTACGTACAACAATGCCTACTATTCCTTCCTTCCTCCCCATAAAAATGTGGAGCCAGCCAAGAAGGAAAATAGTTTTAAGGGGACAGACGAAGCAGTGGCCGCGGAAACTGTGGGGACATTAAAATTGTAGGATGGGGGGAAGGAGGGGTTCATATAACATGGGGAGATGATGGGGACATCGAATAACCGGGGGGACATTGTTCATACGCTTCCGCGGCCACCGATTTGGAGCTATATTATGGCGATACCAATTTCATTGTTGTTGTTTTACAATAAGGCAAAACCAAGCCTAAACCTGAAACTCGATTTGTTTGCCTTGGTCTAACTTAACCTCTCTGTTCGCCCATCCTGCATGATTTTTTTTCTTCCTTCCTCCCCGTGGGTATGTGCACATGAAATGGCACATTGTTGTAATAATGGAATGGAGTGATGGACGTGGTCTAATTTGGCACAGTTTTGGTATACTCCCTAATACATACATGCATAAGTACGTATTGCGGTGGGATTCTTCCTGGGGTGGAGTGTTTTTTTTATTATTGCGATTTCCTTAATTACTTAATGTGCCAGAGAATTGGGATAAATAAAAGTTTTGCACGTGGGGAAGGAAGATGATGAGACGAGATTTAAGGAGTTGTTAATAGTTAGGGCGTAAAGGTCACGGAAAAGGTGTGACATTGATGAATATAATTAGTCGTTGACACCGGGAAGATGTCAAAGAAGAGGACATTTACATATTTAATTGGTGTTTAAGGTCGAGTAATTATTTAGTAAGGTGTTAAGTATATTAGCATCTTGACACCGGGAAGGATGACACAGCTGACATTGACTAATTGTTTTAAGGTTGCTGCATATAATTAAGTAATTTTCAGTGGCCGCGGAAGCTTGAGGGGACAGAGGGACAATGTCCCCACGGTTAAACATTATCTCCCCATGTTATATAAACCCCTCCCTCCCCTATCCTACAATGTTAAGTCCCCACATGTCCCTACGGCTTCCGCGGTCACTGCTACTTGTTATTTAATTAAGTAGGACTCACCACTGGTGGGAAGGTACTGGGCCCCCACGGGGAGGTCGAGACTGAGCGAGTCTGCCATGGCTAAATCTGCATCCGTCACGCAAACTCGGACACTGCCATTTAAGGCACTTGCAAAACTTGCGGTGTTTGAGGTGGGGCTGAGACCGTCGTCCTCTGGGTGCGGGGAGAGGTGGTCGTCTTGTGGGGGGTGGTGGTTATTCCGGTCTTTTCGTGGGGCAGGAATTGGCGGTGGGACGAGGACTTCGTCGTCGGGATTGTCCAACTCGTCCAAACTGAGGTTGGAGAGGGTGTCCTGAAATTTGAATTTTCGAAATTAAGTAAAATTTTGAAATTTGAATTTTTGAAGTTTTTTGACAAAAGTTGAGCGATATTGGAAATTTTTCGGCTAATTTCTTTATGGTTTTATGGTTTTATGGTTTTATGCAAACAGAAATATTTTTTATTTTAATTTCTCATTTTTACAGAAAAATGTTTAAAAATATATTTCCAGAAATTCAAGTTTATTACGAATTACGATAAATCGACGACACTGTAACAGCCAATTTATACATAGATGCATGAACCATCCATACCAAATAATTTGCATGACTAATCAATTCTCAACATTTTAAGGAATCCTTTGAATAACTGTGTATCGTTATTGGTAAGTATTAGAAAAAACAACGGGTACAAGATTTTCCTTCATCTTATCGATAAGATAAGCCCCACATTTCTATCACAATCCGGATAAGTGGGTCATTTTTTCCGCGTGCTTATCTTAACATATCGGCGTTTACATTCAAACAAATCTTCGTGTACAGTTAATCTTTAACTTACAATCTTAATCCAAAATTACAAAAAATTCCTAATCGTCGCCATTCTTCCCCATGCACAACTTAGAAATGAATTATTTATTTTTCCATAAACCGTGTGAATAAATCTGGGAAAAAGTGACCCATAAAATAATTGTATAAATTCATCCCATCATTTAATTCGTGTCAATAATACATTTAATTAACTCCATCCATCCATGTGTGGGATGCAATTTCTATAACAAACAAAGCAGCAAAACCAGTATGAAAATGAAAATATGACTGCAAAATAAAATATACACACGCATCCAAAATGTGCACATTCAAGGTTCTTCTCTCTCTCTCTCTCTCTTTCGCAACTGCAAAAATAGCCCAATTTATCTGCCACACTGGCAGAAATTCTCGTAATTAACCCAATTTCAAGTAGTGTACATAGAGCAGAAGAACGAAATATTTGCTACTGAATTTCAACCAAATACAATTTATCAAGTCGTATTAAAACCACAAGGAAACATGATATCATCTTTTTTCACTTGTAAATATTTATATTGCACATCATCTCGTAAAATAAACCCAAGTTTCATGCAATTAGGACCATCTCTTGGTCAAAAAGCGTCGTATGTGAAGCACTAAAAATCGTCAACATGTTGAAGGAAAGTGACGACGCGATTTTTTTATTGTATTTTATTTTTCGTTTCTCGGTCACAATTTTTACATTTATTAACAAAACAATCCTCAGGCAAGTTAAGATGAGAATTTGAAAACGAATCTCATCTTCGAAGTTGATTTGATGGATACGGAAGCAATTTTCTATCTTCAATTAAACCGAAATGTAAATAGCGGGGGGTTCAGTTATTGCATCTGTAATTACGATTTAAATGGTGAACTTGATTACAATTAAATGAGGAAATAATCAATCTAATCCAGATCGATTCCGTCAATTCGAGTCAGTGATTGTTCACTGATGGATACACATTGTGTCAAAGTCTATTTAAGGAATATCTACATACACCAGATGCAAACGACTTTGACTTGACGGCATCAAATTGAGACGTCCAAAAGTGTATTCTCTGACAATGAGACCATCCTTTGATAAATATGTGACAACGAACAATCGCTGTACTATAAAAATACTGTTACTTTATTATTTAGGTTTTGTTACTCGGTACGAAAGTAAATTTTCTGCCTATGAATAATCTCATCTCGTTAATTCTAATCTAGTATACATCACGTTTGACAACGATTTGGCTGGTCGAGAAGCTCAATGAACCAGACCAGACCACGGCATGATTGTAAAAATAATGAAGAACAACCAGTTTATGGACCTCTTGAAGAGATTGCCCAACAATCAACCACTCAACAATGGTCGGTCTTTTACTGGTCATTTACATCTTGAGGTTGAGGATGCAACAATTGCAAACTTTGTCTGAAAATTTGTTCCGGTTTCGAAAATACCTCCAGGCGACGTAGATTTTTTTTCTGAATTGTGTTTGTTCACAATTTGTGACACTCACTCAAGGAAAAATATTTTTGCTAAAAATATTTTCGAAGATTTTTTACTTGGCATATTTTTTTGCCGTATAATATCGATAATTTGTTGAAGAAATAGAGATAATTAGTGGAAAAAGGGGTAACATTAGAGATTACGATAATGATTCAGTAAATTGAAACAAGCCACGATTTCTTTACTTTGATGAAGCAATTTGATTCAATTAAGTGGTGATTTGGTCTTTTTTAAAAGATTTTGTGTAAACAAGGCTAGAAAATAGATAACTTTTAAGATGTTGAAGTAAATAAGATTAATTATTATTGTCATCACGTATTATTATCTATTTTGGAAAATGATACATCATTTTTATGTACATTTTTCACCTTAAAAATGGTGAAGATATGCACAGAATTAAAAAAGGGTGGAAAATGAAACAAAAGTTGTAAGATAATTTCCCCTTGCTTGTACATTAATCTACGGACATCCACACGTAATACTGTAATCCAAAAATTGCAAAGTTTGACGCCATTAGAGAAAAAAATTATTTATTTTAGGCGATTTTATGAAATAGATCACTCGTACGGTACGTCACTTATTTTATTTGCGTCCTGGTGAAACTGCTCTAATTAATTAGTTAGTGATTAGAATTAGTGTTTTTAAATTTGAAATTCTTACCAGTCATTTCGATTTCCACGACATTTTTAAAAATATGTAGAATAATGTATCTCATGGAAAAATATTTTCTTCCAATATTTATAAAAGTTAAGTTAAAGTATTAAATATTTTTATTACTGGTTCGAATTTTGCGTTGGGTTACATGAAAAATACATAAATTGATTTTTGGGAAATAGATAAAATAACTTTGGTTTAGGTTATATAAAATTCGCAAATTCTCAAACTTGAAGGAGCCGGATTTTTTTTTACTAAATTTTGTAAATATTTTTATTTATTTGAGTTATTTAATTTTCTCTTGGTCGTTATAATCTGCGGACACTCATACACAATATTAATGTAATGAAAATACAATATGCAAAGTTTGACGCCATTAGAGAAAACCAATTATATATTTTTTAGATTTGATGAAATAGATCCGCTGTCCGTTGCTTATAATTGTATTATAGATTTTGTTTAAACTAATTTAATTAATTTGGGATTATAATTAATGTTCTTAAATCTGGAAATATTTCCAAAATGTGGATAGTTTAACCTACGGACTTTTTTAAAAAATATGCAGAATAATGTATTTCATGGAAAAATATGTGCTTCCAATATTTATGGAAATAAAGTCAAAGTGTTAAATATTTTGTTATTGGTTTGAATTTTGCATTGGGCTTTTACTTTGAAAAATAAGTTAATTTGTGGGAAATATATAAATAACCTAGGTTTAGGTAAAATTCACACATTCTTAAAATTTGAAGAATCTTTTTTTTTCTGTTTTGTTAATATTTGTATTCATTTTCTGCATCTTCGACGCTAAAATCTTCCAATTTTTCATAAAATTTATTTACCTTAGTCTTCTAAAATTTAAAAAAATGTCTACTCTTGTACACTAAGATTGCATTTTTACAATTTTAGTGCAACATATTTATACCGAAATTCGAAATTTTTTAACCAAAATTCATCAACATTTCTTCCGTCTCGTTTTACAAAACTTTGTATCGTATTCTACATACTGTGTGATTCTAAATACAAAAAATGTAAATTTTTTACTACGTATTTCGTATGTACCAGGCCAAATTCAGATGCAAATTTTTGTCTCCATTTCAACAAGTGTGCCTTGCCTTTACTCGTATTATATTATTGTCTCTCTCTCGCACTTGCCTAAGCTTTTTGCCATAGGGAAAAAAATCTTAAATTCAAATTTGAAGTGCGACCCGTTTTGAATGCCAGCCAGCCATCTCATTCCTACCAGATTCGAATTTCAAATGTGGATTGGATTGAATTTTGTAATTTGCGGCGTAGAATGAATGAATTCAATTGAATAAAAGAAAGAAAAGGAGAAGATGACAACGAGTTCGATGATGCACATTGAACTTGTTTGTTGTGGGCTTGAGGGAATTGTTGATTCTTTCTTTTTTACAAGAGATTTGAACAATGGAAAAGTTTTATCTTTTTGAAGAGGAGGAAATAATGAGGACAAGAGTTTTAGTCGTGGGATGAATCTAAATTTTATTTAGAGTTGCGATCGACGATGCAAAGATTTATTTATTTATACGGAGATTTTTAAATATTGGGTAATTTTAAAGCCGAAAATGAGTAAAGGAGAAAAAGTGTATTACACGAAACATATTCAGATACGAAGCAGACCACTGGTTTAGCGAAAATGTACATCGGAAATGTCCCAAAAATTCCTAAAATTTTGCAAAAAGTTAAAATTTTTCGAATTTCTACATCTGACAAATATGTTTGCTAACTAATTTCTGCGCATCACGCAATTTATTAGTTCATCTCTCCTCTTCTACGACCTTCTCATCGTTTTACGTTTAAGGAAAACTTTTAAAATTGATTTCGCCTTAAAAGCAATTTTTTCCAAGTAGAATTTCCAATCAATCAATAACATTTACAATTTATTTTTCAATTACAAAACCCCACGCAAAAATTGAACCCATTGAATTTATATAACAAACGACTTTCATAAATATTTGAATTGAACTATTGATTCATCCCTTAAATTATTAAAGAAGACGATTTATCACCTTTTCAGAGCATAAAATGTGCCCATTTGTGCCATATTATGGCAGAATTTTACACTAAATCAGTGTACATATAACGATTTTCCGGCCATAAATCAAAACTCTCATCCTCGTTGAGAGGAGGTAAAAAAAAGACCAAGATTATTTTATTTATTAATCACAATTCAACGGTATGTTGACTCTTCTTCTTCCCAACTGTGTAACTTCCTTCCTTTGCAAATCACGCATTTTTTCCCTACCTTTTGAACTATTATGTATGAAAAGCATGTATGTCTGTCAGAAAAAATCGTCATTATCGACGCAACAACATTTTACTTATCATCATCGTCACTAACTATTTTACTTCCACTTTAACAACCATTTAACGTTCCGATGAGAGCATCGTTACACAAATCTTTTCTTCCCTGAAACGGAACAAAGTAAGTACAATCACCGTGAGAAAAAAAAAAGAAAATAATAAAATTGCGTAAGTTTTTTTTTACAAATAATTCTAATAAGTTTTATCACCCAGATAGATAACCAATCCAATCCACGTCAGGAAATAAATAAATATCTATTTAAATCGATTGTATTATATTATTGTTAACTTAACGAGAAGACATAATAATCAAGAAAACTTTCATGTAATACGAATTAACACGCCGTAAATACTAAAAGGCTGATGATCTTTTGCTTTTCGTCGGTCGGCAATCAGAAATTTTACCGCTTTTATGATACACACCTTGTCAAAATGAAATGATGGTGGTGATAACAGTGCGGAAAATTTTAGTTTTCGTTTCGTAATAACACTGCCGTTTTTCGTAGTAATTTTCTTCTCCCGATAATTTTTTTTCTAGGACGGCCCGACCGGGAGATCATTTTCAAAATTTAATTTATCGTTTCACTGAACATGAATATGCTGGCATTGCTGCAAGTTTAATGTCACCATCGTCTATATTTTTATTTATCTCCCCCCTGAGATGAGATGATTTGATGGATGCGTGTGGTTTTTAAAGCATTTTTTTAAACCGTCATCTCATCTCTTGATTATGTCGCGTTTTGCGTGGCCACTCAACCCTGACGGGGAGAAAAATGTGGAAAAATCCGGTATTACATTACAGTTTTGTATTTACTACATAGGTTTTTTAAATTAAAATAGAAACAGGAAGATGAGGAAGTTTCAAAATTTTAGACAATACTTAAATTTAATAAGAATAGTAACGAAGTTCTTTTTGGTGGTTTGGTCAGTGAGGAAGATGAAGATGAATTTTTGTACTATTATTAAATTTGCCGGTGACCACCACATTTAGACAGGAAAAAAATTACTTCCGTTTTCTTCAAGTTTAAATTAGGATATGTGAATTTCGAATTAGAGAAATCCTGCAACGCTTAAATTTTTGGGGAAATAGTGAAATTTTCTGTACCAAAATTTACTTTAACAATTATTACACGCAACAGAGACTTACGTTTATTTATGCGGCACGATTTTATAAAATCAGTAAAATCTCCAATTGTAATCCAATCCAGATAAAAATTTTCCACACAAAATTTATTTTACGTAAAATACTTATCTATTCACTAAATTCACGACCACACTTGCACCACTTATTGTTGTATTATTTATCTGCCCGTGTACATAATGTTCAACCTTAGTCAAGGTTATGCGAAAAAGTTTGCAAAATAATTTGCACAGAAATACAATTATCCAGCACTGATAGGCAAGGACTAAATCCTAACTAGCATTAATTTAGACTTTTATTGCACAATGTTCGTCAATCACGATCAGATCGAGCAACACAACAACTAAATAATCCTTGATGATATGAAATAATTATCGTAATCCGAGTCAGAAGAGAAGGTAAATATTATTAATTTAATTTCAATTTCGGCCCTGATATGGTCAAAGTTTGAATGAATCTCAATTTACGTAGAGGCGAAGAGATGAAGATAAAAAATAAATATGACACCTTAATTTTTCAACCTACAATGAGTACAATTGCAGGTGAATGATGTAAAATAAGCTGTAATTTTGGTATGTGTTGGTAATAAAGGTGACTAAAAATTGTGTGCTGGCTGGTATTATTCCATCGTTTAATTTGCTAATGTCGCATTTGCGGCGATGATACAAATACGACTTTAATGAACGATTATCTATTTAAGAGTTGTGTTTTAGGTTGTAAAACTCAAAATTTCGTCACGTTTGATATATCATGAGTTCACAAAGCGCTTATCCGTTAATTGCCACCCAGACAAATTTAGGATGTCGTAAATCACGCGAGAAATAAACGACGACGCAAATGTGTAATGATAATTTTGCACTTCGGACGGAGCAAGGGATGGATAAGGTCTTATCGCACAACGGTATTTTATATATGGATTAGGGAACAAAGTATTGTTTGTTTTTCCTGGAAATATATTTATATTTCTGAACCAAGACACAAGTCACACCACCGTAAAAAATCAAGGGTACCCTTGTCACTCGTGACATCAAGACAGCACTACTGAAGACCTCGTCACATCACATCACACAACAATTAACTTATCTGTCTACCGATACATGCACTTATTTACTGTAGAAAATTACATACATCTGTACCCCACCCAGCCTTTCTATTTAAGAATCACTACACTTTTTAATACTTGCTTGAACAAATATGTCCATACATCTCTGACTAACTGACATGACTTCGAGGTGGAGATGACTTGCGACTGAGGAACTGCTGCAGCAAATATTAACTGTCGATGACAAAACAAATCTGTGTGTGTAGTGGGACGACGAGGCGAAAAAAATGGTGCCAAAGCAAACACCGAAGATGATAATGTTAAGTTAAGAGAGTTATTAAAAAAGGGTTGCATACACGATATGGCTTTATCTCGTATGTAGCTTTATTTATGGCTGAATGTGTGTAATGTAAGTCTAATTCGCGATAGAAAGCCGACTATGTCGACACACAATTGATGCGATGATGCCAGACCAGCGTCCAACTGTAAACTAAAAGTCTGTAAGGATAGGGTGAGTGAGTGACAGTAAATAGTTAGTGTGCATGTTATCAGAGCCGAGAGAATTGCGAGACCAGTTTGCAAAAAAGTATTGGCGAAATATATTAGCAGATAAAAAATGTATATACGTATGCAAATTAGGTACGCATACTTGTTTAATTGTACTCACTTTATTAGTTAGTCACTCAGCTTCCATTTGTGGGGGGAGGGAGGCGTCTGTTTGAATAAGGGAGAGATGACCACTTTTTAATTGGTTGTAAGAAGTTTGCTAACTTGATGCGGGGTAGATAAGCATTTTGTGCTTATCGGGATTAATTGTGGTAGTTTTTCTTGTAAATTTGAAACTATTAAAAGCTTAATTTGGAAAACCGTGTGGAGAAACCTGCATTTGATTTTACAAACTTGATTAAATCAAAATGTATTTACCGGCTTGAAAGTCACGCTAATAAATTTGAATATACGACGACACGACTTATTTTGCGAACATAAGACTTCAAGACACGAATCCGATGATTAGAATTCACATTAATCACATATCGAAAACTACAACTTAAAAAGACTTCTTAGCCAACAATGTGTTCTTGTTTTTCGTCGACAACAATAGAAATGACGATACAATCGAAAATCTCCTGGTCTCGTGGGTGGAAAAGGGTTTGACCGGTCAAGACTTACTTAAATCAGTTGCACACACAGTTACTTAGCCATTGCGGAATTGTTCATAATTCAATCAGTAGTTACGTTACACGACAAATATGGAAATGTAAAGGTGCGAGACCTTCCATTTCATCCTTGCACATTTGACGACTCGTTGGTTGAATAGATGCACTTTTTATTCAACTTCGACTTATTGCACAATTATCTAATTTGTAATCTCTAGCCAAGAAGAAAAATATCTTCATCACTCACTAAAACATGGACCCATCACAAGAAATATAATTTGTTCGGGTCGAGGACAGAACACAGATTTACAACGACTCATTCTTGTTGTGGGCAGCAGGTAGAAATTTTATCCACCTGTTGTAAATGTATGTACATTTACCTGTTTTTCCTTCCTTCTCGTACATAAGGACATGCAATAATGGGATGCAATTTACAAACGGCTTCACCTTTCAGTGGGAAAAAGCCTACTGCATACATACATAAGTATGTACCTGTGGACAGGTAGGTGAGGCTGGGAAAATGTGCTTATTGTCATGTCATTACTATCCGTGTAGTAAATAAAATTGCATAGGAAATAGCAGTGCTAAACTCCCACCCAACAACCCACCAGGGTCGGATTGTATCTTCTATTTCCCTGTAATAAGCAGCAAGATTCACTTTACTTTACACAGTAACAGTTACTTTTCTCTCAGGTTCGTTTCGTGGTGTGGCATAAATGTCACCTCCTGAGACGAAATGTGTACATATGTATGCGGAAAGATTAACAGATTTGGTTTGGTGGGTGGGTATAAAAAATTATGTGCAAAAAATAAAAATTGCACACCGTGAGTGAGTGAGGTGACGGGAATGCCAATTTGTGGCTGAATGCATGTTCGTATGTAAGGCCAAATACCTTTGCGTTATGCAACATAACGTGAAAATAGATAGGATATTTCATCCTCCGTGGTTTTGTGGCGGAGAGATTTATTTTCTTTCTTTTTTGTCTGGGCGAAATTACTTTTACTTTGGGAAAGAAGGAAAAAAATGCACGATTTTAGTTTTACGGGGCGATTTCAATTAGTTTTTATGGGGAACACCTGGTTGGTAGACTAGTAAAAAATGGCAAAACTTAGGATTAGTGCGAATTTTATACTGGGAGAGAATTTATTATTAAATTGTTTTCAATATAAGAGTTGAGTTTATTTTTTGCGAGAAAATATGCAAATATTTGCAAATTTCGAAATTGATGCTTTCCTTCTTTTTGCTACCTTTTCCTATGTAAATTCACTTTCTATATATGTATACCTCCGTTTTAAATATTTAGTACGACATCACGACTTTTGTAGACTTTATTTTTCCACTTGGGATGAATTTCGCATGCGATTTACCGGTCACCTCACCAGTTGCCAACATTTTGTTTGTTTACTTAGTTTTTATTTTAGTGAACTTTTGCTCATTAAAAAGTTGGGGATATTTACTTAGTAAGTCATTTTCCCACTTGTGTTTGTCGTGAATTTGAACTGTTTGAGATGAAAAAATAAAAATGTGCATGCAAACATTTTCGCCATGTAAATATGCTCTCAGGCTGTCATCTTACATTATTTTTTCGAGAGGAGGAAGACAGGTAGTCGCGGTGGTATGGTGAGCAAATCAAGCGTGGCATGCATGCAATAATTAGTAGGATGAGATTAGATTAGATTAAAGGAAAAGTTTCGTTTCGTATTTAGAAAAATGTTCAGTACCCCGTTAATAAATAATAAAAAGTATGTGTACATATGTACTTATTTAGACAGAAAATATTCGCATGTGCGAAATGGGCGAAATGCATAAAATAAATTAGTTTGAGGGTTTAATGAATATCCGATTTTTAGACCCAAAAAGTTATCCATACCATATTTACTTTTTAGCGAAATTGGAACGCAGTTAGTAAAAAAAAAAATTCTAAAAAATATATGGTACAAAAGATCATGTAATGGTACGCTTGCCACAGATCACACAATTTTAGCAATATTGCAATTTTCGAAATATTTAGAACTAAATGGTAAAAATTGCAAATTTACGAATTTCTTCGAATTACTTTCTTGCATTATTTTATCAACTGGATATTTTACCGAAAGCAAAAAAAGAAACACAATTCAAAAATTATTCGCATTTCTCCCAATTTCGCACATTTTCCCCACTTTCGCCCACTTTTACGCAACCCTTTTTTCAAAAAGGAGGGGGCAAAACCTTATAAATGATAATAATCTCTTTATGCATTTCTATTTCTTTCATTATTTCAATACTCGAATAATATCCTCGAGTCAAATCATCCATCCACTTGACTCTCATATCCACACACACGCGACTAAATAATGGATTTAAAACGTCATAACGTAAGCCAATTTCAATTCACCGTGGAAAAATGAATGAATGAATGAATGCAAATGTGAAACTTTTATTTTTCCTAAGGAAAGTACAAGTAGATATTTGGGTTTGGTTTGTTGCGCTAATCGCAACAAGTTGACAGCTTCATTCTTTCTTTGTTAAATATCAAGTCAACCCAGGCAAAGAAATTTGGGTGTAAAATTTGTGCAAATTGGTCCCGCACTCTTAGAAATTTAGAAGAAGATTGTTACCGAGTTGTGGAGACCGGTTTGGTAATATTTTTTTACCAATAAATGGTTAGTAAAGCATGAGACGTTAGACTGTTTGTAATAATTTAGCAGTATTGTTACCAATTTATCACAGCATTTTTACCAATCTAGAATTATTTTGTTACCAATTTACCACTGCGTTTTTTTACCAATTTACCATTACGTTTTTTACCAATCTCGAACTATTGTGTTAGAAATTTACCACTGCGTTTTTTACCAGTCTAGAAATATTTTGTTACCAATTTACCACTACGCTTTTTTACCAATTTACCATTACGTTATTTACCAATCTCGAACTATTGTGTTAGAAATTTACCACTGCGTGTTGTACCTCCGAGTCTTGATTTATTACCAAATTACTACCAATTTAGTCCTGATACTCTCAACATCAAAATTGAGCCTCACATTTTTAAGAGTGCCCTAAGCACGATGACGACTTGTTCATAAATTTGCAAAGGCAAAAATATGCATTGTATGTGTATAAACCGCATAAATTGTATATAAGTAGTTAGCTGCAGTAAACTAAGGATGCACTTTTCTTGTCTATTTTGCACGCTTGTGTGACCTTAATGTCTCATGTTTAGAGCTTTAGTGTTTATATATGCAAATTAATAGCCTTAATCAACGTGGGTTGCTTAAGTACGTAAATATTTTCAAGTTGAAGTTGGAAATTTTTTAAGAAATCAATTAAAATTCTGTATGTACATACATACCTTCAAAAATAATTTCAATTCGCATTAACGGATTAACTAACTTCCTCAATGCTTTGTTTTTTGTGTTTAAAATCGCGTGTGCTGTGCAATTTTCGTCCTCCTTTTCACACAAATAAATAAGAAATAACACGGTATATCGTTTTTATTTATCAGCATAAATAAAACCCTGCGTCACTTTACTCTTTTATATTTTTCCATAATTTTTATATCATTACAACCAATTATTCCACACTTTTGTCCCAACCATCTCTGCACACAAAACAGTGTGCCATTAAAACGTACAAATATCGACACCACCACATTTTGTAAAAGAAAAAACAGTGTTAAACAAGCCCTGTAATTTAATTTGCAAAAGTGCCATATTTTCTTCACTTCAACATAGTGGAAATTTTTTGCGTACTTTTTCTCTATCTATTTCCTTAATTAGGGAACGATCTAAACGACACGATCTGCACGGAAAAAGAAGATGCTATACGGACAGACTTTGATTGTATTGAATAAAATATTGAAAAAAGTCTGTTCCTCTTAATTCATGGTATCTTCTTCTTCTTCCTCTTTTGTTATGCAAATGACAATCAGCAAACAAAACCCACCGGATAATAAGTACTTTTGTTATCAAGAAAATGGTGTAATATTAACGAAGTGGTGGTGAACAACAGTTCCGTTGTTTACATTTTGTTTTGGTAATTGTCGAACTTTTTTTTAGTCGTGTCATAATTCTGAAGAAGAATTCATAGATAATTGATGAATAGTGAAGGACGAACAATAATCCTGCTTGTGTTGGATGGTTCGAGTGGAGTGGAGTGAAACTTTTGTAAAATTATAGACATTGTTAAAACCTAATTGTTATTTATTTCTGAGAAGAAGTTGCAGGAGGAGGAGGAAGGAAGAAGAATAATAATTAATTTGTTGGTGGGGATAATTATTATGAAATCGATATAGGTTATTTTTATTGTGGATGATATTTTTTTGTGTAAGTTAAGATCAATATAGTCAGAAATGCATTGTAGAAAAAAAATCGGGAGTTATTAATAGAGACAAAGACGCCGGAATTAGAAATATTAAAATAAAACGATATATTTAGTAAAACAGGTCAATTTTCCATAATATAAAAATTTGAAAAATTTAAAGGAAATGTTAAATTTTTATTTTTCTGGAGTTAATTAATTGAGACGAGTAAGACGCCGGAATTAAAATATTAAAACAAAGTTATACTATTGAATGATGAAAAGGTTAACCTCCACATTATCAGAATTTTAGAAAGTTTAAGAAAATGTGAAATTTTTATTTTTCGGGAGTTAATTAATTAAGACGCCGGAATAAAACACATTAAAATATGGTATAATAAGTAATAAAATAGGTCTCGATTCCTAGTAGCAAATAAGTTCTTAACTAATGAAGTAAGATTTGCGATTTGAACTGATAATTTTTGAAATCGGAAACCTAGGAGGAAAAATGTTTAAAGTTTTTGAGGTATTTTTAAATTGCTGTCATTCATTATTTGTTAGCGCCTCTAAGTAATTTGCAGTTTAGATTAGCACAAATTCTTGGGAGGACACATTCTTAATGTTTAATTTTTGTTTAAATTCCAAGGCCATCTCTGATAATTTAATCTTAAATATTAGATCAAAGGATGGTTGACAAATGTTGAGAACAGTAAGAGATTCATTTGCGCCACATGTTATAAATAAATACAAGTCTATGGGTGGGAGAAGAGGGTCGGAAAAATGCTGGTTTTTCATTTATGAATCATTAGACCGGCTACGAAATCGTTTCTTATTTATGTATATGGACTACGAAAATTGATTGCAAAATACTGTTTTATTTTTTATGATCTACATTCTACTTGCGAATTGCCGACACATGCATAAACAGTAATAAACACAAACCTTTAAAGGAAATTAAACTATAGACGCGTGAATAAAATGGGTTGTCGCAGTAATTAATTGCGCAATTGGTATTTACTAACTAACTCAACACCAAGTTTGGCATGGTTGATGATTGTGCGGCGGTGTAAATGAAGGCATACTGAATTAAGTCAAGTAATATTTAAGTTCTGTGGGGTATGGATATGAAAACATTTGAGAAATTCAATCAAGTATTTTATGGGAACCAATTCACGCCAAGTTTTGTAAACTGGGCAAATTTTGAAAAAGTTGACAATTTTGTGCGAATTTACATAAAGGTATGAAAATAAATTGTTATACCCAAACTCCACCCATCTTGTATCTACTTCTTCTATTTACGAGGAATCGTTATAAAAAAATTAGTTCAAGGTTACGAAATCTGACAAATAAAAGAAACACTTAATTCCATCAATTGAATAATAATATGCAACGTTCGTAGATATTTCTATATCTGAAAATACGATCATTTTACTAGTATTTGGACAGGTGGACTCACACACATGCTCCTTTTTTGACATATTCATAAATATTTAGCTTATCAGTACGCATGTACGTTATCAAGGGAAATAAGTATGTGTAAATAAATAGAGAGAGAGATTTAAATCGTACATACTATAGAACAAATAAGACATGAGGGAATAAAATTTGCACAAAATTTGCACAAAGTTTATTTGCTTGAGGTTGGTTATGACAGGTGGACGTGGACGTGAACGTCGTGAACCGAAAGTCACGAAGAATATTGAATTTCGGAAATAAGTAAATAAACAAAGATAATCTCTTGATCCATGAATGGGATGGAAAGCAGTGACCATGTCGTGAAGATCACGATCAGCGAATGTGCAAATCTACTGATTTGTATATTGGTCAACTCAACATTTTCAAAGTTAAATCCCAAATTTCAAGAAGTGCATACTGCATGCATGTACATATTTACAGATAATTATGGGGCGAGGTAGACGTAACAATGGACGACAAGAAAATAGATAGTAATTTTTGCAGCTAATTGAATTTTCTCTTTGATTTCAACTAACCACGTCAATCAATATTTTGAGTTGTTTTGCAAAAATATGTATGTAGATTCGCGAATGCCAAAATTTGGCATGTTCGTATTTTATTAGAGATGAATTTGCCAAATATTTACATATGTATGTTATTAATGCGAAATTGTGATTCTAATTTAATCCTTCACTTTTCAAAGTGTTAAAAAATTTACAAATTTATAAAACTGACCTCAGAATCCGATCCACGTTCTCCATCAAGAGTGGGCGTATCGGCTCTCGCATCAGCATACGAAGATTCACTAATGTCACTAAAGTCGTAATCCGCCATAATTTTTTGACACAAATAACAAAAGTATTAAAATGTAGGTCAAAATTATGTGAGGAAATTCATGCCCAAAATTTTTGCAGACAAAATAAACAGATGCAAATTTCTTTCCCGATTAAAGATTCGCGAATTTATATCAAATTGGAATTTAAAGCTGATTTAGTTTAATTAATTTGCCAAATTTCGCAAATTTATTTATTTGCAATTTGTCTTGTCTGGGAGCTTCTTCTCTCTGGATCGATTGTATTTTTTGCGTTGAGCAGCAGACAGGCTGGGAAATTGTAGTGGACACAGAGATTACACTAAATATTTTATTGTATGGAGTCGTCTCGTTGATCCTGAGTGAATTTGTGTAGTTGGATTGGAAAACTAGACAAAATGCGATTAGAGACTTTCTCTGGTTGCCATTCTGCCCGTGTTTTTGTGGACTGAATACTTTTACTTACTCTACTTTCACTCTCCATTCCATTACTGGTGGAGAAAGTAGGTTGAGTGAAAGCAGCGGAGAAAACATGCTGCCTGCCTGGCTGGCTGGATCGATAAATGCGGAAACGATGAATCACCACCCTCCACGTGAGTGAGTGAGTGAGAACATGTGTAAGCAAGCAAGGTTTGCTAAAATCTGAGCAAATTTATTCGCAAATACTGTTGCATGCATACTTTTTCAAGACTGGGAAAGTTATGATGGTTTCATAAAAAATTTTTGAAACTCGTGTTTTAAGCGGGTGTGAAATTTTTGTGAGGGAATTTTTATTGTAAGCAAGATTTGCTAAAGTCTGAGCAAATTTATACGCAAATACTGTTGCATGCATGCTTCAGATGAGTGCATACTTTTTCAAAACGGAGAAAGTGATGATAATTTTATGAAAATTGATTGAAATTTGTGTTTTAAATTGATGTGAAATTTTTGGGAGAGAATTTTTATTGAGATTAACATATTTTCGCTAGTTTGTTATTAATTTTGCGCTTCATAAGTTGCGTTTACACTTCATGAGTTCGCGATAATTTTATTATCTCGTGATGTACCCATATATATGTACGTAGCATTGCAAGATAGGAAAGTTACCGTGAAATCGTGAAGTATAAACGCTATTGGTACTCATTTAGTTAGCTTATCAATATTTAAATAAACTTTTAATATCCAGCAACTTTTAGATTAGAATGATTTAAACGTCGTTTTAAGGTATTTAATTTGTTCAAGGATATACAAACATGATAGATAAATCCGGATCACTTTGTATCTTTCATTCAGTGACACTGAAATTTTTTGCATGAAAGATTAAAAACTTTTCCAATCAAATTCAAAAGTTGAAAGTATACCAAAATTTCAGAAATGATACATAAAACATGCATAAAAAACGTGTTCTTCTTTGTTTGCATGTCGTTAACCATTACCTAGTTATTTTTAACTGGCAAACCCAAGTTTTCCATGCAACGGGACTTTTTCTTTTGTTGTTTTGTTCTTGGAAAAAGGGTTCTCGTCATTAAGGAGACATATTATTTTTCCCAAAATCTATTCACTCGTATCTGGTCAGTCAGTCCATATTGAGCAGAAAATGGAAAATATCATTCAGATCGTTTTAAAGGAAATTTTAGAGTTTGTAATATTTTTGTGTATTTTCGTAATCACGATATTTTTTGCGTGGACCGTCGCACCTGACATTTGTTACCGGATAGTGGACACAGCTTTTGATCTGTTTATCGATTTATTGGGGGAAAATCTGCATGGGTGTAAGTATTGTTTTTTTGTAATTATATTTCTAAATTTAACATGAAATCGAGTATTTTTTTTGGAAAATTCAATTTAATATGATGGTAGAATTTGCAGTTTTTTAAATAGATTTAAAGATTTCTTGCATGCAAGTCCACGAATTTTCATACCCTGTGGTAACAAAATTGTCACCGAGTGTACTCTACATAAGACATGAAAATTCGTTTTTTTAAAATTCCGTGAATTTTAACAATTATTTTCTTAATCACATTTATAATTATAATATTTGATTTTATTAAGAACCGGCCTTGATAATAATTACGTTATCATGTTTCTGCATCGTTTATAATGTGATAATGTGGCAAATTATGCATGTAAATTAGTTGAGGAGGAGGTGACACCTTGAAAACGCCTCATCATCATTGCATTGTCTTTACTGTCTATATTATAATTGGAGGATCAATTCAAAATCAGAGCAAAAAGTAAAAGTTCAATTGTTTCAAAATATGGCGAAATTAGTCGCCAATTTTATTTTTTTAGCAAAGTTTAATATAATTTTAGTCATTCAGGTCTCTCTTCATAGTTTTGTGAAGTATTTGAGATGCTGAATTTAATGTGCAAAAATTACTTGATTGATTATCGAGTTCCAATTATTATGAAAACTGATTATTTTACTTTTTACAAATAATTATTCAGAAACCATTATTCTTCCCATTTTATTGTTTACTTTTACATGCAATTCTTATTCCGATGAAATCATTACCACGCTGTCGATTACTCAGAATAAGGGCGTGGTAGAAAAGTATTATACAATAATTTGCAAATTTTTTTGCAATATTTTTTCCCTCGCAGAGAGACAGAACTAATTCCATGAAGCCACGACTCTGATAATTCGATGCGTGATTTCTTGGTCCAGTTTTTGACTCAATAATAAAATAAAACCAACTGAATAACATTTCATACGCATGCATAACAATTTAGCAACCTTGAAATTCACTCGAATTATTATTATGACTCACGCTTTTATATTGTTATTTTGACTTGGATGAGTTGCTCCTCACACCAAGATGAGCATGATCACGAGGAGATAAGACGTTTGAGTTTATGTACAGTGTGTGATCCCATTTTACAAAGTGGAGAGATAATTTAATAGCAGTAATAACTTAATAATTTCCACGAAATACATAGATATTCATTATTTCTTCGTATCCTTAGTATTCTTCGTATCGTAAAATAACTTACGACGCTTACGAGATTTTGTAAGCGTCGTAAGATTTTGTCATCGAAAATCACGTTACTACGCTTACGATTTTTACTAAACCTGACCCCTTGTTTTTTCTTCGTAAACTATTTTACGATACGATGGATACGAAGAAATAATGAATACCCTCATAGAATCGTTGACGAAGGAATAATTGCAGTAATAATTTGTATCATATTTAGTAGTTGCATGAAATTGATTAAGAGTTGACGTATTGTGGTCAGGATTAAAACGAAATTTAGTTTGTAATCTTAGTTTCTTAATTGGTTAAGGTGTTAAAAATAGAATTTTATCAGTAAGTACATACACAATTTAAAGTTTAATTAAAGGAAATTATCACATTTTGAAATATTTAAAATTCTGAAATCTCACAAATTAAGGAAGGGAAGTATTTCTAAAGTGTAATAGAGTTTTTAAAAAAATTGACAATTTTGGAAAAGTTTTCCGTAAAAACGAAGAGAATTAATTTTCAAGTGCATATTTTTATTTTACTGTGAAATTTTTGGTGCTGGGTTTAAAATAGGATTTAAAATCTGTAAGTTTTGACGCCGTTATCACAGTTTACGGAAGTTTATTTAAATGAAATTATTTAAAGGTGCCCTTGAATTGCCTCCAAAAGTGCAATGTTTAAATTATTTATAAGGTTTTAACGCCGTTATCATATTTTAGAGAAGTTATTTGCTTAAAATTGTTTAAAAGATGTCATTCATTCGTTCTCGAGAACTTAATAATTTTACTTCTTCAGTAATTTAATTTGCTTTATGAATACCATAAAGTTGCACTACTTGCAACCAATCAAGCTATTTATTGCTATTTATGATAATAAAATGCAAGAAATGCATTCTAAAAATCCAATCCCCTTCACTTTTGGCGTTGGTTTTGGTAAATAGTAAATACATATTATATTACATTACACGCATGCATTTTATGTGCAATCACGCCATGATAACATGACTGACTGTTATATACCCTCAAAAATTCGTATAATATTATCAAGTACTTGGTAAAGTAAGAGGTGTCCATTTTCGAAGGGTATATAGCTAACTAATCAACGAACTAACCATATATTTCACTACATAGCCAAGGTTTATATGTATTTTTAGTTGGCTTAAGTTGCCTTCCTTTCTTAAATAGTTCCATATTCCGTTAAATACGAGCCCTGTGTTGTTAAACCTACCTGGTTTTTCACCTATCCTATACTCACCTGCTCTGATTTTATTAATACCTGAGCTGCAGCGTAGCATTTCCTGTTGTAAATTTTAACCCAAGAAGAAGCCTCAGTTTATCAGTTAGTGTAGCTTAAAAGGAGGCAATAACATGTGATTTTTGAGGTTTATTATAAATCTGTGAATAAGTTACAATTTAAATAACAAAATAAAACTGCATCCTGGTAAACAATTAAGTTAAGAAGTTGGGAATCTAATTTTGTTTATGTAAAGCTTGTAAATAATATTATTATTTCAGAAAAGAACAATTATTATGACGATGTCTGGTTGGACATCAATTCACTTCCTCGTCGTCGTTGGTTTCGTCCTCTTGTTTCTGAAGGAGGCGAATTCTGTCTCAAATACGGTATCGAGCATGGATGAGGGAGAAGATCCCAGCGTGAGAGAGGTCACCAATTTGAATTTAACTTTTCGTGGAGATTATCAGAGGGCGAGTAAGTTGGATAATTATTTAAGTTAATGGAGGGTTTTAATTAATGTTAATTAATTAATTGTATATGGCAGGAGTCCAAGCGCATAAAAAAGTCGTCGTGTGTTACGTCGCGACATGGGCGACGTACCGAAAACCGGACGAGGGGGCGTTTGACATTGACCATATTGAGCCTAACCTTTGCACCCATCTTATCTACAGTTTCGCAGGGTTGGACAATACGACCTTCATCATGAAACCGTTGGATCCATGGTTAGACCAGAAACTTCAGGAGAATGGGGGTGGTAGAGGTAACGATATTGCGATTTTTACTTGATGGTGAAAATATGTGCGAATTTTTCTTGATGGTGAAAATATTTTTTTGCACAGAATGGTTCAAGCGGTTCAACGATTTCAAGGCAAAGTATCCCCATTTAAAAGTTCTTTTGGCAATTGGTGAGGAAAATTTATAAGGACTATTTTTCTCTGAAAATTTTAAATTATGATGTTTCTGCTGTTTTTTTGCCAGGCGGATGGAACGAAGGGTCCAAAAAGTACTCACAAATGGCCGGAAATAGCCAAAATCGTCAAGTTTTCATCCAATCTGCGCTTGACCTGATTCAACGCTACGGTTTTGACGGATTAGACCTAGATTGGGAGTTCCCGGCTGACCGTGGCGGCAGTATGGATGATAAGCGACAATTTACCATCTTAGTTCAGGTAAGGAAACACCACTGTAATAAATATCTAACTAATTTTATTATTGGAATAATATGCAAATAGGAATTACGCCACAAATTCGACAAGTACGGACTCATGTTAACCTCTGCGTTTGGTCCGGCCTTATCAACGGCGACGAAAGGGTACGAACTCCGCGAGCTGGCCGGTCTTTTGGACCACATTCACTTGATGTATGTACATCCACTTATCAATCCGACTGGATAACCACAAATTTACCTAATTATTAATTAATCTGATCTAGGTGTTACGACTATCATGGCGCCTGGGATAGGAAAACGGGACACAACGCACCCCTCTACGCTCCCAAGGGGGATGGCAGTATCGCTGAGAGTGTCGACTACTACTTGGCCCAAGGCGTCCCACCGCACAAGCTCGTCATCGGGCTGCCATTTTACGGGAGGACTTTCATAATTCCGGACGAGGGGCAGCTCGGTGACGCCTTGTCAAGCTCGACCGGAAGGAATGCGTCGGTACGAGCGGGGCTATTTCAGGGTGCGATGGATAAAGGGTTTCAAGGCCCGTATACTAAGGAGGATGGATTTCTGGGATATAATGAGGTCAGTCTTTCTTGTGAAAATTTGCGAATTTGTGAAATTGAAATCTTGAATTTTTTCGCAGATTTGTCGCGAATTGACGGCCAGTCGAGGCGACTGGACGACATATTGGGACGACGTGGCGAAGGTTCCTTACATGCGGAACGGGAATAAATGGGTCTCCTTCGATAACCCAGACAGCATAAGGGAAAAGGTAACATTTTCATGAATTATTTTTATGAAGATGATGATCACCACATCTCTTAATTTCCTTAGGTAAAGTACATCACTCAGAAAAAACTTCGCGGCGCTATGATCTGGTCAATCGACACGGACGACTTTCGATCCACCTGCGGCATCAAGAACGCTCTTTTGAGGACGGTTAATTTCGCCCTGTACCAAAACGTCATGCCTGGCGATGACGTAATCCCATCGACACCTGGTCGGGGGCCACTGCGACCGACGGCAGGAGCGTCTGGGTTGCAAATTTCCGTCGTTCTGGGACTCATTGCAGCTACCGTGCTGTATTTCCTTGGTTGATAAAGAAGAGTTAAAAAATGCTTATTACATATTTGGGTGCAGGCCATCAAATTTAGACTGATTTTTTTTACACATTTTTAAAATTATGCAAGTAAGTATTTTATTACTGATTTTTTAAATGGACGACGCGATAAGTGCAAATGATAACTAGTAATTATGTAAGTATTAAGCGCCATGAAATTTATCATGCTTCCACAAAATCACAATATTTTTTAAAAGACTTGTTAAATTGTGATTTCTTTTTCAGGGTAAAAATTAAAAAATATCTAATTATTAATTGTAAATATTTTATTACTTAAATATTGATATTCTCAAGAATTAAAATTCCAAGTTTTCAGAAAGAAATACAATTTTGTAATTATTTTGTTGAATTGTTTGGTTTCTTGTGTTTTCTTCGTTTTTTCTTTGGCATTCCGTCCGCAGGTTGATCCGGATTGTCGCCACCGCCGCCGAGATCGTTTGACTCCACGGGAGGAAGGTCTTGTTCCGGTGGTGGTGGTGGTGGTGGTGCTTCGTCGCCAGTGGGGGCGGCGTTATTGCCGTCGGTCGGAGGGGGACCGACATCACCACCACCACCTTGACCATCTTCCGATGGGGGAGGCTGTTCTTCACCTCCTCCTCCATCGCCTCCATCCTCCACCACAACTTGCGCCGTGGCGTTTGCCGCCACGGCAATGGCACGACTCTGTGTAATTTTTTCTTTACATTTTTTACACCATTGCAATTCGTCTACGTCGGTGCCGTGAGGGTCACAAAAGATTTCCAGCTCAATGTCTACATGTGTAAAATTAAAGTAAGCTTCATTAAGTCATGAATAACGTGACCTTTGACCTGCTAACCTACCCGGGTAGCAGACCTGGGCACACACAAAGACGCCCGGATTTTGATACACGATCATATTCGAGGCGCAAATTGGGAGGAGATAATCACTCGACCAACACTTGCCGAGCGACAGTTTGGTACAGTTCCTCTCCACGTCGGTACGATTCATGAGAGGAAAGTTGACCACAAATTTTTTCACGGTTTTGTTGGAGGAGGTGTCGACGATGGAGGAATCGTCCGGGGAGGTAGTGGTCGTCTCGTCGTTGTCGCCATCGTATCCTATCGCGAAATGGAAAGCGACGACAAGGGTGGCAAAAAGGGAGAAATAATTGCAGCGTGGAGGTAATTTAAGGAGAGCAAACATGTTTATTTAAGTTTTTGTAGAATCTCGAAAACATGGCAGAACTTGTGCAAATTGAGAATTTTATTTAATTATTTACGTATTTAATTTCTGAGAAACTCCGATCACTTCCTTCTGTAGGAAGTCGTGTGTTGATCAACATTTGGAGCATAACAAATAACAAAATTATTTAAGTGTACGTACATTAAGTTACAAATTGTAGATTATTGTGCATTTCTCGTACTACGATATTTAATACCTATCGTCCTCATTTATAGTACAGAGCTAACTTATGGAACTTCGGAATATGTAAATTTTATACTTACCAATTTGAAATTTTGCAAAATGTGTATTGCTGCGTCACAAATTCACGATATGCAAATATTTGAAGGTTGTCCGATTAAAATAGAATTTTGCAAGGTGCATCTAATTTGTTATCGAATTATATATTTAGAGAAACTAAATTCCATCGAAAAATAAGATAAGACATTTTCATCAATTTATTGGCTAGCAAATGTTGCATTTATCTTTATCATCCCCTTCACATCTTTTCCGTTGCCAAATTTTGCCCCCTACCTTTTCACTTATAGGATTCACCTTTTGTCTGAGACAATCCCCCGACAACTTCAATGACAGTAAAGAGTCCAGCAACGCGTCAACCTTCTGCATATCCAGTTTACAATCGTTATCATTTTCCACGCTGGAAAATGCTTCCTTCTTAATTGCATAGCTGTCTCGCAATTCCTCCAACGCGTCGTGTTCATCACCGGGTTTGACATCTTTAATGAGACGCTCCATATATTCTTCCACGGCGTCGTTTTCATCATCAACTGCATTCGCTTGTAACATTGAGACGAGTGAGGACGTGGCATCTTGAATTGTTTGGAGTTCCTTTTTAAGCTCATTGACACGGCGTTGGATTCCTGTTGGGTTGATTAAAAAATTAAACAGATTCAATTACATTTTGGATAATGAATATGCAATATTTTTGTATTTTCAATTTTTTGAAGTTAAAAATTAAGTTCAAACACTGTTCGTGTAGAAAATTCAAGTTTAGGAGCGAACTCGACTAATTTTCCCTATGTCAAAAATCTGAACCATTGCCATTCAATTTGTGTTTTGGTAAATTGACTAACGTTCTCAATCTTGAAATTTTTTTAAAATTTATTTAAAAACAAATTGCCAGTGTTTCTGGAGAAATCGCTTCGAAAAGACTTCTGATATATAATGCGTACCATCACTTTCACTCCTTTTCCAAACCGTCTTGCCAAAATTGACTAGAAGATCCGCAGCCCCTGCCGAGTTGAATTGCTGCTCCGCCACCATCTTGGTACCGTAATCCACGGCCATATGAATCTGCCAAGGGTGCCCACACACCTTGCAGGTTGAGCCGGAGCTCAATTCTTTACATTGTAGCAATTTGGCCTGATTTTGTATATTTAGGTCAGCTCCAGTCGTCAAACAGGTGCAATTTTCGTGACATATTTTCATAAAATGTCGCTCATTCTCTCCGTGAGGGGCAGAACAATCGTCATGCGTGCAAACGATGTTGAGGTGATTTAACTTTTCCCGCTTTAAAATCGTCGCCTCCTTAAAAAGATCCGACACCATGGCGGTGGTCGCGTCTTGCTGTTGCTGCACGTCTTCCCTAGACTTTTCTAAATTGTGGATTTCCAGCTGTAGCTTCTGTTTAAGTTCCACAACCGGAATGGTGATGGCGTCAACGTACCTCCGCAATCGGAAGAGATCCAGTGTTAAGTCTAGATTGTGGGGAGTTAGGGACCTGAAAATGGGAAGAATCGTACATACTTTAACTGGTAAAATAACAGTAACTAAAAGTTGATTTAATTATACATAATTTGCGCAATCATCCTCTCAGCCTCGGCGCTGGATTTCTTCCAACTCTGCTCGAAACTTGCGGACTCGTCTTCAGAAAACAGCGGTTCGCTGTCCTTGTTGTCCTGCTGCTGTTTGTATGCCGCCAAATACCTGCATAAAGCAGTTTCAAGTAACCAAGTGCAAGAAATAACGGGAAGAAAGTGGTTTCTTGAAAGTAGTTTTTTGACCTGCAAGAAATCCAAGGCGCAAGAAACTACTTCCTTCCGATATAGTTCGGCGCGTCGCTAGATGGCGCATATTTCTTGGACGTTCTTGCCCCTTGCATTCTTGCTTTGCAATTCAAGAAATGTATGAAATCCGCAATAAACGAAATACTAACCTAAAGGCTTCACTATCAAAGCAAAAAATGCTGCCCGAATCAAGCCCCAGACTTGCCGAACTTCTCCCCGGAAGATTATTGCTGACCAACTGTTTCAACGATTTGATCGATTCTCCCGGCCTGTAGAAATTCCCCCTCGTGTTCGTAAAGCAGAAGACAATGTTTGAAACAGCCTCCTTATGAAGGTGACCAAGCAGCTCTTGAATGCAAAACCTGAACGAGAGCGTCAACCTGGCTTCGTTCGGTTTTAGGAGGATGCAAATCCCGTGCAGCTTTCCGAGCGGTTTAATAACCGCCATGACGCTTTCCATATTTTCCCCGTCTTTAATTATTCCACGAGAATCTCCAATCCCCGGCGTGTCGATAAAGTTGATAATGTTTGAGGGGGTGCGGAAAGAGTGGATTTGCGCAGCTTGGGTGGCAGACTCTCCAGTTTTCAGATTTTCTGCCAAGGACGGATCCCCCACTTGGACGACAACCTCTTGGAAGTCGGGCGTGGTGATGGTAAACATTGTGGGGATGAGGTGTAGCAGGGGCTCGGATGATTTGGCGATTGAGAGAGAAGGGTGGGTTATGTAGTTGAGGAAACTGTTGAGCCAGGTGGATTTTCCCACGCCGGTTTCGCCGAGGAGGAGGATGTTAATTTCGGGGAGTGTATCTGTAGTAGTCATCTGGAATGGATGGTAATATTATTTAGTAAATTTTGAAATATGGCTTGAAATTTGGAGTGATAATGGTTAATGCGTCTGAAAAATGGAAAAAATAAATCCAGTCGAGTCGAGATGAAATTTCAAGTTAATTTTTTATTTCACAGAAATTATGGAATGTTATAATAAATATATAGTTTTTTAATGGCAAGCTTTTATTGCGGGACCCTTGATGCCTTCAGCTTCCGTCCCACCTTTTGTCATTATGTAAATGTTACTTGTTTTTGTTATATCAGAAATGAAAAATAGGGTTTACTGCATCACGTTTTCGCAAAAATTGCGAAAATATTCATTACATGCATAATTGCAAATTAATATTGCATTAAGGAATTATAAATGAAATATTAATTTGAAATCATGCATGCAACCATATATTAATAAAACTCTATGCATGCAACTAATATTTTCACAATTTATGCAAATACGTGATGTGGTAACCTCTTCTTTTCAACTCTTAATTCTCCATCAAATTACGAAGCTTTTGACGTATCGTAAATACATACAAAATTTAATTTCCCCCCGTAAGCCAATCCCACCCCTTCTTAAACACATTCTTCTTCTTCTGCTTCTTCTTATACGCACTAACCACCTCCCTATACTGCGAAATCTGTCCCGCACTGCTCTCCACCGCATCCAACGACGCCTTAATACAAGCCCCATTATGCTTCAACTTGTACAAATGCTTCACCAGCTTCTCCACCTCCGTCGGATTGAGAATATTCGTACTGTCCCCGATACTCATCTCCTTATCCAAAATCTTAATCTGATTCTCATACGACGCCCTGCCCAATTGCATCTGCTCCAACGTCTTCTTCGTCCCGCCCGCACTCATCTTTTTCTTCTCCTCCCCAATCAAATGGTCCATGTACTCCAGCATCGCGTCGTTATACGGCGTGATGGCGTTATGCTTGAGAAAACAGGCGAATTTCACACTCGCCACTTCAATCTGCTTCAACTCGTCGTCCTGTTCCTTGATCAGCTGGTTCTTCTCGTCGATCATGTTCTGTTTCAGCTCGGCCGCGGAGATGTTCTCGTTCAGAGACTTTTTCACACTCTCGCTCTCCACCTGCTTGGTGACCTCTTTCGAGTCGTAGTAAATGTGCATGTGTTCCCGATAAAAGTGGCGACAGTTGGACCGGTTGCAGTACCCGTTCGTGATGGCGGCACAGCCTAAAAGCCCGGGATCACCGACGGTATCGTGCGCCACGCCGGACAGGCCGCAGGGGGCATGGCACTCGGTGCGGTACTCGATCTGCTTAAATTCCCCGTTACCATAAACCCGGGTGCAGGCCACGTTTGTGCACACGGTTTTTGGGTAGTTTAGCTTGATAATTTCTAGTTCTTGCTTATCGCAGAATCGCTGTGCTTGAAGGTCCGCGATGTTTTCTTTGGTTCTTTTTAGCAGCTCGAGGTGATCCTTAATGACTTCCTTGTTTGTTTGGATGGTTTTCGTAATTTCGGCGAGAGGCCGGGTCAGTTTGACGACCAGTTCACGGGCATGGTTTAAATTGATGGTGCTCTGAATGGGGTGCGGTTTCAGTTGGGAGATATGTTTCAGCATGCGTTTCGTCTCGGAGATGGATTTTTCCCAACTTTTTGCAAAGTTTTCGCACTCATCGTCCGCGAATTTGACGGGTTTGGATTTATTCTTGATGGCCGCGAGGAAGCGGTAGGCTTCCGAGTCGAAGCAGTAAATGGTATGTTGGGCGATGGGGATGACGACGTCTTCATTTTCTTTGAGCAGGTTTCGGAGGGCGGGGAGTGTGTCGCCGGGGCGGTAAAAGGTTCCTCGCGCGTTGGTAAAGCAGAACATGATGTTGCGACTGGCATCGCGGTGGAGGTAGGTGAGGAGCTCTTTAATACAGAAGCGGAACATGACCGTTAACCGGGCATTGTTGGGTTTGAGGAGGATGCAAATTCCGTGTAGTTCTTGCAGGTAGGACAGCGTGGAGAGGATGTTTTGAAAGTTTTTCTTGTCTTGGTCTACTCCCCGGGTATCTCCGATTCCGGGCGTGTCGATAAGTCGGACTAACCGGTCGCCTACGGTGAAGGGGTAAACTTTACATTCTTGGGTTGCAGACATGCCCGCATTTTGGACCTCGTTCGTATCCGTGCCGGTAGTTACCGTGATTTCGTTAAAGTCCTCGTCGCACACGGTGAATTCGGACGGAATGAGGGTGCAAAGGTCATACTGCTCGGCTTCCTGGAGGGACTCGAACGTCATAAAGTTTACAAAGCCGTTAATCCAAGTCGATTTTCCGACCCCGGTTTCTCCCAAGATTAGAATGTTGAGTTCTTTAAAAGGTCTCAGCATTGCGAGGAGTTCTTCCAAATATTTGTCGGAATGGCGCTCAAAATTAACGCCATGTTTTGGGTCGGGACATTTAAATTCGAACATTGATGCTGGTCCGCGACCACATCCGCAGTAGAAAAAGGAGTCAAATCCGTACTCAATTACTTCCCCGCATTTTCGACAGGACCATTCCTGCTCGACGTTTGGGGTGCAATTCCTCCCGGTACAGGGGATGACGAGATTGACTCGTTTATTCGGTTTGTGAACGAGTTGGTCGAGATCCACGGTGCATTTTGCGACGGCTGTCGCGCTGCTTTGTTCCTGCTCGTGGACGAGGTCTTTGACTATGACTTGACCACTTTCCACCACTTCGATGGTCACCTTTCCCGGCCAGAGGGACTCGTGGATGTCGCAATCGACCGCGATGAATTTGATCTCGCTCGATTTTTTCGACTCTTGGAGGAAGACTTGTCGATTTTTCTGCCAGGAGGTGGGATCCTCCTTTTTACAAGGTTCGTTAAAGTAGAGGAGATACGTCGTGGTGTCGAAATTCTTTACAATTTCGTCGTCAAGATTCGTCCCGAAGCCGATATAAGCTATTCCCGAAGCGATGATGGTTCTTGCAAATGAAATTTTCTGAACGATGTCATTCATCCCGAGAAGCGTGGCATCGACGGATGTCGGCGAGCAGGGGGAGGCTTCAAATCGTGCCAGGAAATCTTCCAAATCGGTCCCTTTAGCATGCCCGGATCTCACCGAGGCCAGCATGTTGCCCAGTTCCGACCTGAATTTAGCTTCCTCTATGGAAAAGCCTTCCACTAAGGAGATAACCTTTGCAATATTTTCCGCACTAACGGCAAATCTACTTTGCGTGGCGTCCTTCTCAAAGTCGTTGAGTAGTTGGCGTGCCTGGTCCAGTTTTTCGAACAATTGTACAATCCGGACGAGGCTGTATTCTTGCAAAGATTTGACGACGAGGTCCGCCTTCATTTCAAACTTGAGGTAATCCTTGAGCAAAGTGAGGGGGATAAGTTTGTAGCTCAAGGGCATTCCACGTCCATCGTTACAGGTCGCGACGAGGTTTGGCATTTGTTTCATGAGTTCCAGCGCGGCTTCAAACGTGGTCGGGAGATCTTGACCTCGAGGAAGAACGTCGCCGTAAATTTTGATGGCAAAATTGATACTTTTGTCATTTGCTCCCTCGTTAAATTCCACCGAACCTGAGCCGGAAATGGAGAGACCGATTATTTTCAGGCGGGCGGAAAGGCTCCCCTCGATTTCTTTGATGTCGCGATTTTCCGTATTTTGATACTCGCAGCTGAGGACGGAGTTTGCGCCCCACGTGATGCCGACGACGACATGGGTCGCGACGCCGGATTGGATGGCGTCCAGGGCGAAGGAGTCCTTCAAATCTTCATGGAAAATGTTGACGTTGTCGTCCTTGGTGCGAATGTTGTAGATGAGGGAACTTTTCACGGCGCGGGATGAGTTTTTCTGATCTTTTAGGTATCTCCCGGACCCGGAAAGGCTGAAAAGGCCGGCTAAAACGCTAACTTGGAGTTCCGCGCTGACATCTAGTTTGGAGAATTTTTCTCCAAAGGTGTCACTGTGGAGGAGTTGGATGTCCGAAAAATGGTTGTCGGGATGGGTGAGAGCGGCTTCGGGGGGAGTTTTCTTGAAGATGGAAATCCCACTGAAGGTGTCTTTTCGAGCGTCGTATAATTCACCGAGGGACGCCACGTTTCCCAGGGCTGCCCGTGACATTATGGAGGATTGATCCATTTTTTTGGAAAGGCTAGAAATAGAGGGAAAGAAATAAAGTTAGAGATAAGGTCAAAGGTCATCATAAGTCACGGGCAGCCGTGGGTGGAGAGACACGATGTAATGTGTTCAATAATTGTGAATCGCATTTCGTTTTTAAGCCAAGTGGGTGTATTTTTTGTGCAAATTTTATGCCATTTTGTATGCATTGTTTCAACGCATTTGTAAGATGACTAAATTGTATTTAATGGTAAGGAATGGGAAGTGACTTACTGTTTTGTAGTAATCCAAATTATAGGGCCAACGGGTCAACGTTTCGAACGATCGTTCTTCTTAAAGACCGGTGGGGAAAATTTGATAGTGACGGCTCACGGGAAGATCAAAAGATGAAATTAAAAGATGATGAAGGGATGGATTGGAATTCTCAATTGAACTGCAAGAACCGAAACTGGCTTGTTATGTATTTATAGTTATGTTATATAACCACGTATAAATACCTATTTACAGTAGGAAGCGAAATAAATTGTACAGCGGAAAACTTTTCAATTTCGCATAATTGTGATAGGATTCTGCGTCTGTTTACGCAAAACTGTCAAAGGTCATAAAGTATTTTTTTAAAACCTCAAGTCTCATCTACCCTTAATGATTTTGTTCTTCCTAAGTGGCTTTATTTATTCATAGCCCAACTTAATGTGAACATTTTAACATCCTGCTCAGTGTATTACGATTGTTTCACATAAAGTTATTAATTTTTGAATTAGGCAAATTTTTAATTTTTTTTCAAATTCTCTCATATGTAACAGTATTTTCAAATTTTACGAGTTTACCTAATTAAAAAAATCATAACTTTGTCAGCAAAAATCGTAACGCATATAAATGTCCATATTGGGCGGAAACAAAAATGTGAAGCCACTAAGAAAAAAATTACTAGGAGTAGTTGAGATTTTTTTTAAATAATGACCTTTGACCTTTTTCTTTAAAAAAACAGACATCTTGCTTGGCTATAACGGCCTTGCACAATGGTCAAATTGTTATCCATTGCAATGTGCGAGATAGAACAGGCACTTTTCCGCTGTACCATTAATTTTGCTCATTACTGTAACTTATTGATAAGTATTTATGTATAAAACTTTTATCTTTATAGCCTTTAACCCTAATACTTTTTAACGATCCTGGTGTCATTTTTTGTGTATGCATACATACTATAATACTTTGTCGACACTTGATTCAAGTGTCATTCCAGTCCGAAGAGTAACGCTGCATATAATAAGTGCAAATAAAGGGAAATGTATCGTGTGCAAAAAAGATTAGACTCGCAAAAAATTATGATTAATCAGTTCATTAGTTACTCATGTATAAATAAATATGGGTTTTACTGGTGATGGGTTTTACTGTGGCTTGCCAGGTTACACCAAATGCTTATAGTCAGTAATAAACCGTTAAAAACGGATGAAACCAAGGGATGAAATCACATGTCAAAATGAGTATCATATCAGATTTCTCATTGAAAATTTATGCTAAAATTGACACATCTGAAGTATTTGAGACATTTGTGACCTTTTACTTCGTCCACACGTTCGCTGGGGTGTCGAAGGTCGGTCAAAATGACTTATTCTACCGATATTGGACAGCGCTTTGAAAATACCAAAGCCAACATATGATATCGGTCTAATTTTAAAAAAATCAGGACCAGTGTCCATCTTATTTTCGAACCTGCCATACCCCTTGACGGCAGGAACTTACGTTTAAAGTTTCCAGTCTGTATGTCGTTGCGTTCTCAAGTTATCGGACCAATAGACAGATAAACAGACAGACATACGGACATAACCATCTTATAAAGGGACTTCGTCCCTTAATAACTTGACCGGAAATCATAAATTGTTATAGATGCATGGAATAATTATAGTTCATGAAAATCATCTCGGTAATTACCATAAACATACAGGAAACATTTTATGGGTTTTTATTGGAAAAGAACTTATTCAATTCTGAGAAACGTACATAGATCACGCAGGAAGTCGTGTTACTCAATATTTTGTACATATAATTATTCACGTGTAGATTAAAAGTTTTAAATATGTGCACAACTGTACTACTTCCCCCGCACGGTGATTACACATCGTCCCGTCCAGGTCCAGAAATGGCAATAGTAGCCTGGACAGCATTTCTTCGAGTTCCAATAACACACCCGTAATCCACACCCTCGCTGAAATTTTGAAAATTACTTAAATTATAGTTGTTTAATTAAAATGGAAAATGCTTACATGCTCAGCGTCGGCAGGTGTAGAGAGAAAGGTGATGCTACTAATTAGTAGAAAAGTGATGTTGAACAGGGTAAAAATCCACCTTATTTTTTCCATGATAAATACTAGTACATAAAAATATGTATGGGTATATTTTTTACCCGTTTAAGTAAATGCGACTTTATGAACTGTCAAAAAACGGGGTTCCATTGTTTTGTTTTATTAATGGGGTTTGGAAGTAGTTAAATATGCTGTACGTTATGTAAGGAATAATTAAATTGTGTGTAATGTATTTACATATATTCAATTCCTTGGTACTGATTTGATGTGGACAAAAAATGAAAAAAATGAGTAGAACCTGACAATTTAAAACTTTCATGATTTTGTACAAATAAATTGTGCATACATTTAGATCATTTCTTCCAGTACGGCATGTTTAGTCAATAAGAAGAACCGGAAATGAGAAATTGGGTGAAAGCATAAATAAGCTGGATCACAAACAGGCAGGAACTTTGCTCCTGCACTTTGATACCGCATGAAAATCAGTAAACTTGTACTTCTTGGCAAAAATGATAAGATAAGGCTCCACAAGTAAAACGAAGATTTTAAAAATTTCATTATTTTGTACGAATAAATTGTGCATGCATTTATATCATTTCTACTAGAACGGCATGTTTAGTCAATAAAAACTTTGCATGATATCGGAAATCAGAAAATTGAGTGAAAACGAGCCGGATATAGCAAACATGCAGGGAAAGTTTGTTTATTTTGTGCTAGCCGATCGATATCCACAAGATAAGAAAATTGAGATTTTACTTCTAAATAAAATCGTAATTTGGAAAACAGTTGCTACGAACGCTAATTTCATAATTAAAATTCTTCTAATCATCCGGACAATTTTTTATCCCGGAGAAATGCCAATTTTTATTTCGTCCCCAATTTACTAAATATTCTGACCAATTATTAAATAAACCAAGTGTGTTCTTCAACCAAATGTCTGAACGTAGCGACAGCTGCGGAAATTCTGCCACGACCGGGCGAAAATGGCGTCCTGCTCGTGGCGACAAGGACAAGCCAAGTTTCGACCTTCCCCCCGCGCCACATCCGACGATCCACTGTTTCAAAAATGACCCCTGGGCAGAACACCCCCTCCTCCGGTATAACGCTATCAAAGAGAAAAAACGCCAAGACAATGAGGTAATTATTTTTCACTCTTAGGCTTTTATTAGGGTGCCAGGACATGTCCCGGCGTTTTAAAAACCTGTCCCGGCGTCCCGGAAATGTCCCGGTTTTAAACAGACAAAAAATTAAATTAGCTCCCTCTTTTCGCCAACATATTCCCGATTGTGTGAAAAAGTTGGAGGTATAGACTTTGCATGACATGTATTAACTTAATTTCCTGTATTTTTCTCAAAATTCGGTGATATCTGAAATTCAGATTCAGATCCTGAATCATACTTTGAATGAAATATGAATCAAAATCAAATATGAACCCGGAATGAAACATGCAAAATAAAATCTTCGTTTCAAGCACTACTGGATATTATTCAGATTTTTGTTTGCCTAAAATGTCCCCGTTTTAGTCAGGACAAAATTATGGTCACCCTATTTTTTAGCCTATTTTTCCTTAAACTACCCATATATTTTACAGGTCGTGATTCGAAGGGGTAAAAAGGTCAAAAACATCGTGGCCGATGTCGTCTATAAGAAAGAGATCGAAGCTGGGAAGGAAAAAGAGGGTGCGGCGGGCGGCAGTGGGGGCGATTTGGAGGCATTTCTCACCCAAGAGGACTTTGCCGAGTATCGGAGGGACAGCGTCAAAGCAGCGCCGGTCGTGCCGATGCAGAAAAGCTGGTTGAGAAGGATCGCATCGGTAAGGGGGCAAATTAATTAATTAATCTTAATTAAATTTAATTACCTTATCTTTTTTTCTTCCAGCTTATTCCACGACCTTACAAGAAGAAACACCTCCAGCTGTTTCGTGCCTTAGCGAGAGAAGTTGAAGAACGGTACGAACTTGTCCTGCACGAAACCATCTTGAACTTTGTCCTAATCCCGCCGGCAGGATATGTCGATCCGTACGTGTTGGTCGATAAGTTTCCTCTGTGAGTTAAATAATTTGCAAAAATTTTTGCAAAAAAAATTGCAAAAAATTAGGGCGAATAATAACCTTAAAATTTGCCAGCTTCTCCGCCTCACCGCCGCCATGGTGGGACACGTATCGAATCAATCGTCACATTATTGCGCAACAGCTCCGCATCCTGTATCCCATCGTGTCTCGAACCTTTTTGAAAATGAGGGACCTCATGAACACGCATAAGCTCTTTTATCCCGATAAGATCAAAATGTGAGTGGAAGGAAATAGTGAAGAAATTGGTATTAGTGTTCAAATTTACATATTTTTTTTTCTTAGCCGAGGGTCCAACTATATGCGACCCATCGAGTTGAGAGATATCATCCTGAACCAGATTCGCTCAAATGGGGACATGTTTCTCCAGAAATTTATTCCTCAGTTGGTCAGAATTTTTCAGAATGCTAACGCCCTGAAATCTGTAAACAAGTCGAAGCAGGAACTCATCATGGAGTGCGCGTCGCACATGATTGTGTCGGATGTGAGGAGGAAATTAATTATTTTAAATCAGAATTAATTTAATTATAATTACAATTATTTATAAATTTAAACTGATCAGGGGACGGCCTGGGCGATGAACACGATTCAAGAGATTGTCTCCACGTATGAAAACTATGAGAAAAACCTTCCCCGAATTTTAGTCGATACTGCGATTGACGACGCCCGTGTCACCTTCGCTCCGCCGGTGGAAGGATGGATGTACTGTTTTAAAAAGATGATTGACGAGGTTCACAAATTAATTTACGAGTTAAAAATTTAAATGAGGATTTAAAAACTAAATTATATTTTTGCCAGATTGTCAGCGTCGTGCAGAACATTCCCGACGCAGCCGAACTATTCTGGAGTCGGGGAGATGAAGAGAAATCAATCAAAGTATTTTGTCGCATCGTCATCCCCAACTTTTTCGTCGAGTTAATGACGGAACGCTTCCACGCCGTGATGGCAGAGTGGCTGAGTGACGTGCAAAACGTGGCGGATCGAATTTGTGAGATATTTCCATATTGCGAAATTTTTTATGCTAATTTTCTGTATCCTACTTTTTTTAAGATGACCAATACAAAATTCTTCTGGACGGTTCCGGCCGCACCAGACTGCAGGCTTTCGTCACCTCGAAGGAAAACAATTTCTACGCTGGATTCAAGGAGTCCGCATTTCTCAAACAATTGAGCCAATCAATGTACACTATTCCGAAAAATGAGTTCGTCGGCTGGCTCCAAGTCAACAATGAAGACGTTATCGGACGACTGCTCGATGGCTGCAAGAGTCATCAGAACATCATTTCGGAGCATTTAACAAAATGGTTGAGGGCGCATCATCACGCGTAATAAATAATGATAGATAAATGGTCATATTACGGAAACAAAATGACCTTGACCTTTGACTCCAGAATTATCACGGGTTACAAAGAGATACGTGACCGTCTCTTGAGAAAACCAGCCACCACGGCGGAGCTGATGGAGTTGGTGGAATATATCGACGAGGCTCGCGGCGTGTTGCTCCTCCTCCTCAAGGAGGACATCGTGGAAGGGCTGAAGATGGTTTTGGCCTTCATGGACTATTACATTCTTTCCGCGGACGATATGGAGTTGGCCGTCACGGCGCATAAATTGTTGAGAAAGATACAACCAGCGTTTGAAAAGAGTGCAATTGTGAGTAAAATAAGATTTTTTGAGATTTTTTACGATGCGGGGCTAACTTTAAGGGTCGATAGCATGTGGGTTTTGAATTTAAATTTGTGTGTCTCTACTTTTTCCATGTATTCAAATTGCGATTTTGAAATCTGTTCATCTCTGTAGTTTTTTAAAAAATGAAGATTTTATTGCATCTAAAAATCGATAATAATGTTTTGTTTTGAAAAGTTAGGAGGTTACAATTTTGATTTTTTTCTTTCATGAGAAAATATTTATTTTTTTTTGTATGATTTGTATCTATTTTATTTCTATTTTATCATGAAAGAAAAAAATCAAAATTCTAACCTCCTAACTTTTCAAAACAAAACATTATTATCGATTTTTAGATGCAATAAAATCTTCATTTTTTAAGTCGAGACAATAAAAAATTAAATTTAAAACCCATGGGACGTTAACTTTAATTAATTGTTGTGTGGTTAAAACAAATAATTCTGCACATGCAGCCGGACTCTTTCTTGTGGGACTTTTATGATGCGGATCCAGTATTAATTTTCAAATGTGTTTTAACATGACATGCTTTTGTAGTTTTGTTTGACTTGTAAATTGGCTGGCTTAATTTAAAATGTAAAATATTAGGTATTATAATTGGGCTGTTATAATTTAATTGTAGATGATTGAAGACCAGAAATTAGTATTTGAGGAACAACTTTATCAAAAGATTGAAGAGATGAAGGGCGACTTGAAGAAATTGTTGCGTCGCGTTAAAGAAGATTTCGGCCGGTATGGAGATTATGCGGAGGTTCCAAATTATTGCGATGTAAGGAGACATATGGCAGAATTATGTTTGTGGTGTTAGAAATTTTCCGGAAAATTTGCGAAAAAATTTGCAAAAAAATTCGCAAATTCCTAGATTTTTAAGTCAATAGCATATGTATTTTCAGGATTTGCGCTACGTTCGCCGCCGCGTGGACGAACTGCAGGAAGGCATCGATTGGATTAATACGGAGGAAACCTTATTCAAACTGAATCAATCCCAGTTTGCGGACATTGACGAAATAAATTTGCACTTGGAACCGTACACGAGACTTTTTAAGACTACGAGACAATGGCAACGGGCCGAGAGAAAGTATATGGACGGTGATTTTGACCTCGATGCGGAAAAAATTGATGTCGAGACGGAGGGTTATTACGCGTATGGGCAGAATTTATTAATACATATGTACATAATTTGCACATATATTAATATTTTTTGCATGTTTTTTTTCTTCTGCACAGAGAACTTATCGATCTTCAAGCCCTGTTCAAAAGTCGAATCAAAGCGCAGAAAGAGCTCGAAGCGAAGGAGAAACACATCCCGATTTCGCTTCTGTATGATGAAGATAATTTACAGGAAATTCCACCCCCACTTAAAATCTGTAATTTAGCACTTGAGAAATTAAAAGAATTTCGGGTACGAATTAAGAATAAAATTCAAAATTAGTTTGGAAATTTAGGAAAATTAATCAAATTACGTAGGCTAATCTACCTGTGATGCGAATCCTGTGCAATCCTGCCATGCGGTTGCGACATTGGGTTCAAATGTCGGAATATTCCGGACTTGAAATGATCCCTGACACGGGAAGCAGTTTAAGAAAAATATTAAAAATGGATCTCGACCCGTACATGGAAGAGTGAGAATATAAAATTTTGATATAATTAAATTCCGATCTGACTTGCATACTAATTTTATGCTAAATAAACCCTCAGATTCGCAGAGATCAGTTTCTGCGCCACGCAAGAACTCTTACTCGCCACGACGGTGGAAGAAATGAAGGAAGCTTGGCTAGTCGAAAAGATTGAGTATCTTCCCTACAAGTAAATTACATAAAAAATTGCATGGATTATGCAAATTTTTAATAATTTAGAAATTCAAAATTTTTACAGGGAGACGGAAACCAACATTCTCCACGAAGCGGACGATATCCAATTCCTCTTAAATCGACACATCGTCGACACCCGGATATTGAAAGGGTCCCGATTCGTCGTACCACATCGAGGTAAGTATAAATAAATTGCATATTCAAAATTGTGTACACATTTTTGCACAAATTTTCCCCCAGATCTCGTCCACGACTGGGAAGCCACCCTCGTCCGCGCCCAGAACACGATGGACGAATGGCTCAAAGTCCAGAAACGCTGGATTTACTTGGAACACATGTTTTCCTCCGACGACATCCAAGTCCTCCTTCCCGACGAGGGTCAACTTTTCATGCTCGTCGACGAAACCTGGCGAAACCTCATGCTCGATTTGGAATCGCAAGTTAACGCGCTCGAAATGGCGAAGAAGCTGGGGCGCTGGGAGCAACTCTTGCAATGCACGGCGTACCTGGAGAAAGTCATTTTTGGCCTGAATATTTACCTGGATGAGAAACGCGTCTTCTTTCCTCGCTTCTTTTTCCTCACGAATGAAGAAATGGTCCTCATTCTGGCCGAGACGAAGGACGCCAACAAAGTGCAACCCTTCCTCAACAAAGTATTTGAAGGGATTAGCGAGCTTCGCATAGATTCGGAGATGTTAGCGTTTGGCATGTTAAGCGCGGAGGGGGAACGGGTCACGTTTAGTAATCCGGTTGATACAGGGGGTGTGAAGGGGTGTGTGGAAAAGTGGTTTTCACAGGTGCGAATTTTCGTATTTGCGAAATTTTGCAGATTTTTGCAATTTTTTTTTAATTCGCCAGGTTGAGGAGACGATGGTCAGCTCGCTCCGAAATATCACGACGTACGCGAAAGACGCCTTCATGCACACGTCGAGGTCCGAGTGGGTGTTGAAATGGCCGGGTCAAGTTGTCCTCTGCGTGTCCCAAATTTATTGGACGTATGAAGTTCATAAAGCCTTCATCCGATCGACGGCAGGAATTCAGACTTATTTGGCGAAATGGGTGGTAAGTTGATTACCAAGAAAATTTACATATTTTTTAATGAATGGATTTTATGCTAAATCAAATCCTTCAGACCCATCTGGACAATACGATCGACGTAATTCGTGGAGAATTGCCTAAATTGGCGAGAGTAATTCTGGGCGCTTTGGTCACAGTTGACGTACACGCGAGGGACGTTTTAGAAGAGCTGATCGCCAACAAAGTGCAGACAGAGACGGATTATTTGTGGATTGCGCAATTACGGTGGGAATATTTATTGCAAAATTGTAAAATTTAAAAATTGCATAATTTTTGCAATAAATACTTGTTTCCCAGCTATTACTTTGAAGACTTCCAAGTCGTCCTGCGCATGCTGAATTCGAACGTCAACTACGGCTACGAATACGTCGGAAACCCATCTCGTCTCGTCATCACGCCGCTGACCGACCGCTGTTATCGCGTCCTCATTGGAGCTTATCATCTCAACCTGAACGGCGCCCTGGTCGGACCCGCTTCCACTGGAAAGTCAGAAACCGCCAAGGATTTGACCAAGACGATTGCCAAACAGTGTGTCGTCCTCAATTGTTCGTATGACCTGAGTGTCGCCACGATCGGCAGGTTCATCCGGGGACTCGCCTCTTCCGGAGCGTGGCTCTGCTTCGACGACTTTAACCGGATGGACCCCGAAGTTCTGAGCGTTATTGCGCAACAGTTGTGGACCGTGCAGCAAGCCGTGGCATCCAAGATGCCCACCTGTATTTTAGAAGGGCTCGAGCTACCCGTGAATTTGGAGTGTAATGCCATCATAACCATGAATGTAAGTAGAAAAATTGGCGAAATTTTAAAATTTCGCCAATTTTTAAAATTTCTAAAATCCTCCAGAGATTTCCGTTTTACACAGCTTTTTAGAAATTTTGTCATATGTACAGAGTTTAATTACATTACAAAAGTGTTCATGGTTAAGCGACCTGAGTAAAGTTTATAGAATTATGACTTACTTGGAGGTGTAATTAGGTGTGTGGTCGATCTGGCATTACATTAATAAAGTGTATTTATTTATAACATTTGTGTCCTATTTGTGTCATGAAATTCTAAACGTGTTTAAATTCAGAGTACAAATTTTTATTTGTATTTAAATTTTAGTGAATCTATTTTAATTAAATAATTATTTAATTTCAATTAATTAAAATTTACCATTTTATTTCCAGCCTGGATACACCGGTCGATCCGAACTCCCTGAAAATATGAAGGTATTATTCCGACCGGTGGCAATGATGGTGCCGGATTTTCGACTCATCGGAGAAATCCACTTGTTTGCGCTGGGATTCGCGAATGGAAAAATGTGATTATAAATTTCTATTTTAAATTTTTTTTCTAAAATAAATACTCATATGTAAATCCCATTAAATTTACAGCCTGGCCGGAAAGATGGTCACCTTGTGTCACCTATTTTTCGAACAGCTCTCCTCCCAACAGCACTACGACTACGGGATGCGTGCCATGAAGGCCATTTTGGTCGCGACGGGTCACGCGCGCAACAAAAATCCCGACATGGACGAGGACAAACTGATCTTGAAAGCGATTGAGAGCATAAATCTGCCCAAATTCCTCCCATACGACGTCCCCCTGTGCGAAGGGCTTATTTCAGACTTGTTTCGAGGAGTGAAAATCGTCCAAACGGAACTCGACCCACTCATCGCGACGTTAAAGACGGTTTGCGAAAGTAGGAATTTGCAACCGACGGATTACTTTATTGAGAAGACGCTACAAATTTATGAGATGATTTTGGCCCGACATGGTGTTATCTTGGTGGGGGATCCGATGGGGGGAAAGACTTGTGCTTATCAGGTAGGAAGCTATCAGTAATTTCATAAACTTGTGAAAGTTCAAAGTTGGTACAGCAAAACATAGCTACGTGTAAAGAACCTAACTCGCAGATTTTTGCATATTTTTTGCATATTTTTTGCATATTTTTTACGAAGACGCAATACAATGTTGCTAATTTCGTGCATATTCAATTGAAGGAGGAATTAACTTACTTGAGTAGAAGTACTACGTAATGTATTAGTCAGATTTAAATAATTAAAAATTTTGAGAGTCATTAACGTCATTTATATATTTTCAAACAGGCGAAATAATTAATTTTTGTGTAGATTTTTCAGAGAAAGCAATCCAATTTCATAATTCATAAATAATTTTCGCAAATAATTTGTTACTAATTATCCAGCAATTCTTTAGTTATTCGGTGAAAATTTCGCGAATTCCGAACAATTCGCATACTTAATCTCAATAAATTTGGTTCCAGTGTCTCGCCGCCGCCTTGACGGAAATAAAAGAGAACAAGACCCCAGGCTTTATCGGCAAGCGTGTTCAGTACAAAATTGTGAACCCCAAGTCCATCACGATGCACCAGCTTCACGGCTTCTTTGAAGGCGACCTCCTCGAGTGGTCGGATGGCGTGGTGCCCAACATTTTTCGGGAAATGGCCTCCTCCACGAATGACGACAGGAAATGGATCGTGTTCGATGGGCCGGTCGACTCCCGTACGTAGTATTATTTAATTAAATAATTAGTTATTCAACTAAACTTTGGGTAATTGTTGGTCCTTTTGTTATTTACAGTTTGGGTGGAAAATATGAACACGGTAAATAATTAATAAATAATTGTCCCAATTTTATAGCTAAATGAAAATTATCCCGTGATCAAAGTTAGATTATGCAATTATGCATCAATTATGCAAAATTAATTGCCCCAATTTTATAGTCAATATTAGTTGTTCCAACTTTATCACTAAATGAAAATGAATTGTCCCGTGAACAAAGTTAGACGAATTATGCAAAAAATCAATTGTCCCAATTTTACAACCAAATTCAAAATAATTGTCCCGTGAACAAAGTCACATCAATCATTAAAAAAATGATCCAATTGGTTTTTTTAAATTGTCCCAATTTAAAACGCATCCCTGCTTGTCCCCAGGTTTTGGACAACCACAAACGTCTTTGCCTAATTTCCGGCGAGATAATCCGCATGACTCCGCTGATGACGTTGCTCTTCGAAGCGGCCGACCTCGAGCAGGCCTCTCCCTCGACCGTGTCGCGTTGTGGGATGATTTACATGGAGTCGAAACAACTCGGTTGGCGAACTTTGAAGGATTCTTATATCCAATCCCTTCCAGAAACGGTTAGCGAAGAGCAGAAGGAAATTCTGGAGGAATTTTTGGAGTGGTTGGTTCCTGCTTGTTTCGTCTTCCTGCGACGCCCCGAGACACAAACTTTCATCGGAACGTCGCAATTACACCAATTTCAGGTAAAAAATACGTAAAATTCATGAAATTGCGGAGCGATCTTTTTGATGAGAGACGAGTTAATTTTTTGACGTCTTAGTTTATTTTGTGCGCTAATTGGACGTGTAGGAAATTAAACTTATGATGGGGAATTATTATGAATTTTGGTTGATGGTAACAAATATACACAGGAGATGATGGCATAAGATATTTTGATGACATTGACCTTTAAAATCATGACCTCCAGGGCCAATTAACATATTACGTTCCCTCTTAAATTAAAAAATTACTTACACCAATTATTTTTCTTTTAGAATTTCGTCCGCCTTTTCCGCACCTGCCTGAAAGAAGATTCCACCGAGGACGAAGGGAATATCTGGCTCCAGTGCAGCTTCGTTTTCTGCATCGTGTGGAGTTTTGGGGCCACATTGGTCCAAAAGTCGAAAGAACAATTCGATTCCTACCTTCGCTCCGTGCTTGTCGGAAACAATAAGGATTTTCCAAGAGCGAAATCCTTCAAGCTTACAAAGAACCAAATGCCACCGGAAAAGGGGTCGCTTTTCGACTACATTTGCGACAAAAAGAACAATACGTGGGTCGTCTGGATGGAAACGGTGGACAAGGCAATGCTGAGAATTCCGGAGAATGCAAAAGTATGCAAATATGCAAAAGTTAATTACCTATTTTACTAATTAACTAATTGCTCTAATTTTGCAAAGGTCAATGAACTGATCATTCCCACGGACGAGACCGCCCGTCAAATGTATTTCTTAAAGGCTTATCTGAACAATGACATTCCCCTCATGTTCGTCGGTCCGACAGGAACGGGGAAAAGTGCCATCGCGCAAAATTACATGATGTCCCTCCCAAAAGAGAAATACATTCCAAACATCATCAACTTTTCTGCTCGAACGTCCGCCAATCTAACGCAGAACATCATCATGAGCAAGTTGGATAGAAGGAAGAAGCGACTTTTTGGTCCAATTCGGGGGAAAAAGTGTGTCGTTTTTGTCGACGATTTGAATATGCCGCAACCCGACATGTACGGAGCTCAACCTCCACTCGAGCTTATCCGCCAGTGGCTCGATCACGGGAGTTGGTATGATAAGAAGAACACGGCAATTTCACTTATCGACATGGTAAATAGTATTCTGTGCACGTATTTAAATATAGTTCAGTTAGTTACTTAATTAATTATTATTTTTAGTTATTCGTCTGTGCCATGGGACCTCCGGGTGGTGGACGGAACGACATCACGCCTCGCTTAGTTCGACACATGAGCATCCTCGCAATCGACTCTTTTGATGATAACACTCTCAAGAAAATTTTCACCTCCATCGTCGACTGGCATTTCGCCAAGGAGTTCGACAGCAGCGTGGTCCGTTGGGCGAGACCCATGATCACTGCGACCATGCAAATCTACAAGTCTGCGATGTCCCTGTTCCTCCCCACTCCTGCAAAATCCCACTATTTATTCAACCTCCGCGATTTCTCTCGAGTCATCCGAGGCGTTCTTCTCGTTCCTGCCACACACTTAAAAGAACCCCCGAAAGTAATGAAACTCTGGGTTCACGAAGTTTATCGTGTCTTTTACGACCGTCTCGTCGATGAGAAGGATCGCACCACATTTTTTAAGTTGACGTCCTCCACCGTAGAAGAAAACTTCAAGCAAGACATGCAAAAACTGTTTGGCCATTTAGTCCCCGAAGGTAAAAAGGTGGAAGATGTGGACCTTCGCGGTTTAATATTTGGCGACTTCATGGACTCCCAAGCGGACAAGATATACGACGAGATTGTCGACTTGACCCAACTCCGCAACTATTTGGAGAGTCGTCTTACCGAGTACAATTCCGTGACGAGGAGACAAATGACGATAATTTTTTTCCAGTTTGCGATCGAGCACATTTCTCGAATTTCTCGCATCCTCAAGCAAGACAACGGTCATGCCCTGCTTGTCGGCGTGGGCGGCTGTGGGAGGCAAAGTTGGACAAAAATGGCCGCATTTTTGGCAGGATTTGACCTCATTCAGATCGAACTGAGCCGAAATTATGGGACGAATGAGTGGCGTGAGGATTTAAAAAGGGTGCTCAAACATGCCGGAAATGATGGGAAGCCGACCGTTTTTCTCGTGGCGGACACTCAAATTAAGGACGAGTCGTATATGGAGGATATTAACATGATTTTGAACACGGGCGATATTCCGGATCTATTTGAGCCGGATGAAATTGGGGAGATTTATGGGGTCATGCAACGTACGGCGAGGGCGATTGGGAGGAGGATTGATAACTCGCCGTTGCCACTGTTTAACTTTTTTATTGAGAGGGTTCGAACTAATTTGCATGTCGTGTTGGCCATGTCGCCGGTCGGAGATGTGTTCAAGGAACGGTTGAGGATGTTTCCGTCGTTGATTAATTGTTGCACGATTGACATGTGAGCGAGCTGAATTTATTTTATTTAAATTTTGACGATGGTTAATTAATTATGTAAAAATTCAGGTTTACCGAATGGCCGGACGAAGCATTGGAAAAGGTTGCGCAGAGATTTTTAGCCAATTTAGACACAGAGGAAGACATTCGGATCGCGTGTGTCTCAATGTGCCAATATTTTCATCAGTCTGTGCGAAAATTGGCGAAAGAGTAAGTAAAAAATAATTTTCATACTTTTTTTGCATTGTCTGGTAACTAATTTCTTGTCCAGATTTTACAACCATCTCCACCGTAAGAGTTATGTCACCCCGACATCCTACATGGAACTCATGTTCACCTTTAAACACCTCATTGTTAAGAAACGTGCCGAAATCGAGGCTGCCAGACAACGCTACCTGAACGGTTTGGAACGCCTCGCCTTCGCGGCGGAACAGGTCGCCGTGATGCGCGCCGAGTTGGAAGTCCTACAGCAAAAAATTCTCGAAACCGCAGCAGCAACGGAACAACTTATGATCAAAATCGCGGAAGAAACGGCTGAGGTGGAAAAAATTAAGGAAGTCGTCGCCGCTGAAGAAGTGATTGGTTGGTCATTCATAAAGCAATTATTTTTTTGCCATGAAATTATTTGCAAAATTTGAAAAATCGCAAATTTTCATAAATATTTACGTATTTTTAGCCAACGCTGCCGCCGCTGTGGCCGAAGCGATCAAGCAGGACTGCGAGATTGACCTGGCCGAAGCGATCCCCGCCCTTGACGCGGCCCGCGCTGCCCTCGACACCTTAACCACGCCCGACATTGCGATCGTCCGATCCATGAAAAATCCCCCCTACACGGTGAAACTTGTCCTCGAAGCGGTCTGCATTATGCGAGGGATCAAACCGGAAAAGAAAGTGGATGCGAATGGACGTCCATATGACGACTTTTGGGCCGCCTCTCTCCGCATGTTGAGCAACATGAAGTTTCTCGACGCCCTGAAAGAATACGACAAGGACAACATTCCGATCCCCGTGATGAAAAAGATTCGTGAAAAATTTCTCCCCGCAAAGGAATTCGTTCCCGAAAAGATAAAATATGTTTCCACGGCGTGTGAAGGGCTGTGCAAGTGGATCAAGGCGATGGAGGTGTATGACCGCGTGACGAAATATGTTGCCCCCAAGAAAGCAAAGTTGGCCCAGGCGGAGAGCGAGTTGCAAATTCTGATGGATAAGCTGAACGAAAAACGGGCCCAGTTGAGACTCCTTGCGGAAAAGTTGCAGGAGCTGAATGACGAATATATGGCGATGAAGAGGATGATGGAAGAGTTGGAGGAGCATATTCGACAGTGTTTGGCAAATTTGGAGAGGGCGCAAAAGTTGATTGGTGAGGAGGAGGGGTGAATTCGGGGCAATTTTGTAAACTTTGTAAAAATTGGGGCACGATTAAGAGTCCGTTTTATTGCACAGTTGCAAAAATTGTTGCAAATTGTCAACCTGTTTTTTGCACAATAAATATGCTTGATTTTCATGTGCAGATGGACTGAGTGGTGAGAAGTCGCGGTGGGAGCAAGGTGTCGCCATGCTGAATATTAGACTGCACAATTTAGTCGGCGATATTTTAATAGCTTCCGCCGTGGTGGCCTACCTTGGCCCGTTTGGAGTCGACTATAGACAAGTAAATCGCATTTTCTAACTTAAATATGCACATATTTTGACATTTTTTATCATCGTCTTTATTTCTGAAGGGCTGCATCGAAAACTGGCTGCATCTCTGCACCTCCGCGAAAATCCCGTGTGCCGAGCCCTTCTCACTGATCGCGACGTTAGGCGAGCCCGACGAGATTCGTGAGTGGCACCTGGCCGGCCTGCCCATCGATATTTATTCCATCGATAATGGCATCATCATGTTCAACGCGCGCCGCTGGCCGCTTATCATCGACCCGCAGGCCATCGCGAGCAAGTGGATTCGCCGATTAGAGGCGCCCAACGGCCTTCGCGTTATAAAATTGACGGACGCGGATTACATCCAAGTTGTCGAGGACTCGATTCAAGAAGGCATTCCCGTTCTGCTGGATAACGTCGGGGAAGAAATTGACCCCGCCTTTGAACCCATCCTGCTAAAAGAGACGTTCAAACAGGAGGGCATTTTGTGCATGCAGATTGGTGAAAAAGTGATCGAGTGCGATGTCAACTTCCGGTTTTATGTGATTACGAGGCTAAGGAATCCACACTACTTGCCAGAAACTGCGGTCAAGGTGAGGTCACACATCAAAATTAAATGGGGTCAAAGTTTCCCAAAATTATAAATTTCCGATTGAAAGTTTTGCAAAAATATATGCAAATTCTATTACCCCAGGTGACCCTCGTGAACTTCATCGTCACCCCGATCGCCCTGCAAGACCAGCTCCTCGGCGTCGTCGCGGCGAAAGAAGACCCCGTCCTGGAAGAACAACGCGTTCAACTCGAGCTCGACGGAGTCAACAATAAATTAATGATGAAGGAAATCGAGGACAAAATCCTCCACTTGTTGATCTCCTTCGAAGGCAACATCGTCGACGACGAGGCCGCCATCCAAATGCTCCTCGACTCGAAAGACATCTCAGAAGAAATCATCGCCAAACAAAAAGCCGCAACTTTAACAAGAAAAAAGATTGAAGAACTGAGAAACCGCTTCCGTCCCATCGCAATTCATGGGTCGACGTTATTCTTCTCAATTTCCGAGCTGGCCAATATCGATCCCATGTATCAGTACTCCTTCACCTGGTTCGTCAACCTGTACTCAGCCAGCATATCGAACAGCAAACCGTCCCGCGACCTGGCGACCAGGACGAACTATATCAACGAGCATTTTACCGCCTCCATTTACCGGAATGTGTCCCGCTCTCTCTTCGAGAAGGACAGACTCGCGTTCTGTTTCGTCTTTTGCGTTGCCTTGATGAAGGAAAAGGGTGATTTTGATATGGAAACGTGGCGATTTCTGTTAATGGGTGAATCATCATCCGGAGATAAGCATCATCATTCTCATTCGACCCACCCAAACCCAGCGCCGGACTGGTTAGCGGCCAAGTCGTGGGACATGATTGTCAAGTTGAGTGAAATGAAACCCTTTGCAAAGTTGAGTAACCATGTCACGAAACATGTCAACCATTGGAAAAAGTTGTATGATCATGCGGACCCGCAAACGGTCAAGTTTCCCGCACCGTTCGATAAGATGAGCGATATTCAGAGGTTGGTGATTCTCCGGTGTTTCCGTCCGGACAAGTTGATCCCCGCGGTGCAGATCTTTATCGGGAGGAATATTGGGAGGGAGTTCATCGAACCACCGAATTATGATTTTGAAACGATTTATAATGATTCGAATGCTGCGACACCGTTGGTGTTTGTGTTGTCGCCGGGTAATTATGCATATGTAAATGAGGGTTAGGTGTGTTGAGAGATGGCTGAATTTTATGGATTTCTTGTCCAGGTGCCGACCCAACCTTGGGACTTTTTAAGTTCGCGTCCGACAAAGGATTTCCCTACCCGAACAAGTTGCAGTCCATCTGCCTGGGTCAGGGACAGGGTCCAATTGCACGGAAGGTGGTGGAACAGTGTGCATTAGAAGGGAACTGGGTCCTACTGCAGAACTGTCATTTGGTAAGAATAATTCATGTTAATCTTGAGTACTTTGTAAACTGGGTAAAATATGTGCAAAAATCTGTGACCACTGCCGTCAAAAACGGTACTTAACCACTGTTTTACCCAGAATTCTCAGAGTTTGCAAAGTTGACCGACTAAAATCCTCCCAATTATCATTTCTTTTAATTCCCATTCCCATTTTCCAGGCCACAAAATGGATGCCCGTCCTGGAAACAATTTGCGAAGACGTCATCACTACGGAGGAAACCCACCCAGCTTTCCGCCTCTGGTTGACATCCTACCCCAGCCCCCACTTTCCTGTCACTATTTTACAAAACTCTGTAAAAATGACGAACGAACCTCCCCAAGAATTGAGGGCCAACTTGCTCCGAACTTATACCTCGATTCCGCTCAATGATCCAAAATTTTTCGCTTCTGTGCCCACAAACACGCGAGCCTGGCACAGAATGTTGTTCGGACTTTGCTTTTTCCACGCGGTTGTGCAAGGCCGAAGAAAATTCGGTCCGTTGGGTTGGAACGAATTGAACGAATTTTCAGAAAGCGATTTACGCATCTCGTTGATGCAGTTGCATCTATTTTTAATCGAATATCCCGTCATTCCCTTCGACATTTTGAGCTTTCTCACCGCCGAGTGTAATTATGGGGGGAGGGTGACGGATGATAAGGACATGAGGTTGCTGAGCAGCTTGTTCTCAATCTTTTACAATAAGGACGTCGTTGATAAAGACAAGTGAGAAATGGTTACTTAATTATTTTGTAGTTTGGAATTTAATTAATTAATTAATTAATTGCTTGATTAGTTACCCGCTTTCATCGAGTGGGATTTACTACGTCCCTGGAGAAGCGGATTACAGCACGTGCTTCCAATATATTCGACCCTTGCCACTCAACTCGAACCCGCAAGTGTTTGGATTGCATGAAAATGCCAATATTACACGAGGAAATCGAGAAACAGTGCAGGTAAGTTGAGTTTTCTTGGCAAATTTTCATGTCATGATTTTTTCTTCGTTTTTTTAGCTTTTGGAGAGCGCACTCTTGACGCAGATCGAGTTAAAACCCGGTTCCGGAGAAGATTCTGCCTCCAATTCGAAAGTGTTCGACATTTCGCAAGACATCCTGACCAAACTTCCCGTCGATTACGATATGGACGTTGTCTCGAAGAAATTCCCCGTCGTTTACATGAACTCTATGAACACCGTGTTACGCCAGGAGCTCGTCCGTTTCAACAAGTTGATAAACGTTGTGCGAGAATCGTTACAAAATTTACAGAGGGCGATTAAAGGTCAGATCGTGATGTCGCCCGGGCTGGAGGACGTTTTTAAAGCCGTTCTCAAAGGAAAAGTTCCATCCGCATGGGCAACAAAGTCATACCCGTCAGAAAAACGGCTGGGAAGCTATGTGACCGATTTGATAGAAAGGTAAGTACAGTTTTAAGTTAAAACAATTTCAGGAAATTTTGAATTTAAAATTTCCAATTTTTTTTAGGCTTACCTTCTTTCAACAATGGGTCAACACCGGTCCGCCCGTGGTCTTTTGGCTGTCGGGATTCTTCTTTACGCAATCCTTCTTGACCGGAGTGCTACAAAATTATGCGAGGAAATATAAAACTCCGATTGACCTCTTGGGATTCGAGTATGATGTCACTCCTCATGAAAAAAGTGTCGAAGCCGTTCCCAAATATGGGGCGTATGTTCGAGTAGGAATTAAACCAATTAATTATGCAAATATTTAATTTCTGAAAATATTTGAAATATTTGAAATTTTTTAAAGGGTCTTTTCCTCGAAGCGGGTCGTTGGGACAGGCAGATTAGACAATTGGTGGAATCTCACCCTAAAATTTTGTACGATTCGCTCCCCGTGATTTGGCTGAGACCTGGACAGAAGGTGAATTTAAGTTTCTGGTGCAAGTGATCACTTGCAAAAAATAACGGCAAGAAAGTGGTTTCTTTGCGGATAATTTGACCTGCAAAAATTGCATGGCGCAAGAAACTACGCCCCACCGCTATATTTCATACGGCTCATATTTCTTGCAGTTTCTAGAATTTCTTGCAAAAATATAGCAAACCCGCAAAATACTAAACTATATAACAAATGTAATGCATTTTTTTCACCGCAGACTAAATTTGTGCCGCGACCGTGTTACGAATGCCCCCTTTACAGAACCAGCGCTCGTCACGGAACTTTGTCGACGACAGGTCACTCATCCAATTTCCTCCTGTACATCAGACTCCTCTCCAACCTGCCGCAGCAACACTGGATAAATCGGGGAACGGCAGCCCTGTGCCAATTAGACGAATAATTATGTATTAAATACGCTCCGTTACTATTATTAAGACGACATTTGTATGTAATGATTATCGACTATTTTATTAAACTATAAGCAAGAAGAGCATACATATTTAGAGAAAATTGTATTTCAACAAGTACCTAATTTGACCTAAAATTTTGAGAAATTTTAAGAACTAAACTTGGTACATATAATCTTAAAATTTAAGACCGGTATGGTTAAGCATAAATTGAGGTTTTTATATAAATTGTTGACGTGCACAAAAAAATCATGCATATTTAATAGACAAAGGGGATCATAGCTTTCCTCTCACGGGGGTACTTGGCCCCAAACTTGGCGTGGTACCATTTACGTGTAAATCTCGCTCGGAATCCCAGGAACACGGTGGAAAAGATGGCAAACAGAACCTATCAATTGCATCACGATTCACGACTAGTACAAATTTTCAGTCAATTTAATATGTACCAATTATACCTGAGGACGTCCCCCACCCGTCACCAATGCGAAGCCCCACCACTCCAAACACTCCCCAAAGTAATTCGGACATGAAACGTATTCAAAGAGCGACCCCTCCGGAATTTGATAACCTTTTCCTCGGGCTCGAAGTTGCGTCAGAATCCAGTCATGCCGGGTATTCAGCCAGGCCCCCAGGATGCTCATGCCGATCGCCACAAAAGTCAGGGAGGACACGGCCATAGGCTTGTGTACGTTGGCGAGATGATGGACCTGGTAGAAAGTGTGTACCGTGGTGACGATCAGCGGACCAAGGATGAACCAGGCCGGACAGGGAGTTGCATGGTCAGATATTCTTGAGGGGTAAATTACCGAGCTGAAGGTAAATTTTACAAAAATTGTGAATAGTTTGTTAACGTTCTCTTGTATTCGGGTTTTGAATATGAAATCATTTAAGGCTGCTCCTCGCGAGTGGAGAAGTGTGTCCCAGTCTGAACGTTCCCTCTCGCTTTGCAGAATACATTGAATCGCCCATCTCGAACCTTCGCATCGACCCTGTGGGTAGGAGGAATCGACATCAGGGTTCATAATAGTGGAATGTTTTGCATCTTTTTCTTCGTCTGATGGTATTTTTTTCAAATTTTTTGGTCCGGCGCAAGGTCCTAAACATCCTTTACCAGTCTTCCTAAGGTTACCACACTCCATGGTAAAGGATGTTTAGGACCTTGCGCCCGACCAAAAAATTTGAAAAATGCCATCAGACGAAGAAAAAGAAATGTAAAACATTCCACTATTATGAACCCTGATGTCGATTCCTCCCCCCCCCCACAGGGTCGATGCGAAGTTTCGAGATGGGTGATTCAATGTACTCTGCAAGGCGAGAGGGAACTTTCAGACTTGGAAATTACTCCAACCATACGCTTCTCCTCCACTCGTGAGGTGCACCGTTGATTTTGAAACTTTGTTCATTCCCGTTGTGCGTTTTCTTTTACAAAACTAAGATTTTATTGATTTGATATTATTACAAAGTTAAGAGGCTAGAATGTATTTATTTTTTCATGAAAAAAGTCCAAAAAAGCAAGCGTTTACCGATTAAAATAATGAAGATAGTAGATCATCAATCCAGCAAGATTTGTAACGTTGTAAAGATATGGCGTCGGCGTGAAAAGAATTATCACCCAGGGCACAATTACAGCTGGAAGGAAGCCAAACTAAAAAAATATATTTAAAAAGATAACATTGTTGCTTTCATTGTTAAAATTTTTTTATTAGTGCCAAGCTATCGATACCCACGCACCCGCCAAGTGAACCTCGAACTGATCGGATACTCCCAAAATCTCCAGGACGATGATAACCCTTTCGATCCCTCCTTGTTACCCCTCGTTGAAACTGTGGCCTTTCCATACGGCACTGTTCCCAACAAATTCCACACAATGGTGACCAAAATCAAGCCTACCATGACCCATGAGAAATTTGTCACAATTTCCTGATCCGTCTTAGAACAGAGCAGATCGTACGTGAAGGACAACGGAGTTTTGTCAAGGAGTCGAGTTTGCTCCATGATTAATTGTGGTCAAGAATTTGGGGGTGACCTCTTGCTTCAAGTGATTCTTTAGCTGGCACAAATTCTTATACTTTGGTTATCGAAACAAAAACTGTTTTCTCAAACTGAGAACCTGAGCTTGCCAGGGTAGTCAACACAAAATTGAAGGTCCCGATGCATATCTTGTACTAATTTACTAGGCACAACAGTAGCTAATATAAATTGCTCAATATTTTAACAAAACTCGTACACAGATTTCAAACCTACATACAAACCAAGTCAAATAATTCTTTATTAAGCTCTCAACCAATATCAGCTAATTAATATTACCAAAGTTTTGTGCAACACGTTTGGATTTATGTCAGGGAGTGCAGTACAATATAACAATGTACATGTTTTTCAGATTGCGTTTAATATTTCACGCTCAAATACCCGTTAAGATAATTATATAACTTCGGGACTAGCAGTTTATATGGCCAATTTCAGGGCTGAGGGAAAATGATCAAGGTCCTTGATTAGAAATTATACAGTGACCACTGCTGACTGACTACTGACTAGGCATCAGTTGTGAAAACTAGCAATTATCACGAGCGAGCACGACGGTGCATCAGTGGATGTAAGCTAATCAATATGCATAGGTAATCCAAAAAGTAAAAACACCGTGCGAAATTCTACCCATCTTACTTCCCAAGCTCATCCTCACTATCATCAGCAAGGGAAATTGCGTGACCGATTCATAAAATACAACTTGTTCATAAAAAATATAAAACCCACTTATTTACAACACGATTACTTCAGCGGTTTCGCTCCGATCATGTACATATGTAACCTTACGTAAATAACTAAACACGTGTTTGAAAATTTTTCAAAATGCTCACAAACAGTTTAAATGAAATTATGATGGAATATGTGTGCGAGTGCGTCCGCTGCCAGGGATCAAGGATCAACTAATTAGCTAAATAATTAACTAAAGTATGGTTTATGCTTAACGTCCTCGTTACATAACGTCGCCATAGCGTTAGCGTTCCTTCCTTCATAACGGGTTTACACTTTCTGTAGTTTTTACGATCGCTTTCTCTCAACGCTAGTTTTAGCTATCGGTCATCGAAGGGAAAGTAAAAACCCGTAAAAAATCATAGCCATTTCATAATCTCACAAAAACAATTATGCCAATTAAACAAAAACAAAAAAACAAAAAGAATCATCTTCAGTCACGAGATTGGACACGGTACTGTTTGTTTAGAGATAGTTTCATTACCAAAATTATTTAACCAACTCATTACTCAATTAAATATAAACTACTATTACCTTTCATCCGGGTCAACAATGTCACGGATGAAACGCATTGCTCCTTCATGCCGGAAGAAGGGACGTGGCTTGTCCTCTTTTCCACTTGGATTGCGTAATTTTCGCAGGAATCCGCTGAATTGGCTGCGTAATTTTGTCCACAGTTGTTGACAATCGAACTCTGAAAAATTGCCTTTTTAGAGTTAATACAAGTGAGAATATAGACTCTGCAGTAAAACAAACTGACCTGTCTTTCCTAGTAGCTTTCCAATTTCCTCCCACATCACCGCACGAGTGTTTCTATTTTTGTATGCAGGATCCTTCTTGTCGTACAGTGCTGGACGTTGCTGAACTAGAAGAATTAATTTTTCTTCCAGATCCAGTGGAGATTTGGGCGCAGATATCACTTTTGTAGTCATTTTATGAAATTTTGAAATCGCAAATGGAAATATTTATAAAATTGTAATGGTTTCTAAAAATTTCCTTGCTCCTTCATCCGTGTAAAAGTTGAACTCTGTTCAACTTTCATGGTGATCGTGAAGGTGCCGTGAAATGAAGGAGGAAACAATGCATAAACCCGCATGGCGAATTGCATAGCGACCGCTATGGCGACGCGAATGTAACGAGGACGGGAACTAAAAACCCGTCGGTTATCAATTCTCTAAGAGATCGCTACAATTATCAGAAAGCATAAACGCACCTTAAACTTTGTAAATTCATACTTTTTTATGAAGTTTTTGCTGAGAACTCCCATTTCTACGAAGATGGGGACACAATTGCAATTATTTTTCGAACGGACGCATACGCTTCTTCCGATCTAGTTGGTATCCCCTGGTAGGCTAGGCCTGTCCAATGCCCGGTATGGGGGAGGAGTACCCACCAAATTCGGGTAACACCTGGGTCGTCCATGTCGTGCCGCTATAAAATATTCCCTGTAATTGTAATCTATTCATATCAAATTCACCACAAAATCCCAAAATTTCCAAGATCCTCCTGCGTAATAACTACAAAATTATTTTACCCACCGAATGTGGTGGGACTATCGATGCAAATTATGGAACAAACCGGACGAATCGTATTCTAACTCGGAAAGTGGATTATTCGCAGCCCCACGCATCACAGAGTTGTCTAAGATTCGCAGCGGTTTCGAACTGGGGGCCGACTACTTGGGAGTTTACGGCTTTGATAAGCTCGACTCCACCGCGGATATCATGGGCAAGTCGACGAACGATCAAGAAACGAGGTATATTTATCAGGGTTCCGTCGTTGTGGTGGTTCACTTCGGACGCAGCCAATACGGGGACCGGGTTCGAACTTGACTTCCAGTTTAATGACTCTGGAATGAGGATTTTCAATGACTACTTTTCACCTGAGGTGGCGGGTTCGGTGCGGGTGCTCGTATGGTGATTCGTAAGCATAAATTGAGCTCTGTATGTAATTAATTACACTTCATGCGATCGAGCGAAAAAGTTATTCAATTTTTTTTCTCCCACTGGCAGTTTCTTAAGTGATTTTATAAAATACTAGCGTATAGCCCGGCCAAGGCCGGGTTCTAGAGTTCCAGTGGGGGGTGTGCCCAAAGCGAAAAATCCGTCATACTATATTTTAAATAATTCCCAGTGGAGACTTTGTCATACTACATACATACATCAGACTGAGGGTTTGCCCAAGTCATACTGCATTTTAATTAACCTGGTCACAGTAAAATTTGATTCCCCCTGTGGGAGTAGTTGAATAGCTAATTACTTAAATTCCCGTCGCGTGGGAGTAACTGCATAGCTAACTATTTAAATTCCCACGCTTCACGCTCCCGTTAAGTTCCATAAACCCCGTTAACTTCTACAATTAACGCCAAGCTATTGACGGATTCGGATTCAGCGTCAAAAATACATTCGAATTGATATGCGACATCACGAATAAGCCAGATTTGGACACCACGGTCACGGCGAGGTCACGGGGGCCTCGCAGGTCAAAACCATTGACGGAGTTGGATTCAGCGTCAAAAATACATTCGAATTGATATGCGACATCACGAATAAGCCAGATTTGGACACCACGGTCACGGCGAGGTCACGGGGGCCTCGCAGGTCAAAACCATTGACGGAGTTGGATTCAGCGTCAAAAATACATTCGAATTGACATGCCACTCGCTGTGGGTAGAGTTTCTCAAACTAAAATAATTAATTAATAGTGTTTATCACGATCACTTATCATGATAACCACTATTGATGAGTGATGTATGTATGTGGGGTGTACATGTTCATGTATTCATTTATTCATGCAGTGCAGTGCATGCATGCAGTGGTTGCTCCGCTTCCTTCTTTGTCTACTGTATGGGGCAATTTGCATTGCGAAGACGGACCCAGGGACCCAGGGATCATACTAACACTTTATTAGAGTAGATTTAAATTTCTCATCAACATTTTCATGCTTCAGCCCCGATCGGTCTTCAGCAAACTCACTCGATCGCATGCAGTGTAGAATGCACAAAAAACCCATTACAATTTATTACAAGTTTTTTCTACGATATGTTTTGGACAAGTATTTACATATACTCAATAACACCTGCATATTCAATACACGAAGGGGATGATAACTTTCCTCTCACGGGGGTACTTGGTCCCAAACTTGGCATGATACCACTTGTGCGTAAATCTCGCTCGGAATCCCAGAAACACGGTGGAGACGATTGCAATCATTACCTACAAAAATTGCAACACGACCGCTGTTTAATATTTTCACGTAAATAAATACCTACCAATTTTACCTGTGGACTTCCTCCACCCGTCACCAATGCGAGACCCCACCACTTCAAACACTCCCCAAAGAAATTCGGACATGAAACGTATTCAAAGAGCGACCCCTCCGGAATCTGGTAACCTTTTCCTCTGGCCCGAAGTCCCGTCAGAATCCAGTCGTGCCGGGTATTCAGCCAGCCTCCCAGGATGGTCACCCCAATCCCGACAAAAGTCAGGAAGGAAACGTCAAGGGGTTTTTGCACGTTGGCGAGATGATGCGTCTGGACGAAAGTGCTTCCCGTGGTGATGATCAGCGGACCAACGATGGACCAGGCCGGATAGGGAGTTGCATGATGAGATATTTTGGAGGGATAAATTACCGTGCTAAACACGAATTTTACAAAATTTGGGAAATGTTCGAATTAGACTCTTAGAAATCCAGTATTAAATTAATACCAAGCGGTATTCATATATATGACTGAAAAAAGTGGTATTGATAAGTAATACCTTATTAAAATTTACCAGTTCGGTAGAAAATTTTTACGGTCCGGTATAATTTTAATACCATGTGGTAGCAACTTTAATACCGAGAAATCAATACCTACGCGACTATACTAGATTTCCAACAGTGTAAAAGTATATCTCGTTTACCGATTAAGATAATGAACATAGAAGATCGTCAGTCCAGCAAGATTTGTAACGTTGTAAAGATAGGGCGTCGGGGTGCAGAGAATGACCACCCAGGGCACGATTATGGTTGGAAGATGGCCAATCTAAAAAATTTCATATTCACAGAGACAGCCTACTTGCTTTTCATTTTTATAAAATCATTAATATCGACGCACCCCCCAAGCGAACCTCGAACTGATCGAATACTCCCAAAATTTCCAGGATAACCCTTTCGAGTTATCCTTACCCCTCATTGAAACCATTGCGGCCTTCCCATACGGCACTGGACCCCACACCAAATTCCACACAACGATAAGCAAAACCGAACCTGCCATGACCAGTGAGAAATTTGTCACAATTTCCTGGTCGGTCTTAGAACGGAGTAGATCGTACGTGAAGGATAACGGAGTTTTGTCAAGGAGTCGAGTTTGCTCCATGATTAGAACTTGGATGGAGGTGACCTCTTGCTTCGAATGATTTCACAAATGATAACAACCTTATCTGCATTTACAAATTAGGTTGGTTAGATTTTGGTTCATAACTTGTTACGCAATGAGGTATGAGATATGATATAGGTTTAAAAAGAACAAATAATTTCTTACTGCTACGTATGCTACAAATAATCTAAATAGTGTCTGAACTTATCAACAATTAAAATTATACTTATTCTTATGCTTCGGTTATCGAAACAAAAACTGTTTTCTAAACTGAAAACCTGAGCTTACCAGCGTAGTCAATACACAAAATTGAAGGTAAATTGATGCGTATCTTGTACTAAATTACCAGGCACAAAAGTAGTTAATATAATTTGCTCAACATTTTCACAACCTTTAACTTTGTATTGTTTACGTGTTAATATCGACAGGCAAATTTGCAGAAAAATCATATGCATACATAATTAAAAACCAACAAGTCAATTCAACTATGTAATTCTTCATTAAGGTCTAAAGCTTACACAGGTAAACTGGTTTCTACTTCTCACGCCATTCTGGACAACACGTTTGAAGTTTACATATGTTAACCTGAGGCTGCAGTAATTGCTTAAATAAATAAGAATGTATGCGCTTTGATACATGCGTTTAATATTTCACACGTAAATACCCGGAGGGGTATCCGGTTCTTGCATATGGACAACAGAACCGTGTACAGGGGAAAGAATGGACAGAGGATTAGTAATAAAGTTAACTTCTGACTAACTGCTTATTTATGCAGGTTCAAGGAAGAATGCAAATGATAAGGTCTTTGGTTCCTATAATTTTCGTGAGTATCTATCATCTTATCCATGCACGAAATGCAAATTTTTACTAACATAAACACATTTGTGAAACAGATTATTGAGTGGGATGTATTGTCGATAGCCTATAAATATTTCCACACAGGGATAATCGGGTATTTTGTGATTTTTTTAGGAAATACTTTTTCTGGAAACATGGCATCTTTGTCGCAAATTTACTCAGCAAATGAACATGTTCTTATTTCGCAAACTCATCCTCAAAACCACCAGCAAGATAAATTTGTAAACACACGTAGAATATTTATTCAGGAAATGCAACTTATTTGTAACATAAAACAAACACTTAGGAGTAGGAAGTCAGAGGTTGTTAGCGCCAGATTTCGATATCCTTTGGATATGTTGTGGGGCTCTATGAGGGTAAAAAAGTGTAGAAGGACTCCATGTGTCCGCCACACCCACTCAAAGTATTTTATCCACCCCACCCCTGCTTATAATATAAAGCATCGCTTATCTTCACCAGGGGAGGAATTGAATTGTAATTTGCGCAAGGCGTAAGCATAGATTTTGAATCAAAATTTACGCTTACGCCTTGCACAAATTACAAATGAATTCCTCCCCAGTAGTATAAGCAAGGCCCTATGGCTCAGAGGTACGAGGGTAGGATTGTCACCACGCAGTCACACGTTCGATTCCTCTGGCCGGGAAGCTATTGCTAATCCTACTCGGCTCGGTGTTAGTACGGGGTAGGTGCTGTCTCGTGACAGGGTGAGCCCAGCCATACGGAATGGCAATGTCACTGTGTACAGCCCCTAGCAGAGTCCGTTCTCTGTGGGGATGAGACAACTTGCTACGAAATTATGGCAAGAAGTCGCCATCTGAGGCTGAAAAGCAGAGAAATCTGAGTCCTGGCGATGTAAAACTGTCACATTTTAACATTTTAACATTTTTATAAAATGGATGGAATATACACACTTCATATGTAAATTAGAGATGAGGTCGAAAGGGAAATTATCCAGATATTTCGTTAGATGTATGTATGTGTCTTGGATGCGGCTCATTACGACGATAGAAGATAACATGTTATAATCTTAAAATTTATGACCGGCATGGTTAAGGTTTTCATGTAAATGGTTTGCATACACAAAAAATTTTATTCTGCGGTTGTACATTACATTTTGGAAAAGTATTCATATATATATATTCGTGAACCTAATAATACCTCATATATATTTATTCAATACACGAAGGGAATGATAGCTTTCCTCTCACGTGGGTACTTGGCACCAAACTTGGCGTGGTACCACTTGTGCGTAAATCTCGCTCGGAGAACCAGGAACACGGTGGAGAAGATGGCAAACATCACCTACAAAAATCGCAACACGAATGCTATTAATATTTTCGCTCAACTAAATGGGTACCAATTACCAATTTTACCTGAGGACGTCCCCCACCCGTCACCAATGCGAAGCCCCACCACTCCAAACACTCCCCAAAGTAATTCGGACACGAAACGTATTCAAAGAGCGACCCCTCCGGAATTTGGTAACCTTTTCCTCTGGCCCGAAGTTTCGTCAGAATCCAGTCATGCCGGGCATTCAGCCAAGCCCCCAGGATGCTTATTCCAATTGCGACAAAAGTCAGGGAGGATACGCCAAGAGGCTTTTGTACGTTTGCGAGATGATGGGCCTGGACGAATGTGTGTCCCGTGGTGAGGGTCAGCATACTCACGAAAAACCAGACTGGAGAAGGAGTTGCATGGTCAGATATTTGGGAAGGGTAGATTACCGACCTAATAAAGGTCAATTTTTTAAAAATTGTGAACAGTTTGTTAACGTTTTCTTGTATGCGGGTTTTGAATTTTGATTTTTTCTCCCTCTTCTTGTACATATTCAAATAACGATTTTGAAACTTTTTAATTTCCCTGCATTTTTTTTACAAAACTATACTTATTACAAAGTTAGGAGGGTATAATTTTGATTTTTTTTTCATGAGAAAATAGAAATAAAAAAGATCAAAAATAATTAGTAAAAATTCTAACCTCCTAAAACCTAATACTTATGAATTTTTACAAACAATAAAATCATACTTTGTAAAAAAAACACGGAATGAACAAGTTTCGAAATATCCATTTCAATACATGCAAGTTGAAACAAAAAATTAAATTCACTCAAAATTAACCATAAATAGAAGTAAACGTTTACCGATTAAAATAATGAAGATAGTAGATCATCAGTCCAGCAAGATTTGTAACGTTGAAAAGATATGGCGTCGGCGTGAAGAGAATGACCACCCAGGGCACGATTACCGTTGGAAGGAAGCCAAACTAAACAATTTCATATTCACAGAGACCACATTTTTACATTGTATTGTTATAAAATCATGAATGCCGATGTCCACGCACCCTCCAAGTGAACCTCGAACTGATCGGATACTCCCAAAAATTCTGAGATTTCGATCCCTCTTTACTGCTCGTCGAAACTGCGGCCTTTCCATACGCCACGGTTCCAACCAAATTCCACGAAATCGTGATTAAAATCGAGCCTGCCATGACCCATGAGAAGTTTGTCACAATTTCCTGGTCCGTCTTAGAACGGAGCAGATCGTACGTGAAGGATAACAGAGTTTTGTCAAGGAGTCGAGTTTGCTCCATGATTGATTGTGGTCAAGCAATTATAGAGAAGTTACTTCGTGCCTCGAACGAATCCAAATGGAAAAGGTAGCAACCTTATTTGCATTTGAAGATACTGCAAACTTTGTAGAAAAATCATATATGCATTTCGAACCCACAACGTGCGGGTGACTTGTGGATCACAACTCAGGTCAAGTAATCCTTTGTTTTAAACCAATATTGGTTAATTCAGATAAACTGGTTTCCAATTCTCAGGCTTCCATGTTTGGACTTTCTGTACCTGAAACTGCAGTTATTTAACAAACATAACAATATAAACATTCTTCTATATGCGTTTAATATTTCACGCGTAAATACCCGGAGGATCGTTAAAAAAGAGAGCTACTGATTGTTTATATAGTCAGTTTGGGTACAGAGATTAAGGTCATTGCTTGTTAGTTTATACGAGTATCATCTTACCCATGAAATTATGCCGTGACCAGAAAAGTTGTAACAAAATGGTAATAATGAGTTATGGTGCATTAGCTAATTCAACATAGAGGTCCAAAAGTACTTAACACCGTGCGAAATTCTGAAATTCCACTGTTTATTTTTCAGCATACCACGCAACCTTCGCATATCTCCATCAAATCTCGCAAATTGAGCATATATAACTTGGAAAGTTTTGCGAAATTTCTGCATATGTACTTTTGCTGGAAAACCATGGGATTTTTTTCGCGAATGTACCCAACAATTGGGCACGTTCTTATTTCGCAAAATTATACAAGAGGCCGTGTTACGAATGCCCCGAAAATCAGAGACTCCTCTCTAACCTGCCTTAGCAATACTGGATAAATCGGGGAATGACAGCCCTGTGCCAATTAGACGAATAATTATTATGTATTTCCGTTATTAAATAATAAGACGACATTTGTATGTAATGATTATCGACTATTTTTATCAAATTAATATAAGCAAAGAGATATTTTGAGAACATTTTATTTCACATACATAATTTGATTTTTCTTAATAAAAATTTTGAGGACTTTTGAAAAGTCTCAGATATGCTATTCTAGAGCAATGTGTTTTCATAGGCATAATTATTTCTTACGAGTTTATCAACCCAGAAAAACAATGACAACCACCTTCCTCCATCACGGTCTGATACACTCCAAAGATTTCGCACTATTCAACCACCCAAAACGGAAATCGGTGTCGTGTGCCTGCCCAAGACATTAAAATGCTGTGATCCTCCTTGTATAAATAATCTCAGTTCTGTAACATCCCAGTTTAGTTGTGTTTCTGCAACGATCCTGATGTTCACCCGAAAATTGCAAGGTTTCGGAAGACTAAATTTTAAAAATAGGCTAATGCCATGTTAAAATACGGCTGAAAACAGTTCTACATAGTTCAGTTTTAGTCCTTTCTAAAAAGTTGTACATAAATTTGCGTTTAATTTCTTATTTGCATACGCAAACCGTGTGGATAGGCATCCTATCCTCGTCATAATATCATTTCCAATATCGATAAGACACAATTACAGATAAGATAACAGCGAGAGTTTCCTATGCTCACATATCTCACACATATCGTCACGTCAATAATTCGAGTTTAGTTGACGATACGAACTAGTTTGCTGATTTGCGTAATTAATGATCAGCATCACCTGTTTGTTACCGAAAATTTAGCAAACGTGCATAAATAATAATTTTCAATTTGTGCAAAATTATGTGATAGTAAGTACAAACCGGAAATTGTCCAGTTAAGAGAAATGTCGCCCACATTTTCGCCAAATTTGGTTCTCGTCGTCACAACAAGCGTCCTCCTCACCTTAATATCTTTGTCGAGTGGGAGGATAAAATTTGCCCCTCACAATGTCAACGCTTATATTAATGAAGACACCACGACCTGTCCGGACTTCGCGTGTCCAAAAGTCCTCTGCGATTTAAAGCGGAAAAACGTTCAAAATTTTTGTGAGAATGTGCAATGTGTGGGAATCGAGGTGGAGAACTGTACAGAAAACAACGCCGCAGGGGCGGGGAGGACAATGTATGAAGAAAAATTAACAATGTGTGGATGTTGTCCGGGTTGTGTGAAGTATAAGGGTGAGGAAATTTTCAGGTTTTTGATGCAATTTGTGGTATGCAAAATTAGTTTCGCAAGAATTTCAGATTTTAAGGGGAGATTCGTTTTTGCGAAGATTTGGCCCATTAAAATTCTGACCAGTAATTTTTAAGAAAATGCTTCAAATTATTATTTTTGCCAATTTTTGCACTGTTTCTACTTTGTTCTTGCATACTTTATGCCAGGCGTTAGTGAAGAATGTGAGAGGAATTTGGCACAATATTTTGTAAACTTGCAAACATGCAAATTTTGCACACGTCTAATTTTTGCATACTTTTTCTTATCAGGTGTTGGTGAAGAATGCGAACAATACCCTCCCCCTCCCAGCCCTGACCCGGAGTGTACCGATCAATTTTGTAAAGTTTTAATGAACACGTGCGCCCCCGGTCTGATTTGTCCGCTGGTTGGTCACAATGAGAAAAAGTGTAGTTACAAGTCCACCTTGACGGGGGGATTTTCCGAGCTGACCTCGTGCCACGATAAGCGCGCCCTCGCATTCAGCAACGACCTTTACTGGACCCCACGATGCGAGGAGGACGAGTCCTACAGTCCGAAGCAGTGCAAAGGCTCGTACTCGGGTGGAATCTGCTTCTGCGTGAGTAAAGAAGGTCGTCGCATTTTTGGGACGGAATATCAACGCCAAGCGCAAAATCAGACGTGCGGTAATTAAAAATATTGAAAAGATGTTAACGTTCCATTGCATGAGGGTTTTGAGTTTGATTTTTTGTGTCTTAATTTTCCCTTCTTCTATGTATTTGAATAGTGATTTTGAAACTTGTTCATCGGCATGTGTTTTTTTTAAGTATGATTTTATTGCATCCTAAAATCATTAACTTTTAGGTGTACAAAGTTATGAAGTAAGAATTTTGATTTTTTTTTGTCCATGAGAAAATATAAATCAAAATTCTAACCTCCTAACTATTTAAACCTACAATTTATCGATTTTTAGATACACTAAAATCTTAATTGTTTTAAGAACGTACGCCGATGAATAAGTTTCAAAGAATACAGAGAAGACGGGAAAGTTGAGACACAACAATTCATATTCAAAACCCGCATGCAGTGGGGCCTTAATATATACTGGAAAATCAGACATTTTTTAACCTCTTCATTAATTAATTACAGCATGTAGTCGACAAGTTCACGAGCTACGCGAATCCGGTCACATTGCCTCGTTTCACTGCACACCCGACGGAAACTATGAACCCCTCCAGTGCGACACGGAATCTGGTCTTTGTTACTGCGTGGAACCGAAGACTGGGAAAATGACGGGGGCTGTCCTGCCGGAAAACGAGTGGAAAAATCTGCCCTGTTTTTCTCTCAATTTGACCAACTTCAATCCTGAGCTGGGCTATTATCGGGTGTGCGAGAGCGAATGGGCGCCCGCACAAAAGTTGTCGCTTGAAGCGTCCCTTCACGGCTTGAAGGTCTTGTCGGGAAGGAGGCTCAATTGTGATTTTGATGGAAGTTATGCCCCAGTGCAGAACATGGATCAACTGTGAGTGAGAAGTTTAGTGGATATTATGATAGATTACGAATTTCTAGCGTTTTTTAATTTTTGATGATGTAGATAGATTTCGAATTTATTTTAATTTTGTGAATTGTTATTTCGACATTTCCAAATTTTGAATTTTTGCATCATTGCGTAAAAATTTCAGGACAAAATGCGTCAACAAAGATGGCACGCTCATTGGTGCATATCGAGATTCGGAGGACAAACATGACACAGATTGCCGTAAGAACGATCCAAATTATACATTATCCACGTAACGTTATCATCACTATTTGCATTTCAGAGTGTGTCAGAGACGAAATAAAATCCTGGCAGGAAGGGATCCCGTTTATGAAAAGGTGTGCCGACATAACCGGAAATTACGACGTGATTTCACCCATCGACCAAACTGCGCCGCAACATTGGCGCTGCGTGGACCGAGACGGAATATTTTTCGGCGAGGATATCGTCGAGGATCAGTACAAATGCTGCCTTTACGGGAATTTGCCTACTTATCCGCCCAGAAATTGTGACAAGGAGCCGATCAATGTTAAACAAAAGTGCTACGATCCGACAATGAGTGACGAATGGAATAAGGACAAGATTAGGCCGTGCTATTTCTGGGCGACGTAGTATCCGACGACATATTTAATGTTTGAAATTATTAATAAAATCGCATTTTTTCTATGTTTCGTCACATATTTTAGGATTGACGCATTTCATTTGTCAGCATGATTACGATTTGCGTTGACATTCTACATTTGAGCAGAATCACGAAATTGATATCGGAATTGATAAGATAAAATCGATGTGATGCAGTTGGGTGGCAGGATAAGCTACATATCGATAAGGAAACCTTCTGCTAGGCAGGATTTTGTATGTGTCGATTTAATAACAGGAAAGACAAATAAATTAATTTTCGACACATGTGAATTTCTTGCAAATTTTGCCATTTCGCCTCCATCACCAATTTCAGCGTATTAGTGATTACAATAATTTTATCTTGTGTAAATCGGTAGTCTTTTTTTTTACTACACAACTTTTCACAAAGATGACGGAAATTTTGACAAAACTTCTCTGTGTGAAATTCCGTCTTAGTAATTTACCCGTGTTAGTCGGACTTATCTTATTTGTAGTTATCATACCCAGTCCTGCTAAGGGTCAGGGCGACGACTCCAGTTCGCTATTTTGTCCCAAAGCGCTCAGCTCAATTCCCAACGTTTGTGACCGTTTTGCGTGTAAACTCAACATGACGGAGGCGGACTGCCCGTTGGACACGATCTTCGTGAAGGGGCTCACGCTGTGCGGATGTTGTCCCGGATGTGCGAAATATATCGGACTTACAAAAGCGTCACGTAAGTGTGAAGAACGAATATTTGATACTCGTTTAAAAGTTTTGAGTTTAAGCAACACCACAACTAAAAATTATTACAATTCACGTAAAAAAATCAATAAATACGTAGGTGTGCTCCAACTTCCCGTTGAAATGATTTTTTGTGACGCAAATTTTTCATTAGATTTGCTTTCACTATAATTTTTAATTTCTAGCCTGATATTTAAGGACTACATTATTTTACCCATTTCTTGTAATTGTTTCATATACAACCTTTGTAAGAATTTTTTGTAAAAATTGACCCAGAAACTAATTCTTTCAGCCAAAGACATGCCGAGAAGATGCACCAGGACGAAAAGTGCCCTTACGAAATCCTGGGAACCATTATGCGAGGGTCCAACCTGCCCCATTTTGGTCAACCAGTGCTTGCCTGGCCTTGTGTGTGAGGTTTTCAACGGGTCCTGCAGCCTCCCCGAGACCCCCCGAAATCCTTGCACGGAGGAATGCATGTACAAAAAGAGTCTCAAACGGCTCGGCTTATTCCACTGGGATCCCATCTGCGAGGAGGACGGGTCATATGCTCCCAAGCAGTGCAAGGGTGACCACGTGACGGGCATCTGCTTCTGCGTGGACCGCTGCGGAAGGCGCATCTTTGGTCAGGAATTTAGAGTCGATTCCAAAAATCAGACGTGTGGTAAGTGACCAAGATTATTTCGAAATTTGGGGAAATTTTTTAAGGTGCCATTGTATGCGGGCTTTGATTTTGAATTTTTGGGTTTCAACTTTTCCTTGATGCATATATTCGAATGGAAATTTCGAAACTTTTTTATCCCCGTGGGTTTTTTACAAAATGAAGATTTTATTGTATGTAAAGATCGATAATTTTTAGGCTTACAAAGTTAGGAAGTTAGAATTTTAATTTTTTTCAAATTTGATAATTTTTCAGCCTGCAGTCGACTCGCGAACAATTTACGCAGCGCGGGAAACGCGGCCACGATGCATTGCACACCGGACGGTAATTTTGAACCGCTTCAGTGCGATACTGACTCCGGACTTTGTTACTGCGTTCACGAAAGAACGGGAAAACTTAATGGGGCCGTGGTTCCGGAAGCCGAGTGGGAAAAGTTGCTCTGTTTGACCCCAAATGTGACCAATTTTATGCGGAATGGTCACTACTTGCGCAAATGTGAGAGTAATTTCGCCGCAAATGTGAAAATCATAAAGGACGGGAAATTGCACGGGACGGAGATTACCTTACCAGAAATTAACTGTGATTATGATGGGAGTTTTGCCCCTGTGAAAACGTCCGGAACGAGGTAAGCAATATGCAAAAAAATCTTTTGCAAAAATTTCCAGACATTGCTAAAAATATGCAAATTTATTCGCAGGAAGGATTGCGTCTACAAAAACGGAACCACGATCAAGGACTTTTTTGCCAATTCAAACAACGACATGGATTGCAGTAAGGCGACTAAATGCACCTTTATGATTTGCATAGATCTTAAAATTTGCATAATTATCTAGACTGTGCTCGTGACCAGTTCCTCTACCAAATTAAGGGGAGACCTTTCTCCTTCGTGTGTCAAAATCAGCTCGGAAATTACCCCAACAGTGTTGACTTTGGTTCATACGCGTCCTGCATCGACCGGGATGGGATTGCCTATGGGGACATGGTCCCCTCCAAGTATGCCTGCTGCCTGATCCTAGAGTGCGTCCCCTCTACGGCGAAGGAATGCCAGAGTGACACCAATCCTGGTGGGTATAGGTCATGTTGTTCTTGGCCGTATGGAGGGTGGTGTTCAGGACAGACGTAGAATATATGTACATAAGTATGTGTTATAGAACTCCTCGCCAAAATCGTAAAAAGTACATTTTGAATAGTTTTTCGACTCTGGAAATTTATTTAAAAATTCTGGATGAAAAATCTGTATACTTAGGAAGTCGTTAAAAATACACTGTATATTTTCATAGTTTTTGAAGGAGTAGATTTTGAGCCTTCAGAAAAACTTGGACTAATCGAGGCTTAGATAACTCAGCGTCATTCCATAAATCAACTCAATCAACATGACTGAAAATTGGTCGTCCAGAATTTTAAAATAAGTTCCAGAGCCTAGAAATTATTTAAAAGGTACTAATTTTGATCATTTTGGAGATGAGTCATCGAGTCCCACGATAAGTTGTTCTTTTAATATAAGTTTGGAATGGTTTGATCGCGCACGTATTGAATTTCACGCATGGGAAATTGAACGCTATATGAAATTAATTGGTAATTCATACGAATATTTTTTATGAATAAAGAAGTATAAGAAATAGCGACCGGTACGGATGACATTTTTCTCCCAGCGTGTAAAATACTCGCACGTAGTTTGTTGGCGACTTTCTAATAAGCGCCGGTGGAGGTCGATAGTAAAACTGCCCCCAAAACGGCAAACTCTTCCCCCCGATGGACTCCATTGTGTGGAGTGAATTTAAATATTTAATTAGAATTACTATTATTACTATACACGAATAATAATTATCTCGAACTGCATCGATTCCCTTCACGTTATTGGATCCAGTCCTTTTCAGGACAATGAACATACGGTGGAATTTTGTCACGTGAATCAGATAGAAAGACGCGATCTGTGGTGATACTGAAAGAGTTTTATTAGTAAGTACTTGACTTTTTCTAAATTATTAATACAAAACGGGACAAAAAAAAACAATTAATTAATTAGGTAAATAGCACGCGCAATCTAGATTGTCTAAAGGATATAGATTTTCCCCCTTTTTGACGATTATCTGGTCGGATCTAATATATATTCTTTCGTTCCAAAAAAGTACTCTTGTTTTGAATCAGTCAGTTTAAATAGCTTGAATACATACAAAGTTATGCATAATAAGGAATTCTAACATATTAATAGGTATACTAAATTGCATTGCATTGCAGCTCGTAGCATTTCTGTTCATGCAGCGATTATTACTTCGGTAAGTTCAGAGATAGTAAGTATTGATTAGTAAGACATCGAGTGGTACTTTTTTCGTTTCACTGGTTATTTTTAGGTACATATCGTGGTTCCGCATTGCATAAATTTATTTAAGTTACTATTTAAGCTATTTTAATTTTTGAGGTAGTAGTGGTTGGTATTTAACCGTAACAATATAAAAATTGCAGAAAAACAAGCAACCGATCCCTATTTGAATACAATACCAATTGTCAATCAAAACTTAAACACGTTAGTTTTAAGTTTTTGAAGAATTGAATTCAAAACCGAGCATTACAAAAAACGCGACTAATTACGAAACTGTATACTTAATTTCTCACTATACTCTACTTATTGTTCTGTCTTTGATTCATTTGCATATTATGTAATTTGCAGCTCATCAGTTCTACACAAATTCTACACATTTACTTGCAATAATTTTTTAAACTGCTAAGTGAAAGCGGACAGATTTAAATTTAATTTTAATCCGACACGAATTCGTCCATTCTTCTCCGCACAGCTAGTTCGACGACTTCCAAACTAGCCCAGTCCAGTTCCGGGATAAGGCAAAGGACAGCGGATAATAGGTTTGACGTCTGAAAAAGGAAGAACATTATTTTAAAATGGGTTCAAAATTATGTAAATTACACAGACGCACTCTGCTTGCTGGATTTTGCTCCATGTTTGTTCTCGGGTCGTGTGGTGGCTAAACGGTGGACAAGTTAAAAAATAATAAGGAAATGAAATTCAAAATTTTAGGAGGAACTTTACGTCAGAAATGTTCAAAAAATTGGAATACATTCCATAATTTTACATAATTACGACGCTCCATAATTTAAAAAAGAACCCGTATTTTGTAATGTGATTACTTAGCAAGACCCAGCATGCCAAAAAATAAAAATATGAATTAATTCAACTCCACCTTTGTCCTGGGCTTGTTATTGCTGCCACTTCCGCCCCTACTGTTATTTTGGGCCGAGGTGTAGCCTCGTTGATTGGATCCCGAATTTCGGATCTGTGGGGGTGGAGAGTCATCGTAATATGGTTCTTGATACGATCCACGTCCCGAATCTTGAAGATAATCTGAACTCGGTCTCCGTTGCTGTTGTTGATGATAGTTTCCTCCTCCTCCTCCGCTGCTACCGTTCGTAATTATCATCTCGGCGGGTCGACTGTCTCGCTCGATGGAATCGCGATGTTGTTGGACTGCGTTCGCAGTGTGGGGGTAATACTCTTGGACGGGGGAGCGCTGAACTTTTCTCATCTGTAGAAGCGAATAAAAATAATATAAAATTGTACGAATAGTTCCAGTAAAGATTAGAGTTAATTATTATGTGATGTTGATTAATTAACGTCACACCAAGTACTCACCACGACTGGAGGGTCGACGGCAGAATTAATGGTATTATTGTTAGTTGTTGTAGGAGGGGATGAATTAACGTCGTCAATAAGATTTCCGGAAGATTGGTGAGAGTGTCGGCGATGTCGCAATCCATTAGAAGTTCCATTCACTTGTGGAGGAGAAGAATGTTGTGGTGATTCTTCGGGAGATCGACGCTCTTTATTGTCCTCCGGCTTGATTGTTAAATGTTAAATAAGTTGATTAGATTCAATTAGTTTTATGAAATACTGTTAATATTAAATAATTCCAAACCAAGTGATTTTCAATTAATTGATTATAACTGGGCCTGATTTATACGTGCAATTTCTCAGAATTTGAATAACTTTTTAGGCGACAATTAAATAAAAAATTCGTAGGAAAATTCAAAGTATAATTTATGGGCGACGTATTTATCGAATTATCTCTTCTACCTGGTGAATATAGGCTGGCGTATATTCGGACGGTGGCGATCTGGCCAGGGCGCTCGTTTTTACGATGACCTGCTCACAATCCAGGGCGCTTGAGTATCTACGATTCGGTACGACGGCCGTGGGGGGACTCTCTTCCCGGTAATAGATGGGTTCCGGCGAGCCACGTTCCTGTGCATAAAATATATACAATTAATTATGAAGCTCTATTAATTATTAATTAAATCAAGCAACGAATAGTTACCATACCCTTCGGGCAAGAGGATGTTCCAAAATGAGGCCGACTTTCATCGCTTGTTCCACCTCATCGGGGGTGACTTCGTTATTATCGAGAACTTCGAGATTTGGCAGGCATCGGATAACCGTGGCTCGATATCTGTTCAAATATTGTTAAAAAATAATTGGATAGATTTTTTTGCACGAAAAACTCACAAGGGTCCAGCCGTGTCCACGCAGGGATTTTCAGCCAGCAAGAGACGCCTCAGACGGGTGAGTTCTTGCAGATAGCAGAGCTCGGATAGGTCACGGATAGCGTTGCGACGGATATAGAGTTCCACCAAGTTTCGACAGTACTGGAAGTCGGAGAGGGTGGTGATTTTATTTAAGCTGAAATTGCAAAGGTATTATTTTGACAATAATTTTGGCAATATTTTGTATCCCCTAAAATATGTGCATCTCATAAATCAAATTGATAGATACTTTCCCCCACATAAATATTACAAAGTAAACTTTTGCTCATTTAATTTCCATCCGTCGTTTACATTTATGGCCCAATTTCATGCTCAAGTTGGTCGGTATGTACACACAACTTTGTCAGTTTGTTGGCATTATGAAAATCGATCTTTGTTCATACTTCCGTCCGTCCGAATTCGGTTTTATTCTATTCAGCACTTGAAGCGTGACTCATTTCCACTCACTCCACCCGCCCCGTCTGACTCATTTTCATACATACACCAATTTCAGAACAAACTTTACTTTGTTGGCGGACGCCAAATATTGATCTTATTTTTCCCACTGACGAGAGAGAAAGAGACGTGAAATACTGCATCCATAATAATAATATGTCAATGACACGGGAATATGCAGGAGAGACAGACACGATAAAAACCTAGCCATCAATTGGAGGAACAAAAGGATGAAGAAGATCTCATACCACTCACAGACAATTACTACAATTTAGCCATTAAAAAAATCGCTCCCACACTCTCACAGTTTCAAATGCTTTAGACAATTCATCTCCTCAAAGTCAAAAGTTAATGGCCTTTCGACAACAATTTCGAAACAAAGCAACGGTATTTACCTCACTTTACGTGTCTCTGTATGCATCGCGGTGGTAAAAAAAATTGCAGCAACCGAAATCTCTCTGTCTGTGGTGAGGATAAATAGTTCATAATTTTGACTACATATATTTTCACTTTTCCCCATAAAATAATGATCGGAAGGCTGAACAAGGTTTACTAAATACTTAGCAATCAATTATCGAAAACTCGTAAATTTTTGGTAAGCAGAAAATTGATCCATTTTGGTACAGGGCCAAAAAGGCAAAAATATATGAATGTACCGAAACGAAGCTTGTGTTAAATTTGTACATAGCTAGCTTTGGCTTCCGCTCTAGTATGGCACATACTCTGATTTATTTTATGTGTAAGAAGGAAGGTTGTTTTTTAATGGTTCGCCATTCCAGTTGGGCAACCATGCAGGAGAATGTACGTAAGAAGTACATCGAAATGAAGAAGAAGAAGATCCAACTGCAGTTTCTTCAGAATTTAGAACTTTACTTTAGAAAGAAAGATGCAATTCCTTTTTCTAATTTTTTCTTGCCTGTGGTGTGTCTTTTGAAGAGATAGGAAAATACGACTAATTTTTTGCACCGTCATTATTGTGGATTTTATACATCTTTGCAAATCACATTATTAGCAGGGTTTGTTATTGTAGTTGTTTTGTATGCAGAAATGTTTGTTATTTTGCATTCTTTGGAATGACTGTGTATGTTGAATCTTTACCATTTTAAATTTCCTAAAAAGTAATTGTGTTTACAGGGAATTTGTGTCACGCCGAAACTATAACATTGCCCTTATGCGGACATAAATTTGAATATCGGGCAAATTTGGCATGCCATAAATGCCTTGGCCATAAGTACTTACTAAAAAATGCATTACAAGAATGAACTACATACTTATTTTGGTAGGGACCTCAAAGAAATAAAATTAATCATGGGAATGACACTGTTCTTATCTTGTTATAAAATGTATTGTTATTGTTATTCTAAAAGTCTTCTTTTTCGCACATAAAGCTTTACTTTACTTGCATCTATTTACATACGTACCTACATTGCAGTTCATGCATTGTGTGACTGATAGACAAGTGGATAAAAATACAATACAAGAATGCCATGCATAAATAAATACATAAAAGAAAAAACCTGACAGTGAAACAGAACAATGCCAGGATTACATGCTTGACTGACGGGACGACGTCCAGGTTGGGGTTTAAAACACATAAAAAAATCCATTTCATTACAAAACTCATCCGAATTCAGTCCTCATTAAGCAGAAACAGAAATCTTAATTATGTAGAAATGACATACCATACATAAATTCCGTCATAAGTGGCTCTTTAGTTGTCCTAATTTAATTTTATCACTGCCTATTTACAACAAGTCAAATAAAGATTTTGTCTCTGCAACTGAAGTTTCGTTATTTGGATCCATGAGAAAATGCGTATTTGGCGTTTGGAAGGATATACACGAAGTGGTTTTGTATTTGAGGAGGTAGGCACATTGTCCAAAAAAGGACCGTCACCTTGAGTCACATTTGTAATATTACATCAGTCTCCTCTTGTACATACAGAAATGTATTTACTTTTTTTTTATTACGAACACACACATTTGTCAGACCTCTACCTACCTATAAAGTACAATAGGCTGTACTAATATGTATGTATAACCTTCTTTCAATTTCCTATTGAGCGAACAGATCAAGAAGAAACAACCACGAAGAGAACCATCCGCTCATTAAATGATCGCTTTTGTGAGGGCGTCATTTCTCCATAATAACTTTTCGATGTGGAGGAGTAGTAAAAGACCAAGAAGAAGAAATATATGCAATCCGTTCTAAAAAGGGTGAGCTAATAAAGGTATTTTTTGACGTCATCCTGTGTTCATGGTGAAGTTATCAAGTTTAACTTATCCATCGGCAAAGGTAAACAGATGACGATTGGAATGTCACATTCCAGATAAAATACAGACTGGAACACGTAATACATATGTCAATATTTGTGGCGCAATATATCTGCATTACGTAAAAAAGCAGGACAGCATTTCTGTAAAAAGAGTCAAACTCGTCACTACTACTAGTGTCCATGTCCTTTTATGCATATCGGACCAAAAATCAGTCCGTGACACGGCCAACAAAGGGTGGATGTTTGTGTGTATGTAATGCAAGGAAAAGGAGGAGCAGTTAAAATTAAATAATAGTAAAGAATGAGACTGTAACGATTGATGAGTTTAAATAATTGGAAACATTTGTAAGAAAGGGATACCACATAAATAAATTATGTCCCACATTTATGTATGAAAATAAATTAAAAATTTGACTTTTTTACATGTTTTTGTCTGCTCTCGGACTCTTTTCAATTTCGTTTTCAATGTCACTGGATTGAATAAAATCCGTATCTCCGCCAGTCAAAAATCGGTTGAATTTGTTGTCTGTGTAGCTAAACATAATACAAATGTATGCATTTTTCATGTTTTTTACTACTGTCAAATTGCAGACGAAATTGAAGGACATTGAATGAAATGACACATCCCATCCAAAGAGCATTGATGACCAAAATAGTTTAATTCGATTGCATCGCATTGAATTTAAATTTTGACTCTGTTTTCTATCTCACAGCCGTCAAGTCAAACTGACCTACCCCTCTGGGTATCTAAATTTAAATTAATTAATAATTGTGACACTAAAGAGTGAAGATAAGATTAACGATGGCGGTATATCTGTTACTCGTCACAACAGATTAATCCTTCGTCTTGCAGTTAGTAGAATTGTGATTAATTTACACTATTAGTATTAGCATTTAACTACTCACATCAAACACTTTCTCTCATTTCCTGTCCCAAATTTATAAATAAACTACGTATGCATGCATGTACTTAGCAAATAAGTAATTGTGGAAGAAAGTGCAAACATAAATAAATCAGCTCGGTCGGTGATGAAAAAATTATTAGAAATTATAAAAGACAATAAGTAATCAGGATGCAGAAGAAGCTTTTTAAATCCGCTCGTGAGAGGAATTAGTACGAAAAATAAGTACAGATCGGCTGAACATGTTCTCGCAAATTAGCAATTTTTAAAAGCTTTTACAACTAAAATAAAATTTGAAGCGACGACACAAACAACAAAAATACGGCAGTGCTGTCATGTTCTACTTCTTTTTCTATCTAACTAACTAACTTGAAATTAATTAGTTGGCGGATGAATGAATTTTCATCTCGACTTTAGTACTAGTCGACTTTAGTACTAAACTAATCTTAATCTCACAAAAACCAAATTGCACTTCAGTACAAGATTTTAACTAACGCAGGTAGAAAAATCATATAGGCTTCGTTTTTTTGCAGTTAATTAGCTCAAAATGGAAATCAAGAAAAATAATGAAAATTGCATTTTAACCGTTTCAAACAAGGCGACAATATTTCACTAGTTTTTTGGTGATTGAAACGGCTAATTAATTTTTCGCTCTTCTCTTAAAGAAACGCCCATATGAATGCAAATTAGGTATTAAAGATTACAAATCCAGTCTAACTAGCCAAGTCAAGCCATCCATTCACGTCTTAAACAATTACGAGGAAATCCTGATAAACGAGATGATAAGCTGACGACAAAATTAATAGTTATGTGTCGAGAAAATGGAGTCGTTATAGTACAGGACTTGGTGACAGCGATTCTTTTGCGACAAATAAATATTTATATCTCTCAGCTGCCGGTATTTTGATGGATGTGACAATAAAAATAAAAATAAGAAAGCGTAGTAGACGACAGATTTGTGGTGTGGTTTATGATCTGTCTCCATTTATATTTCACTCTTTCTTTTCCTGTTTAAAAATTTGACGCTATTTTTGACGCTGCGTGGATTCATTCAGATAGAAATTTTATAGAGGAGGAAACTATATGCTTGAAAAATATCTAATGCGTCCTTCACGATTAAACAATTTCAGGAAATATATTACTATATGTATGAAAAATGAAAGGTACATATCTCCACGGGGGGAAAATTAATGAAATCATATACGAGCTGACTGATCAAACTTATTTGAATAATAAAAGCAAATTAACCAGCTTGTGTTCGTGATCGTGAATAAAACAATTTGAGCTTGACATGAAACCAGTAAAACCCACCGGACGTGGGGGGACGTACTTTTACTACTACGTGCGTGTGAATTATCATTAAAAATCATGTCATATTATTCCTCAAGAAATAATAATCTACCGACCGACAACATGCCTTTTCCTAAAATTTTGAAAACTAAACTAAAACTAAACTCACCTCAACGATAAGACTTCCACATTTGCCAGTCGTTTTACGAGACTCACATCTATCAAGTCGGAGCCCCTGGGGTAACAAAAAGATGAAAGCATCTTTCAATTTAATATGAAGGTGGAGTAATTAGTAATTAGCATATTTGAAAATTATTACCAGCAATTAAGCTTCTTGACAGCGCCAAGCTCGGACGACTTGGTTCTCGCAATTATCATATCTTCCGTGAGTTTCGTCATCTTCATAAAATTTGTACCTTTCTACAACAATATTGTGACTTTGGTGGGTGGGTGTGGCGGAATGAAAAAGTTGTCTCTCCGACAGGCAGACAACGCTCAATAATTTAGAGTTTTCTTTTTACGATGTCACGAACACGACTGCATTTTTTCAAAGACGATAAAAACTCGTCGTAATCCGACTTGAAAATTACGAAAAGTATTTTTCTTCTTATCTATCACCCGACAAAAAATAGACACAAACCTGGGCAAATTCACGTAAACGTTAAAGAAATTGCAATAACTTTTAGGGTTCTTGTAAATACGCCCACCCAAAAAAGTTAGTAAACAAACGTGCAAGTTTCCAGGAAACAAAAATAAACCGAAATTAGTAGTCAATTCACGGAACAAAATTAGAAAATGTGTCCTGCGTTAGCTAACTTTGATGGTGGTTAACTTTAACTTTAGAATTAAATCACATCTTTCCATAACGAATCTCTCGTCTTATTCTCTTCTTGGTTCCGCCTTTAACTTAATGTATGCAAGTTAACTGTTGTCGTTATTATGTAAATTAGCAGATAATTTTTGAAGTGTGTTGAATTAAGTAAACGAAACGACGACCATCTCTTCACCATCTTCGCCAGCCAACTAACTGAATTTGGCCGAGTGTAGTCAGACAGCAACAGCTGAACAACACTACAAAAGTATGCGAGCCGTGCTGAAATGAGACAAATATTCATTTCGACTCTCACCCTGTACAAAATACAAGCTTTTTTTAACACTCCAAAAATGCGTATGGTATAAGAAGGCCTTAAATAATAAAGTTTTGCCAATTAAGGAAACAAGTTAATTAATTACTAAACTAGTTAGTTAAATCTGACAGAAAAGTGAACGATTTTTCTGAAATTATGTATGCATACATCAAATGAGCAATTAAGTTAAGTGTTGATGCATTTTTTTCATGTAAATGCATGCAATTGCATTTCTTTAATTAAGGATGCTAATTAATTAATAGTAATTTATAGAAAATTTAAGTATGTGTTATCCTAAATATTCATAGTTTCGTTTTTTCGTAAAAAATATCCTGTAGATTCACGTAATTTGCATGTATATTAAAATTTACTAATTTTTATTAACCCGCATAATTCTAAATATGAATACAAATTAATTAATTAAATTGTAATTTATACAAAATTGAAGTACAGCCTTTCCTAAATATTCATAATTTCGTTTGTTTTCGTAACAAAAATTTCATGTAAATTCATATGTAATATAAAAATCTGCTAACAAAATTTCTCATCAATCCGCATAATTCTGTACCCTCGCTTCAATCGCGGCGTTATTAATATTAAAAAAATTAGTAAACGAGTCCTCCGCACTAACACTGTCTGCCCCAGCCTTATTTAAGGGCCCCATCCCCTTAAGTAACCACTGGATAAGTGCCATCACCTCCATCCTGTCATTAAGATTAAGTCGTTTGTCAAAAACGCAACGATCACACGGCTCAATTACGTCAAAATCTTGCAAAAGCTTTGTATAAGTGACTTTTGCCACGAGAATGAGTTGACGCGTGAGATGGATAAAATGTCGCCGAGTGAGGGAACGTGCTTCTTGAACCCCCTGGAATCAAAACAAATGCATATTTATTTAATTAATTTTAGTTAATTTTAAATGTTAAACCTTGATGATCAAGTCTTCCAAAAATCTGACACTTCGTGACACCCGTTTTCCTGCGGGTGCTCTCGATACCACGGATGATGACCTCGCGTCATTCACCATTTGAGAAAATAGATGCATTTCAAACGCAATGCTGACATCTTCCAATTGTGTGGGAGAAAGTTTGCCTCTTCGTCTGACAATGAGAAATTTAAAAATTTCACCTTTATATGGTTATCATGACCTGAAATATTATTTTATTCTACTCACAAATAGGCCTCATTGACCTTTAGAATCGTTCCCGACACGACTAGGGCACCATCTTTAATCAACCTCTTCATCATTTTGACCTCTTTTGGGAGACACCAAGATCTCAGCAGGGTCATGTAGTAGCGTAAAAAACGCTCCCCATTGTTGTCCTCGAGGTCACTCTCATCCGCGGATTTGTAGGGGCAACTTCCCAGGCCGAAAAACAGGTCGGAATCATGCTTCAAAGTTGCGTTGGGTTGAATAGGTTGTGACAAGTATTGCGTTTTCCATCCAGGCAGGTAGACTTGGTTTTCCATATTTTGGGGGGATGACGATGAAGATTCGGAGTCTTGTGGAACGATGGATCGACCCAAAGTGGGGTTGACAACGGTAAACGTAGCGTCCGGCATGGTTTTGACGTGATCAGCAAAGGTGTCAGGGTCAAATGGGGTGTCGTCTGGAAAAGTAGAGCAAGATATTAAATAAATGATAAGTATTTTTGAATGTTGCATTTCGAAAAATAATAATGGATGTCGGAAACTTAAAAATACAGGAAATTTGATGGCGATTTCATCAATGTTAAAGTACAATTGAAAACTTTCAGCTAGCGTAGCAAGGTATCTACCGTCAAACTTTAATATTGTAACTTTAATATTATTTATAACCGGCGTTTTATCATGACATTCATTTAATTCGTATTGAACCAGAATTTGAACAAGCTAAATAAATCGCAATTTGTTCAAAAGTGGACAAAGTTTTTAGAAAACTTATCAATTCAAGTTTATGCGTACCTTCGCCACTATCTGAAACAGCTGTCGCGACGGATTCGCCTTGTTCTGCCATGGCATCCGCTACCGTCCTTCCGCCCCCTTTGGACACCGAAGTTGAAAATGAGCTCCCCCCAGCCACAGAGGACGCGGAGGAATGGGACGCTCCCCCATCCTTTCATAAATACTGTTTCATTTTGGCTTCCGACAGGTATACATTATTTTAAGGTCTCATATTATAGAACTGACATGTAGTAACCTATTTCCGAGGTCAAAAATATGTTAAAATTGACCACTACGTCTAAAATATTGTTAATTGAAAAAAAAATCTCAAATGAACGCCGTGAACACATAAATTCGCCCTGAATATGTCCACAAACTTATATTTTTTAAGTTTCACGATCTTTTTTCGCGTGGTGTGACCTTAGAAGTCTGAAACTTTGTCGTTAAATACGTTGGTAAATTTTTTCACACTTTTAACCACGGAAGTTGGGATGTTAGCTCTTAAATACGAGACCATTTATGACGGTTGAAAGTCAAAATGAAACACTGTGCCTTCGATGCCGAACTTGAAAGCGCGGAACCACCTCCTCGCGCATTTGCCGACGAGTATGACGCTCCTCCCCCTTCAGTTAAGGACGCAGATGATGCAGTTCCTGCTCCATGAGACAGCGCTGAAGAGCGTGAATTGCCCCCACGCAATGCTACAGAACTTGCTATCGAATCGCCTTGGTTGTTCGAAATTGAGTTTGCTATTAAAAAATAAATATTTATGAATATCTGCATCTAAAAAATAAGTATTTGTATGTATTTGTATCTACCTTTCGAATTTCCCCCCTGCCCAGAAAATGAATTAGCTTCAGCACCATTAGCCCGCGAGATTGAATTCGCCTCTGAATCGCCCCTACCACGCGATATTGCCCTCCCAATAGCAACGCCGGTGCCTTGAGCGAGTGCATTTGATTTCGAACCTCCCGCCCCGTACGTTTCAGACCGAGAGAGGGCGTCTCCGCTGGTGGTTGACAATGAATTAGCGGTAGCAGAGGATCCATTTATGGCAGTGGATTTAGCGCCAAGGCCGATTTTATCGACGGCATTGGCACGAGCTTGCCCGTCCGTGGAGGCCGCGTTGGCAGTAATGTCGCCTTTACCGGTTAAGTGGGCGGGACGAAAGATCACTGGGGTAGGATTATCGTCAGGGTTATCATCAGGGCGTTTTGGTGACTTGACGATTCCACGTCCCATGGCTTCAGGTCGTTTTTTATTATTTTGGACACCATTTTCCTGAAAAAATGAGGAATGTGGGGGTGATGGAGAGCTATAGTAATCTATTATTTCTTTGTTTTTATTAGTCTTCCCATTGTTATTTTTCGAGGGGCGATCACTAGGCCAGTATTTGTTCCAATTGTGGGAATTTACTATCGTTTCGGGCTGTCTGCCATTATTATTGGTTTCGTCGTTAGAATTCCTACTATTTTTTTGTGCCGTGTCCTCCCAATCTGGGCTTTTTTGAGGGGGACGGTTGTTTCCATTATCTCCCCAGGTTTCGGGTCGACTTGTCGGAATTATTTTATTTTTGGGTTGATTATTGTTCCCCCACTCGTCATGAGACCAATTATTATTGTTTTCTGGACGCGTCTTTTTCTGAGGTTCTACATTTGACCAGTCATTATTATTCAAATTATTTTGAGGAAGTGCTGGTGGTTTCTTCACTGGAGGACTAATTTCTTCACCCCAATCGTTACCTGCATTGGGGGGATTATTATTCTTGGACGACCAAGTAGCATCATGTCCCCGGTCGTCAATGGGAAGTGGTTTCGTCACGTCTTCGTCGGCAATTTTACGATTTTTGTAAGCATGATTAGCAGCCACTGTGCGTTCATCAAGATCGACTTGCGGGGTCAGTGGCTCTTTAACTTTTGACCTGCCATCATTATCGTCAGAAAATTCGCCCCCGCCACGATTCTTGGTCCGAATATTGTACCTTTGTGAGTCTTCCTCGTCACCAGGCGGTTCAATTTTAGGCGGCTTATCTTGATCAGGAGGATAAGGTACTTGTTTAATTCTGGGGTTACCCTGTGGTGGTGATTGATAAGGGGAAGGTCCACTTCGTACCGTGTCGGTATGTTGGACAAGCGAGAGAGATGTATCGGTGTGAGTTGATTCGATGAAAGGCGGTGGTGACTTTTTAGGAGCCACGATTTCTTCCGGTATTCCACGATCTCGATAAATTAAAGATTCGCGTTGATTTTGAAGATATAAACGCTCTCGTTCTTTCGCCTGATCGACCTGATTAGGACTGGATGACAGTGATTCTCGGTCTCTTCCGATGTACAAGGTATCGCTAGATTTGTCTTGCGAGAGTATTTTATTGTCCCGGGAGGGATTATTTTCGTATAACGATATTTTTTCTCGGTTCTGATCAATTATGAGAGTGTCCTTCTCCTTGGCCCGGGTGAGGGTTGAATCTCTGTCAATATTTAGAGAATCCTTTTCCCGATCCTGTAACAAAGTGGTTTTGTCCCGTTCTTGGGTTAATTTGACGCCTCCGGGATTTTCTAAAGCGACATTTTCCCTGTCCCGGTTCCTGTAAAGGACGTCTTTTTCTTTTGTTGAGGAAATGGGATCGCCGATGGAGAGAGAATCTCTATCTCGCCCTGGAATAATGGTATCCTTCGAACCGTCTCGAGTCAATTTTTCTCCTAAAGGAATCTGGCCCCTGTTCTGATCGATATAGACTGAATCTTTGTCCGAATCGGGGTGCAGGGTGGGTTCCTTGCCTCTATAATATAGGGCAGAGTCCCGTTCTTTCCCAACGTAGGCAGTATCCTTGTCACGCTCTTGGGACAATTTGATCCCTCCGGGATTTTCTAAAGCGACATTTTCCCTTTCCTGGTTTCTGTAAAGGATATCTTTTTCTTTTGCGGAGGAAATAGAATCGCCGATGGAGAGAGAACCCCGTTCTCTTTCAGAAATTATGTTATCTTTTGACCCTTCTCGAGTCAATTTTTGTCCTTGCGGTGTTTCTAAAGCTATTCTGTCCCTGTTGCGATCGATGTAGAGTGAATCCTTGTCTGAAACGGTGTACAGCGAGGGTTCCTTCCCTCCATAATATAACGAGGCGCCCCGTTCTTTCCCGACATACGCAGTATCCTTTTCACGTTCTTGGGTCAATCTGTCGCCTCCGGGATTTTCTAAAGCGATATTTTCCCTGTCCTGGTTTCTGTATAGAACGTCTTTTTCTTTTGTAGAGGAAACTAAATCGCCGGTGGAGAGAGAATCTCGTTCTCGCCCTGAAATTATGGTATCTTTTGAACCATCTCGAGTCAATTTTTCTCCTGTCGGTGTTTTTAATAATGTCCTGCCCCTGTTCCGATCGATGTAAAGTGAATCTTTGTCCGTGGATAGGGAGGGTTCCTTCCCGCCATAATATAAGGCGGCCTCCCGTTCTTTCCCGACGTAGGCGCTATCCTTCCCACGTTCTTGGGATAATTTATCACCGCCCGCTCTATCCACGAAGACCTTCTCCCTGTCTTGATTTTTGTACGAAGCCTCAGTCTCCTTCCCTCTGTACAATAAAGCATCATCTTTCTGGGAATTTTTTAACAAAACCACTTCCGTTTCTCTTCCGGTCAAGACTGTGTCTTTGTCTCGGTCTTGAGACATTTTGTATCGTCCCGCCCTTTCCAGTGATACTTTATCAGTTTCCCGGTCATAAATCTGAGTTTCTTTGTCCCGACTGTAGACATATAAAGAATCTTTGTCCTGTCCCGTCCCTGTCAGTCTGGCCTGATCCCGCTCCTTGATTAGTCTGTCGTCATCCCGATCTCGTCCACGGTAGATGGAGTCACGGTCTTTATTCGAACGATAACTCTTGTCCCGATCTTGGTATAATTTATCAGATTTGCTGCCCCTTTTAGCGTCATCTCGGTCTCTGTCCCATTCAGTTCTTTTCCTGTCCCGATCTCTACGATATTCTCGATCCCGAAGATATTCGTCATCCTCCCGGATCCTACTTTTACTGCTGCTTTCTCGATATTTCGTCTTTTCTCGTCGAGCGGATTCCCGCATAGCAATGTCAGCCTCGTCGTCGTCGTCTAAATCATCGCCACCCGAGGTGAAGGACATTAACCCCATGGCGTCGCTTAAAATTTGATCCTTGTCCTTCCTCGACGTTTCAAGCATTTTAGAAGAACGAGACCCATATCTGTTGATAAATTGAGACAAAATTTCGAAAAATCCTAAAAACTTCAAAAATTTGAATATTCTCTTTTTTCTACCATTTCTCCCACCTGATTTTTGACCCTTCTTCTTCATGTTCATCGTCTTCTTGCTCGCGAATAGTGACGCTTCGCTTGACCCGAGGGCCCCAGCGACCACCGCCCTCTGTCCGATTCTCAACCCTGTTCTTTTCCACGTTTTGGAACGATACAGCCCTCAATCCGGAAGATTTATCTTGCCACGTCAATCCCGCACCGGTTTCACGTCCGATCTCCGACGCTTCTACGCCAGACCTTCTCACCGCTCCCGAACCGTCGGGAGAAGTCCAGACTTCAAGTTTTTGACCAGACGCGTGCCCCACAGAGTCACCTTTGGATTGACGGGAAGAAATCCAGGGGCCAGAAGGGGATCCGCTCAGGGTGGAGGTGCTGGACAAACTGGGAACGACGGGAGGCACAAATTATCATTAAATCGGGTTCAAGTTTTGCAACAAATAACCTCAAGAAAGTGGTTTCTTGCAGCTATTTTGGTCTGCAAGAAATGCAAGGCGCTAGAAACTACGCCCCGCCGCTATAAATCATAGGGCGCGTCGCTAGATGGCGCATATTTCTTGAAGTTTCTTGTACCTCGTATTTTTTGCTTTGCAGTGCAAGAAATGTGCACACACGCAAGAAGAAACACTACAAATTGCTTGATAAATCGTTTAAATAAATTTATTAAATTTCCACCTTGACGAAACTGCCGCTGTTGACGCGCTCTCATAGAAGTATCCGGACGGACCACCAGCCCAAAGGGGGACGGGTGCTGGGCGAGATTCTGTATCGGGGGGATTTTTACTCCCCTCAGAATCTTGACTGGGTTCCGAATTGTCCACAATTTTTGGACGATTTTTGAAATTTTGGTCAACATTTGTGTATTTAGTGTCTTGGTCTAGTAGAACTTGATGTTTCTGTTTAGGCGGCAGAGGGTGCTTTGTACCTTGATCTCGGCTGGATTGAGGCTGACAAATTTGGAGTTTATTAATTAACTAATTTAGAAATGATAATTAATTACTTAATTAATTCAATATCACCTCAAGATCGGAATAAAAATCGTAAGTATCGCCAATATCGTATCCATCTTCACCTCGAATTCTAACCAGGTTATTTTTCCCCGCCGGATTTTTTCTCGCTGTTTCTGACGTAGGGACCCAGCGTTCCTTAACCCCGGACGGCTTCAGGTCAGAGTCGGGCGAAAAGATGGGATTATAACCGCACGGAACGATCGCGGAAGGTCCGCAATTTGTGAATCCGTACGTAACAAAGCGCTCTTGGCCGGGGCCTCGGTAATCCCAAGCGTCCCACTCGATGACGTATCGACCTCCAGAATTGGCGTCCTCGGTTGTCGGGGCACCACGATCGTATACAGGGTTAAAGTCTCTGAGAGGTAAATATGCAAATAATTAGAGAACCGGGGGAATTTCGGACGAGTTTGAACTGGGATTTCCGTGGGAAATGTTCGTAGCGTACCTTAAATAAGCGTACACCACGTGATACAACGGTCCACCCTGATACTCGCGTAATACGACGTATCTCCTTTTCATAGCCCCACTAACGATAAGTTTATCTTCTTCGGCGGAAAGTACGATGACATCGGTCCCACGATCATTTACGTGTCGTTCGAATATGAGTGAACTGTTGTCAGTTGCGAGAAAGTAATTCGACACGTGCGCGACGGTGTCGATTCTAATAATTTATAATCAAATATTGGAATAAAATTCATAATTTTGCCCAAAAAATGAAAACTAACCGCTGTAATAGGAGGACATCTCCATCGAAGGAATCATCACTCAATTTGCCCACCTCTTCTTTAACGAATTCATTTATGTCACCAGGATTATCTCGCTTCCGGCGGACGTAATAATTCAAATTTCCCGCCCCTAATTGTGCCATAGGGTCACGATCATTTACGTGTCGTTCGAATATGAGTGAACTGTTGTCAGTTGCGAGAAAGTAATTCGACACGTGCGCGACGGTGTCGATTCTAATAATTTATAATCAAATATTGGAATAAAATTCATAATTTTGCCCAAAAAATGAAAACTAACCGCTGTAATAGGAGGACATCTCCATCGAAGGAATCATCACTCAATTTGCCCACCTCTTCTTTAACGAATTCATTTATGTCACCAGGATTATCTCGCTTCCGGCGGACGTAATAATTCAAATTTCCCGCCCCTAATTGTGCCATAGGGTCACGATCATTTACGTGTCGTTCGAATATGAGTGAACTGTTGTCAGTTGCGAGAAAGTAATTCGACACGTGCGCGACGGTGTCGATTCTAATAATTTATAATCAAATATTGGAATAAAATTCATAATTTTGCCCAAAAAATGAAAACTAACCGCTGTAATAGGAGGACATCTCCATCGAAGGAATCATCACTCAATTTGCCCACCTCTTCTTTAACGAATTCATTTATGTCACCAGGATTATCTCGCTTCCGGCGGACGTAATAATTCAAATTTCCCGCCCCTAATTGTGCCATAGGGTCACTAACTAATAAACTAAGAAGTAGCGGTACCACCGTTGACCACATTGTTATCTCACGATGACTAGCGTGCCCCGCACTTTTTAGGCACTCTCTTTACCATCAGGACATTTGCATTATGCAAATTTTTTTTATTACGTCACAAAATTGTGGACAATACAATATCCGCTGGAACATTGTGAGGTAGTGAATGAATGAACGACACGTTGTTTCGGGACAAGGCCGCCATTCCTTCAGCAAAGATGACAATTATTTTTTAAGTGCCTATTGTTCTTGAAAATAATGGATTTCCATTTTTCCTTATGGGCAAAAATAAGTCAGCGTTCGTTTATATTTCAAAAAAGTTAGAATTTTTTTATTTGTAAACTCTCAATAATAAATACTGAATTATTATTTTTTTTTGCTTCCCTAACTATTTTTAGACTTATCACGTCTGTTTTGGTGCCTGCTTATCATAATCTTTCACCCTGCTCTCCAACGTGGCTCGGTTGAGGGTGAGGAATTGTTTAAAGGTTTTCCGCAGTTCTGAATCTTTCCCCTGTTCAAAGTTTGCGGTGCCATGGACGAGGAATTGAAGGATGCCCATGAGCTGGACTTGGTCGTGGTGATTCATCTCGGCGTCCTTTTCGCATCCCGCCACACCCGCGACGAGCACGCCGTCCTGGTACGTTTTGAACATGACGGTTCGCAACGTGGTGAGTAAGTTTCTCGTCAGGCGGACGTAATGGTGGGGGGCAGATGTTCGCGCGGACGTGACAAAGTTGAGCGCCATCTCGATAAAGAAGCGGACACTGCGGGAGGCCGCGGGCATCCCGACGTCGGGGGCTTCGTAAATCGCGACAGATTTTTCCGCCGTGCCGAGAACATGGTCGTGATAGGTGGAGGTAAAAGTGGAGAATTCAAAAGCGGCGGAGAGAAGGCGAAGTTCAGAGTCGGTTATTTTGACACGTTTTCTAAAAAAAATAAAATATTATAAAATTAGGGGCCTTAGAAAATTTCCTTGAGTTAAAATTCCTACATGATTTCATTTCCTGCCGGGATGACGAGATGGGTCATGTCATCGTCAAATTTGAGAAATCCTTCGTTAAATAGCCTCATAATTCTTGGTTTGACCTTGTCGTTACAATCGAGACGTAGAACTTTGATGTAAAAGTCAATTATAGCCTCGGGATTTTTCTCCCCGGGGAAATCGATGTGAGAAAATGGACAATTTCCCAAACCGTAAAAAATTTCCCGTTCGAATTCGAGTATGACGTTTCCTGCAATCTTGCGGAGTTCCGTTTTCCATCCGACCTGCATCCGAATGCCGGCTTGAAACAGGGCTTTACCGAGTTTAGAGACGCGTTTCATTTTTTCCGTTTGCGTTTCGGGATCTAAATCAAGTAAAATAAGGGTGAAAAATTGGTACTTTATCAAATTAATAAAATAAATCGTACCATCAAATCCACCAAACCCTCTTCCCGAACCTCCTGCACTTTCTGCTCCAGCATTGGCATTGATCTGGATATGAACGTCTTGCTCTTGATCGTCGTCGTCGTCGCCTAATTTCGCCTGCATTTCCATAACTTTGGCTGCTAGTCCGGCCATGTCGATTTTCACGTTTGTATTCGCCACAGAATTGACCGTGTTGCCTCCTGCGCCGCCAGCCCCACCGCTCAGCGCGGTTGCAGCAGCGTGCGAATCAACTTCAATCTCGTCCGGCATCCCGCCTCCGTCACATTCAGTATCGTTTTTAACTCCTCCTCCTTTAGCATTTGAAATGGCTGTTCCGGTCGAATTTTCCTTGCTTTTTCGAGCCAGAGCGTTTGCATTTCCGCCATCTGGTCGTAAAATATAATTTCTAGAAATTTAAAATATGATGAGGTTAAATATCTCTGAAATTTAACCTAGAGCGTTGGCTTCAGCATCGGTTTGTGCCCCATTGGCGGCCGATGAGAGGGCGTTGGCCTTTCCGCCGTCTAGATTGAAAATTAAATTAATTTTCCGGGGCGAAATTATAGGATTTTCCAATTATGTAATTTCCCACCTTTCACATTCGCTCCGGAAGTAGCGTTGCCTCCGTCTGTAAGTTAAAAGAATACAAATTACAGAAGTTCAGATTTAGAGATAAGCCCCGATAATTTAGCGGAAGAGTGTTTTTTTTGGGGGGGAATTTTTCCAAAAAGTAAATCGATTTGGAGGCGCGGGAGCAGAAAAAATGTTATTTTTTCTGAAAAAAACACCTTTCCAAAATACATTAATTTAACCTTTCGAGAGTGACATTGCATGGGCGTCGCCTCCATTAATGGCGTTCGCTTGGGCTTGAGAAGATGATCCATTTTCCGCCTTCGCAACTGCAGACGCGGTCGAAGACCAACCAGCTTTACAATCTTTCCCTCCCTTTGTACCCTTAACACCACCAGACCCTTGTCCACCTGCCGTCCCGCCACCTCCCGCACCTGGAGAAATATATAGCATAATTAGAAATATAATCATAACTGGAGGATCAAATTAACGGTTTAACCTGCATTAGCCCCCGCATTCGCGTTTGACATTACATCCAGCTTAATATTGACCTTCTTCTTCTTCTTGACATACTTTTCGGCAGCTTTTGGAATAGCAATTTCCAACTTTTCTTCAAAATCGAGCGTCTTAATATGTGTCGTTTTCAGCATGTAGCGTTCATTCACATAGTCGCGATACTCGTCTAGGACGACATACGTTGTCCCATTTCTTGGCGGGGAAGGAATTTGATCTCTCGAATTAACCGTGAGGACGCGCTCATTCGTGTCGATGGATTTATCCTGTCTCGCTTTGTACTGGAGGAATTCCTTAAAAATGGGATGATTCGGCTCTACCAAGGCCTCCATGCCGTGATTGTTTGTCGGGAAGCCGGAAAACCCGCCACCCACGGAAATCGCGATATTCGAAGGATGTTTCGCCTCCCAGGTTTTATTCGCCGCGGTGGAATTGGCTAAGGCGGCGGCGGAGGTACGTTTCGGCTCTTTTTGAACTTGAACTTCCGGCTGACCCCAACCCTTGTAGGGTACAGTGTCAAGTTTGAAGGTTGGCGGTTCTCCTGGTAGCCCCGGGACTACGAAGGAAGCATGGAATTTTGATCCCGCATCGCTTCCAGAGACCAATTTGGGAACGAAATGTCCTGGAGAGGCGTCTTTCAGAGTGGGAGTATCTTCCACGAATTCGGCTGGAATTCCAGGTTTTTCAGGGTAATAGGTTCCACAAGATTTTGGAACGGCGGTATCGTCGGGGACGAAACAACCGACCGCGCCCTCTTCTGGGACGAAGACGGGATCAGCCCCGGCCAGGGCGGGGACGTAGAAGCCCTATCATTTACATATGCATAATTTACATACAAGATTACCACTAATTAAATTATTCGCGTCTCACTTATCCTCCCATTTACCTCTTGGAATGGTTGCGTCGCCATTTTATCCACCAGGGTGGGCTGCGGGGGTAGAACGGGTGGGGTAAAGGGGGTCCAAACATTAAGATTTTCTGGCTTCCCTTTAATGTACCAGTACCCTTTCCCCGCAGGTTCTGGAACATAAGTCGCATTTTCCTTATTCCCCCCTTCCACGCTGAGCATTCCCATTATTCCGTTTGGTGACGCGATCCCATCTGGGACGTACATGGCGAGCATGCTACCCGTAATTGTGGCGATTTGTGAGGCATCCTTCAACTTGAAGGTGAGCTTTTATAACACCACAAGAAATTCGGTTGTTAAAAAAGTCAGTAACAATTTTTAAATTTAGAATTTGTTCCGCCACCTTTTCCGGTGTTTTTCCCACGCCATGCAACCAGCCCGACATGGGTTTGTACTTCTCCGCGTCTTCTGGAATCATCTGTCCTTCGACGGGAAAGTCGTCTGGGACGAAAATCTCGAGCGATCCGATTGACGGAGATTTTATACCGAACATAAATCCTGCATTGGTTTTCTTTTTAGCGGGACTTTCTGCCGGAGCGGCGGGTGCTGCGGCAGGCGCCGGCGGGGGGAGTGGTTCCCACTCGCCCGGTTTCAAAAATGGTGTCCACATGGCGGCGGACGCGTTGCTTTTCACATACGAATAATCAATTCCAGGAATGTCCACGACGAATACGAATGAATTTCCTTCTTTGGTAATAAGCCCGGCAATTGCACCGGTTAAATTCATCCCGTCCGGCATGAACGCCCCGCGGACTTGGTTCACGGTGGCGACCTCTTTCATATTATCGGGGAAGAATGAGCCGTGTCCGGCAGGTTTTGTGGCGACGAAGGATCCATGCGGCATAACTTTTATTTCAGGGTGGGCAGGGTCGTTGGGAACGAAAAAGCCTGGAATTCCTTGACCGTCCGGGATAAAAATGTCGGAAGAGCCAGCAACTCCGGGGAATTCGACTCCGTATCTAAATTTAGGCACGACAAGATTTGTTACGATGCTTTTAACAGTATTTTTTTAATGCGGTAGGATTTAATGAATATTGAGATATATTCTTCATCCAGGTTAATTTGACTTATCCACGACCACTCGTATTAAGCTACTAGGGAGTGGATAAGCGAGTGAGGACCGTACCGTCCGTACCATCACGATTTAATATTTTAATTTTTGCATATCATGTTGACAAGAAAGAAATGGAAATTAAATCGTGGTGTGTGGCGGTATAGTCTGCATTCGCTTATCTGTACCGTGCGAAGATAAGCGCCTGGCAGATAAATCATGGTGTGCAAATTACCGGACACCATAAACCGATATTGACGGAGAATATGTATGAATTTTGGAGAAATTTACATGATCGCTTCTCCGGATGCGGTAACTTTTGGTTTCGACGTAGCATTTGAAGGTTTTTTGTACGGGGTCCAGACTCCCTTGGCTTCAGGCCCGTCCGGATTGAACCACATTCCAGTTCCTTGGCTTTCAGGTTTGAAACCTGCACGAAATTGGAAAGAAATTAGGAAATTTAATTCTATTTAAGAATAAATTTCTCTCTACTTATTTACTGTCTGCCGTGAGTGAGCCGTGAATTCCTCCAGTGATAGAGGCCATTGTCATCCCGTCGGGAATGATGGTCCCAACAACGGAGAACACATTCGCGGTTTGAGCTGGGTTATCAGGCGTGAAGGAGTCCGGATAACCAATCTGCCCAGGGACGTAGGTCCCATGAATGGTGTAAGTTTCCTTGTCTGGGACGAACAGGGTGGCAAGCGAGTCCTAATAAATTAGAATATATACATATATATTTATCTTTACATTTTTATTAAAAAACTGAAAATTTTGTAAAATATATATTCACAATTTCGAAAAGTTTGAACAACATTGGTAACATATTGCAAGAGTAAAAAAATTACCCCTCCATCAGGCAAAAAAATGGCTGGAGTCCCAGTCAAGCCTTTGTAATACGTTCCAAACACGGCGTCTGCACTACTGGCGGGTTTTGCCGGGGGTCCGGCAGGGGTCGACAAGCCGAACAAACTTCCCAGCCCTGGAATTCCCCACCCTGACGAGGATGTCGTGGTGGTTGACGTCTTTGTAACTTTCTTCGCTTTCTTCGACCCCGAGAAGAATGATCCCGCCGAGGTGAAGAATGACGACCCGGTTGATGCCGCCTTTTTTGTTGTCGTCGTGGCAGTCGTCCCGCCAAAGAGGGAGGACCCTCCAAACAGACTTCGACCGCTTTTTCCGTCCCATTTTACATCAAAGTCACCGTAAAGGTCGTAATAAGCTTGAGGATCTGCGCCACCGTCCGCTTTAATGACCTCCGTCGATGGTGGGGGTGCCGGTGTGGTGCTGGATGAGGGTGATTTGTCGGGCTGTTTAGAGGTCAATGAAGGTCATCCTTTTGTATAATTGGTTATAATTCGGCGCCATGTTACCTTTGCAGTAGTTGCCGCAGCTTTGGACGCTATCGCCAAATCTTTCCCCATAGTAGCCTCGATCGCAGTTTCATTAATTTGGCAGGCGAACATTACCGTGTACGAACAACTGAGCCAGCCCGGGTGGAAGTTTGTGGTGGGGGACCGATCATCCCAAATGTCCCATTCGACAGTGACCTTTTTGCCGGCGATGGTTTGGATGTCACTCGCTTCATCGGAGTCACGAGCGTCCCTGACAAGTAAGAATTATGGTTTATTAATTTTTTGAACATTCGCTGAGGAGAAAAACAAGAAAAAAAACATTTTCTACCGAATGTATGCAAAGACCATGTAGTAGAATGAATTTTTGTGTTCTGGAACTGGTGGGGCTTGCACTAGGACGATGTAGGTCCGTTTATTGGTCGAATTGGTGACGCCACGTTTGTCCTCGGACGCTTTGAGGACAATGATTTTTTTGTTGGCGTCCAGCACTTGGCGTTCGAAGATGATGGTGGTGTTGTCCGCTGGGTCAGAGTACTGGGGAAAAAATACGTTTAACTTGGACACAAAAACTTCAAATTTTCCAGTTTGTGACTTTCTGGAAATATCTTTCATGCAAAACGTGGATAATCAAAACTTGTAATAATATTTACATACTTGCATATTATGCAATTATGCAAGTGATGACGCGATTAGGAGAAAGTATTTTTCAAAAATACACAACAAATCAGAATTTCTCTATATTTCTCTAATTATTTCGATTTAACTTTTTTTTATAAATAAATATACAAAATCCTTTCAATCTGGAATTTTTTAATTAAAAAAACAATTTTAAATCTAGATTTTTCCAATTGCTTAAAATTCACAGAATAACTAATCCCCACAAAATGAGGGCAAACTATACTTACAAAATCATAAATATTTACATACATTTTTCCACCATAATTTTTTACATAACTCTCGTACCTTGGAAATATCGTTAATCCTATCCAACTTTTGCGCCAAGATGACATCCTCCAAAAACCAATCCGTATTTAATTTTGCTCCTAATTGTTCCAAAACCGGAATATGCGGGTCGGGCGCGCCGTCGTCTTCTTGTCGTTTCTTGACCACCACATTTTCCCCCGCCGTCGACGAATCCAAGTCCTCCGCGGTCGGAAATGGGAAGGCGGACGTCACCGTCACGAAGACCAAGACGACGACGACCAAAATTGTCCACTCCCCCATTTAGCCTGGGAGGGGGTCAAGGGTCAATAACACCTCGGCTGTAAAATGAGTCGTCACTAAAGTTAGTACACTATTTTATATATTTAAAAAAATCTCGTCGCCCGTCTAGGGGCGTGGCTCAGACGGGGTGGTGCTTCCCTGATCGTGTGGAAGTAGGGGCCATAATTTTGATATTGTTCGTATGGACAATCTGGGTCAAGAATAAACAAAGATGTTTATTTATTCAAGGAGAAAACATTTCCGTCAGCATTCCCTGTGCCTATTCGTACTTGTGTAATTAATTGTAATTGTTTATTTATTAACGCCCATTCATACGTAATAATTAGTAAATAATGGATTGCAACTATTGTTGGGCGCGGTGCGGCGACGAGGGGAAAATAGAATTGAGAATCAGAATCAGATTTTCAGAATTGATTATTTAAATTGCTCAAAAATACGTTAAAATTGGCAGTTTTTGGTGAGATTACAAATGTTGTCACTGGTTTGTTGACTACTTAGCAGTATTTTTTTTACTTGCAAATTGTTGATAGATATCTTACCTTACCTGAATTTGATTAAGATTAGTTAAACTTGATGGAATTCCTGCGCTGTGACCGTTTGACCTTGACGAAGAGAGACGTATGCGCACGTAAGTTGTAAAAATTTTGTAGTTGAATTCCAACGAAGGGTATGTAATGAGATTTTTAAGAAAAATTTTTCTGTAGGTATTGTTCAGTTGAGGAACAAAGGCCAATTTATATTTATTTAGGTTGAATTTTTAGCACGAGTGAGAAGACGTCATTGTCATTAATTTGAAATTACTGATTGAGTTATATCGTTCGTCACTTTCACGACCTATTTAAATGTTCCAACTTGTGTTGAACGATTCAAAAATGAACAATGCTTTTCGGTAATTAAATACTTAATTGTTCACATTTCTAATTGTTTCCGGACAATTTGTGAATTTTTTTTAGATTTTTTCGGAAATATATTTCGAAAATCAGGAACACAATTTGTTGTTCCAGAGCATCTGCTGAAGGGTCATCGACCAGTCTCTATGCAATGACGATCGTCAAAAGTGAATATTGAAACAATGGCATTTTTTGTACTTTATTCAAACTTGATAATTATTTAACAAATAAAATTCCAAATTTCTCGTATTAAAAAATGCAAATTTTTCGCATTTTTTTCTTCGGAGGCTGAAATTATCTCAATCTCCAGGTGATTTCGAACCCTCCTCGGTTGATACTCCCGTCTGAAGCAAATACGAAAATGTACAAGTTTCTGGCGAGGAATGGTCCAAATGAGGCTTCGCTGTCGGAACAATATCTGTAAAATTTATAAAGTGGTTAAAAACATGATTTTCTTTACTATTTGCGTGTATTACAACCGACCTGCCGACGAATGATAAAGTATCCAAAGCCACAGAATATACGCGGACGCCATCGTAATGACAGGCAGGCAGACCGGCGTCTTCCATTCTGTAAATGTGTAGACTCGCAGTCCATCCGATATCTGAAAATATAATAAAAATGTGCATAAAGATCTTGCACGAATGAATAAGCCGTTGATGTGCTCCAAAATAGGCTACGAATAAAGAAATTTACTGACTAAAATTGACTTTTGTAGGACCGACTTAATTTTTATAAAGATTTAAAATAAAATATGTTTCCCAAATTTAGAGAGGTGACCTGCCAATATTTGCAAATGAACGATCTGATAGAACACTGTAGAATACAACAATTACAAAATCCTATCAACTAGTTTTTGTGCAAAAATTTTGAAAATTATTCAATTTCACAAAAACCGTCAAAACGTTTCAATGTTTTAAGTCCAAATTACCTGAATAATACGTATTATTCCTCGACATTACGAAAACCGAGAAACTGTAGTTATCATAATAATCGTCCGGGTTTGGTCCTCCCACCCGTACCGAACCCTCCACATTGGGCGAAAAGTAGTCATTGAAAACCCTCACGCCAGTGTCGATCGTGCCATTAAAACGGAAATCAAGTTCGAACCCGGTCCCCGTATTTGCCGCATCCGAAGTGAAAACCACCACAGCGACGGAACCTTGATAAATGTATCTCGTTTCTGGATCGTTCGTCGACTTGCCAATGGTGACCGAGGTGGACTCGAGCTTGTCAAAGCCGTAAACTCCCAAATAGTCGGCCCCCAGTTCGAAACCGCTGCGAATCTTGGACAGATACAGAGCTTTGTGATGCGTTGGGCTACGAATGATCCACGCGCAACGTTCCGAATTACCATAAGATTCGTCCGGCTTGTACAGAATTTTTCCATGATTTGCGTCGATAGTCCCACCACATTCGGTCGCTAAAGAAAAACATGTAGTTTATTATGGAGATCTCGGAAATTTTGGGAATTTATGTGGCGAATTTGATAATTTGCAAGGAATTTTTTTTAATTCCTGAAGAATTTTCGCGAATTTATGCAAATTTTCTTATTACCAATGATCTGATCTGGTTCTGGGGTTGTGGTCCTTTCCGTCGTTGTCACAGTGGTAGTCGTTCTCAGGGTTGTCGTCGTAATCGGCGTGGTCGCTTGAGCTCCTGACCTCCACACCAACTGGAAACCAAACCCACGGCCTGGATCGTCCAAAAAATCCGTGAAAAAGACAGCGATGAACTTATTGGACTGGGTGAGAGTGACCTCCCCAGAAGTCGTGTCACCACAAAATCTTAAAATTCAAAGGTCAAAGGTTATCATCTCAAACGTGACATTTTATTACAAGTATTTACTTACTTCGCCTCAGCCTGCAGTTCCCCCCTCGCCGTGACCCCATACACGATGAGGGCATCGCATAAACACCTATCGGCAAACTGACACCCTTCAATATCAATATTTTCTAGGGTCAAGGTGGCCTCCGTGCTCAACAAGGATGGCTGCACGACCCAGGTGTTGACCGAATTTGGGGGGTACTCCTCCCCCACCGGGTATTGGACAAGGCCGCTGGATGTCGTGGTAAAACTGGACCCGTGGCTGGGTGGATTTGTCGGGGTTTGTTGGCCTAACCAGGAAACACCAATTCGACCGGAAGTAGCGTATTCGTCCGTTCGCAAAACAATGGCGAGAGTGTGACCATCCTCGTAGAAGTAGGAGGGCGAATAGTTCTTTTCGTTGCAAAAGCTACATATTTACATAGTTAATTAAAATATTTAGTTAATTGTCATTTAGTTAATTATTAGTTAACTCACTCTAATCCCTGAAAACTTTCGGAGAAAATATTGTTCAACGAGTAGATCCCGAGCGACGCGCCAGTGCAGTTTGTGTCGCGTCCAGGAACGTCAAAAGTCGTAAAGTAGTATCGGAAACGCGTCTTTTCTTTGAGGTGGACCGTCCAAATGCACGTTTCCCCCGGGGTAGTGAAGGAGTACGAGATTGTCCCACTGTCCGCCTCCACCGTGCCCCCGCAGGTGTCGAGTGGGGCCAATTTCTTGTCATGATTTGGGGACAAAGACGCCACCTGCACTGCGAGCAGGGCTGAGATAAGAAATAATGGGATGAATTTCATTTTGGGGGATTTAATTGTTAGTTTATTAGTATGTTAATTATTCATTTAATTTGCATACATACCTTCATCAAGTGGGAAGATTCATATATATATGAGATCAAAATGAGAGAAAACCTTGATTTAACGGGGTAATTTTGATGAGGTGATCTTATCCAAAGTCCACCTCGTGCCGTAATTATCGATAATTTGATACAATGTAATTATAAAGAGATTCAATTAATATTAATCAATCAATGTTAATCGATAATAATTGACAACTTGTTATTTGCAGATATATTTATAATTTATTAAGCGTTGTGCAAAAAAGTGTCAATTTTGATAGATGATGTACTGATAAATAAAGTGTAGAATTGAGTATTACTTTTTTTTACCACAGTTTGAAGTATTTTGATACATAATTTTATTTTGAGAGTGATTTTTTTATACCTACATGAAAACTTCGTAAATTTCACTTATTGATAAAATGCTACCGATTCCCGTAGCGCGGCTTTATTGAGGTCGACAAATTTTCGAAATGCGACTTCGACACCGTCGTCACCTCCAAAATTTCGCTCAACGGGGGCCAAACCTCTGATGAGAAATTGAGAAATGGCATGGATTTCGAATTGGTCGGCAGAGTTGAGACTCAACTCGGTGCGACAAGCGTCCTTTGTGGGGACACATTGTGCCAAGAACATTTCCTCGTCTTGGATCAGCTTCGTCATCACCTGAGGAGAATACCAAAAATTATTATTTCGCACAAAATATGCTAATTTTTTGCATATACCCCTTTCAACGTGACGACCAAATTTCGGACCAACTTGAGGAAATGTTCATCACCCTTTGACCTCGCTAATGTGACGTATCTAATGAAAAATTGGCGAATGGTTGACACACTTCGCGATACATTTCTTCCTCCCCAAGATTTCCCCTCCCCTTTTTTCGCCAGGTTCACATACGTTTCGCTGAACGCGACCAACTCTAAGGCTGCGCCCAACCGGCGAACCTCTTCACTTCGCAATCTCTTCTTTTCTTGGAGGAGGGCGAAACTGCCTTCGCTATCGTTTGAAAATGCAAATAAGGTGAGATTCTGTTGGACAACAACTTGAACATATTTTTCTTCAATGAGATGTTCCAAGTATTGTTTCGCCTCGGGGAGACAGTTTGTTCGGAAGAGGGTGAGGTAAAAGGTCACGGGGTCATTTGAGGTCACATTAACGTTAGGACAGGATCCCATCCCGTAGAAAATTACATCCTTTTCCAAACCAAGGGTCACATTAGGCTTAAATTGAGAAGAGTCAACATGCTGAAGTTTCCAACCCGGCGATTGAAATGTGTCGGTGGAGCTAAAGAGGATGCCTGAACGGAAAGATAAAGATAAGCTACTTATCATGATAAGATGACTAAATTTGGTATACCTACTCTTTGCTATTGTGGAGGTGACCTTATCATCTGTCTCATCCAAGGCACGCCCCCGCATTCCGCCCCCACCGGAAATCATAATTGAGCCGAGGGCACGATTAAACGCGGCCGTAGATGCGACCACTTCGTCATCTGGGGATGCCGTTATTCGAGCCGTATCCGCCCCCAGGAGGAAGCTGACCTCGTCCTTGACCTCCTTCATCTTGTTGGCAATGACCTCATTATTTCCCACGTATTCTGACCCCATTCCATCCTGGGTCAAAATAGTGGAAACATTTTTAAACATTTTAAACCTTTTCCAGTCGTATGACTTCGCTTTGACGGCATCAATCCTATCGTAGCCAAATTCTTTGGCATATTTTCGGAGTAAGTTGTTCAATTCAGCTTTGTTGCGAAACCATTCCATCCTTGAGGTCAACTTGGCGTGGAGGAGTTCTTTATTTTTCCTATCTTCGCGTGACCTCTGGGTCATCTTGGCCTTGAGGGAGGTTATGCTTTTGGTTATATTTTGTTGCTCGGATGCAATGAGTGACCTTCCCTGCGGGGTAGGACTTGATGACCCCAGCACACTTCCGGTCGTTAGTTGGGACGGTTTTCTAAGAGGTATTGAGGTAGAAAATGATTTTTAAAAAAAGCAAATTTTTGAAAACTTTACCTAAAAATGCTCGAATGTCGAATTGTCTGTCGAACATAGCGAGCTTCGCCTTGACCAGTCTCCAAGTCGAAAAAAACATCGATGGAGTCGTCAATTTGAAGATTAGCGGCTGGTTTATAAGTGACCGCGGTATCGCGGTAAGTTTGAGTTTGGTTACGGTATCCACGATCTACTAAAGTCACAGAGTCGTTTGTCGAAGGTTTTTGCGAGGACGATGAATTTTGTGAAGTGCACGAGAAGAGGAAGGAAGAAGCGCAGTCTGTCCAACCGAAAAATTTGTGACCTAATAAATGGACATAGATAATTGATGTAATTATGATTTAGTTTTCGTTTATGTAAGTAGAAAGGTAATTATGAAGCATAATGTGTGAAATTAAATCTGTGACCTGATTTGACCTCGGACCGATCCCCATCCCACGAGTCCCACTCGATACAGATTTTTTCGTTGAGATAAGTTTCAATGCAGTTGGACCGCTTGTCCGTCCAGAATCTGGAAGAATATATAGGCTAATTTTATGTCAAAGTGACCTTTGGCCCAGTCAGGTAAAGAATATGTATAAGTGTTAAGTACATTTTTACGGTTTAAGAAGGATGTAAGATCATAAAGTCAGTAAGTAGAACAATATTTGCTGGCTTAATATCAAACCAAGTCAGATTTATGGACGAAATCCTTGTTTTGCATTTACGGTTGGTTACGGTTTTATTTTAGTACAATTTATGGTTTTTGCGTAGTACGTGTATTTGAGAATTCAAATGCTTACCATTCATAAAATAGCAAGAAATTTAGTAAAATGCGATGAAACTTAAAACCGCCGAAAAATAATTTTCGGCTTGTTACAATATTATTTAATTTTAATTTAGATTTCTTTGGCTTTCGACATTAAATCTGATTAAATACATAATTCCATGTGCACTCAGAGTCAGAATTAGCCATGGATCTACATATAGAAATATTAGCATTACATACGTACGTAAGGTTAATTGCATATGATTTATATGTCATGAATAATTATTTTTATAGCTAATTCATTTGTGGCTGAAGTGTGCTGAAGTGTGTAGTGTCAGATTAGTGACTGAGCGATTTAGGATTAGTAGTAATTGAGTAGTGCAATAAAATAAATTAAACTGTCACACAGTGTTTTTCGAATGATTCAGAATAAACAGTTTTCATATAGTTTTAATTTTATTGAATTATATCATTCTATACATGTTGCGACAAATGCATATTGTTGACAATTCTTTTCAAACTTACATTAAAAATCCATAATATAGGCATAACTAAAAAATTGTTTTCATATTATTCCGTCAACAAGTTGATGATTTAAAGATTTGCAATTTATTAAGCCTAACTAAATCAACACAAGATTGCCCTTAATGACGTGATTGTCATCATCAAATAGATATTCTGCCGTGAAGGGTGTGCCTTTAAACATGAGTGAATACCATTGTTCGCTGTCCGCCCACATCCTGTCGTAGGGAAGTTGAGACATTGACCACCATTGTGGCTTCATTTCCTCGGTCTCTTGAATTTCTCCGGAAGATTTTGCTATCGTCGTACGATAAACGAAAGATCTCTGAATTTCGAGAGGATTCTTTGTAAAGGAATAATCAATGGTGGCAAAATGCTTGCCAAGTTCTACGTCAAGTCCACATTCTTCTTTAACTTCACTGTAAATAGAATTAAACAAAATTATGTTTAATTGATGTCTTCATGCAGTATATTTTTTACCGTTTTGCAGCATCTACAATTTCTTCTGATTGTTCAACTTTTCCACCAAATCCATCCCAAAGTCCTTGACCTAGTCCTCGTTTTTTGAAACCGAGAAGAATCTCTTCTTTATCTTCATTTATGATGAAAGTTAGAGTTAAATGTTTAATTGTTTTGGACATTTTAAATCAAGTAATTAAGTTGAGGTGTGTGTTTTGGTGTAAGCAGATAAATCCATTTACTATTTAAATTACGTATCAATCGGTTTTAATCTATGATAATTTCCTATATATTTATGACAATGGATTAATAATGATACGGGTCAATGGATCGATTTATACATATGAACTTGTATGTATTTGCATACATATTTCTGTAAAAGTTTAATTTCATAATAAATAAGAGTCGGAAGTGAGATTGATTAATGAGAACTCCGTATTCTGGGATTCGTTTCATAAACACATCTTGTTTACAATTTCTTGTTTTAGCCAAGCATGGTATTTGCGAAATTTAATTGCTTCCCATTAATAACAGACATTGCAAGTAATTTAGTAAAATGTGATGAAACTTCACGCCGAAAAATAATATTTTTGCTTGTTGCAATTTAATGCGATTTAATTTTTACTTAGGTTTGTTACATCTCCCTTATTTCATAATTACTCACCTTAAATAAGCATAGCTCGCAAAGTAAGTGTTATTCGTTTCCGGATTTTGTCTCAAAACGACAAAAGTTCTCTTTCTTTCGAACAATGGGAGGTGATCTTCCCCACTGCGAAGGACAATCACGGGCAGTTTGGCGTCGACATTTTTCCTCCGATATATTTCCTTCGCTCCGAGGGCGGAGGTAGAAGATGACCCCGCTTGACCTCCGGGGGGCTGGTCAAAATAGAGAGAAATTTTGTTGCCACGATCCACCTTTTGGTAAAGTTGTGGGTCATCGGAGAACGCTTGGATGGGGACGGAGGGGACTTGACGGGATATGAGGTCAAGAATCATTGTCTCCCATTCGCCCAGTTCGTAGGTGAAGGCACTCTCCCCATCCTGCCAGGAGTGCTGGATGTCGTTAATTTCGTCACGATCGGATGAAGTGACGAAGGTGAAGGGGACGATGGTGAGGAGGAGAGGGAGAGACGGCGATATTTTTGCGGAAATTGGGTGGGCCATTTTTGGTGGTATTTTTTACGTGTTTTTTCTTGTATGTATGATTCGTCGTTCCATTTCCGTGTTTGGTTTATTTACAAGCTTTGTTTGTATATATAAACTTTTCCTGGAAATTATACTCCAGTCAACAGCTCATGACAAATATTTAGAGTACTGAAGAAAAATTAATAAGATGGTTGGTTAGAATTAATGAAGCTTGAAATAAAGCGTGACATTCTTTAATAAATTGTTTAAATCGATTTTATTAATTAGTGTTTAGCTTACGTAATCAACTTAATTTGTGGTACACAATAATAATAAAATTATCAAGGCTTAAAAACAAAGTTCTGTGATAACTTGTGATTTTTGATAAACATTTTGAGCACGAGACATATAACAAATACGAATGAATGATACTTACTACATATGCACAAGTAAAAGTTAATTTAATTTTGAGATTGCATTTCAGTTTTTGTGGTTTGTAATATCACTAAATTTGGAATGGAAGACTTGATTTGAGATTATGCGATCTTTCTCTATTACGTATTATGGCAACTATGTACGTACTAATTAGTCATGCAGATCTATACTTCAGATTGATATTTATATTGTCATGTTTTGGTACTTTGGTTTACTTTATGTTTTGACTTATGGCGCAAGGCGTTCAAACACCCATCCATTTTCTCCCTCGTGGACCAGCACGTTATCAGGGCATTCTCCTGGGGCTCGCTTCCGGAAACGAATTCGGTCATGAATCCGATTAGTTTGACCTTGCCAGAATTCAATGACGTCCGGAATCACGACAAAACCGCCCCTGGAAATAATAAATATTATACATAATATATGAAACTTGATAAGTGTGCTTATCTAATTTGAAGTAATTTGTGACCTACCATGTTTCCGGCTTGTCGACACATTTATTCTCCCCAACATTGGCCAACAGTTCTTTTTCTTTCTCGAGTAAAAATTCACGACCCGGGACAGGTTGACTTTGAGGGCTTATCGCTGCCCCCACCTGACTACTTATCGGTCGCGAGTGAAAATATTCCGTAGACTCTTCAACACTCAGGCGTTCTACACGACCCTCAACTCGAATCTGGACAGAAAAAGGATATTAAAATTTTAAAAATCTGACATTTCACTTCCAAAAATAAACCCCTATAAAGTTTTCATTCTATCAGTTTATCCATAATTTACGTACACATCGCTTCATCGGTTCCCAATAAAAGTTGAGTGAAACCCATGGGTTTTCCTCCTACGAAAGAATCAAGGTCATTTGTCATTTAATCAGTTCCCTGTTTCCTGTTATTTTGCAACCGCAAGCAAACAAAATTATGAATTTTTAAGAGAATAATAGAACACTCACGAGTTCTCTGCCTTTCCGAGAACAATAATTCGTAAAGAATTTGAACCCATCGATTCCATACCCTTTCAAAAGCACCATACGACACGAGGGCTTCCCATCCCTGATAAAAAATAAAAATGCCAATAAATAATTGATGACCTTTAAATTTTCAACGGATATTTGTACTTTGTCGCTGTTGCGAGACACATTGCATTCGGTTCTTCAATTCCTTCCGTTATGGCAGCTCGTTCAAACCAATTATTGAATTGTGAGAACGGTTCCCTCGCCACTAATTGGTCTTCCGTGAAAGATTCATTCTTCCCGTGGTAGGGAATTCGCATTCCTGAATTGACAAGAAAGATTATTTTGTGATATCAAAGGGTGACTAGGTTTGGCGTGAACTTTGACCTACCCGTGATGTTGATGGACATTGAGCGCAACTTATCTTGAGAGTAGAGACCTGGAATGTTTTCTTCAGACATGGCTTCAGCCGGTTTGTTAATCTTTGGGGCGCAGTGACTAGTGAAAATGGGACGTCTTTGTGGATGATTATTTAAAATTGAGGAGGACGCTGTCACGATTCCGACTCCAAGGGCGGCGGTAGCGAGTGGAAGACTGAAACGGTGGGCGAGTAGGCGACGCATTTTTCATGACAGTAAAAGAAATGACCGCAAAAACCGTGGATTTCCGGTGGTGGTTTTAGATATGGCTTGCTTGTAACTAAAAAGAAACGGCGAATTAGTAAAATGCACTATGAAAAATGCGATATTTCATTTATTGAAAAATAAATAAATATGTGAATGAAATTAGAGCTAAACTTTTCTGCAACATTGTCAATTAGAAAATATTAATTCTAGTTTCCCATTAAAATTACTGGCAACAATTTTAACAACAACTAAAGGTCGTATCTGAAATTGCAAGGCCGATTTAACCACAATTCGTAATTATTGAAAACAAAATGACCCAGGAACAAGATTACTGTAATTATAAATTGTTAAAATGCAGTAGTTATCTTGAGAAATGTTATGAGACTTACCTTTTAAATTAACATAAGCTTTATGAAGATAAGATAGAGGCACGTGTGAAAAATCTTATCGTCATCTTCGCCAATGTTTTTTCCTATTTTTGGAGCTTGAATCCCGCTGATAAGAAATCTCTATGTTTCCCAATGTTTCCTAAAATGCTTGCATGCAAATTTATGGCATTTTGTATTCAGGATTTTCATGCTAAAATAATCAAAATAATTATGCGGAAAATTATTAGGTGATTTATGAAATAAAGTTTCCAACAATTTTATTTTCAAGAAGTTAAAGCACCAACAAAGAACAACACGAGTACAAATTATTAATGAATGCACAACCCGAATAATTAATTACAATAAATTTAACAAACCATGAATTGAACACTGTATTGATAATTTGTTGTTAAATATTTTGAAATCGTTCTCAATTAAAATTTTGTGATTCAAATGTATGTGAATTAAAATTAGTCATAAATATTTTAAGTCAAGGAGGCAGAGTTACAAAAAATGCAGTTTCATAATAACACTAAAATTTAAACTAGTAATTGGTATAAAAATTTTCTTGATTTTTAATTAATAATTAAAACCACATTTTAATTTAATGCATATTTTCACATTCAATATGGACCTATTTAATTGAAATTACCTGTAAAATTATGATTAGTTTGTTCTTATAATAAAATTACACGGACGGCGTGACAGTATTACAGTTTGAGTTAAGATTTGCGTTACTTTTACTAAAATTCTAAATTTCACCAAATATTGTGAAATTGTCGACCCATAAAATTTGCGTTTCTTTTATTTACATTGCACATTTTCACCTCTCTAGTTATTTAAATGTCATGCGTTTTAAAGATTGTCGCAGTTAATTAATTACAATTATACATATTTTTCGCAGCAATAAGTTTACCACCGGTTTACATACATAAAATAAGTAATCGATTTGAGCGAAAGACTTGAATTTATGTTTTTGTTCCATTTTAAGTATTAATTATTTAAATAATAACAGTTAATTTGTTCGGTTCATTAATACTTTTTTTCAATTTGCTGAGCAAAAATTTAGAATTTAAGAGGTACAATCTTCTTAGGATTAGTTAATTTAATTGGACAGTTAAAATCTCAATTTCAATATGTGAGAATCCCTGCACTTTAATTTGAATAAGTAGATGATCATGGACAGATTTAATTCTTTTTATATTAATCCACACTACTCGGTAGATTCCTGATGTTGGAAGCACGAATTTGGTTTAAAATTGATAATTTCCTCGTACACGTATTTTCTCCAAGTTTCCAGTGGAGCTTCCATATCTGTGGGTGAGCAGGAAGTGAAAAGTTAATTGCAATTGAGTCACTAATTAATTCTATAGAATGGATAGAGACATTGCATATGATGTTTCTATAAAATATTATCAGTTGAGTGTATTTGTGTTTCTGGATTTTAACGTACGTAATAAATACATACATAATAAACTACCATGTGACCGCCAACGAACCTAAATTTCTAATTTAACTAAAAGATTTGTATTGAAAAATAATTTTCGGCTGTTAATTTCACCAATCAAAAAAAAAAAAAATTTGACTAGAAATATAATTCCGGAAAAATTTTTAAAAAAATATCGAATTTTGCGTCCATAATAAACGAAGAACTTCAGGTCCCTGGGCGGATCTAAAATTAATTTCTTTTTTTATTTATTTCCAAATATTTCTATTAAAACATAATTTTCGGCTGTTAATTTTACCAAATTCTAAAAAAATCACCTTTGCATGCAAATATAATTACATGCAAAAAAAAATTAGAAAAGTGCCAAATTTTATACGAAACGGGCCCACTATCTCTTAAAATGTTGGTTTGATGCATTTCATTCAAATTGAGTCTTACGAAATGGATTGTTGGAAGTAATAGTTACGCAATAAAAAGTTATATTTGCAATTAAAACATTAATTGTACAGAAGGAATTGTGGCATTGAATGTTCGTGTGAAATATTATCATTTGAGTATATTTCCTGGATACTCACACCTTACAATGGACGAACCTAATATTAACTTCCGTAGTTGAATTTTTTTTTGGCAAAATAATTTTCGGATATTAAATTTACCAAATTCGAAAACAAATAAAAATGTGAATTGCAATATAATTTCATACCAGAAAAATTTTGAAAAGTGCAAAATTTTATATGAAATGCAACCACAAAATGTTGCAAAGAAATTGAGTCTTACATATAAAATGGAAAAACAGCATGGCTATAATAACTACGTAAAAAATTACCTTCGAAACTTTGATCGTACGGTGGGGACGCTGGTTCATCAGTGGGGTCTGCATAAGAGCTGAGATACTGAAGAAGGAAAAAATAAATTATAAAAAAACACTTGTTAATTTAATACTAAAATTATAATTTATGTCTTTTTCGTCATACCGGATGTGACAACGCCAACTCGGCCGTAATTCGCTCTGAGGGAAATATGATGAAAAAATAATCAATGAAAATTACCATATTCGCCAAATCATTAAATTCGCAAATCAAATATTTTACCAGTCGAGTCCAACTCTAACATTTTTTCCAGTAAGTCGATGGCTATAAAATCATTAAAATTGTAATTGACATTATTTAATTAAAATTAAAATTATATATCTCCTCACCGAGTGGATTTGCTCCCTTGAACACGGTCGCAAAGTCTTTCTTTTTCATCGGTGGGAGAGATCTGATGTAAACTCGGGCCTAGAAATTCAACAAATCAAAATTCTACTTTATTTTCTCCAATCATTTATTTTCATTTTCTTTCATTTTTTCACTTTATCAAGCTTTAAGCTACTACAGCAAGGGTTACAGTAAAGGAAATTTTCAAAATTTTATCTTCAAAATTTTGAAATTCAGAGAGAAAAAAATCCATTTTGAAAAGATTTAACGAAACGTACGAAACCTACCTCTTGGGAACACATTCGCTCAAGGAGCTCTTCTCTGGGTGACCCTGTCACCATCATGATCCGCAAAAGTTGGTCAATGTCTGTCAGTCGGGGGGAGAGAGAAGAAAATGGCAAAACAAAATAATAAAAAAAACGTGTCACACAATTAAAATACTTAATTAATTATTACAAAAATTAACTCTTTTCAAAATGAATTTATTTCTTTTTACGGGGTTTTCATTTAAGTAGCGGTTTTTTAAGCGAGATGTGCATTTTTTATGTGTTTGTTTGTGTGTTATCTGTATATTTTTTTACCGGCTCGCTCGAGATCTTATCCAAGAGGGAATCTTTCGGCTTGCCCAGCAAATCCATAATCAAGTTGAGCTGGTTTATGTCTGTGGTGTGTAATGGGTCACGATTATCAAGTTTTGCTATGATGTTTCAAATTAATTATCTCGTCGCATTTTCTCATTTAATGAACCGTGAAAGAAGGAAACGAACCGTCTCAAAAGGAAGAAATTCATGGAGAAAAAAGATAAAAAATGATAATAATAAAAAAGTGGATAAAATTATTGGTACGTACGATCCGTCCCCGGAAATAGGACACGACTCGTCAAACACTCGGCAAATATGCAGCCCACGCTCCAAATGTCGACTGAAAGGAATTAAATTAGAGGGGAAAATAATTAGATGGAATGTTTGGGAAATAATAATCAGGGTTAATTATTAATGACAGGATGGCTCGTGTAGGGACAGGGTTTCAGTTTTTTTTAGTGGCAAGGGGTAAGAAATGTGTGAAAATTGTGATATTTTTCTTATATTTTTAACTAATTTTTCTGGGTAGTGGAAAATAAATATAATTTTTAGGTGGTTAAAGTGTGCTAATTTAAAAAATGAACATTACAAATTTCTGGTAGAAACATAATTTTAACAAATTCAACATTTAGTTTTTAACCAAAGACTTTTTTAAATTTTCAGAACACTTTAATCTAACCTGTTATTTACTTTAAAGTATTTGATATATCTCATATTTTTATAAGTGCCGTATAATCATTACAATTATTTGTAACTATAATTGTTGACTGTATATTACAGTCTGTAATTAACTTCAGGAAATGAAGTTTGTGATGATATTTATCAAGATCACGAAGATTGCCCCTGTGAATTAAGTTTTGATCACCTTTAAAAATTTTTAGATTGCATTTTTGTATAATATTGGATTTCAGTTAGTTGCGTTTTTAAAAATGTAAGGATTAAACGGCGTTTGTGAAAATAGGATGTAATGATTAAACGATAAACTATCAAAGGTCACACTATCAAATTTACTTCAGCAACTGAAGACAAGTCATAGTTAAATTCATGGCAACTTAGATATTTTAATTGCGGAACAGAATTTCACAGAATTTCTCATAATTTGGAATGGGAGAAAGTTCCCGGAAACTAAAAATTTCTCCCATTTTGAGCAACGGATCACGACCCATTTTTATGACGTGGTTAATAATAGTCTAATTTTTTGTTATAGATTACATATAATTGTTTATCCATACGGTAATAATAGTCTCATTTTTTCGTTACAGATAACGAATTATTGTTTATCTAATATATACGGGCAATAAAATAACTACCTGTTTGATTGTAATGCATCCAGTTGAGCATGATTTCCGGGGCTCGATACCTGTCATCATGAATTTGTGAAATTACACACTGGGGAAAGTTTTCGTTTGATGGGATAAGATTTATTTTTATGTACCATCGGGTTGCGACATATCCCGTCATTTCCGTCTCGGTGGGTCGGGCCAGGCCGAAATCTAAGATTCGCAATTCACAGTCCTCGTTCACAGCGATGTTGGACGGTTTCAAGTCCTGTGAAATATTAAGAGGAAGTTGAAAATTTTGATTTTTTTTGTCAAAATTTATATTTATATTTGTTTTTCAAAATTTGTTGTCACAAATTAGTATTTGTTGTCCAAAATTTGTATTTCTTGTTAAGATTTTTATATTTACCCGATGGATAATTCCGGCTGAATGGATGTACTTTAAACCTCGGAGGATCTGATACACCAAAAATTGGACGTGTTCATCCGATAGTTTCTGCGTTTTGATGATATTGTTGAGATCAGCGCCCATTAGTGGGGTCACGAGATAGCTGGAGGTTATAAACATGGGGGACCAATTAGTTAGACGGATGGACAAACTTTCACCAAGCAAACTTTCACCACTACGACTTACACGTCTTGGAAGGTATCGTCCAACGCGACGGCTTGCGTGAACACGTCCAAGAGTCCAATTATCTGCGTCCAATTTAGAGGAACAAAAGTAATTAGGAATCTCTAAAGAATCTCTCCAGTTTTGAAAAATAATCTTCATTTGAAGGATATGAAATGGAATTTTTAAAAGTGAATAAAAAATTGTAAGATTCGAACGGTTTTAATCTGTGTTTTCAAATTTTAAAAAAAGTTTCGGCTACAATACAATTTTTGATTAACCAAATCAAAAAGAAATTTACTATTAAACAATGTAGGGAAACAAAATTTTGCCTTTGAGATTAAAACAAACTCCTATAAAAAATGTAAAAAAACCTAACTATAAAATTAGGTTCTCGATATTTTATCGTTTTACATTTTCGTCGCATAAGTATTACATTTAAAAAAAGTTACTAATATTTTACACAATTTCCATAATGCAGTATTAAATCAGAAACAAAGAAATAACGGGAAACATTTTCTTTTTCGTTGGAGTTAAAACTAACTATACAATATGCAATATGGGGGAAGCCCGGAAAGCCTCCCTAATAAAGACCGAATAAATTAATGTTCCCCAAGGAAAGTGATAGATCTGGTTTGAAATTTAATACTCGATATTTTATCGTTTCACATTTTCGTCGCATAAGTATTACATTTAAAAAAAATATACTAATATAATTTCCGAAATGCAGTATTAAAACCATTCTGTAAATGACCATCACCATTTCCCCAACTTTCCTACAAATAATCTTCCCCTTGGAGAAAGTCTCCTTCAGTTTCCACTCACATTTTCATGATTCATATGCTTCAACATCCTCAACTCGCGGTACACACGTTTCGCATGGGTTGCAGATTGAAAGGGTCGGGCCAACTTTTTAATGGCGACTTTCTCCAACACGACGCCACCACTTTCTTCCTTTACAGAGATCTCGGCCGAACTAGGAGAGACACAAAATATGGAGAAAGTACCCCTAATTTGCACACATAAGTATAACTCCATCCTTACCAGACTTGTCCATAAGCCCCACTTCCGATGGGGAGTGGATTTTTATATTTGTGCGGCAACGTCCACTCCGTTTTGTTCATTTCGACCTTGTAAAATTTTTCACCCCCGGCGCCAGCACCACCGACGACGGGAACAACTTCGCTCATAATTGTGAACTTTTTTGTGTAATTTTCTTTTTTTTTCAGAAAATGATATCCATGAGATCGTATCGTATTTATTGATCCTTTATCCCTGCTTTTTTAACGTAATGTCCCACTTTTTTGCGAACGTAAAACTTGCTTTATTTACGTTACGACTACCATTTTAAAAATTCTGTATGAAATGAAACATGAATGACTCAACTTGCACCTTCCTTCCTCCGTAATCTCCTGGCTTTTGTATTTTTTTAAAAGTAGTTTATGTATTTAGTTTGAGAAGGTATGAATTTTTAAACAGCGGACTAAAAATAATGACTTCTTTCTTCTTCTTCTTTCATTCTATCTAAATCCTAGCTTAGTTAGAGTTTAACTTGCTTGTACATAGTGCCAAAAAGCAGCAGTTTGGAGGATAGTTGGATATACAGATATGTACATGGAGACTGGATAGATATGTGCTTTTTTACACACTTATTTCATTATGGAGTGTAACAAGTAGTAGTAAAAAAAAGTAAACTGAAAGTGAACGAACATTACGTATACGAAATGCAAGCATGGTTATACACACGAAAAGGAGATTAGGTATGTATTATCTGTATGTAATGCAAGTTAACTTTTTAGCCGATTTATTATGTAGAGGTGTACGCCCAAATATGCGAGAGACACAAAAACTGGATGCATCATCACCTTCTTCAGTTCAGTAGAAATATTGGCTAGTTAGCTCATTTTGCACTGAATTTTGTATAGTTTGAGTCAGGATGAGTTAGTGTTGTAAGATGTGAATCCTTTATGTAGAACAAAGACGAATATGTGTAAGTTTTCTTTATTTTTTTAAGCCGAGGAGTGCAAAATTGCGGAGTGAGTGAGTTATGTATCTTTTCGTGATGAATCATTGAGTTGATACATATGTAACTCTTTATCGTTATGTAAAATGTACGAAATGTTGAGATAATAATTGATGCCCCCATTTTCTTTGGAAAAAGTGGAATGATTTTTCTTTTCCAGGTTTTGCTTGGAGGGTTTAATGAGGAAATTTGATGTATGGAATAGCTCGAGGGATGGGTTTGTCTTATGAATGCATTGTTCTGGACAGCATTTTTCAAGAAATACGAGATTTTTGATTTTATTGTTATTACATAAAATCGTACGTACGCACACATCTCGCTTCTCTGACAGTTTGTGTAATGGACTCATTATTTTATTTATTTTGTGATTAATAAGTTCCCTGAGTGAGTGAGAGGTTTTGTTATGTATTTATTTAGCAATATTTTTCATGGTCATCCACCATCCATCCCTCCAGACGAAGAACGGGTTTTCCAACAAACTTGCCACAAGTTTTGTGTACTGATTAATTAGCAAAACACCTTTAATCAAAATCGCCACTAACTAATCCACGCTAGAACTTTTACTTAGCAAGATTAGCACTATGAAACGTCACCTCCTTTCAAGAGATGACACCGACGACGGAATTCTCAGAATTTACGTAGTATTTTACGGTAACCTGCATTTTTTCAGGGGGATTCCACTTACAATTAATTCAGTAAATTAAATGACCAGTTAACAAAGTAAAAATCCTCCCACATTTCAGCGCATTTATCTCGAATTATCATCTCCTATATTCATTCCCACACATGTCAATTTCCCCATTAATCTTTACTTAAAATCTGCCCCCTTAATTCCCAGGGGATTGATTAATGTGTAAATTGTTCCCATTTTTCTCAGCCAATTGGATAAAGTAATAAAAAGGGAAACATATTGAAAAAGACGAAAGGGGAAAAAAAGACACCTTAATTCGATTCATTCCCAGATTGATATTTATATTCATTCCTTGATCCTACACATTTCCTTTGAGGAATTAACATCCTCTTTCTGAAGGAAGAAGATTTCTGTCCTGTTCTTTTGTCCAAATCCGGATCGTTGGACGACCCGGTGCCGTTGAATCGACTTTTTTCTGGTCTTCTTCTTCTTTACTATCTGTCGTGTAAAGTTGGCCTGTATTTTGCTATGGGTAAAGTAGGTGCTGCTGATATTTGTCCACAAAAAGGATGAGCAGCAACAGAACACGAGTCGTATTATACGTACAAACATATATAAAAAGATACCACATGATTTTTGTGTAAAGAAATCAATGCAGAAAATCCGCCTCCGTGTGTATGTAGTAATAATCGGGAAGTTTGTTTAGTTTGTCCAGTCCAGTTTAGGTAATTGTTGTGTGCGTGTAAGTAATAAGTGTTAAATTGTTGTGTAGAGAAAATTGTATTTGTATTTGTTGTTTTTAAGAAAATTGTAGAATAGTAAGTAAGTAAATTGTGCTCATCTCTACTTAAGGATCGGCAGTTAAGAAAATCGGGTTAAAAAAGTGGGCGATAAGTAGTTAAGTTAAGATATTATCTTTCTCCATTCCATATTTTAGGTAGTTTTTGTAGAAAGAAATGGAGGCGATGATAGGAAGACGATTTGCAATATGAGAAAAAAGTTTGGAAAAGATTTTCGTTAAATGTTAAGTGTGTTATGCAAAATTTGACGGGGAGAATTTATCTTACGGGTGGAAGAAGACGTGTTATCTAATTAGTCAAGCTGACTGATTTTGGATTTAGAGGATGTGACGTGTGTGATATTAAAACAAGTGCCAAAATTTTAATCATCTGTTGACTTTTGTTATTAAAAGTAAGTAGTGTTTAAGAACAGGTGGAAGAAAGAGGAGGAGGTCAGTTAGTTTAAGTTACTGAAGTCTTCCAGGATTTTTTTTCAATAATCCGATTAGATTTAAGGTCTTCGTAACAAACCTTGTGTTTGTTTTTAGTTAATTATTCCGTTAATTATTAACCTTCACGACGTTACGTTCATTCAAAACGACGATGAGTAGCCGCAAGAGTGTGGACCATGGTGGTGGGGGCGGCGGCGGCGCGGGAGGAGTCGGAGATGATAAGCCCCAACGAATGATCTATCAATGGAGGTAAGTATTGAAAAATCCATAATAATTTACATAAAATTTCGTTGAAAAATGGTCCAAAGTATGTAAAAATATCTCATCAATTAGCAGGTTGACAATAATTAAGCGCACTGCACGCATCTCTGATATAATTATCGATATGTCATTTATTATTATTTTTTGGGTCCATGGACGTCATTCGGTCAGCCTGAAAGTTTCATTCTGACATTGAAATTGAACTCATCATCAAATAAATGCAATGCAACCCAGTAATTTTCCTTATCATTTATTTTATGCAATAATAATAACGTACATACATTCATAAATCTATCTATCGCGTAAAGTAAATGTATTCGTTCGTTAAAGGTCTTTTCTCTCTTATCGCACACATCACATACATCACTCTTGATTCTTCTCATACATAGAATTGGTACTTAATATAATATCGCGAATAGTTAGTTTTACTTTTCTATGTACGGTAATGGATGGGATCACTCGTTAATTAACTCGCCTTTTGACTCGTTGCAATCTCCCTTCTTACGTCCATCATTCATCCAGTTAAATAAAGTTACGTAAAGATATTCAGTTTTAGTTTTGCTTTTACGTTACGTTTGTCCAGTCTCGTCATCTTCTTTGATGATAAATAAAAAATTAGGCTGCGTGGTTTGGAATTTGGCTCAGATTTCGACTGATTATTCAGTTCGCGTGTGGCCCAATTATATATTTATCTATCTACGAAATAATAATAATATTGTATATTTGCCAAAAATTTTTGAACCGACCAGATTTGGCGTCTGGTTGTTGTTTTTTCATGCAAAAGTATCTAAAACATGCAAAAATAACAGACTGTTTGCTCTATTAAATATTCGACCGGAATCTTTGGTGTTTTTGTTCTGGCAGATTTATACTTTTCATATGCCATGCAGAACATGCAATTAATCAATTAAAATATTTGGATCAATTAATTTTGCTTCGAGTGAAGGTGGTTGGTTGGTTTAATAAAATTAATGGGTTTTGTGAGTGTCGTGTCGTGTTTAAATTGTTAAGTGATATGTAGTGGTTAATATGCTGTATGGTGGGTTTAATATACTTGAAAGGTGTGCTTATCGTAGGGAATAAAAAGTAATAAATGAGTGATAGATTTAATTAGTATTGACATCGCGGAAAATAAATCACATCTCATTCTCGTCATCATGAGTATGATGAGTAAAGGGTTGGCTCTCCACCTCAAGTCGATTTCGCATCAAATATCCAGGTTAGTTTGGCAGAGATGGATGACATTGGTTACGTAGGTGTACATATGTAATTAATCAAATATATACTTGGTATTATAAATAAAGAGTGAAATTATTAGAGCAGTATTTATTTAGGAAGGTGGATTTTACGTAATTTAATTAATTATATGTAACATGGGGTGTAATAATTAATTAAATTAAGTACGTATTGGTTTTTTAAACAATTATCGTATACGTAATTTGACATTTATGTATGGGGAAGGAATAAGCTAATTTATGGAGAAGGAAGGAAAGTGCAGCTTTTAACCAATTAGTCGAATTAAAAAATAAAATTAGAATTATTACATAAAATTGATTTAATTTTAAATTTGTCATCTTATTAAAACAATTATTAGAAAATTACGAGTTTTTGCAATTTATATCAATTAAAATCATGTCAATTTTATGCATGTAATTTACATAATGTAAACTAATCCCAAGATTAACAATTTTTTATGAATACAAAACTTTGCTCGGGATTTGGAGGAATCTTTGTTAATTTTTAAATTAAAATTCACACAATTTCAAAGTGGCGTATAACATCCGCAATTTCATAAAAGTTAAAAATTCATCTAGCGAAAATCCTTTAGTTTTTCCCACCAGGAAATATTCCCCCAAAAAATTACCATCTTTTCCAAAACATATCACAATTCACGATTGAATATCACAATTTAGTATCCCCATTGTCTTCCCTTTTCATTGTTTTAATTGACTCATCCATCCGGCAAGATGGAATTGTACTATGCACTATTATCTCCACTTTGTAAATCAGGCAGTTATAAATAGTCGTAGGTACACTATTATGTATTTAAGCCTACTTACTTTACTTCCACATTCATTCATGACTCTCATCTCAATCTCATTCAAGGGTGAAATCAATTGCAAAGTTGAGATTGCATTAATTGGCTCCGGTTGACTGAGTGACGTTGTTTCATCTCTATCAATCTGTTATTTTCTTCTCGTGCACATAAATTCACAGTCCTCGTCGTTCTCGTCCATAAATAAATGCTCGTAGATAAATACGTGACGTCGACGTGGAGAGAGACGTGTCGCAGAATTGATTACTTTGAAGTAGAAGATCGCGAATTGGATTGAATTTGGATTGTGAGGTGGAGATGCGGGTTATTGGGTGGGTGTAGTCAGTGGCCGCGGAAATAGAGGGACAATGTCCCCACGGTTGTCCGCATCATCTGCCCATGTTATATAAACCCCTCCCTCCCCCCATCCTGCAATGTTAACGTCCCCCGATGTCCCCACGGCTTCCGTGGCCACTGGGTGTAGAGTGATTATTAATACGTCAAACTTTACTATTACCTTGTTCCTTCAGTTTACATCTATGTTTCATTGTTCATTTCGTTAGTTTGTGAGGTGCGGTGTGGTGAGGCGTCATCAGCATAAAGAAAAAGTCAACAAGTAGCGTCATACATACTGGATTTTGGCATATGTGACGCGGTGACGAATCCTTCCTTGTTTCTACACGGGCAAGTTTGCTTAAAAGATATTACTCAATGGCAGGTTTATTTTTAAATTTGTTAATTTTAAGGAAATTGTGTATGCATGTATGTACGTACGTAGGTGTGAGATTTTTACTCGTGGGATGAAATTAATAGGGTGAGAGGTGGGGGAATGCTTATTTTGTGAGGAAATTGTCAATTTGAAGAAGGTAAATTGTCATTCAGGGAAGAAAAATTTATTCAAGAAACTTTTCGTATATAAGTTACTCTTAATTAGGAACATCGATGATTAAATTTTGCAAAAGTTTTTATTTTCTTCATTATTCAAACAAGTTATTTATACTAAATTTCGCAACTTTGATTCCACGTGTGCATTGTATGCAAATTTGCATACAGATTTAGGTAGATTTTAGGAATTATTGCGAAATATTTCTTTTCTCCCAAAACTAACTAGTTAGCTACTCTTAATCCGGAGTTGGAAATTCATTACTTGCTTATTAATCATTGCTGTATTGTAAATTTGCATGCAGATTTAGGTATGTAGATTTCACGAATTATTGCGAAATTTATTTTTTTCTCCCAAAATTAACTAATTACACCTGAGTTCCCCGGAGTTGGTAGAAATTTGCTTATTAATCTTGCATGCGATCGCGTTTATTGTACGAACAATTCCATGGCGTGATAAATATGTACCGATGAAGGAAATCAGAGCACACGCCGTTTAATCGTGGTCTCTCTTAATTCTCATCCGGCACCTTTTTTTCCCTTCCTTCCTTCTCGAATCGTATGTTTCTCATCGCAAAATTGTCCGCTAACGGGCACCATACGGATTTTGGCATGCGCTTTCACCGTACTTTCACTCACTTTCTCTCCTTGCCCACAAACCTCTTAAGGGAAACTTTCTCCTCAAGCCCACCTCAGTCAGGCACGAACCACTTGGACACGCAGAGGTTGAAACTCACTCACTCACTTATAGATTTTGAGCTTATCTAATAATTTAGATAAGCAGGGAATTGCTCTGATAACCATTTGATTGATACATAAACTGACTTTCCCCTCGGTTGGGTACTGATTTTTTTAAGCCTAGTCTCTCTGACATCACACCTTATCACTTGTTAATTTCGTACAAAAATAAACAATTATATATTCAAGAACCAAAAAACTTTACTCAAATCTTAATCCTCGAGCTTATCAAGTATCTATCTACTTATCCAAAGAAATTTATTCCCAGGATCAATTTTTCCCCCCGTTTTCCACCTTTTTTATGAATACCTTACAACAATTTTTTTAAAAGAGGGGGACAAAAACCGGCCTACAAATACATATTTACTTACCAATTTACCTGACTAAAGTACATGAATATTTTACCTTATCGAGATTCCAGGCATATCACATATATAGAAATTCCTACCTGTGTAAAAACCGTAACTTTTCGTGGTGTCTCCTACTTGACGTACATACTTAAACTATTTTAACCGCAATTCTCTCCTCTGTCACCCCTTATTTCGTGTGTCACACGTCGCCAGAAAGTTTAGCGAGAGGAGAGAAAGTACTTACACTTTTGGTGACGAGGGAAACTTTACAACAAGAACAAGACGACAAGGAGAAGAAGAGAGTGAAAAGTAAGATTCCTTCATTCGGATTCTCTTAAAATAAAAGTCTCTAGATTTGTTAGTCTCTTAAGAAAAGAATTGTTGCTCGTGGAAAGAAATATGTACTTTATTTAGGAAACATATAGAGAACGGTGTGGGTGACGAGTAAGCAAGCAAGTCGAGGCGTGTAGTTAATAGCACACTTGAAATAAATTGCGAGAGAAAAAACTTTGAAAACAGAAAAAAACTTGTAAAATATTTTTAAGTGTAGAGAGACGAATTTTTTTATGTACGTAGTATCGGGGATGGATTGATTATACGGAGAAAGTAGAAAGAAAATAAGGGGCTTTGAAGTAAAAGAGAAGAAAGTTTATTTTGACCGAGTGACATATTTTGAGAGAAAGAGATAGAGATAGGAAAAAGGGAGGTTCGTTAGGTTACATATACACACTTTTTTTGGTGATCGTGTCGAAGAAACTGGATTACGGAAGAGGTGTCGTCATATTATGGATCGGTATGTCATATGTTATTTAAATAGTTTGCTTGATTTGGGTGGGTTTGATTTGGATGAAATTTTAGGGGTTTTGCGAATTTTTTGTACCCTTGCAATTTATGTTGAGGGGAGTATACGATTAGATTTTATTTTGCATTTGAACCCATTTTTTATGTTTGTTTTGTGTTTGCAATATTTGTGGAATTTTTTGCATATTTCGTGAGATGCTGATTTTCTTGTAGCTTTGATATGCTTACTTTTGAGCTAAATACACTAATTATAACATTTCGCTAATAGTTTTAAGCTGATTTTAGAAGATTTCAAAGTTGTATGAATTGTAGTTTATAGAATTTAAAAAATGTAATGATTACACGACGTTGGTAATAATATTTGGAAATAGGCAAAATTTGGAACCGAATTTAGGTACGATACCCTTCTGCTCTGAATAAGTAACGCTTATCGTAGTTACATCCACATTTTACCAAATTCGTAATTCTAATCCATCCCATCATACCTAAATACTTGTTAAAGATCCCATCCTAAATATTGATTAATTCAATTACACCCAGAATTTTGTGGAGAGAAAGTCAATTAATTCCTCCCCACTCATTTAGTCTTAATTAATAGCACCACCACCACCACCGCGTTCATTTCATTCATCTCTTTCGATACAGTATCAAATTCCCTCTTCATTCATTCATGCCACATGCAGTTAACCACAAAATGGACGCAGGCAACTGCAATTTACTACATATTTACTCCCGCGAGTAAAGTATTTACGTTAACAAGTTCGTAAGTACACTGGAGAGCAGATGTGAACGCCCAAGAGAAAGCTCACCATTTAAATGCTAATAACTTTTTAAAGATAACAAATTTTCCGGAATTTTTTTTTGCATTTTGTATACAATTTAATATTCAATGAATAAGTATCAAATAGTCTACATCAAAATGTATAGTTTTCGTCACAAGTTCGTAGTTTTGAAAAAAAGTGAAAACAGAGGGTGCATAAGTGATCGCCAAAATGAAAACAACATATAATATTTCAACAGTTTTCAATTTTAACCGAAAGAATTGACAATTAATATGTTGTTGGACCTCCATTCGACAATATAACAGCCTGACAGCGACGTTGCATGGACGCAACCAATGTCTTAGTGACGTCAGGGTCGACGGTACTGAACGCCGCGGAGATTTTTTCTTTCAGCTCAGCTTTGCTCGAAATTTTGTGTTTTCGGATCTCTCTTTCGATGTGGTCCCACAAATGCTCAATAGGATTGAGATCCGGGCTTTGTGGAGGCCATTCAAGAACTTTAATTTTGTTAGTTCTAAAGAATTCCCAAGTGGACTTGGCCGTGTGCTTAGGATCGCGGTCCTGCTGAAAGGTGTAGCGTCTTCCAAGGCTAAGTTTGGCTGCTGATTGTTTCACGTTTCTCTTCAGTATTTCTTGGTACACAAATTGGTTCATGGTAGTGTTGATGAATTCGTGCGTACCGGTCCCAGCGGAACTGAAACAGCCCCATATCATGACACTTCCTCCGCCATGCTTCACTGTAGCGTTGAGATTTCTCAGTTTAAGAGATTCTCCGACCTTTCTCCATACCCTAGCCCTGCCATCCGACCCGAAAACATTAAATTTACTCTCATCGGACCACAAGATTGATTCCCAAAATTTTGAATCACTGTTTACATGCTGTCTTGCGAAAGCCAATCTTTTCTTCTGGTTCGTTTTTGATATGTAGGGCTTCCTCCTGGCTCTAAAATTTTTTAGGCCACTACTTTTCAAAACTCTCGAGATTGTCCAACGACTAGATACTTTTCCAACATCATTTTCCATTTCACCGGAGACCATCGGAGACGACAGTTTTGGATTTCTGGTCACTTTTCGAACAATCATTTTCTTCTCGCTTGCGTTGAAGGTTGGTGGTCTTCCTCCTCGTTTTCTATTCTCGATAGATCCCGTTAATTTGTAACGTAAAATGATGTCACGGACGGTTGAGCGAGATTTTTTGACCAAATCAGCAATTTCTCGTTGCGTCTTCCCCCCATTTTCGTAGTGCTGAATGACCAGATCCCGAATGGCGATTGTTGTTTCTTTTCTTGGAGTTTTTCTTCTCGGAGACATTGTATTATCTGGGGTGGAATTATTTAAAATATAAGTCAATAGTAGGTGTAATAAAAAGTTAAAAAAAATGTTATCTTACTTTCGTAATTTTAAAACTGCAATTACTTGAATTGTTTTTGGCGATGACTTTTGCACCGCTCCTCGTTTCTTAATTTGGCGTCACAGGTCCGTTCAGAGCGAAAAATAATCATACACCAATTTTTCTGTGGTGAATGTTTATGTATTAATTTGTCTTCAAAATGAGATAACCACCTTTCAAAAATCCCCCGCACTTATTGAGAAACTATGATCTAAATTGTGCTCGTGGTTTTGGGCGTTCACATCTGCTCTCCAGTGTACGTAACAAAAGGATACGATACTTGGCTTGGTTTTTGGTGTCACATTTCACTCCCTCGCATCCTGTCACGTCAAAGAGTGTGTAACTTTGTTGTGTAGTAGTAAATATATTTCTGGTTTTTCCCTCAATTGTCATGTTTTTAGAAACAACACGTGTCAAGTTATGTCATCCGATAGCTGGTTTGTTGGTTTGGTTTGATTTCTAGTCTTTGTGTAGTAAATAAATAGTTGTTCGGGGATGTCTTCATTGTCAAGATGAAGGGATGATAACCAGCTTTATTGTTATGATTTGATCATGCGGTAACAATTTTGTTATCGGGTGAGATACAGGACAGCTTTTATACCGGGTTGGTAACGATTTGTTACACTAATTGTAAGAATTATGCATGAAAGTTGAATTTCTGACCGGGCTTGAGCTAATGTCTTCAAGATTTGAATTTTCTGGATAAACATTTAGTGTTAGCTTTTATACCGCGTTGGTAGCGATTTGTAAGACAAATGTTTGTTCAGAAAATACAAATCTTTGACAAATTGGCTCCAGAACCTGAGTTTTGTGTGTAATTATTCTTACAATTTTAGCATCACAAACCGTTACAAAAAAGCCCTGTCTCACCTGGTACTAATTTTATTACCACATTATTTAGGGTAACAAGTTGGCTCCAGAAATATGAGTTTCACGTATACTTATTCTTACAATAGTAGTGTCATAAATCGTTACCAACGTGGTAGAAAAGCTGTTGCATCTTCCTCGCTACCAATTTTACTACCACATTATTTAGAGTATTCACACACAAGGAGACACTTGATCCTTATCAAAATTCAATTAACGTTCTCCCACCTCGTCCGTAATTTAGGTGTGGCAGGCAGAACTTGAGGTTGAATTGCGTAACAGAACACGAACGTGAAACCAAACCAGGAATGTAGCGCAATTTGTAATATTGTAGACGTTTTTCTCTCTCGTTTTCTCTCTGGGAAATCATTTTGTCTCTGTTTTCTTGATTAAATGTAGTGCAAGCAAGCAAGTAAGGAGAGGAGGGCAAGCAAAAGGAATGAATTTCTGTGGGTGAAAGCAGTGAAAGTTGTTGCTGCCCAGAGAGTGGAGTAGATTTCCTATTGAGGATTGATTAAAATAATTTCAGACAAGTTTTCTCTATTGAATTGGATCTTATTTTTGGAGAGGTTTCGATTTCACGAAATTAGTGAAATGGGAGAAAGTATTGAGTTTCTCGAGGCTGGGAGAAAATGGGGTGTTGTAACTCGAAGGGTATCGTGTTTCACACAATTTTTGATGAAATACGTAGAAATTCGGACAAATTTGGAATTTATTTAGAAATTGAAATGATTTCACGACTTTAATAAAAATTCGGAAATTGCGATATTTTGAAATATCACGGTAGATGTCTTGTTTAGTAATTCTACCAAAATATCTGCTAATTTGCGAAAAAAAATCACCCATTTAAAAAAACGAAACCCTACCTGAAGCCTTACCTTTCTAATTTTATTACTTACACATAATCGAATTTCTTCTGAAATGGAAACCCTACGAAAGAAGTACCAAAAAAGCGTGAGAAATTAAACACCTCCATTCTCCCCTTTCTTTTCTCCTTCCCTGGATGGAACTTACCTACTTAATTATTGCTAAGTTAATTAATTAGTGTTTTCACCGTGGTGGTGGTGATAGTGGTGTCAAAGCGAATTATAAAAAGCACTCCGACTCCATTTTCTTCCAGGTCTTCCTTTTTCCCGGAATGTTTATTTATTAAAAGAGAATAAGGAAAAGTTTTTTTTAGCTGGTGGATAATGAACCTTTGGAATTTGGGAGCTTAATAAAAGGCCGGATTTTCTGCGTGCATTCCTTTCATTCTCATTCTCATTCTGGGCTAGTTTTCTTCCTCCTCCTTGCAATTTGTTCGGGATGGAATTGTGAAATAGGGAGATTAGTTTTCCAAGAATTTTTGGAAATCATCCATAAAATTGGGAGATTGAGATGATACGAATTTATTCAGGGCATCAATAAATTCTGGGCTGAATTATGTATATATAGTGAAACTTGGGCTGAGAAATGCTTTCAAACTTTAATAAATTTTTAACGAGGAGGAAAAGAAGATGGTAAAATGGATTAGGGAGAACTCATTCGGAAAAACGGATGTATATACTTATCGAAGATAACTTGGCACTATTTTGCATATGTAAATAAGTTAGAGTGCGAATTTTGCATAGTAATTCTTGACTCGTAAACTTATCAAGAATTGACGCAAGTTTTTAAGAAAGTTTTAGACTTTAAGGGTGAATTTTTATATTTTTATATGTATTTTTTCAGCATAATGGGAGAGCATGGCGGCGGAGGGGACGACGACGGGATGGGTGGCGACATCAACACCATGTTCGGCCTGCGCCAACGCGGTCGAAAAGGTGAGTTTGAATTGAATTTTTATTGTTAATCTCTGTCCATAAAAAATCAAAAATTTCGAAAATTTTCGAAAAAATCAAAATAAAAGTTTTTTCTCAAGAAATTAATTCTTATTCATTACAGGCGCCCTCAAGAAGAAGAACGTTTACGAAGTTAAGGATCACAAGTTCATTCCGCGCTTCTTTAAACAGCCCACGTTCTGCTCGCACTGCAAAGACTTTATCTGGTAAGGAAAAAAACTTAAATTTGGAAACTTCAAAATTTCGACAAAATTTCGAAAATCTGAGATGAAATTTTTTGATGTAACAAACCACTAAAAGAATGTACGTATGACATGTCTCATAATGGACGCATAATCAGCGTCTTCTATTTGCATACGCTTTTACTTAAATTCGTTAAGAAATTTGCTACAAAAATCGCATCTTTGCGAACACAAAACTTTGCGAAATTTTGCAAAACTACGCAATTTCTTGAATTTACCCACGTTGACGTGAATACGGATGAACCCAAAGTCAAAACTGTGCCGAAAAGAAAGGGAAAGGTCAACCCGTACTTATTTAATCCTGAAAGAGAAACTAAACGCGATAACTAATTCGACTATTGCGTGTCGAGATATGTAAATACAACGACGACGACGAGCTCGACTCTAACTCTGTGCGATATTTTATACTTATTAGGAAATAGTAATAAGCATGGGAAAAAGATAAGCTGGGCACGGACGGAACACACATTTTCTCATGGGTGGGGGGCTTATCGTCATTATTTCGTTGATATTTTATGTCTGTATTTACATACTACTTTGAAAATCAGGACATGTTGACAATTTCGAACTTTGTTGTACCCAGGACTTTGCGATGTAATCCTTCAGTCAAAAACTTTTGGAAACTTGTGTATGTTTAATCCATATCAAGACTGCATGCATTTGTAGACACGGTTCGACATCACTTTGACATTCTGGTTGGCTCATCTTTAGGCAAAGGACTTATGTACCCGTCATGTCTGTCGGTCTGTCGTCGCGATAAGTTTTTTTTCAAGGTTAATCAATTTACGATATATTTGGTGCACTTTTTTGGCCAATATGAAGGCTAGAAAATAATCGTCAGTTGAAGATGAAGTAGGTTGACCCAAATTGTGAAAATTCCATTAGAAACAAAATTTGGGTGCGTATAGTATTTAATTCGTAAAATATTTCGAAACTCTGGCTGCGGAAACCTGCCCTGAATTTCGAAAATTGTCGTAAAAAACATAATTTGGGTTGGGATACGTACCGTATTTAATTCATAAAAGATGCAGAACCTCTGTCTCGGGCCGTGCAAACCCACCTTGCAAAATTTCCCATCACTAATTATCCACAAAGACTAGATACACACACACAACGGAACTCGGCTGATTTATGAAGCTGCCTGAATATCCAATCTAGGTCACTCTTTTACCGTGTGGTTTCCTTAATTACCTCGGGAAGCAATCGAACAACAAAGTTGCACATATTGGTCTTTATGGTACAAATGAGGTGACATCTGACCATCATTTTTCACCATTAGGACATCCAAATTTTCCCGTGTTCCTGTCTGTCACTTCTCCTCCCCGTTTTCGGAGGATGTAAAATCCACGGTGGGAAAGGTACCCACCGAGTCAAGACAGCTTGTCAGTCATGATCACTGAATAAATAAATGTTCTTCTTTTTTCTGTTGCTGTAGTCGAAATGAATATGAATGCGGGCAGTCCGGTTTAGAAGAATTTAGATTTTGTAGGGTTGTCTCCTAATCCTGCCGAGAAATTCGGGTAGTAATTCCACCTGGTGAAAATATGTAGGATTTTGTATGCAGGTGGTATTTGGTTTTTAGGGGTTTAAGTATTTATTTACTTAGCTTCATACCTTCCTCTGCCTGCCTACCGCTTATTTAAGGATTTCATGCATGCATACATATGCATGCAGAGAGTAGGTGAAAGCGAGTGAGGTGTGCATACGTACGTACATACGTGTAAAATAAGAGCTAGATTTAGATCTGTGCTGGGCTTTTCTGCAAAAGGTAATCCCCTCTTTCTCGCTGCTTTCACTGTGGTGGTCGTGGTGGTGGTGGTGCTTTCTCCCCAGTTTTTTTTATCCCAGGCACACCAAACCAAACTAAACCAAACCACCAGTCAGTGTCGGATCGAATTTCCGTTCAGGTTAGGAAAAGTTAACGGGCAGAGAGGATAAGGTGAGATGGAGGATGCTCTTAAAAATGTGGGGTACAAATTTAGCCAGAGGGACACAGGTTGACAAATTGTGGCGAAAAATAGGGACAAATTAGTAGCAAATATTGGGCACAAAGGGGAAAAAATTAGTGACGAAACCCAGTCTTCAAGTTTTTTATGCAAACATGACCTATTGTTTAAAAATAGGCTGTAAATTAGATGAATATTACGACCCAGGTTGACAATGTGCGACTCATTTGTGACGAAATTATGGACAAAGTGACGAAACCCAGTCCTTAATTTTTATTCAAACATGACTAAACTGGTCGACCACCAAAAAAGTTGCCAAATGTGTCTAATTCCATGCCAAAAATGTCGTATGAAACCCGTGCCAAATTTCTAAGCGTGGCAAACTTGACGTGCAGGTGAGACGGGTGGAATATATGTCACCACTCCTGCCACGTACGTTCCTCGCAGGGAAGTAAGGATTAAAGCTGGGCGAGTGGAAATCTAGGTCCAGTTTCATACTTTCTCGCAGCAGGAGGGCAGAATTCTGAAGGGACGACGACGTCGTCTCTCACACGAGATGGAAATTCTTTACGTCTTGCTTTCTTTTTTCTTTTTTACTTCTTCCATTATGACATTGTTCACGCGTATGTATGCAATGTGGACATCCATTCCATCCCATTTCTCTGAAATGATTTCTTTCGGAGTGACGACAATGTCGACATTGAGGAGAAATGTGGAGAGGGGAAAAGCTAGCTCCTGAAAAGGAAATGCTTAACGGGAATGGCATATATGTAAGATGTGTGAAGAGTTGTTCGACAATCTCGTTAATTTAAGGGGGCAGATTTTTTAAGTACTTTTTACACTGCAGTTTTGTAAAACATGGGTTGGTAAAAGCATAATTGAAGTGAAATAAGTTTGACATATCCGCAATTTTCTGTGTAATTTGATTTGTTAACCTTGTAAAATAGTTGGAAATCCGTGTATTTTTTTGGGGTCAGAGGTTTGCACTGCATTTTTAAAACATGAGGAGCATAATTAAGAGAAGAAGTAGGTGGTGAAAGTAAGAAGGAGAAAAGTTGGGGTTTTATTAATAGAGGTGCAATTTTTTGTGTGATCAGATTTTTTTATGGTTATAAAATCGTCAAAAACCTGCATTTTTATTTAAATTTTGTCCACTCTTCATCCCATTTTTTAAAACCCGAGTAGGATGAATGAGAGAAAAAGTAGTTGGTGAAAGTAAGAAAGAAAATACTTCAGATTTTTTATAGAAGTGCAATTTCTTGTGTAATCCGATTTTTTTACGCTTATAAAATCATCAAAAACCCGTATTTCTATTTAAATATTGTCCATTTTTTGTGCCTCACATAATCCTTCTGAGAGGATATAACTCTTGTGAAATGCATGAAACTGGAATGTGGGTGTGTTATCCCCCTCTCAACCTGCTTCCACTCCTCTCTCCATAACAGGAGAAAGTCGGTCAATGAAGTGAATACCGAATGACAAGTCGTGCATATGTATGTATCTTTCATACACATCCTGATTGGACGATGTGGACCAGGACGATTTTAGCCACCCAGAAGTGATGATGTTTCTGGATGGAAGATGTGACCCGGGTCCAAATCACCTCCTTTATAACAGTTCCTTTCTTCCGAGTGAAAGATCACGAAATGTTGGAATCCCAGTGTTTTTTTTTCGCTTCTCTTCTTCTCTTCTATATCCGACCAATGACTTTCTGCCCGGCTGGCATGCATCATCGAACCTTATGCAACTTGTATCTGTATCTGTAGCAAAATGACAAAATTCCTTCCTTCTGAACGAGGCGAAGAATTGTTTGCGGAAAATAAATATTAAAGGTCGCGCAGACGAGGGGAATCGATACACGGATGGCAGAAAAAAAATCAAAGCAAAGCAAACGAAACCATGCCGGATTTGATTTGAAATTGATGAGGAATTGGAATCAGAGTCGTCCGAGAGAAAAAAAACGGACGGGTAGGAATCAGATTTTCGGGTTTGTTGTGAGACGACGGATGAAGCCGTAGAAGAAAGAATTACTTTCCTTTCTTGGTATACTAGGTGGCCCACTGAAACTGTAAGTGAAATGAAACCCTGTGGCTTCAACAGTTTTTATGTTACGAATTTCGAGTTAATTTTAACCGAAAGCCAGTTAATTTCTGAGTAGAAAACAATTTTTAGTTTTCGAAATTTCCTCCCCTGCCATTAATGCAGCGCTGAGGAAACCGCCTGCAGTTCTCCGCTGAAGCACGCACTAATTCCTGGGCAAAGTGTTCCATTCCGTGGTCAAAAATTTTTTTCCGATCTCTACACTTCTACGAGGCTTAGAACACACATTTGCCCCTAACTTTGACCATTTTTCATAGTCCGGAGATTCAAATCCAGAAAGTAGAATTACCATTTCCGAGAGGAGGAAAAGTTCGGAATTTTGTTTTTTACCCACGCTTGGGTCATTTTTTGCACTATAAGCTGATTCCTAGTCCTACTGCAAGGTCCAGTGAATTGGATCTCACTTAGGGGATGTACCGCGGACTCGAAAACGTATTTTAAGAAATTTGATCCCCCCACCTTCCCCCCATTTTCAACAAAATGTAGAGAAATTGCCCCAATTAGGTCCCACCTGCCAAAATCATCACAAAGCTTGGATAATGTGGCTTTCTGACCTTCTGTCTATATTGGGGGATGTCTCTGACAGATTTGGCGTAGATAAGGCCAACTCGCTTGTTAAAATATTTTTCCTATGTGAAAATCTCCTCATCTGTAAATAGAATCCTCGTCACTTTTTCTGAGCGTACCGCTTGAAGTCACTCCTGGGTTTCTTTAATCTGGTTTCCCTTTGGGGGATGGTCGGCATGTGGCAAGTACCACATTTCAAAGTCCTAAGTCTAAGGTTCAATTTAAGCACTCATTGAATAATCTGCTTCTACACTGGCAGCTGTGAGGTTGGTTTCCGTTGGAATTTCGTGAATTTCTTCGGATTCCATCCTTCAGCGCCTTCATGATGGGTGTGGTCCTTGTAGGATTTCAAAAATTTTTTCTTCGACTGTTGTTAGTCCACCCCGTCCCCATGAACGTCTTTATAGTCTGTTGGGCTAAATTATACGGCTCGTTCGATTCCTGCCACACTTTTAAAATTCGCCATTTCTCTCCCCATTTTTGTAATGAAAAATTTTCGCCGCCCGCTTCCATTCAACATTTTCCATGCGAATTTGCATTGCAAATAGTAAAAAACTGATTTATGGTACTTATGCAAAATCGCACGGGGAATCCAATGCAATCATCAGATTTTCATTATCTCTGTCGGTTTCGAAGAAAACAGCCACTTACAGTTACAGTGGGCCCAGTAAGTATAATCTGACGAGGGGTTTGGATTTTTTTTCGTCCGATAGATACAGATATTTGGTTACACTGGGATTTTATTTTTGGGTGAAATTGGATGATTTTTTTTGTGAATTTTGTGGTTTCCTAATTCCCTCGTGGTGAGGTGTGGACGTGAGCTAGAGAATGAAATGAAATGAAATGGCTTATCGTTAGGGGAGAGAAGACAGTGTTCGACGAGGAGGAAGAAAATTGAGTTAAAAAATGGGTGAAGTTGTACATTTTTTGGAGAGAAAATGGCTATTTTTTGTAGGGAAGGGGTTAATTTTTTTGTGATTTCTTAAAATTTGTGAGAATTGGGAATGAATTTCGTGGACTATGAATTTTGTGTCCTGTTCATCCATTGTCTGATAATATTAAATAGTCACAATTTAACTTCGATTACGACTTGTATAAAATTACATTTCGTCTCACATTGCTTATAAAATAATTAGTGGTCTCAACGGTTCTCGGTTCTCATAGAACCGAACCGGAACCGATGGCTCGGTTCGGTTCCGGTTTATACGGAGAACCGAACCGAACCGAAACTTTTATTACCGGTTCGGTTCCGGTTCCAAGTCTTTGAGAACCGAACCGAACCGGCCGGTTCGGGTTGAACCGAACTTCATACATAAATACATTAGCGAAGTTAATCATATTTTCGAAAAAGTTTTACGAATTTCCCGAAATACACATAGTTTCCAAAATGAAATTTTGACGTGGCCGCACCTCCAAAGTTCCCAAAATGAAACTTTGACATGGCCACACCCCCAAAGTTCCCGAAATGAAACTTTGACTTGGTCACACCCCCAATGTTTCCAAAACCAAATTTTGACTTGATGACACGCCCAAAGTTCCCAAAATGAAACTTTTATTTGGTCACACCCCCAATGTTTCCAAAACCAAATTTTGACTTGATGACACCTCCAAAGTTTCCAAAATGAAATTTTCACCCCCAAAGTTTCATAAACGAAATTTTTACCCCCAAAAGTTTCTAAAATGAAATCTTTACTTGGTCACACCCCAAAGTTTCCAAAATGAAATTTTGACTTGGTTACACCCCCAATGTTTCCAAAATGAAATTTTTACTTGGTCACACCCCAAATGTTTCCAAAATGAAATTTTGACTTGGTTACACCCCCAATGTTTCCAAAATGAAATTTTTACTTGGTCACACCCCAAATGTTTCCAAAATGAAATTTTGACTTGGTTGCACCCCAAACTTGGAATTGTTTTCTAACTTCAATAATACATACATAAGTGATTTTGCTGTTGACATGTAGTCGAATTTGCTTGTTTAAATACAGATAAGTTATTGGCTTATATGTGAAATTTCATCAGAAACACGTCAATTAGCATTGTTTGTTGTTTATTGCATATTAATAACACTACCGGTTTGACCCGAACCGCCGGTTCGGTCCCGGTTTGGTCCGGTTGCGGTTCGGTTCCAACTAAAAAAAGTTCGGTTCTGTTTCGGTTCTTCAATTCTGGTTCTCGGTTCTAAACCGGTTCTTCCAAGAACCGAACCGAACCGCACCGTTGAGACCACTAAAAATAATGGATCATTTATGATTTTCACGAATGTCATAACTCTCTACTACCTAAATTATGCATTTACAATGCAAAATAATAATTTGTTACAAAATTGGCTTCAAAATTAAACATTTTCGGGGAAAATATCCTTTAATTTTGTTTCACACAATTTATACGAAAAAAGAATAACGTAATGGAGCGTACTGTCACATTTTATCACCCACAGTGTTCAGAAAATAGTAGATTATTAATAATTATCACTACCCTTATGCCATTTCAGGACCTAAATTAATGCATTTGTTATGCAGTCATAATTTGTTACAAAATTGGCCTCAAAATTATACATTTTCGAAAAAAATATCAAATTCTATTTAACCAAAAAAGTACACATAATGGAGCACACTGTCACATTTCATCTTCCACAGGTAAAAATGCGAAGAATACGTTAAATCCCAGATTTGATTGCGGTTGGTTTTTTATACCCTATTTTCTCCCAAATAATGCAAGAAGAATTCCATTATAAACCACACCCCAAAAAGATCTTGCCTCTTTCCTTTCTTTCCTCCCAATCTGCATATCAGATTGTGACCAATTTTTCATCCCTGTAAAGTAACTTTCACCCAGCAGCAGAGAAAGTTGAGACGGACACTGACTGACTGACTGACTGGCAGGCTGACTAACTCGACTTACTTTCTCCCTCCCCGTCCGAGAATAAAGACAAAAAGTATGGAATGAGTTTGGACTGCAGCCAAAGAGATGAAAATGAAACAAAAGTGTAATGGGTGCATATCTGAATGTTATGTTTGTTACGTTACGTATGTGTATTCAGTGTAATAAAATGAGATGAAAGTTAAACTGCCTTTCTCTGGTAGATAGAGTGAAACAAAGTTGTTCTTCTTCTTCCTCTCTGATCCAATCTCTCTGTTGCCACTTATTTATTCCTTTTCCGGGATAAGGTCATAGGTCGAGGCGGTTCTGTGTGTGGATGCATTTCTGCAAATTGTTTTCACTAGAGGGGTATGAAAGGAGAGAGGAGAAAGGATGGGTTTCAGGGACTTTCTCCAACTTCAAAGAGTGGAATTCAAGTGGGCAAGTGGGCGAAATGAGATGCCGTTTAAAGTCAGGGGGCATGTTGATGTGAAGTTTTCTTTTTTAATGGAGTTATGGGTGGGAAGATATTCGGGATTTGGATAAATGATGCGATATTACGGACATTATAAGATAAGGTCAATTATTATGTAGGTTAAGGGAGGGAGGAATGTGTTACGAACAATTTTTAAGAAACGTTTGTTTTGGTGGAAATTCGGATTTGTAAAATATGAACGATTACGGACATTCCCGCCGTAGAATAAATAAAAGGTTAATTAGTTAAAGAATGGAGGAACGTGTTTCGACAATTTTTAAGAAATGTGTTAAACTTGGTGGAAATCCAGATTTATAAAATGACCCAAAAATCAAAGTTTCAGACATTCCCGGGGGAAAATTATGTCACCAAATAAAGCGTCGTCTAGACTAATACATGAATTTCGAGTAGTGTAACAAAAAATATACAAAGATATGACTTATCTTTCCCCCATATAAAACATGTCACACCCTTCCCTCGAAAATTGTATATCACAAAATTTCATTACTCGAAAATGCAATCATCCTCAAAAATTCGATATCCCAAAAATATTCACCTGTTGATCCCCCTCCACTCCTCCTCCATTATTCATTAATTTATTTATGAGAAAATAACAATAACGTGATTTCCTCCAATTTACAGGGGTTTTGGAAAACAAGGCTACCAATGCAACAGTACGTACATACATAATAAACAAAATCAATATTATGTAAAACAAAAAATAAAATCCTGCCATCCAATAAATCGTATTCCTCCTCCTTCTTTTTCCAGTCTGCAGCTTCGTGGTGCACAAAAGATGTCACGAATTTGTCTCGTTCACCTGTCCTGGAGCTGATAAGGGGGCGGATTCTGATGTAAGTGTGTGCATGTGTGTATCCTTTAAATTTAAATGGGTGCGGTTTCACGGTTAAGTTAAGGCTGACATTTGATTAATAGACGCGCACTCACATATTTACTCAAGGGGCGGGTGGTGGAATAATATGCTGAATTATGTATATGAAAGTTAGCGGGGTGGATAATTTGTCATAATTGAAACTCCAAGTTTAACCAGACGACCCACCTCCACCTCTGAACTTTGGCTGCTTTCTCCCACCCGTAAAATAATAAAGTGAACCCACCAGGATGAAATAAATTTCTCCCCTCGAGCTACAAAATATAAGTTTGGTTAGTGTAGTGTACTGTACGGTGCATGTTCGGAAAAGGTGGACGTGGACGTGGAGGTATACGTACCTTGAATAGAGGTATGTAGGTAGGTAGGTATGAATAAGCTTGTGCTGGTTGTTGTTATGTGTCCATTATTATTATCCCAGCAAGAGAGAGGGAAATGCGTAACATTAGTAAGTGATACGTATCAACGAGGAGGACGTTAATTGTTAATTTCAACTTTGACAGGGCAGAAACCTTACGGCAGAAAGTTGGATATTTGTGTTCTAAGCCTGTGGGGAGAAGGGAGAAAGTTGGAAATAACGGAAATAATTAAGCACCTGATGCTATTACTGACTGGGACTGAAGGAGCAGGTGTTATTCATAGATCTTATTATTGCGATGGGTGGTAGTGGTCGTGGTGGAGTGTCACTAGGTAGACGAGATGGTAGACTGGGTGGTCATAGGCACGCTTAAAAATGGGGGGATAAAATTTGTAGGTGGTGTGATGCCTAATTTGGATGGGGGGAGTAAAATCAGGACGATATTTTATCAGTTATTACATAACCAGACAGGTTATAAAACGTGACAAAATTCGTAACAAAGCATGACCAAATTGGTAAGAATGGAGGGCTAATTTGGTTACCAAATTCATTACATAACACTACCAAATTGGTAACAAAACACTTATCAAGCAATCTTTCCCATGTTATTAGTTTGGTTATTGTTACCAATTTGATCATGCTTCGTTATAAATTTTGTCATGTTTTATGTTACCAATTTGGCCCTCTGTGGTAACAAATTGGTCAAATATGGTCTCGATTTTATTCTCCCCTCCAAATTACCAATTTGAAAATTTTATCCCCCTTATCCTTCATCATATTGAATTTTATAACGTTTTGTGTAAAAATGTGTGTCCCACTTTTTCAGAATGATTCCTAAGAGTGCATATTTATTAGATTCGTCTGCGGTCCAGTCCACCCGCTGAAAATCTACAGGATCATGCACAAGGCTCTATTTACTCTCTGTTTCTCTCTCTCTCTCTCTGAAGAAGATAACGATCCCATCCGACAAGTTCTCTCTCTTGACTTGTCTGGTTTCAACTAGTTGATTATTTAGTAGTGGAAAATGGGGTGTGCAATGGCAACCTTTCTCTCTCTGCCTCGACTGCCTCATGACTATATTCATACGGACCGATCATGAAATGAAATCCTTGCAGAGAACGCAGAAATCCTTATATATGGCTTCGTATACATACATAGATTAGATTATTTACAAGTCAATAATAGCAGGGAAACAAACAAAATATATGTCGTAATAAAGAACAAGTTGTATATTTCATTTCCCGAAAGAGGAAGGAAGGAAAGTGATTGAATTTTTTGTTTTCGGGGTTAAACGTCATCCGGTCGACGCGTGAGTTATTTAGTAGTGCCGTTTTTTTGGGGAGGAGGTAATAATTGCGAATTGAGGGGATGGATGGGTGGCCGTTATTTTTGAAATTATCCAACCACGCGGAACAAGAATAGGATACGTAAAAGGTAGCATTATGTATTTCCTTCCGGGTCAGAGAAAGTTTTTCGTTACATAAACTTCAAAGGTGTAAGTCGATCGTGTTCGTGATGTGAGAGGTAAATATTGCAGATAAATGTGTATGGGCTTGTCAGGAGGTCTTGTTTTTTTAAACGGGGTAAAGCAATATTGCGCGAAATTTAAACGTGTTACGGACCGGGGAGAAAGGGAAAGTTTGAAATTATGGGTATCGACAGAAGGTGGGAATAAATTGGTAAAAATGTCAATTTTCTACTAAAATGAAATGTTTTTTTAACTGGGTAAAGCAATTTTGCGCGAAATTCAAACGTGTTACGGACTGGGGAGAAATGGAAAGTTTAAAATTATGAAAAAGGTGGCAATAAATTGGTAAAAATTTCAATTTGCTCTCAAAATATGTATAATACGTCACAAAAGGCACTCCCCTGTCCGACTTTATTATTTATATGCCACGTCATCATTTTCCCTTAATCCTCTAAACGTACCTCTAATAATTCTACAAAATTGCAAAAAAACCTTGTATTTCATTTCTTTCTTTTCCTTTCAGGATTCGCGAACGAAGCACAAATTCAAAGCGCATACTTATGGATCGCCAACTTTTTGTGATCATTGCGGTTCCCTCTTGTACGGCGTGCTGCATCAAGGAATGAAATGCACAGGTGAGTTACATGTTAGAAAAGTGGAAAAGTTTTCTTTTTTTCTCATCCCGCCCCAATTTACTGCTTTCTCCAAGTGAGCTTTAGCCACTTCGGGGTCTCGTCTCTGGCCTTGTTTGCTTGTTTATGCTTTCTCTCTCTGGCTGAGCACTCGACTCACTTGTTGCCTGGGCTGGGTCTACATGCCCGGATCGGGCAGGGATAGAGATACCCGGTAGATATATACCCGGGTAACTAAACTATCTCCTCCGGGTTAAGCAGCTCTACTCTCTCTTGGAGATGCGATCCAGCCAAGTTTTCCTCTAGTTTTTTCCTCTCAGGGGAAAATTGGGATCTCGGCACAGAAATGTGTGTATTTTTGCATATGGAGAAAGTAACTGGTAACTGGATGGATGGAATTTTGGTGGAATCATCACGTCGAAATGGAGTGCGAAGTAGGGATTATAAGAATAAGGAGGAGTAGCTTCGTCTTCTTCTTCGTCTCTCTTGACGCCCGGTTGCCGTTGAGACGGATCTCCAGCCTGTCTTCATTTCATATCTGTATGACCAGGCTTGCCTTATTTACACACTAAATAATAATTTGCGAGGAAAATCTGGTGGTTGGTAATTTGCCAGAAAATGAACTAATTTCCCCCGAAATTCAATTTGTTCTCAATTCGCGACAAATTAAGAGCAAGTCGGTTGGTCGTCGGTAACTAACTAATTACCAAAGTTGGACGTTAATTTATTGCTTGTTACCCCTTAAATTTCTTACGTCTCGTTTAAGGATAGAAGGATCGAAAACGCAGAAAATGTGTGTATGGTAGATACCAAAGTGGAGGAGAATTTGTCAAAAAATTTGAAAGAGTGTGTAATGCAATCGAGTCGTATGTCGGAAGAGGGAGAAAGTTGGTGGAAGCCATCAAGTGCACGGATCTAGAGATGGAGAAGAGATCTTCTGGGAATTTGTTCACTTTCTTCACAAATATTTTGATACCATTTTATCCAAAAGACGCAAAAAAGGAAGGAAGGAGGGAAGAAGGAAGGAAGGAAGGATAAGGGAAAAGAGTGGGCCAAATCAGGAGAGATAATAATAATTCAATTCCCATATCATTACGGCTACATTGTGGGGAAAGGGAATCCACGTAACTTTCTGAGAGTGAGGACGAAGGAATATCTGTATTCTATGGGATCCTATTAGGTTGGAATTTTTATGCTAGGCGGAGAAAACAGGGAGTCATGAAAGTAAGTGGGAGAAAGTGGGGTGCTTTTTTGTACAGACTTTCTCCCAGGTTGTGAAATTCCGGGGGAGAAAGTTAGTTTCGTGTTTCGAATTGTTTTTCAAAATTGACAGCTTTTGTCTTGTCTAAATTTTAGAATTGAATTTAATCTGGTGCAGAAAGTTTCGACCATTTCGTTTTTTTCGGGTGAAAGTTAGCCATATTGCAAATTATTTCTGAAAATTGGCAGCTTCTGGTTTGTGTAAATTTTAGAATTGAATTTCATTTAAAGTTTCGAACATTTCAATCTTTGATGAAATTGGTCGTGTTTGAAATTATCTACATTTTAAAATTTCATATCATTTCAAACATTAAATCCTTTCCCATGCAAAATTCCATATGTGACTTAATCCCCCAAATCCACATCGGAATAATTTAAAATTTCCCATTTTCCTAAATACTACCACCACATCCATCCATACCCTTATCCATCCTCAACCCACTCACTTTTTCCCCTCCTCGTTAAAACCGTGTCGTCAAATGTTTTCCCGTCTTGCCACTTGGCAACTAAAACTCTCTTCTCTTCTCGAGAGAATAGAAAGCGAGGTGGCGAAAACTAGGGTGAAAGGTGAAGTGAATTTCACCTATTTTATTCCATCCCACGTCCACAGACGTACATAAATACCCCGTAGAATGAATAGGATTATGGGCGAATCGTCGATTTTGAAGTGGTCTTCAAAACTCGCACATTGTTCGTTCCCAGAAGAGAGACAATGTCCATCCAGATCGAGGATTTGGTTAGATTGGATCATGAGAGAGTTTTATTCTCTTTTGTTTGTTTTCTCCTTTAGAAATTGGCACAGGCAAATAATGAATGCATGTCGTTTTGGTTGGTGGTTCGTTCGTGGTTCGTGGTGTAAAGACCACTTGAGGATGAAGAGAGAAAGAGCTGAACCAAGGTCATCGTCGTCGGCTGGAAACTACGACAACGACACGACTCTTCCTCTCTTTAAATGGTGATGATGATGTTACATATCTTGTTTTTGGTTGGGTTTGCTTGCCTCTCTCCTCTGGGGAAGTGGCATTCTGTTCATTTATTGTATTTAGTTAGGGAGAGAGTGAGGGTTTGGCTTAGGAGGTACATTGTTCTTGTGAAGGGTATGCATGGAAAGGGTGTACTCTAAAGGATAGGGCTGGGAAAATTGTTACCGGGTTGGTAATAATGAGATTTTTTTACTAAAATGGGACTACTTTCACCGCAATTAATACAGTAACAAAATTGTCACTGAGGGACACACTTTTAGAAAACTGGTATTGAATCATTACTGACTGGAGTAATATGGCTCTACCGGCATGGTAATAACGGTAATTGGTAATGTTGTGATAATGACAAATTTACAACTCAGAAACAAACTTCTACCAATCCGGTAGGAAGTTATTACCAAATCAATACCATTCCGGAGTAAATATGTGACTCCACGATATTTTTGACAGTGTACAGCTTTACCGCGTTGGTAATGGTTTGATGTATAAATGTGGCAACAATTGTGTACGAAATTCAAATTTTGTAACACATTTTAACCATTTTTTAAATGCTATCAAGTTGAAGTTTGAATTTCGTTGGCAATTATTTATTACCAGCGATACGGTAATAAATCGTTTCCAATTATTTTGTCCCCACATTATTTACGGTGCATAAGTAACGTCGCATAATGCTCCGACAGACTAGCCGAATCGATACAATAGACCAGGTTTGCTTTCTCTTTCTCCTTAATTTGCTCCCAACTAGTGAAAGCAAGCCGTAATCCCCTCATTTTGAAATCCATGTCACTTTTGTTCCCAGAAATGAAATCATCATCCTTTCTCTTTTGTCTTTGCCAGAGTTTTGTTTAACCTTGGAACATCGAGAGAGAGTCGTTTAAATATAGTTTCTTTCTCTCTGAACAGGTTAATTTAATGAGGATGATTAGTCAAAAAGAGGAAATATGGATGCGTATCATTAATTAGCCTTTGATTCACGAAGAGAAAATTCGCTTTAATAAGTTCCTTTTAATTAAGGAGTTTGTTCTGTGAAATGTTGTTGTTGTTGAGAATTTGTTAGTTTTTATTGACAAAGTTAGTTTTGCGTCGTAGATTTAAAGCAAAAATAGAACTTGAAGCTTTGTTAGCATTGATAAGATAAAAATCGAATGTGCTACAAATATTGTATTACCGGGGGAGAGACTGATTTGGTAACAATTTTTGGCTGTTAAGTGAAATTTTGAAATTTATTATGAAATTACGAAAGTAAAATTATTAACTTTCACCACCAAAAAGTATTACCAAATTGTATATACTGCAGACTTACACTATTAGAAAACTGGTATTAAATAGTGCATACATACATGACTCGTAATAAAGGGAATTACCGTTTAATAATGTTGTGGTATTGAAAAAATTACCACTCAGAACCTACTACCGGTCCTGTAGCAAGTTATTACCAGATCAATACCAGCACCGAACGTATATGTGCCTCTACCGGATTTTTAACATGTATGGTGCTATTTGACCTTTACCACTACCATAGAATTATTTAACGTGTAGTATAGTAAATAATGGTACGTTTGTCGGCCGGTTTGTAAATTTGGCTTAACAAGGCCTTGTTAGCGGGCTGTCATGTTCAGGCGAAAAAGTTTTGGTCGAGAGAAGAGATGAGATCTTCTCTCCGGCATGGATATGAATTTTGTAGGGCAATGCATTCATTCAAATGACGCGTGTGAATATTAACTCGTCATCTTATTTCTCATCCTGATCGAATTTAAGGTGTGTGCGAGGAGGGAATTTCTTCATCTCGGGCTTTCTCCAAGAGTGAAAGTTATGTATTTTGGGATGGTGTTTACTTTAACTGGGAGAAATTTGGGGTATGGTCCTTATTGTTCATTAATCGCATTATTATTGCCTCCGTGGAGAGAGAATTATGGACAAAAGGGAGGATTTTCAATACGTAACCCTCCCCAGAAGAAGATTGACTGTAAAGAAATCCTATTTAGCTTTTTTACGGGAGGATTTTTTAGATTTGATCTACTTTTTTTAGAGGAGAGAGGATCGTTTTATATTTACAATGGCTCACATTTAAGGAGGACGGATATATGTAGGACTTTCTCCGGTATCCGTTCTCCACTTATGGGGAACACACTTAAAAATGGTGGGATAGTGAGAATATCAAGGCTACAAAGCTTGATAAAAAATATTTGGAAAATTCAGTCCGAAATTTATTTGACAAATTGAAACGTTATTTGTGTTAGTTTTCAAGCATTACATGGAGAAAATTCACTCACAATCAGTCTTTGATAACTTTGTAAAATCCGTGTTTTTTTTACAAACTTTTGTAAAAGAAAACGACGCCCTTGATCCTTAGTGATTAAGGTTACAAAAATTTGTAAGCTAATTTTCCTTGAAATATTTGTAAAATTTTGTAAGTTTACGGATTTTACAAGGCTACCAAGGCCTGTATGAATTGCCTCATGTTTCCCTTGCTCGTAACCTTTGTAAACTTGACACATCAGCATTTGTAACTTTACGGAATTTACTGGGTTCCAAATAGATAATCAAGTAATTACACATTTTTAAGTACCAATTGGTAAAATGCTATCAAACACACCACAAAAATAGACACCATCATTTTCCAAAATCTTTAAGAGTGTCTTTCCATTCCTCGAGTGTGTATACACTCGTAAAAAAAATAGCTGTACATCATGCTGGTCTCCTTCTTGACTCTGGGGTTGCCTTGTGTTGGCTGTACAAGTCTCGTCTCGAGAAAGTGGAGAAAGCATCAAGCAGGCTAATATTCATCCAGTCGAGTGAAGAAGATGTAAAGCGGAGTGAGGAACACAATGCAATGTGGGCCCAGCCGGTTCTTAGTCACTCACCCGGAGAAAAGGACCACTTTCTCCGTTCCTACTTTCACCCTGCAAAAAATCAACCTCTTCTTTATCATTACCTTTTTCCCCTTTATTTGCTTTCCTAGCCTGCCTGCATCTTCGTGTGGGGGAGGCCTGGTCGTGGGTGTACGTTGTACGTGATGTGGATATCATGCTCATGATAATGATGACCTTTTCGAAAAAAGCGAGGAATTTCCAGAATTCGGATGGGTCGGTTTTGTGTTTTTTGTTGGGTTTAGATTGATGGGACAAATATTGAGTAATTTCCGATCGTGATATGTATTTAGGACGACGTTCCGGTTACGTAAGAGACATAAAATGCAGTAGAAGTTGAGGAATTGAGTGAATGTTTTATTTTATTTTGCTTGAGCCATCTGGGTAACAGAGGATGTGGAGTTAAATGGTTTTTTATATATATTGAATGGCTTTATGCTCTTCTGGGTGAGATGGATGGGTCATGTTTTTGAAATTAGGAGTGAACTTAAGCCGAGCATTAGCTACTGCTGCTCCCTGCTTTAAGCTGATGGATGAGTTAAGTAGGAAGATCAACTTCTTAGAGAGAGGGATAGAGGAAGAAGACGACTCCTTTCTTTCCTCCGTCGCCCACGTGGATGGATGGATGGATGGGAACGAGAGGATGGAGCTGGGTTATGAGATTCGGGGAGGAAGTCAATTTTAAATATAAAAATTTTGCACAGAATTTGCAATTTTTGTTATGCATTTGAAGTAAACGATATGGTTTTTGACTTATATTTGTTGTTAGAGGGAGAGAAAGTTGGTGTATTTTTTAAGAATATGGGACTATTTTAATGAATAAGCGTGATATTTTTAGAAAAAATTTGCAATTTTAAGATGGATTTGAGGTAAATGATATGATTTGTAACTTTCATTTGATCTTGAAGTGGGAGAAAGTTCCTGTAATTTTTAAGAATTTTGGACTAAGCGTGATATTTTTAGACACAATTTGCAATTTTAGGATGGATTTGAATTAAATGGCTTTCGACCTGGATAAATTGACCCATTTCTAGTTTAAGATTGACAAATGGGGAGAAAGTTCACCTAATGTTCAGAAATTTGCTACCATTTTGACGAACAACTCTCCCATTTATTTTTGCATTTTTTCACAGAATTTCTGCCCAGGGAAAAATACTAACTCCCACTTTTTTTTACAGACTTGAAATAAACGATACGATTATTTCACAATATAAAGGGACTCCCCATTTGTTTTTTTTGATGAAATTCAACTCTTTTAGAAAGAAGTCGTGGGTGAAAGAAAAGCGATATTTTGAAATGTCTGTCTGAGGAGGGGAGCTTGCGAGGTTGATAATAACAGATCTTGGTGCCCTTTAGATATGTGGTAGGGTCCTATGAGTGTATTAAAACCCTGAAGTGGTTTGACTCCATGGCCACATTTGCGCCCGCCACACCCACTCAAAAATGCCCAAAAAACGCTTTCACCCCAGTTTTCACTCACTCAAATCCACGCCAAAAATCCAATTTTACTCGGATTTTGAAATTTCTTTCACCATTACACTCCCAGATAGTTGCTTTCCTCAATCCAATATCAAACTCAATTTTATTGATGATTATTTCGCAAACATAATTTGTTTTGTTGATTACTACAACAATGCTCATTCAGAATTTTAAATTTTAAAAATACTTAAAATTTCGAAAAAATTGAGTTTGATATTGGATTGAAGAAAGACACTATCTGGGAGTATAATGGTGAAAGAAATTTCAAAATCCGAGTAAAATTTTATTTTTGGCGTGGATTTGAGTGAGTGAAAACTGGGGTGAAAGCGTTTTTTGGACATTTTTGAGTGGGTGTGGCGGGCGCAAATGTGGCCATGGAGTCAAACCACTTCAGGGTTTTAGTACACTCATAGGACCCTACCACATATCCAAAGGGCATCAAGATCTGTTATTATCAACCTCGCAAGCTCCCCTCCTGAGATGAACTAGTTTTAAGGATCTCTCAGGGAACAAGAGACGTCGGAATTAGCTACGACTTGACTTTCACTCCTCCTAAAATCCCCACCTTTGGCTTAACTGCACCTTATAAATTCTCAATTCTCTAGTCTTTTAGTACTTTTAGTAGTATACCGGAGTAGTTTATGTAGCCGGCTAATCGGGCATTGTCTGTCTCGTAATCCTCTCCTTCTCCGTGTCACTCTCAATTCCCTGCTTTCTCTCAGATAATTCTACCTGATTTAACAACACTGGCGGGCGGCCCCGCGTTGTTATTATTATTTTACGGGGCAAATTTAATTTCATGTTTGCTTTCTCTTTAATTGGTCATAATTTAATCTCTCTAATTTCAGCATGTGACATGAACGTGCATAAACGATGTGAGGAACAAGTTCCAAATTTGTGCGGGTGCGACCACACCGAACGAAGGGGGCGGCTCGAGCTGAAAATCACCTGTGTCGGGAACAAGCTTACGATTGATGGTGAGTAATTAAGGGATGAAATTTTAATTGGGGTTGGACAGTAATTAAATAAATATTTAATAAGGTTAGAAGGTTAATTGAGTTTGGAAGGGTGGAAGTAATTAATTTTGTGGGGCACGCTAGGAAAATTTGTGGCGCGCATTTTGGTAATATAATGTAACTAAGCTTTTCTGGGAATTTCAAAATTTGTACGAACAAAAGTTTTTACGTATCCGAGGTTCAAATATTTAGCAATCGATAGAGTTGTGTAGCCGTTTTACCATATTATTAAGAGTGTAATATCTTTTTACCAGACCGGTAATGCCGCCCAGATTTCTACGGGTGCATGTAATGTCCATGATCTGATGTGAATGCGAGATGATGATGTCGTAATTATTGTAATTTTGCAGTTCGCCAAGCCAAGAACTTAATTCCGATGGATCCCAATGGTGCAAGTGATCCGTACGTGAAAATGAAACTAATCCCGGACGAGTCTGGGCTAAAGAGGAAGACGAAAACGATCAAGAACAATCTTAACCCGGTTTGGAATGAGACACTCGTTTTGTAAGTGACAGGGGGGCATCTTGCTTAGAATAAGATTACACGTTATTGGTTTTCTGCCCAGCGTCTGGTCGATATTAGGACAACGACGGGTAGAACTGCAGACTGGGATGAGACGTACGGTATAAATAATAATGTCGTGCAGGCCCGTCGAAGAGGCGACACGCTTAAAAATGTGGGGGTAAAATTGGCATCATTTCTGGCTCGAGATGGTATCAGGGGTAAATTTGCGGGAGGGAATGTTACCAATTTGGGAGGAAATTTGACCGAATTTATACAGAAATTTCAAATTCGCAAAAATTGGGGAGTACAAGGATACATTTCCAAAGCTTTTACCAAACTGGTAATATGACACCGGTAAAAAATGTTACCAATCTTGAGAAAATCCTACAAAATGTGTAGAGAAAAACGACCGAATTTATACAGAAATGACCAAATTTGCAAAATATTTGGCTACCATTTCACTTTAAACTTTTACCAAACTGGTACCCACCCCACCGGTCTCAAAATCTGTCGCAAAATTTCTCAAGGTGCACCTCCACATCCACCCATGTATCTATTTAGGTCGTATGTTACACATACATGATTCATTTCTTGCTCTTCGTGCCCCGACGATACCCTCTGGCTGTGATGGATTGTCTTCTTCGTCGTCGTCGAGGATCAAGGAAAGAAAGATGCTGCTTCTGATCTTACTCCTCTTCTGTCCTCGTATATAGAATTCGTGATCCGTTTTTCTCCCCTGTATTTGTTTACTTTACGAGCCCCAGCTGTCCCATCTTCGCTACTTATTTATTCATGACATTGATTAGAGAGAGGGGGGAAAGAAAGTGGGTGGTTGGTTCGTGGGGCCGGCAAAATGCAAGTCTAGAGAAAGTTCCGTTCCGAATTCACTTTTGAGTTTGACACGACACAAACCAACTTTCTCTGCGGTTTGGTTTTTGATGGGTAGATTATTACCACCGCGATATCATGGTCATCATCTCGGCCAAGTTTTGACAATGGGAGAGACCAGATTGTGCGGTGTGGTGCGGTCTTTCCAGTTATTATTATGCCACCCTCAATTAGCTCCATTATATTATCATCTTACTTGGTGCATGGGGAAGAAGATAGTGAGTCCTGGTTTTTGGCATTCCATGCTCATTTTCTCCTGGCTAACTTAGACATTGTACCCGCCTACTCTTTATCCTTAGTTGGCCGTGTGTTTTATAATGTGCGGGGAGAAAGTGGAGGAGTGAAAGTAGTTAGTTTAGCTTTCACACAGGGCGGAGAAGAGGAGAGAATCGATTATGAAACAAGAGCATTTTTACGCAGGAAAAGAATAGCGAGGAGAGGAGAGAGAAAGCAGCAGTGATGATTATAACACCCTGTAAAAATAAATGGGTATACTTTTTCTCGGCAGGTTTTTTTAGGGGGGAAAATGTGACCTAAGTTGTGAGTTACATAGGTTGGGGCGGCCGGAGGTGAATTAAGGAAGGGGAAAGGCAGGGTTTAGGACATGTGTTGTGGAAGTGGGACAAATTTGCGTGCAAAAATTGAACCACATGTTCATGCATAACTTGAGTTTCTTAAAACAGTTGGAAAACATTACGCAGAAAAATTACGGTTGAAACGTCAACGTCTTAGCAAGGTTTAGGTCATGATTTTGTGGACATGTCGGGACACGTGCGTACAAAATTTGAACCACGTGTAAAATTAGTTTCTTAAAAAGTATGAAAAACATTATGTGTTGATATTTAGAAAAATTACACCTGAAAAGTCAACGTCTAATTGAGATTTCTGAAAAATCTTGTAACTTTGTAAGGTAAACCATAAAATTACGTCAGTTTATTCTCGACAGAGATTGCATAATTTCGAAATAGAAAATCCCAAAAAATCCCAAAACTCTGATACAATTTTTATCAAAAAATCCCCCTTTTCCGAACCCTGTCCTTCCCAGAGTCATTATTATAACCTGACTCTCTACGGCCAAGTAGAGTCAGGAAAGTGAGAAGAAGAAGGAAAAAAACTAGGTCTTCTTCTCTTCTTTTGTAAATCTTATCCCATTACGAGTGGTGGAAAAAAAGTGTATTTTTTTCCTTCCACAAAGCTCTTGGAGATCTCATCATCCTCCTTCAAGCAAACTGTGGGTGAGGGCTGTAGATACATACGATTCCTCTTTTTTTCCTGTATTTCCTGTCACCATTCTTCCATCTACGTCTTCTGCAAGAGAATGGCGCGGCGTCCCCTCTGGACATTTCTGTTTTGTCACCTCCTCCTTCTCCTCTGCCGAGAGGAGATTGAGTTTTTGATGGAAATTCTGCCAGGAAAATTTCCGGGATTCATGATTTGAACCGACGAGAAAATCAGGTCAAGGGGAAGGAAAGAGTTATATAAATAAAAAATAAGTAAATTCGGTGAAAAGAAATTAACCCGGGTATAACAAAGAAGAAGTGGGAACGAGACGAGAGCAGGCACGTAGTCACCGAGTGATCATGGTGGTTGGTGTGTGCAGTTGGTTAAATGAGTGGTGGTTCACAAATTGCATACTTTTCACGGTAATGACGCCCTGATTGTGATTCGAGGACCAATTTTGCGGGGAGAAAATTAGATTGTTGTTTCACTCCTTTTGATCTCTAATGTGATTCACTTATCTGTATTGTAGAGGGGGCTGGGCAGGTGGGATGGGGAAAGTTATGGCACCAAGTGGTAATAAAATTATTACCCTGTACAATTTCCGGGAATATAAAATTAAAATTCTCGGACAATTATTTTCATGGTTGCGTAACAAATCCTTATGTAACCTGTGGCGTTTATACATTCGGTAAAAATTCTGTTACCGCATTATTTTCGAATAATAATAATTGTCCAGGAATTTCAAATTTTATACCACACTGGTAAAATCAATTTCTCACAGGGGGCTACAAATCTGAATGTTGCAAAAAATCGTGACCAGCAGGGTCGAGCTGCGTGTAAATTTGGTGACCAATTTTGTCCAGGGTCAAGTTTTAGATGGAAAAGTCAGCAGAAACGGAGGGGCGGTCATGCCTCCTGTACGGCCCCCGTCGACCAGAGTGAGATAGTTTGTGGTGGATACCCCCCAGCCAGACGGGGAGACTTTCACTCGACTCATTTACCTCTGGTTTAGTTTTTAACGTGCTGTACTTTCACCTCGTTCCATATTTTCACTTTCACCCCGACCACACCACAAATGGATGGCTGGACGAACGGGCTAAAATCTACTCGCCAGCAGGTGTTGCTGATGATGATGATTTTCTTGTTGAATTGTTGTTTCGCAAGGGAAAGAAGATGACAGGGGAAAGTGTTGCTGGAAAAGTAAAGTTGAGTTGAGTAATGGCATGTGTGGGCAGGCAGGCGGGCAAGGGACAGACAAGCAAATAGGAGAAAGTTTCAAATTTTTTTTGCGGGTGGCTGGACAAAACTGGTCGAAATATAAGGAGTCACGTATGTATTTAGTTTGTGTGTGTAATGATGGTTTTTCATGCATTTTGTGCAGTTTTTCATGCATTTCTTGCAATTTTCATGAACGGGAAGATTTCGTGAATTTAATGCGATTTTCATGCAGTTCGTACAGTTTTATGTATTTCGTGCAGTTTTCATGAACGGGAAGATTTCGTGAATTTAATGCGATTTTCATGCAGTTCGTACAGTTTTATGTATTTCGTGCAGTTTTCATGAATTTCTTGCAGTATTTCAGGCATTTCGTGCAGTTTTTAATGCATTTCACTCAATTTTTCATGCATTGCTTGCAGTTTTCATAAATCTTTCTTCAGTGTATTAAGAAAACCGATTGCAAAAACTTTTTGCAATTTTTACAATTCTATTTCGGGCACTCCAAAAGGTTTAGACTTGCAATACGTAAATGTGCTTTCTCCCATTTCAAAATATTTATATTCAAAATTTCAACGGCAAAATATCGTGGGCAGTTTGTCTTGATTTCATGCACCTCAAGGGGCACACTGCCGCCGTATATTAAGTAACTATTTGTACAGAATTTGGGACGCGTGGGTTGAAAGAAAAGGCCGTAATTTGAAGATATGACGCGATTATGATCAAAGTTATGTTTGTCTTCGTCCCCTTATTTTCATTTGGATGATGCCGTCTTTCAGCACAAAGGGGATTTTGATTTATGATTATTGTTATTATTTTCTTGGTACGCAGCGAGTTGAAACCAGAGGACAAGGATCGTCGTCTCTTAATCGAAGTGTGGGATTGGGATCGAACATCACGAAATGATTTCATGGGGTCGCTTTCCTTCGGGATATCGGAAGTGCTCAAACAGCCGGTGAGTTCTAGGTTCAGAAAATCATGATAATTCGTGTTCAGAAACTTTGAATTTAACGAAATTCTGTAAATTGTGGTAAAAATTGCAACACTGCGAGTTCTGGATAGGAATCAAGATCATTCGTGTTCATAAACTCTACATTTTATGAAATTTTGTAAATTAGGTAAAAAAATTAATATTTATCGAGTTCTCGGATTTAAAAAATCGAGATATTCGTGTACAGAAACTTTAAATTTTATGAAATTCTGTAAATTGTGGTAAAAATTGCAATATTTCGCGAGTTCTGGGGATAAAACTCAAGATAATTCGAGTTCAGAAACCTTGAATTTTATGAAATTCTGTAAAAATTGAAATATTTTTTTCTCTCCTCAGGTTGACGGATGGTTTAAACTGTTGACACAAGAGGAGGGCGAATTTTACAATGTTCCCGTTCCCGAGGAGAGCGTGGATCTGTTGCAGGTCAAGAATCAAATGCGGGTAAGAAGAGAAAGTTGCACATCTTGTCTTGCATTTATTTATATTCGTTCCTTGTCCTATTTACGTGTGCTTTCTCTTTCTATTTGTAAATTTGTGTGTATTTTAGTAGTCCTATGTAAATAGTCGGTATGCAAGTGTGTCTCTATTTGTCTTCTTTAACACTTGTCTCAAAAAGTCAAGATTGCTTTGTTAGTTAGTTAATTAGTAATTAGCTCGTCTTGCAAATGCCCGTTTTTTGGGAGATTTTTTTTTCCTCAGAGTAAAAACTGTGTGACTGAAAATCTGTCTGATTTGAATATTATATCTTTCTTGCATCTTTTTTTGTCCGTTTTTTTGAACCAATTTATACAATACTGGTAACATTTTTCGACCATTTTTTGACCTAAAGTATGTATCTAAAAAATATATTTTTTTGATATTTGCTGCTCCTCTCTGTCTCTCTTCTTCTCTTTGTGACACTGAAACTCCATCCAATCTTGGAAACTGCATCCCTGCAATGCAACGCACTCTCACAATCTCTCTGAAAATGATTGTATTTTGATAACTGTCACTTAAAAAATACACAACTTTCCCTGTAAATTATTCTCACTAAATCACTAACTTTCTCACCTTCACTGTGGAAATGATAACCTGATTAAAAAATCCCTTCTCTCCCTGCCCTGCTTGCACTACTGTCATGCAAACCTGGTGGTGGATGTGGTCGTGGTGCTCAGGGGACCACGATTCACACGCGGAGTCCGAGTCAGGTAGGTTTTTTTGTGGAAAAGGTTTCGTACGACGAAAATGGGAGTGAAATCCTGGTCGTAAAAGCGAAATCCTGTATTTTTTTGGGGGAGGAAAGTATGTATCATGCTAATTTTTGTCTTGTACGTAACTGCGACTTTTAGAAGTCGTCCATCTCCGTGGAGCGACGCGCGCCGACAGTCGAGGACAAAGAAGTTCCACACAACATGAACAAGAAGGATGTCATTCGGGCGACGGATTTTAATTTCTTGATGGTTCTTGGAAAAGGAAGTTTTGGAAAGGTGAGAAATTTTTAAGGGTACTTTTTTCGTGGGTTCGAATTCCTGGAAAACGAGGGGAAGAAAATCCAGGAAAATTCTAACGACCCGTAAAAAAACGGACTCGAAAATTTCCGGAAACTTTAAAAATTCCTAAAACTGCTCGAGAACCTGTAATTTTCTAACGCTCTCCCGGTGTTTATACACATTTGCACCACAAATTCGAACCCACGGTTTTTTCTAAACGGGATTTTACTTGGTTTTTTAATTTTTGAGTTGATATATGTAGGGATTTGAGATGGCTGAAATGATTTCTTGCAGGTGATGCTAGCCGAGCGGAAGGGGACGGATGAGCTGTACGCGATAAAGATATTGAAGAAGGACATCATAATTCAGGACGACGACGTGGAGTGTACGATGGTGGAGAAACGTGTCCTCGCACTTTCGAGCAAGCCGCCCTTCCTGGTCCAGCTCCATTCCTGCTTCCAAACCATGGATCGGCTCTATTTTGTCATGGAATACGTAAACGGAGGAGATTTAATGTTCCAAATTCAACAATTTGGGAAATTCAAGGAACCCGTGGCAGTGTGAGTTGACTTTGTTTATAGACAAAATATGCAAGTTTGACGAGATCGGGTTAATTAGAATCTAAGCATTGCATTCATTTACAAAAGTTGAGAATAATTAACTTAAAAATGTTGTGAAACGGTCTAGGTCTATAATTAACTTGGAAAATATTTAGTAATGGTTTAACGACACTGGCAAGAATTTTATATTTTGTTTAGAAGTATAACTCAAACGATAGGTTTGCTAATTTTTTGGTCTAATCTGGAGAAATTAATGAGAGAAAGTTTTCTTTGGAAATTTCTGTGCATTATTTTACATTTTACGGAGCAAAAAATTGTGTTACTGTAATGAACTGCACATGAAACATAAATTCATAAGATGGCTAATTTAGCATTTTTTAATACCCATTTACCGTACCCATTTATCGTCACAAAAAATATCCCATTGATTATCAAGCTAATCTCTCTCTTCTTTTTTTGCAGCTTCTACTCTGCAGAGATTGCCATCGGCTTGTTCTTCCTGCACTCGCGCGGCATCATCTACCGCGACCTAAAATTGGACAACGTCCTCCTCGACCAGGTTTGTTTCCGATAAAAAATGACAAATAGTAGTGTTTCCTTAAGATGCATGAAATCCGAGAAAGCAAAAGTTTCTGAGAAATTTCTGACAGAAATAGAAATAAGTCTACAAAGAGTAACTTGAAACTTACCTATTTTCAGGACGGTCACATTAAAATCGCCGACTTTGGCATGTGCAAGGAAGGCATTCTCACGGACAAGACGACCAAAACCTTCTGCGGTACGCCGGACTATATCGCTCCCGAGATAATCTTATACCAACCGTACGGAAAATCTGTCGACTGGTGGGCGTACGGCGTCCTGCTCTACGAAATGCTCGTGGGACAGCCCCCCTTCGACGGGGAGGATGAAGAAGAGCTCTTCGCCGCCATCACGGATCACAACGTGTCCTACCCGAAGGCCATGAGCAAGGAGGCGAAAGAAGCGTGCAAAGGTTTCCTCACAAAAAATCCGGTGAAACGGTTAGGCTGTGGAGCAAAGGGGGAGGACAATGGAGAAAACAACGTCCGGGTCCACCCCTTCTTTCGGAGGATCGACTGGGAAAGGATTGAAAATCGGGAAGTGCAGCCACCCTTTAAACCCAGAATTGTGAGTGGGACGATGACGATGAGTAGAATAAATATTTACTTTTTTCTTGTTGGTATTTCGGGGGCACTTTTTTCATTAAACTTTTATCGTCGAATTTGCGTATGTCGTCTGCTTTTGGCTTTGTGAATGACATGTTATATTTAAATGTCTTTGTGTGCAGTTTTTTGATGTATGTTCGCTTTGAGTATAAATTGGAAAGGCCATGCGGGTCGGGTTTTTCTGGTGGTTGTTTGTGGACACATTTGATGTGAAGGAGATGGATTTCTTGGTCTTTTTATATCTTGGACAACATCATTTCTTTCACGTCCAGATTTTATACGGGTTGCTTATTTTCTTCACAATTTTGTCATGTTTTGTACTAATTTTTTCTCTCTCTTTCATCTTATCCTCACTTATCAGCTACTGAATAAGTATGTATTTGCAGCGGTAACACACTACACTACTACTAAATTTTTAATCTTGCTTTTACCTACTACATATTAAAAATTGTCGCAATATATTTTTTATTTACTTTTTTGTTTTTTCATCTGTGTGTATTTGTGGCACTATTCTCCAGAAAAATCCACGTCTGGGTGAGAACTTTGACCCCATCTTTACCAAGGGACGGACCACGTTAACCCCGCCGGACAAGAATGCCGCAATGATACTCTCGAACCTTAATGGAAGTGAATTTCCCTGCTTTTCCTTTTGTAATCCACACTTTGAACCGATGGTCGGGGACGATGTGGTCATCCCAGTCCCGGGTTTTGATGACCTCTCCATGAAGACTAATAGTTCCCCCCTGCGACCCGTGACCCCAACCCCGGCAGTGATTTAGAAGAAGAAGAAAAATACAAGCAAGCAAACCAAACCCATTCCGGAAGAAAAGACGTAAATAATAAACAGCTTATCTGCCCAGAAGGAGGACTGACCTTATATTACGACCTTCATATCATTAAAGTGTTATTATTACCCTGATCGAGCTCATTACAATTATTAATTAATTATATTTAGTTAATTAACTTAACTGCCCTGAGAGAGAAGTACTTTGAATGAATATGAATACGAAATCAATCGATGATGCCTTAAAATATTACTCAATTTCGTTAAAAGTTAGTTAGTTAGTCAATCCTTCCCGAATTAGTTAGTTTTTAGTTCAAACTATTATTAAGGTAAACTCTGAATCAAATATTGTGACGATCGATGTACATACATACGTACATTACAAATAGCTACTTATCGTTGTTGTATTACAATGAGATTAAGAAGCATGCTAATAAATTAGTGAGTAGTTTGTGGGCTAAACACTGTTACAAATTAGAATTATGTTCGTATTACGAATGGTGCAGACGATAAGGTGCATGCAGTTACGTAGTGGAACGATTAGGTACACAATTAATTAATTATAGTATTTAAGTAATTATGGTTTTGTAGTTGTTGTTGTTGTGCGTACTGATCTTGAGTCAAACTGCTTAAGTAAATAATATACGTATAATAGTAACTCTGCTACTGAAATTAATTAGGTGTTGTCAACTCTAAAGGATAAATACGTAAATATGTACGTTTGGCTTTTTCTGTGATTTATTCCCTCAACACGTATAAATATTTACAACTTTTCCCTTATTGTTTCCATTACACACGAAATACGGGAAGAAAATATGATAAATGTTTCATCTGAATGTAATGTGTCCCGTGTTCTGGAGTGTTATTGTTCTGTCCTCGTAGCGTAATTGTTATCGTTTGTGTGAAATGATGCAGAATTATGAAAGGGGGGCATGAGGGGTAAGTCGTGATTTTGTCCCCCCATGAAAAAATGAGACGCTACGTATTTAGGAACTCAAAATACCACCCCATTTTTTTCGTATTACATGTTGTTACTTATCTGTGAAAAATGTGTCGCAATATTGATAAGCCTACTTACCTATTAAGGAGCAGCATTATTTGCCTCAATTATTAAAAAATAATAATAATAAAAATTGAAGTGTAGATGGACAAGTAAAGAAAAATATGCATTTTTATTTTATTTTTTAGTTAATTTTAATTGCTCGTTTACTTAAGTAATTCGTGGTAGATTTGGGCATTATTAAAAATTTGAGTTGATTAATTTTTTGTGTAAAGATTTTTAGTTGCGTGTTATGTTGCGTGCATAAAAAAACAATTCTCATTTTTTGTGAGGGGTTTATGGGGGACTCGGTAAGTGATAATTGACATTATTTTTTTGACTCTGTAGATTTTTTGATAGGTGAAGAAGATTTTAATTGATGAGATATATTAAAAACTTATGAAAAAGGCGAAATTTTAACATATTTTGTGTTATCTTTACCTAGAAACATCGCAAAGACGTGTCCAACTTTGATAAGCAGTTTACCCTGGAGAAATTGGAGTTAACTCCGACGGATAAGCTATTCATGATGAACTTGGATCAGGTACATACACATAATTTTAGAAAAAATCGAAATTTTGACTAAATTTTGACTCTATTTTCTAGACCGAGTTCCAAGGTTTTTCTTTTCTGAATCCGGAATATGTCCAACACATTTGAAAGGAGAGGAACGCACTTCGAGGAATTATTCAGCCCACGATTCATTCCATCGTTTCTTGGATTAGTCAGACTAAGACGACCCTTTTTTCCTCAACTGTACCTTCAACTTCGTCATCTGCTATGTCTTCTTCTTCTCCTTCAAGCATGACGCCAACTATGACCACATCTGCACCTGAAACTTGAAAATGAACCTTCTGTGCCATCATCATACTCGATCTTGTTCTTCTATTACATCCGGTTTATTTTTCTTGTCCGCGTGATTGTAGTGCGTTTCGTCTCGATTTTTCAGATTCCTCGTCATTTCCTTTGAAAGTACATAAATGTGGAGTTACAATTTTTAATTTCTTCATCTTCTTCCATGTCACTGTTTAAGTTTTGGGAAATGTCCATATTTTCGAATTGATTGTGTTGTGACACAGATTTCTTCATGACCACGAATTATGTGCTGCTGCAATCACAACTATATTCACAAAAAAGTATGTAAATATGCATCCCAACTAACTACGTAATTAATTAACTAATTATATAACACTGTGTCTGAATGTATTTTAGCTTAGTGTATAATGGATTAAAACAAGCTAACTCGTTGTGGGAAATGGGACACATTAAATGATTTTGAATTTAACTAACTAAAACTAACACAATTAAGGAAAATGTACTAGTAAAATTAAAACCAAATGAAAAATGCATGCTCGAAAAACCAGATGCCAATTTAAACTCATGATTTCACATTATGATAAAATGTTGACAATGCTGTTTTTACCTGATGTTTGTCCTGCAAAGTTCAATTCTGCTTAAAATTATGATTAAGGACTTATCTGTAAATTGCTTCTAAATATATGTGTGCACTAGTCAAAAAGTTAGTAAACTTGGAATTAATTGCATGATTAATTAATTAATTAATACTTGTACATACATGTTTAATTATTGTGGAGGACTCAAGCCAACCACACGTAAATTTAAGTGTGATTATGTGTTATGTAAATGTTTCTCGATACGCCCTGATAAGAGCTTACCCGTCATCAATTCGTCTATTTGACTACACTATTTACACCACCCCCCTCACCCACCACCACCATCTTGTAACTATATATATTCCATACCATATACTCTACATTGACAAACATTGACATTACCATGATTAATTAATTAATTAAAATTAATTAATGAAACTTTTCAATCTAAAAAAAGTACTCTGATTATTATCCGCACCACAAAACAATCCACAGTTCCGTACTGATGATAACCTACAAATAAACTGTATAAATACTAATAAACTTCACTTATAAACTGTTACATACATGTACAAGAAAACCTCAATCAAAAATAGTTCTCACTTTGAACAAACACTTTTCAACCTCTTACTCAAAAACAGGATTCAAGATATTGTTACGTATAATTAATGACGAGAAGATAAGGTTAATTAAATACATACATGATAACTATGTGAGATTCCAGTTTGAACTTGGTAAATAAATAATCGTGAAAAAATTGTTTTCTGCAACGGAAATTGATTACCGTTTTTGATAAGCTACATATTAAGCTACACGGAATTACCAGTTCCGATAATCAAACCAGACTTGGTCATTGATACGCTTACAAGTTATGGAAATTCCTAATTTTACAACCTTATTGTTTCTTTCAGTACAATTAATAAAATTATGCATATGAAAATCAAGTCATATAATCCACATCCGCTACTTTAGATGCATGTATAATTTGTTCGAATATCTATATCACCATTTGCTTGTAATCGTTTCTATTTTTCGAGTTATCATGAGTCCTATGATTGTCTTGTTACTTTTGTGTTCGTTTTCAGAATCAGGAGCTTACATTCCAGCGTTCCGTAAGTCAGAAAATAATAGAAACATACATATTTAGATATTTACTTATTAAGTGGCTGCTACCTTAAACGAAAAAAACGAGCCGTCTGTCAGGAGTGTTCGGGTATAGAGAACGTGAAAATTAGTTGATTGATCCTGCAGGTCACCGGTCATAAGCAAATTATGAATAATACGGGTGTAATAGAAGCAGAAACTATACATAAATATTACTTATCAATGGAGTGCTCAACTTATGCCCTCTGATTTTGAGCAAATTACTGATAGTGTCAATTGATCACTTCAATTAATATGAAATTTGCATAGTACACTATTTGCTAATGCTCAGATTTGGCAGAGATATTTGCATCCGAAAATTTAACTATTTTAGAACGCATTTTCTCCTCTTTGCAAATATCTCCGTCAAACCTGAATTGAAAAATAGTATTTACACAAATTTCATGCTCATTATATTTGTGATCGATTGACACTAATTTGGTCACAATTTGAGAGCTGGGAAACGTCCATTGTATTCTGCATTTCTGCTATATACCCCTCTGGGGGAGTGATGCTGCCAATATTAAACTTCAGCAGACTAATTATATGCATGTTATGTTAAGCATTGTGTATATTTAGGTTGCGAGAACAACAATATGACCGGGTGCATGAGGATCAAAGGACCTAGTAATCATTACGACAAATCTATCGAAAAATGTAAATTGATAAAGGTACAGTGGGAGACTTGCATGGATAGAAATTCCTGGTCAGCAGATGAAAAAGAAGAGTGCATCAAAGAATGTGAAGGACCAAAGGCTCATCTTGCATACAGGAATAAAAAAGTGACATCAAAATGACTAATCTTGTAAGTTATATTGAAGGTTGTGCTACGTTAAAATTATAACATGTTTTTTATGTTTGGGATCATGCTTATGCAGGTTGATTAATGGGTGAGAGGACCCTAAGTATGCAGCATATACGAGCCTAAATTATCTGTCGCTTGTCTTTAAAAATATACTAAAACAGTCGATTATAACTTTTAGAAATGTAATATTTTGTAATCATTCGTGCATATATTCTCAGTTATAAAAATAAAGAAAAAATTAGTCTTCAGATAAGGCTACGGTGAACTTAAGTTAAAAGTGTTAAACAATGCTTGCTGAACTTGTTTGCATCATTTTTTAGGGAATTTTATCACTTATTTTTTTCTGGTCACGAGAGACGAGAAAGAAGAGAATTTCATACGAATTATAAGAATAGCAATGAGCTTGTCATTAGCAGTTGAGCTGGAATAAAAGATTCCTCAAAAATCTATTGCATCCAGTTGTTCAAGCTACTTGCACTTTCGAATTAATTGTAATTAAATATAATAAATAAATATGTATATAATCGTATGATAAATAATATGGAACGAAAGGTAATACTTTCAGATAATTAAATTTATGAATAATTAGTTCACAATTACAAAAAAATTGTATTAATTCTGAACTACCAATCACCTTAAAAATATAACAAAATGTATAGTACAAAGAACTGTGAAATGAATTTGAAATATAACTGTGCGTATTTACTGTTTTTAAAATACTGCAAAGAGTGCAATTTGAGCATAAAACGGGAGGGTTTATTTGCAACCACGATTCCACGGATTGAGACAAGCATGAGTACAATTTAAGTTTAAAGAAGTTCAATTACACACAATGAATCAAAAAACATAAAAATATTGGTTATAAATAATCATATTTGGATAAATGAAGACAGACTAATTGTAAACCAAATGTCACATAATTTTGGAATTTCGAAGTTTTCTTGATTATCAAGTGCAGGGCATTTCTTGCTGTTACTTAACTGGTGTTTGAGTCTGATACGCTCTTAGAAATTGGGCTACGATTATAAGTTATAATAGTTTTGGTTATAAATTATAACCAAAATGTAAACGTATATGACTCTACCGCGTGGTTCCAAATTTTACAACCCTATTGTTTCTTTCCGTTCAATTATTACACATAAACAAAGCCAAATCGTCTACATCCGCTACGTTAATTTACAAATTACTTGCCTATTGTAATTTTCTTGAATTCATTTCTAATGGGAATTTGTCATGATTTGAGTTATCATGAGTCCTATTATTTCCTTATTATTTCTGTGCTTGTTTTCAGCATCGGGAGCTTTGAAGCTATTTCCAACCCCTCGTAAGTCGCCAAATAAAAGAATTAGACATACTTATTAGGCCGTTGCTACTTAATGCTATTAAACAGCGATCTCTTCCGGAATGACGAAGTAAAATTTTTAAAGTTTATTCGGGTATTATAGAGAACACGAAATTAATTGGTTGATCCTGCAGGGAAACGGTCATAAGTAAATTTTGAAAAGCAGAGCCTATTCGCGAGTATGCGCAATAGTCGAAGAATTGTAAATATCACTCACAATGGATGTCTCCTAGCGTATGCTCTCCGATTTTGACCAAATTTGTGTAAATTGATCACAAATATATGCAAAAGGCCCTATCAGCAAATGCTCAGATTTGGTGCATGGAGATATTTGCATCTCAAGATTAGAAAATCCGCTGTAATTTACTGCGAGTTTTGGAAAGTGTAAACTTTGTTAACTTTTGGGCACATTATCTCCTCTTTGAACGCAATTATCTCCGCCAAAACCTGAGAATTCAAGAATAGTGTGTTTTATAAGTTTTTGCATTAATTAAATTTATGACCGCTTGACAATAGTTTTGTCAAAATCTTTGAGCATACGTTGGGAAACCTCCATTATAATTCTGTTACCCCTCTGGGTCTGTTGAGAGTAATTGTGATAAAATTAGAGAGTAATTGCACAAATTATACGTAGACCAACGTTATAAACAAAGGGACTGCTTGTCCTTTCGAATTAAAAAAAACATATGGTTAATAATATGGAACGGAAGGTAATACTTCTTAGGTAATTAAATTTATGGATAGTTAGTCCACCAAAGAATTATATTATCCAATTCTGAACTACCAATCACCCTATTTAAAAATATAACAATGCACATATAATACAACTGGAAATGAATTTGAAATATAATTGTGTGTATTTATGTACTTAAAAAAATAATGCCAAAAGTGCAATTTTGACTGAGCATAAAAGGGAATTTATTGGCAACAAAGATTCCTTGGATTGAAGCAAGCATGAGCACAATTTAAGATTAAAGAAGCTCAATTATATACATTCAATAAATCAATAACCATAAATATATTGGTTATAAATAATCACGTTTGGATAAATGATGACAAAATAATAGCAATAAAGACGACAAACAAGAGTAATACAACATTATTTGCATGCATATTTAGATACTTTATACTTATTAGCTAGTTGGCACACACATTCACAGATTATTCATTTAGCTAGATATATTTTAAATTAAAAAGTGCAGCTAGTTTTATTTTCTAATTGTAAGCCAAATATCGCATAATTTTGAAATTTCTACAGTACCTAGTTTTCTTGATTATCAAATGCAGGGTTACAGGGCAGTGTATTTCTTGTGTGTTACTGGTCTTTCAATCTGTGCTTTGAATTCATTTCTGGTAATATTATTTTCATGTTAGTTGTGTAATTAGATAATTATGAAACATCAGAACAGCGAGACAAAATTGTAAATCTTAATATTAACAACCATGCACGAGCTCTATTTACACCTTATTCTTACAAGGCTTTAAATTAAGCTGATAAATTTTGATATTGCTATTTAAATGCAAATTTATTTAGATTGTATTAGCTAGTTGGCACTTACCTATACATATATACACTCGCAGAATTACTCATCTAGATATATTCTAAATTTTAAAAATGCAACTACTTTTATTTACTAATCCTAAGTCAAACTGCATAATTTTTGCAATCTCTACAGGAGCTCTCAAGCTTACTTTTCTCGAGTATCAGGTGCAGGGTGTTCATGTCCTACTGGTCTTTCTCTTTGTATCTGGTACTATTCTGATACCGTACTTTGTAATTATTTTTGGTGACGCTACGTTGGTTGTGTAATTAATTGTGAGCTATCAGAACAGCGGGATAAGATTGTACGTCTTAATATTAACAACTATGTACGAGCTCTATTTACAAACTATTCTTATATAAATTTAAATTAAGCTGGGAAATTTTGCAATTTTTGCTAAATTACTTAATCCTTTAAAATTTGAATGTTTATCTTAATAAATATTTACAATATTGAAAACTGTGGTGCTCATACAACATGTACATATTTACATGGGTTTGGACATTTGCATTGCAGAGCAGCAGAATACTACGCCTGCCGTCATTTAAAGCTAAGAATTATTAACAATCATATTTTCATTAAGTGAGACTAATCAATTTTTACATTGTTGTTTGCATTAGTTAAAAATGGAATATGTATAAATGCTATTGATTAGTACTTGATAGCTTAGGTGGCTTAAGCACTACAGATTTTTTTTGCAATTGACGAAATTGTGGATAACATCGTAAATGCCTATATTTCGAATAAGCTGGTGTGTAATGTCTCGTATTTTGTATGTATCGATAGTGTACGTACGTATTTATGTATGAATGTAGGTACTAAAAAAATGTGTAATTAATGTTTATGTGCACTTAATTTTATAGATCAGACGCCATTAATTATTACATGATTATTTTTCCTATGCATAATAGGTATTTCTCTCCTCAGTTATATTATACTTGTTTCTCAACTTTCTTAATTTATGTATATAGATACTTATAAGGAAACTAGTAGTTATCCATGATCATTTTCTACATGTATGTAATTTATGTACGCCAATCAGAGTAGCTAGAAATTAATTTTTATAATTACAATGGTCTCATCTTCTAAAGATATTCGTTGTCATCATTTTGCATTTTGACCAAAACCGAGTATTAATTCATTAAAGGAACCATAATTTTCAATCAAGTTATTAAAATAAAGAAAGTACTTACATATTTTCTAATGTTTCAGCTAATAAAGCTTTTCAACTCTTCTAAATTGAGACTCAAATTCGTGAGAAAATTGCATTATGCATTTAATATCGCAGTCTCCGACAAAAAATTGAGTCAGACTAGATCTAATTAGAATTTTACAATTAATCGCTTAGTAAATACGAGTCTTAAGCACATATGTATGTTTGTATATACAAGATTTTTAAAGTTATCGTATCCATTATTGTTTACAGTTGACAGTGCACTTAATATTTAAATCAAGCCAGAAATAGTGACGAATCGTATTAAGCTTGATAAATTAATGTGCTGTTGTTGTATAGTTCAATAAGCTTCTTCAGCAGCTTTTCAATCTTCGGCTCATCCTTTTGCATATCGGCCACCACCAAATAATAAGTAATGACAGCCATCAATATCTGGAAGTACGTAAGTTATCAAAACAGAATTAACCAGTGACATTTAATTTCATCAAGTGAAGTTGGATCATACCGTTTGAATTGTGCGATAAGTCACATAAAAGTAATCCATGCCTTTCAGGCGGATGCAGTTTTCGGACACGGTAATCAACTCAAGGGCCAAATCTTCCCCTTCCGCGTAGGTGGCTCTGTCCGACTTAATTCTTTCCCACAAGTTGTCAGCCTTTTCAAATTAAATTTATGTAAACTAAATAGTTAATTTCCCCTAATGCTAATTTTTCTCACATTTGCTGCGGCTTCAGCAGCCAGAAGAATGTGACCCAGCTTCATTGTCATGATACAGCAATCTAGCCATGGTATGTCTTCCAAGTTTTTTGCATTGCTAAACCGATCGAGTACTAGCACCCCGTAAGGGACCATTTGGATGACGCTGGCCATTAACAACGGCCCGATGGCAGAGTTGACATCATGCATATGGGCTTTGACGCTCCGGAAGATTTCATTTTTCTGAAAACAAGTTTAGTTTTTACTCGAGGATCTTATAATTGTAACGAAATATTGCCAACCTTCTTCACATCCAGGGGCACATCGTTGTTGAAAAGCATTGCTCGGAGAGTCCTCTCCATCGAGTAGCATGACCCTGACGTTCCCCACAGGGTTAAATCAATGTGGAACAGTTGCAATATTGCCACAACCCTCATTCCCATCATTGCAACACTAACTGCTGGGAAACAAATCTCAGACTCCCGACAGTCTTCAGGTGTTAGGTGTTTGAAATATTCTGTGAGTTCCTGAATCAAACGTGCTTCCCCTTCGTGATACAGAGTACAAATCCATTCACTCCAGTTGACGAAAGAAGAAAAGCCCAGTCCAACAAAAAATGTCAAAAACATGAACTGTAAGAAACAGATTATCATGCAGTTTTATGATTTTTAAAGTGAAGAACATAGGTATTTATTTTATGAAGACAAAAAACATTGATAAAATATAGTTCAAACTAGCACTCAAAATAATTTTTCAAATAATCGTAATGTCCATTCAACATGATTTTTGCCGTGGTAGATGGAGGTATCGGGGCATAACCGAGGTCATAATTTACGAACTGCTTAATAATCTTCGAAAGTATGAAGTCATAATCAAAAAATGCTGACGTAATATAGATTTACCTACAATGTGCTACAATTCCAGACTTTGTGTATAAATTATTATATGGGAGTATATCTAATAGGGAGACGCGAAAATGCACACATTCTAGAAAGAGCAAAAATGTGGGTCTGCTTATTTTCGTGAGAGAACAATTTAAAATTTGCCCACCGAAAATCTAAGATAAATACCTCATCATTTGTATTGTAAGCATTACGAAACAAAACAAATTTATATTGCATATACATTTTCTTCATATTTTATCAATGTGCTTGTGTTACTCTCCATATGAGGGGTTGTTAAGTGGCACTGAAAATTTGCGGAAATTCCAAGTTTTACAACCTTATTGTTTCTTTCGGTACAATTATTACGCATAAATAAAGCCATATACTGTTAATAATGTACATCCGCTACTTTAGATTTATAAATTACTTGCATAGTGGAAATTTGCTTGGATTGGTTTCTAGTGGGAGTTTGTCGAGTTATCATGAGTCCTATTATTATTTCCTTATTACTTCTGGGTTTGTTTTCAGCATCGGGAGCTTTCAAGCTATTTCCAACCCCTCGTAAGTCGCCAAATAAAAGAATTAGACATACTTATTAGGTGGTTGCTACTTAATACTTCTTGACGAGTGATCTCTGCCGGAATGACGAAGCAAACTTTTGGAAGTGTATTCGGGTATAATAGAGAAAGGACACGAAATTAATTCGTTGACCCTGCAGGGGAACGGTCATAAGAAAATTTTACAAATTTAATTAATACAAAAACTTATAAAATACGCAAACCTTCGAATGCTCAGATTCGGATGCGGAGATATTTGCATTTCAACATTTGCGCAGCAAATTTGTAAAGTGTAGTTAACTTTGGAGTGAATTCTCCTCTTTGAACTGAAATACCCCTGCTAAACCTGAGCATTCGAAGATTGTGTAATTTATAAGTTCTTGCATTAATTAATTTGTGACCGATTGACACTAATTTGGTCAACATCTGTGAGCATAGATACGTTGGGAGACTCCCATTATACCTAAGTTTGCCACACCTCTGGGTGTGTTGTTAAAGTCAAATATTGAATTTCAGCAGACTATGTGTTGCATTCATCTTATTGATTATTTGATTATTATATATGTACATTTAGGTTGCGAGAACAACAATATGACTGGGTGTATGAGAATCAACGGAATTAGTTATCGTTATGACCAATCTACAGAAAAATGCGAAACAATAAAAATAAAATGGGGGACTTGCGAGGATAGAAATTTCTGGCCAATCAAGGAGGTTGATGAGTGCATCAAAGAATGTGAAGGGGCAAAGGCTTTCGATACATTCCAGACAAAAAGAGCCAGGAAAGGCGGAATACAGAAATTATGATGAACGATCTTGTAAGTTTTTAATTTATATTGATGGTGGCACTATGTATATTAAAAATATAACGCACTTCTTATATTTTTATTGTGCAGGTTAAATGACTACCTAAATTAAATTAAATTGGACTGATGCTTGCTTGGGTGACAGGATACTATGAAGAATACATCAAACGCAGATTATTTGCTGCTCATCATAAAAATTTTCAGTCCTAGAAACTGCATTAGTTTGTAATCATTCGTGCATATATTTTCAGTTATGAAAATAAACAAACTGGAATCTATAGATGAGGTTATGAGTCAAGTTTTTAGCAATGCTTTTTGAATTTATTTTTTGGGGGTTTTGTTCAACTATTACATTTTAAAGAGAGAAGGATTTTGAAAATTACAAGTGTTTTTCATTAGCTATTGATGAGCTGAAATTTAGTCATTGTACCCAGTTGCTCAATGCAGAATAGTGTCAACGTGCATCCACGAAATAAACAAAAGCTACTTGCACTTTCGAATTCGTATATCTCCATTTTCATTCAATATAACCACAAGTTCGAAATTTTATGGCTTTGTTGTTTCATAACTCAAGTACCATTATTCTCATCCATTCTTGTAGAGAATTTAAACTTTTAATTTGTTCTTACCATTATTTTCTTTTTTCGCATCATCGTCGCCATCTGTTCGGACTGAATTTTGAAGCTTTTGTAAATCTTTCCAAATTTATTTCGCTTGACAGTAACGCAAAACAGGTAGCAGCCCAGCAAAAGTGTGGATGTAGCATGAATCATAAACCACGCTGTGGTCTCGGGCCTTCCCTTCAACTGTGATGCGGTCCAGGCAATGTAGGTTTCATAGGTCTTGAATGATGTGGTCACCAGGATCATGGGGTAAACAATTCCCTAGATAACAGTACAACAGGTTGAGCACCCACTACAAAATTCATTAAGTAGTGTCAAATTATGGACTTATGAGGGTTGGTAAATCTGCCCTTCCAGGACGTAAATTTTTTATGGACGAATGAAAATTGATTGAACGAACCACAACCATGCATATAACATTTGTCCCCTGGCTTTGTCCGGGAGAAAGTGAGTGGAAATTAGTATGGGCATTTTGCTTAATAAAGTATTGATCGATGCTTTTCATTGAATTGCACGATTTAATGTGATGTTGGATTTTTGTGCGTGATAAAAAAAGCGTGAGGGTTGGATTGTACTTGTGTGGCGTAATGAATGCATAATTATTATTTGTAAGTACGTATGATATTGATGTGTCTTGTCCTGTAATTATGGTGCATGCTTCGTAGTCAACTTTTACCGTTACTAAATTAACAATTTCTAAAAAAATGAGTACAACTTTCACTCACCGCATGAATTACGTTGCTCCTTAATTCAAAGACGCCATCGTTTTCCCAGATTCCAAAGGGGCAGAGTAACTGCCACGCCCCCACATTGACGACGACCTGAAGGGACTGATGAGCATCAAGGAAAAGATTCCTTTTCATTTCAGCCATCTCCTTGAAGCGATTTCGGGATGCGTTCACTGCCATCAATTGATTCGCCGCTCCGAGAATTCTCATCCCCGCGGGGCCGCCCGCTTGCTGACCGTTGACGATCTCATTTGCCACCTCTTCTGGTTCTGCTTTCTCTCCGTCCTGGTCAAGATTTTGGATTTCGAGTTGACCATCAAGATTTTGTTGTTGAGCATTAATCGGCTGCATCTCCATCCCTCCTTCATTTATCGGGCCGATCTCATTGTCACCCAGGTCATCAAGGTCGATCTCAGATTTATGGATAGTTGTCCACGCGAGATAATTGCTGTTTGAGATGAGCGACTTCAGAGCGGAAAATGGTCGCATGATGACCGACTCGGGTGGGAAAATATCCTCTGGGGGAGGAGTATTCTCATTCGTCTCAACTTTTCCATTCGTCTCAACTTTCCCATTCGTCTCAACTTTCCCATTCGTCTCAACTTTCCCATTCGTCTCAACTTTTCCATTCGTCTCAACATTTGTCACAACATTCTCATTTGTCTCAACTTTATCTTGAGCCAATTGGGGCTCATTTTGCTGCTGTTCTTCTTTTATCCCTGTCGCATTTTCGGGTGGGGGTGGTTGATCGAGAGGATTTTCTATCGGGGAAACTGAGACGCCTGCAGCAGTTGATCGAATATTGGAGAAAAATTGTCTCACCTTTGTTTTGTAGGATGGCTCGAGAATGACGCGTGGGGGAAATGGAGATTTGACGTAAGGTGCAAGCACGTTCCGTTCTAGGTCGTCGTGGCGAATTCGATATGCCGTGTGAGGCCGGGATGTGGGGGGTCGCGCTGGTTGGAAGTGGGGAGAAGTGTGGGGTCGTTCTTGCCTAAATTTGGGAGATTGTTTGCTAATTTGGGAATGTGGAATCTCACGTGGTGGTGATGAGACAGTGGCTTCTTGGTCGGACAATACTGGACAAATTGGCGTGAATGGTCCTACATTTGATGACGACGGAGTTGGCTGCAAAATTATGGAGAAAGTAGAAAATTAAAAAGATGCAGAATACTACGTACACCATAGCTAACTTTCTCCCAGTGGGAAATTGACCCTAATGAAATTCAAAGTTAAAAAAAAATATATTCCCGAAGAAATAAAGTCATAATTTATTTATAAAATGCAAATTGTCCCAAACTAAGGAACTTTCCTAAGTTTCCCCCAATGAACTAGAAAATGATTTAAGATGCGAAATAATTTTGTTATAAAGTGAAAGTAACCTCATCATCCTCTGCCAAATTTCCAATGTCCACGACGTGATACTCGGACGATCGGGACTCCGCTGGGTGGTGTCATCCTCATCAAGGGGGATTATCGTCATAGCCTCGACAATCCCGTCCGATTCTGGAGTCGAAGCTTCAGACATCACTTTACTTTCTCTGGTTTAAACTTTTCTGGAATGTGTTTAATTTTGTCAATTGATGGAGATCTCGGGGTTGATGTGCGCGTGGTTGAAATTGCTCCCAGCAAATGATGGGCAATACTTCGGCCGGTTTCCGGCTGCTCGACGACTGGGGATGTTTTGATTGTTGAATGAGACTTATCCATTTGCGATTTTTTTAATTCCTTTTTCCTCAGGAAACAGACGCCTACTGAAAGAAGCGTCCTTACCGGGTGACTAATTAACCACGGCCTGACGCACATATTCGTAAATGGCATCGAGCAATTGATTTTATTTTTATGCGGCGTACAGTTTTTTTACACGTGTGCTAAAGTAATAACATATTTGTGCAAATATGATATCATGCAAGCCTTATTTTGCATACGACAACCCAAACAACTAGTGCAACAGATTCATTAAATATGTAATTTGTCAATCATTTGCACCGATCGCGATCCACCAGCCAAATAGCAATACGTGCCCCTTACGCTTACCTAGTTCGAGGTAAGCAGGAAACAATAGGATGCATGTCTTAAAAATGGACCGAGTAATATGTCAAAGTAAACAGTAGAAAAGCATGTATTTGTGCATATATACATCACATTGCAGGTATATTTCAGTGTAAACTACACACATTTTACAAAGTTTTGCAGGCCATCCATGTCACACTACTTAATACTAATAGTACGGTAAGTAAAGACATACATACATAGATAATTGACTTGATCGGAGTAGTTTAATCTCGGAAAAAGATGCACTTTCTATTCATGCACTTTAGCATAAAGTTGAGTTAAATTATGGTTTAAATCGCTGCTAAACAAAAGATATTTATTAAAACAACACAAGATTAAGATCACTGAAATATCATGAGAAGCCTGTAGTGCAAACCCCTCATTTCCCTGGTTAGTTTGAGTGGACACGCAATCGAAGGGGTGAAAGCATCCACTTGTTTGCACAAAGTTAACGAGACACGAATGAATGAGACTCATGTTTTCATGTATCAAACTATTTTCCCATTCGGATTGCATTGTCTTTCATAAACGGAAAAACTGTTGCAAAATGACAATCAATTTGTAATTTATCATTTGTAGAACGTTAAAGTACGGATTATATCATTCCCACAAATTTTAATCAGGCAACGCATAAAATATTTTTTACAAAATTATGACTAAATACACAATATGTATTATGCGCATTATGCGCTCCTCTTTTAGTTTAATAAAATTAGTCATTACTCATTGGATATAAATGTCGTCTTAAATAATCTACAAATTGTTCATCTAATTGGAATTGGACCGTTGTTCTTCGATTTATCTAGTTTTGCTGAGAGGTTGGTGAGGACTCAGAGACTCCTACGTGAGACTCCTCACTCTCACGTAGGGGAGAAAGTTGGTCGAGTATTGAGATTGAAATAAGTAAGTAATCTTTACGTATTATTTGGTTGGCACACACACGCAGATTACTCATCTAGATATGTATATCCTGCATTGAAAAGCTTAGCTAGTTTTGTTTATTAAGCCAAATTCTGCATAATTTTTTGAAATTTCTGCAATGCCTTCGTTCCTTTCTCTATCTTATATTTTGCATTGTATATATTTCTTATGATAATTTTTATGACTGATGGTAACCTACAAATAAACTGTATACATACTAATATTATGTTTTACCTTATCTTTACCTTATCATGTTTAAAGTCTTCACTTATAAACTGTTACATACATGCACAAGGAAACCTCAGTCAAAAATAGTTCTCACTTTGACCAATATTCATCTCTTCACCTTCTTATTGTGAAGTATGATTAATGACAAGAAGATAAGCTTAATTACATTCATGATAACTACATTTGTGAGATTCCAGTTTGAACTTGGTCAACAAATAATCCCCAAAACAAAAATCGTGAAAAAAATCGTGAGAGAAAAAATAATGAAAATCCGATGAAAAAATGTAGGTCATCAGGATTACAGATTATCGTTCATACTTCTTTTACTTTACCTGGAGGAGAGTAAATAATATTCAAGTTAATTCTATCTTAATACTTCCGTTAAAGATAACAAATTGAAAAGCACAATTAAGAAGGCATTGAACCGAAGAGAGGTCACGGAGAAGGTGGTGTTTTTGTTATTGAGAAATATGAGATTACAGTTTAAGAAACAGGACCCTTTGTTCTCGGGACAAATGAACAGTGGCCGCGGAAGCGTGGGGACAATGTCCCCACGGCTATTCGATGTCCCCATCGGCTGCCCACATCCTCCCTTGTCCTACAATGTTAATGTCCCCAAATGTCCCCACTGCTTCCGCGGCCACTGCTGAAATGAATGAACAAACTTTTATTTAGGTAGTTTATGATGATGGTGATGCTGATAAAAGTCGTGTTGTTTTGCATAATTCTCTTCCATGCACGATGGATAAGTTTGGTTTGAGAGTTCATTATTTTTCATTTGCTTTCATGCCCAGGTTTTCAGATAGTGGGTCAGTCAGTCATCGTCACTTTTTTTCAGTTTGGGCAGGAAGAAAAGTGATAAAGTTGAGTCAATGTGTCATTTTTGATAGTTTTTTTCGTTTTTTTCGAAAAGTTACACCCACATTGTTTACATATAGTAAGTCATGTTGGATTACTATAGTCTACTCCCGTACAGTGGTGACAACGAGGGTTGGACAGTTGTGACTGGGCGGAGACAAAAGCGGAGAAGGGCGAGTTCGTCGTCAGATTCGACGACGGCGACTCCAGTACCGCCGAGGAGGAAGTGTGCAAAGAGATATTGGGAGAGGAAGGTTGAGGATAAGGGTCAGATTGACGAGGTCGAAGGTCATTCACGGGACGATAGGTCGGGTCAAGGTCAGCGTGAAAAAGTCATCCCGCAAAGTCAAGGTCAGTGTGAAGAAGTCATCCTGCAAGATCAACGTCGTGACGATGCTTCCGGTGGCCCATTCTCTAATTTTGTCACTCTTTCGACAATATTGTCTTTCTTGCCCCTTCGTGACGTCAAGTCGGCCCGACTCGTGTCACGTTTCTGGTCAGAAGTTGCAGCCCCACGTTTCGAGTCGCTCTCGAGTTTGGAGCTTGACCTCCTCTCGCCTTCCTTGGGACGAACCCCGACAGATTTTTGGAACAAAGTGGGACGTTTGCCATCCTCGGGGGTAAAATTGGTCAGAGTTCCGTTTCGTGATGGAGGATTGATGAAGTTCATGGGGAAGTTTGGGGGACAAATAAAATCTCTCAGTGTGGACGCTGTGGCGTGTGGGGATGCCGAAGTGGAGATGGGAAACGATGCCATACAGAAGAATTATTTTCTGCAGGTTAGTTAACGAAGAGGTGAAATTTTAAGGAGAAAATCGCAAAATACTGAACTTAAAAAATGTGCATTTCGTCAAAAAAGTACATCACTGCATTTTTTAAATCGTCTTTTCAAGAAATGAGTTAATCGAAGATTGAATTTTTGGTTTATTAAAAAACCATATTCTTGGTCAATTAATACTTTGATTTTTTTATTCGTAAAAGTTAAAAGTCCACAAATAAATATGGAATTTTTATTTAACTTATATCTTATAATCCAGATAAAATCGTAGGGTTGTTCAATAACAAAGGCCTAAAAGTGACTTTGTTCAAAATTTTTAATCAACTTTCATACAAATTGACTTCCTATTTTCGAAATTAATACATTTTATGAAACAGGAGACATTTTAATTACAGATATCGAACTGGTGTCCACTCCTGGAGTCTCTGCACCTCGCCAATTTGCCCTCTTCCCTTGTCGAAGGGGGTTTTCCTCCCTTAATGCGAGGCCTCATGCGGCGTGCGTGCCCATCTCTGAGGTCACTCTCCATCTCCTGCTCGTCCTATTATTCCGGTCTGGAAGCCAATTTCCTCCTCGACCTGCTCGAGTTTGCCCCCAACTTAACCTCGCTCGCGTTCCATTTGGAGGACGACGATGCTCTCGAAGAAGTCTTCACTGTGTTGGAATTTCGTCCACAGAGGGTGGCACTCTTGAAGGCGTTGTCTTTCGGGGGGAGCACTTTGTTCGAGGCGCAGATCGCGGTGCTGGCCAGTTTGGAGCTGCAGCGCAATTTGAACTCGCTCAACTTGGGAAAATTAGGCCTCGATGTGGTCCCCGAGGATGTGACAGACCTCCTGAAAAGGATGGGACGGCGTTTGAAACGTCTTCGGTAAGAAAATGAATAAAAGCGAGTTTAATTTATGGGGGACAATTATATATAATTTCGTAATTTGTTAACAGGGTGGAAGGAGCGCATAGCAATTGTCCCCTGCATCTGCCCGAGTTGCCAGAATTGGTGGAGTTGACGTTGGACCATGTCGTCAATGAGGAGGATCATCCAGCGTCAAAATTTTTTAATGCGTTTCCAAAATTGAAGAAGTGTACGCTGGGAGGAAGGATACATTATGTTTGAGAGATTAATGAGGAAGAATTGTAGGAGTGTATTTATTACAAATATGTATTATGCCAAATAATTGCATGCAGTACCTATAAATAATTACGAGAAATAATATGAGGTCACATGATATGTAAAGTAATCTTTTTTATTTAAGTTAATGTAAGTTCTGTATACTTATTAAACCCCACTCGAAATGAAATCTCATATTAAACCGTGTTTAATTTACGGTAATTAGTATATGAGTGCAATTAATTTGTCATTACAAAGATGCACATGGCAAATCACTGCATACACATTATACGTCCTTAACAGTAATTTCATATCACATTAAATACTGACTAAATGTTTATATGTGCAATTATGAATGTACTAAACTTTAATTTACTTGCACAGCACTAACTCTATGTGCATGTGTCCATTTCATGAAACATTTTAAAGGTCCAGAACTGGATCAACTCTCTATTTTATGATGCATTTATATTTGCATAGCTAAAATAATATACTTATTACTACGCTATAAAAAGCAGTCAGTATTTGTCTTGCCCAATTTTTTTACATTTTGCATCCGCACTTGCTTACAAGTTACAACCGAGAGATACATTCATAGAAGCAGAATTTAGCGGATGTTGTCTCAATTTTTTTACATCTTCATTTTCATACTGATATTCTACACAATGCATATGCACATAGCAATTTGACTCGTTCATTTTCATTCCATGCAGAATATCTACATATCACCGCTTAGTTTTTAGTTACTTATACTTTAGTTGCTACATAATAAGAGGATAGAATTGCAGTCTGTTCCGTAAAGAAAGAATCGTTTAGAAAAAAAACGTGATTAGGAAACAGGTTGTTTCTCCGACTTACTAAAAAGCAGTGGAAGGATTGTATTTCCATTCTTGCATCTGAAATCGCATGCTATATGCATGCATATTCGTCCATGAACTGAAAGTACATACATAACTTGGACCATAGGAAAAAGACCTTTTAGCTAACGTGGATTGGATTTTAACTGGGCACACTAATTGCACTTGACTCACTATTCACCTTTAAATACTCTTAAATACTCCATTTAAAAGGTGACATAACGAAGAATACGGCAAATTTGTCTATCCGGTTAACGCGAAAACATCTGCCTGTCAATTCACGACAGACAAAAGACAACCACATTTTATTTATTTAAACAGTTTGCGTCAGTAATCTGACCTTGCGGAATTATTATATTTGGATTTACACGCATTTTGTGCTCCACTTTCGGACAATTAAGTCACCAGATTTTTTGAGATGGAAGGAAAAACTGTGTTTGTGACGGGAGGTAAGTTTTTCTTGAAAGATGAGACGTTATCGGAAAGTTGTGATTTGTTATGAGTTTTTTTCTTCAGGCGCCGGTTACATCGGGTCCCACTGCTGCGTCGAACTTCTCAACGCGGGTTTTAATGTGGTCGCAATTGATAACTTTACAAATTGGTGAGAATTTTAGCAGATGGTTTGTCATGAATTCATTTCATATTAATATTTGCGAGATAATTTTTACACAAAGAATGATTTTATAAACGGTTAACAATTTAGAATAATAATTTGAGAGAAAATGCGAAGGACAGAAGTCGATAAAACTTGCTTATTATATTTACCTAGTTAAATGGAGCGAATCAGATAAGTGTTATACACTAAATTATTTACTAAAATAATCTATGGGATATTGACTTCAAACTGGGAAATTTGGTCACATTACTGAAAAAATTAGCTGCAAATATAACTCTGAAATGTTTTTTAAAAAATTTGGAATAATCTGAGCAGGTTTAGCTCACAAATAATGCTACCGGCGTTTCTTAAAGTTGTACCGCTTTGCAAACCAGAGAATAAACCTTGGTCGGGCAGGGGTATCCTGTGCCCGGGCAAGAAACATTGCGAGATAGGCGAATGCCCGACCAAGGTTTAAAGCCTGTTGCAAACTATGTAGATTTAGCGAAATTTGCATATACAGTGGCATTAATTACCCGCATTGATTGATTAATTGATTATAAAGCGTTGAGACGGCGGACCATAAAGCCCCCGCTTTGACCCGTGTCGAGAAGATCACCGGGAAGCCGGTGACCTTTTACAAGGCGGATCTCCTGGATGGCGACCGTCTCAAGAAAATCTTCACCCAGCACAAGATCGATTGGGTGATTCATTTTGCGGCTCTGAAAGCGGTCGGAGAGTCGATGCAGGTAAGTAAAATAAATATTGGGACATTTTAGAAAAAATGGCTAGATTTTTTTATAAGTTTTATGAATTTTAATAAAACAGTTGCCGCTCCAATATTACAAGAACAATCTGATCGGAACGATCAACTTGTTGGAAGCTATGCAAGCGGCGAATTGTTATCAACTCGTGTTTTCAAGGTGGGTTCATTGATGAGCAGAAAGGGAATTATTGATAAGCAAGTAACATTTCCAATTATTTGGTTGATGTATTCTAGTTCTTGCTGCGTTTACGGAGATCCGGAAAAGTTGCCGATTGAAGAAGGTATCCGATTTGTGGTTTACATGTACATATAAATTTGATCTCTAATACTGTCTTATCGGAGAACAGATCATCCCACCGGAAACGTGACGAATGTGTACGGCAGAACGAAATACTTTATCGAAGAGATGCTCAAGGATTTATCCAAGTCAAATCCGGTAATTAATTATATATTTAAGCTAAATCATGGTCATTTTAGCCATAATTAATTTATGTAATTTTGACAGAAATGGAACATAATTTCGCTCCGATACTTTAACCCGGTGGGTGCCCATCCATCCGGCCTTATCGGGGAAGACCCGACCAAAGAGATTCACAACGTGATGCCATTTATCTCTGCAGTATGTCAATTAATTAATGCATAATTAAGTAATTTACTCAATATTCAAGAATGTAATTCTTGTCCAGGTCGCCCTCGGTAAAAAACCGCACGTAACAATTTTTGGCTCCGACTACGACACGCCGGACGGAACTGGAGTCCGAGATTACATCCACGTCATGGACTTGGCATCGGGACATGTCGCCGCCTTGAAGAAGCTGGATACCACACCCGACCTAAGATTCCAGGTGAGACCAGATTTTCAAAAATAGCAAAAATTTGCGTCATAATTGGTCAAATTTTCACATGTCGTCATATAATTCCTCATCCGCGCAGGTGTACAACATTGGTAATTAATTAGGACACAAAAAATTAGCATAAATTATATAAAGAAACAAAAAATACAAAATTGAGACTGCGAATTAAGGTATCGGCCGTGGCATTTCTGTGCTCGAGTTGGTCACCGCATTTGAGTCCGCGACAGGACAAAAGGTCCCTTTGGCGAAGGGTGAGAGACGTTTCGGCGATGTCGGAACACTAATTTGCGATTCGTCGAGGGCCTTGGCAGAGTTGGAGTGGCGACCGAAATATGATCTTCCAACGATGTGTAAGCCGAACAATAATGTGACAAACGGCGTATTTAGTAGAGACTTGTCCTTCTTCTTGTCCAGTATTTGTCCTAAAAACTTTCATGCCGTAAATTATTGTAGGTATTTAATCGGTGTGCACTCACTCACTTTCGACTAAAAATGCCTCATATTTAATGGGATTTTTGCACCGCATGTTCCTCCATACACCGGCTCGTAATTTGCATATTTAATTAATGCCGTAGTTAAATACCTGATACGTACACAAAGTAAATTATTTGATAAGCACTTGAACATTTTTGAAATCGTGTATGCTTATAAATCTTATTTTTTTCTGGGTCGTATTTTTTTAACCGACGACAGGTTTACAATCTTGGGACCGGAAAACCTGCCTCCGTGCTTGACTTGATCTCCCGGTTTGAATCCGTGTCGGGAAAAAAGGTCAAATACGTGCTCGAGGGGAGACGAACGGGGGACATTGTCGCCATGTATGCGAACCCCACCCTCGCCAAGGATGAGTTGGGATGGAGCGCAAGATATGATCTGGGTCGCATGTGTAAATACTTTTTGCACGCTTTTTTTCTCTCCTCTCTTTCTATTTAATTGGATGCTTAATTAGTGTTTGTTTTGTGGGCTTATCTTCTTTTCTTTGTGGACTGGACGTAATTTTGTATAAATTTTTTTGTGGAAATTTAACAGTTTTTGTTTTTTGTTGGGATCAGGTGAGGACTTTTGGCGTTGGCAAACAATGAACCCAAACGGCTACAAGGGTAGCGGAGATGAAGTTACGAATGGGGTCGCAGCTACGAATGGAAATTAGTGTGGGGTCAAAGGTCAAGGTCACGTAAGAGCTGCTAAAAATATGAGATGGTCAACGAATTAATGCAAATTGTTACATATTTTAATCCCCTAATTAATTTTGGGTTTTTTTAAAAATGATAAATTTTATTAATTTTAACTGATTAAGCAAATAAATTATTGCATTGGTATGGTCAAAAATTAAGAGTATTTGCGTTGCATTTTCTAATTTTGGCACATAAGATAAGCCCATAGATAGTTATCCAGTTCTCTTAAGGTCCATGTCATAGTCGCTCCTCCTCCGTCTTATCGTACTGGTTATATCATCCTTATCGTTCCTAACTAACGGTACGTGATAAATCCTCCCCAACATTTCCAACTCGTCTTCGACATCCTCCAAAAAACGGGAGAGTTCACTCCGAGAAGAAATCAGACTCGAATCTGTGGTCAAACAGAGGCGGACGTGGTCACACGTGCTTTTCGAAATGATTCCAAACCCTGGGTCAAAATTTTTTACATGTGGTCAATATTTTTTTTGTGATATCATGAGGTGTTATCAATGATAACTTATCACCCACCATAACTCTTTATCATCGATAACCATCCCCCCATTTGGATAACCTCGCTCCCAAACAGGACGACGGGTCGGGTTGGGCCAGGAATATTTGAGTAGAGGATGGCCGTTCGAGCCGCTGAAATGATGGGGTCCATCACGACGCGGGGGAGTAGGCCGGACGCTCGCATGGCGAAATAGGCAAAAATTGGTTCTCCCGAAGAAGTGATTTTCTTTAGAGAAGCGTGTGTTTCTTGAAGGCGAAGAGATACGTCGGGCTGGCTAAAAAAATAGTGCACTGCAAACTCGTAAAAATAATGAGACTTTTTATGGAAAAAAGGCCATCACCTTATGGCGCAGGGGACGGAATATGTGCAAAACGTGTTTTGTAGTCGACACGTTTTGTACGGAATCATGGCTGAGACGAGTGCAACTTTTGCTACGTCGGGTAACTGGGAGCTGTCCATTTTCTGATGGTATAATTTTCTCAGGGCGCTGCAAAATGCTGGAAAACAATTAAACATAAGTAATAACTAAGTAATCACATAGTAAAATGTATTCAATTCACCAACCCGTAAGCACAATGGAGGAAAACGCAGTGCCAGAATTATTTTTCAACTCTTTAAAAAACGAGAGCCTTATCGGTTCCGACCATGCGACGAATTTGCGGTCTGAATAGCCACGTTTTTCCTCCACAATGAAGGGCGAATTGTCCCACATTGTGGAAAAGAGGGTGCGAAGGAAGGGCAAAATTCCAAACGCGTGCGCAGATAGGGTCCAAATGAGTGGAGGGGATCGTACGAGTGGTTGCATGGGGTCAATTTTCCAAGCGATGGGACAATCTGCTAAGGCTTTATCGAGAAGGAGGAGGACCGATGCTCCATCACCATATGCGTGATGGAGTCGAATTATGCAGGCAAAATAACTATCTTGGCTTTGAGCAGGTACGTTTTTTGGGGTGTAATATGGTACGAGGAGGAATTCCCATTGTGGCGCGGTTGCGTGGACCTAAAGTTATTAAATTCCAGTATAAAATTGGCACAACTTTGCGAAATTATCATATACCTCTTTTTCCTGTATGAGCTCTGACATCCTGTCAAGAACGTCATCTTCACTTAACATGCTACCAGAATTTGATAAGAGCTTGACATGACGACGGATATCGAATGCGTCCTCGTCCATCCTCTCCCACACCGGCCAGCCCCATTTTCTCGCTACAAATCGGGATTTGAGCCTCTCCCCAAAGATTGCTTGACCCGACGTGTCGTCCCCGTAGGTAAAGACATGCTGGAGGAAACGGTTTTGCAAGACGGAAATATTTGGAGTGGTCCCTTTGCAGACGAGAAGCATGTGCGGTGCTGAAGACGATCCTGTGAAAAAAATTGATAAAAAATCAGATTTTTTTTATGATTTCTTGACTCAATCAGACCTGAAGTTTCGTCGTTTCCGAATAATGCGTCGATTCCATCTGCCAAAGTGAAGCGTCCCTTCCCATAGCGGAAATTGAGGGCAGATTGGAGTACAAATGTCCTGAACGGTATAAGAATAAGGAGACCAAGGGGGACAATTAACCCCCAAAAGAGGACGGACGCGATAAGTCCGATAAGAACGGGGAACAAGGATACGACAAGGTCACGTAGCCCAAAAGCGTGACCTTGTGACCTGCTCGGTGCCATATTTCGAAGAATATTACATAATAACACCAATAATTATTATTAAAGATTCTGTGCAAATCTACTCAATCCGATACGATGTGGTCACTAACTTATTGTTATTTGTAAGCACATCATCGCATCATTCGCATCGCATATTCTTTACACATAGTAAAAAATTGTAAGATGAACAACCTTCCTGATCAGCCAGCCGGGCAGGTGAGATGTTAAATGGAAATGCTAAATGCATGTGTAGAAAATCAACAATCCGGTTCCCCACATATGCCCTCGAGCCGTATATTGTTTAATAATGCGGGTTACTATTTTAATTCATAAGGATTTAATCATTGGATATGAATTGTGCATCTGCAATTTTAAGGTTTATTTTTGACCGTCTTCAGGTCGGCAATTTCAGAAATCGACATCATTTTTAACCTACAATGACCAAGATTTGTTAAATTTTTAATGATGCACTAATTGTAGAATTCATACTCAATTCAGAATTTACTTCCGCTACTTCATTATTTCTGTTATTTGCTTTTCATTTATATCATGAATCTTGTAACAAATCTGTAAGAACAAATATGGGGAGCTTATGATATTATCATAAGCTCCCCATTAATAAATTAGCTAAACTGGCATTTAAATCATACAAATGAAAAACACCGTTTTCACACGCAAAAATATCCAACAAAAAAAATTCGAAACTTATTAATTATTTCACTATACTAAATGACCACATTTTAATTACATCTCCAAATTTTACGTAAATTTCCAATTTTTTTTTTTACATTTTTCTCCATTTTGAGATCATACACACGATCCATTTCCATTTCACCCAGGCAGCAAGATCACACACATATAAATACAGCAGGGCAGACTACACCACTGCTCTTCACATATTAGGTGTAGTAGGGTGGCTCAAGTAGCATATTATATGATAGCAAGTAAGTAAAGTAGTGGTATAAAAAATTCATCTATTTCTCCCAGCCAGCAGAATACGAATAAAGAAACACAAAGGGAGCCTGCTGGACTGAATAGTTGAACTAAAAGTAAAAAGGGATCTCTCTATTCCCTAGTCGTCCCTTGTAAATTCTCATCTTTTGCTGCCGTTTTTTGGGTCAAATATATCTTCCATTTCATAATAGGTAATTATTTCTGGAGGACAGGAATCATTATTTAAATTAAACTGTGTAGGTTTGAAGATTGAAATGTGTTCCTTGTTTTGCAGGGTGTAATGGTTGTTCTTCCCCCTTTTGGAGGATATTATGTCACTTATTCGACACCTAGGACGTTATTGTTCCCAATTTTATATGCTATATGACCTCTCCTACTCCACGTCCACTTCGTCGTCGTCGAAGTTTCGAAGAACTTCGTCCCGTTCCTGTTGCTTGACCTACTAGATTTTTATTTTACCCAGTGGTTTGGTTCGACCAATGGGCGCCTGCCTATCCTGCAACCAGTCCTCCACCCACGACCACCAAGAGCAGAACAAAACACCTCCCAACAAGAACAAGGACAGCATAACGCCGACGACTACGACTCCTTCTTCTTCTCCGCCGGTGAACGTCTCTTCGTCCCTGGGCGCCGGGATGCGAGACGGCGAATCTGTTCCACACACGAACAATCACCACCACCATCATCACCGAGTCCACGGCAATAATAGTGCGACAACGGGGACGGCGGCGAGTTCCACGCCGAATAATCAGGACGGGACGTCCGCCGCTTCGTTGAAAGGGGACAAGAAAAACTTTTACTCGAGGATTCCACCCTTGGGAAGGGTTGGGTCTACTTCGGCGGATAAGGATAAAGGACCCAGCAGTGGGGGGAAGACGTCGTCGTCGTCGATAACCATTATCAAGTAAGGTTTACTTGTTAGTTTGTTTAATTTACATAAAACTGAGGAAACTCAAATGATGTCTAATTCTTGTCTCGAATATGAACAAAGGTTATGATTCGTGCTTAATTATATTGCTGATTTGAAGGAAAGGAAACTAGCAATTGGTTAATTTAATTTGGTTTACTAATTTTATTATGAACTCATTCAGAGATAACAACAATGCCTATTCGGAGTCCAAAATTGCGGCCTTATTCCAACACTATAAGGATCCCTTAGAGGACGCCGGTACGCATTTTTATATATCTTTATATTACAATTAATATTAATTAATTTGCGAATTTGTATTATTAGTCCTCGCTGAAGGGATCGATCGGTTGTGTAAAGATCTCGAAGTCAAACCTGAGGACTTTAAGATGCTCGTGCTCGCTTGGAAGTTTGGTAATTTTAATTAATCTTAAGATAGAGGGTAATATCTTGCTAAATAAAATAATTAATATATTTCAGATGCGGAACAAATGTGTCGTTTCTCTCGCCAAGAGTTTTTCCAGGGGATGAAAACCCTCAAGACGGATACGTTACCGGGAATTCAGGCTCGGCTTCCGGATATTGTGACCCAACTGGGAAATGATCCAGTCAAATTTAAAGATTTATATAGGTAAATGAATTATAGCACCAATTTTAGATAAGTTTGGTCAATCTGATAACAACAGTTTAAGCAATTTGAATTATCGTTTCTAGATTCAGTTTTAAATTTGGCCTCGAGTCTGAACTCAGTCAGCGCGTATTGCCTATCGAGATGGCGACGAGTCTGTGGCGTGTCGTATTTTCGCAAAAAGAGCCACCCATTTTAGAAAGATGGATCACATTTTTAGAGTCAAATCCAAGCATTCGTGGCATTCCGAGAGATACGTGGAATATGTTTCTGAACTTGGTAGAAACGGTGAGGGATAAAAAATGATATTTTCATTATGACCTTTTTTTACGCCAACTAACATTTGGAATTTGATTCTCAGGTCGGATCTGATCTGAGTAATTACGACGACACGGAAGCCTGGCCTTCTTTATTTGACGACTTTGTAGAATTTGAGAATGATGCTTTGAACCAAAATACAATTAATACCATCAACTCAACGTCTTCGGATGGAAAGCCTACATCGACCTCTCCGACAAGTAACCATCACCTCAACAACCGGCTGACTTCTCATCCGTTACAATAGAGCGATAGGATACCATTTAATTCATTCATTAACAAAGTACAAGCTGCTTATTTTACTCTGCTATGTGAAGCTAATACATGCATAAAAAATATTGCATAATATTGAGGAATAGTTAAATAGATACGTTACAATTCCGAAAAATACCTCAACAGAACCTCAACAAACAACCAAAGTCGGTGTCGTCATAATTCTTAATGAAGAAAAGTCGTGGTGAATGAATATATAATTAATTGTAATTTAGTTTAAAAAAACTCATAATTTTTTATCAAGCTACCAAAAATAAGGGCCTCCTCTAGAATATAGGGAAGAAGAACTCTCAATATTTACTATATAATTGAAAGTGTAATTATTATTATAAGGAAAAATAATAATTGATAAGAAAAGTCTCATCATCGAACCGGTAACTGTAGAATGTAATGTATGTATCGTGGGATTATGTACGTTCACTGTGGTCGTCATTCGTTGTATGTAAAATCGCATAGTTTTTTCGTGTCTCTTATTAGTTTAGGAGGTGGAGAAGAATATTGTCGATATTATTTTTAAACGAGGCGAAAAGAAGAATTTTTTGTTGTACTATAATAGTTAACGTCCTTGCTCATCTATATCTTGTCGTTATCTCACTCACTCACTTAAATGTATGAAAATTGTCGTCTTTAGTTTCTGGTGATGAAGAAACTTTAGACTGGAGAGAGAGAGCCTTTCTATTGCTGATGAACTTGTTATCGCACCGCATTTTTATCCACTTAATTTTTAATCATGGTTGGGCGTAACTTAATTATCCTTCTTTCTTAATTGTTGGTGTTTTTATGTTAACATTATATTATGACGTGTCGTCGTACGTAATATTTAGGAAGTGGCTAATTTCGAGGCATTTTTATTTAAAGACTGAAAATTGTGTTATACTTGACTTAATTATCGTGTAATAAATGGATAAAAGCAGACATTTGTTGATATTCATATATTTCATACAAATTAATTAAAAAGTAATGAACAATTCATTAAAATTACTTAGCGTTTAGAACCACTCAAAAGAGTGAGAAAATTAGTTTAAAAACATTTTTTAAGGCACTGATTTTGACATTTGCAAAATCAAGATAACAAGAGTGGCAGTATTGATGACTTATCGACATGATAATTTACTTGTTGGCTGATGTATCACATTATTTTCAGTTAATTGAAGTTGATGGATCCACTAATTAGATATCCAGTAATTTTGACTATTTAGTTTTTTGTACATTTTTATTCTTCATTCCTATCGAGATGTAAAGGACGATGCAGGCCACGAGGAATGAGATCACTGTTATCACGATGGGAAACCATTTATCTTGTTGGCTCTTCAACTCCCATGGGTCAACATGCTGGACAGGGCCGCTGCGACGGACACGTTTGCTATTCTCTGTCAAAAAGTAGAGGTCAAAGGTTATTGAACATGTTGAACTAATTTAATTTTAAGCAGAAATTAATTATTTACCAGAAGAGAACATCTTGAGATTCTTGTCGTCCATATCACTTCCTACGTTGGACCCGTAAAGATTGATTTCTTCGTTGTCCTCATCTTCAAAAACTACATCCTCTTCTTCGAATTCTTCACGAGATTGAATTTGCTGTTGTTGACGACGAATGTGTTGCGGGGGCATAAGTGGGGGTAGTTTTGGAATCTCTAGATTTTTGGGTCATCATGATCAGATTAGTTAAATAAATTCAAATCAATATGACTTCAACTGATTCTGTACCGTAAATTGTGCCTTGAACAACGTAGAATGCATTAATTTTAGGATTGTCTGCTAACCCCTAGAAAAATTCAAAAGTATTTATAAAAGGTTAATAATTTGCGGGTAATTGTTTTATAACTTTATCAAGTAAACATACCCGCAAAAATCTGAGATTAACTTTTCCGTTCCGAATGGGAACCTCGGAGTCATGAATTTTCAACTTTTTTGCATTGTTCTTCACTATAAAAGGGATGACCTCGTCATGTGCCGTGGCTAAACCTACTTCACGGTAAATATCCAAGTGTGACAGGATCGTGAAGTCGTCCAAAGCCACGTTAAATACCTAGAGAGAAACCATCCTGACATAATAATAACCTTTGACCTTAACACTCATTCTCCTCACCTTTTGTCCTGCCGATTTGAAGTAAACCTCGCTAAATTTAAGTACCAAAACATAGCTGCCATCCTTCCTCAGGGGAATTTCATATTCGAAAGAGTCATCCAACGTGTACCGTTCAGTCTGGTACAAAATCCCATCGTCCAGAGGGGCACGTTCAATATCGTACCGCATCCCATAGTCCGACCTCTCTCCTTCCTCTAATTTATCGGCGGCATAATTTATTCCGTAAATATCTCTGAAAACAAAACAAACAAATAAATAAAATTTCAAATTTCAACCAAAAAAATAATATTCCAATAACCCACCGATGCGCAGGACCCCCAGCGTTGACAGCAATGATCACTCTGGTCGGGAGGGGTGCTCTTTGAATCTGAGCCAAACTTAACTCGAGAAAGAGCACGATGAGAAATAAGTTTCCGAACATTTTTTTACAAAAAAAACTAGATTTTTAAAGAAAACAAAAAACAGAGAGGATTTTTTTTGCAGAGTTCACCTGCTACACTCTCAACTTGAGTGTGGTGAGTTTTTATTAGTTCGGTTGTCGTGTCATTTCTATCGACGGACGGATGGACGGCGATGTGTTTTTTCTGGTGCTTTTCTCTCAGAGTGAAAGTATTAGTGAAAGTGGACACTTGTTTTCCTTCCTTGGGTCCTCTTTCCTATCAGACTTTGTCAATAAATAATATGCAGGATGGCAGGATATTAGCTAAAAGCAGGGTCAGCTACAAACACGGCAAGAAATGAGACGCCCCCAATAATAATCCAATACCTAAAACTTTCAAGTTCCATGTGTACGTGTGTATGCAAATGTGTATAAATCTATGCCGTGCCAAATGCTGCCAACTGAACTATTACCTGTAATATTGCTATTGAATCGAGAATTGAATCGACACAAACAAACATTCGGAGTAGCCATGCATGAAAATTACTTATACGACTGGACTGGACTATCCAAGAGGGGAAATACAATGGTGTCTGTGGTTTTGTGTATGGTTTTGTGTTCCAGGAAATTGCAACGTGTAAATAAAGGGAGAGGATTAGTGTTGCACTTTTTATTAGAATATTTTTTAGTTATACGATTAGTTGTGTAATATAATGAAGGGTAGAAAAAGAGTCAGGTTTCGTTTTTTTGGGGCGGATGAGATAAATGGTAACAAGTGAAGAGAGTGGTAGAATTTTAACATGTTTTTCATGAAAAATGTAATTTTCTATGATTTATAGTCAAATTTAGGAAATTATGCTGGTTTTACTGTGATTCTAAAGGAGGATAAGTAAGTGTTTATTATTTATTTGCAATATGCAAAATATTGCATGCAAAAAATTCGTGCAACTTTGGGGCAATGTGCAAAATTGGGGTGAAGAGAGACCCGCGTAATCTTAATTCTATTTCTGAACTTGTCGTTTGCACAACCGCTATAAACTTGCAAGAATTAAAGTTAAAGTTTAAAGTTAACTAAATAGCAAATCAAGTTACTTAAATTTTAGTTGAGTCTTCAAATTTCAAATATTAACGTAGATTATGAGAAGAAATTTTACAACAACGTGTAGAAGCTATTATTTTTGTTGACAAAAATTAATTGCTCATTTTACAATTTTAAGATTTTTGAAATAACTTTAATTAAATCACAAGTATTAAAACAATCAATATGATTTCCATTAAATTTTCCAAGACGAAAGGACCTTCTCGCGTATTAAAGGATTCCAAGTTGAGAGATGACTCTACTCGTGATTTGGACGAGGAGACTGATTTTGTAACGTCCGTCGATAAAAGACAGATTCACGGGTAAGTTCAGAAATTAAATCATTATTTATGGTGGTTCTCATGTTGCATTTGACTAACGACTTATACTAATCTATTCTTCAGAACTAAGAAGAAAGAAGTAAAACTACCCCTCGTAATTCCTCTAATTACCAAAAATGAGTGGCGCATGGACATGGACCGTAGAGCAGAAGAAGCGGCGGCAGCAGCAGCAGCAAAATCAACAGAAGATAAGCCAGCTGTTAAAAAGGAGGATGTAAAACTCTCCTTGGAAGATCAGGCCATCCAAGAGCTTTTAGGTAACCAAACAAAACGAACAACTTTTCATTGTACAAATCAGAATCAAATTGTATTTGTAAGACAAATATTCAATTATTTAGGAGTATCAGCCAATAATAAAGTAGAAGATGACCCCGAACATATTCCACTCCTCCTGCAAAACCAAGTTCCCAAAGGGTTCGAGGAAGAAGAAAATATGGATGTTTCCCTCAGACCGGAAATGGTACGAAAACTAATCGCATTTATTTTATTGTACTTTGGTTAACTGCACGAAATCATAAAATAATCAATGTATTTCTTTATGAAACATGTTCTTCATATTTCGTGCATTTCTTCAAGCACTTGTTTAATTAATCCATGGCCTATGTAATTATTAATTTCAATTTTTTTATATATCTACAGTCGACTTTAGAAGATTACGAAAAGATTCCCATAGAAGAATTCGGCATGGCGATGCTGCGTGGAATGGGGTGGTCAAAGACGGAAGGAATCGGCCTCAAGAATAAGCAGTACGCTAATCTTTTTCCTTTTACTGTGTCCACTACTCATTGTAATGAAGGGTCCTCTTTTCTTTCTTTTAGACATATCGAAATTGTAGAGCCACAACTCCGGCCGAAAGGCCTCGGTCTTGGAGCAACCATCTCCACCCAAGTCCAAAACGGAATCCAGAACAGCTCCGGTCCTGCGAGTGGGAAGGATAAAAAGGAAGAACTATTATTTAAAATCGGAGCAGGAGCGTGCATTCAACGTGGCGCAGATAAAGGGATGTATGGCAGGGTTGAAGCGTTTGACGAAGATAATAATCGCGTCGTGATAAAGTTAGCGATCAATGGAAAAATGTCAACCGTGTCAAAGTTCCATATCGTTCTCGTCACCGAGTCTGATTACAAGGGGAAGTCGAAAGTTTTAAGTAAGTACTTAAATTCTATATACGTACTAATTGTCTACTAACGTTTAATTAACTTTAATTTCAATTCCAGATTACGACCAATACTCGGAATATAAGGAAATACACGATGCCAAAGATAAGGATAGGATGAATCGTGAGGCTGCCGAGAGAGAAGTCGCCGCAGCTGCCTCCTCTTCTTCGAGTGATAAGAGAAGATCAAAACATAAATCGTCGAAACGAGATGATGATTACTACAACTCCTCACATAAATCGTCACATCATTCTTCTTCCAAGAGTAGAAACTGGGTCAGGCCTCATTTGAAAGTGAGATTCATTGACAAAAAGTACAAACATGGGAAATATTACGAAAAGAAGGTAAGCATTAAACAAATTATCAGTAAATATGTGAATTCGCCCAAGCTTTGCAACTGTGCAAGGTCGTATAGTTTTATTTTAATTTTCATAAACCTGAACAACTTCACTAATATTTTATTGTTAATTATTTGCAGTTTGTCGTCGAAGACGTCATAGGTCACGATAGATTCATCCTTCGCTCCGATGGTGGGGGTTCTACATTTTTGGAGGACATTACCACATCTCAGGTGGAGACCGTGATTCCGAAACAGACGGGCGCTGCAGTATGTATACTTGAAGGTCGTCAGAAGGGCAGGATTGGCGAACTGGTGGAGAGAAACCGATCTCAGGAGGTCGCAATTGTGAAAATACCCGACGGCGCCGTGGTCGAGTTGAGTTATGACGATATTTGTGAATTCGTCGGGGATCCAGAAGATTATTATTAACGATTTCATTAGTATAGAAATTAATGTTTTATTTTATTTTATTTTATTAATTTTATGTTACATTATTCTGTTATATCACGTCCAATTTTTGACGAAATATATAAATGAGATGATTTTAGTAAAACAAAATTCTTGATAACTTTTCAATGAAATGGGCATACCGTGTATGCCATACACAGCGTTGGTAAATATCGACCCACATATCTCTGGGTGACTAATAGTAAAGGCAAAAAAACACAACACAAAGATCACATGCTCACCCACGACCCACAACAACCAAAACAAACCACAACTTGGTTGGTTCCAAAATTTTCTCTTGGTTTTTTTCATATTTTCGAAATTATTATTTCTGTCTGGACAAAGCTTTTAAAATTGGATACTGTTCGCCCCAATACAATTATACGATTTATAGGATAAGGCATATACTAAATATTTAGGTATTTTTATAAAACGAATAGTAACTAAATGATCAAATAATAAAATTCTTGATACACGATGAAAAATAATCTATTAAAAAGCATTGAAAAATATTACACATTTCACTAAAAACCAATTATCGACTTTTCAGTCAGTTCCATTTAATAACAATTTTCTTTTCCAGATAATGGATCGATTGAAGTCAGTGCCTTATAAATTATGGCGTCGTCGAAGCGGAAACAGCCAAATATCCGACCAAAACCCTCCCACCTTATCATCCCCCACGGAAGATGACGACATTTTCGAAGAAGAAAGGTCACCCCTCGAACTCGCCACTGAAGAGAACGCTCATCTTCAAGCCACCGTGATCAAGTTGACCCAAGATCTCGAAAGTTTGCAAAATTCACACCTCTCCCTAGAGTCAAAGGTGGACGATCTAGATCAAAAATTGCAGCTCGGTATGTAGTAAACAATTAACACTTATTAAAGGACACATAAGAACTTCCCCAAGATTATTTGACACTTTATCAATCTATAAGGTTACGACAAATGGCCGAGTTACAAAGTAAATTTTCATTTTTAGAAAACTAAAAATTGTTGAAAATATGCCATTGGTTACAGTTTTGGAAATGTAATTTTGTAACCGTCATGTCCGTCTGTCTGTCCGTCTGTCTGTCCGTCCGATCATTTTACGATAACTTTCGTTAAACTCGGCCTAGCGACTTTAAATTTGGTATACATGTAGTATGTGACAAATGAGGAGTTAAGTTTGAAGATGGGCGAAATCAATTAAGTGGTTGACCTGTGGTGGTCATCTGGGTGGGTGGAGTATTTCAAAATCAAAATCTTTTAAAAGACACAAGAGTTACCTAGATACTAAATGTCAAGCAATCGTGGAACTTCCCCTTTTTCGTGGCCCCCTAGCGACGATTTCGAGCCAAAATCCCCGGCCCCTTTATTTTTGCAATTTTTCGAGTATTTAAATATCGTAACTTGGTGATTTACAGCCAAATAATCAAATGTTTAGATTTTAGCCCGAAACATGGCTTTATGTGTCGTCATGTCTGTTTGTCTGTCTGTCTTTCAATAACTTTGAACATTGACCGATTTTGACCAAATTTGGTGACAAAATTTATCTGCATAATGCAACGACCAAGTTCGAAGATGGTGCCAATCAAAAAGGAGTTGGACCAGTGGGGGTCACATACATGTCAGGTGGGGTCGTTGATGCAAAGTATTCCAAATAATCATACGAGGCATATTCGAAAATTCGGTACAAGCGTCCCAACGTAAATGTATGTCATAATGTGGAATCATAAAGGGGAATCATGAGTTTTTGTATCAGAGGGACCCTATGGGGCGACCCAGACCGATTTTTAGAAATCATCTTAAAAAACTGAAATTCGGCACGGTGATACTTCATGGCTTCGCATGAACTAATATAAAGTTAAAAGTGAGCAGAGCGTGACCATATTCAGATTATATTTAAGTGTTTGATTTTTCGCCGTGGTAGGCTAGGGCGCCGAGGTAGGGATTTTTGACGAAAAACCTGTTCTTGACAAAAAAATCCAGTGGCCGTCGGAAAAATCGTACACAGTCGTACGATTACTCATTTTTCTTCTAAAGACATGTCGCATCCATTAAAGGAATACTTAGTGTTTTCATTATTTTTTTCGCATTGTAAAATAGTTTACGAAGAAAAAATAAATAAGGGGTCAAGCCAAGGTTGCTTGACAACTTTAGGTTGCAACAATTGCTAAGACGACTAAAAAAACCTAATTTTCGAAAAGCCTAGACTTTTGAGGTCATGGAAGCAACTGGCGTAACCTTGTATTATGATAAAGTGTCAAGCAATCTTCTTAAAAATTGTAAGCTACTCCTGTTTTTTGGCTATAAAATCTCGCGGTAAAAAGGTTTCCACCTGCCCCACACAGTTCGCACCCACTTCGATTCAAAACCCTATGTCTAAAGTTTTAAGTTGCCATAAGCTTTGAATGGAATTGGGTGCGAACTGTATGGGGCAGGTGGAAACCTTTTTACCGCGAGATTTTACAGCAAGTAAAATAAGAGTACGTGATTTTTGACAAAATCTTTTAATTTTACAGTTTTAAATCGTACAAAAGTTTTAAGTTAAGCTTTTTAATACAGTACAATAAAGTGGTTGTTTCTATCCAGTAAAATTGGTTCGATTGAAGTAGGATTCTAGCTTGGAATTCCTTGTTTCACCCTAGTGCAGTGCTACATTTTGTTGCTACGGTTTATTTAGTAATAAATCCTGGTTCGGGCTACGCGAAGCTGTACTGATGGATATTTTAAATGTGAGATTTTTTGGTTGGCAACCAGGTGACCAGTTTTTTAGATACATTTTTGCAAAATTTCATAAAAAACCCTCTCGGGATTTTGGCCATTCCTCTAAAAGTCCATCGAGCCGCACCTCAATTTTTTTATATTGTAATTATCGATACCGGTTACGGTAATGATAAAAATTTTGAGATGCGGCTCGACTCGATGGACTTTTCCTGAAATAAATTCCCAAAGTTATGCATTTTTTGGGCCCACAAAAAAGGGGAAGATCGTATATGTTCTTTCACAATTTGAAATACACCGAACTTGTCTAATTGTCAGAACGACGCCGAGTCGAATGGCAGAAACGATTTTACGAAAAGAAAATTGTCGACGTGGCCATGGGTGTGTTTTCATCATCCGACAATGATCACGGAAGGTGCGACCCGGACCATCTCCTCGCCTCCTTGTCGCACGACTTCTACAAGGAAACGATTCTCGAACTGGTCGCGGAGCAGGAGCGGAAAGACGGTCAAATTCAAGATATGAAGTCTTCCTTCGAAGAAGAAATCAAAAGGTTGCAGACGAGACAAGAGGCTGACCTTGCGGATACCGTGGAAGCCCATTTCCTCCAAGTAGGGATTTAAAAAATCAAATAAACTGTGATTTTTGATGTCGAAATAAATATGAATTTTGTACTCTGCATTTTTTAAGGTCCAGCAGTTGACCCAAGGTCAAGAAGAATTGATCCGCGACCTGTTAAGTGGTTGTGAGCAAGGTCTCTTTAAAGAAATGAGGGAAGAATACTTGATTGCATCGGAGAGGAACGTAGAACTCAAGACGACGAATGGAAATAAGATCTGGGTCCAGTTTTCTAGTGAGCAAACTTATCTCAAATTCAATTTTAGCGAATTAATTACCCATTTTAATTTAATTTCAGAATTCTCCTCTCAAAAGAAGGGCATCATTATTGCAGTGATTTCTATTGTGACCGTAGCCACTGCAGGGTGGGCAAGTTGGGGCTTTATCACGTGGGTGTGGCCACGTCTCATCATTTTCGCCGACTCGGTACTCGCCAACCCACAAACGCTGTCCGTTTGGATGACGTATCTCGTCGAGCTGCTAAACTCCCCACAGTTTCAAACCTTTGTTCTCGCCTGGGAGCAAGGTCAGCCGGTGATGAATTGTCTCAAACCATTTCTAAACACGGCCCTCCTCGCATCCGCATTACAACTGGCTCCCAACTTTTTGTCGCAGTTGAAAAAACGAAAATCGGGAAATACTGCAACGTTTTAAATTATTAGGTGAAGTCCAGTTTTATTTTAATTGAAATAATTGAAACTGGACATATTACTTAATACCAAATTATATTATTTAAATGTGTTACTTAATTATGATGATTGATCAGTTACGATCATTACAAATTTAGAGCAAGAAGGTAGCGAAAAATAATGTAGAGATAACGTATAATTTAAAGGGTCAACGTGCACTTGGAAATATTAACTCATGGTTGGCTTGACCGTCACAAATTTAGTTATTGGAAGTGAAAATACATATGTAGAAAGATAAGATGTGAATAATAATTAAATGCCTTTCCAAACTTGTGTAAACTCATATACAGAATAATAACGTCACAAATTTTATTCACAAGATTCTAGTTTCGCTTTAGACATAATAGATGATCAATGTGATGACCATAACGGTGAGAGTGATCAAAACAACGAAAATTTTGATAAAATTGTTAAATATTTTTAAAATTAAGTTTATTATCTTGATTCTGCTGTTAATGAATGACTTAATCCTTAATTATTAATTTATTAATATACACAGTCAACAGTGCTTAGTACATAAATAAAACAAATGACACGCTATAATGCATATAAGTATGTAACCCCGTCCAGGATGTAATCTTTGCGTTCACAATAGTTTACGCACAGTCAGACAAATGAACTTAATAAAATTAACTGTAAACTCAAAAATATGGTATATTTTTTTTAACATTTCTAAGTATTTTCCTGCGTAAAAATCTGGCCTTAAAATTAATCCCCCTTTGGAGGCAACCTCTCCTCAATCATATCCTCCAACTGAATAACTTTCTTTACTTCATCCTCCACAAATTTCCTCATCGGTTCTTCCAACGCATCCACGATCTGCTTCCGCAACAAATTCGGAATAATATTGACCAACGCTTCGATGACATAGTCCATCGTCCCAATCCCATCCGACGCCACGGCAATATTTCCCACTTCCAACTCAATCCCATCAATGGTCGTTTCCTTATCCAGATTAGCAGGCTGTCCCACATTCACAACGACACTCACGTACTCCACGCTTATCTGAAAAGTACCCCGTTTTCCGATAAGGTCTCTGAAAATGCCCCACCTCCAGCGCACCACGCCCCGCAAATCGCTCGCCCCCATGGCCACAGATACCCGGATAACGTTCTCCTCAAAAGTTACGACGACCGGTCCGGTCCGATGGAGGGAGGCGAGGCCGTGCAAAATCACGGAGGAAATTTCAAAGTTCCCGTAGCGCCAGGAGGCTAGGTGATTATCCGGAATGGGAAAAGGGTCGAGGCCTTTTTCTCGGACGTAGATACGCGCCGAAGATAAGAACATATCGATGGGGTGGATGGAATTGGGGAATTGTTGCGGGACAGAGCGTCCTTGTCGGTTCAGTTCGCCACGAATTTTCCTCTCCACGTCGCCCAAGATGAGAGGTTTGATCGAGTCGAAGAGGAAGGGTCCCATTGTGTTGACCATGCCCTTATATTTACATAAATTTTAAATTGTGTCCGTTGACAGATAAGATGTTATCAGTCAATTAATAAGCTTTAGCTTTAACCTGCACGACAGGGCCGAGGAAGCCCATCTTATCACCGCCCAATTGCATATTAAGATCACCGAATTTCACGTCCATGTTGACCTCTTCGACTTGCAGGGTACCATCGGAATCGACCCCGAATGATACTTCAGATTCGGTAGTGACATTGCTCACAGTCACGGAAAAGTTACCGTTGGCTCGGTAAAACCAGGAGGATGTTTGGAACAACCCGTTAACAAAGAGTTGGTCGATCGAGACGATAAGGCCAACCTGATGTCAATCAAGCATCACATACATATATTTGCATAATATTTAATGTTGATTATGTAAATTAATACATGACAAGTTAGTCAACCTTCAACTCCGAAAGGGTGACCTTGACCTGATTCAGACGAAATTTGTTTAACCCGTAGAGCGAAATGTTTTCGAATTTCATCTTCATTCCGCTGAAAGTTTGTTCCTGATTGGGGACACGGAGTGGTTCCACGATTAAGGCGTCGAGGCCCATCCCCTCTAAATTATTAAATTATTTAGAACAAATTGACATATGTAAAACTTACACCAAAATTTCTGAAATTTCTATAATTACTGAAGTTTCTGAAATTTCTAAAATTTCTTACCCGGCACCCCGATGGGATCATCTTGTTTAAAATGTCGGATAAGGGCTCTCACTTTCTCGCCGAGTTGGGCATCGATCTTGAAATCGGAACCGTTTCCCATGCCAGAAGTAAAGGAGGCGAGGTCAAGGCCTTGCAGGAGCTCGTCCAGTCCACCATCTGAATTTGGTATTTATTGTGAATGCATTATTTAAGTATTTATGGGTAAAATAGATATATGCGTGCAGTTTTATGCCTTATTTTAGCCATTAATTAATAATCATCCATATGCAAGTTTTGTATAACTCAATAAAAAGATGATACCGTTTTTCTAAACTTCGTAATTTTTTATGGTTTACAATTTTAAAATTTCCAATTTCTTAAATATCATGTTTACAACAGATAGATAACTCTTAGCATTGTAAAATTTACAATGCTAAAAGTTTTGTAAAATATCTAAAGCATTTAATGCTTTCGTATAACTTTCTAGTTCAGTATGATTTAAACGCCGATTTCAGATTTTTAATTTATCCAGAAAGTGTTAAATATGTTATAGATATCTCCCTTGCTGTTTGGTTTCGACATATGCAAATTCAACCCTATTTAGTTAATTCATAGTTGCATTTAAGATCAATTTCTTGGCCACGATTACGGAATCAATAATACTCTCGTGTCCTATATATCCTTACAAATATGTTCTTATTAATTCGGGAAATATCTAAATAATTGCATATTTTTAATAATTTCATATTTAAAAAATATATCAATCAATTGTCTCGTCTCACTCACCACTTCCATCTTGTCCTCCCAAACTTGCCCGTGTTCCAAACACCAGGATCAAAAATACAACGTACATCTGCATTTATTTATAGTAAATGCAGGAAGAAATCTAATTATTTTAAATTGACCCACAAAAAAAATTTGAGGAGTTTGTAAAAAATAATAATTAAGTCATCTGCTTAAGATTAGATGCACAAATCTCGAGGACATCAATAGATACATATGTGCGTATATTTATTTAAAATTACTATATCCATGTACTGATTTGTATTGAGTGTTGTGTGTAGTAAAAAAGCAGTGCTTACTTTAATTGACGGGTCAAAGGTTATCCATCCATTAGATGAGACGCGGTATTCACCCATTTGTGAAGATGTAGATACACATATTTCACATTATGAAGATTACATTAAAACCAGTGTTTCTTTTTGTGCACAATACTATTTTTATACATTCATGCAGTGCATAAAATGCATACAATGCACAAAATGCATGATTTTTGTGTATTTTCGTGCAATTTTCTAGATTTTTTGTGGGGGTTCTTAAACGTTTAAAAACATTTTAGTGTACTGATTTCGTCCAGGTATTTTTTAACAGCAGAAACACCGATGAAAACATACATTCGGATTTCTTATAAAATTAAATTTGCTATGCATAATTCGAAAAAGTCAAAGCCCTCAGAAAGATTGACACTTTACATACTCACATAATTAGTCCGCCTCCCCCTCTCAACCTCAATGTGACAGTGATGAAGATGACGACGATAAATTCGAAAATGTATGTGAATGTAAGTGACATCCAATTTTATGTCCTGTTGATTTTGATTTGGCAGAGCTATTTAACTCCTTCACTCTCCTACATTTGTACATCTGTCCGTCGTCTCTCCTTAACTTTAAACAATGGAAGAATGTCTGCATCGAGAGAGATAATTATAATTAGTAATGAAATGAATGCGAAAAACGAAAAAAATAACAAAAACAAAACAATCATTCCGTTCCTTCTCATCGTGTCACATTAGTACAGACAACAGAAAGAGAGTGACATGTGACACATGCATGAAAAAATTATGCCATTTAGATACTTAAAATTGTTGCGAATTAGATCGAGAAAGAGTGAACGATTACATGTGCAAAAGTAAAATTGCGTTTCATGTGCAAAAAAACTGCCAGGATTTCGCAAATTGTCCAGGCCAGGATTGTAAAATAACTTTTTTATATATAATCCAGACCATGAAATTATAATGATACACAATACTTTTTGGATCACTTTTCAACTGCCTGAGAAATATTTAGGAGAGGGTGTAATCATCAATTTTTGGTCCTAATTTGGCAACAAAGTCGCAAATAACTCCAATTGTCAGACATCTTTTGTGTCAAGATTTTATCACGCACATGAATTAAAAGTGTCATCTCTGCTCTAATGCAGCGATAACACACATGTGTGCAAGCTGACTTGTTCCTGGTCAAGAAGTTGGAAAAAATGTGCCATTGTTGTGTAATGAAATGTAATTCAATTTCTTGAAGTATTTTGCATCCACACCTCTGCAAAATTTGGCTACCCACCCACTCGTCAGTTATGTTATTTACTAATGCATTAATGTACCACTTAATAACGCGGAAGTCTCGGGAGGGGTTCGTCATCCACTTTATTTGTAATCAACCAATGTCAAGGTGAAATAAATAAAATGCCGTCATCTGCTAACTTAATACTTAACTCTCATTATGTTATGTGTAATGACAAGAAATCAATATTAGGAATTAAATGGGGGCAAATCAATACCTAAGTGGATGAAATTGACCAGATTGATTGAATATTTTCTGAGAAAAAGATGTAAATAAGTGAATACTTCAAGATTCTATGTTTGCATGCATGAAATTTACGACGAAATCAAGTACAGAAAATTTGCAGGTAAAATATAGTTTTCTGCCTTTTTCTAGCAGTTTATTATTTTCCGACCGATAAAAAAGTAATAATCCCTATGCATAACTGGATACAAAGATGATGCCGTTTTTCTTAAAAAATACGCCCAGCATGTTTATTTTCTAAAACTTTTAGAATTTTAAATGCATCCAACTTTCTAGACTAGTATGATTTAAACCCCGATTTCAGATTTGCAATGTATCCAGAAAATGCAAAATAAATTAGATATATCCCACACATATCCCCACAGATTTAGACAAGAATGCCAACTTTTTAGGATTGACTGCATGGACTAACTGCATATCTATTCCAGATTTACAGATTTTTAGTTTGTCCAAAAAATATAAATTATCTTAGATTCCATCAATTTTTCTTGCTTTTTAGCCCGAGTCAGGGCTTATGGAACCATCATGTCCGTCCGTCCGTCCGTCTGTCCGTCTGTCCGTCTTACGATAACTCTCGTTAAACTCATCCTATCGACTTGAAATTTGGTACACATGTAGTATGGGGCAAATGAGGAGTTAAGTTCGAAGATGGGCGAAATCGGTCAAGTGGTTGACCAGTGGGGGTCATATAGGTGGATGGGGTATTATGCATCAAAATTTCAAAATTGTCATAGAAGGCAGAAATTTGGCACTGAGGTTGCTAATGGTGTCTAATGAAAGAGTATGAATTTAAGTTGTTGGAAAAAATTTTATTTTGAAAGACCCTAGGGGGTGACCCATACTGATTTGTCAAAATCGTCATATCGAGTTGAAATTTGGTAGATAGGTTGCGTATGGGGTTTAAGGAAGAACATTAAATGAAATTGGTCAAATTTTTTATCTGGAGGGACCCGAGGGGGTGACCCATATCGATTTTTGATAATCATTTAATTGAGCTGAAATTTACCATTGACGTTTCTAATAGCTCCTAATGAAATAATATGAAGTTAAATTAGTAAAATTTTTATGTGGAGCGATCCTAGGGGGTGGCCCATACCGATTTTTATAAATTGTCTTAAAAAGATGAAATTCGGTATGGTGATACTTAATGGTCTCGTATGGAAGTATATCAAGTTAAAAGCGAACAAAGTGGAACCAGAGTAGCCTAGGGGGTGACCCATACCGTTTCTAAAAGTAGCTATTTTAAAAATTGGTAACTGATATTCGAGAAATTGGTCATACTTGAATTGGCGAGATGAGAAGAAATAACATTAAAGTGAAAGCTATTCATTGCGTTTTCTATACAGTTCAAAAAGCCACGCAAAAAGCCAAATAGGCAAATAGGAACAAATAGCAAAAAGGCTGACTTTTTGCACACACTGGTCACCCCCACTGGTTTGGAAAACGGGCGTAGACGACTAAAAGTTGGCGTGGTCCTGCAGGGTTAGATTAGCTTAATAAATGTAAAGTAAACTTTAAGATTTTTTTTGCCACGAGGACCCAGTGGGGTTTTTGGAATTGGTTAAAGAAGCTGCAATTTTGCAGCGACGATTGCGAATAATTCGCAATCGACAAAAATTTTCCCTTAATGACCGGTACCAACTACTATTAGTAGTTGGTACCGGTCACTTGACAAACATTTAGAAGAGGGCTCTGTCCCTGACTCGGGCAATATAAACACTGCACACTGTAGGTTTTTTAATACACATACTTCTCTTTATTATACTTTTTCGACATATGCAAATGCAACCCTAATTAATTTATAATTGTATTTAGGACCAATTTCTTGCCCGAGATTACTGACTCAATAATATTCTCGTCTCGTCCAAATTTTTACAAATATCTATTTTACAAATATTAATTTGTTACGTTAATCGCGAAATAATTGCATATTTTTGCAATTACACATTATTGCTTCACATCTGTCTGTCCGTGCGTGAAATGGATCACTTATTACTCACTTCACTACTCCGTTCGAGAAGAGCTGATAAATAAATACATCATCATCATCATCATGGGCGAGCATTTGCTTAATGGAGATGAAAATGATGAATTAATTACTTTTGCTCATTAGTTACTGCGAGTTTAAAAATATTTACCTGCGGCTATCTTCTATGTTTTTGATGGATATGCATTTCAGCCCATTTTTGGCCACTCATTCATTTCATCTCTCAATCAATGTGTGTGTGCGTTGGCTCTAAAAAAACATGGATTGTCGTCTGAAATAAATGGAAATGGAAAGTTGACATAATTGGGGTTGCGGAATAAAGTGTTTTAAAATTAAAACAATGCATCTGCTAATGGCCATTTAATTATTGGCAGTTTAGAGAGTTTAATTGTCACCCCGTGTCTGATGATAAGTGTGCAAGGAAGGATGCTATCTTTTCCAATCCACCCACCCACCCATTTTATATATAATGGATTCGGTCATTGTTTTGTTGGGATGATGCAGCTTCTCCTCGCTAAATATGGACTGGATTCGTGTCCATTAGAATAAAGTGGATACTATGTAATAGTAATACAGTGACAAGTCGTATTTATGCAAATGTGGGCTACAGGGTTTCATGAAATGGTTGAAATAAGACAGGAACGAGAATTGTTGTGAATGCATGTGCATTTTGTACAAAAAAAACAATTTTAGAATTTTGTGTGCATGCTCCTGTAAAAAAGATATTTTGAAATTTTTTATACATTTCGTGCAAACAAATTCATTATCAGTTTTTTTAAAATTTTGTTTCGTTTATAAAATGTGACAAAAGGCATTCAAAATTATGGACCAAAAGACCCTCTATCTGAAAACTTTACTTTATTTATATAAAACTAACTAAATTAAATTAAAGGCGTATTAAACTAACATCTTGTTTTATGTTTAATGGTAATCCTTGATTTTATGCAGCAATAATTATTTACATATATGAAATTTATCAGTAAAACAAAATTTAAAAATGTGCAAAAACCTTGTTATCTTAGCTCATGCATGTCCGATCGTGAATACTGCACGAAATGCACTTAAACATTAATATTTCACAAAGCCTGCCAAAGTGAAACACTGGGCCGAAACGGAATTTGTATTTATATAATGTGCTAATAATTTAAGCTACAATAATTTTAGCAGCATTATTTTATTTTATGACCGTTTCCTATATTCATCTTCACCTGTAATCTTCACCTACCTGCTGGCAACCAAGAATCAAAATCTGTGCATGAAAATGAATTACGAATCCTACACATTTAACTTGGCAGAAAAGCCTGCAATTCGACAATGTACACACACATTTCATGTAATAAGTGAATGTTTACGTGGTAAAATTTCAATAAATCATGAGATGTCCACTTCTACTTACATACGCAAAATTGTGCTACATTTGAAATACTTGCAATTTCAAGAAGCCAGCCAGATGCACAATAAGTAACGAGCAAACATGTTTAAATGTACGTTCGGTCATCATCATCATCTACATTATAATACAAAAATAAAGCCTTATTCTTCACCGTAAATATTGAGTCATCGTCATCTAAATGATGAGATAACGTCGTTGTCGTTTCGTGTGTGGTGATGGGATTTTTCATTCTTTTTCTTCTCCAAGAATCACAAAATAGTCGTGTCTCATCGTAAATAGATTTCATTTTAACGTGTATGTAAATAAATTTGCATATGCAGACAAATTCAATTTAGGTAAAATGTATTGTATTGTATTTTTAGTAAAAATGTTGCCTATCATGTTTGCCAATCTGTACAATACTATTATTATGACTCATTTTTATTAAAGGGCTGTCTCGTTAAAAGCAATGTCAACCAGATTTTGGTTGCCAATTTAGTTAGTGCATGTCGTAATTTTTATTAGATAATAAATAAGGATGCGAAAATATAAGGTTGTATGGGAAATAAAAATTGTTACTGGAGAAGAAAAAATGAGAATTTGCTGGAATTTTACGTAATTTATTTAGATTTATGAATTTTGAAAATTTTGCACAACTAGACGTTGAAATTATTTTTTGGTCAGAATTATATTACTTTAGTGTTAAATTAGATGACGCATTACCACATGTCAATTTTACAATGTCAATTTTAATTTAAATTTAATTGTATTTATCGATTCAAATTTTAAAATATTAAATCATTATTTGTATATTCATATATTTTATTCAATTATTTTATTTCATTTTGAATGTTTTTGTGGAATAAAATATATATTTCAAAATATGAAATCATCATTAATATCACATCTATTATTAAATTATTTTTGTATATATTTTATTCCACAAAAACATTCAAAATGAAATAAAATAATTGAATAAAATATATGAATATACAAATAATGATTTAATATTTTAAAATTTGAATCGATAAATACAATTAAATTTAAATTAAAATTGTGATATGTATGGTCTATGTATAATCTAATTTAACACTAAAGTAATATAATTCAGACCAAAAAATTATTTCGACGTCTAATTTGTGAAGAATATGCAAAATCCATAACTCTAAATAAAGTTCGTATTTAAATAGCAAATATTTCCAATTTGTAACTTGCAAATTCCCATTCTTTTACGTGGCAAATGTTGTAATAATATTTAAATTAATTTTCCGATATATTAAATTATTTTTGAAAATTTTTGTTATAAATTTTATATCATAAATGCAACCATAAACGAAACGAGTATAATCTCTTGGACCAAATTGTTATCGGAAATATTATAAATCGAAATGGCGAACCTTTCTGTAAATATTATTCTCTCTGTCGTCTCTTGGCGTTGATCTCATCTCGTGACAAGTGATTGACAGCAAATGAGGTGAAAAATAATATAATCCTGAAACCACCACATATTTACCACCTCGATCGCTTCATGTATTTACAATGGACACAATTCATTTTATTTCATTTGAGGGGCACGCTTCTAATTGCAATTGTATAATTTCTTTCATGTAATGTAATGACAGCAAAGAGGAAAAGGTGCACGATGTGATCAAGTGGCTTAAAATGGTGTAAATATTAATCTTTTCGGTCATCAGGTCATGCCACTCATTCGGCGGTATGAATACCATACACTACTCCACAAGCAAATAATACTATTAAAGGCATGGGGATTTGTTGTGCATGAAATTGTGTGGAATAAAATACACACTACCAATTTTGCACAATTTATCACTTATCAAAACCGTTTTGATAAGTGAAGTGATTTTCATGTTAAACGAACATTGAATTTTGGCAGAAATGAGCGTCGCTGTGGATAAGTTTGAAGCTTTTATCGGAAAAATATCTGTACTCTAAACGGAAATATTTCTGTGTACAAGAATTTAAAAAAAAATCGAAATCTACAAAAGCTAAAAAAAATGTAAAACCTTAAAATCTGCAAAATTGCAAAAGCAACTTAATTGTATCTAATATTTATATTATGAGAGATTGCCTTATTATGCAAAATATAAATTCTTTTCCCATTTATTTATTACGAAAACAAAATATTAAAAACATATTTACAAATATTCTACAATTACGAATAAATTTTTTACCAAAAAATTCGAAAAAATGGCTCATAATTAACCGGACAATTAGCTTTTATTGTAGTAAAATATCATGCAAAAATTTGTAACCGTCCTAATATTACTTACGTATCGGCTCACGCCACCGCCGCCTAGTCAAGTATCGCGAAGCCATTAACAACGTCCATTCATTTTCATTACGCATTCGCACAGTCAGATTTATTTATCCTTATGCAATTTACAATTCGAAACCATTGTGTCCCCGCACAATGAGCAGTATCCAATTTGCTACCAGCGAAAAGAAAGGCTTTTGTTACCATTTTTGCGTACAGTGTGGTCTTTGTTGTCGTTTTCTTCTGCTGCTGCGATTGCCACGCAGGTGGTTGATCTGATTCATTTGCATATATGCATAATAATGACCAAATGCACTTATTATTAAGTAAGTATTAATAAATTCCGAGTAAAAACCTCATTAAAAAATAATTTGAATTGAACTACTAATTAATAGTGGAAAGAAGAAGGAGTGGGAAATGTACGAGTCTCAAACTGCCCCCGCCGTACCTTTTCGTGGGTGTGGATCGTACAGGTGGATGAAATACGGTACATACATTTTTATTTTTAAGGTGTAACTTGACCCCGACACAAAACGAGACCAGACCAAAGATGACATCACGGCTCATTTTTTCGATTAAAAAATTTTTAATTCGCAGTGAACGGTGCAAAATTAAATTATGATACATACATAAACTCGAATTTCCGCACCCACCTTGATCCATACAGTACAGACATAAATATGTACTTACAGTTGCTTGACCCCAACTCAATTCAACCCGCATAATAATCACAAATATAGATCCGGGATGGGATTGGTGTAATAAACGAGAAGATTTGGTTTGTAGTGGGTGTGGCAGATTGAACTTCCAGACCATCCACTTACTTGACGAGCTTTTAAGTAGTTGAGTTCTAATCCATTATTAAATCACGACACACACTCGACATGAACACGACGTGAGTGCCATCATTAGTAAAAAAAAAATCTGACCATTTAGATTATTAAAACCGAACCATAATTCTCCCTGTGAACGAAGAATTTGTGTAGGCGTGCGTGCTCGCATCAAGAAAATGATGATGCCATGCGTATTTTTTACTGGATGGATGTGCATTTCCTAAATAAGGCTCTACACTACACACATCGCAAAAAATGTGTCATCCTGACCAAACAAAATATTAAAAGGTGCTCGTTTGTTGTTGTTTAAGAAATGCAAACAAGAGCCAATCCAGTCCAGCGAATAAGCATGTAATAAAGTGAACTTTCGACTTATTCACGTAAGTAAATGGAAAAGGAATGCATAGCCAAAGTCGACCTGTACTTGTACTGTACTTGGTTGATTGGAGGTGTTGTGCTATATAAATATGCAGGTACATACATAGGACGATAGGTAACTTCTTAATGGCCACACCGTCAAGTCAACCCTTTCAGTCAGTGTGGCTCACTAGCCCCAAGAAGTCACTTTTACTCTCGTTCTCTTCTCATCCATCCGTAAACAGGTTAGAGCTAATGGCAAAATTGTGTCACCTCAAATTTTGCGTGTGTCCTAATTGACCACGACGATCACATCATAATTGGGTGAGCAATCGAGTTAAGTGGTTTGTGAGTGAGTAATGACCTGACGTAATTTTTGGGGGATTTTTATCCATAAAAGTTGAGTCACTTACTTATCCAGGAAATTGTTAATTCACACTTTTTTATATATATTTACTTGAAATGAGAGATGCCGGATAATTTTGCAGAAAATGGTTTGTGATGTCATGTCGTAATAATAATAAGCCGTGATTCTTCTTAGGTCATGTATGCACTTGTGAGAATTGTGGTGCACGTGAGACACCAAGTGTAATGGGGTAGTTGGGAATTTATTGTAATTCAATAAGTTAATTAACTGCATTTCCGTGTGGATTATTTATTATCGAAAAGTGGCATCTGTGGGAGTTTCCTTGTTCCCGTTTTTTCTCCAAAAATTGATAACTTACAAGGATACGTAAAATTCTTGCTTGCTGCGTCTTCCTCAAGTGCCGAATAGTTAAATGTGAGAATAAAGTAGGAAAGTGTGCTTATCTATTTAAGGGTCAAAATAAATTTGACTAATTAACGCAACGATATGACCCACCACCACCATAATTTTTGGGGGAGGGGGAGGAAAAACGTGATCCTTCATGGGGTAAGAAATTTTGTTCTTTTTTCAAGAAATATATCAAAATCAGGATGTAAATGTACATAAATTATGTAAAAATCTACCTCTTCTGATCTAACCCAACATGCAAACAACGCCACCTTAATTTGACCGATGGACCATGAACCGCATCCAATCAGGAGAGATCACATTAATTCATTTACTAACAAAATATACAGAGTCATCCATTCCCATAATACTTACTTGTGTATACACACATTTACTCACATTCAGATCATGCTCACTACATAAAAACGAATTTGGTACAGTAATTCGGTAGTAGATTGAATCGAATATTGGATGATTTTTGAACCACCGACCGACCACTTCATAATGCAATTTCGGCCTCAAATTAACCATTTGGCGTGACCAAATGGGTTGAAAAGCGTGTCGAGCGATTCATTTTTTTTCTGCTATCCATGAGCTCAAATTCTTGGGGAGATTAACATAACAAAAATCCATTTTAAGCCGTAAACTAAACACGTCCACACATTAAATTTCTTGGTAAAATAAAAATCCAACCTCTTCTGGAGGAGGAGGAATGACATTCATTTAACTCAACGACGACATTGCATCACGACACGGCGACCGTATTTTGTACATAAAAAAATGATTTAGTTACCTTACTTATTTAACGGAGGGACACCACATTAAACCACAAGACACAATTGGAGACGATTAAATTGTGTGTGCATACTTACATAAAATAAGGAACAGGAGGAACGTGAGGTGAATAGTTCATAGTTGTCGAGGGACCTTGCCTTGCTGTAGTAAAAATGCCTTGATTTTTCTTAGTTGGTAGGACCTTGCACGGATTTAACTCAACAAAATAAACCACATATTAGACATTGAACGAATTATTTATTACGCATGCTGTACTTAACTTTGGTGGGAATGGGAGCGGTGTTATTATGACCCATGCCACGCCACGCCATGCGCAGACATAAATTTCAAGTTTTTCCCAAATCAATTATTTAAATAATTTATGTAATGTCTCAAAATGACAACATTTTCATTTTCATTTTTTTCCTTTTAAACGTTTCGCTTCGTGGTTGGGGTTGGAATTGAATTACGATTAGGAATTAGTCATGAAACCAGAGGAGACGACGACTCAATTAACTTTTACGACCGCAAGAGAGGAGAAGCGATGTGACATGAATGTGGCATAATAATTATGATAATAATTATAATTTAGCATTACTTACATGACATTTGAGGAGGTACGTAGAAGAACAAAGGATGATGATGTTTAGAATTTGGACGGATTTTATTTGTAGCTTCTGTTTTCTGCCTGTCCATTTTTTTGTGGGGGATAAACTTTGTCTTCTTTGTTTTGCCTGCATTTATGCATGAATTGAGGAATTATGTCACCTTTTGTCACCTCGAGATTTATCTACATAGTTTATTTTCATGCTTTTATTTGAAAAAGATGCCACAAAATCAGAAAAAAGATGCGACAAAAACGGAGGAAATAAAGTTTTGTAAGGAAATACATGTGCAATTGTTGCGTAACAAACCGTGTGAGTGAGTATTATTATTGGTTACAAGTTGTGGTGTTTAAGTAGAATTGAATATATACTTTTGTTTGTACGTAATTAGTGTCGTTTTCATTATTTTATGAATTTTCTTGTAGGTAATGAAAAAATAGGTTTTAAACTCTTCAGTCGGCACTTGATTGTATGGGACAAATTTGTACACGTCGGTCGATTCTTGACTTTAAAACACTTTAAAATTCATAGTTTTAAAATTTTAAAACTTTAAAATTCATAGTTTTCTGTAGTGAATTTGTGTGATGGAGTTATTCATAAGTCAAATCTGCGTGCATTTAAAATTGAACATATGCTTTTGTACGTAATTAGTGTCGTTTTCATTATTTTATAAATTTTCTTGTAGTTTATGAAACAATAGATTCAAGAATTTTGTCCGCATTTGTCTGGGACAAATACACGTCGGTTGATTCTTGACTTTAAAACACTTTAAATTTCATAGTTTTTCTTAGTGAGTTTGTGTGTGATGGAGTTATTCATAAGTCAAATCGAGAGGTATCTGGTCATTATTATTTTAGCTACATAGTTGTTATTTTTTGTTGACGCAACGTTTAATTTGCTGTATTACGTACAGCAAATTGACCCCCAATTACATGAATGATGAGACAGATACACACAAATTGATGGATGGAGTTGTTGGGTCATCGATTGTAATGGATTATTGATTGCGGATAATTATACGAGAAAAAAATGCAAGAGAGAGATGCGCTTAACTCGTCATCTCGAGATTACTCTTTAGATAATCCATCATCCTCCCATTAAAGAAATTATCTTGCCGGATGTTATGTTAGGCGGCAGGGTTCTAAGAAAATTGGTACGTGTGCACTTTTTTTTATATAAAATTCACAAAATTTGGAAAATTTGGAACCTTTCCATGCAAAAGTCGTTCTTAATTTCATACTTGTATTTTTTTTCATTTAAGTAAAATTGGATTATAAATCTGTGCACATTTTTTGCTTAAACTTGAATTTGGAAATTTCAAGAAAACATTTTTCAAACTTTGCATTTAAAAGGCAGATTTAATTTCATATTTTGTTATATTTAAAATTATGCACGCAATTTGTTCTCATTTTGTATAATTTGAGATTATCATCCGATTTTACACAAGATTATTCACCTCACACGTTACACACTATTAAATTTGAATTAAACTATACGGCATAATTTTACTTGCACTCGCGTAACTTTAAAACAAATCGGACCTTTCCTTTGAAAATTAAACCCTCGAAAAAGCCCATAAATTATTCATCCATCCTAATTGTCAGTAATCTCACAACTTAATCAAGCTCGGGTACAAAACTTGTCGCTTTCTCTCTTCATCGGCGGATTAAAGGTAAACCACTCGCGGAATGAATGACACTCACGAGCCGGTCGGTACAATATGTTGTGTGTTACGTCATGTCATGTCATGACCGACGTGAGCTGCATCTTTTTTCTTATCCCAACAACAATAGAATCCCACCATCGCCATAGACCTGTCAATGCACATCTATTTACAACCCAGAATAAGAATGGGAGGAAGTGAGTGAGTGAGTGAGTACATAATGCAAAAAAAAATCGCGAAAAAATCCTAATCCTATGTATATTTAGAGTAAGTAAATTGTGATTGATAATACCACGTCGAGACTCGATAAGCACAAGAATACAGCTCTTTTTCACCCCAGATTACAATCGTGATCAAAAATAAAAATTCTAAGAAATCAGGGAGTGAAATCAACCGGAAATGAGGTACATACAATCGTCGTCTCATTTTGCCTCATTTTTCCCATCACTTTGTTCCTTCTTATCATTCTGGAGATGACGAATTGAAAAAATAAGAAATTGATTAACTTTATGTATCATCATTTTCTTAATAGAAAAATGGTTAACGAACGATTCTCGATAAATTTACCTCTTGACCCAGTAAACTAAAGGCTAGAGTGGATTACACAATGTGCAAAAACAATGAATTTATCATCCGACGGAAGACTGCATATTGCAAATAATGTAATTCTTATTTTGCACACTTTTCGTATATAGTGCAATCCACAGTATGGATAAATAAAGTACACATTTATTTACATAAGTTTACGTGCACATTCCGATAATCATTACATGTTAGGAGGGGCTCGAAATTATGGCAGAACAGAACATGCCCTCCTTTGTGGGACATGTTTTATGGGAACGTTCGCCTATTTTATGGCCACTTGGTTTTATTATGAGACTATCTTCTTCTTCCCAGCCTGCCTGCCCTCCCATAAGAACAGTGGCCGCGGACAATGTCCCCACGGTTATTCGATGTCCCCATCATCTCCCCATGTTATATAAACCCCTCCATCCCCATGTTTTTATCCCCAGATGTCCCCCCAAACTTCCGCGGCCCCTGCTTTTGCTAGTAAATGGCAGACCTCGTAAATCTTAAAACTCTTCTTCTCCCCTAAATTGCATCAACTTTAAGTACCACCAAGAAAAAAAAGCTTATTAAATATTTGCCCCCGCGAAGGGGATAGGTCACACACAAAAAAAAACACAAAATCGAAATCCAATCCAACTCTACACTTTCGATTTCCTTCCCTGCACATCACGATTTCGTGCGTGTCGTTCATCTTCATCTTCGTTCTTTTTTTGGGTTATTCTTGGGAGTAGCCGAAAATGTTTACTTGTTTTTTTATTTATAAATGGACATTTATTTATATTTAGAGTTATGTATTTCGACATCTCACATAAAAAACTGGACGAGGACTTTGTTTTGTTGTAAATAACTCTGCCGCAATAATTCGTGCCAGGCAGCAGGTACCATAAATAATCAAGAAAAAATAATTAGGGCTGGCTGTACGTAAAATTGGACCAATTTTTATATTTTTTTCGTTATCTTGATGACATAACCTTGCCTCGAGAGAGGTAAAGTAAAATGTGAGTTTAATTACAATGCAATGGAGGAATTTAGGTATGAGTGACTGACATGGCTTGACTTTTTAAAAGTTTTTTTTCTCTGTTGTTAAATATCTGAGTCTAATTTAACCAGCAATTTGGGGATGATTGAAGATCCAATTTATTATTTATTGCTGATTTTTTTCCCATTTTTTGGTCTGGTTTGGGGCAGAAGAAGAGAGGTAGGATTGGAAATTAAGTAAGTTAATGGCGTCCTTGGGTGTTGTACTACACGAATTTGACAGAAAAGGAAACTGAGCTTTTCTGAATGAGGTGTGAGTGATATTGATTGCTTATTGGTAATAAATGAATTACGTATCTGGTTTGACCAATTTGTCAATTTAATGGGTCAAATGGTGACATTGACGCGAGTCTGATTTGACTGACACCGATTGCAAATTACGATTTGGATGAATACGTAAGATGTGACATTTTTGCTACAAATGTCAAATTAAATTTTGGGCTGGGTTGTGTTGTGGTAGGAATGAATGAAATGGCTACTGCGCGAGGTATTTTTTATACGTTTTTTATTTCATTTTTGTGGGTGGGTGGAAGGAGAAGAAAGAAGAAATAAAAGAAGAAATGGGAGAAAATAATTGGCCATAAAAAACAGATTCACCTCTCCTCGTTAACCTCCCGAGTTATGGCTTGTTTCATGGTCCGTGGGAAATCATCGTTAAAAGAAATGTGACCATTTGTTCACCAGGTTAAAAAAACTGACATGTTTTGCAGAAGTCAGTCAGGAGGTCATGTTGATTTAAATTTTCTTCTAAATTCGAATACCTCACCACAGATTAAATTAGTGCTTAAATAATAATTAAAAATTACTTAATTGTCGAAATCTCCATTTGTTCACGGCTTAAAAAACCGACATGTTTTTCAAATTATAAGTCAGTCAGTAGGTCGTAGACGTAGATTTAAATTTCTCGTAAACTGAATTACCTCACAGATTAGATTAGTATTTAAATATTTAAATAATTAAGAAAATCTTAATTGTCGAAATCTTCCAAGTGACCAGACCCAACGATTTCGACAACGGATGGATCTCTGATTGAGTAATAGTTTACGTTGGCCAAAAAAGGTCGTCCCACACATTTTTTCTACTTCTTCCAACCGTTTATTAACTCTGTCCACACCATGTCGACGATCGGCATGGCGTAATTAAACAAGTCGTTCGTTCGTCTCTGACTGACTCATTTTTTCACGCGTGGGTGGTTTCTTCTGTGGAAATTGGAGTCGATGATGATTAAATAATAATCAAGTGCACTTCTCTCTCATTCACTTTTTAAGTTAACGGGATCTCGCGTAAATAGATTCAATGCTACTAATTCAGATTTCTGACTCGTATATATTTGTATTGTACGTGCACCTTGAACGAGTCCTAATTGGATTTTACATATGTCGTATGTACCTCTGATTTGATGAACATGCAGACAGCGGTTATTTATTCTTTATTTGATGGGCAACGACGACTGTGACATTTTTTTTTGGGTTTGTTGGATAAGGTTAGAATATTTAGATTAATAACCCTTTTAATTACTTCTTCAAAGTTTTGTAAATATTTATGAAAACTTTGTAAATATTTCGGTTATTTTTCAAAAATACGTTTTTCAATATTTCAACTATTTTTCAAAAATATATCAGGTTTTTCAATATTTCGACTATTTTTCAAAAGTTTATAAGGTTTTTCAATACTTGGACTATTTTTCAAAAATATATCAGGTTTTTCAATATTTCGACTATTTTTCAAAAATATATCAGGTTTTTCAATATTTCGACTATTTTTCAAAAATTGATAAGGTTTTTTTGGAATATTTCATCGACTATTATTATCAAAAAAAGTTTTCCATGATTTCGACGCTTTTGTATTATTTTCCTTAAAATACCTAATTAAACTTCCAAAAAGATCAGGTGTTTGGAAAATCTCAATTATATTGCGAAGATGTCTGCTGAAAATTTATTTTTTCGTAAATAAATATATTTTAAAATCATTTTCCATAAGAAAGTACATACATATCCGGACTATGTCACCAAATGAAGAAGATGATGACGCTGCGAGGAATCAACTTTTTATTAATTTTCGCTCCTAGGTTCCCCATGGCGTTGGTTGCCTCTAGATAAACGTATGTAAACTATTTAATTTTAGTTTATCCAACTAACTAACTACTCCCTCCACTGAAATGAAATGACGTGTGATAACATTGACATTATTGTGTCGAGTGATGTGCCGTTACACCATCACAATTAAGTACCACCGCCTTTTAGAGCGATTCCTTGATGGACAAATAATAATAATGGCACATTCCATTCCATAACGTCTCTCACAAAGAGCAGGATTAACTTTGAATCTGCTCTGTGTCGTCGTCTACAAGTCGTCGTGATATTAAACGTTCTGATTGTTATGGGGTGAGTGACGAGTGAAAATAAATTAGGATTTGGAATTATGAAAATGTTACAGTGTGTCAAAAATTGGTTTAAGAAATTAATTATTTTGGTGGTATTATAAACTACCGAATTTATGAAGAAAGTAGAAAAAGATCTGACATTTTTATGCGTATTAAAATATTCAAAATTTTATAAAAACGTCGCTAATCCAATACATTTTCTATATTTGTGTCATCCTGTCTAAAAATGATCATTGTAAAAAATTGTATCTTTCCAAATTGTTCGAAACGGTCAATCTCGCGTCTCGAATTTTCACCACAATTTTTACCAGAAACTAAGCACTTTCCTCCTCATTTCAAATTTTTGGAACCCTACTAATCACATATTTATACGTATTTTCACCTTTACAGATACCATGGTCTGGTCAGATTTAGTAGTTAGTTCGGCGTCGTTGTTGTGCCTATGTACGTAACGTGACGTAAAAGTGTGTCCATTATTGTGTCGAGTGAACACATGTATACGAAGGCGTTGTCATTGTCATCCAAATACTAATCTCTCAACCATTTACATGCCGTATGGTTGGTTTGGTTGGTGGACATCACATCAATTTGTGATTGCCTAACAATATTTCTTTGTCAAATTACATACATACACATCCAAATTATTTCAAACTATGTCTTACACCCCAACCCAACACGGGTGGGATTAAGGCGACAAAAAAAGTGTGCACATGTCGCAACCTTACGATCCTAATCATAACAAGTAAGCAAGCAACAACAATGAGATCGAGAGTAGTCAGTAAAAGGCCACAAGAAGATTACGATTTTTGCATAGGCGCCTATTTCTGCATGGAGTTCAATGCCAACAACAATGCGGATATTGTCGTCCGAATTTCAGGGAGACGTTAAAGGTGGGAGTTGGTTCAGGGTCGAAATTTTTTAGTTTAGGCGCATCAAATTCTGATGATCAGAATCTGATCGTAATAATTTCCACGTCAGTCGTCGTCAATCAGGAGGATAAAATCAGACCAAAGTGCGTTTAATAGTTATCGTGCCGGAATTACTTAAATTAGTGACACCATTAATTTTTTGCATCATCTGCGCACGCCAAAAATGGGTCATCCATTTAATGCAGTTATCGATGTGATGATCGGAATGCATAAATAATAACTTGATCGGTCATTAAATTAAATACTTGGAGGATTTATTTTATTGAGAGATACGCATAACTTTCTGGGTCTGACGAGTAATTAGCGTTCGTATTAAAATGTAATAAGATCGATAAGAAAATGAGGAAAAATTGTACGAGTTATGATTTCCGATCGGAATGCATAAATAATAAATAATTGTGGTCACCCATTAAATACTTGGACACTAAATACTCCATTATTGAGAACTTTGTGGGTCTGAAGAGTAATTAGCGTCTGTATTAAGAATAATAAAATCGATCAAAAAATTGTACAAGTTATGACAATGATTCCTTTGTCGATAACACATAATAATATCGAGCACTTATCCACTTTCCATTTCCGTTGGGTTCATGCCCATCAATAATTTATCATGACCTATTATGTCACAAAAAGAAAGAAAAGGATACTCCTCTCATCGCTTCGTTTCCGATATGGATGGACAGTCCTCATACATAAATAATGGCTAAACAGATAGGTGCATTTTTTGGGGTGGTATTGTGATCTCTGACCCACACGTCAAGCTGATATCCAATCCAAACCACTCCACTGAGACAAAAGAAGAAGAAGAATGAATTGAAATTAGTTTTCCGTCGGACTTTGTAAGGCGGAAAATTATTAATGCATCGTCTTTGTTCGACCACAGGTTTTGATTTTAATTCTGGGGCGGAAATAAATTCAGGCGACAACAATAATCAACTTTAGTTACGTATTTCCTCTGTGATTCATTAGCATATTTCTTGACTTGGTTTGGTCAACCATTCCCATTAGACGACGTCATTATTATTATTATTATTATTTTGTTGGCCATGCCTGACTGAGTTGGTTAGTTAGTTAGATATTCGAGCCAATTTGGTTTCTTGGTCGGCCGCAATTTTGAAATAATTTTTATTTAGTGTTATTATTATTACGTTATATTATTGCCCACGCCTCTCAACTCAAAGTCTGGCTTGAGATAATTATTTTAAGAAGAAAACTAGTAAAATCGTGACGTAAAACTTGGTTGGTACTAAATAAAATCAGGGCGAAATCTGCTCTATTTGTATTCATGAATTTTATTTATTGTTCATGTTAAATAAGTTCGTTTAAGTGGTGCAAAAATGTGTGCAGAATTTTGTTTGCGGGGATGTAAGCAAATTGTGAAAAATGAAACATAAAATGTCATAAATTTTTGTGCCATAAATTGATGTCATTTCGCATTATTTGTAAAATCTTAATCCAATCCAATCCAGGCAGGCACTTGTTTTTTTTAGAAATGATAAATGTCTTGGATTCACTAGATTCTTGCTACCGTATAAATTTTATATGTAGGTAGTAGCACAAATTAGCATTCTGTACATGACTTTAGCTCACACACTTGATACACGTACGTACGTGGCCAATTATTTATTATTAAGAAGAATGAAATAAATGACTTCTTCTTGTTGAAGAGGGCAGAAAAAATTGAGGAATTTTGATCTCAACGATCACCACTTGAGCGTTTACCTGTTTTTTTCAAGTTTCAAGTAGCACAACGAAAGCAAAAGTGTTATTCAAGAAGACATGACTTTTGCTTGTACATATGCAAATTAATTGAGAATAATACTAATTAAATGAGTGGTTTGATATTGATATGTAATTTCGTTATGATATTTTACACGAGAAATGATCTTGAATCTAAATACTTATGAATTATTTTTCTGTACACAATGACAAGAATGAAGTCATTTTATACATATACCTAAAAATCCCATCCGCCCACACAACTGCTGCGTAACGCTGTTTAATCGAGTCGTTAAAAACACTTGGCTTCTTGACTTGTCATTTTTTAAATTCATTCACCACGTTTATTAAACACTTGAAATAATTGTGAGGCTGCATAAATTCCTTGATACATAAACAAGGGAGACAAAAGCAGCTTGTAAATAAATAAGCAACCTCGACTCTAAATCCAAACCAAGAAACAAACTAAATTATGAATTATTAGGCGTGGGTGGCAAAAGAGATGAAAGATTGATCCACACCCAAGGACGTCGTAAAGTACCTGCCAGCCAAACTGACCACCAGTGGCCGCGGAAGCGTGGGGACCTTTGGGGACATTGTCCCCACGGTCAGTTGATGACCCCATCATCTCCCCATGTTATATAATCCCTCCCTCCCCTATCCTACAATGTTAATGTCCCCAGATGTCCCCACGGCCTCCGCGGCCACTGTTGACCACGGAAGGAAACTGTGCCCTCTTAAATAATTCGATTTTTCCACTAAACTCCGTGTAATCCAAGTATTACTCTTAAATAACGTGGTTAATTGTTCTTATTCTCAGATGGCGTCGTCACCCTTGGTCGTCATCCTCCTCCTCTTGGTGGGAGGCGGTGTGCTGCACGTGGGTCCGGTGGAGGGTGCCATTTCTGGGTACAAAGACTCCACTCCGACGCAATACCACATTCAGACGGACGAGGGGAAGGAGCGCTTTTTCAGGTTTCAAACGTACAACGGGCAGTACCGCAAAGAGCGGAGGTTGGATGATGGCACGGTCATTGGAAGTTATGGCTGGGTCGATCCGACCGGTTATCTTAGGATGACGGATTATATTGCGGGTGAGATGGGGATTTTGTGATAATTGGTGATTATTTTGTGGAAATGTAATGTTTGGCGATAGGAAATTTTATTAATTTTTTAAGAGTCAACATCTTTTGGATAGTTTTTTTGTGTGAATTGAGACAAAGTATAAATAAATAAATAAATACTATTTAATTTAGAATTACATAGGTCAATCAGGCCAAAAAGTATGCATGCATGTGTTTTAATATTTGAAAGAGTACGATTTATCCCAAATCAGGACTTATGGAACCAGTATGTCCGTCCTCTCGTCTGACAGATTCACGATAATCACTTTATGCATAACGAAGTGTATTTTATATTTTATTAATATTTTATTAATAAATTTAATATTTCATACTTTTTATGCATAAGAACAATATTTTTCAGTAACATTATGTGCGATCGATTGGTACAACCTATGTAATTACGAAATTATTAAATTAAAAATCGTCAAATTTACTTATTGACTTGTAACGTATACATTTTCCAATACAAATGTTTAATTCATAAATCGACAGAACCTAACCAAATTAACAACGAGTTTAATATCCAATAATTTTACTTTTCCTCCCAGATTCGAAGGGATATCGCGTCCTCAAAAACTCGATGCAGTTCGTCGGCACGAACTCTATCTTGCCAGAGGAGCCGAAAAAGCCAAAAATTCACCATCTTTCGAAGCAAACATCGTCGAATTCCCCACTTCCTAAAAAGATCGGTTTCCGAGTCCCGCTTGGAGGAAAAACGCTGTTCAAAGTGGTCAAAAAGAGGATCATTTCCTACGATCCGAGTCCCTCCGCGTCCACGCCAACGGCAGACTCTGTAAGTCACAGGGCGCACCAGGCCCCCGTCCTGATCGTCTACGGACCCCTGCGGAGCGCCAATGTTCGTAATGGCAAAGTCGCCACGAGGAGAAGAAGGCCACAAGGACTTACAGGTTTCTAATCAATTAATTATAAGTCAGGGGTTTTAAAGCCATCTTATCAGTGTCAGTGCATATTCATATTTTAGTCAGAAATTTGCAGAAATATGTAATAAAACACGGTGTAAAATCATATTTCTTAAAAAAACAGCGTTTTATAAGAACCCTTTCTCAATAGGGACTTACAATTTTCTAATTTATTATTCGATTTTAAGAAGGGTTTTTAAACTCATCAGTGCATATTCATATTTTAGCTAAAAATTTGCAGAAATATGGAATTTTACACGGCGTAAAATCATATATTTCTTAAAAACAGCTTCTTGTGTATAAGGAACCCTTTCTCAACAAAGTTATGATTAGTCGAGTGTAGTACAAAATGTGGAGGAATTCAACTTTTTGTGGCTGATGATAATAATAATGGGTGTACTACATAATTGTGGGGTTTGTACCTACAAAGAAGGACTATTTAGATGCAAATTTACGATGCAAATTCCATCCTCCTCTGTCCTACAACTACATAACTTTTAGTTCAAATATGTATTATGAAAGGATCGTGACTAGTTATTTTATCTTCTCCAGACTAGACCAATGTAAACTATAATATATTACAAATTCAGTGTGAAATTCCATTTTTTTGTGGTATTTTCTGTTCCTTTAGTTGAGAGTGCTGAAGAAACGGTGGGCGATGTGTTTGGCAAGTATCAAATAAATCGCCCAATTCGACCCCGCACGCCCGGGTCAGCTTTCGTCTACCGAATTCCGGAGCAGTTCCATAGGTGAGTGAGATATGAAGAGAGAGTTGGAAATTTTGTAAATTTTTTTAACATTTTGTTACAATTTTTTTCAATTGGAAGAAGGTTTTACTATTTTTTTGTAAATTTTTGTATTTTATGAATTAGACAATGATTTCGGAACAAAGTAAAATTGCGTCAATTGTTAATAGTCCAAAAATTAGGGCACAGTATATTTTTATTGTGCCCTAATATAATAGTTCTATAATAGTTCTATATTTTTTTAAATCCCAAAATTTAAGATAAAATAAGATAATACGGTGACCTATACATCTATTTTATCCACTTAATTCAATTTAAGTTTTAATTTTTTTATTGGCGTCACTAACTGACAAAATTTGTTCGTGACAATTTCCTGAAAATTAAATTCTTCAAACTTTTCTTCCTAAATATATATCTTAATTAATTTAACCTATTAAAATAACGAATTACCTAAATTAGGGAGGAATCGACCCCACAAGAAGGTCGTCTGGGTTCATTCGGGTACGTTGACCCCTTCGGAATTCGTCGCGTTATTCACTACACGGCCAACAACGCGACGGGATTTACGGCGCAGAGGGATTTCAAATTTGTGGGGAGACGTCGGCGGGGTCCAGACGACCAGGAGGACGAGGTCAAGGTCAAGGAGCAGTATTAAGAAGAAAAAAGGCCAAAAATTGCCAAAAATTACATAAATAAAATACATAGTGACCCCCCACACACACTCCGAGCTTACGTTGAAATGATTTTCGTGGAGGGGATTGTGATATAACATTTTTTTAATGTTTAGATTTTTTTTGGAAATTTGGTGCATTTTGTTTGTTGTTCTTTTAACTGATGTTTGTTTTCCTTACGTTTTGTTCTTGGTGATGGGTTCTCAATTTATTTTCAGTGTTCGGAAATACAATTTTGCACGCACGAATGATTAGTCAAACAGAGGAAAAGTCATGTTCTTTTTCTGAGGTGTAAATTAATTGATTAAAGTGTGCCATTTTGTATCGTGCGTGCAAAAAAAAGTTGCAAAAAAGTTGTTGCAAAAATAATCTGAGCACTATTTTCTTTCGCGATTCTATATTTCCTTCTTCATATTTCCTCAGAGTTTGTACATAAGGCTGTAATAAAAGGACAACCTCCCCCCAAAAAACCCCACCTTATACCAATAACGCTCGTATGTTTTACCAGCAGTGCCAAAATTTATGACAAGAAACGTTACCTTTTTTTAACTAATTAAAATCTCCAGAAAAATCGAGGAAAAAGTTTTTTTTTCTTAAAAAATGATAACTTGATAGCCTAATTATTGTAGTTATTAAATACGATTTAATTAATTATGTATGTAATTGTTTAATTAATTAATAATCTCTCATCGCCAATTAAAAGTAAAATGTTGTGATTCTTGGTTCAGTTTTTCTCAAGTACTCTGTAAAACTCAAAGTCATGGGGTGATTGAGACAGCTCAACTCCCCCAGTGGCGTGAAATGTTCACGCTATTTGGGTTCATCACATGGAGTACATTACCCGAATGAGCCGAATTATTTTATTATTTTACACCAGTTATTTTTATTTCGGCGTTTAAATCATACGAAATTGAATAATTGAAACGCCAAAATAAAAATAATAAAAAAACGCCAAATAATAAAATAATTCGGCTCGTTCGGGTAATGTATGTGGTCGTGAAACGGAGGTTCACTGAATTACGACACTAAATTTCCTGCCATTTAAGCGTTTAGATTTTTTTGTACATGCGCCACGTAAGAGCCTATTACAAGTTTTCTGATTTTTTAAAAGTTGAATTTTAAAAAACGTTTTCATTTCCCCATGTCAATTTTTTGATATCCTTCTCTACAATGTCAAAGGCATCAATGTTCAGAAATTTGACCTGGGGAAATGAAAACGTTTTGTGAAAATGGACCATCAATTTGACAGAATTTAGCACTATCTTTTTTCAAATTTCCACATATTGGAAAATTTTAATGCATGAACTGGGTCCTAATGAAAATAGGAATACAATGATATAGGAATGTATATGGTTTTGATGAATGGTTTATTCGTAATTTGAGAGAAAAAATCAAAAAATCGAAATTTAAAATTTGTCATAATTTCGCCAAAAATTTAAATGTCGAAAAATCGGTTTGGGGTAATATTTCTCATCCCATAAAGAATTAGTATAAAAAGTTTGAATGCGATCGGAGATTTTGATTTCCATCGGAGTACTTGAGAAAAACTGAGCCTCTTTTGTAATAATAGCGGAACTAAATAACTTATGAAATTCTGCTCTCCATTTACACTTATTATTTAGCGTCCTGATCTTGTTAACCATATTAATTAATTATATATTGTTCTCAATTAAGTAATAAAATGGAAAGAAGAATAGAAGAATTAACGGGATTCTGAATTCTTTTAGAGTCGCAGTAAATCGATTATCATCAATCATCACTTATTAACCGGAAATGCATAATAAATATTTCTTAAAAAAATCGATTCCTAAATAAAAAATGCAGTTAAGAGCAAAGGTCATTCGATTCATTTAATTTTTTAAGACCAGTTTACCATATATTTTACGATCATCTTTCTGCCTTCGCAGATATTACGATATCACAAATTTTGGATCCATAAAATGTGCGACCACCACTTCATGAATGCAAATTTGAGTTTGCAAAATTTTCGCATGGAAGAAAGATATCTCTCGGAATCTCGTTTACTATTACGAAGCAAGCAACGCAGTCATAAATCTATATAAAATAAAATAATGCAACAATGCAATAAGTGGATTCACGCAGTCACGACGCGAGCGATTCAATTCTCAACAATAGAAGCGGAATAACTTATTAACAAAGAAAACAATCAACAAACATGAATCTCAACGTGCATGATGATAAGCACGTTGGTTGGGTGAGAGACTTACATATTTACACGTAGGAAGGAAGCGATGCAAGGGAGAGAGAAATCCAATTCGAGACGTATTTCCAATTTCAATTAAAAGTTAATAAATATTTAAACAAAATCAGGATGATATTTTGTAACAATGGGGCAAAAATTGGAGCAAAATTGGTTGCACGTGTGTGTCCAAGTATTTCGTCGTGTGCGAATTTTTGCATGAAATTTATGTAAATGAGATAAAATTATTTGATGATCGTACATAGTTAATTTGTTTTGTTGACTTTAACAAGAAGTTCCTGACTGACTGAAAGAATGAGCTGGAGTTGAAATTGAGATTCAATCAGAAAGGGGACGAATTTATTGTAAGTGAGGTCGTGACAGTAATAAGGATAGGGTTTTGGATAATCATGAATCAATCAGTGGTTGTGAAATGGGAAAAAATTGGCAAATTATGCGAAATTTAGTGACTGGTTTGGTTTGGTAGGAATTATTGAAACTATTTACGAGTCATTAGGACGAGTTAATCCAGTATCATCGTCGTGCTTGAGAAAGAGGGAAGGTCGTGTAATAAATCAGGCCATAAGAATTTGAATACTAATTTGTGACCGTGTTGATGCATGGAAGAAGATGATGATGGATTTATTTATTAGTAAATACTTACGTTACATAACTTTTGGAGCAATGTATAAAAGCGAATTTTTTTGACAGGTTTGGATTTTATGGAAGGATTTACATCCGAAAGTAAAATATGACAAGTTATTATATAAACCGAGTTAAATAAATCAGATTGGAGGACAGTTCCTAAAAATTAAGAGATTAGTTAAAGTTAAAAATAAATTATGGTAATTTAATGATGATGTAAAAATTATTGTATTATTAAGTTTGGGTTGAATCATAAATGTAACAAATAATGAGCAAACATGAATTTTACAAAAAAATAGAAAATGACCAAATTATGGTAAATTGGTTATGTCGACAAATCCCCAATACCACTGCAGGCTGTCGTCACGGCTTTAATTGTATGCAATTTTTCATAAATAAAATTCAAGATAACACTGACAGAAATTTCACGCAGACAATTTAGAAAAATTTGTATAGTCTGCTTGGTTATCATTTGGACACTCACACCGGAAACCGCTCACTACCTGGGAACATGGAACTGGAACAATCTAACGATGTTGGTCCACCTCCCCCTGAAGGTCGTCATCCTGATATTCATCGTCAACCCGAAAGCCTAAGGACTGCACAACTCATCCCATTAACCGATCTTACTCCAGATGCTCTCAAAAAGGTGAAGCAGAGGTTGGGTGGTCCCGTGTGGGCACATTTCTTAGCAAATGTTTATACCCCACGACCCCCCAAAAAAAATGTTCCACCAGTCGCCAAACCCATTCCACTAGCAAGAATTGCTTCAGAGGCTTTCGAAATGGCCAGAAAGGGGGTGAGTGGTCACGAATGGGTAAATTTCCTGGGAACCATATTCCCCCCACCGAAAACAAGTCAGTACAACCCCGTCGTGCCATGTCCTCCACCAATAATCCCTCGCATCCCATCTGCTGCCAAACAAGCCGTGGAAGACATAATTTTGAATCGCAACATTTGTCGGGTGAATTGCAAAAACAAGAAAATTTCAACAATTCCAAGTATTCAAGAATTGAACAGAATCACTCTGAACGAAACATGTAAAGTCAACAATTTTGTCGTGACGCATGAAGACATAGGCAGCATGACGTTCTGTGGAAATGTTGACGTGTTCGGGATGAATTTGGATGAATTGGTGACTTGAAAATTATTGAGAATATCCAAACAAAATCTAAATTTAATTAGTGTTCATTTAATTTAATTTAGTGGGATGCTGACCGTGACACGATAAATTTTGAATTCAACTTTTCCGTCCCGACGCGCATTGTGAACAAGAATGTTTGGCCGAAGGACGAATCTGGGAGAAGGCTTCAGCAGAATAATCGTGACCCTCAAGTCCTCAACTACTGGACGACTGTACAAAAAGCATGCGAACTCCAGAAGGGTTGTAGGTACATTGGATATGATCACATTAATGGGATTGCTCAGTTCAATGTTGGCGAGGTGAAACAAGTTAAGAAATATATGAACGTTGCGGAAATAATTTGGGAAACGATGAATAATTTTTTGTTTGGATCTGCAGGCTTTTAACGAAAAAGAGTAGTTACAAATGACGATTATTTTCATCTTATGGACACCACTAGTTTAAAGATATCGACGATCAAGACGCCGAAAAATTGCAGAATGCCAGAAAGTATATGAAAACGAATTTTAGTTTACATAAAAAGTGTTATATTCGAAAAGGATTATCGTAACAGAAATAATAAATATGGAGTGATAAATATGTAACTCTATAATTTTGATAATCATAGTTGTATTCTTTGTCATAGGAGAATGAATGATGCATAAAGATTAAATGTGCGATGTACGATATTCATGAAAAAATTAGAACATCAAAAGTATATGCCAAGTTAAATTCGATCTAATCTGACGCCCAATGATTCGTTATCTTGATTCGCAAAATCATTTTCTGTTTCTTTTATTTACTGAAAAAATTTGATAAATTTCTCTGCAGTGAATTTACATGTCGGCACGAATTTTTCATAAATTTGAGTTCGATCGTAGCACGAAACCCCATCCGAGAACAAATCTCACCCGGCAGCAGCATCATAATGTGCTCAACTTATTTCATCAAAAAAAGTTGATGCACAAAATAAAAATAAGTAACAGAAAATTTCGGTATTATTTTCTCACTCGAGAAAACCACCCCCACACCGAAGAAACACGACAAGGATGACCTCGCCAGGTCACCTGCTCGCCCAATGCACCCCAATCACATCTCTCGCTCTGTTGGAAAACTGCTCCGTCGTTGCGGCGGAAGGTCCCTCCATCGTAATTCTGACCATTCACAATGAACATCGTCCAATTGTTAAGAAAAAGTGTCAACCCCCCACATTTCAACTGTTCCCGAACCATGTCGCCATTTCCGGTGAGTGAAATTTATTTAACTTTGGTGAATTTTGATGAAAATCGAGCCAGGATTTTTATAACATTTATTAAAAACAAACACAGGTCTCTGCTTTTACAAGGATTTTGGCTCCTGGGGTGAATCTAAGGGGGTCGTATGGGCACATAATTCGGTCACTCTGGTCAGAATTGACTTGGATTTAGCTACGGTTATGACGCCAAGGTCAGCCATTGTGAACTTGGACTTTATTCCGATTGCGGCGAGATGGTGGGTGAAAATTAATTAATTAATTCTCGACTTCGATTAGTAGCGTTAATTAATTAAATCTAACTACAGGTTGGACGATGGCGAAACTCTCGCAATGGTGACACTCCTCAACGGCCTAGTCCTGTTCAAAGTTCTGGCCGAGGAAGGAACAGGAATATTAAGCATGACCGAGATTGGGCGATGGGGATCTGAAGCGGAAACGCTCTACTGCGCCACGACTGCGGGAAAGAGTTTAGAATCGCTGGTCATATTTGCGGGGACGACTCTGAAAGGAATTCTTGTCTGGAGGCCGGATCCGAATGGAAAAACGGGTATTGTACTCCATCGACTAGAAGGTCACTCAGGGATTCCATTTTCACTCTGTTTCAACGAGAGGTGGAATTTCCTCTTGTCCACGTCGGACGACAGGACGGTAAAAGTGTGGACTTTCTCGACAAGAAAAAATATCAGTCTCGACTGGGCAGATAAGATGATTGCTAAGGCAAAGTTAATGGCTGAGATGAAAGCGGTGTCCATAAAACCAAAGGGTCAGAGTAGCGCTGAACAAGGTGGTGAGGGAGACAAAGCGGAAGTTGAGCCAGCTAGGGAACCACCGGCCGAAGAAGAACCAGAAACGCCTAAACACTGGCTGCCCCCTTTAGTCCAAGTACAAAGAACAATGACAGGACACGAGTCACGTGTTTGGAACGCGATTTGGGTTACTTTTGAGGGATTCTTGTTCACGATTTCGGTCGGAGAGGTAGTGATATACGACTTACTAAATAATTAATGTCCTGTCATTTTGCTCAATATTAACTAAAGATTAATAACATTAGGACTCTTACATCCGTGTCGACAGCTATGATGAGACCGTCTCAAAGAACTGGCGAGGTCATGATGGTGCTCCAATTTACAGTTGTGTTCACGACGATCGCTACAATCTTCTCGTAAGAATTTTGCATTGTCAATCATGTCCCATCCCAAAGTACTTAATCGTTATTTGTTTAACCAGTACACCGGAGGACACGATGGTGCGGTTAACATTTGGCGAGATTTTGCCTACCAGAACAAACCAAAGCTCATCCTCCGGGATAGGCTCACCCCTTGCATAATGACGGCACATTTGGTCATTCTTAATAAATATGAGCGATCCGTGGGTAAGAATACGAGCTTTTGATGTTAATATTATTGACCTTCAACTGTAACTCTAAAATTAATTATTTCTGTTATTTCAATTTCAGCGAATAAAGATTTTCCCCGTAATGTAATTGTCTGGGGGCAACACTATCTCTTAGCGTTAATGGATAAGGGGCGCATTTTGGCGTACAATTGCACCCGCAAGTTTCAACGTGCCTGTGTCTGGTATCATGTTAACATGAGGAAGACGGGCGGAGTGATGGCCTTGTGTACAAACGAACACTTCCTCGCCTTGGGTGGGATCAGGGGGGAATTTTGGTTAATGCACACTGTGGTCGAAGGTAATTATGCCGATGTATAAAATGTACCAAAATTTTACTATAATTTTTATTTGGAACTTGCAGATTGGTCAAAAAATCACCAGCCGTGTCTTCCGGAGGCATTCATTTGCACTAATGTCTTCGAACATCAATTCGAGTCCAAAATTATTAACATTCATTGGGTCCCGGGGGGAATGACTTGCATTATAGTCACTCTGGGCACAGGTGATTATTTAATTAATTATTGAAGCTTAATGAAATGTTTTATGTCTACATATTTCTTTACAGCTTATGTACTTCAATTCTACCGTCATCTAAAACCTGGTGTCACCCGTGAAAGTCCAAAACTTGGTCAAGAACTCTTTGATCCAAAAACAACAAGGGTTAGCGGGAAATACTTCATAAAATACGACCTGACCTCGCTGACCCGCCCCGGGCTGCCTGCCGTTCTCATGACCACTCCCAATTTTGACTGGTGTCTTGGTGGAGATGAAGAGGGAAACATTCACGTCTGGTATGGAGATCCTAAAGACAAGAGGCAAAAGCATAGAGAGGATTTCAATGCGGGGTTGTTAACAACTCCCGAACAAATTCATTGTGGGCCGCCTGTTAAGAGTTTGTCTATGCTGAAAGATGTACACAAGGAGGGTGTTACATGCCTGGTGGAGTACAACGGGTGGATATTGAGTGGAGGGAAGCACGGCGGGGTCAAAAAGTTAAAACTGGAGGTTGATGAGGCCACAGGTATTCCAAAGTTGACGCAAATACAACAGTTCTTTCCCCCCTTTCCGTGGGTGGCGAGTATGGTGGTGACCATGGCTGGGAAGGAGTTAATTGTGGCAGGATTTCATAAGGTGGGTTGGTTTAGTTTAGGTCATGTTATGAGAGAAGGCACAATGTTTGACCTTTATTTTATTTACAGGGCAGCTTTCTCCTCTACAGTTGGGAACAGAAACGTATCCTGAATGAGATCACGGACGTTGGAGGTGGTCATAGGCGATGGTCTTGGCGAAGCGATAACGGTGGGAATGCTACTATGGCATTCATGCGGGATCGGGAGCTCTATTTTTGTCCAATTACGTTGAGAAATTCGATAGAATCGGTGCTCAAGGTGAGTAGTCAAATCAAAGTCATAACGTCACTATTTTCTAAATGTTGATTAACTAATTTTAATTAATATTTACAGCCCGGTCTACACACTAGAACCATAAACTGTGGCATCCTCTTGGGAACGATGGACCACAACAAGGATGAGTATTACTACCTCGCGACCGGAAGTGAGGATGGGACAATCCGTATCGTATCATATTACACAGTTGGTCACGTGTTCGAAACTATCCACCGCATCACGACACATTCTTCTAGTGTGAGGACAATAGTTGCTATACGGCTGGGAGACGATGATAATTCCGTCCTTTTGTGGTCGGGAGGGGGAAGATCAGAAATAAATGCCACTATTTTTTGTAAGACCTAAAAATTGGACTAGGAATTATACATACGCGTATGTATTCTTATTTATTCGACAAATCGTGACAGGTCTCAACTCTAAGGACGCAGAATGTCGCCCTGTCGGACACATCGTCCTGGTCGGATCAGGGAGGAAGAAGCTGAACAAGGCGGATGAGACTGACATTAGAGTTATGGACCTTGCTCTGCTCCCTCGTCAAGATAAGAACAATTTCCTCCTTGGCGCTGCATGCTCTGATGGCCTACTCCGCATCATTTCCCACTCTTTGAGTGAAGGGAGATTCGAAATTTTGACTATTTTGGAAGGGAATGGCCACGCCTTATTGACTGTCCACCTCACAGAGTTAAATGAAATCAGAACTGTGTTTGGAGGATGTTCCAACGGGGATTTGATGTTGTGGCGGCTTCCCAAAGTAGTAAATAGTGGGGACGATGGCGATGATGATGTTATCCTAATTTCCACCGAGAAGATGACTCCCTCATTCCAACAGCAAGTCAGGACATGTGCCGTGATGAGTATGGCGATCAAAGGGTCAAGGAATGACGACGGCAGTATCGACATTGTTCTCGGGGGTGACGACTGTTCAGTGTCATTATGGAGGCTGACAAACTTTGATTTGGAACCGAAATTGAACCTAGTTTGGAGTCATGATGGAGAACAACGGGGCGCCGTGGCGGGCGTGGCTTGGGGGAAGGGACTAGAAGACGTGATATTTAGTTGCTCAAATGACCAAGTGGTATCAAGGTGGGGGGTAGAAAGTGGGGACGTACTGGGAACCGCGATGAGTGGGGTGAAGGACTGTCAAGGATTCGTCTTATCACCAGAGGACGATATTTTGATGTGTTATGGGACTGGCGTCAGTTGGATTACGTCGCCTTGATTAAAAGTTGTTGTTAGTTTAACTAAATATTTATACTTACAAATGGAATATTTTGTATATAAATTTTCCACTAAATTTCCCCTGTTTACTAAAATTTTATACCTGATTAGCTATGCCATGCCTTACAAATTTGTCGCATATTTAAGATCTAGTTCTTTCTATGCATAATTACGGTGCTTTATAAACAAAGTAATACTAATTAATTATGAATTAGTGTATGGATTTCTATAATGCCTTATTTTTTAAGCAAGAATAAATCCGAGACTGATTTCAAACCCGTTTCATTCAGCGTCAGTTTATTTCCACTCGGTTTAATTCATACAACAATATTTTGTCAAGTAAATAACGAATCCGTGACTAATATCTTGTTAAAAACAGCACGTTTAACTCCGTCATTAATGACGTTGCATTAATGATCCAAATTTTATAAAAAGGTGGCATCCGTTCCCCTCTCTGCACAATTATCAGCCACAATTTGATCTGATCCATTGCAAAAATGCGTCTTTTTATAATTTCCATTGCCATCATGGCCACTTTGAGTCTCACGAGTGGGGGGAAACCTGATAAGTGTCCCGGTAAGGAAGTCTTACTTATCTATAATTATAACCTTCCTAATTAATCACGTTTCCTTTTATGTAGATGAATGCCTTCTCCCCAAAGAACCCGGCGGTCCTGGGAAGAAGCCCTTCACCCGCTACTATTTCGACCCGGAGACCAAATCCTGCACCAAATTCGGTTATACGGGTCGCAACGGAAACGCCAACAAGTGGATTCTTCGCGCCGACTGTGTCGCCAAGTGTGAAGAGGTGCCAGCATGTCTTGTGAACGCGAACAGGACTGATGACACTACCACCACCACCAGGACAACTTCTAACACGTCGTCCCAATAAAAAAGACAGGACAGAATACCCGAAAAAGTACACAACATTATTAACAAAGTAGGTAGTCGTGATCGTGATCGTGACGGCATTTAATTAGAGTAACACTTCTTACGTATTATGTTTTTCTTGATGGCGTAACTTGTAATAAAATACAATGTGTACACTCTAAATAATGTGGTAATAAAAATAGTTGTAAAAATAATTTGTTACCGAACGGTAGCAATAATTATCTACACAAAATTTAAATCTGATTTGTTAATATGAAACGCTGTAACCGATTTCAGGCAAATTACATGGAAAAATATTACCAGTTTCGGTAATAATTTTATCACCGCATTATTTCCCGTGTGTTTGTACGCATTTTTTGCCTGTCTCAATTCTCCTGAAATTCTGGGCCCGTCCCGTCTCTTGGGTGAAGGTCTCAGTAAATTTGGCCGTGGAGAAAGTGAGAAAAAGAGGAGAAAAGCATGGTGAAAGTCAGACTCGGGTTTCAGTCTGTGTTCAGATTTCTCGGAATTGTGTTCTCCATTCTTCTTCTCTGGCGTGTCTCCACAATCTCAATCGAATCGAGAGATTGACCAAGTTTCTTCTCGTGTAAAAACTTTCTCTCAACTTTTCCCACTTTACTTTCGTGGTCTGGTGGGGATGAATAAGTAATAAAAAAAATTGGGTCGGAATTTTTGACTTTCATTTGACGACTTAATATGTGGCATTTTTTGCATGAATATTTAGTTGTATAACGAATCGTGATTAACTTTTGGAAGAATTGATTGGAAATTCCAAATTTTTGGGAATCGGCAAAATTCATCTAGAAAATGTTTCTAAATTTGTTTATTTATTAAGAGAACCTTATCGACTTTAAACCTCGCAAATTAAAAAAAAATTAAAAACTTAAAATTACCTTAAAACTCGCAAAAAAACAAACAAATTTTTTCAAATTTCTTACCAAATTCATGGAGTGCTAAAATTGTTGACAAATTAATACTCGAAGTTATCAAATAATACCATTTATCGTATGTTTAAAATACATCTGAAAAAGCTTAAAACCAATTTACAACGTAAATTATAAATTTCGACAGTAGGTCCTCTCAAAGCTCTAAAAAAGATCAGATTTTTCTGCTCATCGCTCATTCTGATCTTTTCTGCTCCGCTGTGCGCATGCGATTTCGCTCAAAATCAGATTTTCTTGCTCAAGAAAAAAATCGAGTTTTGGGTTGATTTTTTCTCTCATAATCCTGCTCATTCTGCTCCACATCAGCACATCAGCTGTTTGTTTACTTCAATTATTCGCTAAAAAATTAAGCAAAGTTTTCTAAAAAATATTCTTTATCATTATGGGTCCCAAGACCAAGGTTAAGAGTACCAGCGTCGAAAAAGTTGCAAATCCCGTAATTTGTCGTAACAAACGTAGTGTCGTGGAGGTAGGCGGCCGAAAAACTTTTCACTCGACACCACAAATAAAAATTGACACGGCACATTATCTATGTCGTCGACAATTACATTTTTAAGGTAAATGATAGTTTTTTATCCACATGTAATTTCGAATGACCATATCCTTAATTGCAAAAAAATTTTTGAGCAGGTAGCCAAACACACTGAATTCCTTCGTCGTCTCCAAGATGCTTTGGCCCTTAGCTGCGAAGAAAGTCCTAAATATAAGATTTATAATTGTTTATTGCTGCTGCATAAAATGAATTATTTGAGACAAATGCTGTCCGGTAATTCTCCTGCAATATTTTCATAGACTGGCACAGCTTCATCTTAAAAATATCAGGGGCTTGTTGTTCAACTCCATTAAAACCATATTACGACCACATAAAAATAAATAAATAATGATAAAAATTCAAATATCTCTTGACGTTCAGTTATTTGGGCCATTTTGTGAATTATGAAACTGCATTTAGAACCATGAAAATGATAAACAAATGATTGAACTTCCAACAAATAAAGATCACGATTCTCAAGAATTATGATCGATAAAAAAAGTGGTACGTTCAAGGTTTGAGCAGAAAAATCTGATTTTTTATTTTTCTGATCATTGCTCATTTCGCTCATTTTTTGAGTCTTGAGAGCTCCTAGTAAAAATATACAAACTAATAAATAAATAAGTGAACAATTTTAAAGTGTAAAATTCTGCAAACAAATTCGCGAAATTTTGACCTTATTAACTTTAGCTTTCCTGGGCTAAGTGATAGATAAGCAATATTTAGAAGATAACTTCTGCTCCCTATATTTCTGTGATGATGGCGGGATTGTTCTTGTGGGGGGTGTGGTTTTTGATGTTACTGCCGAGTGGGCACCCCTCATACTCGACCCTCCTGCCCATGATCATCGACTACGATTCGGAGGAGGACACCACGACCTCGACGGCCGAACCACTCCCATTCTTCTCGCCAGACAACCCCACCAACATCACCGTCCACCTCGGATCAACGGCCTTCCTCCACTGCAAAGTCACCCTGCTCAACGATAAAACGGTGGGTGGATTTCGCATGAAATTCCTAGTTTTTGGAAATATTTTTTTTAATCTGGAAACTTAAAAATTTGGTTTTTCTGGAAAATTAAAAAATTAATGTTTCTGGAAAATTAAAAATTTAAGGAAGCTTTGTCGATATAAGTACATGGATGTTGTTTGATAAAACAATTTATTCTAGCTTTTGATGCTAAACTTGCACTTAATTTTTAATTTTTCTAAAAATTTAATATTTCTGGAAAATTACAAATTTAATTTTTTCAGAAAAATCTAATTGAAATGGAATCGCATAAAACCGTCAAAAACGTATGCAATATTTAGGGACAGAGTTTAATCCCAAGTTTAAATTCGAATCGATCTATAAGTCGAGAAATTTTGGAAATTGTAGCGTCGAAAATAATGTCCATTGTTAGAGTTAGTATTTGTAAAATGTGTTAGAATTTTAATATTTTAAAATTAATTTTAAAATTACGACTTTTTATGTAGCCATAAAATTATTTTCCACGAATAATTTTCGCTTTTTTATCGATAAAATGGCCGGTATTCCCGAGATCTAAACATCTTAATTTATCACTTAAAATGTAGTAAACTCTCTTTTGTCGATAAAGTCTCACACAAAATATAAAATTTTAAATTCCCAATTTCTCAAAAATTGTTACACCTCGTACATCAATCGATTCCTTATCAAGCATTAAAATCCTCTCCGATTTATTGATTCTCTCGTTAAAAATACGGCCGGAATTTCCACCCAATTTGGAAACTTGATCACATCATGATTCATTAATTTATCGCTGTCTGGGTTCATGTGACATTTGACTTCATTAGTATCGCAGCCAGAAAGAGGGGAAGGATGACTGATTGATTTTTCTTTCGGGAAAAAAGGTCACCTCCGATTATTTATTAGTGATTGATACAAAATTAAACTGCTCCGTTGTAAATTGAGGCCTTGCTCGTGCTAAAAAGCGAATTGGCCAATTTTCATTATGCAGCCAGCTACACACAAGGTTGTTAAATTGGATTAGGTAACATTTTATTGGCGTCATAGTCATTTGCCTGGCATGGCGTAAGTGTTATTGCTCCACAGTTATCTGATTCTGTCGGGCCGAGTAGTTATCCAAAATGTATAAGTACGTACATGTTTCGTTACGTTACGTAACGGGTAATCACTTATCCAACTTAGAAGGAAATAGTTCATTTATCCAATATTGGAATGGTGGGTGAAAGTCAGGGCTGCTTGTGCAGAAAAAAAAACATATTTCATATTTTTCGCAGTGAAAGTGAAAACATGTCCTAAAATCCGTTTCCTTTCCCCACTTTCCAATCCTGAAAAACCATTCTCATTCATTTTATTTTAGGAGCAAAAAATGGTTTAGTTTAGTAGTTGAGGGAAAAGAAATGAGAGAAAAGTGGGTCTTCTTTAGGTTTCGGGTGGGTGCAGTTTTTGGGAGAAAATATTGTGATGAACACTGGGACAAATTGTGGTCAAATCTGACATTGAAATTCATGAAAAACATACAGTAGCTCTTGAAGTAGCATCACCGCAGCACCACCAGAAGCACCTAAAGTACTGCTTTTAACTTATCAAATTATGATATTTTTAATCAGTGGCAGTTAATTATTACATTTTTTGAAAAATTTGCAACTTATTTTCAAGTCTTAAATAAAAAGTGATTAAAATACAAGATTTTTTTTAATTGATAAAAAACATAGCTAGCACCACTCGGTGGCTCCCATTTCGTGCATCCTTTTTACTGGTAGAAAATCCTTGAATCTCACACTTTCTCCCATTTCGTACACCCTCTCCTTCTCTATTTTTTGAACCCCTGCATCGCACCCAATTCTGGACAGATTGCAACGTAGCACAAGTTATATATTTAAAGGATGAATGCGTTCACTTTGACTCCTTTGAAGATCTCTCTCTCCGTTTTGGAAGGCGACACATTTTCCAGACACATTTTTCCCTCGGAGAAGATTTGTTTGAAGATTTTGCCTATGATGGATTATGGTTTTGAAGGATTTTAGTTATTCGATTTTGATGTGGTCTACTTTTGTTTCTTTGTAATGCAGGTGTCCTGGGTGAAACAAAGCGGTGAGGGGGACGGTCAAGTGAAATTGTTGACCTTTGGGTTACACACGTACTCGCAGGATACCCGTTTAAGCATCAACTTTGAGCAGCCGGACGACTGGAAGTTGCGGATTCAAGGGGTCGAGAAGGCGGATGGGGGGGCATATGCTTGTCAAGTCTCGTCCCACCCACCGCAAGCGATGGGGGTCAATCTCACCGTTATTGGTAAACAAATTTATAAAATAAGAGGTCAAACTACTAGTTAAGGAAATTAAATTGGGGGGAATTTATAAGTTGTGGATAACTTTTTGCATGAAATGCTGCATCAAATTGTAGGAATTTTGACGAGATGCTTCACTCAGGTTTTTATAGATGTCTTAATTTTGTCGATTAAACGTACAAGATTTTTTCTTATTTGTAATTATTAGTTTTATTCATGTGATATCTAAAAAATTCTGCAATTTAAGTTGGATTGTTATTCTTATTTTTTCTAAATTTTAAATTATTAAGGATTTCCATAAAATACGAAATATTTCAAAAATTTGGAAAGTGAATTTAAATCTTTTAGTTCACTACTGATTGTGTAGACTGCAATTTAATATTCGTTGATTTTATGCGACTAAATAAATACGGGATTGATGTGCACATAAAATATTACTAGTGAAAGAATTTAATTTGCCATTAGACGTTTTTTTATAGTTTTTACTTTGTGTAAAATATTTACGTCAAAACAAACAATTTTAACGTATGCATAACGTAATATATTCTGAAATAGATGTTAAAGATGTTAATTGGGATTTTTTGTGCATTTGTCATACAGCGAGGAGTTATATGAGAACTGAAATTCATTAGCTAAATTATTTACATGGATTCGTGTCATATATTCACGAAGAAGTCCAGCTTTATAAATTATAAATCCAGCTTTTGAAATTCGACTCTTTTTCGAGTCTTTTTAATCCACTGGAAATTCGTTACTTTGTCAATTTGCTAAATCTTTAAACATTTGTAAGTATTTACCGCCGCTAAAAAAAATTATACAAATATGCACAGCGACCATTAATTTCATAGATCGTGAGATTGTGTTGTTGAAATATTTATTACACGGTTATATAAGGTCACGATAACTACTTATCTTTATGTAAATTCATCACTGCTATATTTAATTTGTGCGTTTCCACCAATTTCATGTGGGTTTATCAAGAAATAATAGAGAAAAATGTGCCTAAATTGGTTATTGTTTCTTGTGCAGTACCGAAGATAAGCCTGGTGGACGATCTGGGTCGAAAGATGACGGATAAGTACTACAATTCCGGGTCGACGGTGGAACTCCGCTGTGTGATTACACACCTCCCCCCGACATACTCCATCCTCTGGCGACATAACAACCTCACCCTCAACTATGACGCGTCCCGTGGTGGAATAAGGTACACTTTCATGGCATAAATTTTTAAATATCTTTCATAATTTTATAAAATTTAAAAATAGAGGTCTTTATCAATTCTTACTACTAATGAAATGAGTCCTTGTAGCCAATTTGGTCACAAAGTTTTTGTAACCGATTGGTAATGTTTTAATTGGGTAAAGTTTTATTATAATTTTGTAACGTTTCGCTGATCCAGATTTGCAACCAGTTAGTTTTTTGTTATCATTTTGTCCGGTAGACTTTTTTTACCGATCTTGTTATATTACGTAACTTTCTTATGTAACTTTGTCCATTTTTTGTGATATTTCACCAAAAAGTTGGCCAGGTAAAAATTTTCGCAACCGATTCTACCACAATTATATCTATCGTCTCCTCATCATACCATCTGTCTCTCAAGATATGTAGGTAATAACCCCGCAATAAAATTATATTCCCACATTTTTTTAGTGTGCAAGAAATAAAATGTCCGCAATAATAAAAGTAGTTTGAGGTAGTTTCTCTCTCTCTCTTGGCGAAATTGTTCAAGGAGAGCAAGTCATTCTTCTTTGGGTGGTGGAGAAAGCAAGTGAAAGTAAAGTAAGTTGGGTACTTGGTCCTCTTGTTGAATGGGGTGGAAGGAGATTTAGCCAGCTAGGACTTGGGACATAGCGTGGCATAATAATTGGTAAATGATGTAATATATGTAATGGAGTGCAGTGGCCGAGATGATGGAAAGTGGATGTAGGAGCACTTCTTCCACCCCATTACCCACACCCACCACGACAGGGGAACCACCCTAATTTACTCAAACCACACCCATCGTACTGACAGGCTTGAGGAAATTAAATATATTTAAGTTAGTTTGGTACACGGGGTGGAATAATTTTTAATAAATTTTAAATTTGTGGTAGTTGAAAAAAATTGAGCGAGAAGAGTATGAGATTTTGAAATCTACTATAATCCTGTCAACAGTTTGTTAAGTTTGTCGTTAAATTATTATGTACATCAAGTTGATTTTTTCGTCGTATTTTTGTATACAAATTTTGGACGTATAGATCGCTTGGTGAGATTTTTAGTAAATTTTTATTTGACCTTTACCTTTGATGAAATCTGTGATTGTTTCATAATTGAACTTTTTCTCAATTTCCATAAAATGGCGTTTAACCCATACATTTGACTTTTTTTGTGAAAAAAACGAAACTTTTCGTTATATTAATAATACCATAAGTGATTTTTTCATCGTAACATGTTTTCCAAATTTTAGAGGTACAGATCGTATGGTGAGATAATTTTGAAAAAATTTTAATTCGATTCGCCGAGAAATTCGAGAAATTCGAGAAATTCGAGAAATCGGTTGTTTAATATTTGTGAATGTTTTCTCAATTTTTATGAAATGGCGTTTAATGATTACATCAGATTATTATTTTAAATTTCAGTTACGTTAATTTTACTACACGCGATTTTTTTCATTGTTATTTTTTTACAAATTTTGGAGCTACATGGCGAGATAATTTTTAATGAATTTTTATTTCATCGAAACGAATAGTTTCACAAAATCTAATGTTACTTTATTAGTGAATTTAATTCTCATTTTTATGAAATGGCGTTCAATCATGACATCAAATTATTATTTATTTTGTAAAATACGAGACTTTACGTTACATTATTATTTTTTGAACCTGATTTTTATCTGGTTAAAAAACAGATGAAAAATTAGAAAAAAAATATTTTTTTAAATAATTTTGTTTATCAATTTTAAAACTACGGATACGCGCATGGTGTGATAATTTTGAGTACATTTTAATTTCATTACACAAAAAAAACTACCAATGGGACGAATCTATTCTTATTTAACTATCATGTTTTTCTCAATTTTTAAGAAATGGCTTTTAACCATTACACCATTGTTTTTCGCAACAAACGAAACTTTCTATTACACTAATTTTACTACAAGCGGCCCAACCCGGCGTAAATCTTTAATTAAAGGTGACCTTAAATCCCATTATAAATGTCCCACTTTCTCCCACGGATAAAATTAAGCTCTCAGACAAAGTCCACCCTTACAACCGTAACCCAAGCGTGAATACTTACCTATTTTAGGAAAAACTTTCCCCCAACTTTTAACGAAGGTGGTTTCCTTTGGTTTGGTTTATATAATATTCAAAATTTTGCAATTGTACACACATGCATGCCCGACTTGAATGAATCCATTGATTAATAAGTCCAGTCCAGTTTTAGTCGAGTTTAGTTTGTTAATTTAGTTTTTGGTAGCCCTTTGCTTTCCTTGCTTCCTTTCTCGTCACTCTTGCTAATTAGTAACTTTCTCGAGTTGTTAATTACCCTGCCTGATGCCTCGTTTCTGCTCGTTTGCCAAACTCCCCAACCAAACAAGTTCTCGTTTTCTCTCCTCCTCCATCCAATAATATACCGTTACTTTCACTCCTTTTGAGCAGTCGTGAAGATGCAAAAGCACAAGTTTTAATTAGCCCAATTAATAGGAAACGGTGAGGCAGCAAAAGTTGTTGTAAAGTTAAGTTGTTGTCGCCTCGTTCGGAGAGAGAGAAAGGGAAAGATGAGAGAATTAAGAAAGTGAAATGTAACAAGATTACGTATACATACGGACATAGATTTGGCTCAATTTTAGATTGCATAAAATGCACAATCAAGGACAAACATAAGTTGTCAGAATGGCGTCAATGCATAGTTTTGGGAGAAAGTTGGATCGGAGTGAAAGTCTTAATAGAATTGGAACGTATTTCTTCGCCAGGGTGGGTGAGACATGTTTTTGGCAGAGGGAGGGTTTATTAGGAGGGAGTTTATGTATGTCTGAATGTCTGTCTGTTTGAGCTATCAATTAATTGTTTCAAACTTAATGCATTTGATTAGAAGGTTTGAACCTAGTCTAGAAATTTATTATTGAGATTTTATAGATTTTAATGTTCTTGGCAGAGGCAAAGTTTATTATGAATGAGTGTCTGTCTGTCGATGTAATTGTAAAACTTAATGCGTTGATTTGAAATTTTGAAACAAATTCAGAAATTTAGGATTGAAATTTTATATTTTTTTGTTTCCTCTTGGAACTATGGTTCGATTTTTTAAATAAGATATTTTTACATGCAAAGATTATAGCGGACAGCCTCTTATTTAAAAGACCAAACCATAAAAGTGTTCCCCCCCGACTAAACAAATGTTGAAAACTGACTTCCTCGGGCTAATCGAAGCCTGATACTCTCTAGATTTTTTGTGCCTCCTTCTGTCCAGTCAAGGACAAAAAAACCGTTCCAAAAAACTGAGACTCCTATAACGCACGACTACTTTCTCCCTTTTTAACCATTCCCAAGTCCCCACTTGGTTTAAAGTGCTATTAAAAAAACCGCCCCGCACGTAATTTGCATATTTTACATTATCCACCACCACCACCCTTATCTCGCTAGAAAGTGAGTTATCATTGCTGTACTGGCGAAATAAGGGTGGCGGTGGTGGGGCTGCTGATTTATGGCAGCATGTCTCCATGTCTCATCTCATTTCATTTCGGGGTGGCGTAGAGAGAAAGTTGAAAGAGTGAAAGTCAAGCTGGGTGAAAGTTAGACTTTCTCTCTCTCTCTCCGGGTGACAATGGTTACCTCATTATTCCACCACATTGACCAAACCCGGGATGAGATGGTTGGTCGTTTCGACTTTCTCCGCCTGCCTGCCCGTTTTCACTACTACTTATTTCCTCATCATCATCATATGTAGTACGGCAAGAAGATGGAGTGTATCATTTCACTACTACTACTGTTTAATGTAACGTATGCCGTATTGTTGTTATTTCTGGTCTGGTTTCTAACTCTGGTCTTGTTGATTTTCTGCTTCTTTCCAGTGTGAAAACCACAATGAGGAAGGAGGGCGCTGTCTCCGTGTTGTATATTGCGAACGCCAAGCAGAATGATTCCGGACCTTATACCTGCGCCCTGGGTGGCCTCACGTATAACACGATCCTCGTCCATGTCATGGCCGGTAAAAAAATTATTTATGTGCCAGGGTGTCGTTAGATACCTGGAAGAGAGATTAAGCTTTGGGGTGAATTGGGGAAATTAGTAGCGGGAAATTTGTATGTAACGCCCCATCGAGTCTGCGATTAGACGGTGGTTTCTTAAAAATAAAATTACTTTTATTCGTCCAACTTTCAAGAAATTGCTAGTTTTCAAAAATTAAAATTCTTCTACTTAGGACACATTTATGGTTAGTATTTTATAATTAGACCCTTTTTTGGCCCCTTAAAAAGGTCTAATTTTAATACTCGGACCATAACGTGATATTTACCCCGCCAACTAGGCTGCCTAGTATGGCGCCACTTTTGAAAATTGGATTTAGTATCATGTCACACAATCTGTTCGCAACACTTTGACTGAAACCTGCACCTTGCTCACGACTCTCACTTTTCTCCACGTAGTTAAATATGAGGAGAAAGTAGGGAAAGTGAGCCGTGGTGGGTATGAGATTTCACAACGACTCCGGTGGGACTTGTTTGAAATTTGATTGCGACCAAGTCTCGACATGCTCTTTTCTTCCCTCCATGGAATGCAGGGAAAGGAATCTCTTTGTCCTTTCCGGCTCCTCGTCATCTTTATATCGTGCACTTTCACTCCTTACATACCAACGAAGTTGGGGCAACGCGGGACTAAATTTTTTTGTTGCACACTTAAAAGTTTTGAAAGATTATGGGTTAGCCCAGATGTGTTGACCCAGTTTACCGGTTTGGTAGTATTGTACCGGCAAATGGTAACGATGCGAGACCATTACTGTGCAATTTGGTAAAGATTTATGGTCAAATTGGTCACATACTTACCGTAACCAATTTGTTCTGGATTTATTAGCATTTGAGTCGCAATGTTTACCAAGTTGGGAATTACTTCCATCTTATACAAAACTTACTACCAGACCGGTCGGTCACATATTTGCCGTTACCAATTCGGTCTTAATTTGTTACCACTTGAGTCCCTTGTTTTACCAAATTTTTTACCAAGTTAATAATTACTACCAGACCGGTTATCTCCCCATAATTTATCACCTCCCATAAAATTCTACCCCTCCCCCCATATTTAATAGCCCCACCTAACTTTCTCTCTATATTTTTTACAGGAGAGACGCCCGCAGCAATGCAACACTCAAACCACGCCGTCAACAACCACCCCCACCAAAACCCCATCATCTTCTCCCTCTTTTCCTCTCTTACACTCATCCTGACCCTGCCGGACCATTGAGAGGGTGATGAATCAAATCAAAATGGTGAGGCGTGGCTCCCCTGTCCACCAAGAAGCCCAAAAGAAATGACACACACACAGAGTTTATTTATCTCGGAGCCGACACACAAGAATTATTATACGGGAGAAAGTGAAAGTAAATTATATCCAAAGTGAAAGTAGATCAAGTTATATAAACCCCGACCGACTTTTTTCTAAGTAAAGTACACACAATCCAATTTATCCTATGTAACTTTATGGTACGTATTGTAAAGGAAGGAAACTCGGAAAAATGAATGGAATGAATGGTGGAATGAAATAAAAAAATTATTTTGATGGATCATTTTACAAAGTGGGGTTGATTGCTTGTTGGGATTCGTTCAATTGATTCGGACAGAAAAAGAGCAGAGCAGCAGCAGCGGCGAACGACAGGGAGAAAGTAAATAATAGTAAATAGAAGAAAGATATGAGTGAAAGTGAGCCGTTGGGGCTATAAAAGACGGAAGAAAGCGAAGTGATCCGTTCGAATAGAAATTCTTATTTTTTTCAGGGGAAAAGGAATTGAAAGAGATGAAATGAAATGAAATTGTGGGTTATTTTTTATATATGGGATTCGATTTTTATCCGAATTTGGGTAGGAATTCGGGTTGAATTTATTTTATTTTTTTGCAGAATTTGCATATATATGAATAAAATAGTAAAAAACATAGTAAAATTTTTTTGAAAAAAGTTGAGTAAAATTTTATCTAAAAATTGTTTTTAGTCATCAATAAACGGAAGGCCTGGTATCTACGATTATTAAAGTATAATTGATAATTCAAATTTTTGTTACTGGCGTTGATAACTAGCAGAATATTTCATTTTGTAAATTAATTCATTCTTTAGTTTTACATTTGTGCATTCATAACAGAACGAATCTCATGAATTGCATGAAATATTACAATTTCTTTCTTGCATTAGCAAAATAATCAATTTTGTACAAAAAAGAAGACAAAAACGTGTCTCTGCACAAAATGCATTTTTATCATATCATTGTTACAAGCATATTACATACATATATTTATTACTTGGTACATTTATGTATTTCCTCCAATTTCACCCGCATTGAGTATACACGTACAACACTTATGCGTACCATGCATGTACCCGATGATGCAGTCTTCTCGAGGAGAAAGCAGAAAGTGGAATTGTAGGATGGGCAGGGCTTGAAAAAATACTTGCCACATATTTTAGGCATTTTTGGCATATATTCCTTAAACATTGATCTTATGAGGGCTTAAATTTAAATAAGGTCAAGGGCAAATAAGGCATGCCGTAACTGCCTAGAAGATCTTGGCATAAAATAAATGCTCAGCATTTTTGTCATGGCATAAATGCGAGGCGTCATTACTCACTACAACATCGGTCTTATCGAGACATCAATTTAAATCATGGATAAATCGGGCTTGCCATAAATGGTCAAATTTCCTCTATATCGGCACAAGCACAACTTTGCTGTGTGTACCGGCTTCACGAGGGGAAACCAGATAGTATAATTAATAATTACTAAATGAATAATAATAATTATAATAATAATTATGAAATGCGAATGAATTAAAATAAGGGTCAGGCATTTCTGGCATTTTTAGCATAAATTCCCTTCACAATTGTTACAACACTGGCTTTATGAGGACACCAATTCAAGTCCTGGACAAATCGGGCTTGCCATAAATGCCCTAAATTCCCTCGACATCCGCCCCAGCACAACTCTGCCCTGTGCCTGTGAGTGTATGTATAATGGATTTTATGTTATGACAAGCCTCCTTCTTTCCTCCTCAAACTTGGGCCTTGTTTATTGCCAGATTTTATTTTGATAAACAGAACGGGACCAAGAATAAGAAAGGATTACGCCTGTCTGACTTGTCAGCGGGATAACTGGTGCATAAAATAAATGCGAAGTGAACAGAGAAAAGTGTCGGGGAAGAATTTAGCAGCAGAGCAAAAGACGACATCCTCCTCGTCTTTTCCAACTAGCAGCAAGCAGCAGAGTCGCTCGTGGGTGGGTGGGGCTTAAACTTGACGGGAACCCATTTGTCAAAATGTCAACTTTTTCAACGTCCCCTGCACACCCCACTCGAACTTTTGGATAAAGCGAAGCAACAGCGTGTTTGAACCTTTAAAAGGATGAGCGAACGTCCGTCCCTCCTACGTCCGTCCGTCCGTCAGTCAGTTAGTCAGTCATGTCACTGGAAAAACTTAGTTGGCCGTGAAACTTGGACTTATTAGCAAATGCATGTGTACACACTTAAAAAATTGGGAATAATTTATGAGGTTAGGAAGGTTACGAAGCTGCAAATTTATTGCTCACACAAAATAAGTTGGCAATAAAATTCTGATTGCGTCTTTTACACCGAGTTGTTGCATTAATTTCCGGAAAATACAAATTTGTTATCCAACAAGCCGTTTATATTAGTTTGTAAAAATGTATACTATAATTTTGCAAATTTACTAGATTATAAACACAGGAAATCATGTATAATTACCTGATTCAAAAGTTCTAATGTGCATCTAATATCTTTGCCAAATTGCTACCGCGTTTCTACTAATTTGTAAAAATTTGCACCATATTTTGCAGACTTACTGGATTATAAATACATAAAATTATGCCCAATCATCTCAATCGCAAAGTTCTAATGTGCATCTAATACCTTTATCAAATTGCCACCAATCGTTCTACACCTCCATCTTAAAAACATTACAATTTCCTTCCCATTAAACCCATTCCCCTCCTTACAACAATCACCTCCACAATTTCTAAGCGTGCCCCTCTCCCTACATACCATCAGGACACCACACCATTTCTTGTAAAAGGAAGACCTCCGCAGAAACAGAGAAAGTCACTAATCGAAGAGTTGTGTCGCATGATTTCCTACCCCGCTATATCCATCTCACATTACAAGACTCGTCTTACTGCCGCTTTGGAGACAAAGTTTTAGCCCAAGGGATAAAATAAAATAACCACAAAGGAGAAAGTAAGCGACGACTGGGGACATAAAGCAGAATGAGTAAAAACACCATACTTTCTCCACCAGGTAACATAATACATATCATCACCTACAACCACGACCAACCAGGTAGGCATATATATCCCTACCCACCCACCTACATTATTATACGACCGACATGAACTTTCTCCACAATCTTACTACCAAGTTGGACAACCAGCCCGACATGAGAGCAACAGCCGTCGTCGTAGTCGTCGTCCCGTAGAAAAAAGTAAGAGAGAAAGTCTGCCATAAACGGCAAGACTACCAGCAGAACTCACAGTTTAGTTTCTCGAGTGTTATTATTGTCTTGGAGAGAAAGTCTGAGGAGGAGAGGAAATCTTTCCCTCTTTTTTCCCTTTATTGCTCACATATCACATTCAGGGAGGAAGAAAAAAGATAAAAAAGAGACAGCAAGGAAAGCAAGAGGACGAGGAAAATTTCGGGGAAGAATAAGAATTGAAATGCGAGATGACGAGAGGAGAGAGAAAGTGGGAAGATTTTCTACTTTCTCCTGGCTGCCCCTTATTAGCCAGAAGTACGGAGAGAGACTGATTTGCTACCCTGATTTATGACCATGTTAGCCGGACTTTCACTTTTTGTTTCTCTCTCTCTTCTTACCCAGCCAGCCTGATATACATAACTGATATATGGATGTAGTGTAGTGTATGTACCACACGGCCCATTATTTGCAACAAAGCAGCAGCAGAAGCAGCAGAGGGAGAAGCTGTGTAGTAAAGGGTTGGATGGCGGAATGGTAAGTGAGCCATTAAATTGCATCTTCCATCATACGTCCAACCCACTTCCGACGTACACAGGGCAGGCAGAACACAGCTTAAGGAGGCAAGTGGATGAGGCACTCTTAGAGATTTTGTGAGGAAATTTGCACATTTATGAGGTGAAAATTTGTTCTGTAATTTACAAGGATGTTTATAAGCTGCGTTATCTTTGTAAAATTACGCGCTTGTAAGCATGATGTAAAATTTTGCGAAATTTTGGAAGTTAGTGGGTGAATGAAGTGCGTAAAATTTGTAAAATTGTATTAATAAATGAGAAATTGCGCTTGTACGAAGTTAAATTTTACGAAATTGTGGGTGAAATGGTGCGAATTAGACTGCGTAAACTTTGCAAAATTATTTTAATAAATAAACAAATTCCCGAAATTAATATGCGAAATGGTGTCAATTTATTATCCCCAATTTATAAGAGGGTATTTCACCCACTTGGCAGTATAATGGGCTCATCCATCCATCCATCTACTAATAATGGTAACAAATCGAGCCCAACCACGATATATGGGATGACACGAGATCCATGTACTGGTGAATTTGGTAGATTTCGAGTCGTAGTAGTAAGCCATAATGTTACTCTTGGTCAATTCAATTCTCGCATCGGACATCAATATCATCGGACTGGAGTGATTTCACGAAGAGCCAGAGAAAGAAGATTTGTTCCTCTGCCTCGACCCATCCATCCGGCCGATAGTCCAACATGCTTTCACCACTTGGAGAGCTCACGTAACACCAAAAGAGAAGGCCGACCAACCCTAAAATAAAAGTCAGCCTGGACTACCGACCAGCCAGCCAGCTTCTTCTTTTCTCCCTAGTTTTGTTCCTTCTCGTGAAATGGGGACGGGCGGAAGGAAGAAGGTCCGAACTGGGGTGATCTTTTAGCTAAGGAGGCCCAGTGTTTGGTCAAGTTGGAGATACTGGGAGTTAAATTAAACCAAGAAAAAAGTGCTGATTTCCGGTGCAATGCAACGTTTTTTTCAAATAATTTGTCTCGGAAAAACATCCAATTCGGATGTTTATTTCAAGTCCAAGATCCCTATTTTTAACTAGTAGGCGGGTAAACTTCAAGTTCAAATAATTATCCCCGCCAGCTAATAGCAGGTTGGCACAGTATTTAGCCCACTTTCACCCATCCATTATTGGCATCCTTTCGACCGGGAGAAAGTCCCATTTCCTCCGAAACACTGCACTTTCTCCTCCATCCAGATCCCGGACTGGACTGGACCCGACCATCTGTCCACTTTCACTACCCTGCTCACGTCTTCCACTTTCTTTCTCGCAGTACAAATCCAAATCATTAATCTCCCATCAACTAAGCTCAAGGCAGAGATTTTGTCCGGATTTTCGGAATTTCTCTCCCCCCGAATGGATTGGATTTTGGAGGCAGTGAAAAGGGTGTCACCATTAATCTGGGGTTAATTAGTCCCTCTACTCAATTAGAGTAAGGGCCAAGTAGTCTTGTAATGTACATGACGACATTATTTTGTGGACCAAATATCATGCACCCCGGTTATTTGCTTCCTCGTTAAGTCAAGTGGACATGGTTGGATCGCCCCCCGGAGAAAGTTTAGTGCTTGGTGTTGAGTAGTCGTTGTCGTTGTTGCGCCCGGCTGGCAGATGGAAATCGGGCCAACGAATAATTGGCAGAGTCACATTTTCCCGTCATCCACAGAAAAGCTGAGCTGCACGAGGTAATAAGGAGCAGATGAGGGACGAGAGAGCGGCGGCTTTCTCCAGTAATGACACCGACCCAGGGAGAAAGTTGCCTTGTTGTCGTGCATATGATTACGATTTGTGTGGGGTAAGAATGGCCAGTTTCCGCTGTCTTTTCGACTTTCACTCCAGGATTTGAGGTCATTAGACACATTGTGAGGTTGGTTTGTCGGTCTGATTTTGAGCAAGATTTTACTGTGACATTCCTGCTGGTAGGAAAAAGTCGGCGGCGACGAAGAGGAAACTTTTTACTGATGAGGTTACATAATAAATGCAAAATAAGCGTGGGGTAATTTTTACCGTAACGAAATGTCGCAATACTTTCTCCACTCCAGCGTTATGACATCCTCTCTTTTTGTTAATGACATTCAATTCCTCGCCTTCGCTTCGTATTCAAATTCCGTATCGGAATCGGATTCAGAGAAATCTTTCCAACTAACTTTCATCAACCGACTAGAACTTTTCCCACCAGGAATATTCTAATCATTTCATTCCCAGCGTAACAATAACATCGGAAGTAAAGTGGTGGTACGATATAGTTTAGTTTTTGGTGTTCATCTGTTGGTGGTGGTGGTGGTGGTAGGTTTTCCTAATTTGTGGCGGTCGGAAGTGGGAAATAATTATTTATTCCAATCCCCACCGACCACCCGACCAACTCCCCACCCGTCGAGACGAGTGAATTTGTTGGAGTGGAAGTGCAGGATTAGATTCACAACTAGATTATAATAATGCTCTCTTCTACGTACTACAAACCGACCGACCAACCAACCGACGGACGGACGGACTGCATACATTCGAATGAAAGTCGTCGTACACACACAAGAAGTGGAAACGACCAACTTTCTCTATTTCGGTATCTGCACAAGCTGGAGGGATATGTAGAGGCGGCTAAATTTTTGTATAAGAATTTTGCTGACTGGACGGAACGTAGGAATAGATGGGGAGTTAGATATGTGCGTAGTAGTAGTGTTGCACTATTAAGGAGATGATGACTTTCTCTCCAATTTGACTGGAGAGACGAGGGGAAGAGGTTTAAGTGAAGATTTAGGATTTTTTAATGGGAAATTTAAGATAATTGTTAGATTACTTAGGTATGTAGCTAATGGGACTGTTTATTAGGTTGTTTTTTATTGGGTAAAAATTATCGGGGAAAGTATAAAATAGGGCAAAATTGGGGTTTGGACAGGTTTAAAAGTAGTGAAATATATTTTTTTTAAGTCTTACGGAATATTGAGTAGCAAAAAATTTAAAGTTTCCGAATTACAATATGATTCGGAAATTCACGTGGGATGGGATCGATTGTCGTGGCTTGGCGATCTAGTTGATTTGGACTATTTTATTAAGTTTACGAAGTTTTTTCATGACGCCAATATCTTGCATCTAATTTCTGTCTGCAGCACATAAAGGGAAATTTAAGAGATGTTAAAATCGTTTTGTAAAAAAATTCATCTAGCAATCAGTCGATTAAAGACCAAAACAATTATTTATTTACCATTATTTTACAAAAAAATTTCTTCGTCTAGACATGATTACCTAATTACTCATTTAATTATATCTTTTACTAAATGATTTTTAACGGCATGAGAAACTCTCAAAAATCTTAAATTCATATTTCAAATCTTACCCGGAAATTAACTAATTAATCTTAAAAAAACAAACAATATATGTATTTCTCCCAAAAAACGAATTGAAGAAACATATTAAACAAATCCCACAAAATTTCCCGGCGAAACCCTGTCCCCTTTAGTTTATTTCATTTCATGGTATTTCTTCATATCACGAAATGGATTTAGCTTTCATACATATTTCCATCCACGGGCTGGCCCTCTCTTCCTGGTCGTCCCGTTTTACTCTTTGGTCTCCCTCCATCCTCTTCCTTCCCCGACTTCCTTCCTTCCTGATTTGGTGTTGTTGGCATATTATATGATTTGTGGCTTAGACTTTGTTTGTTAACTCTGCGCTTTCCTCTTCCTCTCTCGGCCTGTCTGTCTGTCAATCTCTTAATTGAGTGGCTACGTTCTTCTCTTCTTAAAGGAGGTGAGATTTAGGTGAGATTTCCTAAATCTCATCCCGCTTTCACTTTCACTTTCTTTCTTGCATACTTTCCCCACTAACAAAACCACCATCATCACTTACCCGTTGTGTGTGAGTTGTTTGCGATAAAGTCGCCCTGCTTATAAGATTTATTTGTGGGCGATGTTATCAAAAAACAAGAAGAAAGTTGAGAGAAAGCAAGTCTCGAGTTTGTATCCCGATCCAATCTCCTGATTCAATTTTAATGTGACTTTCTCTCCCAGGATCACTTTGCCCCGGAGAAAAGGGAAAGCAGCATTGGGAAAGTAGGCCTTCTATTCGTATTTATGGGTGAGTAAGCAAACAGCACCACGGCCCGAGCCACGCCACGCCACCCACTTGTTTAAATGCAGATGAAGAAAACTTTTTCCCAACTGTTGTTGAACTGTGGATTGCATGGGATACATGTTGGTTGGTGGAATGGTGGACTGAATATAAATTTAGAATTGAGACCCATTCAAGAGAAGAAGGAATATACGAACGGAGGAACGAACGGCGGCAACTAAGAAGTTTCTCTTTCTTGGAGAGAAAGTGTTATTTGGTGATGTGATGGACATGTCTTCGGGAGGGAGGGAGGCAGGCAGGCAGTGAAGGCGACAACCTCATTAGTGCACTGGGCCAAATACTTGTGTAGTAGGAGAAAGAGAAAGTATATATGTTAGGGGGAAGATAAGCGGGAAGAAGCTAAGGGACAGGGTTCGATGGGGGGAAAAGTTGGCGGAAGGGTTTAAGATTTTTGGGATTGGAGCCACCTAGCGAGTGGGTTTTTTAAGTGGGTAGATGGTCCTGAGAAGGAATTGGGTAAAATTATATGCCTGACCGTGTAGGTTGGGCAAAATGGATTATATTTCGACCTGTTTTCTTCGGCGGCGCCGGCGGTACAGCGTATTCCTTATGGAGAACGAATAGGAAATCAGATTTATCGGTGGCAGTGGTGCGTAAAATTTTACCGCGGTCTTGCCGGACTTATGATTTTGCGGCGACTTCTGATTTCGACGCATGAAAATGCGCAGAATATAATTGGCATAAATATTGAGTAACAAAAATTGCCATCTGGTATGTACCGCGTTTGTAAGGATTTTTTATTAAGCAGTAATAATATTTTTCCCACAAAGCTCAAGACTACTTATTATTTTGTACGATTTATCTAGCGTACAATTTTAAATTTGATGTAGAACAAGTAAGAAAACAATTTTGTGCCACTTGAATCCAGCAATTACTTTCACAAGTACCCTGTTTGTTCTTTGTAAATTGTAATTATTCCCAAAAAAGTAAGACATCTTAATATATATGACCCACTTTTCTACAGCCGCCTTAATATCTTGCTAACTTTCCCCATCCTCAAACCATACCATTATCCTAACGAATCAAGCATAAACCCACTCGCTACCACAATTTAAACCAATTTCGTGCAATTTTTTTGAGGAGCACTGTTCATTCAAGCCTCATCACTTTCCCCTTCAACCTTAACATTCATATGCGTCCTCCTCTCTCTCTCTCTCTCTCTCTCACTTTCTCTCTCTCCTCGTTCCTTCTTCCTTATTACTCGAGAGTTCCACTCTCTTCTTCTCTTTTGCTCTCACGAGAATAAAATGATGATGAGCTCGTTTCGTTTTCATTTCGGCGACACAGACGAGAAGATTGAGTTGAAAGGATTTCTTCCCTCTTTTTAATTTCCTCGTTCCATCTTGTTAAAGGAGCCGCGATGTGGATGGAATGCAACGACACAGGTTGACGACGATGTCACCGTAAGGAAATGATGACACGAGAATCGCTTCCTTAAAAATGGGTATTTACATTCATACGAAACTCCACTTAAGCCGGGTTTATGGGAGTGAAAGTAAACATTAATTGGGCAAATGGGTAGGTATATGTACGCGTAGAGGAATGAATGGGAAAAGAGAAAGCGGGCTGGACAAGCAAATAATTCGGTCCGTGACAGATATCGTGAGTGCATAAATATACAGAACAGAGCAGTGGATACAATATTGCTTTCACTCGTGTCAGTGTCAACGGTGAAATATGTACAATGTTGAAGGGACGGGTGACATGATGTGGGGAGTGATGGAAGGGTTAAGAGTTGTGTTTTTTTGGATGCAGGGATTTATTTGGGGGTGGGAACGTTCATATATTACGTCATAAAAAAGGTAGATTTTTACATCAAAATCCTACTTATGTTGAGCTCAATACGAGGAAGATAGACGACTCAAAAATCATCCACCCATCTTTTTGATGACTTTATATATGAACTTTCCCTTTGTGTGAAATTGTGAAAGTTTTTGCAAAGGGTTTTTGGATCTAAAATTTTGTAGAAATTTTCGAATTTCAAAATTTCACATGAATTAAATCACACGTTTATGTAAAAATAGGGTTTGATTTAGCTAATTCCATGAATTTTGAGACCGTCTAGATTTTTTAGGGACTTTCTCCAAGTCTAAATTCTGCCCACAAGTGTACGAACGGTTCGCGCCATCTAGTTAATTCCCCCACGGGTCATAGGGGCAAAGTGTACCAACAATTTCCTTCGCTACATTTGAAATAAAATCCCATTTTATTCACCTTCCTTCCCTATCGAACGAAACACTGCTTTACTTTCCTTTTCCTTCCTCCTCGTCCCCGTGACAGACAGGACAATGAAAAAGCATGCATGCCACCCATACATATGTATCCCGCTGGAGGGCATCAATTTAAAAATTACTCCCGCCCACTAATACATTCCTCTTTTTCCTGATCCCGCCTTCACAGAAAACCTAATCTCGTGTAACGAGCATAGTTTGCATTCAATGTCCGACAGCAGGGTACGTCGCATTATATTCTCGTCTTATAGCTGCCAATAAATGTTATCAGGTCGACGCAGACGTTTACGGTCGGGGTCATCAGAAACGTTAATATCACATCACACACATCTCCTCTCGACAACACACATATGCTTTCTCTCAAAGACTGTCTCTTCTCTTCTTCTCCATTGTTAATAATTTTTGGTAGAGATGGGTCGTAAAAAGCGGAATGAAATGGAATGATACAAAACCCTAGTGGGTTAGGCGACACTCTTAGAAATCTGGGGTAATCTGAATTCTAATATGGTCATATTATTTTTTATTAAAAGAATGACCCATATTGGCAGCAAAAATATAAATTGTGCGTCACGTCTTGTCCGTAACGATAGTTGTGCACGAAATTTGAATTTGCTGGAATCAATACTTCCACTAGAAGGTGATCTAGTTGAAAATTGTCACTTTGTGTCACGTCCATGTCTGAAACTATATATTTGTCCGTAACGATAATTGTGCACGAAATTTGAATTTACGGGAATCAATATCTCCCCAGCAAGGTTGAATTTACAGTACAATTATTATCATCTGGCGTCCGTAACAAATTTTTTCGCGGTCCAGAAACTTTGTCCCGCATTGTTTAGTGTCTCCTGTCATCTCGTCTGACACACATAATATGCATGCATACCGACGTCACTCATACATACAAACATAGTTTTGTCCTCTCCTCCCTTAATCCTATTCCCTCCGCTTGACTAGATTTCGGTCTTCGGGTGGGGAAAACATAACATTGTTTCAGACAGACATTACTCGGTTAAAAGTTTGTTGGTGCTATCGTGTGGAATAAATCTGGTGGAGCGAGACAGTTCTCCGTACACGGTGGACAGTGAGGTTTTTCGGTGCGGGTTAGGTTATGTAAAGTAAAATAATACCCGCACCCGTCCGAACATATTATTATTACCCGGTCTGTTGTTCTACATAATCCAGTTTATTATTTCGTGTTCTGTTCTGTTTCCCTTTTCCTCTCAGGATTCCATTCGAGTCGTCGACAAATCTAGAAATTCCACAATCGTTTTTTTTCTCTTTTTCACCGAGGAAATAATCCAAGGTCTCATTTTGATTTCTTTTTTTCTCATCTTCTTTTTGTCAGGGGACAAACGGGGATGGAGAAGAGAGAGGATGCATGAAAATAGAGGAAATCCGGACAAGTGGATGCTGGATTTGGTGGGTATGCAACACAACGAAAAGAGATGAAGTCTCATCCCTGAATACAAAACATGTAAAGATATGTACAGACAGTACACACACATGGAGAAAATTCATAGAGATTCATCCATCCATCCGTCCAATAATTCTCATCCTGTTTTTCGCATCTTCTCCTTTTTTCATGACGAGGACTTGTTCTTCTACCTTTCTCGGTTTATTTTCTGGTGGATGGGGAGAGGAGGAGAGGAGATGCAGTTCAGCGGAGGCAGGGAGAAAGAGAGATGGGAATGGAGAGAGAGATTTGGAGGCTTTTTATTATTTGATACGATATTTGTACATGAGAGTGAAAGTTTTTTGTGGGTGTACATACTTTCACTAGTTTTGAGCGGACGCTTAGGAATGAGGGGACCCATTTTTGTTTACAGAGGCAAAAATTACGGAAATATTATATAATTATGTTCTGAAATAAATTATTTTGTAGAGCTAGTCGAAATTTTTTTTAAATTGGGAAAATAAAATTGTATTGTTTAAAAAATGTGACGTACATATGTGTATAATTTATGAAACCATTTTTCTAGTGTCATTTTATATTAGCCACATCTAAATAAATATGTAATTTGTATATTGAGTTGGTATCCTTTGTTATTACGAACAGTAGGTCAAGAAATAAACACCCCGATGATGCATACAGTTGGAACCTTTTAAATTATCTAAATTAAATTCTAGCAATGGATTAAATTATAATTAGGTGTTTAAACTTAAATTGAAAACTACCGTTTACTTATACAATTTTCTTAAAATATTGACTGCCATAAAATGCTAAATTGTAAAAAAAAACTTTTACCAAATCAAATCTGTAAAACAAATTGCACAACAAATTGCACCAAAATAAACTCTTATGCAACCCATAGACGAATCAATAAACCTTAATCCGTCTCCAAAATTTATAAGAGTGTCCCAAAACCAGGGTCGACTTTCACCCCGCTTTCTCTCTCTCTCTCTCTCTGCGATGCGATGCTCCGTCCCAGTTTCTCCATCGCCTTGTGAAAGTACGTTGGCTTGGCTCTGGTGGTGAGGAATGTGCCGCTGAATCCCTCATGGTCTTGGACAAAGCCCCAAAAGTGAAATTCCTTCACAGCATGATAATAACTCTCTCTCTCCACTTGAGACGAAACGGGGCCCCGTTCGTAACAGGGTCGTATTGTATATTATGCGAAATACGACCACGACACTCCTACTCAGTCAGTAATGTGCGGTGAAGGGTTAGAGAGATGAGGATGAGAAGACCTCACTTTCACTTTTATGGCGGCATTATTGTCCAATTCACCTGCAGGAAGGGCACACCCTTTCGCCTACTTACGCAGCAGGAGACGACTTAATTGAGACACCAAGTTCTTTTTTGTGGAGGGGACAACGACGACGAATTACATGAAATAAAAGTGCTTCCCAGCTTTCACGGGGATGAATGGAAGAAGTTGTGAAGAAGAAAAAATATGTTTTGTATTCCGGTGTACGAAATGAAATGTAGCGTAACTAAATAATTTTATGGGGACAATTTGTAGATATGTATTTTTATGGTGATGAAAATGTATAGGGGAAACGTCGATAATTTTGTTTTTTAAATTTTTTACAACTCTGCGTCAAGTATTAAGGTTAGACGCAGAAATTTGTGATCATTTTGAGTAGGCTTTCCTAGCTTTGCTTTGTTAGCTTTGAGTAGGGATAATCCCGTCCCGTCCCGACGGGACGCGGGACGGGACAAGAATTTTCGTCCCGAAGAATCTCGGGACGGGATGGGCTTCGGGACGGGACGAGGTCATCCCGTCCCGGTCAATCCCGGTCGGGACGGGACGTCCCGGACTTAAATATTTTTCTCAAAATTCACTCCCTTTATTGGAAAAAATAACAATATCTTCTGAAAATCTTTCGCATGTGTTGACCCTGCATATTGTAATTTTGTATTTTAAGCATTATTCATATAGTTATATACATACATATACATATAGATACATATATACATATATACACATATATATTTACATATATACATATATACATATATATATATACACATACATATGTCGTATACATATGTCTGATTTTACCCTAAGCAAGTTTTCCATATCATGACCAACATTTTAAAAATTTGACGTGGTTAGTTTGCAGAGAAAAGTGGATAAGCCCCCTAAAGGAGACCTAGAAGGTTTAACTCCATAAGGCTGCGTAAGCCACGTTAACAGCCAATCACAGGAAAGGACGAGGTTTTCTGACTTTTTCACCATAACCTCTCAGTTTTTTCGGCTTCTTAAACAATCGAAAATATACATTTGTTTCGATTTTGGCGTACAAACTATACAATTTACTGCATTTTTGATAAACTCAGACTCCGAAAATTAAAAGAACATCAAATTAAAAATATTTAATTTAAAAAATTTTCTGATTGGCTGGCGACGGGAGGGAAGGGTCGAAAACCTCGTCCCCCTTGGTTATTGGTCAATTTGGCTCTCAATGTGGCTTATGCATTCTTATTACTCTACATCTTCTATATGAATGTATGTTCAATGGGTTGAATTTTGGTGCTGGTTGTCTTTATATTTCTTAACCAGTTGCCTCCCAAGCACATGAATGTCATGTGGCGCACAAACCGTCGCTAAGGGCCCAAGTACATCAAAGTCATGTGCTCCTTGAACGGTAACCATGCGCCCAAATACATCAAAGTCGTGTGCTCCGACTGCGGTAACCATGCGCCCAAGCACATCAATGTCATGTAATTCCAAAAACAAAATTTTCCGCCCGAGCACATCAAAGTCGTGTAATTCCAAAATAAATTCTGTGCAAATTTCTAAATAGCTGTAGTTTTTTTTGGAGCTTGTATATTACAATTGTATAGCTCTTCAGGCATGTCTGGTAAGTATTTATCATCGACAAGCATATATATAAATATATATCCAATTTTCTCACACTTGAAAATACGACAGACAGTGAAGACGACGAATTTTCCTTGGGTCAGTTCTCAGATTGCGACTCCGATGAGGAATTCTTGCTACATGAACACAACGACGACGATGACGAGAACATGATCAACTTTCCGGAAGATGAAGATGAAGAAGGCGCGGATGTAGATTCTGAGGACGAGTTGGGTGACCTCGATGAACACCCCGATGTACGTATATTATTTGTACATATGTATATTCCTAAATAATTTTATTTTCCCCAAATTGATTCATATTTCAGACTAATGTTATCCGCTACCGTAAAAATGTCCCATTTTCACCACAAGTTAGTGATTATGAGGATCCAGGGGAATTTCTAAAGCCGGATTTTGGGGTCACGATGGAATCTACTGCTCTAGAGATTCTACAAAAATTCTTGGACCCCGAAATTTTGGATGAAATTGTCCTTCAGACCAATGTTTATGTTCAACAACAAAGACGGGCGAATCGAAATACAATGAAGGATTGGTCTCCAGTGAATGGGGAAGAAATATGGCAATTCTTCTCTCTGGTGATGATGATGGGGCTGGTTATAAAGCCGGAGATCAAGGACTACTGGTCCACAGACTCGATGTTTTGTACCCCATTTTTCGGTCAGGTCATGTCAAGGAATAGGTATATACAACAATAAAATACAATAAATACTTATGTACACTAGTTATCATACCTATTTGCCTACTAGATTTGAGTCAATCCTTCGGGGATTCCATCTTGTGGATAATGACACCGTCCCACCCAACAATAAAGATCGGTATATAAAGTTTGGGAGTTTTATGGACAAGTTATTCCAAAATTTCCGCAAAGCAATAAATTTGGGATCATTTCTCACGGTGGATGAAACTTTGCTCTCGTTCAAAGGGAGGTTATCTTTCAAGCAGTATTTAAAAGACAAGAGAGCCAGATTTGGAATGAAGCTATATCTCCTCTGCGATTCGGCTAGCAGATTTGTCCTCAAAGCTCTTCCTTACCAAGGAAGAACTACCAAAATAGAGAATTCAAGCTGGATTCAAGAACTTGGATTTGGTGGCGCTACTGTGATGACTCTTCTTCATGGCTATTTTAACAAATTTCATAGAATCACTATCGACAATTGGTTCGTGTCTCCGATCTTGGCATTGCGATTGAAGCAACTTGGTACGTACATACTTGGCACCGTACAGAAAAGAAGAAAGCTGATGCCAAAATGGACGGACAAATTAGCAAAGGGACAAGTTGCGACTTATTCTTCTTCAGACATTTTAGTGGAACGGTACGTTTTTGTAAATTTACCAATAAAACAATACAATAAACCGGATGTCAAATTTTCAGCAGAATGACGTGAAGAATTTCATTTCATGATTTTTAGGTGGTCTGACCGGAGAGAAGTGATAATGCTGAACACATTTATGGGACACCGAATGGAAGAAATCACAACCACAAACCCCAACAACAACCGAGAGAAACCATCAACTGTTCTCGTTTATAATGCGACAATGGGCGCTGTGGATAACGTCGACAGAGTCAGCAAGCCATTCACATCTGTCCGCAAATCCTTCAAATGGTACAGGAAAGTATTCTTCTACTTCTTGGACATAGCAATTTACAATTCTCACATCATTCACTCTTCTTTCCGGCCAACGAAGGAACACTCAAGTTATAAAGATTTTGTACGAATTATAATCAAAGAAATATTAGAAAAATATCCACCACAACGTCTATCATTGGGGAGGAAGTCCAACACCCAGTCGGAACGACGAATCGGCACCCACTTTCCAGAAAAGATGTTAGAAGATAATGTCTCCGTCTTCCGGGATTGCCACCTATGCTGTTTGGAAGGCAAAAGGCGCACCACAGCTTTCAGATGTGAAACGTGTCTGAAGTTTTTCTGCATAAAGAGCACAGACTCGTGTTTCAAGAGATTTCACACGCTTTCGAAATTACCCGTCAAAAGGAAGCGATCTAACGCCAATGCATCTTCAGCATCGACGAGTCAAAGCATTATGTACCAATCAGTACCTCGGTCTGAAACTGACTCTGAAATTGGATTAGGATTCGGTGAGGCGAATGAAGTGAGATTTCAAGAAGCGGATTTTGAATCAAATGTTGTAGTAATGGAGGAGGAGGAAGAACTGTTTTCCATTTAAAATGTGAAATTACTTGTGATTGTGCGAAAATATTTAGCCGAACTATGAATAAGTTTGTGAAATTTTATAATTTATGATTTATAGTTGTTTTGCCGAGTTTTTCCGGCCTATATTCGAATTGGCTATCATGATGTTGTATGGTGTTTTATTGTGAAAAAAATTGCTTCGCGGCATAAGTAATGATAATTAAAATGATTTCCACATATGATATTATCAGTATCACCCTTGCATTAATTTGGGCTATAGCGTACTTGTCAGCATTTCATATCTTGGGTCGCATTGAAAATGCTTCTCCAAGAAAAGTGGTACAAAGATCACGAAATTCGAAGCCTTATCTTGGGGGCTTAGCAACTATTTTATGGCTTCAAATGTGGCAGGCAACTGGTTAATAATTCGTATTTACATATCACCTAAAAAATTAGTTTCTCAATAAAAAATCAACAAATTTAGATTTTAAAATTAAACAAACAATAGTTGTGATTTGTGATATGAAGGTTAGGTTAGGTTATATGTAGAACGAAATGATGACGATTTCTCAAATTTACACTATAAATAGTTAAAACTAAAATTTTGAAATTATTGAGATTTGACCGGTCGTTGGGAGTGGCAACCTGTATTGTGTAATTTATGTAGTAAGAAAATAAAGCAGCAACCTATACTTACAGCCAAGCTTGTTCAAATTGATAAAGAGCTGAGTTTCAATTTAAATAAAAAAAACTTCGGGATATCCCGTCCCATCCCGTCGGGACAAGTATCGGGACGGGACTCGGGACGGGATGGCCTCCATCCCGTCCCGTCCCGAAAGTCTCATCCCGGTCAATCTTCGGGACGGGACGGGACAGTGAAATCCCGTACCGTCCCGTCCCGTGGGAAAGCCTAATTTTGAGCATGAAGGTTAATATAATTGTCAATTGTGTAAAATGTAACAGGAAATTTATAATGTTTTACTTGGCGCTACTGAAAATTTTAGTGAAATCGGAAACATAAACTCCTCAGATAAGATAAAATGTACCGTAACTAAATAATTTTATGCGTAATGTGCACAATTTACAGGTATATTTTTATGGTGGCGAAAAAAATGTGTTAGGGAAAAGTCGATAATTTTTTTTCACTTTTATACAACATTTTTGTAAGTATTAAAGATGTAATCTTTCCATATGTCAAAATCGAATAAGATAATTGTGTAAAATGCAGAAGTAAATTTATAATGATTTACAGATACTTGGCGATACTGAAAATTTTACTGAAATAAGAAGCATAAACTCATCTGATAGATGAAATGCATCGAAACAATATAATTTTATGCGTAACAAAATTTATAAATATATTTTTATCGTGATAAAAATGTATTTGGAAACGTCGATATTTTTTTTCTCTTATGTACAACTCTGCCCCAAATATTAAAGGTGTCCAACAGGCGTATTTCTGCACGTCGAAGTTAAGATAATTGTGTGCAATGCAAAAAAAAACAAATTTATCATTTACCCTTCGTTTCAACCTTCCTTCAAATTTTACCGAAATATCGGAAACACATCCTCCTCCTCTGAAACATGATACCGAATGAAGAAACCCACCAAATAATGATAACTGAATTAACACATCTCTCCCACCATCATCACGAGTTGTTGGCTGCTGTCAAGATGATGATGATGATGATGACGCCGACGACGACGACGATGTCGCGGATGACGATGAAAGCCATTAGTACAAGAGGCAAAGGAGGCGGCGGCGGAGGTGGTGGTGCCACGCCAAAGAGGATGAAAACCATAAGCTACACTACTGTGACGACTTGTGAAGTCAAGTCAAGCCAAGAATTCAAGCCGTCTTTTGTTCCCTTGCGAACTACTGATAGGGTCGATTGGGCATGAAAGAGCTCACTCTTTCACTTTCACTCACTCATTCGCAACACACAATAATACATAGCGAAAATACATATAAGACGCTAGCCTGGCCTGGCCCGAATAACAACAACAACAACAAAACGAGAAGCCAAAGTGAAAGTGGAGAAAACTCGCCATAAAACGTTCCCCACGGACGGAAAGCTGGGTAGAAAAGGAGGAGGAGGAGGAATGAAGAGATTATTTTATTCCTTGATATGAACAGTTTTACAGAAGGAATAAGCTTCTCGTTTCGGGAGAGACAGATATTATTGACTCCCTCTAGCCAGCCAGGGTCGTGCTGTGTATTTTGTTACGGAAAAAGATTATTTTATTTCCTCCCCGGCTTAAGTGTGGATGGATTTTGTGTACCTGCGATGAGGTGAAAATCCAGGCACCCACCATTTTGCACCCCAGATTTCAATAAGTTTGTCCAGAAAGTAAGTAATGGGCAGCAGCAGCTTGGCGGACCGGAGAGGAGAAAGTGGTGTGATGTGCCATATGAGGCGAACATTAATTCCAACCTGCGCTCCGCTCCCACGTCGAGGGGAAAAAGACAACAAACAAATGGATGACGGCTGCACATCGTATAAATAAAATGCTATCCTTCAAAACATGTAATTTCTTGGCTGGGTTTTATCCGAGAGGAGAGAAAGTTGGTGGAGGGAAAGTAGTCTAGTCGTGTCTGGTATTTTCGAGTGGTCTGCTGCGACCAACTCGTCCCGCGTGACGTGCCGAGGGACCGTTAACTTGTTAATTTGAGAGACAATTGGACCGCATTCTGGTCACGGAGGAGGAGGAGGAGACGAGCTTCGAGTCGAAATAAGTAGGCGGTGGTATGAGAAGGAGGGAAAGTAAAAAGTTGGAAAGTTTTCGGGAACAAAATGACGACCGAGGAATGAAACCTGTTCAGTATGCATCATACTAATAATAATAATAATCAGGGTTGGTGGATGCATTGCTACTTGATCGTGGGTGGAGGGCACGGTAAATAATGAGGGGATAAAAGTTGAGCTGAGGGTGAATGTCCATACGCGTTTTGGTAACAATGTTCGTTTATGAAATTCAAATTTGTTACGAAAATTACGAACTTGATAAATTGGAATTTCGTGGATAAGTTTTGTTACCAACGCGGTTGTATCTTATGCTTAGGAAAGAATGTGGGGACAAAATTAGAACTGAGGGCGAATATACGATTCTACCGATTTGATAAAAATTCATGATTTGATTAATAAAATTTGTTACCAAAATTTGTCACCGGAAACTTAATTTGAATTGTGTGAACAAGTTTTGGTACCAATTTGGTCGTATTTACATGATGCGGAGTAGCTGTTCATTTTGTTTCCACCCCGTTTTTAGTGTGTGGGCTAACTTTTGTACATGAGGAATTCGGAATTCTGACCATTTTGAGCCGGTGTGGTGATGCGTAATGGAATCCAATCGGGGGAAGGAATTCGTTCAGTTGGGTCAATTAACATTAACCCGTTTCTTCCAAATGGAACCAAATTCGGGGCTCGGTCGTGCAGGGGAACAGGAATTGTGGTGGTGAGGGAAGGAAATTTATTTTATGAGGGTACATTTTCCAATGGGAATTTTACTCGTGTATATTATCCTTTTGAAAGTGAGGTACACACACAAATTTTGATGTTATCCGTTCCCCAAATACTTATTGGGGAAAGATTGCATAACGGGGAGAGACAGGGTTTCGCATAGGTGAGTGTATAGTGAATATTCTGCGTTATTCAGGTGTATGTCGTATGTCAATTAAAAATTGCAGAAAACTTTAAAAAAATTGAGACAAACCAACTCACCTTTTGGTGGTTTTTTAAGAGTTATAACTCCGATATTTTCGTCAAAGGCGTGTCATCATAGCATACAAATTTTCATTAGTTTTTTTAACGAACTGTTGATCTCCCTTACCCAAGCCCAAACATGTGCAAACTAAAATTCCAAAAAAATTGTTCTAAACAAAACACGACATCGCCAATTTGGAGAATTTGCACAGGGAGAAAGTCTCTCCATTTTCGTGCATCATCTTCCCTACCAAAACTCGGATGAGCTACGTACGTACCCCGACACCGAAAAGATATCGCCCCCTCCTCCACACAACTTTGTCATCATCATTACACACACACCAAGACAGAGAAGAAGAAGAACAACGATCAAACAAACAAAAAAAGTTGGTCTGCTACTGCCACAGAAGAAGAAAAACTAAACGGTCTTTTTGCGTATGAAACATATTCCTTCAACCAAATACCCTCTAACCGACCCGGATTTCCAATGTGACCACCACGCCATACGCCACGCAAGAAGGAAGTCAAATCTACTTTCCCGTTATACAAGCAACCATTAATTTTTTGCCCAAGAAATAAAATTCGATCTGCTCCGGAACAGAATAACGCATCGGTCTTCTGCATGGCATGGAATCCAGCAATTCAAGAGTTGGCCGAGTTAGTGCAGTGATGCAGTAATAAGTAAATAGATTCACTGTTTACTTAATCTTTCTGTCCTGACGAGCTGTGCGGGGAGGATGTCACCAATTATTTTTGGGGAGGAGAGGTCAGAGGTCAGAGGTCAAGTGGGGTCCAAAGATTGATGGGGCAAGGGCCGGGTCAAAGGTCAATTGACATCCAGACGTGCACACCCCCTTCTCTTCAGTCAGATGGGTTATTGGATTGGATTGAATTCTTTATTACGGGCGGATTTGGTTTGGGGTGGGATTTGGGTTTGAGATTTATTCGCCATAAAATAGATATTCCTTGTGAACAATGTAAATGTAAGTGTATAACACTCGTCGTATCCTCGTCACTAAAGAGTGATGAGGATTATTTTATGATTTTATTGGAAAGCTGGTATGGTGGCGGTCAAAAGTTGTTGCTGCATTTCTTGCAGGATTGAATTATTACGAGAAGATTTTGCAATGTTTTGTTTACTTTTGGGAATTTGAATTATGATTGATTATGAAAGTTGTTGCTGGGTGGGTGGGCGTGGGGGAGAAATTTATAAGTTGGGTGATTAGGTGGTGGATAAGGTAGGTAACTTTGATGATGAGAGATGAGATGATGAGACAAGATTGAGCAAAAAATCGCTCTTGCTTGATTCAGAGATTCATACATAGGAAGGAAATGGAAATGCAGAAAATTTGCAGATTTGCATGAAAAAAGAGAGAACCGGTTCTTCTTAATTCTTCTTACGCAAAGAATAGCTAATTTAAAAAATGTATTTACTCATCTTCCATAAGTTTATGTAACGGTGGGTCAAAAACAGAATGTCAGACTGCACTGCGACATAAAATCGTAAACGCACGATTATGCATTTTTTAAGGGAAAGTGGTCTAACTTTGTCACACGAGTGCACCTGCAAACCTAAAATTGGACATATTCTTTCAGACAGGAAATAAAAATATGTACTTATTATGCAAATTTGTGCGTGGCAAAAGTAAACACTTTTTAATAGCTCGTCATCCAATCGACGAATTCATCAAAGCAACAATTACGTGGTGTTGGTCGGGTAAATATGGAAATTAATGACACGCGACTCTAAAAATTGGCTCTTTCTTGAAGACGACGACGACTAGATTTAAAATTGTTATTCGCCTTACTTCTTCTTCCCATGCCTTCCCATTGTTAAGTATTTGAAAGTGTTTAGGGGTCAGTAGTGGCATATGGACGGTAGTGACCTTGCTACGAAGAGGATGAGGGAATAACTGCCCCAACGGGTTTACCATTCACCAACAAGTATTTAACCACTTGGCGACAGGGAGCCCAACTTTAGTCTCAATTTCCCTTTCTGATTGACCAATTCTTCTTATTCTTCTTCTTCACCCCTCACCATGAAGAGTGGGAAGTTATTGATAGTGCTTGTTGTGGGAGTAATTGTGGGTCCCACGTCCGGGAAGAAAGGCTGGACCGGTCACGACCACGGTCTCAAACTCCATTCGACCCAGCATCACGAGGCCAGCTCGAAATTAAGCGAGGCCTACGTGAAGTTCCACCGGTTAGGAGATGGACAAAGTAAAGGACAGCGGAGACAGGTAAGGAATAAATAATGGATAAAGTAGTTTAGCGAGGTCATTAATTTTAAAGTAACTTTAAATTTTGATGAAGGTATCTGTCAAGTTTAAATTCAATTTCGAAAAACATATCTTTCAAGGCCCTTGAATCTAATTATATTTAAATTTTAATTCCATAATTTAATTATGACCAGGGCGGACTTTTGGCCTCCCTTTTCAACAAGGACCAACAGCAACAGGGCGACCAGGGAGGAATGATGCAGATAATGGGCGGCGGTGACATGGGCGGTGGTGGCTGGGGTGGCATGGCAGCGACCCAGACGCTCATTCCCGTCCAGATGATGATGGGAGGAGGTGGGGACGGATGGGGGGGATCTTCCAATGGGGGTGGTGGTGGTGGGTCTTCCATGATGAGTGGTGGAGGAGGTGGGGACGGATGGGGCATGGAATCTCAGCCAATGATGATGATGACCAGCTCGAGCGGGTGGAGCAGTGGGGGTATGATGCCGAGTAGTGGGGGCATGATGATGGGGGTGGTTGGGGAAATAGTGGTGGGGTCATGATGGCCGCAAAACCGACGGGGTGGGCGTCCGCCGGTGGAATGGGTGGTGGTGGGACGAATGGTGCAATTGTTATGATGCAAACGCAACCTCAGACAGGTTGGGCGACCGGAAGTTTCGCCAAGTTTCGACCCGGAGCGTCAACTCAGCAGAATAATAAGGGATTCCAGTTCCAACTTCCGCACGGAAAACCAGCCATCCTGCAGTAATTGATTAATTATTTAGCAATTAATTAGTTAATTATGAGATCAAAGTTTAAATAATTAATTCTTTCATATAGCAAACTCAAGCCGATTATCGACCTTCCCAAAAAAGGTGGGTGGGGTTGGTAGAGAAGAAGACCTTGAAAAGAAAGAGCTTTCAGACTAAAGAGAATTATTTATTGCTTATTATGTTTTTTGTTTGTTAATTTATGATAAGCCGAATGTACATGATTGATAAGAAGATGTCGAAATAAAGTTGATAAAATTGTGGAAAAGGAGTTTGTTGAAGAATTGCATTTTTGTGAAAATGATGACATGTGAGAAAGTGAGAGTGGATAAAATTGCAGTAAAGTTGTCAATTTATTATTATGTTGAGAAAGTTGGGCACAGGGCCAAAAACATGATCAAGTCTCATCTCAATCACCTACCTGCTGTCTTATTTTGTCTCAACTTGCCTCCTAATGTCGTCTCATCATAGTCTCACTTTGCCTCATCTTACCCGACCAGCACGCCACCTGTGACTTCACAATTTGGCTGAGCCGGTGCTGCATGGTTTTCTTCCACATTTTCCATTCCATCTCATTCTCAGTCTTTGGGAGCTGCTTGACTTGGAATATTTCCAGTTTTATATTTTCTCGGAAATTTTAATAAAAATTCGACACCATGGACGGAGGAGGATCCGGACTCACGTTGCAACTGAGAGGAACCCTGCGAGGTCATAATGGATGGGTTACGCAAATCGCGACGAATCCAAAGGATGAGAATATCCTGATTTCTGCTTCTCGAGGTAAAAATCTAATTATTTTAACTTATCATTGAATAGGGGAGGTTTATTAATTGTTTAATTTAATGCTTGCTTAGATCGCACCCTGATCGTGTGGAAGTTGACCCGTAACGAGAGCAATTTTGGCGTGCCAATTAAACGTCTGTATGGTCATTCTCACTTCGTCTCCGACGTGGTGCTCTCGTCCGATGGCAACTTTGCCCTTTCTGGGTCATGGGATAAGACTCTGCGACTTTGGGATTTGGCCGCTGGGAAGAGTACGCGACGATTTGAAGATCACACCAAGGTCAGGATTGACGAGGAGGAGGATGACGACGACGACAACGGCTTGCTGATCTGATGGATGGAAGATTTTTTGTATATTTTTTTGTATTTTGGTCACATGTGGTCTTGCTCCTTGTGAGAGCAGCAGTAAGTGAGACTGTGACAGAACATGACTGCGGTGTGGTTATCATGTCTCCTTATTAATCGGGTAAGGTGTATGCATGACCACGGGGCCAGACTCCTCCACACGATAGCTGAATAGCGCCATAGTCTGAATCGACTCATCTTACTTTTTAACATTTTTATAATTAGTTTGAAAAGTTTTATAATGTTTCTTTTTAAATTTTGATTTGCAGGATGTGTTGAGCGTTGCATTCTCTGCGGACAATCGTCAAATCGTGTCTGGTTCTCGGGACCACACCATCAAGTTGTGGAACACTTTGGCTCAATGCAAGTTCACGATTCAAGAAGAGGGTCACTCCGACTGGGTGTCCTGTGTCAGGTTCAGCCCCAACATTGCGCAACCCATCATTGTTTCTGCTGGATGGGACAAGAGTGTCAAGGTGAGGAAATGTTAATTAACTAATTAATTAGAGCACAGACATTAGACCTCGGAGCAGTTTTTATCAGTGACGCTTTGAGGGTCGATCTTGTGCGAAAGTGAAAGCATTTTATCAATTAATCGCCTCCTTGCGAGTAATAGCGCATTAGGTTTGATGACTTGCTCACAAACATATTTACACTTAACAGTTTAATTTACACAATCTTATATATTTATTTATTTTGTCTTGTTAGGTATGGAACTTGGCCAACTGCAAGCTGAAGGCTTCCCACGATAAGCACGCCGGGTACTTGAACACGGTCACCGTTTCGCCAGACGGTTCCCTCTGCGCGTCAGGAGGAAAGGACTCTAAGGCCATGTTGTGGGATTTGCATGATGAGAAGCATCTCTACACCTTGGACCATAACGACATCATCAATGCTCTGTGCTTCTCTCCTAATCGGTACTGGCTCTGCGCCGCGACCGGACCTTCCATCAAAATCTGGGTAAGAAATTAATTGTGACATTTGACCTATGTAATAATAGATAAGATAATGTAACGTAGACTTAAACGTGATGATAACTTTTCCATGAGAGATAATGATATTACCCTTTCTTTGCGGATATGGGACTGACTTTTTTAGTTAATCTGTTGAAAAATTAAGTTTGACTTTTCTATCGTTTGTTGCTAATAATTTGTATTTTGTTTGTGATCAGGATCTCGAAACGAAGAACATGGTTGATGAGTTGAAGCCAGAGGTCGTGTCCCAAACCGCGACAAAGAACGTGCAGCCCGACTGCCTCTCCCTTGCCTGGTCGAATGATGGACAAACTTTGTATGCTGGATACTCCGATAACGCGATTCGTGCTTGGCAGGTTTCGCAAACACTGAGTCGCAGTGTGAGTTAGACAGGTCACTAAGGACTGGAACATCTAATATATCTTTTGTTATTCTTTCCGTTATGCTTTAGAAAAAATGGAATAAAGTGATGAAATTGTATTGTTGTTCCCAATTGAGATTTTATTCTGTATCAATCAATCAATGATTTATTAACTCGGCATCAAAAAACACATTTAAATAGGTTATTAAGAATATTCACACAAAAATCAAAAAATGATGAACCGAAATAAAAATGGTGGTAAAGGTAGGTAGGTTGTTAGTTAGTTGCCATCATCATCCTCAATTTTGGGTGCCAGGTAGTATCGAACGTAGCCAATGTCGTTGATCTTGAATTCCACGACGAGTGGGACTTCGGGCGACATGCTGAGCTGGACGCGTTCAGACAAACCGGATGCTTTTGCAAACAATCCAAGGTACCTGCATAGATAAATAAATAAATTGACATGATGATTATGCAAACAAATTGAGTTTTCTAATTTAGCGATTGAATAATTTTCTCACCTTGAAGCGAAAGTAAGTGTGACCGGCTCCTGGAGTTCGATTGTGGTGGCATCTTTAGAGTCGACAGAAGAAGACTGTGCTACCTTGACATTTCCAGTTCCAATGTCTCCCGTGGAAGAAAACTTGACACCAGCCTTGGAGCAGGAGAAAGTGATGCTTTCCCCAAACTGAGACAGGTCACGGATGACTCGAGCGAATTCAGCAGATGGCATTTTTACGACGCAAGCATAATCAGTTTCCTAAAGAAGAGAGATATGACCAATTACTTTCATGCATCTATCAAAATAAACAAAGATCAATTTAAATAAATAGTTACCGGAATTCCCAAATGCTCCTGATCCAAATTCATAAGTTTCATATCAAAGTCAGACACTCGTTCTTGATTACTGGCTTCGAAGACGAATGTGACAATATCCGCGGCGTCCTGCGCCTTCATGGTGACCACGTCATCAGCACTGCAGCACTTTAGAATCTTCCCCAGCGAGGTCAAATTCATGCCCATCGAGACATTGCGGTCACACCGGTACGTTTCGAAACCATCAGCTCGCAAGTTGAGTGAGACAAGGGAAACGTGAGAGTTATCCATGGCTTGAAGTTGGATGCCAGAGTCGGTGCCTATAATTAATTAATTATACCAATCATTACATAATCATCATCACTAAATTAAAATTACTACTCACAATCGAACGTAGCTTCCGTCAAGAGTTCCTTGATCGCGTCCAGAATCTTCTTCAGAGTTCCGGCCTGTTGCAATTTCGCCTCAAACATGATGATAACCTTTCACCTGACGAGATTATAAAATAGAAAATATTATTTGGCAAAGTTTTCTTCGCAAAAAACACAAAGTTTCCGGAGTCAAAATTATACTGGAGCAGCCAGGACAAAACAGCGGACAAGAGTGGCAAAGAATAAAGACAAGACTGAACAAGAGACGTTTTGCTACAAAGGATTCGATGGCGGGGCTCAAAGTACTCTCGAACTAAATTTGCGTGCCACCTAATTTGCATAAATCTCACAATTCACTGCGGACTTTTCAACTCTATGGCTCTCGCGAACCCGTCAAAAAATGGTGAGCAACTGACACGCCCATTTACTTTGAGAGTAGCACACGACCCTCATCCCGCTCGGCTGGAAAGCACGAGCCACATTCAAAACCGAGATGAGATTTGAGGTGAAGTGAAACTTTGTTTGTATTGGGGAGTGAAAGTTGACAAAATTTTGGGAAACTTTTTTTTTCTCTAATAATAATTAATTTGGTACTTTGGTTAAAATGAGTTCGTGGACATGGGTGGCGAAGACGTTGAAGAATTTGCGTCTCGCTACGCCAACATCGACGTCGACGACAACAATGAGAAAACCGGTCACAGCAGATCAACTACAATCGAGGTTACCTCCGTTCGTAAAATGAGTTTGAACTTGTCTTGTTCTCATGTTTTGGTTGCGATAATATAGTTATTAATTAGTGTTTTTTTGGAGCGTTTAATATCTTGGGGGCTTCATTTTTTTTGTGATTTAATTAGATGCGAAGTAAGTTAATGTAAATATTTATTTTGCAGACTGATGAGTGCATCTGCAGGTGTGCCAAAGCAGAAGGATGGGTTGGCCGTCCCTCCACGACCGAAGAAGCCACTCACGCCATACTTTCGGTTTTTGGCGCAAGTTAGAGAAGATGCTAAGAAGGAGAATCCTAAGTTAAAAATTACTGGTGAGTTTACTTATTTAATTAAGTACTTGAACTTCTTGGGAATCATGATTAATTTTGGGTGTTGGATGATTCAGAGTTGATGAAGAAAATCGGAACGCAATGGGATCGGCTGGACGAAGCTGGGAAGGAGAAATATTTGGCGGCGTACAAAAAAGATATGGAATCATATTCCGCGACGTTAGACAAGTATCAAGCATCCCTCACTCCGGAACAGACAGCGTTAGTAGAGCAGCTCAAAATGGAGAAAATGTCCAAGAAAGATAAGCGTGAAAAGAAACGGCGAGTTAAGGTGGTGGAACCAAAAACAAATTAATAAACCAGAAACAAATTAATAAACCATAAATATGCACTTTGTTAATAATTATCTTAAATCTATACATACAGGATTTGGGCAAGCCTAAAAAACCCATGACTGCCTTTCTGCTTTTTCTTAGAGCACAAGCAAAGCATGGAGACACTATTGAACAGTATCAACAATTGGCAAAACAAATGGGAACGAAGTGGAAAGGCATGAGCGAAGCGGAAAAGGCACCCTACCTCGCACAGTATAACGATGCAGCGTCCATATATGAGAAGGATTTGAAAAAATGGGAAGATAAGATGCTTAAGCAGGTATGCAAAACTGCAAGATTTGGAAACAGTTTTTTTGATCGTGTAGCTAAACTAATAATCTTAATTTGTTTAGGGGAATAACGACGTCGTCCGAATTAGTCATCTCACAAAGGCAATTAGGGCGAAATTGAATCGATGAACCTCACGCTTATCATCCTCGTCTTATAAATCTTTCCAAATCATAGTGCTCCCTTTTGATGAGTGTAGTGTTTGTATGCATTTAAAAATGGAATGGTTGATTATATATAAGATAAATCATCTAAAGGATTGAATGCTAATTTTATTTATACAGATGGATAAGTTAATAAATAAAATACAAAATAATATTTGATACGATAAGCTAGTTATTGATGATAACATGACATGAAGTTTGAGGTTTTGCATAGAGCAGACCCTGGCTGAGCCAGCCGGGATGGTTTGATTTGATCGGCCATTCTATTCCTCTTCTCGACCTGAAATAAATACGCTCGGGTTGATCTTTGCATTTCGAACGCCTTATTTTGTCGGTCAATCAGGTAAGAGTAAAACGGTTATCATTATTACTTGTAAGATAAGGTAAATGTCTTATCAGTGAGATAGATTGGTTTGTTGTTTTGCTTTGTATGTTACAGTGAATTGTTTAGTTTTATTTTAATCGGCTGTTTTTTTGGTTGTTGTTAATTGTTCTTGAAGTTTAATTAAAAATCTATATTACGCTTATTTATACAGGGCTCCGGCTCCAGTTCACTCTTGTTCCAGAAACTTGTTATGCCAGAAGCTCTGAAAATGGGGAAGGAGGAAGAATTACTAAAAACGGCACCTTTCGATCCACGATTTCCAAATCAAAATCAAACAAAGTAAGGCGATTATCTTTATCAGAATAAATTATTTCGAATAATGATAGTAAACTGATCAAAAATATTATATTTGGTTATTCGGGTAGGATTTGTAGTTCATATATCATCATAGTATCATAATTAGATTTCGATTAAGGCAAAAACTATGGTCAACTATTAATAATTAATTGTTTTATTTTTCAGACATTGTTACACTAGTTTTCTGGATTACAAGCGCTGCGTAAAGGCTCGTGGGGAGAAGTATGCGCCGTGCGACTACTTTAAAAAAGTGTACACTTCACTCTGCCCGTTCGCCTGGGTGGAGAAGTGGGAGGAACAGATTTCAGAGGGCAAGTTCGCTGGCAACATCTAAAATCTTGTGAATATCCACTTTAGTCAACTTATTATTATAAAACTATTAATTCTGTCGTGAAAAATACAGATTCAATTATTCGGAAAATCGTGTAAAAATAAATGTAGAAGATCGAAAATGGTTTAACTATTATTATTTTAAATTAAGTATGAAAAAACTGCCATGTTAGACTTGACTGGATTTCGGGCAAGGAAAAATTGTTAGTTTTGGACACTTATTTCTCTTTCCGTTCTAACGATTCACCCGTATTAAACTAGTAGAAATAGAATTGTCGTAAAAGTTTAGGTTAGGATTTACCTTAAAATTGGTATGATTTGCAATTGAAGACCTTATATACGAATAAAATTGCATTGATGGATGGTTAAATTTTTGCTGGATGATTTAATTATGCTGCATAGGATAAGCATGGTTCACAAAATAGTCTCAGTTTATTAATTAATTTAATTGGTCTTTTTTATGGAGTTATTAAGGATAAGTCTGTGGCGTTAGCAATTTTGCATACGATTCCTTGAGATTTTTGCCACTCTGCCCCAGACGGAAGCGCAACTCGCACTCATTTCGCTGCACGAGCAAGTGCAAAAGTGTTAATATTTTGATGCGGTCATCGTTATTTAACGTGCCCGAGGTGACCGTGTGTCCTCCATTTCCAAGTAAGTTACATCCAACTCAATTAACTAACTAAAAGCGACATAAAGTTAAATTGTCACTCATTTTACGCCTTATTTCTAGGATAATAATGTTGCCTTCTTCCCGTGTCCTCTTTTCGCGTCTGCAGACTCTTAACGTCGCCAAATTCGCCACATTCTCCTCTCCATCACCTACTCACATCTTGACCAAATCATGGCGACCCTATGACCAGTCTGGATTTAGATGCAGCCGTCGTTTCCTCTCACAACAACAGACGACAAATCCGCCCCCACCATCAAGAGAGGTAAATTCGTCGACATCTCAGGAGTTGCAAGGTCATGACGAAGATAGCAGTGTGACAAGTAGGAGCGAACAAGGAAGCGAAGCATTATTGAAAGCGTTAGGAGGTGACAGCAATTTAGCAACAACGACAGGTCCGCTGAACTCATATTAATGCTGATTAATGTTCTGAGTGATAACCATCTTATTTCTACTCATTTAGCCCCCACTGATGAGCTTGACACCCTCTACAAAACCATCGAACTCGAAGTCCTCTCTTACGAGCCCGCTGTCCTCGAAAGTTATCAATATTTCGTAATGTCATCAGCCAAATACCTCTCCATCCCCGTGGGAAAGGTGTGGTCGCCCCTAAAATCGGACAAGCTGCGATTTCCTCTCCTCAAGTCCGCATTCGTCCACAAGAAACATCAAGTCCACTATGAAATTAGGACGTATCATAAATTCATCACGCTCCATCATCTCACCTCCTCCACAGCCAACACGTTTCTAGAATATATAGAGAGGAATCTTCCGGAAGGGTGTGGCCTTAAAGTCACAAAGGTTATGGTGCAACCAATCCCAGCCTTTTTAAGAAAACAGCAACCGCAGGAACAGGAGCAGCAGCAGCAGAAATAGTCAGACTAAACTAATAATAATATTATTAAGTTTAAACCTTATTTATATATCTCTAAATACATGGATGATATAAGCGAGAAGAATACAGAATTTAGTAGATTTTTTAACAAAGTGTGCCCATTACTTATTTGCACCTGCATCTTCTTCCTTCCATTGTTGCCCTTATTTTTTCATGTATTTCCTAGTAAAAGGGATTCAAAGAAGGAAAGGGAACGAAAGGAGACCTTGAGAAGATGGGAAAAATGAGGTGGTGACGTTACATATATACAAACATGGGATTGCATTCTATGAGAAATGGCCATTGTCAAGAAGAACCCTTAATTTTGAGAAGACGCTTTTAGAGATGAGATAGTAACGGGATCCCCTCGAGTAAAAAAGGGTCCTTTTTCTACATCTTGGGATTTCCAAGATCATGGATGGAATGGAAACCTTCACCTTTACCTGGATGGAACTGGAATGATCGATCTTTTCGAGGAAATGACTAGATTCATGGCTCCAGTAAATCGTTAAACGTTGACCAAGCAGGATTTGTCATGATTCCATTTGTAATTTTTCTCGTCGTCGTTCTTGTGGGTGGAGCGGGAGCCCAACAGAACGTACATGATCCGAGATTCATAGGTGAGTAGAATTATTTAAATGACGATAAACAAGGTCACATTGAACACATTTCGAATTTCAGGTCAAGTTCCGGAGCAGTGTGGCGAGGATCCTAGTTTTTGCTACATTTATTGCAGATCCATCGACCCTGACACGACGAAGGCGAGATGCGCGAGAGACTTGGTGTCATGCATTTGCACAAATAAGCGAAACAACTCGATTGGAGGTATTTTTCTCAAAGCCGCACCCACCATATAAATTTCACGGTTGCATTTCCGCAAAAATATTTTTTTTATAAAAATGTGGAAGGTAAAATCCAAAAATAATTTTGACAATGTTTGTGGTATTTAATGTAAAACTCTAAGTTTATTGGAAAACAGAATGGGGTCAAAGATTTTATGAACAAAGAAAACTTAGATTTTAATTTTTTATAATTTCATGAAATTATGAACGAAATTCATTTAACTAAATGTCAATCACATTTAATAATTATTATTTATTTTCAGTCCGATTCGTTCAAGAACGTCTCCCCCAACCTTCCACGACCACAACAACGACGCCTCTGCCCCCGATAAATTTCGACTACGCGCCAGGCGAACCAGTCCCCGTCCTGCTCGAGTGTGACGGATCTACCGAAGCGGGTGAAATTTGCCACGAATTCTGCACGCTGGAGGTCCACGCTCTGTCTGGAAGTTGTGACCTTGCGGACAAAACATGTCGATGCGAAGGAGTCTCTCCATCCACCATGCAACCAGGTCTCGAACGCTTTACCTTATCTTTTAGATAACGTCTTAAGCTTATTTTTTTACTAACAGCCCCAATCGCTTGGATATATGCGCCCCGACCGACACTTCCTCCACCACCCACGACACCAGCGACACCACCCCCACCACTCCTCATGCAGCAAAATTACTGGAATCCAATCACGTATGGACATCCGAATTACAATTACAACCCAATTCCGATGCAACACCCGAACGGGGGCTATTACATGCCCGCCCTGGCCCCTGGGGTGGCTCAGCAGCAAATGTACCCACCCCAATTGCAAGCCTGGGATCCGTACCACACAGTCACGAATGAGCAGTGGATCAACCCATACCAACCACAACAACCACCCCTGCCACCGCCAGCATCACCTTCAGAGTCGACAAATCAACATCGACTAGAGGAAATTGAGACAACGACAATGACCCCACTTTCAGTGGAAACGTCGACTAGCGAAGTATTGACATCTACGTCGACAAGCGTCAGTATGACGGAGGGTGTAGAGGTGATGGAGGAGGAAGAAAGCGGTCAAGATGACACGGCTCCTCAGCCGGAGAGAAAGAAACGATCTGCAGCATCTTCATACGCATCCGCTTTCTCGTTTGGATCAGGAAATTCCAATAGGTTCATTTAAACCATGGATTCAATTGGATAAGCGCTTATCTAAAGATTTTTTGTGTGGGTTTATAGGGAAACTTGTTCCGTGTCCACGTGTCAAGCGTCATGTGAGGCAAGCGGTTTCGACGCGAGGAAACGATGCATTCCAAAATGCGTGGATACGGAGTGTTTCTGCCTTTGTAAACCAGAACGGGTAAATTCATCTTCATTTTTATCCACTCTTATTGATGGCAAGGTGGAAGAGTTGGTCGGACAAGTTTTGGCCACGCCAGGTAAACTTGATCAGAACTTTTTCATGGAAAATTGTGCAGAGAAAATAAAATAAATTCATAACTTTAATAGTAAGGGTGACTTCTCCAGGGAGTGGAAGTAACAACCCTGTGACTGGGACGACAAATTATCAACGACCTGTGCAAGGTGTTCCGCAAAATCCGTCTTCACCTCATCCCTCAACCGGTTTAGGTGGTCTGACCTACGGGGTTAATAAGACACCCCTGACACAGGACGAGTTTATGGCTCTTTTCGCTCCACCACCGACTCTCTACACATAAAATAAATGAGCCAAACTGCATAAGAGCCAGACGAGGAAGTTCAAGGTCAAATATGATTATGATCATGAAATTAATTTCAACGAGTGTTTTTTTTTAAGAATAAGCAATTTAATTGAACAATCTTCAAATCTCATCGTCAGATTATTTGGATCTCGTCGCGATCACTCTCTTTCCATTTCACACTGTACATGAATACTTGATTGGTTAATATTTCAAAACAATTAATAGGATGATATTTTGTTAATAAAATCGGGACATTCTTCCTGACGTTGAGTTATAGTTATCACAACAATAAGTTATACTATGAAAAGTTAATCGTTGTTAACAGTTTATACACCATTTCATTTCCGAAAAGTGTACATAAATATAGCACCAGCGGCGACATAGCACGATTTCAAGCATGTTTAGCGGAATTATTAATAAATATTGAATAATAAATTACTTATCAATCGTTTTTGTAGCACATTCATACATTCAGCTTGTCAGTTTTTATTTAAAAAACACCGGAAGAAGTCAGATCCAGTCCAGCGAGATTCAAAGACCTCAAATATTTTACGGGGACGACACGATTTCTTCGACATACGTTGCCGGAAATATTCCTATGGCGCCGTGCAACTCGCCCAACCACCAGCCATCCTCCTGCTTATCGTGAATATTAATCTCCTCACCGACGCGGATGGACAACTCGTCAAAGAGATTGGCTTCATAGTCGTAGATCGCTCTGCATTTCCCGATACTTGGTCCATCACCACTTCCAGGGGACGTGGGGGATCTCGTCATACTGGGCATGACCACTTGGACGGACTCGACCTCCTTCAAGTTGGATTCACCTCCTCCACAAATTTCGTCCTCTTCTTCCAAGTGGGCCGAAGTCCCGTCCGCCTTGCCGCGTTGGTGTGGAATGGAAGAAATGGATGATGACGACCAATTATTAGTTGTGGGCGAGGGGATGATGACGGGGGAGAGGGCGAGACACTCCTCCCGTGCCCATGACGGGACTTTCAGTATTGTTTGGGGCAGCCCCTGCTTGTCCCGTTGGTGACGCATGTACTGGGAAATGGGGTAGTTGCTCCGTGGTCGAGATTCGACATCGGCCATGACATTGTCCACTTTGGCGCGGGCAGCTTCAAGGTAGAGGAGCATGGAGCGGAGCTGGAGGATTAAAAATAATAATAATAGTAATCGACTTTGAAGAAGACGAAAAATTTGACGAAATTAGTAATGTGTGACAATTACATAGTAAAGCTTATCAGCAATGTCGTGATGCGCATTGTCCGGCGTGGGCGTGTCGGCGACAGCCTTGGCCAGATTTTCGACCCCGACGGCTCCCTTCTTTTCACGCTCCAAGTCTTGAGTAATGAGATATAAGCATTTCTCGAGAACCTGTGCATACAAATAGGTCAATATTTTTCATATTTATTATCACAACCTTTATAAATTGAATCATACCTCCCGTCGTCTCGCCTTATTCATTAGATTTGAGCTGTCCTCCGCATAAAAGTCGGGTAGCAGCTGTTCCGCACCCACATGGCGGCGAATATCTGCCACGCTGGCGAGATCGTCTGAAACAGAGGACGCGTTGATGGGTTCGGTCAGAGATTCGATGCTGTGAATCCAGCGGGGCGTGAATTCTGAGAGATGGTGGAGATACTTGGACGCCATTTCTTTCAAAAGGGAGAGCTTTTCTTCTTCAAGGGTGCGAAGACAGGTCGAACCGTTACGGATGGCCCCTTCCCATTCAAGTCTGGAGGTGAGAAAATCAAGGAGGACGTTAAATTAAAATCGGCAAGTTTCGAATGCAAGATAATTTGAGACTGATTAAGTTTTTATGTAAACTTATGCTTAATAAATATAAATTTTGAAAAGTGCAACGCCATCACATAAAATTTGAACGGTGGAGAGAATATTAAATATATTAGATTCGATTGTTCGATAAATTAAATTAGCAATAAGACGAAAAATGGAGTTTTTAATATTTTTCATATGTTTTGACATACCTTGCCCTCTCTGACCGAATGCAAAACGTATAATAGTCGACATCCCCGCGACGTACGTTCTCCTCCGCTTTGCGACGTTTCGACTCCAACTATTTAAGAGGCAGATTTATTTATAAATTAATTTATAAATTAATTTAATTCCACACTGAATTATTTCGTCTACCTTGATGGGATCCTTGTCCGTGGGAGGAACGTTGAGCAGCCTTGAGCGAGGGCGTCCTTCTGCATTTAAGCGATTATTACTACTAAGTGGTCCACCACCACCTCCACTATTTGCGACGGAGGCATCGTGCTGCTGCAGTTTTTCGAACTCTTTCGAACTCGAAAAGCAGTGTCGTTTGGACTGAAATGGTAAAAAAAAATACGTAAAAATCTTGTAAAAAACTTCATCCTTTTATTTTACACACTTTTGCTTCCGCGAGTCTCCAGTCGGCCAAATTTCGCGTCGTTTTGTCCACTAAAACCTCGACAGATTTGCGAATTTTGTGCTGCGTGTCGGTCGATGTGCGGAGTGGTTTGGCCAATTCGTCTTCCAGGGAGGAGGACCATTGTCTACAAGGCGCAAAAAGTCATTCCTTGTTTCTCATCTATTTCTCATGACATGCTAATTAATTAGTCGTGGGAGTTTCTGGCCTATGTTTCCCATAAGGGGCCGTCCATAAATTACGTAACGCAAGAGGGGGGAGGGGGGGTCTAAGGCTCCAATGATATCGTGCCTATGTTACACATGTTAAAGGGGGGAGGGGGGGTCTAGAAAATCGCGATTTTTGCGTTACGTAATTTATGGACGGTCCCTAATCATCAAAATGGAAACACGGACTCACAAACAAATAGCGAATATAACGGGACAAGGTAAAAATTGGATGGTATCACATTTTTCTCTCAAAAAGTGAAGGAACTGTCACTGACAGATAGTGAACCCGGAATATAATAAAATTTTCTTGTATTATGTACATTTTTACATAAGTGGCATTTCATTTCATGAGCCAAAAAAATCCTCATGTTGTGTCCACTTTTGGCACAGACTACCATTAAATGTAGACACCCACGCCCAAAAATAGCCAGAAATGGAGATTGGCGAAAAAAAACAACTGATTTATTGAAGCTAATTCTTCTCGCATGCAAAGTGACGAGACGACGTGTCACTATTGTCTTTCTTATGAAGGAAGGGTTTTTGACCAATAAATGAGAATGCAGATTAATTTAATTGGCTTAATACCTGTGAAGTTCGGCTTGTGTGTCGATTTGGACGGCGACGGCTTGCCAAGCGTGGGCAACCGAGCCCTTGGCCTCTTTCGATGCCTTTAACAATTTCGCCGACAGTTTAGACAGACCTTTCGCATAGGTGGACTCCAACTCGGACCTATCGACAGGAAATAAATAAAAATCATGTCACTTATCTGCTCAGATAAGAATTTACATGGTGTGACGATATACAGTAATAAATAACGAAACTTGACTAGAAAAAATAACGGATATTGCACAACAAGTTGAGATAACGTAAAAATGTAGTAATTTTGACATGCCGTGTCATGATGACACACGTAACGTGAAAGATTTTTCGCTCTGATGATCTCAAAAAATGTGCAAGTGAAAAAAAATTGGCTCACCTTTCGTGCAATACGACGGCGAGATCTTTGCAAAAATCGCCCCCAGATTTTACCAGGCGTCGGAGGTCTTCAAATTCACTCCCGCCCTGGAACAAAGGAAGGTCATTTGTGCATAATTTATATAATTTGGATAAATATTTAATTATGACTCTGACCAGACGACCAAATTATGCTGTTTGTCAGTACCTGTGTCGCCCTAATTCTCCGCAAAGTCATTTTCTTCTGTCTTGGCGACATTATTGTTTATATTTTCTTCCCAAAAAGGGTCACACCAAATATGGCACAAAAAAGGTCACCCTTATTTAATCCTACCCTCAACTAAACCAAGTTCAACTACAAATTATTATGTCACAAACAAGTCTCAACCCCACATTTATTGCGTGTCAGGCAATCAATTAAGCGAATCCCGTCAGAAATGACCACTGAATTGACCACAATAATTGATTATGATTTACAGATCACAACTAACAGTAAAAAAAAGAACTTGGTCCGACCGGATATCCCTTTTTTACGCGATTAACGTTAACTCTGCACCACAATTACGCGGATGTCCACTCTCTGTGTCCGAGAGTCTATTTTTTTCCTAGCATGCACAGTTATTTGATTGACATAAAATAATAATATGCGTATCACTTGCTACTGGTGGTGGTGGGGATAGGACACAGATTGATAATAGGGGTCAAATACATCTCTCACTTTGTTGTATTTGGAAATCGAGTCTCTATTTGTTTGAAGTCATCGGTTGCAGTAAAACAACTGCCTACTAAACTGGGTGACACACATTAGCCTCAGAGATTCTTCATACAATCGAATCCAACGAACAAACTCTTCTCAAACTCGACTGAATCTGAATAATATAAGAATGAAACTGAAAGACAGACCAAACCACGAAATGAAATGAAATGAAATTGCAATGTGTATGAGATGTGATGTGATGTGATGATTTCTTGGCGATGAGGAAAAAGAAACTAGATAGGAGACGTATGTATGCACAGTTCTATTACATTACCTGCTCACCTGTGCACACCTGTTATGCTTTTTTTCTGTACTTAGGAGAAGGATGGATGGATAGAAGGATAGCAGAGAGATTTAGCATTATTTTGTGTGTATCTAGATACTAGGGGACCTGTGGTGTGGTGTGGTTGGTATTCTTTATTGGTGGTATTGTAGTGGCGTTGGTTGGTGGATTGGATGCATGTAAATGAATAGAGGAGACCAGAAACTGTGAGGTGGTGGTTGGTGGTATCAAAGTCAAAACCACATAATATAATGATCGTTGTTAAAAACTTTTCATTTTAGGATACAAAAGTTAAGAAGGGTAAAAAACTGGCGTGTAGTTAGTTTGCTATCTTAGCAGTTAAAGTAAAGTAGCTTTGTGGAGACGATTAAGAGATAATGAGCATGGATTTGTGCACGCAGGCAGGGGACTGATTTGCATGTCGTCTCAATAATATCCGCATGCATAAATAATAATATTTATTTTTTGTCGTGACACTGACTAATGATTAAGTAACTTGACGGACTGACCTGGTGTGTGTCATCCTTGCTGCTCTTTTTGCTACTAGGGGCGTGATCTGGATCGTCCGAGTCGAGGTTGGGAACTTCGAAGGATGATTTCTTTCCGATACGCCACCTCCGAACGCGGGGAGGAATCAGGGTCACACCGACGCCGGGTTGGTCCAAGGTTTTCAACTCTTTTTGCAGGAGACGACTCATTCTAGCGGAGCGACCGTGGGTTTCGTCTTCGACGGAGGAGCGGCGTCGCCGTTCACGGACGGCTTCCATAACCCGAGGGGGCACGTTGTGTAGGACGCGGTGGATTTCTGCGAAAAACATGACATTGAAATGTAGTATTTATAAGTTTAGATTGTACAAAAATTTATAAACCGGAAGTTGGAATGTGTATGCGTAAGGTGGTTAGAAATTGTTACCTTGTGTCGGCAGGGTGACAACGTTTTGGTAGTGATGTTCCTCTCCAGGACCGGTTTCAGGTCGTTCTTCCCCCCACGACGGGGGGAGGGGGAGAGCATCACTGTGACTTAAGTCGTCCTGTTCGTCTTCAGATTCTAGGAGGAGGAGGACGTCTTTTTCTGTAGCGTCGTTATCGTCAGCGTCGACTTCTTGCTCGTTTTTAGCGATTTCGCCGTCACTCTCCAGTTTGGGTTCTTCGATATCTTGTGCAACTTCCGGTTTTGCTACGGACTCGTCAACTTGATGATGAATTGCTTTGTCCTCTTCCGGTACTGGTTTCATTTCTTCTGGTTTCTGTACCTCTTCTTCATCTCCGTCGATCGGTATGAGAACGGGAGGAAGGACGCGTCTCCCCCACACGAATCTCTTACTAGGCGACGGTAATGACACCTTTTTCTTAATGATTTCCAATTCTTCCGGATTAGAAGCGCACGATGCGAAAGAGTCGGAAGAAGACGACGAATCTGCCGAGGAGGAAGATGACGATGGAAAGCAAGGGACGTCCGGTGACATGGGTGGCTGTGCTGGTGGTGGGGGTGGACTCGTCGCTTCGGATTGATCTGGGCTGAAAATATCTTCATCAATTTCGGGATGATGGGGAAGATAGTTGTGGTGATCTTCGGCTGAGGAGGGAGCGCTGAGGGTCCATTTTGACGAATCGTCGTCCTCATAGTCTTCCTCGGTCGTCCAGGGGGACGCGTTTGTCGTGAAGGTCGTCGTCCTTGGAGGAGTCGGTGTGGGTCCGCCGTATTCAATTCGCTCGTACGAATCATCATCATCGTCCAGATCGGAAGGCGGTTCACCAACGGATGACGCGGACGATGTGGACGAAGTTGCTGGAAGAAGTACATAATTATGCAAATTAGTAAAGAAAATTAAGCATAATGTTTTTAGACTTACATGACACATGGAAAGCCAACTCTTCCAGCAAATCGTGCTTATTTTCTTCCGTCGGACTCTGTAAATCTCTAATGTCCTTGTTCTTGTTTTTATTTTTGGAACGCGAGAGGCCTTTGGAGAGTGAGTTTTTCGCCTTTGTGTAGCATTTTAAGGCAAGAATGCGTCCCCGAGAGGGTGGCGTGGGTGGAACGGGAGGAGGAGGGGGTGGTTCTGCGGGATGGTGGACAATGGTGGACGTCGACGACGACGACATGGTCCCATGTGGCTAGTTGAGTCCCCACCTGATGAACTCGGAATGCGGGTAGTAGGATTTCTGATGGGTATTTCGGTATATACACATAGGTCGCTGATCTGATTTTCGGTTCGGCAACTCCCGGATGATGCTCTAGCTTTCGTTTGTCTACTCTAGAAGAAAAAAGTTTAAGTTCACTTTCCATTTCAGCAGACATGCCCCACACCAGACCACGTTTTGTCTGGTTTGTGTTTGGAAAATGTTATGTAATGATAAAAATATCAAATATGGAAGTGAAATGAGACCGGAACCGGAAATCGGTTAGAGGATCTCTGTCTCAAGTAGGAAAGTTTGTCTCACTTTGTTTATAAAATGCCAAATCCAGAACTAACAACCAAAATGACACGCAGTTGGGTCAAAGGTTATGGGTGGAAATGTACTCATCATCATTTGCATAAATTAATTATGTAAACATTTATGACAGTAGTTTATGTTGAGAATCTCGAATCTCAATCTGAGATTGTTTGAGACAAGTAAATTTCAGCGATAAGAAAGTTGAGACGACAAATTGAGACGAAATCACATCACCACCGGCAAACAGCAACTAAACTCACTCCTCTCACGAAAAACGTATAATTTTTAGTGTATCCGTCTCTTTAGTTGACGTTAAATTAATTGACACCATATTTTTCATCACATAATTAATTTTGTACACCCATCACACGATGGCTTCCCCTCCGGAATTTCCCCCACTGGAACGACGCTTCATCGAAGTGAAGGTGAATGGAGGAGGAGGGATGATTTCAAAAAATAAATATAATGCTCTGGTAAGAAATTTGATTTACAATTTCATAAAAATTTCAGCCCAATTGAAATTTAATTTTTGAAAATCTTTTAGAATAAGAGATGGGCGCCCAACCCCCAGACCAAGAAATGGGTCGAGTTCTACCTCCCCCATCCACGGGCGGATGCAACCCAGCTGGAAAAATGGTCCGAGGCAATGGTCCTGTACACGAAAGATCTCCGGAAGTTGTTGTCCCTGTCACATTACGCCTTCTGGTCCTCGATGGTCTACTGTGAAGCGATTAAGGACCAAGTTTTAGCATCTTTCCTGCGCTCGGCGCCGCGACAGTATGACCCCACTTATGCAGACTATGTGGCACATCCGGTCCTTTGGCCAGTCTATGAGAAACTTTATTTGCTCGTGTTTCGAGTTTATTTAAGATTGTCGACTTTCAAGGAGTCAAAGGTATTGTAAATGATGCAAATAATTATCAAATGTTTGACTTTTACTGTAATGAGCTTGATGTGTATTATGCGTAGGAGGACCACATCTTGCCGGGATATTGGTCTCTCATGATCCGCGACAATGGCCTCATGTCGGTCGAAGTGTTACAAAACTTGTGCACCTTGTATTACTCGGAGGGCAATGTGATTTTCCAAAAAATGTTGGAAAACGTGATAAAACATGACGCTCGGATTTTGCAAGATGTAAGGGCACAAGTTCCCAAGTTGAGGGATAAGTTTAGCGCATTCACCCACCAGGTATGCAATATAATATAATAATTGGTTAGACTAAATAAAAGGGTTGACATTGATATAATATATTAACCTCAATGTTGACCTGTCGTTCAGACTGAAGAGCTAATGAGTGCTGATCAACAAGACTGGGATGAAATCAAGCTGGGTGATATCCTCTGGTTTACACTCGACTCGATGTATTCGCTCCTCAAATTCTGCCAAGCATATCCTCCCGTGGCCGATGTGTTTCTCCGATATCCCGACTTTCTCTCAAAGTAGGATTTAACTAATTAATTAATTAATTGACCAAGTAAATAACGAACTTTTTTAATTTGTGCAGCATGGCCATATCGTACGAGCAGAATACGCGTCGATGGGGGAGACTCATCTCACGTCTACCCTCTCTCACGAAGCAGGTCAACATTTGCCGCACCGCTATCCTCCGCCTTTATCGCTACATTCTCATCAATCCAACGCTCAACTCCGTCGTAGCCGCAAACGACAAAGGACTCGACGACTACTTTGAATTCTTTGCCAACTCAATTGACGAAAAGATCTTTATTCACGATTATGAGAAAAATTATCCGTTCCGTGCTGATATGCAAGGACTCCTCTCGAGAGGAATTTTCGTCGACGAAACCCGCATCGACTACATGGCGAACGCCATCTCAGCCTGTTTCCACTCTTGCGGGGAGGAATATTCTGTCGAAAAGATTGTCGTGGACCCCTTGTACGACCCGAATTTTGATCGGCAGCTGCTTGGAGCATGTAGTTTAGAGCTGAGTGGGGTCGAATTGGAAAGTCTTGTGACGCAGGTGAAGGACTTGCTGCCAGAGTTGCCTAGCTCGTATCTTGAGGTGAGTTCTGCGCACAATTTTACTTAGATTTAATTAATACAGTTAACTAAATAATTATTGTAATTAATTTTATAGGCCGTCCTGAAACATTACGGGTACAAGACGGAGGATACGATCAATGCTCTCTTGGAAGGAAGTGTGCCAGCTCGGTTGGAAAAATATAAGAGTGAAGAATACATCCGCTCTTCGCAGACGACTCCAACACACATGTCGAAAATGGGGAACGCATCGACCAGTGCATCTTCATCAACTGTAGTTAGTTTGCCCGGTGAAAAGTTTCTGCCAGCAAAAGGGTGAGTTTGCTAAATGTAACTAATATGAATTTTATTTAGAATGACAATTTCATCTAATTTTTCATCACAGTGCGGGAAATGATACTTTGGAAGAACAAGTTCTCGACTCCTCCACCAAATCGGCCATCCTCCGTCTCGCCGAACAAGCACAAGAGGAGGCGCGCAAAAATCGGGAAGCAACCCTCCGCCGACTTGCCGGTGATGGTGGAAACGACGGGGACTTAAGTTCAGCCTACATTGGCCAAGACCTCCTTCCCCCCAGCTTTGCTACCGATATCGACTACGAGGATGAGTACGACGACACGTATGACGACGTAGGCGCCGGCATGACTGAACCAGACAATGCACCCACCGTGTTCAAACCTTTGAATGTGAAGAAAGCAGAAATCATGGGGGCAGCTGGTCAAGCGTCGGGTAATAACAATTATGACGAAGATGACGAGGATGACGACGACGATTCTTCTGTACCAAGGCGACGAGGTGGGAAAGATTTCGAAGCCTTTTGTGAAGATCCAGCCGTCGTGAGAGAGCGGTTTGAGAGGCGACGAGAAGAAATGTACCATCGGAAACATGGTGGACCCAAACCGGGTCAAACACAATATCCATCTTTCTCAGGTCAAGGTCAAGGACCACCTGGAGGACAGAATCGTGATGTCGTGGGACGAGCGAAAGGTCAAGGTCAGGAGAAAGATGTGCTATACAATAGAAGGCAGAAGACGGCAAACAAAGGAGCTGGAGGCAACTTTAAGAAAAGGGCTGACTTTAAGAGGAAAGAGTTTTAAGAGTACTAATAATGTAATTTCAAAACCGAATCAAATATTTTTGTACCCGATGCAAATTACGGTCGATTAATATGAGACAAGACTTATTGACGTATTGCTACAAAATACTTTAAACATATTCTGCAGATTTATATTGATAAGAGAAATTAAACCGGTATTATACGAGAGGTGTTACTTGATTTGATTGGTACAGAACTAATTTTTTCTTTAACTAAACCTGGTCTATAGTTAATTACAATTAAATTATCCATAAAATAAAGTAAATTTGAACATTGTAATGATCATCTGGATACAGCCAGAATAAAATTTATTTCCCTTCCCCAGTGTATGCTTTTTTAAAGTTTGTTTAGTTTATGAGAGAATGGATGGGAACAAAGTTGTTGGTTTTGTTATTTCAAACAGAAAAATAAAAAAGGTTCCCCCGATCTACATAAATATATCGGGCAATAATAATATTGGTTTGACTTTAATGCCTCATTTGCATGACGAGTAGGAAGAGATAAGGATTTGGAAATTAGTGGATGATATGATTGTTGTCTATAATTATGCTACAACTGGACACACATACGATCACATAACTTTGTATGAAATTCACACACATACAATTCATCTTGATTTTTGGTGTATCGTCTCTCCGACAAATATTTTAGAATTTCAAAACAAAATAGAAATGTGGACACTGCAAAACGGTTGGGTGACCTTATACCTGGCTGCATTACTTATCAGCACGAAGGTGACCTGGGGCCAACGTAAGAGAGCAATGAGCAATTAAACCTCCAGTGTAGATAAGTATGTAATTATGCAAATTTGATATTTCTTTATGCGTAGAAAGGACTTGTACTGGATCGGGGGAGACCTGCGTCGTCCTCTCTTCGTGTCCCCCACTCCTCAAGCTTCTCGAGCCACCCGTTGATTTTGATAACCTTCGCAAGCTGCAAGAATCGACTTGCGACGAGGCCGGAGCAGAACCCAAGGTTTGCTGCGTTATTAAACGGGAGGAGGGAAAAAGTCAAGGAGGAGATAAGGGCTCATCGACACTGGATCGGATTCTAAATCATAAAAATTTGCACCTTCTTCCAACCTCGACATCTTGTGGAAAGTCAGACCCCGTCGAACTCACGCCGGACAGAGTGGCTGGAGGGACGGATGCAGGACTAGGTTAGGTTTAAATTAATTAATTAATTAGTTAAATACAGATTAATAACTTACTTATAATTAGGTACTTATCCATGGATGGTGCTGGTGGGGTATACGATGACATCCAGTAGTGGTACCGGATGGGAATAGTTATTTCTTACCGGTAATTAATATGGCCTTACATTTTTCATCATCCTTTACAGGTAAACCAGGCCCAATTCAGTATGGGTGTGGTGGAACGTTGATAAATTCGAATTATGTCTTGACCGCGGCCCACTGCGTGTCGGGGCTTCCTGCCGGATTTTTGCCGTGAGTTGCTTGATTAATTAATTGTGCAATTAAAAACTGACCGTAGTAATGAAAGTTATCTTTTCACACAGGACCATTATTCGCGTCGGAGAGTACAATCAAACCGCGGATGTTGATTGTGCTGAGAACGTTTGCGCCCCCAAAGCACAAAATATACCGATCGCGGAAACAATCGCGCATGAAAGCTATGATGTCACGGAGAAGAAGGAGAATGACATTGCGATCATAAGGATGAAAAAACATGTTGCATTGGGGCGTAAGTGCATGTTACGTTTAAATAAATTATTATATGCAGGGAAATACTTTGATAACGACAACCAAAATATTATGTTTTCATAGCGTTCGTTGCTCCAATTTGTCTTCCTCACGGGGAGCGATTGCAAAAAGTATCGGTCCGACCGTGGGTTGCGGGTAGGTCATTCATCGACATGCCTTGATAAGTATCAATTATGCATTTGTGCTTATCTTTGGTCATTGCAGGCTGGGGTCGCACCACTGCAGATAATCCAGGTCAGGTCAAATTATTTCATGTATTTATGTATATGATCAGACTAAAAAAAAAGTGCATTGCAGACCAAACCGCTGTGCTCCAACATGTCAGCGTCCCTTTTCAATCCATGGAGAAATGCAACGAATTGTACGGCGCTGCCCTCGGGAATGAAGTTGATGATGGCAGGGTGAGTTGATCACATTCTAATTCTAATTAAATCGTTGTCTAATTAAAAAAATATCACCAGTTTTGTGCTGGTGGGGAGAAGGGGAAGGACTCATGCAAAGGTGATTCAGGTGGACCGCTGATGCTCGCACTCAAGGCGAAAAGTGCAAATTGGGCGTTACGCGTGTTTCAATTCGGCGTGGTAAGTTTGGGCCCGAAGGACTGCGACACGTCCGCATTTCCAGCTTTGTACACCAAAGTCTCACATTTCATGCCTTGGCTGCTGGACCACCTCAAACCATAAGCACAGTTAAAATTTCTTAACAATATTTTATTTTAGAGTATATAATCCTCAGGATAAGAAGAATGCATTTTATTTTAATTGGATTTACTGTGTAATGTACAGGTTCATAATAATAAGTAATAAACAGTGAGACTTTATACACAGTTAGTGGGTCACCACCAGGTAGGTAACGGAGATCCGGGGTATTTATATCCACAAATGTAACGGGCAGATACCTACATAAATAAGTAACGGGCCCTTTAAAATTTTCCTCCCTGCCTCAAAAATAAGGGCTCTCACTCAAAGTCAGTCTCATCCTGACTTTACTCCGACAAACATCATGACGCCACTACCAATTGCTATCCTTTTTGCCATAATTTCTGTTACCCAGTCACATCCACACCCACTTTCCTCCTCCTCCTCAGAAATACCAGAATCGCAACCAGCGTCGTCGTCATGGGTGGATGCCACCGTCTTCCCTGGGTTCTCAATCACGCAAGCATTCTCATCCCCATCAGTTTCAGTACTGTCGAGATCAGAAGTGGAACCAGTCCTCCCCCTGAAGAATAAGGAAGACAGCACAGCTATCCAGATCGAAGGGCAGGCTGAACCACTAGAGAAGACACCAGAAGAAGTTGCACCACTGGAGAAAACACCACCAGAAGTTGTACCACTGGAGAAGACATCACCAGAAACCGTATCACTGGAGAGCATACCAGAAGCAGGAATGGAAACCAATCAAACTGACAAAATGAAGAATCAGTCCCCCATCTTCTCCCCCGACCCCAATTCAACCTACCTCTTCCCCTACTTGTTCCCCGGTTCTGGCGCTTATCACCCAACGCTGCCCCCACTCCCAAACTTGACGTTGCCCCTCCTCCCACCAATTATTCAACTCCCTTCACTCCCCGGGTCCGGAATATCACGACCTCTCACCCAAGAAGAAGTCCAGGCTGTCATCTCTTCTCACCTACCCTGGACGATAGGCAATAAGGACGATATGGTCAAACCCATCAGAGCACCAGCGAAAAAACCAGTATCAAAACCTGTCATTGTTAACCAGCAACAACAGCAATTACCAACCCATCAAGTTTTTGGGGGCACGAACCGTTTCAACATTTCTTCACCGGGGCAGGGTCAACTCTTGGTCAGTTTTGGAAATAAGAATTCCACGATGACGAAAGAAGAGGATGAAATGTTGAGAAAGGAATTGATCGAATATTTCGGAGATGTGTTGACCGTTTGGGATAAATTGCATGATCACGAAGGTCACAAGAAAGGTCATGTTGAAAATACGTCCATTTCAAATTCCAGTATTGCCAATAATACCAAGGATCCTGCAGAAAATGTGTCCATTATTGCACCACCAGTCTTATCCTCCTCCACGGCTTCATTACAGTCTAACGCCACCACCCCCAAGAAACCTTCAACTGTGCCAAAAGAAAAGTCCAAACCGTCCAAACAGCGTCCCACCTACGGTATCCAATCTCCCTCAAAAGACACTGCCGCCCAGTCACCACCGCGACCCATCATCGCCACCATTTTGAACCCATGGGGAACTATTCCGTCCATAAAATGGCCCTCGTTCACCTCCCTCGTTCACCGTCTCTTCGGCGACAGGAGAGGAAATAATAAGGAGAAGCCTGCCTTGCGACTGGGTCTCCCCGGTCAAGAAGCCGACATGGCTGACACCGTCAAAGCAGCCAATTGTGGTGTCGATGCACCAAACACGCAACCAATTTGTGGATCTGGGCGGAAAGAGAGGGACGCGTGCTCGAGACTTTGTGCAAGGAACGGGTTTTCAGGGGGCATTTGTCTCGAGGAGGTGGAGAAGTGTGTGTGCTACTTGGACGAAGGGGAGCGTTTTGGTGAGAGAAAAAAGCAATTGGTTAATCACTAATTAACTACTAGTAATTAATTAATTAATTAAATTTAATCTTGTAGGACTGCTCTTAAAGAGAGAAAAGGTGCCGGAAGTGGGGGCCGACTGTGATCTCGGGTGTCGTAATCTTGGTGCATATTCTGGATTCTGTGGCGATCTTCCGGGTCATTGTTACTGCGCGGTGCCATACATGACTTCTCCCAATGAGGAATTAGCATAATTTAAATAAATACATCATAATAATTTATTTCTGAACACTAATTAGGTTTAAATAAAATGATTATTATCTTATCGTCAATTCTGATTTTCATTCTTGAGAATTTCTTCAACCTGACTCGGTCGATATTTTTTCCTCCCTCCGTTGGCGAGGAGATCCTTGAGGTCAAACAGTTCCACAACGTGGGTAGCTCTTTCCGGTGAAATTGTCCTCATTTGAGCCACCAAGTCTTTAATCTGACCAATAATTGTGGGATGATAGTCCTTCTCACGCCCCAGAGCGGCAGTCTGTTCCATAAACTCAAGCCGGTCCTTAATTTCAGAGACCAGCTCGAGAAATCTGGTCTCCGAGGGTGAAGAAACCTGGTCGAAATCATCGTCATCCACATTTTGCTGTCGTAACGAGGAAACTTTCAGCTCTGACGGTGGATCTTTTCCGGTTGCCATACGATGGGCGAAACGGTCTTTTTCTTTCTCTTTGTCGATTGGAATGTAGCGTCGGTTGCATCCAACGGGTTTAGCGGTGCGTTCCGAGGCTTGGATCGTGTCCAGGGTCCGACGTCCACCAGGACCGAACTGTGAAGGTAATTAGAAATTAAATTGGTGCTAAGCAAATTATATATGTAGTCGTATATGCACATACTTTACACATGAGTTGCACATTATGTGGCAATTTCGTCCTGTCCATTTTGTTAAAGTTGGGAGGAAGAAGTGGAACTTGAAGTGACCGTGCGGCCCTCTCGGCGTGTCGGTAGCGACACAACTCTTGTCGATAAATGTCACCAGGTCGCGTGGGTAAGGCGTCACCTTTTCGGAGAATGGATTGCAAGCCGGACCGTTGCGTGAAGGTGAGACGACTCTCTGCCATGACATCTAGATATATACGTGGATAAGCGTATATATAAAGATAAGTTATTGATAAGATGACGTGAAAAAATTGCATATACCGGAAAGCAGTTTATTTGTTGCGGGTGAATACATGAACTTTGGTGCGGCCGAGAAAACGGATCGATTCGGTCCATCGATGGGAGACGCGCCGTTCGTGAGGGGCATGAAATGCTTGATCGAAAGTGAGGGCGTGACCGCTGGTGGAGAGATGCGAGGTTGAGGCTGGTACGGAAAGGCGGAGGGAAATGTCGTCATTGTGGCGTATGTAAATTGATGAGATTTTTGACCAGAGAATTGTGGTGGTGGTGGTGGTATCAAAATCAAGCGTGCCTTCTGTACAGCATTAGTAGGCAACAATGATAACCATTAGGTTAAAATTATTGGGGACGTTGCTATGTCGATCAACGCCTTGACGGTGATTATAAATGATAATGGTGAGAGATTTGTGGAGACGACTTTGGAACTTGCGAAAAAAAATCATGGCAGTTTGATCGATAATTTATCCGGACGGATTCGACTAAATTGAAAAGTGTCATGTTGACAGCCCGAGAAACTTTTGTAAGCATGCACTTATTATCTATCTCATGTTTAGATATCATAATTTTTGTAATTTTGTAAAATTTCGCCAGGAATATGAGTTGGCCGTTGTGGTGGGCGGTACCAAAATGATCATGCTCCTTCAAGCGATCACAGGCCCTCTGTTCACCTGGATGTTGTGGATCCTGGCTTTCACCGTGGTTACGATGGGGTACGTCGACCACGTCTGTGTCGGATGGGACAAAGTCATGCCGGGCGTGCAGCTGGTTAGTTTAGAAGATAACCGCATTTATAGCATAAATTATGCTAATTCGCCTCACTTTTTCTTAGCGTCGCGTTTTCTGGAATGTCCTCCTTAGCACTGGGGCTGCGGGACTGCTCTACTTGTCCGTCAAATTGCTCACCCCTGACGTTGACGTTCACAATTTGGGCTCTGTCCTCTACGCGGTGAAATATTCTCTCCGCTTGTACAACTACTGGGGTCCTCTTATCTACTTTGAGTTCTTTTGTCTCTCGTACATCTCAATCTTGTCCTTCTTCCGCTTTGTAATGAACGCTGTCCTGGTTTTCTATGGGATTTCGAGACATATCGAATGGAATCCACCTATGGCGCCCTCACGCTCACCTTCCACGATGCCTCCCCCACCACCACCCCCACCATCTTCACCGCCACCACCACCACCACCCTCAGGGGAAGCAGGAACATCAAAACCATAAGAGAACTAGAAAAAAAATCGACCAAAATGATGAATGATTTTTTGACAAGTATTGTTAAACGTATAAATAATCTGGAGATGATGTTAGCTCTGTGACATCGTTTAATTAAATATAAAGAAGGATCAAATACAATTAAAAACTCGTGTACCACTTTTTCTTAAAGTATTATAAGAATATTGTCGATTCGTCATTGAGTCTGGACTTAAGATTAAGATCATTTAATTGGTTTTTCATCGCTGCTGCTGCTGCACAAAAACTTGGATGAACTGCTGCTCATTGTTGTCCTTGTCGAGCGTCACCGTTCCCAATTGGAGGACTTGGACCACATGCTGCTGCTGCTGTCCTTGTCTGTCTGGTGAGGAATGGTGCACGACTTCTTGAAGGGAAATTTCCTCCTCTTCGTAAATAACGGATTCTTCCACCACCTCGATGTCGACTTCCATCTTGCACAGGTCAACTTCTTGTTCTACTCCCTCCTCTTCTTCAATTATGGTGGGGGGAGGTCGTCGTGGTAGAGGTCGAGTACGTTTTGCTTTCTGACGACGTGGAAGCGATGATTCTCCTTCCTCAGAATTTGCAGCAGGTCTACAATAATCAAAATTAAATGAGTCACTTTTTTAAAATATTAAAAATGTTACTATAATTTTGCTCACTTTGTACGTTTCCTATTTTTAATAAAACACTTTGGCTGCTCCTCCATTCCCAGTTCTTTAAAGTGGATTCGCTTCGTGTGGTGTGTCAAGTATACAGCGAGGGCGAAGGTTTTACCACAATATTCGCATATATGAGATCGACTCTCCTTTCCACCATGTGTGGCCTCGTGGAGGGAGCACTGCGTCTTGAGGCGGAAACCTTTGTTGCATTGCGAGCAGTGAAACGGGGTTAAATTCCGGTGTTTGAGTTTGTGACAGGCGAGAGAGTTGGGGAAGCGGAAGGACTCTGAACACTCGTCACAGGAGAAAGTTTTTTCGGACACATGTTTGAGGGAGTGGCGGTCGAGCTGGAGACGAAAAAGGAAAGCAAGTTTCTAATTTTTCCAGATTTTGGTAATTTTTAGCCCGAGTCAGGGCTTATGGAACCGTCATGTCCGTCCGTCCGTCCGTCCGTCTGTCCGGCACGATAGAGCCAAAACGGCTGAACCGATTGACTTGAAATTTTTACCATATGCATATTGGACAAAGTTAGGAAACGAGTTCGAAGATGGGCGAAATCGGTGCAGTGGTTGACCGGTGGGGGTCATCGGAGTGGGTGGGGTATTATGCACCAAAATTTCAAAATTGTCGTAGAAGGCTGAAATTTGGTACAGAGGTTGCTAATGGCTCCTAATAGATGAAAATGACTAAAAGTTGGAAAAATTTTCATCTTGAGGGACCCTATGGGATGACCCATACTGATTTTTCAAAATCGTCATAAAAAGCTGAAATTTGGTAGATAGGTTGCTAATGGGTATTAATAGAAGAATATGACATAAAATTGGTAAAATTCTTATCTGGAGCGACCCTATGGGGTAACCCATACCGATTTTTAGAAATTACTTTAAAAACATGAAATCCGGCACGGTGATACCTAATGGCTTCTCACGAAAGAGATATGAAGCTAAAACTGAGCAAATTTTAACCAGAGTGACCCTGGAGGAGTCAGGGACTCTGTCCCTGACTCGGGCTATATGGAGTCTGCACTGTAGGTTTTAGGCCTTTTAAGATGGCCTTATAGATTTACCAAGATGTCTGTCTGTCCGTCCGTCTGTGCGTCCGTCTGTGCGCACGATAACTCTCTTTAAACAAAAGCTATCGACTTGAAATTTTGCACACTTCATCTTCGGGTCAAAAGTAAGGATGAGTTCGGAGATGGGCATGATCGGCCAAGTAGTTGGCCGGTGGGGGTCATTACTATCCAAATGCGTTGCCCTTAACTACCAAGAACCTTTAGAGCAGGTTAAATTATTTAAGTGCAAGTAAAATATTTGTAGCTTGAAAAATATCTATAGTAATAATTTTCAGTAATTTTAGTATGAAGATTGCGACTGACCTCAAAGCGTTTAAATTGGAATGGAGTTTCAGAAATTTTAAACCTGGGAGACCCGATAGGGTGACCCGACGGATTTCTAAAATTTGTAGTACGTAGTTGAAATTTGGAACAAAGGTTGCTAGTGGATTGTAACAGAAAAAACTGAATTTAGGTTGGAACAATTTTAATCTTGATGGACCCTATGGGGTGACCCATACTGATTTTTCAAAATCGTCATATCGAAGTGAAATTTGGGAGAGAGGTGATCCATATCTATTTTTAGAAATTGCGTTAAAAACATGAAATCCGGCACGGTAATACTTACAATTAGTGGCTTCTCATCAAAGAACTTGAAATTAAAAGTTAGCTAACAAGGGATACTTTCGAGGTGATAATCGTGTCCAGGGTACCACTCATTGGTCTAAATGTTTTTTGATCGAGTGTTTCTCACGGGTTCGGGTTCTTACTTCGGGTTTCGGGTTCGGATCGGGTTTGGGTCCTGCTTCGGATACGAAATTTCAGAACCCGAAACTTTCGGGTTCGGGTTCGGGTCCGAGAAATGTGAGCCCAAAATTTCGGGTTCGGGTCGGGTTCGGGTTCCGACTAAGAACCCGAAACCCGAACCAACAAGAACTTTTTGCCACAACGAATACGAAAACATTAAAAAAGAAAATAAAGTGTTAACCACACTTGCTACGACGGTTATGCTGCAGTAATTCATTAAATAATTCAAATTTTTAATTGTCGTAACTTCTTTTCACAAGTGTCTTCAATTAGTGTTATGGTTTGAATATTGAAATAAAATATATTTTTTTATCAAAAATTTGCTAAATAGTTAGCTTGAGCTTACTTTAATATTGGAAACTTGAAACTGAAAATCATTTTCAGTTTTCAACTGATTTAAAAATTTCTGAATGTCACGGAAAGCCATTATCCATGGTCGATTTTTTGAGATTGCATTATTATGGTCGAGGAATTAAGATTCACATTTTAAAATGCGTTATGTACTTATGCAGAAATGTGCTTAATTATAATTCCTCGGTCATATTTACAGAAGTATTGTTTGTTTGAAACCTTTAGGCTAAAAAGCCAGTCACCCCTTAAAGTTAAAATATATTCGGTTTTTCGGGTTCGGGTTTCGGATTTGATCTGCCAGTTCGGGTTCGGATCCTTGGAAACGGGTTTCGGGTTCTTCGGGTTCGGGTTGCCCTCAAGTTTCGGATCAGTAGTATCGGGTTTGGGTTTCGGATTTGCAGGAACCCGACCCGTGAGAAACACTAATACCCATCTTCGAACTCGGTCGTTGCCCAGATGCATGTCTGTATCAAATTTGGTAAAAATCAGCCTACTCCTTCGAGAGTTATGGAAAGACAGACAGACGGACAGGTCGATTACATAAGCCCTAGTTCGGGCTAAAAATTATATGCCAATCGTTCATTAGAGTCTGGCTTTTATGTAATAATGCCGTCTTAAAAGGCCCCGCGAAGTTGCTTGGAGTAGGTTTTTAAAAATTAAATTAGTTTGACATAATTTTACCAAACTCACCCAACTCTTTTTTGCGAACCCTTTGCCACACACGTCACAATTATGGGAGAAACTTCCCTGACCGTGGACCTGGATTTTGTGACAGCGTAACGCATCCCTCCCTGAAAAAACTTTTGAACACATTTCGCAAACAGTGGATTTGTTTGTCCCCGTGGATTCTAAATGCGCTGAGGACACGTGAACGAGACGAAGTCGGGGGTTGGTGAATTTTTCATCGCAGTGGGGGCAGGGATATGGGAGCTCGGCATTGTGTGCCTGCGTTATTATTCATCTTTAAAATATTTATTTGGTCACAATTTCCAAGTGAAATATGAGGGTATTAATTACCTGCGCCTGATGCACTCTGAGAGCAGAAGGACGATGAAATCCTCGGGGACAAAGGGGACAAGAATACTTCCATTCTCCCGAGTGAATAGATTTATGCCGCTGAAGAGAGTTTCGTGTCTCGTATGCTTTCCCGCACTGGTCGCACTCGTATCGTTTCAGTAGGTCGACCCCACTGGAATGCAAAGCGGCGTGCTTTGTCCAAAGGTAGCGTTGACGGAAAGTGCGTTTACAACCGGGGTGGGTACAAGAGAAGGGTTGTTTCATACCTGGATGGGTGGAATGGAATGATGTACAACAGATGAAAGTTTAGATACAATTCAAATTAGGGAGCTAAATTACCAAGATGGACCCGTTTCGTATGAATGTCGAGATCAAAAAAGGATTTGAAGGCAGAATTGCACAGGGCGCAGCGTTCATTCTTTTTTCTAGGTTTTTTGATATCCTCTTCTTCACTGGATTCGTCATCGTCATCGCCCGATTTCTCTGACTCTTGGTCCTCATCGCTACCGGCTTCAGTATCCGTTGCGGGATTTTGATCTGAGGGAGGAGGAGAAGGTGACCTTTTTGGTGTTAGTAACTCGTTCTCCTGATTTATCACATCGCCATCATCTCCAACAGTCCAACCTGATCCGACGTCCTCGATATGGACTTCTTCTTTCACGTGCTGGGGAAGATCCTCACAATCTGACTGGATTCCAAGGATAGATTCTTGGATCGATTCTTCTATCTTAGGTTCTACATTCCCCGACCGAAATTCTTTTTTGGGCCTGATCTTGGAAACTTTTTTGCTTGATGAGGATGAGGTTGGTACTATCGTTGATTTAGTCAGTGGCGTGATTGTTTCACAGGTCTCCTTGCATTCTGACAACACTGCAGGAATAAACGAAATCATTAATTATTATTTTTTAAATGCATAAATTGTTATGCAAATCTTTTAATGGATACTTACAATCAATGATTTCCTTTCTTAAAAGATTCTGCGCCTTGTGAATACTGGTAACTGCAGCGATGTCTTTATCTTGGTGTGACAGGTAGGTCGAGTGAGCTTCCACCAAGGTGTTGATGATTTGAAGACGAAATTCTTGCACGGACCTTTGCAGCGTTTCCAACTGGAAAATATCGATAAATGTTAATTAATTTAAGCGCAGGTTTAAGATTTCTGCAAAACTCACAGCGAGGACGATGTGTTTAATTCCTTCGACACGCTTGCTGCACCCATCGCAGACAGGATTATGGAGGAGTCGATTAGAATACGTGGGGCTGGGGAGGTTCAATGCTTTGCAGAGGACTTGCGCCAAAGGGAGCGTGAGCCCAGGACCCTTTAAGGATTTTTTCTTCTTGTTCTTTTGCCTAGGCTGAGGAGCAGGCACAGCCAACTCGTTGCAAAACAGACAGCGTGGCTCGGGGGGTGTGGAAATAGTAGAAGCCATCGTTCCAATCCGTCAAGATGAAATTTCGACAAAAAATTCTGTAAAATCTGTAAAAAAAATAATGGTTTATAAAAATCTGGTAAAACTTTGCATCATTTTACTATAACTCACCAACTGCACAATCGTGAATATTTAGTAATCATTGTAATTGATTGAATTTCAGGAAAATATTCGAATTTTGAAAATGCAAAATTTTTGGAAATGTGTGTGCAAGTTTTATTTATGAAATCTGGCTGGCGCGGTTGAGATTCGCGAGATGGTTTTTGGTGACTTCATCATCTGTGAACGTGAGTCATCCTCATTTTCACAACAAAACACAGCTCAGCACAATTCGCAATCAGTCCATCGTGCAATTTCACGCAAAGAACAAGCCCAATTTTTGCAATTAAAGTTTAAACATACAATTAGACTCGAGGTCAAACCAGGTCGCAGGTCACAAGTACTACAATGTCGTCCGAATTTCTATTATCCATTCCGCTTAAAACGAGTTGTGAAGTTGTACTGCTTGAAGCATTGAAAGTACCTTTTAAAGAGGCGTCCTATTCCGTCAAGGATGCTGCACTTATCGCCTCGATGGAGGAATTCCAAAAGTTTCGGAATCAAGTAGTGAATAAAAGTCTGCCAAAAAATGCAGCCTCGTTGGAATTGTTATACAGGTGGGTTGAATCAAATTATTGATGAGATCATACGTAATTAATTGCGCTTTTAATTTTAATTGCAGATACCATGATCAATTGGTTTCACTTGGAGCTCGCCTCCCCAATATGGCACATAAACCTCCGAATATTACAATCTATTGGGATGATGCATGTGATAAAGGGGGGCTTTTTGGAGGAAAGGCAAACATTAGTAAGTAGTTAGTATTTATAGTAATTATAGTTTGTTATCAACTAATTAAATTAACGATATACTTTAATTTTGTAGCGACATCATCCTTCGAACTGGAACGACTTTGTATAATATTTAACATCGCAGCCCTTCAAACAACTTTGGCCGCAGAATCGAGAGCCGCCGATACGGACGAGGAACTTAAAAATGCAGCCAAGTTTTATCAGGTATTAATTGTGAGATAACTTATCCTTTTTCGACCCTTGTTTAATGCTAATCGTGCCCTTATTTGTTCAGAGCGCAGCCTCCATAATGAATTTTCTCTCCGAATGCAAGAATCCCGTCCTGGAAGGCGTAACTCTTACCCAAGATCTTAAACCGGAAGTCCTGTCAGCCCTCTCCGCCCTCATGTTGGCCCAAGCGCAAGAGGTTTTCATCGACAAAGCAATTAAGGACAAGATGAAGGAAACGATCATTGCAAAATTGTGCGTTCAGGCGGAAGACATGTTTTCTGATGCAGCCTCTAAATTGAGCAAAGATACGATTAAACACTTATGGGATCGGGCGTGGTTAAATAATGTGAGGTCTCCTTATTTAAATCTTTTAGTCAAAATTTAAATTAATTGATAAATCGATTTTTGTCCCCAGGTCGCTGCCAAGAAACTCGGCTACGTCGCCCTCAGTCATTATTTCCAGTCCACGGTTTGCGCGTCGAAAAAACAGTATGGCGAGCAACTTGCCCGACTCGATCTATTTTTGCGGGGGGTGAAAAAGGCACAAGAGAAAATGGGGTCCTCTACCTACCTGGCCGTCCACGTGGCGGATGCCGAACTCAAGTATAAGGACGCCAAGAAAGATAATGACTTTATTTACAATGAAGTCATCCCCAAGGAGGATGACCTTGCCCCCATTGACAAAGTGGGGAGTGCGAGACTATCCAAGTTGGGGACCGTTCCGGAAGCGTTTTCGTCACATTTTGTCGACATGTGAGACACAATTTACATAATTTGCCTGCACATACTTAATTACACAAATGTAAGAAGCTGTTACTGAAATATTTTATTTGATTGTGTAGATTTATCAACGCGGTGCAAAAGGGTGGATCTCACGGGGGTGACGGGCCAACGCTGAAATCTATAATTAATACCGCTGCCGGATCTTTGGGCCAGTATTTGGTCAATATGGCGAGCAAAGATAAAAAATGAATGAATGAATGAGTTGATTATATGATATTTAATGTTAATTGTGGCCTTCACAATCCTAAATAATTGTACCTGCTATTGAAATATTATTGCCTTCACATTTAATAAGCTACATATAAAATGTATACGTATTTACTTATGTATCGCAATATGTCCAGAAATATGTTTTGTTTGTTTTACTGAACTTTAATTATGCATGCCATAAATGATTAGAAAATGGCAAATATTTCTAAATAAATAATCAGTTCACTAGTATTTCAATGAACAACTTATCATATTTTATTTTATTTTTTCATTTCACAAAAATGGCAACACACATAACAAATTCATAACAAAAAATAATAATATATTAACCGGAGGAGGAGGAAAGACGTGAAAAAGCTACCTACAAAGCTTATCGTAAGACTCATCAGTATCAAGTTAGTTAGAAATCAAATTCTCTACAAAATGGAACACTTTATTCTGCGGCGTTTCTTCTTTCCACCTTCCGTCGCCTCTGCCCCACCTCCGTCACTCTTTCGCACCCGGATTTCACGCATGAGGTCAAAAAACACTTTGTCGACGTTGCCCCTCGTTTTCGCCGAGGTTTCCACATAGGGCACCTTCCACTGGGCGGCGCGTGCCTCGGCGTCTTCCCGATTGATTTTACGCCGCTCGTCCAAGTCACACTTGTTCCCAACGAGGAGAAAGGGCACCGTGTCGTCACCCTTGACGCGGAGAATTTGCTCCCTATAAGAAAAATGTTTTATAGTCTGATTTATTTTGTAATAACGATGAAAATTTGGTAATGCGGTGCGACCTCACCTAAAGTCTTGGCTGGCATGGAATGAGTCAGTGTCTGTGATCGAAAAGACGCAAAGAAATCCTTCCCCAGACCGAAAATAGTTGTCTCGTATGGCGGCGTAGTCTTCTTGTCCAGCAGTGTCGAGGATATCGATTTGAACTTCTTCCCTGAGAATTAATAACCTATCAGTACAGTTTTGCTCAGCCCGAACCAGGATTGATTAATAAACCCATGTTTATCAATAGTTTAAATAGTTTTCTATAAAACTATGTGATACTATTTTGCACTAATTCTTGCATTAACTATCATCAATTAGCTTTGCATGTTAATTTCTGAAAATCGGTGGGGGTCACCCGATAGGGTCCTTCCAGATGATTTTCTAATTCCAATGTATACTCTTCCATCAACACCCATAAGCAACCTCTATGCCAACTTTCAGCTTATGAAAGATATGAAAATTTTTTTAAATCAGTATAAGTGACCCCCTCGGGGCCCTTCAGACGAAAATATACACAATTTGAATTCATATTCTTCCACTAGGAGCCATTAACAAGCTTTATACCCAACTTCGGCTTTTTACTGCAATTGTGATGGTGCATAATTAATATCTACCCCACCGGTCAACCACTTGACCGATTTGGCCCATTTCGAACTCGTTTCCTAACTTTATGAGTAAGTTAAAAATTTCAAGTCAATGGGTCAACTCGTTGGAGAGTTATCGAAAGATAGAAGGACAGACTGAAGGACCGACATGACAATAAGCCCTGGTTCGGGCTAAAAAGTAAATTATTATGAATTTTATTCATTGCCCATACTGATCGAAATAATTAATAATAATTAATAAAAATGCACTCACCCATCCAACACAACCTGCATTTACAAAAACATAGCTATTTTAGAATTGACTTATTATTGGTGAAAATACAATTCGAACGAACCTTTTTCCGATAAGAATCCGCCTTCGTGGGCTCGTAGTCCTCAACGAATTCGTCATACATAAACTGAAGAGTGAGAGCAGATTTACCTGAAGATGATAACAAAGCAATGAATGAAGAATGACGCATTATCGTAATTACTAAATCATAGATTAGTAAATGAGTAAATGACTCACCAACTCCTCCCGACCCCACCATGATGACTTTATGCAACGAGGCAGGCATTTGTTTGGGTGGCATTTTACAAAATTTAGACTCTTGTCTTGACCTGCAACAAAGAAATTAATTAACATTAATTAACGACACGAATATAAACTTAGCTCCCTCAATCTACAAACTATCCGCAAAGATTCAGCACTTTCTTGTGATCATTTTAGAGAAATATGGACAAATTCGTTAAAACGTATAGGGAACAGGAGACCCAAAACCACACCCCCATCAAAACATGACCTCAACCCCACAAAAATGCGGAGGAAGAAATGAATCAATCGAGGAGTGGTCATCATCAGATCTCGAACCGCCACACCGCCACATTTTACCCAAATCTGACCAATCTTCTCTGATCAGACCTTTTACTTTGGACATCATTATCAATTATTTTACTTCCACGGTGTAGTAATTAACACCAGAAGCTATATTAATTAATTTAAAAATGTAACAACTTACGTTTGAGATTTTAATTGAGATTAAGATTAAGAAGTTTAATTTCGATGACCACTGATCCAGTCCAACTTTGATAAATACTAACTTCCAACTTTCCACTTTACAATTTCACGCATTAATTTCACTAATTTTACTAAACGGCTGTTGTCTATTTATGGCACACACTACACACGAAAACCAACCAAACCAACCAAACCAACCACACAGGAGCTGGCGGAGTGAAATGCGAGAAGTGCGAGTCGTGATGACAGATGCAGACCAGAGATTACACAATGGAAAATGAATGAATCAGCCAAAAAAAGAGGTAAATAGATGATGGAAGCAGTACTATGAATCTGCTGAATATGGGGATATATCGGAGTTGTTGGTGAGTAATAATGGAATTCGGGAGCATCCACCAACCACACCCATCGAGCACTACCCACCGAAAGACTTGTCGCGTTAGAGACGGACAGTAACAAGTTTAATTACTGGAAGGTTATATAATGACGAGGTGTGGTCTACCGTATCGGTGGGTGGACCGGGTGGCGACAACGGACATGCGGTATGAGACCGAACCGGGTAGAATAACAAAGCAATGCGGGCATTCCGGTTTGCAGGAGATTATTATCGGCCCAGAGATCTTCGTGCGAAATTGACACGAACTATTTAGGAGAAGAGGAAGCACTTTATTTTAGTCATGCATGATGATGTTCAATTGATTGCGTCAAATTGTTATTGATTGTTGTGTTATATTATCCTCCATGCAGTGTGGATATAAACGTGACTTCATCCCCGGGTTGTAGTAGGTACACTGTTTTATCGCATAACTCCCAGTCGGTGTCGTTGATAAGGACGAGGATTCCGGGTCGGACGTCGTCGTTGAGAATGAGGAGTTCTGGGCGTTCTTTGACCACTCCGTGATCACTGATCATCCACTCGAGGAGGTTCTTTATTGATGAACCAGTTGGTAGGGGGATGATTTGTTGTTTCTTTCCGCCGACGAGAAGCTCTGCGCCACCGCCGAAATTTAGGGTGACGTCCATGGTAGAAGTCACGGTGGGGGGATCAGATTTGGGAAGTACGGATGTGGATGATGACGATGATGGTTCTGCTTGATAACCACGACGTCTTTTAACTGCCTCCTCGTACGCGGGAGAGATTGGGCCTTGGACCGGCTCAAGAACGGAATACCTGTCCATGGTCAAAAAGAATATTAAATAGTTGTTTGTTAAATTATTCTTAATGAATTGTATTAAATACCCCTCTGGCAGCGGATACGAAGTGTCACCATCCCACCCTCGTAAATCTCCGCAAGTTATGAACGGAATCAGCAGCTTTTCATTGTATGTCGCATTTTCGCCTTGTTGATGTGGCGTGAAAGGTATCGCCGATAGGGAAGGGGTGTAATCTGGCGGTAGTGAAAACTGCCTTGCGACAATGAACGATTCAATCGAGGAGGCCCGACTACTTCTCGGTTTGGCGATGACAACATCCTTAAAAAATATCGAGACGCGAGAGTGAATCGCCTCCACGCCGGCTTTGGAAGAGCGAAACATTTTCGCGATAAAAGAGCCACCCGGGGCGAGGACGCATGTCGAAATATTAAGGGCGCTGAGGAGGAGTTGGGCTTGAAGATATTCGTCCAAATGGTGCAAGCCTTATTTGACACAATTAAAAATTTTGTCAAAATAAATACATCACACTAAAATTTATGAATAATAAATACCCGTGACATCTGGGGCTCCATCGCAAACGACAATGTCCGCCTTTGAATTCCCTAAAAGTTGGATGATCTGTGTCGCCGTGGCCTCCGAAGTGATGTCGCCTTGAAGAATATGCACACCCGGAATGGGAGCCATCGCTTGGAGGTCAACCGCAACTATTTGACCCTCGCCCCCAGCACCATCCTTTCCCTTCAGGGTTTGCGCCAAGACTTGACTCCAACTTCCAGGAGCAGCGCAAAGGTCCACGGCACGACTAACTTGGTTCAAAATTCCGAATTGTTCGTGAATTTGCAAAAGCTTAAATGCACTTCTAGCTCGCCACCCTTCCTCTTTTGCCAAACGGTAGAAAATGTCGCGCTTATCTTTAGAAGACCGCCCCATGGCTGATAAGGTTTTATCAAATTTTAACACTTCCGAAAAATATATTTACTACTAAAAAATTAACACGAATTACGAGCGAGCGAGCAGTCAAAATCTGAACATGTGGAGCAGATCGTTCCCGGTTCCAATGCACAATGTCCTGGGAGACCCAAAATCCTGCCAAAATTATTTTAAGGCCCAAAATCCTCCCATGGGGGTCGGAGACCATAAAAATGTGGTTCATTTTGATTTTCGAAAGTGGGTGTGGTCAGGAGGGAGGTTTTTATGGAATTTTCAAAAAGTCGCAAATCGCCCCTAAAACCACACCCACTTTGTTCAGAATTTAACGCTGATGAAAATGAGGTATCATACATGCCCCTAGCTCTTACCATTGTCTCGCAAAAAAATAAAATGTAGCGGAAGATCGGTGTTTTTGTCAAAAATCGTCAAAATGGCCTACTTTGAAGGGCTCTCAAATCCTTGATACTGAATTTGTGCAGGAAATTGTTTCTGCATTTTGAAGTACTATCATAGGACTAACTTAGGCCACCGCCTCGGTCGGATCTGAGACGGAGGTTTTTTGCAAATTGAGCTCAAAGTTGACGAAAAAAACATCGCGAAAAAGGTGGATGGGAAGGGACTTTTGAAGGGCCACTAAATCCTTAAGGATAAACCTTATCACCAACTGACCTATGCATCCTAGGCTACGGTCATAGTAATATGTAACAGCGTGACCTTTGTTCCATTATAAGCAATAGTGTTCCTATAAACGCGGGTCAAACTTGGCTTTCCTGAGGGCCGCAAAAATTCCTGAAATTGGCCTACTTTAAACGGCTCTCAAATCCTTGATACTGAATTTGTGCAGGAAATTGTTTCTGCATTTTGAAGTACTATCATAGGACTAACTTAGGCCACCGCCTCGGTCGGATCTGAGAACGAGTTTTTTTGCAGATTGAGCTCAAAGTTGACGAAAAAAACATCGCGAAAAAGGCCAATTTCAGGAATTTTTGCGGCCCTCAGGAAAGCCAAGTTTGACCCGCGTTTATAGGAATACTATTGCTTATAATGGAACAAAGGTCACGCTGTTACATATTACTATGACCGTAGCCTAGGATGCATAGGTCAGTTGGTGATAAGGTTTATCCTTAAGGATTTAGTGGCCCTTCAAAAGTCCCTTCCCATCCACCTTTTTCGCGATGTTTTTTTCGTCAACTTTGAGCTCAATCTGCAAAAAAACTCGTTCTCAGATCCGACCGAGGCGGTGGCCTAAGTTAGTCCTATGATAGTACTTCAAAATGCAGAAACAATTTCCTGCACAAATTCAGTATCAAGGATTTGAGAGCCGTTTAAAGTAGGCCAATTTCAGGAATTTTTGCGGCCCTCAGGAAAGCCAAGTTTGACCCGCGTTTATAGGAACACTATTGCTTATAATGGAACAAAGGTCACGCTGTTACATATTACTATGACCGTAGCCTAGGATGCATAGGTCAGTTGGTGATAAGGTTTATCCTTAAGGATTTAGTGGCCCTTCAAAAGTCCCTTCCCATCCACCTTTTTCGCGATGTTTTTTTCGTCAACTTTGAGCTCAATTTGCAAAAAACCTCCGTCTCAGATCCGACCGAGGCGGTGGCCTAAGTTAGTCCTATGATAGTACTTCAAAATGCAGAAACAATTTCCTGCACAAATTCAGTATCAAGGATTTGAGAGCCCTTCAAAGTAGGCCATTTTGACGATTTTTGACAAAAACACCGATCTTCCGCTACATTTTATTTTTTTGCGAGACAATGGTAAGAGCTAGGGGCATGTATGATACCTCATTTTCATCAGCGTTAAATTCTGAACAAAGTGGGTGTGGTTTTAGGGGCGATTTGCGACTTTTTGAAAATTCCATAAAAACCTCCCTCCTGACCACACCCACTTTCGAAAATCAAAATGAACCACATTTTTATGGTCTCCGACCCCCATGGGAGGATTTTGGGCCTTAAAATAATTTTGGCAGGATTTTGGGTCTCCCAGGACATTGTGCAATGCAAGCCACCCCAAAAAACCCAGCGTATGCAAATTGTTGAAACATTAATTTATTCAATTAAATTTAGTGGGATTATATAAATTACTAATTTTAACTTTATAATAATGAATGGTAATGAAGATAATGAGGGTATTCATTATTTCTTCGTATCCTTAGTATTCTTCGTATCGTAAAATAACTTACGACGCTTACGAGATTTTGTAAGCGTAGTAAGATTTTCTCATCGAAAATCACGTTACTACGCTTACGATTTTTACTAAACCTGACCCCTTGTTTTTTCTTCGTAAACTATTTTACGATACTACGGATACGAAGAAATAATGAATACCCTCAATGATATTTAGTACAACATAATTATTTATTTATTTACAAATTATAATACATTAATTGATCATGATAATAAGTTACACATTTTCATTATTAGATAGCTGATATTAAATTCAATATGTATGGTTTTGGTCAATATTTTTAGGCGTATCACAGCACGGAAATGTTAAATTGTTAGATAGTCGTTGATGTCACGGTAGATACCCCGTGAACGTAGACCATTGGACCGACATCCTCCGAGAGGGAAGTCAAATGGTGAAAGTACAACCTATACTCGCTCTTATCCATCGGGATTTCTGGGAGGAACAGGAAACTGACCGCCGTATTGGCTGCCTGTTCTTTAATCATGTCATTAACCCTGTTAAAGAAAACATTTAGCTCCTGTTTAAAAAACAATTAGTAAATTAATCACCACTTACGCTTTAATGTAGTCCGGTCGTATCGTTTTCAGAGGCCACTGTGGTGCAGAGTCAAACAGGTCGGGGTGTGGCTCTCCAGCGGCTCCAACTCCACTTGGAAGTTGCTTTCCGAGCACGCTGTCCCACGGAATGACCACCGTTCTTGCCTTAATGCGAAGAATTTGAAGCATTCTTCTCAACTCGGCTTCACGCGAGGCCGCCTCTGCCGAAGTTGTGGTCGACGTGCAGAGGAGGAAGACACGGAGGGTTAACGATTTCCAGAGTGGTGTCTAGCAAAAAATTACAACAATAATTACAAACAATAATTCAACGCTATATTTACAAAATTTAGATTATGAAATAATACCATGTTCAAAATACAAGCCAACTGCAGTAGAAAGAGTGACGAAGTGTCCATCAGGGAATTTGCGTCGCCCGAAAAGAAATTGATTGGCCATACATCAACAAAGAGATGCTTCTTTCTAGCCACCTAAGAAAATAAATTAGTGATATTTCCCGACACACTTCCTCCAAAATACAAAATATCAGTATAACCCACCTTCGCTTTATCCAGCAGAGCCATATTTCGACACAGCACGACATTCTTGTTCATCTTTATAATATCGCGAACAACTTCGACATACTCTTCCTCTCTCAATCTCTGTCCTTCGTCCCTCCGCATGGGGAATGTTGCCGGGGGGAATTTGTCCGTCCGATATGGAATAGGGGCCTCCCCACTGGAGAAGAAATCAACTGGGAGTGTATCATCATGGAAGCCCAGCACTGTAAACAGTTCGTAGTTAATTTTTTTTAACTTTGAAAAAAAGTTGTATGAACATTTTTGTAACTAACCAATCGTATTTGGACGCATAGCACCCAATCCAGAAATTCGTACGAGATGGTGCATTCCTTCTCGGAAGGTTCTCGCTACGGTGAGTTCAATGAATGCTTTGACTTTTAGATGGTCGACCAGTGAGAGCCACGAAGAATAATCTTCCGTGGCCGGGTCGACTTCCATTTCATCAAATTCGCCAGACTAGAGAGACAAATGGTCATCAATGGTTATATTCAATTCAAGTAAGTATTTTTACAAAATTTCTGGCTTACATATACGTGCCCCAAGACGTACAAGCCACTTTTCTTCAAGTCATTGACGAAATCAATTAAGGGACAGGCAGAGCGAGGATTTGCAACTAAAAGAAGCATCTGTGGTCTCCAGAATTTGACGTGATCTTTCCTCGAGTCAAGAAGGAGGAGATATTTTCGCACCTGATGGAAAATCAGAGCTTGCGATATTGACCCCCAGTTAGATGCGGAGCGTGACGTGGACAAGAGATGGAGCATGATGACAAGGACGAGGCAGGCAATGATGGAGAGAGAGGCGTAGATCGCGTTGATGACAAACATCATGGCCAGAGTCCCAACCATACCAACGAATGCCGTTTTTGCCGAAAAGTATTTGAATGCGGGTCTAAAATTGGGCGCTGATGCGAGATCAAGTCCCAAACAGGCTAAATTCATGGCGAAATAGGACAACAAAAAGAGGACCGAGTTCAATTGGGCGATGATATTTAACGATCCGATCAAGAGGAACAATTCGACAATGACGAAACACATGAGGACGGACGCGATTGGGTTGCCACCGCGGGTCGTTCCAGAGTTAAGGAAGCGGAGAACTGGTCCTAAACAAAGACAAATAAAGGTGAGAAATTGCACATTAAAACAATAATCGTGTCAAAATAAATTACCAAAAATATCATCTTTTGCGACAGCTTCTAAAACACGCGAGGCTCCAATCAAGTTAGAAAGTGAGGCTGAAAACGTCGCCTGCAAATAAATTTTGAAAATATACTTTACATGTCGCTGTAAAAATTACATACACATAAAAATATAAAATAATTCACCGTTAAGATGCCGATTGTAACGAACGGTTGCCAAAGATTGATCCCCATCATAAAAATGTAGTCGTTTTGGAGGAGGAAGTTGGAGCAGGTGGCGGCAGCGAGGAATGATAACAAAACGTAGACGAAGAACGTAAATCCCACAGCGGAAATGGTCCCCTTCGGAATAGACCTGTCAGGTATATTTAGTATTAGTATTCTGTACTAAGGGTCAGCAATTATGTCACCATTCCAACTTACTTGCCAGGATTAACAAGTTCACCGCTCATATTTGCTCCAGCCATGATTCCAGTAACTCCAGAGAACAGAACACCAAATACGATCGCAAAATTGACTGTGTCGCCACTCTCGGTCGTGTAATCTTTCCCGTAAGATTCGGGGCTCAAATTTTCTGAAAAGGTGGTTCCATTAAATCCAGTAAACCAGGCGTGGGTGATGTTATTGTGGCGCGCGAGTGTGTTTCCTTCCGGGAGATCGACAGGGAATTCGTCTTGGAAGAAAGATGCAATAACTGATAGGACGGAAACACCGACGACGGTCAGTACAGCGACGGAGGTCTAATACAAAAATATTTATCATGAAATACAGAAAATTCACAAATTGAATAAAATAACGCATGTTTATAAGCAAACCTTGGCAAACAGAGAACTGCCCACCAAACAAACAACAAGGTTGAGAAGGTTAATGAGAGAGCAGTACAAAAATCTGCTCGTTCGGTCGGTAGGAAGTCCACCCCCGCTTCCAGTCAAACTTCCACCCACACCAAAGTTATCCACGATCCCTTCCACGCACCCCACGATGTAAAGTGCGGAACTGACTATGTTGGCGAAAATGAAGAGGGCACCGATCGCACCACCTGAATTTCGAATTCACACCGTGTCATTTATTTGTAACTATATAATTTATTTAAAAAATCTATCCCACCGAATTCAGGTCCGAGTGTTCGAGAAATCATGAAATACGCTCCACCTCCCTCGACAGCTCCGTTCGTACTGATGGCGCAAATGGATAGGACGGTAAAGAGGAGGATGGCTGTGAAAATAAGAACAGATTTTATTAGAGGGTGGAAAAATTAAACTTAATCAATAGTCTATCGACTTACTATACGCTATTGCAAATTGGATCAGGGTGAAATATAGCCCTGCATTACCCACGATAAACCCCACTCGGAGAAAGAGCAGGGCAGAAAACACTAAAAAAATAAATATAAGTACATAAGTTTTTTGTAAAAATGCAAAAAAATCGTAAGAATTTTATCCCTTACTCGACAACGCCACGGGACAAAATACTCCTGAAAAAGTCCCCAACGTCCTCGGCGTCGAAGACGGTGGCGTCAACGAGGCAATAGACGAGCCAAACTCTGTATATCCCCCGCTCGACTCGGGTGACGACCCATTGAGACCGTTCGCAAGGCCGGAGAGGGAGTTGAAAAGTCTCCTTTGCGACAGTAAGGGCGCCTTCTCGGTCGTGGGTCGCCTCCTGCCGAGGAGGGAGGGGGCCGATTCGGCTGATGCGGGTGGTGGCACGAGCGAAGTGGAAGGATCGACACCCACAATGCTGACACGAGCCCCGTCCCCCGTCATCATATTTGTGTGATTAGGTGACGTAGGATTCGCAGAGGTCATCATGCGGAGTTGAATTCGCGTGCCTCCTCCCCCTACGAAAATTATAATGTATAAGACGACCTGAAATTAGTCGAAACTCAATAAATTCGTGCTTACGTTTGTTCGGGTCGTAATTTACGTTTGAGAAGGAGATGGAGGGCTCTTGGGGGGCAGAGGAGGACGAGGAAGATGATCGCAGCGTCAGGATGGCGTCAGTATCGAGACGACTAAAGAATAGTTTATTATTCCCTTCTGCTGGTGGACCTGTGGGGGTGGTTTCAAGTGCAATAATATGGTCGGATTAGTTACATTATTGACGTGACGCAGATTGCTATACGCTATTATACATTTTATTATTATTACCTATTCCACTTGTGTACGTAGTATATACGTACTTGTACTTGTACTGACTGCTGTGAGTCAATCCAAATGAAAGAGATTGATCACCAGAACAAATAATATCAAATATCCATCCACCCACACACTAAAATGCTATCCAGAAGACCAGGATTTACCACAGAACACACTTAACTCATTGTGTAAAGGTTAACTTTGACTCTGTAATAAATTGTTGTGTAGGGAAAGTGGTGCTGTTTTGTTGGGGGTAGAGGAGAAGAGGGGTAGTGGTGATAAGATAAAAGATAACAAGAGCCAGGATAAGCTTATCGTATCGTCATACCATATAATATTTGATATTACTAAAAAATGGTGGAAAATCTCTGGAATTTAAAAGAAGATCCTTTGTCAAGAATTACACAAAGGAAATAACAACCGAGCACACAACCCTCGGATAGAAATTGGATGATGGTGGTCAATTAATCACGGATAATTATATATTTAGCTGGGCAGTTAGTCTGCGCTGGTTGACACATACTGACGTATTACGTATATTAAACAGCTGAAGGAAATGCCTCTTCGTCTACTAATGATAAAAATGGTATTGGGCACTTCTTTTTAGCGCAAGATGCACGAGATTGCACGAAGAGAAAGGTTCTTGTATTCCTCCCGTGTTGAAGTTTTTGGCCAAATCCGGTCTAGATTTTTGCCAACAAGACTGACTGAGATTTGAAATTGTGCAAAAAAATTAGCGTAGGAGGAGCATCACGTTTTTTATCGTTGTTGGACAGGAACCATCATTTACCGGTGTCTGTAGTGGTGCATGGTGACGTAATTATTAGCGAGATAAATTAGCACGTAGTTAATTTTTTACTGAATCACACCACTAGAATAATTACGACTTCTTCCCATGGGGAAAGGGGGACGAGGCGAAGAGGGGTTGCAACTGGATCTTCAGAATTTAGTGGTCATCCGCCAGGTAGTCGAGGTGGATTGATGGGCTTGGCGACAAGGTTGAGCAGAGGATGGCGATCGAGGATAAAATATCTCCTCGTTGCCCTCGTGGGAGGTTGCCTTATCGTCGTAGTTATCCTATCACTTGGAATTGTAGGGGGAGGAATTCAGCCAAAAAGAGGTAGGAATATTTCAACGGAACTTGTTGGCGTTGGTTAATAACAAAATGTTCTATAAATTGTATCTATTATTCAACAGATGCAAGTTATGAGAATTATCAATCATCATCAACCGGGGACGTTCTTGCTGTGAGTTGTCATAATTAAAATAATGTATAAATTTTCGACTAACCTTTAGCTGATGAAATTTCAATTCATTTCTCAGGTAATTGTCCCGTTCCGCGACCGTTTTGAAGAACTACTCTCCTTCGCACCTCACATCCACCGCTTCCTCTCCGCCCAACGGGTCGCCCACACCATCTGGCTCGTCAACCAGGTAGGGAAATGTCGCCCAATTCGGGAGAGCTCAATGTGAAGAGATTTATATGAATCCGAGCGACAAAGTACCACATAAATTAAAAATTAACTTTAATTCAGGTGGACGAATTTCGCTTCAACCGGGCCTCCCTGATCAACATTGGCTTCATCGAGGCAACAAAGAACAATCCGACTGTGAATTATATGGCGATGCATGACGTGGACCTTCTCCCACTTAATGATAAGTTGCCATACGGTCATCCCGGTGTTGGAAATGCAGTCCATGTCGCATCGTGAGTATAGATATTAGATTCGGTAGCAGATATTCACTTGAAAAGCATAAATTAATTGAGATTTCATTATTTAAGGCTCCACCCAAAATATAATTATGCCTCCTTTATCGGCGGAATTCTGATCCTTGATGTCACCGATTTCCAACGTGTCGACGGAATGAGCAACATTTATTGGGGGTGGGGTTTAGAAGATGACGAATTTTGGTTGAGACTGAAACATAACGGGATCAAGGTGCGTACGAAAAAATACAACAAATCTCCCACCCAAACATTTTTTATCCGATGTTACTTTCGAATCTATTTATTTACAACGATTTCTTGGAAAACAGGTCAAACGAGCCAACAAAGGACTCGGGACGGGGAGGAAGGATACCTTTAGTCACATCCACTCACCAAAACTTCGTGTCCGTGACCGTGCCAAATGTTTCGACCAATGGGAAAAAACAAGGAAGCGAGACCGTGCCACAGGCCTACGCAACGTCAACTACACCCTTTTATCTCAGGTTGAGATGAGTGTCGAGGATGCCCATCTTACCGTTCTTAACGTCAGGCTGCACTGTGACCGTGAGCTTACGCCATGGTGTCAATGCCCAGATCCAGTCAACAATAACAATACGCTTTCCAATAATAATAATCAACCACCTCGTCAGCACTGACGTAAATAATAAATCCTTTTGTACCTCTGACGATAGAAATCTCCAGTTCGTCGTAATTCATGGTTTACGTCATTTATTCATTGTTATTGGCATTTCCGATAAGCAACAACTGTTTAACTTTTCCCTTCAAAAATAAATTTAAATATTTACATATGCATTCGTCACGGAAAAATAGCAAATCACCGACTCGAATAGATAGTCAGAAACCTTGTCCTTCATTTTTTTCGTGTCGTTTTTCGGGGAAAGATGATTAATTGTTTCATATCATTAATCGTAGTGTGGAGCTTATCGTGTTGATTATGTCTTTTGTTTACCAACCTCTATGATTTACATGTTCTATGTCCCCGTTCTTCTGTGGTTGACAGGAAATCTCACTTTGGTTCCGTCCTTGTCCTAAAAAGACCTTAAACTTTTGTAACTACGTTCATGACAAGGTTTCCTATTTATATTTGAAGGCCGTCAATTTCATAATCTTTTACACAAATTCTCATCCCGAGTTCGGCAGGGATTTCATTGACGCGTTGTCGTTAATAGGGAGAAGACTGCAGTGGTTCACATGTGGTATCGAATACCGTGGTCCTACTACTGACCTAGTGGAAAATCAACCTTGACTCCAACTGGTGTGGGGGAGTTTTATATTAAATAGAGCTTTAATTACGACTGCATGCATACCAACCAACCACAAAAGTGACCACAAATTAATTGGACGCCAACCGCTACAACCACCAACTATACTCGATCAGTACACTTAACCAACTACATACATAACTAACTATTAGTTAGTTATGACTTTGTGCACGAGTAAGTAAATTAGAGATTGGATTTAACCACTCATTATTATTGAATGAATCTCAGCCATCTCTCTTTACGTCTTCATGCTCTCAGTCGAAACCGGACGTCCTCCAAGAATGTTGTTGTTACCAAGCGTTCACGTCCACCACCATAAGAAGATCAGCAGCACCTCTTCCTCTTCTCCAGTATCTTAATTGCATCCCCCACTTTTTGGGGGATATGAACACACCAACGACGGAGACCTCTGCTAACGATGTCCTCCTCGGTTTCGCCACCCTCCTCCAAATTTCCGCTGTGGCGACCAACGCCCCCATTCTGGTCGTTATTTGGTCACGTCGCCTCCTTCGGAGTGCGTCGACACGATTTGTATTCTCTCTCTGTGCGGCCCACCTCCTCCTAAACTTATTTCTTGTAGGATGGGCGTGGTTCTTTGATCATGCGCCGTCCTCCCCGGTCCCCATTTTGGCTGGACTCGTCGTCCAATTAGCCTCCCTTGGGTTATTGACGCTAATTTCACTGGATCGCTACATAGCCATCGCGCGTCCCATGGAATGTAGAAATATCTTGACGCCAAAACGGGCTCTGCTTGGCATTTTGATCGTGTGGGGCGTTGCCTTGTTTGTCGTCGTCGTCCCGGGGTTAGCCCTCCTCCCGTATGAGGAGGACAGGTGGGTGTGGGGGGTGTATTTTGGTCTACTCTTGGGCGCGGCGACGATTGCGGCGATAACGTTGATGACGCTGGCGTATTCGTACATTTTTGCGGTGAGTTAATTATTTTGGTGATAATTTTGAAGATTTTTTTTGTAGGTTGAGTTCAAATTTTGTAAAATTTAGCTAGAGACTAAGGTAAATAGATTTTATTTTGACAGATCGCCCGAGAAAAGTGTCGCACCGTGCGTCTCGGTGAATTTCGCCAGGAAAGGGGCAGCATTTCGTCCGAATGGGGGACCTCGGTCGGTGGTGGGGGTGGAGTCATGCTTTCGCCGAGTAGTAAACCACTCCCCCGCGGTTCCTCGTCGCAATCTCTGCTCCACCGGCTTCTCCAGCAACGCCAGTCAGCTAGGTAAGAAGTAAGACATGTGATTTAACTCGACTTCCGGGTATTGGTGACCTCGGTAAATATAAATATCTATGACTTTGACCCTCGAGCTTGAGATGAGTTGTTAAGCTATTAAGCCACCACCACCAGCAGCATGTGACACCAAGAATTGTTAAGTCTTAGCATGCAGAACAACGCTTGCCGGCAGGGAGGTCATCTGGGTTGTGGTTAAATAGCAGCATATAGTGAGACCAGTCGACTACTGATCTTGTCTGGCCACTTGACCAATACTTTTTAGTTGTGCAATTAAGATCCCCTTTAGTTCCTTCCTTCCTTTACGCTGAGTCATTTAGGTACAAGTACAACAATGAACTTGTTTTACTATTGACGATGACAAGAAACAATCAGAGTACACAAGACGGAGGTTGTAATTTTATTAGTTGAGAAGATCTCAAGTTGAGATTACCTAGCTAGTCATGCATGTCGTCCAGATTTATCTGGTTAATTACTCTCCTCGTGGGTGAGTGGACGTATGTAAAAAGTGCTTCCATTGTTATCTTAAAATCTTACATTTGTCGAGACAAAAGGGTTGAGAATATGAATATTGTCAATATTGAGATGCGAAAGGTTGCCAATTTTTTCCACGTGTCCATTGTTCTTGAAAACTTGGCACGCAAAATTCATACTTAATTTTTTCCTTACCAGCCCACCCACTTCCATCCGCTCCGCCCCCTGTTCTCCCACCATGCAGCATAACGATGCCGGCCTACGTCGCGCCAAACGCCGCTGGCGAGCCTACCTCCGCCACAATTATAATTCGCCCAAAAAAACCGTCGCCACAATTTTATCCTTGATCGGATCCGTCGTCCTCTGTTCACTCCCTCCTGCCGTCGCGCTCCTCATATCCCCCTCACTTTTCGCCCCCATCCAAGCCCTCCTCCTCCCCCTCTCCTCCAACCTGCACCCCCTTCTTTACGGCATCCTCAACCGCGCCATTCGCCACCACCTCGTCCACGGGAAGAGAGCCTCGCTCCCAAAATCGTTGCGACGAAGGCTCAAAAACAAAGAAAAACCGAGAAAGATAAGCACCCTGGGAGAACTGAGGTCTGTTTATGTCCCTCCGTCACGAAGAGTGAGACCAACTCCATACATCCATCCGGGAAGTCGGAGAGGGTCAACGACCTCGGAGGAAGAGAGAGAAACACCACTTTTACAACCCATGGCCAGACCACGATTAGAAACGGGGTACATTGGTCAGTGGGGGAATAATAATAGGACCCCGGTCGTCGTCGTGGTCGAAGATGATGGCGACGAGGAGGAGGAAGAAGAGGAGGAGGTGGCAGCTCCACCACGAAAAAGCAGTACCGATTCTGGCGCAGATATGCATTTCAGTGAAGGCGAGGAAGACGTGGATAACGAATTGGAATCGAATCGCCTCACCGCCCTGTGTAATTATCTGTCCACGTCAAAGTCGGAGTCTGACCTGTGTTCTTATTTAGTGAGAAGTCGTGATAAGAATCACATTATGCCGGCGGATTTTACGACGAAATTGTCCATTTCGGCGGATGGGGATCTCAACCGTGGCGTGGGAAGGATAAGTATAGCTCCTTTGTTGAAAGGGTGATTAATTGATAAGAGACTCGATAAGAGCAATTAGAGGCTTGATAAGCATTTATATATATACAAGTATTTACATATTTATAAATATAGAAATTTTTTGGGTAGAGAGAATGCCAAATTAGTGTTAATCTTATTTTGATAAAGTTTGACGCCATTTAAAAAGAATCGATGTTTATAAAATACATAATCTCTTATTTCCAGATTGTGTCGTGATCAACGTCATATTTACAATTCATAAATTATTCTTTTATAAGTTTAGCAAATAAAAATCCAAAATTTGCCTCTCCACTTTTTAGCCCGAGTCAGGGCTTATGGAACCATCATGTCCGTCCGTCCGTCCGTCCGGCCGTCCGTCTGTCCGTCTTACGATAACTCTCGTTAAACTCATCCTATCGACTTGAAATTTGGTACACATGTAGTATGGGGCAAATGAGGAGTTAAGTTCGAAGATGGGCGAAATCGGTCAAGTGGTTGACCAGTGGGGGTCATATAGGTGGATGGGGTATTATGCATCAAAATTTCAAAATTGTCATAGAAGGCAGAAATTTGGCACTGAGGTTGCTAATGGTGTCTAATGAAAGAGTATGAATTTAAGTTGTTGGAAAAAATTTTATTTTGAAAGACCCTAGGGGGTGACCCATACTGATTTGTCAAAATCGTCATATCGAGTTGAAATTTGGTAGATAGGTTGCGTATGGGGTTTAAGGAAGAACATTAAATGAAATTGGTCAAATTTTTTATCTGGAGGGACCCGAGGGGGTGACCCATATCGATTTTTGATAATCATTTAATTGAGCTGAAATTTACCATTGACGTTTCTAATAGCTCCTAATGAAATAATATGAAGTTAAATTAGTAAAATTTTTATGTGGAGCGATCCTAGGGGGTGGCCCATACCGATTTTTATAAATTGTCTTAAAAAGATGAAATTCGGTATGGTGATACTTAATGGTCTCGTATGGAAGTATATCAAGTTAAAAGCGAACAAAGTGGAACCAGAGTAGCCTAGGGGGTGACCCATACCGTTTCTAAAAGTAGCTATTTTAAAAATTGGTAACTGATATTCGAGAAATTGGTCATACTTGAATTGGCGAGATGAGAAGAAATAACATTAAAGTGAAAGCTATTCATTGCGTTTTCTATACAGTTCAAAAAGCCACGCAAAAAGCCAAATAGGCAAATAGGAACAAATAGCAAAAAGGCTGACTTTTTGCACACACTGGTCACCCCCACTGGTTTGGAAAACGGGCGTAGACGACTAAAAGTTGGCGTGGTCCTGCAGGGTTAGATTAGCTTAATAAATGTAAAGTAAACTTTAAGATTTTTTTTGCCACGAGGACCCAGTGGGGTTTTTGGAATTGGTTAAAGAAGCTGCAATTTTGCAGCGACGATTGCGAATAATTCGCAATCGACAAAAATTTTCCCTTAATGACCGGTACCAACTACTATTAGTAGTTGGTTTGTACCGGTCACTTGACAAACATTTGGAAGAGGACTCTGTCCCCTGACTCGGGCTATATAAACACTGCACACTGTAGGTTTTTCACTCCTTATTAGTCCTTATTGAGAAGATTTGCTAAAATGTCGACAAATCTGGCCACATCGGAGAACGAATTATACAACGGATTCGGTGCCACCCGGAGTCGATCTGGTTCTCGAAAATCGCAAATCACACCGTGACCTTTTAAATCCTCAAGAACCTTTTTTGCCGGAGCAGTTGTAAATTCGAGGGTCAATTGGCAACCGCGCCGCTGTCCAGTGATCACTTTCACGGCACGAGGCAACCTTTGGCGGAGGAGCAGCTCCAATAAACCTGTCATAATTACTTAGAATAATGAGCTTATCGGGAAATGTTATGATAAGCACTTACCCGTGAGCAGGGCACTCTTTGCTCGAAACGATGTCATTCCCTTATCAAGTCGGGCATAGATGTTGAGCGAGGCTCGCAACGTGGCGAGGCAGAGAATGGGTGGGTTTGAGAGTTGATAACCCATGGCGCCCCCTTCCCATGGTTGGGTGGGGTCCATCCTGAATCGGGTACTCTTTTGACTCCCCCACCATCCACTTAGACGTGGCAGTGGGGTAGTCAAGTGGCGTTGATGGATAAAACATCCTCCGATTCCTGACAAAAAATGAGGCAAGTTGAGACCGTAAAGTTTTTAGACATTTTTAAAGGAAAGGTTTTAAAATTAGGGTATTTTATGAAATTTTATCGTTAGTCGATTTGAATTAGCGAATAAAGTATCAATTGTGTGCAAAATTTGGTTCGAAATTGTCGAAATATAAAAAAATCTCATTTTCCCCACTTTGCATAATTTTTGCCAAACTTACCTCCTGGTCCTGAATTGAGATATTTGTAGCTACACCAAACCGCAAAGTCGACATTCCATCCATGCAGATCGAGTTGCACGTTACCCGCTGCATGCGCCAAGTCAACGCCGAAAATGACGCCATGATTCCTCGCCTCCTCAGCTAGTAAGGCGACATCGAGAAATTGTCCCGTCAAATAGTGTACCCCTTCCACCCAGACGACTGCGATGGAATCTGCATTTTTCTCCAAAGTGGAAATCAAGTCCTCTTCTCGCAAAAGTTCTTCGCCTGGACGAGGTCCAATTATTATGAGACATTCGTCCGGGTCGTAGCCACGGAGGCGGATGTGACTTCGGAGAGCCATCTGCGTATAAAATTTCTTTTAAATTTCTGGAGACAAAATTTCCCTAAAAACTTATTTCATACCGTATCCGACGGAAATGCACTCGAATGCGTCAGAATCTTATTCTTATTCGGCGTCGGATTATAAAATGTGGCCAGCATCAGTTGAATATTGACCGTGAGTGAGTTCATGAGAACAACTTCGTCTACTTCGGCCCCCACGAGGTTCGCCATGTCCGCGATGCATACCTCATCCCACGCCGCCCAAGGAACCTGACCCTCCTCACCGCACAGCTGCGCTTCGACCCCCTCTTCCGACCATCGTTTCAATTCTAAAATTTATTTTTTTTAATTGTCAATTTTCACAATTTTTTCCAAAATTTTAAAATTCCCGAAATCCACCTTTCTCCAACAGCACAATCGCCTCCTTAGGTTGCAATCCGAGCGAGTTTCCACACAAATAAATCGCTTCCCCACCATCTTTTCCTTCTTTTCCTGCCGTGACCACTTCAACTTTTGGGATGTGAAACTCCCCCCGTAATTTTTTCAGGGGGTCGTTCTCATCCAATTGTCGGACAAGTTCTTCTACCCCGACCGAATCAAGCCTGGTTTTTAACCCGTTATTCATTTCCAGTTGAATTATGTAGTTCGTCTCGGCTCTCACGGTATTAAAAGACTGTGAGGCGTCATATTTTCTCTTTTTTATCGTCCTGGTGGTCATCATCATAAATATTTTGTACAGTAGAATCAATAATGTGAACAACGCTTATCAGCCACGCCACGCCTCACCTGCACTGTAAAAAAATGCGGCAGCTATTGTAAAAAGGATTATACGGTGGAAAACAACTGAACAAATATTATTAAGTCCAGGTTACACATTAAAGTGTCATTATCTCCACGTCACGTGACACTTTATTGCTCGTCTTACCACCACACACCATTAATTTAACTAACAAAATCAGTGTTACCTTAATGCTGACGGTCATAAATTTGCTACAACATCACAATGCGATCTTTCAAGTGCGATTTGCTGCCTGGAGAGAAAATCCGTCCTGCTTAATCGTTCGTTTTTATATGGTTTTGATTAACGTGGGATTTATTTATGTAAATTTTTTCGACTTAAGTATTACTGGATGACTTATGTAGATTATATTTATTACCCATTTATTACATAACTTTTAACTCAGAGATTGATTTCATAAATTGATATAAAAACTACTTTTAATTTAATTTTATAAAAATGTGTTACAATAATATTTGATGGGATTTTTGTTTATTTAGTTGTTCACAACTTTTCGACTGCGCTGAGTTCGTCGCGATCCTCCAAGTTGGGATTGTACGGTGGTGGGGGTGAGGTTGCCGATATTGTGCTTAACTTTTTCTCGGAAAGAGATCCATTAGTGGTCGGCCTTGACGTCTGGAATTTAGTAAAAATTTGTACACGAGATTAGTCTGGGTGAAATTTTGAGGTACTTGAGTACGCTGTACGTCTGAAAGTACGACTTAATTTAGCCCGATCCAGTGTCATGACTAATACCACGTGGTACCTCCGGTGAAAATATGTTTAATACTGTATTTGGTCACTATTTAATTGTGTAGATACTACAAATACAGTTGGGAACATGGGATTGTACATATGGACGAACTGACATGGCGATTCCATGAACCTTGCCTCAATCAAGAATCTTGATTTAAGATAATACCTACACATTTATTTGCAGGACGTGTGAATGCACATATGTAAATATATGCTAATTTGGCATACACGCAAATAATTGTGTACGTACATACATATGCAAGTAAGAAGGTTCGAGAAGCGTTGAGAAGCAAAAATAGTACTCCACCTTAGGTACTGGCAATAACAAGAAACATTTGATTAAATTTGGTGATTAAGAAGTCTGACTGAAACGAGTTTTGGAAATAATTTTCTACTTCTGGCGGGTTTGGTATGGAAAATCCTTAAGTGGTACAATCAATTCAATTATTGAAATTGTACTAGTTTTGTAATTAATTAAGTACGTGTATTTTTTTAGTACTTAAACTGCACTATAATTTACACATTGATATTTTTACGTATCGATATTATGACCACAGTTTTATCCTAGCAGACATGCGTCATATTGCAATACCTAATCTCATCCAATTTCACCACAACTACATCAGATTCACCGATTATTAACTCAAATTGATACACAAGCTTGAATTATCCATACAATTTCGTTCGATCGATTAAATATTTTTGCATGGATTATTTTACATGAATTCTACATCAATTGGATTTTCTCTACGTATTCAAATTGTGTCAATCATTTAAACTTTAGAATATGAAATTGGTAATTACCTTCACCGGCTCTTTGTAATCTTCCGGCTGCATCAACCTTGCCATTTCATTGGGAAAGAGTTTTGTCCAAAACCAAATGAAGCAGTCACTGATGCAATCTCGTCGTACCGGGGGATCACTATTTATCCCGATAAGTTGCGCCACGGCGGAGAAGAAGAGACCAAAGATAAGCGTCCCTAAAGCTCCGATCAGTGGGAAGAAGAGGTACGAAGTGGATACAAATTGGATATATCCTGAAAAAGCAAGGTTAAGATCTTATCATTTATCCAAGCTTCAAATTTTCCATAAAAATACCTGACGAATCTTCAAAGCCATCCTTCCAACTGTCCCAACGGGCCGGATTGGTAGAATTTTTCACGTTCGGTAACCCCACACAATTTGCAGTTGAAAGTGACATTGCTTGATCGGGAAGATTTCCTGCGGCTTGTTCCACCGCTGAACCGAGACCGATAACCGTGGCGAAAATGTACGACGCCAGCACGCCAGCTAAGGCGCCCTACAGATGAAGAAGCCATAATTTATCAACATGTATCGACACGCATGGCGAAAATGCTGTCTTCTTACCCATGAATTCGCCCACGGAAACACCATCGCCAACGTGAAAATGCCCAGGGTTGGACCGAGAAGCATACCAATTAATGAGATAGCGGCCTAAAAACGAAGTCACAAGTTAGCCGAGTCACGATATTCTGGGCGATTTAAGTCTGACTCACCGGAAAAATGTCACCCATTCCTCTCGCGATGAAGACGAATCCGAATGAGAGGACGCCCGAGATGACGCAGATGGCTCGCGACATGTTGAACAAGGTTTTTGTCGAGCAGTCGGGTTTGATTCGTTTGATGTAGTCTTCCGTAATGATGGCGGCCAAGGCGTTTAACCCGCTCGACACGGAAGAAAGACTAGCACACGTTATGCCTGCCAAATATAAACGTTTAATACGTGCAATTTATTCGCCTGTAATTTAAAATTTACCTGCCACGAAAATTCCTGGAAGGCCGGGATAATCGCCGAGAATGTCCATCACGAACAGGGGCAGAATTTGATCGGAGGCTTCCACCAACTGTAAAATATTTACTTTATGATTGATGATAAGGCAGGCTTATCTTGATGTGAGTCAACATACATTCGCCCTGATGGGGTCGCAGTCTACATACTTGGCGTAGATGATGAGCCCAGAGACAGTGCAGAGGAAAATGGTAATGGTGAGTGCGACATAGTTGATAATGAGTGCTCTGTGTTCATAAATCATAATTTAAATTTTTACAAATTTTGAAAATTCTCATAATTTGTGAAAAAAATTGTCCCTCACTTTTTCACCGTTTTCATATCCGGCATACTCGCATATCTCTGAATGTTGGCTTGCGTACCGCCGAAAAGGGTCAAATAAAGGAAGTAGCCACCAAAGAGGACCGACCACACGGAATGTCTCGTCCTATGGTCTGGATCAAATCGGAAAAATTCTACGCGACCAGAATCCTCCAATTTCGACCAGATGTTGGAAAAACCAAGGTCCGCAATCCCTTTAATGTCCACGATGGCGATGGACACGATCATAATGATGGCTTGGAGGGCGTCGGTCCAAAGAACGGCGCGAAACCTGTGGCATATACGCAACGATTTGTAAATCAGTGATTCGTATCAACTGATAAGTAACGCTTGAGTATTAAATACCCGCCAATGGACGAGTAGAAGATGCAAATCACGAAAATGATCCCCACCGAGAGGATTGTATCGAAACCGGTGACTGTTGTGGGTAGTAATAATATACAAATTAGCGTCGAATATCTACATAGATAAGAGAATAGCTTATCTATTATACAAATCACTTACCCTGGTTTAGGGCCAAGCTTGGTCCGTACACGACGAGGGACATGTAGAAAATCTGGAAAATATGACGCAAAAATTCGTCACCTTTGACCCCGTTGACTGACCACACTTTTCACTAAATGCTGATTATTACCAGATAAAGACAATTAATAATTGAGACGACCAATCGGACTGGAAAGTTGAATCGAATCTCGAGGAGCTAAAAAATTAGTACATAATCAATTAATTAATATGTAATTAATTTACAAAGTGCAATTATGTTATTCACCTCATACGCAGAAGTGAGATTCAGTCTGAAATATACAGGAACGTAGATATAGTACAAAGCGAAACTCATCGGAATAAAGGCGATGATGATGATGAGATATTGCGTCCCGTAAAGATAAGTCTCGACAGGGTTACCTTTTTAATCAATAACAAATTAATTAGCTGCCCACAATTAAACTTTCCACAACTTATTTCTACTTACCAAGCATCGTGATTGCCGACACGAAACTGCAAACTGAACAAAAAAACCTTATCAAGATTTCTACCATTTCCCTAAACTTTTCAAAATCCAACTTACCCAGTGACAGCGCCACCGGCCACGCCGACATGCGTCTCCCTCCCATAAGAAACTCCTCATTATTTTGCTCCCTTTTCGAAAAGAATCCGAAAAACACCCCAATTCCGGCTGAGATGATGAGCACAACGCCAAAAACGGCATACTCTGGCCAACCAAACTTGCCTTTCAAGACCTCCAACAGCGTCGAAGCCGTCGTGGTCTCGGGGAGCGGTGAAGATGACATCTTGCCTCGTCTGGTCTGTTCGTCATAATGCTTGAGCGAAATAAGATCGCGCACGAGGGGCGGGCGTCGGACGCTAATTTGCTGATTATTATGTATGTATGCAGTAATATTGAATAATGGGATTATTTAGGAATTCCTCAAGAGATAAAATAAAAAATTAGATAGGCGAAATTAATGTATAAGTTTAATGGGTCGGATGGCGTGGGATAATTAAATACACATTTACAGATAATTATATAAATGGGTGCATTTAAGTATGTATATCATTCTGCATCTGGATGCCAATTTGTGTAAGTAAAGTATTGTAAAGTTCGTGGAAATGAGGCGAGGAATTTGTGTAGCGGGAGGGGATCAGGTAAAACAATAGCGGGGGAGATTTACTCGATTGAGCGATCTGGTTAGATCGTGATAAGGTCGGATTAGAACTTTATTTCTACGAGGGTAATTGACGCACTTGATTCAACGCAGACTCATCAGGACGAGGATAATGATAATGCTTGATAAATGTAGTAAGTTTTATGAGACATGGACATGACCCTGAAATGTGTGTACATATGTGCGAACGGGTGTGACTCGGCATACGTAGAGAGGTAAGTGAGTAATTGTAAAGTGCAGACTTGATAAGCCCGAACCATTTTAAATATTTGCGTGTTTTTAAAACCTATGACCTCGGCTAATATTTTGCTAAAGTTTCATCTTACTCGTTATCAGCAAGTTGTTCATGTTCCAAAATTTTGCAGGTTGCAAATTTTCGAACCAATTTGTAGAACATTGTCCAGCAGTGTGGGTCACATTGTTGAGTGGTGATGGGTTCCACTGGCAAAAAACTAGGTACTACTTACGTACACCCAACCACTTTTTGTAAAAAGTTTTCAAGTCGCTAGGATAATTTTCAGACAAATTATTTCAGTACAGTCAGACGGACGCGCATATGGATTTCATAAGGCCTGACTTCACCCAAAAATAATCAGTCAGTGAATTGACATTGAAACAGGTACATATACAAACTCAATCAATCAATATATTTGATTGATCGAGTTCACTGAAATCCATTTTGAATGAGAAGGTGACGATGAGGTGTGTGTATCTGCAATAATTTGTGTATTACGTAATTTTACACACGGGTGGTGCTTAAATACATAATCCAGTAGAGAAGAATGGTAAAATTTTATTTGCGGTATTTCACCCTAAGTTAGCCGTGTTTTATAAATATCTTTACGTCACGTCACGTGGAAAATAAGTGATCATCGCTGTATCCTTGCAGTGAGAATTTATATAAATAACTACCTAAAAGTTTATGGGGCACGATTACAATTCATGACCATTGATCGTGTTAACTTATGTAATCTCATAATATTATGAGATTATTATTTAATAATACTAATAAAAATATAAATTACGAGACCACCCAGAAATCGGGGCATCTTTTTTGCTCAAATTTCCATACACTTTCTCCAGCAGGTCGTCTTCCAGAAGAAATCTGGCTTGTTACAAGTCTTACAAGAATTTAGTATGGCTTCAATACTTACGTATTTATACAGCTACAAATTTAGGATGTTTATATGCTGTAGGACAATGACACATTCCATCTCTTTACCCAGCATCATTAGCGCACATGTTTATTTATTTACTTGGAAGTATGTGTGCATGTATGTATCACGATAACCTCATCTGACCCAGAGAATCCACTCAATTCTGGACTTGCAATAAATAATTTGCCCATAATTCGACTCCTCCATGTATTTATTAACTAATTCACCCAAAGGTCACACTTCCCCAAACAGTTTGATCTTCCGTCAACTGTTACATTTTTTTCCATTCACGGCAGAAAATAAAATTAACCCGTAAAAAAAATTCAAATTCAAAATGTACCCAACCACCAACCTAACCGTCCTCTTCACCATTTACGCCCTCCTCCCCAGCCCAACTTCCTCCACGAGGGCGACATTCGGCGAATTTTGTGACAATCGAACCATCCGGTGTGACTCGGCGGCCTTTCTCACATGTCGAAACGGCACTTGCACCTGCCTCAAATCGGACGCCATGACGTTCTCTTCCTCCCAATCGAGCTGTGTCGCCTTGGCCGGCGAAAAGTGCAAATTTACCGTTGTCGAAGAATTCCGCAGTTGGTTGGAAGAGGTTGGTTGCGTCCAAAATGCGAAATGTTCCCCCTCTTCGGGAATCTGTGCTTGTGACGCGGGTTTCATGGAAATGCCCGAATCCGGGGTGTGCTCCCCGAAACGGGTGTTTGGTCAAGGGTGCAATTCCAACGGGGAGTGTCGCGATGACCTCAAATGTGTCCAAGGTCAGTGCAAGTGTGATCCGGAGCAGGCCGTGTATGATTTTGAGCAGCAGCAATGCGTCGGTCTGGCGGATGCGGCTTGTTTAAATGAACGCTGTACGGAGAACGCGATCTGTCGCGGGTATTATGGCGGACATTCGATCGACAGTTATGAAGAGTATTCGGGAGAGGATACGAAGTGTGTGTGTTCTCCAGGTAAGGATGGAGATGGGTTTGATTACATATTTATTTTGTAGGGATATGATGCAATTCGGTGATTTTTCGTTTAAAAAATCCAACATTTGCATACGGAACATATCGTTGGGTTAATTAAGAAATATATTTCGCCAATTTCCTTTTTAAATTTAAAACTAATTTTTTCACACTAATTTTCAGGTGCATAATTGTTTTGTGTATGATTTCATGCAATTTGTTGCCTTTTCGCTTAAAAATTCAACATTTACAACATATCGTCACCCAACTAAGAAATATATTTCTTCAATTTCATAATTTGAAGTTCAATTATTTTAACTAATTTTTTCCCCACCAATTTTCAGGCTACACAAAATCTCCCGAAGGCCTCTGCCAAGTCGGTCATGGCGGCGCGTGCGACCTGAACACGCAATGTCTCGACAAACTCAAATGTCAAGAGGGAACCTGCACCTGCCCCTTCCAAGGTCACCAAACCTTCCAAGAAGCCTACCAAGACTGCTACAGTCTCATCGGGGGACCCTGCACGCCAAATATTTCGCCCAAAAACGAATCCTCCTCCTCCTTCACGCACTGTGTCAAACCTGCCATTTGTCTGCCAAATGGCCACTTCCGGTTCGAATGCGCTTGTCCGGAGGGGATGGTGGAAAATGCGGAGCGTTCCTGCGATCTGACCCAGGGACGAATTTGCTCCTCGGAACGTTCCACCTCGGGAGGAGGAGGACAATTAAAATGCGACACGTTGGCCCCTCTCTTTTGCATCCAGGGGAAGTGTCAGTGCGAAGATGAGTTCAAAATTTATGACCCCCTCGCCAAAAGATGTAGAGGTTTGGTCGGGTCAAACTGTGACCGGGGCGGACAGCTAGCCGACAACAGTTTTTGCGTGGATGGAGCTTTCTGTAAACAATTTCGAGGTTCGGATACCAAAGGGAGGTGTGAATGTTCAAAGTATTTTGTCGAGTTGAGGAACAGGACGTGTTCCGTGGTAGAGGTGAATAATAATAATATGCTTTTGCGGGGATGAAGTTAAATAATTTGGAATATGTTTAAGAATTTTGTACGTTTTGTAATAAAAAAAAGTATGCAAATATTTGTGAAGTGTTGTGTTACCCGATCAACAAAAATTATTACTTTTGCGTCAAAGTAACGCATCCATGGTGAAAATTTTTAACAAACAAAAAAAGGCGTGATTATTGCATAAATTTTGTGCTAAGTTTGGTGTGCACCGTGAGACATGCTAAATTTGCATTAAAAAACTGTAACCTATGGTTGAAAAATTATTGCACCCAAACGTGCTGAGATATTGCGTAAAAATACCGCACCAATATCTCGTCAATACCCACATTACATGAGGCGTTAAAATCATGCAATTTATACGCAATGAATGGTGGGTGCGAAGAGACAGGCAACGCGCGAGAGTTTGAATCTAAGAGAAGCGTGGTATTTCCTTTTCTCTCCCACCCTCGCAGTCTCGTAAATTCCCTGTTAATTTAATTCCCTTTTAATTTATCTGTTGTCTCAATGTCGCCAAAAAATATTACATAATTGAATTCCCCCCTGATAAATACAATTCAGTGCCTGTGGAGCTTGTTCCAAGTCACTGGGTTATCCCCGCAGAGATAGTTTGTCTCTGGCCACCAAACTCTGGGCCAAGTATTAGAAATTTGATAAAAAAGGGCACTGCTATTCCTGATGTCAAGTGGGGAAGAGTTAGCTACGCCAGGATTATTGGGAATTACGGTAAATAGCTATTTAATTCAAATTATGAGAAGTCATTCCAATTATTTTACATTTACTAACAAATATCATTATCTTAGATGATTATGAAGTTGCGACAAAAAAACTTCAAGTAGCCGAGGACACTTCCAACTTGGAAAGTGAAACAGAACCAGAAAGCAGATTAAGGAGCAAGAAGATAATTCCCGATATTCAGCCCAGCAGCACACGAGGGGATGTAACGTCTTCATCCGATGAGGAGGATAGCGACGCGAACAAAAACAGTCCTCCGTCTGGCTCACTTCTGGATAATTTGGAGCTGGGTAGGCTTATAATACTGCCACAAATATTTTATACTAATCGTTATGGTGATGCTTTTTAGACCAACCATTGAGCATTCCTGAAATAATTCCCGAAACTGAAGAGCAAAGCAATCTAGAAGTAGGAAATCAAGTTGAAACTGGAGACACCTCTTTTGTTGTTGTAAATTCGCAGGAGTTAAATGATTTACGGCTGTTGATTTCAAGTGAGTACAAGCAAAATAATTTTATTAAAATTGATGTATTATGTTAACGCTTTGTAATCACGTTGCAGGGACAACGCAAAGTGTGCTACTGTGGATGAAGTTCTAACCCTGCAGACTTATTACACCGCTTTGTAGCATTAATTTCACGACGTCACCGGTCAAAAAAATTTTTTCCTCCAAACTGGTCCAAAATAAAAGTCTAGCATGGGAATAGTATAGAAAAATTATTTTTAGCGTTCTATGACCCCTGGGTCATGAATTAAGGGCCCCTGAAGGGTCAAATAGCGTTCCCTGATAACCCCATGCAAATGGGGTATCAAATTAATCCCCTGGACCAGGGGAACCAGAAAAATATTTTTATAAATTTTTATGACCCTTGAGTCGTGAACTAGGAGCCCTTGAAGGGTTAAATATCATTCCCTCACAACTAAAGGCAAGTGGGGTATCAAATTAATCCCCTGGACAAGGGGAACCCAAAAAATATTTTTCTGGATTTTTTTGACCCTCAGGTCAAGAGTTAAGGGCCCCCGAAGGGTCAAAATAGTAACCATGGTAACCCCATGCAAGTGGGGTATCAAATTAATCCCCTGGCAAAGGGCAAGCATAAAAATATTTTCCTGAATTTTTTTGACCTATCGGGCAACAGTTAAGGGTCCCTGAAGGGTCAACATAGTAACCATGGTAACTAAGGTGAATGGGGTATCAAATTAATCCCCTGGACCAGGGGAATCAGAAAAATATTTTTTGGTTTTTGTGACGTATAGGTCAAGAGTTAAGGGCCCCTGAAGGATCAAATAATAACTTATTGTATTTTACTAAACGGGACATTATTTTAAAGTTTTCAGTTTTGCAAGAATGTTAAGTAGAGAGGGGTAGGCATATTTTTGAAAATTTCGTACAAATTTAATGAATAATAATTCTTAACACTATGTACAAATCGGATTCACTATTTATAATATTTATTATGTATTGAATCCATTGAAGTTAAAATCTAGGTTGATTCTGGTGGGAAGGTTAATCTCCTCCTAGAAGTTGCACATTCTTCTTCAGGCAAGTCTTCTTCTTCCCCAGCCTGTGAGTATTCAATATCATTGTGTATTTGCATTCGGAATCTATCAACTACTTCGTCAACATCGTCAGGGTCCTCATCTTCGTCGTCAGACACATCATCTGCTGCTGTAATCTGTATATTATGTATAAGTTATGTATTTTTTTACTAATAGTTTACTGTCACCAAGAACTCACTCGAATGGGGTTGGCTGAAGCTACACGTGTTTGGAAGTCATCAAGGAAGTCATCAAAATGTCCATCATTTTTCCAATACTCGTCCTCCAATCTATTTACAATAATAATGTAGAAATTGCGAATTATTCCCATAATAGCGAATCTTGGTTTTACGAACCGGTGCACATGTTTGATGTGTTTCTGCCATTGTTCCTTTGTGTATGTTGTCATAATTCTCTCAGCCTCAGCTTGTGCAAACTCAGCGGTCCCCTGTGTGTTTGCAGCCCTAACTGCGTGCTTGATGTCTTTCCACACGTACTCAATTGGGTTCAAGTCGCTAAAAATAGTTATTACATGAATATTCTTATTACCGTTACCTATGATTACCAGTTCTTACCAGTTATATGGGGGTAATCTGGAAAATACGTAAATACAGTGTTTAAATAAATATTACAAATTATTAGTAAATTACCCATGAATAGAAAATAACTTTACCGGACAACAGTGTTTCCATATTTCAATGCCTCCTTATCCACAATGTAATATTCATTTCCGTTTTTAAGGTCTTGAACCATTTTCCATAATTCAGGTCGTCTCATTTGCTTTACAGGTTTTAGTTTCAGCTTTTCAGGGCCCTCTAAATTATCATTCAGCCAGTCGTATAGCTCTTGTTTTCGGGATGTAGATTTTGGGGCTTCCTTGGTGCTGTGATACGGAGCTGACAAATTTAAATAAATGAAATTCAAATTAAAATGGAATTTACAAATACAAATTATTGGATGATATTACCGTTATCAATAACAATTATGCATGGACCATAATTATCTTTTATCTTTTGATTAAGATCCTTCCACCAAGCCATGTAAGCGACACCGTTAACGTTTGCGTGGTAATCCATCTGGACTTTCTTCTTTGATACTGGATATACCTTCATAGCGCCAGGTACGAATCCATCCTCTCCACCTGTGAAGATAATTATTATTTTGAAATAATTTCCTATTTAATGTGGATAGTTGAACTGCACCTGCATGCATCACAATGATACGTGGTCCTCTAGAAATTTTCGGGTTTTGGAAGGAGTATAAAGCCGCTTCATGAAATGACTTTGGTGAATTAATAACCCAGCCTTTTCCAGTTCTAGCATAACTATCGACCCACGTTTCATCTGAATAAATATAATGCATTAATAATTATATTAAATTAAATTAAAACATTTTTGATATTTAATCAGCCAAACCTGTGTAGACAACACATTTTGGGTTCTCGGACTGACGATTTTTAATCATTACGGACAGATATTCATATCGCTTCTGCACGATGTCTGATCTCATGAGGATAACTGCTCGCTTATCAACAGTTTTGAATCTAAATCCTAATTGCTTAATGAGTTTTCTTAACGTCCACTTGGAACATTTGAACGCTGTAAGAGTTTCTCCTCGGGCTATCCGACCATCTTCTTCTTCCTTGACTTCCTCCATCAGTTTTGTGTATACGTTATGCATTGTTGGTGCTTGATTATTAGCATAGAATTGATGAATGATTCGTTTAACGTGCTCAGTTCGGAAGTCGTCAAACTGATCCATCACTGGCGTTGGTCTAATACGTTTCTTACCAGGTGTTTTTATACTATTCGTTTTGTAATTCTCCATTGTCTGATAAACTGTTCTCTCTCCAATTCATAGAATCTGGCTAGTTTTGGTGACAGAGTTTCCTGTTAGTATTTCACACTGTACCTGGTTACTGTCAAAGAATACTTTGGCGTTGACAATTAACTTTTGAGCTGTCGCCTGTAGTGAAACACCAAGTAGTTGGAATGGGAGTTTAGTATTTGGTTGTTTACAGTCGTTTTTCGCTTTCGGTGTTGCTTTCTCAATTTCAAAGGCTAATTGTTGCATAGGAAAACTCGTAGGACTGCACCTCGAAAGACTAAGGTAAGGTTTGGTTCCATCATTCCGTCTAGGAACATCAGATAAAGGAATTCGCATTTCACCTTCCCCCAATACCTGTTCTTTAGCTCTGAGAAGGGAATAGAAATATCCACACTCAGAATCCGGACAAGGAGGACCAACAATTAGGACATCTTGAATGAACTCGTTTATAAGGTTCATCTTTTCGTCGTTTATGGGGGTTGGGAGATAGCCTACCGTGTCACTGCCGGGTGGAACATTTTGGATTAGTGAAAAAGATTGAACTGCTTGATGAAATTGCCCTTGATTGTGTCCGAAGTGAAGTAAAATTATGCAGTACGTCAATGACTCGGCAGGTAAGATTCCTTCGAGATGGTCACTAGTAATCTGGCTGTCAGAAAACAACATATCTGGTGCAACTTGTTTCGATCCGAGGACAAAGTAGAAATTTTTTATTTTGCGTTGCGTAGTTTGTTTCTCTTGTATGATTGAGAAGATCTTGTTCTGGAAAGATGCGTACATTACTTGGTGGATAGTCATCCCGCCCACAAGGATTATTTCAACGAATCCGTTAAGTGAATTAGTTTTTGGAGGACGAGCGCAAATACGAACATGTTCAATAAACGAAATCTGGTTATCATCATTCTTGGTTGCAAATTCGTTCAAAATCATCCTACATCCCCCTTTGTAAGGGGCCGTTGGGTAAATGTCTGTTCCCACACATGTATCTTCACCTTCTGTACTCTTGGATGCATACTCTGTATTTGAAGTGTCCATTGGTGATTCACCGCCAGGAGCTGACCCTTCCCCTAACTCTTCACGTTGTCCACAGTGCCCACGTTCATCATCTCCATCACCATCCTCCTGTATTGATCAGAACAAAAACGTACATGAGCTTGTTACTACAATAACAATTTCACGATGTCCCCCACAACATCCGCGGTCGCTGCTATTTATAAATATGTTGCAATATTTCTCACAAGTGCGTCTGCATTGGTGTCCATTTCATCCACATTTGAGCATGGCATGACGAGGGAATTCATGTCAGACTGTTTTTGCTAAAAGTGATAAACTTGTATGAAATGCGTCTGTGCTCTCAGACAATAAATCGATGAATCTGAGCTAGCATTAATAGTGCAAAAATATAATCTTACATCGATATGCGGTGGATTACATTAGTTTCTGGATCCACCGTGTAGCAGCTCCCTAGCCAAATATTTTGCAGAATACTTATCCACTTTGACTCCTGAGCTTGGCCTTCCCAGATGGCACGAGCAGTTGTTAGTGTTCCTGCTGAAGTTTTATCGTACACCGTTTCATGTGCAAAATGCAAAGTTAAACTGGGATAAAATCCTGCTGGGTAGAAATATAAGAAGGATGTATAGGACCCTCCAATTTGACTTTCGAAATATTTTTTGGCACTCATTGCGGCCGCAAAAAGTGGGAACAGATCTTTTCGATGTAATTGCACAGTAGTTAGAAGTGCCTCGTCTGCCTCTGATGGTAGAACCCCTAGCAAATAATCGACGTCATGTTTGCGGCATGCTGCATCTCTGAATAATATCAACACAAAAATTATAAAATTAATTTTCACAAATTTGACTTGGTTAGTGTATGAGCATAAATTGGGCAACAATTACCAACAGCATTTATTGGGCCACCGAGATCATCCTGCTTCTCAATATCGGTGGCAGGCCCGCAATATCTTAATTAATACCAATAATAAAATTATGTTAATAAAGAATCATTTCATAAAGATTCCAATCGCAACTTTAAAAATAAAAAAACTCATCCAAAATAACCAATTACCTATATCCAGGGAGATTGAAAGGTAATCCGCTTGGCGCCTTTTTAACTTTAGCTTTCTCCAAGGAAAGTATAATACCACGTGGGCGTCGGAGAGATCCAGGATGGAAAAATGCATCTTGACGAAGATGAAAGCAAGATGGCAATTTACCTTCGTTGGTAGGAATAAACGTGTGCTTTCTGGCAAAGAAGGCTGAATGCAGGAGACTTGTGTAGTTGAACCTGATGCATGATATTTGGTTGCACAGAATTAGAACTGTGCATGCAGAAGGAAGAGGAGTAGTGCCTTGAATAGCTTTAGTTACTGCTTGCTTGGTGGTACAGTTCTTCGTTTCAGCCGCTATATTACAATAAGTGTCACTAATTTTTTCCTGAGTTAAGTCGGATAGTTTATTGGATGGAAATGTGTGGTTGGCGTTTGAAATTGTGATGTTATTTAGTAGATAACGGCTGGCATCCACGAAACTTTTAAAATAAAAAGTTACATAGCTTTCACTTCCCCATATCCGTATCTTTTTATTTTCATACTCTACTTCTTCAATTTTGATAGTGTCACTGAAGAACATAACAGTTTCATTAATTTCCATACACATCGTTTGATTACATATCAGAAATCCACTGCAATTGGATGGTAATGTCTCCTTGAACCAGATAACCAATCCACCCAGGTTATCCGTCTCATCACACACAACTTTAACCTGTTTATCTATTTCTATTTTATCGACATTCGCGCAACTTTTACCACAAACACAATGAACTATATATAACACATACAGTGTTCCATAAATTAAGTTATGCAACGTCATCTTCAATTTTAAAAATTAATAATTGAGCGGATACCAGTAAGTACAAACTCCAAAACTTAAATTTCAAAATGTCGACTGGAGAAGCCAGCAAGGATAAGGGGTCTCCCATCACCTCATATATTTATAATGCATCAGTTTTTAGGGGATATTCATCACCCCAACCATTAACCCAATCCTTCCCCAAACAAGATGGTGCATAAAGATATGTATATAAGAAAGGGACCAGTTTATACAAACATAAGTATGCTGCCTGAGACAGGATATGAAGCCTGGTTACCATGGTTACTATGTTGACCCTTCAGGGACCCTTAACTGTTGCCCGATAGGTCAAAAAAATTCAGGAAAATATTTTTATGCTTGCCCTTTGCCAGGGGATTAATTTGATACCCCACTTGCATGGGGTTACCATGGTTACTATTTTGACCCTTCGGGGGCCCTTAACTCTTGACCTGAGGGTCAAAAAAATCCAGAAAAATATTTTTTGGGTTCCCCTTGTCCAGGGGATTAATTTGATACCCCACTTGCCTTTAGTTGTGAGGGAATGATATTTAACCCTTCAAGGGCTCCTAGTTCACGACTCAAGGGTCATAAAAATTTATAAAAATATTTTTCTGGTTCCCCTGGTCCAGGGGATTAATTTGATACCCCATTTGCATGGGGTTATCAGGGAACGCTATTTGACCCTTCAGGGGCCCTTAATTCATGACCCAGGGGTCATAGAACGCTAAAAATAATTTTTCTATACTATTCCCATGCTAGACTTTTATTTTGGACCAGTTTGGAGGAAAAAATTTTTTTGACCGGTGACGTCGTGAAATTAATGCTACAAAGCGGTGTAATAAGTCTGCAGGGTTAGAACTTCATCCACAGTAACTTTGTTGGAAAAGCAGGCTGAAGACATTAAAGACATTAAGGCTTTACTGATTAATGTGAAACAAAGGCCGGATGGTAGGAAGGCTCCAAATTTCAGTGCCATTCCAAAATTACCCCTCGACAACGAGGTAGCACTGGCGGAGTTTGAATCTTGGCTCGAGGTGGATTCAAATCGCGAATTACTGGTACGATTTAATCGAGATATTTTACATGCATAATTAAACTTTAATGTTTTTTCTTATATTTGATACTAGGTTGAATATTTGGCATTTTCAACTGCGACACAGATCGAGGCGAGCACTAGAAAAATCTTGAAAAAATTATTTACGAATGAATTTGGCAGGCGAATTAATTTTACGGGTAAAGGAAACAAGACATCGATGAAAAACCTAAAACTATTGGAAGTCGTAAAAGGTGCTAAAATATATTCTAAAATGAAGAAAATTTTCTAATTGTTGGTCTCTATTTAATGTTTAATTGGATTGCAAATTTCAGAAACCGTGCGAAACGTCTTTACAGTTGAGTCCGTTCCCGATCCCAAAAATCCCAGCGGCCGTATTCTCACTGATGATATAATTCAAACTGCAGCAATGAATTGGTTTCGTTCTTCAAAAGGTAGGTGCAACGACGACGCTCCCTCGGGAATTGCATCATAATCATGGATCGAGATGGAAAATCACCGAGAAACATTAGGCGAATAATTGCAAAACGGGTTAGAGAGAATCTCACTCGTGCAAAAAACATACCTGCTATTAGTAATAATCTTGTAAATTTAGATATATGTGATTCTGTCGTTGAGGATAGCGATTCAGGTAGTAATATTAGCAATAATGATAGAAGCAGTAATGTTATCCATAATAGTGACGAGCCATTAGTTTCCGATTCACTAAGCGACAATGGTGTAGTAGAAAATAATAGGAATATTTTAGATTTAACACGGGACTTGAGGGACTGGTCGCTTCGACATAACATAACGGGAGTAGCTTTAAACGATCTTCTACGCATATTTAACTTTTATCAAGAATTTAGATTTCTTCCATTGGATAGTAGGACATTGCTTAAAAACTCAATTAAATACTCTATGAAAACTATCGGTCAGGGTCAATATGCACACTTTGATGTTATTCAAAATATAAAACGGCAAATAGATTCCAATTGTATTCTTGCTTCTGGTAGCGAAATTAAATTAAACCTTATATTTAGTTTTGATGGATTGCCCATTTCTAAGAGTAACAGTAACCAGTTTTGGCCAATTCAAGCAAAGTGTGAAGAAAGTACGTACGGCGTATTTGTCGTGGGTTTATTTTATGGCAAGACAAAACCAGAAAGTATTGACGAATACTTGATGGATTTGATAGCAGAGTTAAAAAGTTTGCGAGTTGGGATTAGTTACAATAATTTGAAAATATTTTGTAAGGTTTCAAAAATAATAGCTGATGCGCCAGCCAGGAGTTTTTTAAAGCAACGTAAAAGTCATAATGCATACAATGGATGCGAGAAATGTATAGATCCAGGTTTCTGGAAGGGACGTGTAATTTTCAGAACATTCGATAGTCCACTTAGGACAGATCAAGATTTTTATGTTCAAAAAGATAAACACCACCATGTAGGCATTTCCCCGTTTACGGAGCTTAAAATTTTGATGATTTCTTCGGTTCCTCTTGACTACATGCACCTCATTTGCTTAGGTGTGGTTAGAAAAATATTAAGAAGTTGGGTAAAAGGTCCATTGCCATTTAAATTATCTTCTCGTGATATTTCAACTTTATCAAGTAAATTAGTATTATTTTCGCATAGTTGCCCTAAAGAATTTTGTCGTAAGCCGAGGTCAGCAAAAGAGTTAGATATGTGGAAAGCGACAGAGTTTAGAACTTTTCTTCTTTATACAGGACCCGTCGCTTTAAAAGGATTATTGTCGCCGAAAAAGTATACACATTTTTTAAATCTTTGCGTAGCAGTCACGATTCTTATAACTACCAAGGCGCAAGCAAATAATTGGAACGATTATGCACGACAGCTTTTATTGAAGTTTGTTAAAAATGTTCCCAATTTATATGAAGAAGAGTTCTTATCATATAATATGCATTCCCTTATACATATTAGTGATGACGCTTTAAAGCATGGCCCGTTAAATTCTTTCAGTGCTTTCGATTTCGAAAATAATATGCAAGTAATAAAGCGCTCGCTACGAGCTCACTATAAACCTTTTGAGCAAACTGTGAATCGCACTGCTGAGAGAGAAAATCATAAGTACCAGTCCCCTGTGAATTTAAATAGACACTGTATTATAAAATCGAACGGAAAGGATCATTGTTTTATATTAAAGGATGGGAAAGTAGTTGTTATAAGTAGTATAAGTAAAGATAAAAAACATATAAATTGTAGAAAATTCAAACACTCGGACAACTTGTTCACTTGTCCGTGTGAAAGTAAAATTTTAGGGATAATTAAAGTTAGCAAATTATCAAATAGCGTAACCATAATAGGTATTAATGATATTGATAAGAAATGTTGGTTACTCCCGTCGGATAAAATAGATGAAAACATTTGCATTCCCTTGTATAATGTAACAATATAATTTTTGTTATGAAATAAATGATTTTGATAAAAATTAATAATTCGTGTTATTTGACTGCAGTAATTGCATGGAGTTTAACTGCAAGTTTTGCATCAAATTATTCGTTTCTTTTGCGCAATATTCTACGCTCTAAATTGCATTAATTTGACGGTTATTTCTACGCAATATTCTTGAGGCTAAATTGCATGAATATGACTGTCAATTCTATGCAATATTGACAGTTTATTTTACGTTAAATATCTAGTATCTTTTCACGGATTTTTGCCGGCCATCAGTTGCTGCAATTTAACTGTATGACTTTTGCGTAAAAGTGATAGCTTTTGTTGATCGGGTATGTTGAAATTTGTTTCTCTTATTAAATTTTAAATTTTAAAAGATGTACAAGTTAGACGCCAGCACTGAAAATAATTCGGGTAGGATTATACCCAGAAAATAAAGATACGCAGTCACAAATGCACTTGACCGATTTCGCCCATCTTCGAACTCGTTTCCTACCTTTGTCCAATATTCATATGGTAAAAATTTCAAGTCAATCGGTCAGCTTGTTCGAGAGTTATCGAAAGACAGGCGGACGGACATGACAATTACATAAGCCCTGGTTCGAGCTAAAATGTGTTGATTTTTATTAAGTGCCTGCATATCCTTGGATTTTGAGATGCAGGGTATTTTACATACAGCTCGATACGTGTACCATAAACTTTTTGGACTAACATCCCAAAAAAACGTGCATATTTATTTCAAGCATTATTTCGTGCATGTTTTACGAGTCATAAAATATGACTGATAAAAATTAAGAAATACAAAGTGAGTAAATTCGACATCTTTTACCAGAACTTACAAGAAGTTGTATTATTCATTGGTATCATAGGTTTCTGCTATTCACGCTAGGATATTTGCTAAGATATTTGCTAGGATATTTTCTGTTCTTCATATTCAATACAGGATTTGTACTCTTGCATTAATTGTCTAACAATAAAATGTTCAATGTATCAAAACAAAAATTTAACTTACTATTAAATAGTTCAAATATTACTACCTTGAATGCAATGCAACATAGAGCCAAAATATTAAATCATGTTCATACATACATAACTGAAATAATAAACTTGTAAACAAATTCAAATAATTAGTCTTAATCCTTAAATTACGCAAGTCTCCTTCCTTCTACCAGGAAATTTTAGAATTTACCAAAAAATGTATGTCTTGTATTTATCAATTAAAGCGAGTACCATTTCATACATTTTTTGGTAAAATTAATAAACAAAAACTGAGAAAGTTTTACATCATTTATGATAATTTGCAGAAACGTTTATATTTTTTTCATACAGGTCAGATTAAATCGTAACATTCAATTTTCAATTTTCAATAATAGGAATAAAATTGGTAGTCAAAAATCTTCAAGTCAAAAGTTTTCCTGTATTTTATTAAATAATTAAAATTTAACTTAAATGTACTACTGCTCATAACATTTAGAGCTAAAATTTTAATTAAGTTTCATATGTACATAAATACTAATCTCACTGCAATCACAAACTTATTTTACTAAAAAGTATAAAAATCACAGTCTTAATCCTCCCAAATTACGCTAGTGCCTCTCCTTCATCACGACATTAAACGGTTTGGGTACTAGTATGAATCCAATCATTGGTTCAAAATCTAACTTCGGATTCTCTGGATCCGGACCAACTTGAAATTTTTGAAAAATGCTGGCAAGAAATAGAAATATCGTGTCCCTCGCCAAGGGTTCGCCTAAACAGGCACGTTTTCCGACTTGAAAAGGGACCAAGGCCTCATGTTTCTTTGCCTTGGTTCCGTCTTCTGAGAGGAACCGTTCCGGCCGGAAGTTCTCGGGGTCACCCCAAATCTCGGGGTTATTATGGACCGACCACAAATTCCCGATGATCCACGTCCCTTTCGGGATGACGTAGCCGTGAAACTCTTTGTTTTCAATGGCCCTGTGAAATAGACCCGACGGAACGAGAGAGGACATTCGGAGGACTTCAAAAATTACGGATTCTGTGTAAGGCATGCTGAAAAAAGGGAGAAAAATTTGATAAAATTTTGAAATTTTTTAATTAAAAATTTGAAATCTTGTATATACCTTGCCCGGTCTTGTAGCGTGGGTAGCCTTGAATTTCCAACGACACGGTCAATCTCCTCCTGCATTTTTTCCTGAATTGTGGGATGACTCGTGAGATAGAGGACCGCCCAGACCAGCGTGGTCGACGTGGTCTCGGCCCCCGCTTGGAATAAGTCGCCCACAGTCGCGCTTAAATGTTTATCTGTTAAAAACAAGATTAAATTAGATTAAATTTGATGTTAATGTTTCTGAAAAAAATTTGAAAAAATTAGTCATTTTAAACTTGCTACTTACATCCCTCCTCTTGATGAAAACTTGACTTGGGGTCGGTCGTCGCCTCAATTTCTTGAATATAGTGGTCAACAAAGTCTCGGATATGGTCCCCACTAAAAGTTTCCTTATGCTCGTGGACGGTCTTCTTAAAAAATGAAGTCATTTCTCCTATCGATGCCTGCAGAGTGTTCCACCCCGTCAATCCGGGCGCTAAATGTCTCGCCCAGGGGGCGAAAAGCAGCAGCCCCGTCTCCGAGAGTGAGTTGAACGCTCTGAAAAAAATGATATCAAAATTATACACCGATTTTTAACCGCAATTTGACCATTTATGTATCCTCACCGAATCGAGCTGTCCAACATATTTGTCAGAGTGGAATCATTTTGCGGGTACCGTTTCCCACTTGTAATTGACCACAGAGCATTCAACACGGCGAGGCTGAATTTCCTATTGAGATTGACGAGACGACCTTCTTCGCCCTTCAACCAGTCGAGAATCTCCTTGACCTCGTCCTGGATCAAATTTTCCATGTAGTTCTTCCCAAACCCGAAGTCTCGCAGATGTCGGAGCGTGAAACGGCGTTGCGTCTCCCAAGTGCTGCCCTCAGAATTGATAACTCCTACAGAAATAAAAAGTGTGCAATTTTTTTTGGCAATATTGCGAAAAAATATGATACTTTTATTTTTTTCGTACCATAATTGCCCTGCGACATGCCGAGGAAGACTTCGTTCTGCGGTCTGCCAGAGAACGCTGGTTCGTTAAAGATTTCCTTCATCAATTTGTAGTCGTCCACGACCACGATTCTGTAACATGATGCAAATTTATTTTTAGAAATTTGGCCACTCTTTTAAATATGCAAGCGGTATGTATTTTCATGCATACTTTTCCAGACCGAGCTGAATGCTAAATATGCTCCCGTATTGTTTAGCCCATTCTCGCAGGACGACATGCATTCGGCATCCTACTTGTGTCAAATTTCCGAGAAGTGGAAGTCCCCGGGGACCTGGATGGATGGAAATGCGGAGAGAAAATATGTATTTTAAAAATGGTCTTTCATTTTTACATACATTCTTTAAATCTATGTGACTTGACTGCGGGAACAAAATTGTGTATATTTTCGTATACCTGGAGGGAATTTTCCCTTAGATTTCTTTCCCCCCTTAGTCAGCACCAGCCAGGCCAAGGCGAACAAAAATACTGTCAGGAGAAACGAGAGTGGAGTCATTTTCGAAAATTTTGGCAGGTTAAAAATTCGAAAAACTGGAGTCAAATACTAAAAAGTTGTTTTAAAAGATGGGAATTTATCCCAAAAATGGAAACCTTGTTTCAAAAACTGTCTTTAAAACTTCTTAACTGGTGAGACCTTCACCTCTTGAAGTGTAATAACTTCTCTCCGAGATGTTGCCCACCTTATAAAGCAACGTCCCTCACGGAATTCAATGGAAAATTCCACCAGCCACACGCCCTGTTCATCATCATCGCTAGTTTATCTTCAGGTTTAAGTTGTGCTGATAAACAACATCAGAAAAAATCTTGTCCTAGTATTATCGTCGCATGTCAGAAAAAGGAGGTGAACGGAATATTGGAACCCTGCATTTAACACAGGAATTGAGGCAGGCATTAACAAAACAACGTCAGTTTTCCTCCTCACGCCCGACCGATATCGTGGTGATGATGGTGATGACCACATCCAGTATCCAACACGGGTCGTCATTTTTTTGGGATAATTAATTGATCATAAAAAATAAGCGTGCAATCACCCAAACTGCGCGTTTAATGAGAGAGAGGTGCGACGTACTGATCTGTCAGTTCGACACGTGCAGGCAAGCAAAACAACAATTCGTGTGAATCATTGCGATTATTATTGCATGCGAAAAAGTTGCACCACCGAAAAGTTGTGCAGTTAAATATATATAATAAGAAAAATGCACTTTATCATTATCAAACATATTAATATGAAAAATGTACTGTGTCATTATTGGTTATCTCACAATTAAATACATATAATAAGAAAAATGCACCATGTGCATCATTATTATATTAATACTTATAATCTGCATACATAGCATGTCAATTGCATAGGACTGGACTGGACTGGTACAACGAGTCATGCCTGCTTGGGGGTTGTTTGCCCTGATAAGGAGTCAATTGTAGCGTTCATGTTGACCAATCTTGGCTAACTTTGTAGAAAAATTGTTGACTTTTACATAGCCCAGCCAGCCATATATTTTGTTTGATAAGTATTTTGAAAGTCACATGAATGGATTTTGACTATGTATTCATTGTTTTATTTTTATTTAACCTTTCCTGTTCAACTTAAAGGAATGGATTTGTCAGCATATTGATTATTCGAGTACACAGTCCAAAGTTTTTTTATCATGGAATTAACAACCGACACGTGGAGCGAGATGTTATGTCATGCAAGGAAAAAATTAACTCAATGTCATTACGGTTAGGTACGCAGGATCCACAGCAGCTCTGCTTTATGTACGACTACATAAAGTTTTGTTGTTTTACATGGTATGCAATATTTATTATGTATGTTTTTTCATAATTTTTTATTACCAAATTTTCTCGTGCGAAAATAGAATTTTGTGCAGAGAGAGATGGATGTGGACCTGATTTAATAAATTGTATCAGACGAAATGCAGCAATAGGGTGAAACTAGTAATTCCCTCCAAAAAATATGTGACCACACCTCCAGACTTTTTCTGAGGGGAAGTGGTCCAATTGACCCCAAAAGTTGATCGGATCCTCCTCCTGGGTCATATGCATGATGCCGCATTATCCAGATGCGTTCTCCCATTATCCTGGTGACGGACAGACAGACGGACGGACGGACAGACGGACAAACAGACAAAGTCTTCGCTTAATAGATAGGTTTGGGTAATGAAAATATGTACCTCGATCTCGTTATTCATTATTATGAAACGTCACAAAAACAAACTTTTTAAAGGCTGCAGTTCGGAAAAGCAAGCCACAAAACAACTTTCATGATCATGATCAATCACGAACGGTGGTACTGCAGTCTCTCCGCTGCAGAAAATGCAATCTGTGGTTGAGCAAAAGTAAGTTAAAGGTACACACATAAAACTTTTCTTCCCCCGAAAGCATTATTATTAAGCACTTGAAAGTTTGATTTGCGATGCAGTTCATGACTCGAGAGAAACCTTCAAAAACAACGGACCAAACCAAATCGGTATTATGTAAGAAGTGGGTCCGAAAAAGTGGGCACTGTAAATAATGTGGTGGCAAAATTGGGTGGAAATTGTACAAGGATGGTTGAATTTGCAGTTTAATTCTTGCAAAAAAATAAATTAATCAATTTTCGCCCCCTTTTTGTACAAAATCTTTACCAATGCGGTAATAATGTGGTGGCAAAATTGGGACCAACACTAGTACCAATTGTATAACTTGAACGACCAAATTTGTCACCGTTTTATTTTTGCAAGGGTAACAAAGCAAAGGTTATTATTTTTGTCACCTCTTCGTACCAAATCATTACCAATCCGGTAATGATCTCCTCGATCCCAATTTTTTTTACCCCCAGATTATTTAGAGTGCCTCTACTTACTCGAAATGAGTATCAAATCTCACCATTTTACACCCACCTCGCGTCCCCATGCTAACAAAGCGATAAGAATGCAGATCACGACGGGGTGAAAAGTGAAAGTGGGGATTTTTTGGGCACTTTTACTCCTTCTTTTTATCTACTGTACATACAGGTGGAGATCAAAGAGGTAAAAATGACACGTTCCTCTCGTAAATTGCACTTGGTGAAGTCTGAGTAAGTTTTAATTTTTGCTTTCTTATTTTTTTTTAATTTTTACATTTTTTATGTATTTAGTTGAGGTTTGAATTTCAGGGTGTAAAAAATATGTGCATAAGCCAACTATTTTCACCAAGTGGAGAAATAAATTTCATTCCATTTGGGAATTGAGTGATTTCAATTTTTGTTGTTTTTTAATATTTACATTTATTATGTACCTGAGGTTTGAATTTCAAAGTGTATAAAATATTTGTAAGTCTATTTCCCCAATGTGGAGAAACTTCGTAAATTGCACTTGGTAAACTCAGAGAAAATGTTAATTTTGGCTTTCTTTTTTGTAATTTTTTAGTTGAAGTTTGAATTCAGGGTGTATAAAATATGCAAGTCGACTATTTCCGCAATGTGGAGAAATTTCGTGGAGAAATGTAGTTCCATTTGGAAATTGAGTGAGATGCTGATGTGATGTGATGATCAGCTCGGCGTGAAATGTAAATGTATTTACACGTGTGAACCAGAGCATGAGCGGTGTGAGAGCCGAGATACATTTCCTCTAATCAAGGTGCCCTTCCGCTTCTTAATGAGCTGTATGTCCCGTTTCCACCCGCTTTCGGGGGAATATTGACAAACTGGTTAAAACGGTGGCGTCGCCGGGTATATATTTACTCAAGGCCGGCATGCATGCCCAGTAAATTTGATTCATTTGTAGATATCTCTTTAGGTAATCAGGCATAACCACAACCACGAGTTTTTGGTCCGTTTCGTTCATTTCTTTAATTAAAGTGAGAAGAGAGAGAGAGAGAAATTCGAAATGAGAAATTTTAAATTGAATTAGAAACCTATTTAATCAAGACAATTTATCAATGAGGAATGAATGGGGTTTTATGTAAGAGAGAAGAAGAATGTACATACTCTAAATAATAGGGTGTTAGAAGGTTATGGTAGTTTGGTAATGTGGTTTTACCAGTTTGGTAACATAGTTTTACCAGTTTGTAATACAGTTTTACCAGTTTGTAATACGGTTTTACCAGTTTGTAATTTGGTTTTACCAGTTTGGTACAATGGTTTTACCGGTTTGTAATTTTGTTTTACCAGCTTGTACATAATATGATTTTAAAAGTTTTGTAATAGTTTGTTACCGGTTTAGTAGTTGGTTTTTGTCGGTTTTGGTAACAGTTTTTAAGCGGTTTACCATAAAAAATATCTTCAAAAACTTAAAATTCACGACAATACCACCACTCCAGTAACACATTGTATCCTCACATTATTTAGTGTGTCACATTTATTGTGTGTTACAGAATCCAGTCGAATTTATTTAATTGATTAATAGTAAACACGCAGTTGACTCTCTTTTACATGGTTATTTTATATTTTATCGATTATTATTATCCGACCCCAATCAAATAAATTGGCCGACTACATTTTAAACTTGTCTATTATGCTTATTCCCCTTCCTCTCTACATAAAAATATTTATGCCCTCGCTTGCTCCGCAGTGGTCTCCGAAGAACCGTAAAACAGTGGAAAAAGCACTATGCAAATTATTTCGAGCACATAATTTAATCCGGGCAGCAGATACAATGTGATTGTATTAAATATGCTGGCCTGGCTCAAATAGACACACAAAATGGCACACACTGCATTGTTTTCGGTCGGACGGGTAGCAATGGGCAGGTTCATTAGTGTACATAAGCTCTTCTCATTCATTATTAGTCAGCAGATCGGACGACTTTCTCTTCTTTAACTGAGAGAAGAGATCCCGTAATTTTGTAAAGTGCAGATTGTTTTTTTTCGCATTTCATTTTCTAACTTTTGCACAGAAAAATTGCAAATTGTAGAATTTCATCGCATTCACAATGGGGGCATGATATCTAATTAAGAGAGAAAATCTACAAGTGCTGTGACGAGAGAGGAATGAAACTTGCACAATTTAATCTTGCCCAGGATCGTATTAAACTTGCATAAGTTTGACAATGGACATTGAGAAGATGTGAAGATGAGATGAGAAAAACATGGGCATGATTCGTGTTATTGCGTAATTTTAAGGTTTCATTAGTCGGGTGCATTATTTACGTAAGAAAAGATATTTATGGGTAGAATAGCTTTTGCAATGTTTGAACGAATTTGCGACCCATGATGACAATTCGTGTTCGAAGGACACGAACTTTCTTCCGTAAATAAAATTAATTGTTTTGCTAAAAACTTAAATTATGATGAAATGATGCAGTGATAAATTGCTTCAAATTATGGACTTACATATTCATTTTATTTTGCGCAGATTCTCATTTTGGCAAATTTTCAGTTTAATCAACCCGCAAGGAAAATTAGTTACAATTGTTAGTATTTAGTTTTTTAAGTAAATTGCAAATTTTAGATTTAGAGCATGTTAATTCGTCGTGGTTTTATTTACATTAATGTAAATATGTAGTTCATTCTGGCTCGAATACAAATTTACTTAACAGTTTGCACTTTAAACCAAGTCAAATTCATTTGATGTAATAGATATGCGACGAAAATGATATTTTCACGAATTAGCAAGTCTTTACTAATAACACACTCGGCTCAATTTTTATTACCAATTTAATTTAAATCTGCATCCATCTCCAACTACCCGTTATAGGCGATTGCGCCGGAAAATCCGTCTCAACTCAGTCCCAAACCTACCATACATTTCACTCGGAGAAAGTGATACTGCCCGTTGCACCAACTTTCTCCCCGTCTCATTTCATACCTGACTCTCATACGAGCAAGCCTGTGTACTCTTCTTCATCTCCTACGAGTTTTCCCATCATTTAAGACGCCATCTCATCTCATCTCATCTCCGTCTGGATAACTACTCACCAACCCATCCAGAAGGAGGAAAAGTTCTCCCTGTTATCGTCCCACAGACGGAAAAACCAGGAAATCTATTCCTGGAAACTATAGGTAAATAACCCGTCCCGAAAGAAAGTCTCGTCGTACGTAATTGTAAGTAATTGCATAAAGTAATCCCCAAACTTTTAAGTGAAACATAACAATGCTTCCCTCGAGGGAACCAATTAGTCAGAAAATGAGATCCAGAGCTCTACATACGTACGTAGAAAATCCCACCCAGAAAACTTGCCCCAGACCAGACCAACCAAGCTCAAAATTAGTAGTTATCGTTCTTCTTCCCTTCTTTTCCTCACTTCCGTCACTTTGCATAAGTTTGGTTGGTTGGTGGAAATGTCTTCAAATGCGGATCGGCATCCAATCCACCCACACGACCATAACTCGTATGACCTACAGGTTTAAAGTGGTGGTGACAAAAAGTTAGGGCATGGTCGCGACAAAACTTTCTGTCGCGTAAGTCCGTACATAGCTGCAGGTCATCAAAGTTAAGTTTTATTCGGGCCAACCAACCAAGAAATAATTTAGTTTAAGCTGGACGGACTCGTTAAAGAGGGAGATGTGGATACGAAATTGGAAAGGCAAAGTTAATCGGTCCATTATGCAGGGTGGTTGGTGGGGAAAGAACGATTTTGATGGTGGGATTCTTCACTGGGTCGTTTTTTATTCATGGGTTTTCATTCTTATTTTAGAAATTAAGTTGATTTTGAAAAAAGTTGTTTGACTTGCATGCCAGTTTGGGAATATGCAAAAAATACACATTAGTTTTAAAGAACAGTCAGATCCAAAGAATCTTTTCTTGTAGTTTACAATACAATTGTGTTCAAAAACTTACTTAATACAAATACATGAAAAAAATTTGAAAAAATAAATTTTATTTCTTTTTAGGTATTTATATCTTAGAAATTAAGTCGATTTAAAAAATGTTTAATTTGTGTGCCAGTTTAATTATCCGTAAAAAATATATATTAGTATTCAATTGTAGATGTATTTTTAAAAAATAGTCGTATTTCATCCTCAAAATTTTACCCAAAATTTTACCCAAAATTTTACTCTAAATTGTACTCTAAACTTTGCTCAAAATTCTCCTCAAAATTTTCCTCTCTAAATACGAAAAAAATTAGAAAAAAAATATTTTATTTCTTTTCAGGTGTAACCGAAAACTATTTGATTTCTTTCCACACTACGGAAACTACTACTTCCTAAATAAACACAAATCCACCACCAAAAATAACTCAAATCCAGTCCGTCTACGAGTCTCAAAAAGTCTCAACTAATTTCCCGCAGAGAAAACCAACCACCAAAAGAGAGAAAGTTAAGAGAGAAAGGTGTGTCAAATCTGTACTAACCAGAATCCCCGCAGTGCAACGTCTTACCCCCCATGAGACAAAAAGTTGTGAAGGAAAGAAAATAAATAATTTTGACTCGGAGAAAGTTGAGGAAAAGAAGTTTCGTTTTTCCCCAAAAAACGAAAACGTGCAGACGAAAAATAATTTAATATAAGTAATTTAAATGACTACTTCCCTGCCCTCCTTCTGTTCATTGAGGGTCAAGAGAAGTGACGTCAATGTGACTGGGTTAGCGTTTTCGTGGTGAAAGTGTGTACGCAAAAACGGTAACTAATTTACGTATGCACATATAAATAAATAGTGAAGAGGACTTGCTTCCGTATAAAATTTGCGGTTTTTCTCTCTCTTCAGAGTAGTAAATAGAGAAATAAATAAAGCGGAAATAGTGGGGAAAACGAGACAAATTGTTAATCAAGTAAATTTACCGTCATCATGGGAAAGTACAACACGGGAGAAAGTTTGTCCTTCTGTAACTTTCTCCCATCTCGACGAAACGCCACCTGCATCACGGCTGTCCTCTTCCTCTGCTGTTTCTGCTCCTACTCGGCGTAAGTTAATTTTCCGCATTTGCATTTGCATTTGAACGCTTATTATTTTTTATGGTTGCAAAAGTTGGAAAGTTGTTACTTTAACGAGGGTTTTGATTATGATCTGCCTTGTTATTCAAATCACTGGCAATTTGTGTTATATACGGACGGAGATGTCAACACGTTATGTCAACAGGTTTGTTTTTCAGTGTTTATTCATAAGGTTGGATGGGTTTTTTGGCCGCATTGGGTTTGATTTGGGTAGTGAATATACATACATAGATGTGAATAGGGATGGTAATCCGTATCCTAAATTAACCGATCCGTAGGATAGGATCGGATAAATACAGGATCGGATCGGATCGGATTTGCTCGCTTTAGGATCGGATCGGCTCCCGGTTCTACTCGAAATCCGATGCGATCCGATCCTAGGATCGGATCGATCGTAGGATATCCGCGGATGATATGTGTGAGACACCTTGTGTCTAACTATGGAAATACTTTACCAGCTGCTTTTCTTTATTTATTGGAACGGTTTTTGGTGAGTTCATCACATGGCGTACATTACCCGAATGAGCCGAATTATCCTATTATTTTACACCAGTTATTTTTATTTTGGCGTTCAAATTATTCAATTTAGTATGATTTCAACGCCAAAATAAAAATAACTGGTGTAGAATAATAACATAATTCGGCTCGTTCGGGTAATGTACGCCATGTGATGAACTCACCAAATGTGAAACGAGTTTACATCGGATGATCCGAGGATCCTGTGTGATGATCCTAGGATCTCATCGGTTAGGATCGGATCGGATTGTCTGATCCTCGGATCCTCTATCCGATCCGTGTGAAAATCCGATCCTATCCGAGTTTTTACGATCCTAGGATAGGATCGGTTACGGATTACCATCACTAGATGTGAAACTGATCAGGGTAGGTAAACTTTGGAGAGGGAAAAATTACGGGGTGTATACATGCATAGTTCGCATTGCCCGAATGAGGAGTCATAATTTAAAAAATATTTAACTGAAACCTGAAACAAAAAAGTAAAGGAAACCCTGAATTTTTGAAGAAATTAGCTTCATTTTCGTTAATGTGAGTTTGCACTTTCCTGCCAAATTTCAATTTTGAACTTATGAGTCTGATAATGGTCGCCAAATTGACCGTTCATGCATATTTTATTCGGACTCGATTCCTAAATCTTTTATACAATTGTGTACCAAATGAAATAGCCAAATTTTACTGCTACATATCATTACAAAAACATACAGACGGACAGACAAACTTCCCGGTCTCATAAGCCCCCCTTCGGCCACAAAAAAAATCCAAGACATACACAACATAACCCGCACCCGCGTTGCATAACCTCCCGTTGACTGAAACCACGACCGAAATAAATGATCAGTTACATACTGCATCCGTCCATCCGTCCGGTAATGTGTGGCTGCTTGTGACAGGTCGGTGGCTGGATTTGTTTGCGTAAAATAGCATTGTTTTCCCCCAACTACCATGTCCAAGGATACGACCACCAACTACCACCCACTTTTTGGAGGGGAAACTCCGCGTGGGTGGAGTAGTAGATGTCACATCATGGAAATAATGTGTTTAGCAATAAAACATGAAGACGGATAAAAGTACACACCTCTCTTCTCTTCCTTTCCCTTTTACAATTTTACCCCAGCCGGAACGGAGGAATAACAGACTGGGGCCGATTACATTTTAATGTGCAAACACACCGGAGAACGGTTGGAAATGAAAATAGGATTCTTTCCCCTCTTTTTTTCTGCAGGAAACCTTTTTTGGCACAAATTTGTGTGCAAAAAATATGAATGAAACATATTTAAAGTGGGAGGAAGTACGTAAGTAAGTAAACGATGGCCATATCTTTGTCAAGATTTGTGTGTGTGTCTTCTTGTGGTCATTGAACATGCAAGTGGTCGTGGTCTGCACTCGAATCATGTCCCGTCAGGAACATATATTATCGAAAAAATAAGATGAAAATTGTACATGTGAGTGAGCAGCCGGAGAAAAAAATGGGATAAGTTATGTCTCATCTTATTGCAAATTTTGCTGGAAAAGAGGAGAATATAAAGCACCATTGTTTTCCACACCGTCAAACTTAACTCTCTTTTCTTCCTGGATTATATTCCGTTTTAAAAAGAAGTGAAAGCTCTGAAATTCATGTTGGGCGGCCCCGTAAAATAAAAAGTAGTGTAATTTTAAGGGTTTCAAGTTGTTGTTGGGGACATTACGGGTTAAGAAAGTGGTGCAGTTTTTTATGGATCTCATACTAAGATTCACAGTTATGCATGGATTTAATGTGTAGTTTGTTCATTGTGAGACTTAAAGCGTGGTGAAAGCTGGGGATAAATCCTGTCTCAATTTTTCCCTCGATGCTTCTAAAAGCTGTGCTTAAACGAAAATGCGTATCGTTACTTGTAATGTAATGGATGGTGGGGGGACCAGCATACCCGACTTATCATAATTCTTCAGTAAATAATATGCATTTTGTGGTCGTGGCCCATTGTATTTTTAATGAAAGATAAAGCTAATACGGTTTGTTTACATGGTTGAAAAGTGGTGCGCACTTTTTGAATACACTGAAAGCTAATGATTTTGGCATGAATTTCTCCCCGGAATTCGCCGTGGGAGGTAAATTAATAGCTACTTCGCTTACATAAGACGAGTTATCTGATCCGTTCATACGTACATTGCATTGCTCACCGGTCTGGTGAACCTGCCCGATTTTCAATCACTGATTAGTATCGCTGCCGCCCTTAATGAAAAGAAGGCAGAGAAAGCACCACCACACAATTTCTTGATTTCTGTCGGGAAAAGTTTGCCAAACTGCTTAACTTTCTGGCTCCCCTTGCGGCGAAAGTACTTATAAAGGAAGCCTTACATCATCATCCCCGCCACACCACCATCATAACTTAGTTTTTGTGCAGATGTGACATTTCTATGCAGTTGAAATGTGCCAAGGTTAACCAGCCCTCATCATATTTACCACGGCCACCACGGGTAACAAAAGGGAAAAAGAGAGAGATATGCAAATTAATGATTAAAAGTGCAACCGGGGTGACAAATTATTTAAAAGGGGCGGAAAATTGGCAGCTCTTCCTGCCAAGAGTAAACTCTATTTAATCTGGTAGCCAAATTGACTGCTTTATCACCGCGTTGGTAATGATTTGATACTGAATGATAAGATTGTTTTGTCACAAAATTCAGTTTTTTACAGCGATTGGAATTTTTTTCTCTGTAGCATAAAAAACTTGGCCTTTGTACACAATTATTCTAAAATAATTCTTTATCAATCTGGTTTAGATTTTGTTGTAAAATTTATGAACATTTTTTTCAGCAGGATAAAAAAATTGACCTTTGTACACAATTGTTATACATGATTCGCTAAAATCTGGTAAAGATCCCGGTAACGATTTTATTACCACATTTTACATTGTTCCCATCCTTCGACATAGTCACGTCGCCATGTCCTCCTGAGAAGGACGTTTGTAATGCGAGGAGAGGAAAAACAATGAAATTTTAGTCAGTTTGAAGTGAGACATGGAAGGTAACGTAAGTGGATCAGTGGAGTTGACATCGGATTCCCACGAGACCGACTTTCTCTCCACTTTTATCCCCATTCCTAATGCACATTGGGAGCGGACGCGTATGTAAAAAATACCCAAATTGTCATCGATATAGGGACCAAATTGAACTTTGACTCCAAACACTGCCAGCCAGGCCAGTTAGGCAGTCGGCTATGGACGAGTTCGACTTGTCCACTTATTTCCGGATTTGGTAGAGAAAAGCTTTCCTAAAGACAAAATCTTGTCGAATCAATAAAGAAAGCGTACTCTAAATGATGCGGGAACAAAATTGACATCCGCGTTACGAACGATTTGTCCGTAACAATAACAATTGTCAAGTTTCGAATTAATTTTGAATTTCGTACGCAATTATTTTCTATAGCGAATCGTTATCAGTGTGGTAAAGCTATAAAAATAGTGATCGGTGAAAATTGGGTAACAAATTATTTCCGGAGTTTGAAGAAACACGATTCCTTTTTTTAGTCGAGGTCCAATTTGTCATACAATTTTTATTCACGGTCTTCTTGCCATTTCTTTCTTTCGGAATGGTTTAAACGGGGAAAGTGCAAAGTCATGTATGTAATGTATGTATGCAGTTGGTAGTTAAGCTGGATGGAAGAAATTGCTTATTTCCCCATAATTTTGACATTTTTACAGAGATGCAGCACGTCGTAGTAATGTAATGTGAGGGGGTGAGAAGTATGTAGAATTGCAATTCCGTTCTATTGTTTTAATGTCGTAATGTCAGGAGGCAATTGTATTCGGGAACTTTGGTGTTTCGTAAAGTGCATGAAATGTAGACCTGAGTTACATGAATTTTTGCAGAGTTTTTAATATTTTTTGAAAGTTTCTTAATTTTGATATTTGCAGAATTTACTAACAATTTGTAGAATTCAAGTTTTAGTAGAATTTTAGTTTTTCAAAAAATAATTCTGATTTCAAAACTTTTATGTATCTGTACTTGTAAAACCATTCCATCTATAAAAGTAGCTTATTTGTAAACCATAATTGTCGACATTTTTATGAACGGCGTATAATACCATCAAAATATTTCTTTATTACGAAACGCAAAATTTAATAAAAATGTCGAAACACGGTTTTCCAAATCCATCCGAAAAAATCCATTCAATGCTTTCACCCAATTTCGTGTCTCCAATGGTGAAATCTGACCTCGTACTTTCTCCCATTTTTGTGAAACCCTGCCTTTTTTTACATTTTACACGTACCAGAAAGAAAGCAATGTGACGAGACCACAATATGGACCCGGCTACGACATCGTTCCGCGAGGAAATGGGCAGTTATGTAAGCGTATAACATGCGATTGCGACAATGTTCCATCCATGTGCGGGATGACCTTCTTCCTTCCGGAATCCACGGATAAGACCAGACAGCAAAGATCAATTTCACCAGTCCATTCCAGTCCATTTCCAGTCAAGTGAAACAATGCTGTGTGGAAGGGATGCCGTATTAAAAAGCGTCGTTGAATGGGTGGATTAAAGTGGTCGTCAATTTTGTTGAGAGAATTCTGACGTGGGAGAAGCCGTGGGATAATCTCCTTCCTATTTTTATGTAAGACTCTGATCTTTGTGAGTAAACGATTTTTTTCTACGGATTTCGACCACTTGATGGACAAAAATTGACATCTGCGGAAAATTGAAAGAGTTTGTAAGAAATTAAACAAAATTCGTAGTTTTTAATTAAAATTAAAAAAGTGCCTTTAAAATTAAATTTGCTTTCTCCACCTTAAAAAATTGCAATTTAGCAAAATTCCACACTATTCCAACGCTCAAATCACCCACCAATCTGCAACCTGACCCTACAAACACGGAAACAATTAGTCTCCACGTACATACATAAGCAAATATTTACAAAATTTCCCCTCTAGCAATTTCCAAATTCCATTACCACAAATTACCCCAAAATATTTCCCTGACCAATATCTCCTCGTAAAAAGAAGAGAACGTGCCATCCCCCTTTTGCTGATCCACAACATGTCTTTTTCATCCAGATGGAAAACTTTGATCTTGACAAATATCAATTCCATTTACTGCGGAGCTGGTTCAATCCGTCGCATCCCCAGGATACCCAAGCCTGCCTCCCTGAAAATCAAGCTGATTTAATCAAAACGACTGACTTTCTCCACACAGCAGGCATTCATTTCACGACATATTCAGCCAAATTCACTCACCTTTCACCTTGTTTGACATTGCGAAAATTGATTTAAAATTAATACTCACAAAAGAAAATATCTACGAACGACTAGTAATGTGCAATTTACTTTCCATGTTTTTCTTCTTTCTCCATGGACAAAGTATTAGTGAAAAGTTTCACTTCTTCTTCTTCTCGACATGATCAAAACTCGATAGAAAAGGAATAAATTGCTTTCTAACGGACTGACTGGTTTCACTTTACGGACTCCATTTTAAAAAAGTTTTTGGTGAAGGAACAAAAGCCGAGAAACCTGAAGGACGATGCCATTATTTTTTTTCGATGTCACGATATTACTTCATGCAAAGATGCACATCTTTTTTCTTCTCTTGTACACTTTTTTATTGCCATTTCGTTGTTAAATTGTTATGCTTCATGCAAGCAATGACCTTGATCATGATTGTCCTTTTGTTCAATTTATGATTTTTTTTCTTCGTTGACGTTCAATTTGTTGCAAATTTTATTGAGTTTGGAGGAACGAAATTGACATGTGTTAAATAAAAATTCGTGTTAGAGAGAAAGTGTTGGGTAGTTTTTAGGGAGGAATTTTCTAGGGATTTTTATGTTCAGGGAGAATTGGCAATTTTGTGAATTTTGTCTAGACAGACTGTTAATTGTTTTTTTTGTTGGCTTGATTTTTGTGAATTTTAAATTTATGATGTTTTACAGGTTTTCGCAAACTTTGTTGAGCTAAGGTAAATCGGGATATGTTTAAATTCATGTGAAGAAGAAAGTGAGTGTTTTTTGAAATTTTGTGCAGGAAATTAAGTGAAAGTCGAGAAATTCTGGTTCATTTTCTATTTTCTTGCCACTTCACTTTTTTTGCAAATTTTATTTAGTTAAGGGCTACTAAAATTGGCGAGAAGGTGACGAAACGTGTTGAAAATTGATGTCAAAGAGAAAGTGTCCTGTCGTTGTAGAATTTTCTACGTAAATTAGGTGACAGTCGACACAGTTTGTAAAATGATACCACGCCCGGTGGAAATTGGACACTTTTTTTCTTCATACTTATGACACGTGGAGATTATGATGGTGTAGTTTACGGACTGAATATGTAACGAGTAAACGGAGGAAACTTGCTATGGACACTCTAAAAAGTAATGTGGTAATAATCTGTTACCGGAGTATGAAAATGCTGATTTGACAACAACTTGATGTAAAAAAACTTGTTAAAAAACAACGAATTTAAACCAAAATCGGTATTAAAATATTCCCAAAATTATTGCAAATTACTGCAAAATTGCTATTTACCTATTACCAAACCTGCAACACAATATTTACCGACTGGTAAAAAACTATTGCCAAACTGGTAACAAACTATTACCAAATGTGTAGAAAACTACATAGCAATCCTCACAAAGATTGCTAAGTGTGCATCAAATTTAAATCCATCTATCCACTCCACCCACAAAGTGGATGTTGTTCCCCGACCTAAATTCTTTCATCTTTTCGAAATTATGTTTCCAGGCAGTGAATGTAATGTATATCGTGGCAGATCATCATGTCATGTCAGGCCGTCCACTACATCTCATCTTCTCCAAGTAGAGATCACTCAAGGGAAAAGTGGATGCCGAGTTGATTGCGATTATTGTGTTGTTCTGTTTGTGAAACTTGTATTACGAGAAGAAATTTCTCGGATGCAAATCTGCCAGGAAACCTTGTGTTCTTTGTTCTTGGAGCACAACATATGCCAAACATTCACGTTGTTGTGTAGCCATGTTATATTTTAGCTGGTCTAGTTTATTACGCAACACGCTTGTGTGTTATGCTTTGCGGTGTCATGTTTCGCCCGCCGGAGGATATCTGACTTTTGAGTGATTGGAAAAGTGAAGGTGAACAATCAAGCTGAAGTATTTACCGGTTTTGGCTAGATTTTGGTTTTATGTTTCTGTTTCTGACCTAATAAATTCAAATTACGGGGAAAATAAATCGCGATTTATTTATAATCAAGGCTTCTAAATATTATTACCGGGTCAGGATCAAGTTTTTTTTTATAGATTTTATCAGATACAATATTTTTATCGAATGATATCGAAAAACTCACTTTAAATACCAGAGTTACGACTGGACAGCCCAAAATTTGAACATTTTCTGTTTTTTTTTGTTAATTTCAGAAAATTAATAAATAGGGACTCACGAAACTACCATCTTTTTTATTTTTAAGACTAGCATGTTCCATTTTTTGTTAAACGGCGTCTGGGTCATGCAAAAACTTTCATGCATAGACTTAAGAGATAAACTCCGTCTAAATCATGTAAAAAAAACTATCGAATTATTAAACCAAAAATTCTACTTTTTACCAAATCGGACAGATAAAATTTTGTCTAGGGATCATAAAAATTATGCTTGACCTCCTCGTTTACCTATCTTTATTTCCAACATATTTAATTCATACAAAATACCAAATGAGACGTCAAAGTTATGCACAACATAACACAACCAAGTTTTTAAATAGGGGGAAAATTCTCCTATGCCAAAAACCTCCTTCTCCAATTAAATTATAGAATATTTATCCATCCCGTAATAAATATGTGAATATTTGAGTGACTCGGAATTTCCAGAGTAACAACTGCAAGCAACATTTCCAACTGCAAGTACATAAGCAAGTCACCATATTTTATTTTATTTCTTCTCCCCGCACCAAATTGGGGATTAGTCGGAGAGAGAAAAGTAAAGAAGGAATCCACCGAATTTTTGCGGACAATGGTGCTGCATGCAGTTTCTTATTTCGATGCGAATCTGCGACGCGAGCAATGTCTCAAAAGTCGGGCACTTTTATGTCCTCGTCTCTATTTTGTGTACAAATTCGGAATACAAAATGAACACGGGTTGGTTGCTTGGCTTGTGAAATGTACGTAAAGAAGAGACATTCCGACCTGCTGAGTCGAGTCGAGTCGTCTTTTGAATGTGGCCATTCCATTCTATGTATCGAGGCTGGCAGGCATCTGTCCCATGCAAATTTAAAAATTTGCAAATTGCAATTGCAAATTGAAATAAAAGTTGGTTGGGTGGAAAGTTTCGATAAATTTTGTAGGGATGGGGATGTATGTATGTACAGTTGTAAATACGTACGTGGAATGGGGCTATTTTTAGCCCGAGTCAGGGCTTATGGAACCATCATGTCCGTCCGTCCGTCCGTCCGTCTTACGATAACTCTCGTTAAACTCATCCTAACGACTTGAAATTTGGTACACATGTAGTATGGGGCAAATGAGGAGTTAAGTTCGAAGATGGGCGAAATCGGTCAAGTGGTTGACCAGTGGGGGACATATAGGTGGGTGGGGTATTATGCATCAAAATTTCAAAATCGTTATATAAGGCAGAAATTTGGCACTGAGGTTGCTAATGGTGTCTAATGAAAGAATATGAATTCAAGTTGGAAAAAATTTCATGTTGAGGGACGCGAGGGGGTGACCCATACCGATTTTTGAAAATCATCTAATCGAGCTGAAATTTGGTAGAGAGGTTGTTTATGCGTTTTAATGAAAAACATGAAACGAAATTAGTAAAATTTATATCTGAAGGGACCCGAGGGGGTGACCCATACCGATTTTTGAAAGTCATTTAATCGAGCTGAAATTTGCCATTGACATTTCTATTAGCTCCTAATGAAATTATATGAAGTGAAATTAGTAAAATTTTTATGTGGAGCGACCCTATGGGGTGGCCCATACCGATTTTTAGAAATTGTCTTAAAAAGATGAAATTCGGTACGGTGATACTAAATGGTTTCGTATGGAAGTATATGAAGTTAAAAGCGAACAAAGTGGAACCAGAGTAGCCTAGAGGGTGACCCACACCGTTTCAAAAAATTCGTTAGCTTAAAAGTTGGTAGCTGATATTCGGGAAATTGGTCATACTTGTGTATTAAAGTGAAGGTGCGATGTCATAACGACCGAATTACTATTTTTAAGTACCCAGTAGGGTCACCCCCACTGGTCTGGAAAACGGGCGTAGACGACTTAAAGTTGGCGTAATTCTGCAGGGTTAGATCAGCTTAATAAATGTGAAGTAAAGTTTAAGATTTTTTGCCAGGAGGACACAGGGGGGTTTTGGAATTGGTTAAAGAATCTGCAATTTTGCATGCTTGATTATGGGAAAATTTTTGACGATTGTCAATTATTAATTAGCAATCGTCAAAAATGACCGGTACCAACTACTATTAGTAGTTGGTACAGGTCACTTGACAAACATTTAGAAGTGGACTCTGTCCCTGACTCGGGCTATCTAAACACTGCACACTGTAGGTTTTTAAAGATAAGATGGGACAAGATATCAGTTTGTGGGTGGGAACTGGAGATTGAAAAGAGTGGGCGAAATAGGAGACGTCTCGGTGAAATGGGTCATTCGGACGGGTTATTTGTGGAGAGGTTGGATTGAGTGGGTGCTTTTTTCTAATTTGTTAATACTGTATGAATTGACACGGGTAAAAATGTGGTGATAAAATTCAGTGACCAGACTGCCTAATGATGAAAGGACGGATCGAATTGGTAAAAATTATATGTAAGCTGTGGTAAAAAGTTTCGGTAGCAAAACATGTAACATATTTCGGTAATATTGGTACGAGATTTCGTTCGGAAACTCAGCTTCGGTAATAAAATGATCAATTCGTAAGAAATTTCGCTAAAAAATGGACTCAAAAGTCAAAATTTGAAAATCAATTCCACACAAAACATTACCATTCGGTCATAAAATATCACACCAGTCGGTAACAACCTACCAAAAATTTCTAAGAGTGTATACATATGTACCACCGACGGCGATAATTTCCCTACTTTCACCACCTTTCTACCTTCTTTTTTTACTCTCTCGTAGTCCCAGCAAAAAGACGAAGACGACCTGTTGTAACCACTATCTTACCCAAACCACGTGCATTTTAGGCCGACTTTCTCCCACAGAAAGTAAGAACTCCTTGACCTATGCTTATTCTTCCGAGTAGATAGAAGAACACCTCCCGAAAATGCAGTGTGGTTTGAGTCTGGTTTTAGGTTTCCGTTTCCTTTATGGAGAAGAAGGTTTCCTGAAAAGGAGCCCGTGAGTGAGCTTGGTTGACTTTCACTCTCTGATGAAAGCATGGGACACAAGTAGTCGACGAAGTAATAATGGAGGGCGACGAGTCTACATCAAAGTGAACCTTTCAATCTTTGATAAGACCAAAGTGCTTGGTGGGTTTGGTTTTTGTTGGGTGAAAGGTAGTCGTGTAAAGGGAGACGAAAAGTGCATCTTCTTCTCCCAGTTCTGTTATCATCTTATCGGAGAGAAGCAAGATGCGAAACTTGTCTTGTAAGTATGTAAGACGAGCAAAAGCGTTTTTTTCACTACAGAGATGAAGTTACACGTAGAAACGGACTGCATGTCTTGGTTTGCATGCTCCGTTTTCATGAAATTCCTTCAGGTGAGGACAGGGTTTCGAAATTTTAGTAGTTTTTGGTGAATTTTGAATATTTTAGTAGGTTGAAATGTTATTTCTAGATTAAAAGTCAAAGTCAAGTTGACAAATTTTAGAAAACTAGAAATTCTAGTAAAGTCCCATCATGAAGCCAAGAACGGATCTACTTTATTATCAAAGAAATAAATATTTAAAAAAAATCAAAATGGAATCAAAATTATTCTAATTTAAAAAATTCTTAATTTTCAAATCTTTCCTAATTTTAAGAATTTCCCACAAAGCATTTTCCCACCCAATAATATCGTCTCTCAAAAAGCTATCCAACCAAAAATAAGTAGATACATTATGCATTTGAACAAAAATATCGTCTTTTTTCGAAATTTTTTTTTGTATAAAAAACCCCCATTTTTTAAGAAACCCTGTTTTCCCACAGAATTTCATAAGTACAAGTGACTCCTGAAATAAGATAGGTATTCAATCAGGGCCATGTACATCACTCACTTTCGCTATCTCACTCAACCACAAAACTGAGGAGAGAAAGTAGGTACATGAATAGTGAGGCAAGTTGAGACTCTGCCCAACTTTCACCCACCACCTCATCTCGCGACCTTTTCCATACATATTACTTTCCTAAATATGTATGTATGTGCTCCTACTTTACTTTTGGTTAACGGTAATTACACAAACCGCACGTTCTATGACATACTTACACTCTTCCTCTCTGATGTATTATTCATCTCTCTGATGATGAGAAGATTTTACAAAGAAGGCGCCTTAATGATTTCCTTCCCACCTCGTCGACCTTTACCAAAAGGGCGATGATTAATTAATTTCGGACGAGTCTACGAGTACGAACGAATTTGTATTCTGGGGCAGCATTAAATTTAAATTTGCACGAAACATTATGGCGAAAAGGGTGCATTTAATTGGATAAAATTGCACATAAAGACTTGTAATTACTCTATTTGGTCGTTCGCCTATAAACTGAGGAGCCACGGCACGTTTCGGATTATAATCATCCGGTAATAAAAGATCCCAGATGAGCAGTTATCAGGGAAATTATGAAACGTAAATAATATAATGAAACGAAGGTCGTAATTTGTCTGAAACTAATTTAGTTGGAAAATGAGAGAAAAATAATTATAAAAATAATGACGATATGACATGTTTACCTACAATGAGAAAAATTACGTGAGAAACATGAGAAACCATTTGTAAAATTATATTTAAAATAGCCATGCAAAATGCGCAGTATGGTTAAAAACGATGAGTACAAAGAGCAAACTTAACATGGCCCGAGTCAGAATACATAAATATTTTTAGTTTTAACCGCAAATTTTTCTAACGTGTCTGTCAATCAATAAAAAAAATTCTATACGGGTCAACTCTTGCTCAGGTAGGGTGCTGGCATTTAAATCGGTTCAGAAATTAGAGGTCGGACGCCACCGATTTCTTATGCCTTCATTAGTCAACGCACCTAAACTTACCTCATTTAAAATAATGTAAAATCCAATTTGACAAAATTTTGCTATTGGTGGCTAACTCGAGCTAAAAATTCGCAATTTTCTGTAATTCCAAATGTCTGGTCAATCTGCCAAATTTTATGACCACATCACCCGGACAGACTCACATGACACTTCCAAAAGCCCATTAAAACAGATACGACAACAAACTTCCCAAACAAATGCACAATTTCACACAAAAGAAAAAAAAATAGAAAAGATCTCTTCCCTATTAAACAAATAAAGTAAATTGGTCCCTGGAAATTCTATACCGTTCCCTGTAAAACGACCCCGTGATGAAATACTGTCTCAAAACTAAGCGTATTATTATGAGACAGTGGTATAAAATAAATCGACGAAAACTTACGGAGATTGAGCTGTCAGACGGAATCAGTGTTTGTTGGAAATTCGAGATGCTATTTCTGTATCGTCATCCTCAGCCGGAAAGTTGGCTACGAGGAAAGGTCACGATGCGGTGGTTGGTTGTTTGATTGAAGGTGTCATATTATGAGCGCATCATCAATTTCAAGGTGTGCCGAGGCCGAGACAAACACTTTCACTGGGCCAGACGCCCACATCAAATAAAGGTGGGAAATATTGGATTGGAAGGAAGTTAATTTGGCGTCAGGGTACATTCAGGTGGGAGTCAGGAGCCGGAAAGGTGCTGGTAATGATGAGGGGGAGACACTTAAAAATTCATTTTTTCTAAAAAATTAAGTGTGACGCAAGTATCGTGTCACCATAATGGTGACAAATATGGAAATAGAGCAGAGCGACAAAAGGTGATAGATTTATTTAAAAGTATTAAATTGGCAACAAAAACTACCAAATTGACGACAAAAACTACCAAATTTACCACGAAAACTACCAAATTACCAACAAAAACGACAAAATTTACAACAAAAACTACCAAATTTCTGACTAAAACCACCAAATTTACAACAAAAACTGCGAAATCGTTACCAAAAACTACCAAATAGGAACTGAAACTATCTACAAAATTGGTAACAAAATCTAAAAATAAATAAAGTAACCGAACCCAGTAACACCTGGTAATAAGATCTTTCCCAAATTGGTAACAAAATACTTCCATCGATCTGTGACATAATTTTGTCCAAAAATTTCCCAAAGAGACGAATATAGTCTTACCCACCATCTTTCCCAGTAAATCCAAATCCAATCTCATTCTAGGCGGCTTAACGGCATCATTATCGAAGCAATATGTGCTTACGGCCAGGATCACATCTCTCAGATTGAGTTGCCGAAACTCATAGAATTATCATACCCACATTTAATTAAGGAGATTACCTCTTTCCACGTATTCAAGTTAAATAATTCGATTTATTATCTCATCGTAATCCTAATCCGCTTTATTCCGTCGTGAATTTAATTCCGTAATAATATGTGATATGTATGATCCCGTTCTATCCAATGGTGACATCAAAGTCTGTAAATTCCACGAATTTGATTCAATTACAGATTGTAAATTCAAATTCAATGAGAGAATGTTAGCGTGACTGAATTATTCGTGGGGCTTAATATATAATTTGATCTGTTACGTGTTGAAATCGACTTTCACCAGTCATGTCAACGCTAATAACGTCAACAGCAAACACATATTGTCAGAAAGATAATGATGTCCTGCAACAATGCCTCTTCTTAAGAACCAACGATCTCAATTTGCGAAAGATAAATTAATAGCAAGAATACCAAATATTGAGCTGAAATAGCTTAGAAATTCGTTACCGGGAGATGAGTTAATTTGCTTTCACCGATCATAAACTAGAATATTTTTAAGACCTGATCGTCATTTGGCGTGGGATGGTAATTTGCACGAATTTGAAATGAAATTTAAATTGGTTATCAATCCGTGTAAAATTTATAATCATAAGTAGACTATTTTCTTGGTAATAAGCTTTAATGGTATTACCCAGAACACAGTATAGTACATTTCTACTGATAAATACACAATTGTCTACCCCGTGGATCATTAAACTCAAGGTTGTGCTCACCCTATAAATAAATTCAATTGACAAAAGACCACACAAAATGGTACTCAAATTTAAGTCTTCTCACTAAATCCTACCCTATTAATCATGAGTTATTATTTCAGGAGAAACTTTGTATTGTAATCCAGCCTAGAGAAGAAAGTGACACAATAAGTTTTAGAAATTTGTTGGTTGGTCGGTGTTTTGCAAATAAATACACCGACCACAAAATGCATCAGCGTCAGTCAGCCCTATTAGGAAAACTCATTATGTTATTGCATCATCTTCATCACCGCTGCTCTGCGAGCGACACATTTTCATTTCATTCAACAAACACCGCTGCCATCCAAAAGAACATTACAACAATTAAACAAAGCAACCCTCCACCAATTCTCGGAACGATGTGATGTGAGTGTTTGTGTTTCATGGCACTTGAGAATATCACTGGCACATTAAAGTATTCGAGACAATCGTTCCACACCATCAGGAGAGAAAGAGGAATGAATAAAAGAGAACTTGTTGGGCGTATTCAAGTCAAATCGGTAAATGGGTAAAAATTTGCGAAAAATACTTCGCAAAATGTTTTAGCATGAATTTTTGCAATGTAAATTTGCAATGATCCGACAGGTTTTGGGGTATTCAAGTCACACCTAGGTAAAAATTTGCGAAAAATACTTCGCAAAATGTTTTAGCATGACTTTTGTAGAGATAAATTTGCAATAATCCAGTGTGCTTTAGAGTATTCAAGTCAAATCTAGGTAAAATTTTGCGAAAAATATTTTAGCTTGAATTTTTTGGATAAATTTCCAATAATCTGACATATTTTTTAGATCTAAATTTATTTCGAAATTGAACGAAACTTACATAGGTAGAATGAAAATTATGTCACAAAATTTGCAAATATCGACCTGAATCCGCCCAATAAAATGAGCATCTTTCTCCATCCGACCAGATAAAGAGCATTACACAATTTACTTGCCAACCTCAAGAATCGGACTGAATTTGTGTACCATTTGTGCACCTCGAATCGAATAAAGTGTACATATTTTAGCATCACGACCGCCACAATGTATACATATTTATCTCCCAAACTTTCTCCTTCTCTTCTTCTTCCCATCACTAAATCGAACTACTCCATTTGTTACGCAATCGTGTAACAGGAGGTCGATAAATTATGCACGGTTCGCTTAAAGATTTGCTCATTTGGTGTCCCGAGAAAGTTTAAACTTTTTCCAAATGATGTGTTATCATAGATACGATTCAATTCCTCCACCTTCACCAACCACCAAACCAACCATGTCATTATTATTGTTTGTACAACTCTTCACCTTCCTGATTGATGCACAGATTAGATTTCGAATTGTAATCATAACTTTTTCCCAAAGGTAAACATGTTTTTCAAAATTTCTCAATAAAAAAGTACTTAAACTTCTTCAGAAATGTTTTGAACTTAATTTTATTCGAGATATTTGCATAACAAGAAGAACGTATTAAAGAGGAGAAGAAATATTTAACAACTTTTTGTGAATTTTGTGCACAAATTGCGTTCATGTTTTGTTATGCAAGTGGGAAATTCATGACGGAGGAGGAAAGTATGTAGTTACTTATGTGCAATTTGAATTTACACACGTGCCCAGTTTAGTTGATACGTAATGCAAGATTTTATTTGGGTGGGATACATATTTACGTGCCTTGTGTATTGTATTTACGTATTTACGTACATGGCATGGCGGGCGTCAGACTTTCCGAGAAATTTATACGTGAGGGGGCCGAGCTAAATTAATTAAATGTGTACAGCGTTACAAGCTGAGGTGACCTATAGAGAAATATTTCCATTCTAGTATTCCATCCACTTGACTGGTCTTCACATTATTCTCGATCCGTCCTTCAACAGTCTCGTTATTTCGGGTAAATTGCAAAGGGAAAGAGACTGTAATGGGAGGAACACTCTAAATGGTGTGGTAATAGCTTTGTTACCGGTTGTGTACCGGTTTTTACCAGTTTGGTAGCATCATATATTATTTGTTTACCAGACCACACAATCAAACTTTATTACAATTTGTCAAGTTTTGCAATGGTGGTAACAAACTTTGTAATGGGAGAAACACGCTAAATAGTGTGGTAATAATTTTGTTACCAAGTGTAAACCGGTGTTTAAAAGCTTGATAACATCATATATTTTTGGTAAATTTATATCAATTTCAAAGGACATTTTTTCAAAATAATCGTATATTTTATTGTTTGCCATACAATTCAACTTTGTTACACTTTGCCAAGTTTTGCACTGGTGGTAACAAACTTATACCACATCAGGTCACAAATAAAGTTACGATTACAGGAAATTGTTACCGCCCGGCAACAAATTTTTTACCACATTACTTAGATAAGTGTTTTGTGAATAAAGTTGGTTGCAAAGATGGAGAACAAGCTACATTTTACATCCTGAAATTCGAATAAAACTTTTACTGTCGTCTATGTGTAGGCGTATGTACGACAAGGCCTCTCTTTTGATGGGTCGAATGTTTGAAGGATCACATACCACCATTCCAACCGGAAGCTGAGAAGGTTGCAAGTTAGTCGGGCTTTGTTGGAAAGCAATATAGAAATTGGTTACTAAAAAGTCGCAAGATTTATTTTTGTGGTGTTTTTATACAGTTTATCAGTTTAGGTGTTTTTTCATTTGCACGAAAAACAAATTTTTGATTGAGTATTATTCATGAGTTTAATTTTGATGTAAATGATGTGTCGCAATTTAATTTACTTACCTGAATAAACTCCAGCCACAGATGTAATTAAATAGCGGAAGCAAATCGCTGAATAATTCGGGATTGAGTATAAGCTACAAAATTTTCGATATGCATCATGTGCATCAAAACGCGAAAATTTGGCATTTTCGTCGATTCGACATTTTTAAGCCCTGAAAAGATAAGCCCTGAAAAGTTATTTTGCTATCCAAACTTGCCATAACGATTGAATACTCTCCTTATAAATTAGACAATTAGTTAACTTGCAACCTGCTTTGTGGTGAGCGGATCTGAAATCAATTTTTGATATTTAAATATCCTGACAAAATAATTAATGTCGTTAAACTGATAAAATTTGCTTTCAATGTTTTTGTGCATACCGCCTGCCTCTGACATATTCTAAATACTTGAAAATGATGCTGAAATGAGGACAAAAGAAACCCAAATAATTTATTCATGTCTTACTCTAACCGAAATTTAGTCCTTCCTTATCGAGTAAACAAGTGCGTATTTTAACGAAAGAGGAGAAGAATGCATGAAAATGGTGAACACGACGAAACGAAAGGAAGAGGAAGGGTAAAGAGGAAGGGAAATTTTCATTTCGAGGTTTACGAGAAATTTGAGACAATGCGAAATCTTGTTCTCTCGAAGGAGAAGGGATTTAATAAGTAGTGCTGCGTTTAATGGGATGAGGATAAAAAAGGAGAGACAATGGTTCCCTTCCTTTCTAGTCTCTTGATTTGGCCGATATTATTAAGTTGACAATGGAACTGAAGGGACTGGTTTTTTTCATTGGAGTTAGCGAAAATAATAATTTTTTGGGTTATTTTTTACTACGTGATTTCCTTGAAGTTTCCTTAATTAAGTATTTACGGGATGATTTAGGCAGTTATTGTATGACTTTTTTGGTAATACATTTTCAACTCTGTAAATAATGAAATAAACCGTCGCAAACGCGCATACGGAAGTAGCTTCAGACTTATTTCACCGCAACCACTCCCACGACATCGCGAGAAGACTTAATTTCACTGTATTTCATCTACCGATTCAATTTTTTCAAAAATCTCACTTAATTACACTCTATTTCATGCATAGATTAATTTTTTGTAAAAATCTCATTTTGCCCCGACCACACCCCTGGCTCCCAGGCGGTGTGGCACAACTCGGGATGACTTAATTTTACTCTATTTCATCTATAGATTAAATTGCACTAAAAATCTCATTTTGCCCCGACCACACCCACTGGCGCCAACGGGTGTGGTCCAGCTGCCCCCAAAAGTTGATAGGATCCTCCCCCTGGGGTCCTATGTATGATGGCGAAAACCGATTTCGATTATCTCGATCAGTTCTCACGTTATCCTGCTTACAGACAGATAGACAGACAGACAGACGGACAAAGTCTTCACATAAAGTAGCTGAAGCTACTTAATAATTATTTGTTGAGCGGATGGTTTCGAAAGAAGCCAATTGATCTTCACTTTTGGTTTTAGGATAAGATAAAAGGAAAAATATTACAATTGGAGTGAAAGTATACAAACTCGTCTTGCAATAAGGATAGAATTTCAATTTTGCTAAAAATTTTTATCTTGTGTGATGTCTGATAGCTTCCCACGTAAAAAAACTAAGCTTAAAATTGTTAAAAATTTATTAGGAGAAAAATTGTAATATAAACCACCCTATTGTTCACGACATCCTGGAATAATGTCTACCTTGTCATATTTTCCTTACGAATTTGAACAAGTCGATCTGCAATTTTATTTTTTAATCACATGAAAAGACAAAACATTTTTTTAAATGTAAAATGAGAGAAAAATGCAAACTACAAGTTTCCCAGAGTTTCTAGGAACAAGCAGCTCATTAATTTGTGGTAAATGTGTTCAAAATAAGGGTTTAGCTCATCTGCTCAACGAGTACATTTAGCGACTACTTTATTTAAGATCAAGTCATGTCGTATATAAGCAAGTACAATTAATGCATTCATAATGCATGCATAACCTAGCAGGTTAATAAACTGATGCAAATCCACCCATAATAGTTGGTGGTCTAATATTTGATGCTATGCACATAATTGACCTACATCATTGGCAGATCATATCATGATTATTTTTAACACTCCCTTTAAACATATATGATCTAATTAAATATTATTCTCCGGGTCGTTCCATCACCAAGCTCCATAGTAGGGTAGGCTGCTCCTTGAACTGCTGCTGCTCCTCAACATATTCATTGCTGCTGAGAACGAGCACCAAAATAATAAAACTCCACAAAAGGTTTTCCCTTTTTAGTTCACATTTTTGGACAAAACTTTTCAGTTTTATCAGTTTGAATAGGCCAATCCCATAAATAATGCTCACAGATTTTCTCCTTTTTAAATATTGGGAAATTCCTTCTGATGCATTCGAATGCATGCACAGAAGTAAAACAATGAGTGCAAACTCATAAGTAGCACGCTCGCTCCCTTTAAACTGCATACAGGTCTGCATTAAAATGAGCCGAGGTTGATACTCGCTTATGTTATGCTTTTTCAGCACATAGTTGGACTGACGGAAGTGTGTCCTTTTTTCTCTTTTTTCTCTTCGAAAAATGACTTCCCTTCCATGAAATGTGATCAGGGCTAGAATTCTTATGCTGCAAAACAACTTTAACTTCTCAAATTCTTCTGACCATGGTGCATTAAACTTGTAATAATTCTTTGGAATTAAAACACGTGCACTCGTCTTCTTTTTCTTATTTTTTCCTGGGTTTCTGTGATTTGATTTTTTAATATCATCTCGTCGTGTGACAGGTATAACTGTTTGTTCAGGTGGGGCTTCCTCAGTACTTTTCGTACGATGAGGTCTGTGCAGAATATCAGTGTTTATTGCATATTTCAAAGCTCGATGACTCGTATGCAATTCATTCAGCCAAAACATATTTTCTTTCTCCGGGGCAAATGAGATTAACCTTTGACTCTGATAATCTTTTCCATTCTTATATCTCGGTATTTTAACATTGTTTTCTGTAATGTTGGTGGCAATAATTTCATCTTTCACATTCATTACTGGTTTACAGAATGAGGGCGTTTCATTAGTCACAACAAAACAATTCAAATCCTCAATTTCTGAGATTTTTGTTAATTCTCCGGTTCCGAATATCACAGTTTTTTCAACTACGATCTCAGAATTGAATTTCATGCATTCATCAACCTTGAACTTGGTACTTTTCATTGCTTCTGGTCCATATACATCTTTCGTATCTGCAGCTTTGTTTAAAAACTCAGAGTTATGGTGAGCCATCATGCAAATCATTTCCCTGTTGATTATCGGCTTAAATTTCATAACTTGAAGCCCATCTCTTCTTTCAGCTTCAATGTCTCGCTTACCATTTCGGTAATAAACGATTGTATCATTTCCTTTCTTTTTGACTTCAAATCCTTTGTCAAGTAAAACATTTTCAGAGAGCAGGTTGGCACCTCCAGGCACATATTTAACATTGTGAATTTCAATTTCTTTCCACTTCTTGTTAACGAGTGCATTCACTCTCACCTTTCCCGTGCCTTTTACAGACATATAGGAATTATCTGCCAGACTGACAGATATTGGTTGCGAATATTTTTCATACTCATAAAACCAATCTAGTCGACCACAGTAATGTCGATCAGCACCAGAGTCATTAATCCAAACATTTTGGGTAGATCCAATTGCACAATTACTGAACGGTTTCTTGACACTAAAAGCTCTCTCACTTTCATCTTCAAAATACGACTGATTAGCTTTGCTTTTATCTGACTCTTCGTCTTCAAGCTCCAAAGTTTTTAGTCGTGATAAAAGTAGACCAGTACTTTGTTTACTTATGTCCACCGATCTCCAGGCTTCCCTGAATTGTCTGTATTTATCTCCCGCTAAGCTTGAGATTACTCTGGCCACTTCAGCCACGTCATCAATTACTATTCCTAAGCTTCTGAGCTGTGAAGCAATATTCTGTATCTGAATCATGGTTTTAACTGGCGATTTTTCATCAGCCATAATCAAGTAAAACTTTTGCCACAAGGCTTGTTTATTTTCTCCGCTTGTGCTTTGATATATGGAACTCAATTTATCCCACATTTCTGGTGCAGTTTTGCAACCAAATACCCCTTCTACTTGTTCATCTGTCATAGTAAATAACATGACCGTTAAGGCTTCGTTGTTGCCTTCGTCCCAATTTTCTTGGTCAGGTCCTGATGCGGCTGGGCGTAATTGTGTCCCGTCAACAATTTCCATTAATTGATGAGTTTTAAAGAAACACACTAACCTTATCCTCCAAACCGTGTAATTTTCTCCGTTTAACTTGGAGATAGATGAAGTATCAAATCTCCTCATGGAAATTTTTGTAGTCGAAGTCATTTTCTGACTTACTATTAGAACAACTTAACAATGTTGAATTAGTCACAAGTCTTTTTCAGATCTTGGTCTCAGTTTCACTTTTTTATATAGTAGAACTTTTCACATTTTAATCTTTTCAGATTAAGTTGAGCAGTAACTAGAGCCGTGCTGATAACGTGTTCAAAATAAGGGTTTAGCTCATCTGCTCAACGAGTACATTTAGCGACTACTTTATTTAAGATCAAGTCATGTCGTATATAAGCAAGTACAATTAATGCATTCATAATGCATGCATAACCTAGCAGGTTAATAAACTGATGCAAATCCACCCATAATAGTTGGTGGTCTAATATTTGATGCTATGCACATAATTGACCTACATCATTGGCAGATCATATCATGATTATTTTTAACAAAATGATGCCAACAGAGCTACATAAAGATCATTTCTTCCGGGCCTTGTCGGAAGAGGACACACTTTCCACCTATTTTTTCGGCCACAAAATTGTTTTATACAAAATTGTTCTATACTTCCTAAAAAATTAAATTTACGTAATAATTATTTACGACTCCACGTTGCTACATTTATTCAACTTTTTTTCCCTGAATAAATTTTAAATTTTGTAAATTTTAATATTTTTATGATATATTTTTCTGAAATTTATTTTTTTATAATGCTAAATTCCCTTGTTCCCTTCTGATATACTACATTTACATTTACAATGATTGATAAAAATATCCGTACCTCCTTCCACGTGCCTACGTTCACCCCAAAAAATGGTATGTATGGCAAACACGATTTTGATGAAATCAATCCCAATTTTCACCTCCCCCTCCCATTCACGCCGATCAGATAAGTAGATTAGTTTGACGCGTATACTACATAGATAAATCGCTATCGTCACCTCGATGGGAAGGTTTAGATGGAAAATTTACAACGAAATGAATCCAGTCATTTCACTTTCACATCTTAATTCAATTCCTGACGATTCATATCACCTCGCAACGCTACGCATTTGACCCGATTCCAATTTTGGCTCGGATCTTACTCAAGTATAATAATTGAATTTAGTAGAAATCTACCGTTTCCATTTCCGTTTCAGGCTCGATTTCAGATTCTGAAGTTCAGAATGAATTGAGAATTGGGAATTTTGAACGCAGAAATTTAAATGTATTTCCACTTGTTGTTGGAATTTTTTATTTATTTGCGTAGTAAATACGTAGGTGTTTTATTATTGATTTTCAAAAGGTATGTTCCGCACTGTTTCTGACCAAAGTTTTGATGAAATAATAAACTTCGAATACATTTAGGAGGCTGTGATTTTTTTCATCCCTGTGGGTTAACATAAACGCTGGCAATAAATCGGCAAACTTTACCTCGGCGGAAAAAATGTCAGATTTGCAAATTAAATATCGTAGTGTGATTTAATTTTTAATGCTGGATGGGTAATACGTGTCGCAGATTTATGATCGAATGCTTAAAATTTACGATGAAAACTGCCCAACACAAAACACAAATTCAATTGTGCCAATAATTTTAAATGATGGCGAAAAGAGATCTCGGACAAAAAGTCGCCAGGACGCTCAAAATCCGTTTCTTCCACAGAAAGGCTCCGGAAACTAGAGGAACCAATAATGAGAAATCCGTGATTGAAACTGTCCTATTTAGCAGATGAGATGGGTGTTCCAAAAACAACAATTTGTTCCATGTTAACTGAAGACTTCGGTATAAAAATGGTTTCCGTCCTTTGGGTACCAAAATTGCTTTCGGCATCTCACAAACAGGACCGAGTCGACTTTTGCAATGCCAATTTTAGCCTATTAAATAAAGACTTGAATCTACTCAATATTTTATTAGCTGGATATGGTACTTGGGTATACTATTATGACCCGGTGACCAAATAATAACTCATTCAGTCGTAGCACGAGGGGTTGCCACCGCCCGTGAATTGAAAAGTGCAAAAATCTGACAAAAAATTGATGATGACCATTTTCAAGGATACCAAAGGTCTCCTCCTTATAAAATTTATTGCTGGAAATACTACAATAAATGGGGCTGTGTGTGCAGGAACCCCGATGGTGCTGCGTCCTGCGGTTGAAAAGAAACGTGGGGTCAAAATAAAGAGTTGGCCTTTTTTTAGACGACAACGCACCACCAAATACCTGGCTGTTTTAGAGGGCTGCTGCAGACGAAAATCTCTTTACCTGCACAAACCACACCCCGTGCAGTCCAGACTTGACCCTTAGTGATTATTATTCGTATCGAAACTTAAAGAAAGACATCAGGGATAAACGGTATTCGGATGATAATGAAATCAAGTCGTAAATTTTGGCATATTTTCGAGGTAAATTTTGATGAGTTGTTGCTAGCGTTAATGATAACTTACAGAGCTGAAAAAAATCACAGCATCCTAAATGTATTTGAAGTTTGTTATTTCATCAAAAGTTTGGCCAGAAACAGTGCGGAACATACATTTTGAAAATCAATAATAAAACACCCACGTATGTTGCTGCCAACTTTTTATTGTTACACAAGTTTCAATCCACTGCATACTCTGCGTGGTGTAAATTCTGTTTTGGGAGGAAAGGTGAAATATTCTAGAAAATCCTATAAATCGAATAAAATGAGGAAGAAACTGTGTACAAAACGTACAAGTTTTTCGATACGTTGACTTTCTCCACCTGGTTCTCTCCATGAGTGAGCAATTTGTCCGGAATGGAAAGTGTGATTGAATTTTAAATCCGGCTCAGCTTAGGAGGAGGCGACCGCTACCTTTCACCCCCAGAGTTTGATGCCCTTTGGACATGTTGCATGAGTCTACTGAAACTGTAAAGAGATTTGATCCCATGGCCCCATTTGCGCCTGCCACACCCACGAAAAGGGGTTAAAAACACTAAAAGAAGGACCTGTTCGCTGGTTTAAACTTTCACCAAAATTCAAATTTTGTTCAGATTTTGAAAATCTTGCGCCATTGTGGTCCCAGAGAGTTGCTTTGTCATATCAAATACCAAACGCACTCAATTTGTTTTGAAATTTTCAGAAAATTTTTGAAAATTTTAAACAAAATTATATGAGAAAAAATTTATATGGTAAAGCAACTATGTAAAGCAACTAAAACCATAAGTAATAGCGCAAAAATTTTAAAAATCTTAATAAAATTAGACCTTTGGTGAAAGTTTGCAATTATTTCTACAATAATTTTTTATGTAAATTCATATTTACTTATTTGCGTTAATTAAAACTAATTTCATACCACACATTGAATTTCATGGGCAATGTTTTTCTAAACAAATCGTTACCAATATGGTAAAGCCTAAAATACAGTGTCTGACTGAACTCGGTTACATTTTTGTCACCGCATTATTTTGAGTGCTATTGTTGTTACACAACAGAGAAAGTATCTTACTTTCACTTTCACTTTCCTACTTTCAGGGTGGCCACGATGATGCGGGATTTGCAGATTTTAGACGAACTTCTCAAGAAAGGGTATGATCGGAGAGCCACACCCACCAATCATCTCAGTAAGTTGGGAAATACGGAAAATAAATTTGCTACATAGAAGCAATTTTACAAAGGTATTGACGCGCTATTTTTACCCTTCTTTCCAGACAACAGTGTCCCAACGAAGGTGGACTGTGAACTGTTTGTCCGAAGCTTTGGGTCGCCAAACCCACTTACCATGGTAAGTCGGATTTATTCTTGGACGGGATTTATTTGCATAAAAGTGGTGGTAATAATATAGGGAAAAGATGTGCATAGTAGTAAGTAAGAGAAATGTAGGGTTCAAAAAAATTTGAATAAAATGATAGGAAACCCAAGGCTAAAACTGTCTTAAAATAATTAAAGAACGAGTTAATCTAATTGAAAAAAATGTCACATTTTGAAGCCATTTGTACATTTCGGTGTATGAATAAATCTATATTGTTAAAATAGGTTCGTATGCATCTCACAAGAGCGCAAACATATCGTAAAAAATACTAGATTTAAATTAATTGCAACACTGTCCTTTTAAGCATATTTTAAACGTATTTTTTATTCAATGAAAAGAATTATTGTTACTTCGCCCAGAAGTATTGGAAGAATTTCCACTGCTACATAGAAATAAGATTAAATTTTACTCTTTCAGTAATTTTTTCAATCTTACATAATTGAATTTTAGGCAAACTTGAGTAGTAGTTGCACACATTTTGTATTTATTCATTCATTTAATCTTTTCGTACTTCAATTTTCAAGAAATTTTTCAAGAAATTTGGCTCTTTTTCGTCATTTTTTCCCAATTTTAATTGAATTTTAAGTAAACCTGAGTCATTATACTGAATTTCATCCAACGGTGAAACACTGCTTAACAAAATCATCTGAAAACTTCCTTAAATTATTCATTTCCTGGAAACAAAACAATTTATTTCTGCATTTTTTCAATTTTATACCACTTTCCGGGTCGACTTACGCAAAGTGTATACGATGACGCTAAGCTGACAAAAGACTTGACGACCTAAGACCTCTACGCTCTGTATCGTTGTCAGTTGTTAACCCCACTGCTTTCCGGGAAATTCTTACTCCTTACCTACGAAAAAGTATGTAGTAATCATTGAACGAAAACGTTACATAATTCCACCGAGACGAGAAGAAAAAAACGAGCCACAATTTTTTTGGAAGAATTATAAAGCCCATCTTCTCCACGATCTTTGCTCGAAAGGGGAGAAATTTGAATTTTTTCGTCTTTTGGTGTGACTATAAGGCGATAAGGTTTAGTGGCTGTGATGCCCGTGCAGTTATTTCTTCCGTGGCCAAAATGAGCTCCAAGGGACGCATTATTCCAAACTGTTGGCGAGAGATCCCGCAGTGTTTCTGGTGTGAAATAAGGACACTTTTTGTGCAGAAAGTAAAATGAAATGCAGTTACTTTTTTTTTAAAAAATATTGCACATCGAAAAATATTAGTAGGAGAAGCTTTTTTAATGATCTAGAATTGTTTTTGTTCTGTGAAAAAGGTACAAAATTAACAAATGGCGTCAAGATTACGAATTAAAAATTAAGTTGCTTGATAGGAAGAAAAACAGATTTGTTTGAATCAATATTGAATTTTTACTGGTATAAATTTCTTCATCAGGAGTAAAAATATTTATAAATGTTCATTTTTAAATTTTACACTAAAATACACAATCTGTTGGATGAAATTAAAATCTAATTTTAAATTAGGATGTAACATATTAATAATTTTTTTAAATGGGTTCAAAAGGTTACAAAATTTTTAAGCGTTAAGAATAATTCCTTAAAAAGTCCATGCACGAAACCGACTAAATAAACCAAAAAGTGGGTGAAATTACTATTTCACGCACAATCTGGAACACTGACACGAGTCACCGACGAAAAATTGTGCCACCATAATACTTAATCTCACCACAATGCTTACGCTTACATGCTTATCTAAACCCCAACAGGATTACAAAGTGGATTTGTACCTCCGACAAAAGTGGAGAGATGAACGGCTGAAGCATCCCGATCTTAAGAAACCGCTCGATCTGAACGATCCCAACTTGGTGAAAGCGATTTGGAAGCCGGAAGTGTATTTTCCCAACGGTAAAGAAGCCGACTTTCAGTTCGTCACTGTTCCAAATGTCCTCGTCAGAATTCATCCGGACGGAGATATTCTTTACATGTTGCGGTATGTGATAAAAATTAATAATTGAATAAAAAATGTCACTGGACGGCTTTACCGCGTTGGTAATGATTTATTACCGAAATAAATTGATTCCAGTTTGGTGAGAAATTAGAATTTTGTGAGTAAAAAATCATCAGCATCACCGCAGTAAAGTCTTAATACTTTTGTTACCATCTCGGTAACAAGTTTGTTAACAAATATTTGTATTTTACGTATAAAATTAATTTAATTTAATTTAATTCCAGCCTGAAAATAACGTTTTCTTGTATGATGGACTTATCCAAATTGTAAGTTATAAAACTTCCATCTAACTAAGATAATTTGTTATCAATAATTTTTACATAACTTTCCCCACCGTCAAAAAATAGCCCTCTGGATCGTCAAGTATGCACGATGGAGGTGAACTTACAGCACTTTTCCTTATTACATAAATACTTACCGACTTATTACTTACTTTCATTACTTATTTGCTTTACAGGTGGCCAGCTGTAAGTTTACCTCATCACTTTCTTTCCCCCCAACTTTTTCTCTCCTAATCAGTTTCTTGTATCTCTTTGACAAACAATGTTTTCAAAACTGAAATCGTGTGGTATGTATGTCAGGAGGGAAGAAAAGTCAAGTTTTTCATGGATTTTCTCTCCTAACTTTCTCCTCCATAAAGAGATCACTAGTATCGTTGGATCGAAATTGTTGTTCCATTTATTTATCGGATCACTCGAAAGTTTTCATTTTTCAAAGTTTCCGAAGTAAAGTTCAAAGGGTTCAATCGCGTCCCAATTTGCTCTGAGTAAAGAAAAAGAGAGCTACCTTTCAAGGAGACGAGGAGACGCGGTTTCATTTCTTGCCAGGGCAAATATTAGTTATGCATATTCATTTTTTGAAAAACAATGCTAAATCCTTTCAGTCTTGAGGATGTCGTATTTGTAAAGCTTTTGAAAGTAGGAAAATGAATCCGAATAAGTTTTTGAGCGAAGAATTGTGAGTGATTGGATCCGAGGTCGAGACGCTGAGATCATCGAGGTATTTGTTTCATCTTGAGAAAAGAGGGAAAAGCCATTAGCTCACTTTAGCATATAGAAAGCCACCCATGACGTGAAAGTCAACTTGGTAAAGGATAAATTTACACGGTAAAAAATGTGGGGACAGAATTGTGTATGCAATATTATACGCGTTTACCAATTTGGTAATAATTTGTTATACCGAACTGTAGCTTTGTATAAATGTCCATAAAACTCAAGCTTATCACACTACTATGAATTGTTACCAAATGGAGACAACCCGGTAACAATAATTTCGGCAAAATTTACTTAAATAAAATTTATTACCTCCACTTTGTTCCTGTCACCCGGGTGGTAATATATTTGAATTTTGTCTAAAATTATTGTGTTCTTCTGTGAAATAGAAATTCTTTCGGTTAAATAGTTTCATTGGGGTTAACAGATCTTTAAAAATTTAACGTAGCAAAAAACATTAATACAAAATAAGCAAATGGCGTCAGGGTTAAACTACTTAAACTAATAAATATTATTTTTGTGTACAAATAAATATGTACAAAATCTACTCGAAAAAACTTACAAAAATTTAAAAAAAATTGTTATCCACGCAAGTTAAGGTTGTATCAAGTTTATTATAACTCGCTAATTTAATACAATAACAGGATCATTAATTACATGTAAATTACAAATAAATTAATCACCATATAAAATAACTATTTATTTTGCAAAAAATTTGTTCCTACCCAATTTTGCCCCCACATTATTTAGCGTGCTCGTACAAGCAACTACGCGTTAAAAGTACCCCGAACAAAAGACTACATTATAAAATTGTCTCTCGCTCAAGTAGTGGGAGAAAGGCAAACTTTCCCTTCTTCTCGAGAAATAAGACTGCTGAGGAGCAGTGTTGAATTAGATTAAGTAAACTGAAGCAAATGAGATAATTCGATTTGTTTAAAGAAGACGACGAGGACGATGAAATGGTGAAAGTCAACTCGTTACTTGGTCGTTCTTTGAATGTATTAAAATTTAAAATGCTCAGCCGAGGTCTCGAACGTATAGTGTTGCAATAAAGTAGGGCTCATAATTTATGAAGGATTTACATTGTTTCTTCCTCGTCCTCGTCGTGTACTGCTTGGCCCGTATTAATTTGCTGTTTTTTGTACTTTTTGTATGTATATGTGTATATTTACAGTCTCGAAAACCGTGGAGGAATTAATCCTCGAGTGGAAGAAGAAGGACCCCGTGACGACGAGGAATTTCGGCATGTCACAATTCGAATTGGTCAAAATTGCGGCCGAAAAGTGTAAAGAGGATTTTCAAATTGGTGAGGAAAAATATTGAATTTTTATATATTTTTTTTAATCCAACCCAAGCCAGGCATAGTTGTATTTGTATTTTTACCAAATTTTGAAATATCACAGACAGACCGGCATAACGATTTTAAGAGAGTTTTATTCTCGAGTAATTGAAAATTTTCACGCCATTTAGTAAAATATTTAAGAAAAGAGAACGTGTCGTGTAACAAACAGGTAAACTGTTGAGCTACTACTAAAGAAATATTTAGCCAATTACATAACATAATAATAATAATAAATTGTAACGTATCTAATACTTGCATAATAATTATTACATTGCAATTGTAATAATTATTATATCATTTGTATTATTAAATATTAATACGAGTATAAAATTTTTTAACCCGTGCGAACACTGTGACCTGTAATACTTTTCTGGTCTCTCTAATTTGGAAGAAATTGTAAAACGGTGTTGATTGAAGACAAAATTCCCAACCGTGTCAAGAAAATTGGACAACTTGAAAAAATAAAACTAGAAATTTGCAAATTTTAAAGCCGATGCAATTTTTCATTTAAAAATGACAATTAACTTGGTAGATAAGATCACCCCCTCCATCAGCTCCACTATCCGTAGTAACGAGCAAAAAATTCAAGTTGAGATGTTGGTGGTATATTTGGTCCTCGTTAAGTTTTTAAAAAACTGTAAAATTTTACAACTATACCCTGATTCTATAAAGTTTTGTATGTCTAAAAACGGATTAAAATCTGTGATGCTGATTAACAAAATAGCTTTATTTCGGAAAATTATGCACATTTCTTGCAGCATTAATCAGTCAAGTCAAGTTTAAAATCATGTATTCTTAATATGTATTTCCCCCAGGTAACTATTCCTGTCTTGTGGCGGAGTTTCACCTTTCTAGATCGCTCGGCTTTCACCTGGTGCAGTCCTACTTGCCCACGATTCTGATGGTGGTGATCTCTTGGGTGTCATTCTGGATGGATGTCAACTCTGTCCCAGGTCGTGTCACGTTGGGCATCACCACGCTCCTCACCGTCTCCTCCAAGGCGACGAGTAAGTCATTGTTCATTGGCTACTTTATGCAAAAAATTATGTATGTCCGTCCGTCTGTTATCACGTCTCATGAAAAATGTACACCATGTGGACATTCTAACTACAAAAAGTAATGGACTGTCCAGAATATTGCGGTATAGGTCATATGACCTTCAAAATTTCACACAAGTAAAATTTTGATACCAATCCTTCCTTATCAAATGTGGTATCATTTGCAAGGTCTAAAGAGTGCTAGTATGTAGAACGTTGGATATTTGGCCTCCCGTTCTGGCAAAGGTCACGTGGTTCGATGCATAACAATACCGCTACCTTGTTACACCTGTTTATTCGCCGCTTTGTTTTTTAAGTCTACCTCAATCTTTCCTCGGAAGAGAAAGGAAACCAATTTGCACTCTGTTTACCCTTCCTCAACCACAAACATCTCATTACCTTGTGTTTGTACACCAAAACTAGCAAAATTGTGTCCCCAACTTGATAATTTATTATCTTGGCAGAAGGAATTAAATTAAATTGGCTGAGTGTTCCTGCAACAATAGAGGGTGTGAAATTAAGAATGTCAAACCTATTCAAATGCAAATATATATATGAAAATTAAAAATCTCACCATTAAGAGTAATGCGATTTCTTGACAAATAAAATTGTCTACAAGAATCTGAAAACCAGAAGTCTGTACTTCGGATAGTTCATAAATTAGAGGGCAAAATACGGAGCAAACCTCAATACCGCACTGGACTGGACTCGCATTTTATGTAGGCTTGCGGGTTGCTCCGAATTTTTTGACCTCATTTTTGAGCTGAAAATCGTTTTTTTCGAAACACACATTAATTTCATACTTTAAGTTTCTACAATTCAATTTTAAATTTACTAATGTTAAAAAATGTAATAGCTTGATTCCATTAACAAAAATTGGGAATTGTAGGGCAAATTAAATTATTCAAGTAGGTGTAAATTTTATCAGAATTTTATAATTACATTGAGCGTACTCACATCAACCCTTCGCATATCTCGCACATCTCGCAAATTGAGCAAAGCAACGTAACTTGTGAAGTTTTGCGAATATGTGACATTTCGCGAAAATTTTGCTGAAAAACCATGGGATTGTTTAACCATTTCAAGTACCAACCTATCGTTCCTCGTAGACAATTTTATATACATATTTGCCAATTTTACTGGTGAGACTTACAATTTTTACACGTATATCTTCATTCGAAAATCTTTGCCATTCTTTATTTCACACCCTCTACATATTTTACACGTAGCTGGGACACGAATTAGTAAACGTGACACAATGTCCATCCTCCCTGAAATGAGAAGTTTGTTTGTCTTGGTTATGATTATTTTGCACTAATTTTCTCAAGATTATCGTCATGTCTAACTTGTCAAGATTACACAAGTGAATACATCGTCCCCAACTTTGTCTCGTTTCTCGTTACATAATCTTCTCCATCTTTCCCAAGAAAACGAAAGTAGTTTTGTGAGGGCAAATCCAGCCACTAAATTGCATGCAACCAACGTTCGTAAATATGTCGCTTAATTCTATATTAAGTAAGTTGGGTATTGTAATGAACTTGTACAGCACTCTCATAGATAATATTCCATGATCCCTCGCCGTTTCGTTTCCATTTCGAGCTCAGGACAGGGCCCGAAAATCGGTTCAAACTGGTACTGAATGCAACAGCAAGGAAATTATACGCGAGAGTAAATCGATTCTCTCATTCTTCCGCTAATTTAATATCATCTCATTACTCTCCTCGTGGAGTGGAAGGGTACGAGATTCGTCTCATCTTTCGTCCGTTTCGTGATGATGAACGAAGATGAGATGAGGGGACACGAAACGGAAAAATAAATGGGAGAATGCAAACACACTTTTGACATGGGAAAGTTTAGGTGACGCAAATATGCAGTGTTCATTTCTGAAACTGCATTATACGGTTGGATAAGTATGATGTGGTAACAAAATTGTCATCGATTTGGTGAAGTTTTTTTTTTATTGAGAACCAGTGTTTCGGGCGCAAGTAACCATTTGCAAGAAAGTGGTTCTTGCAGCTATTTTGACCTGCAAGAAATGCTAGGAACTAATTTAGTTGTTGTTTATAGGGCTCCTTTTTCATGCACTTTCTTGCAGTTTCTTGCACCTTGCATTTCATGCGTTTCTTGCTCTGCAACGCAAGAAATATATCAAAACCCACAAGAAACGAAACACTAACAGAGCGATGGGGTGACAAATGTGCAAAGACAAATCTGCAAACGACAAATGTGCAAAGACATTTGTGCAAACGATAAATGTGCAACCTGACAAATGTGCAGCCCGATAAATGTGCAAACGATAAATGTGCAACCGATAAATGTGCAGGAATTTTTCCAACAAATAGTGCAATATATCTTGATATAATTTACAATTCAAATCAAATTACATCTTATCAAAAAACTAAGAATTCTGAAACATTAATTTTGTGGTGAAGCTTATGAAGCTGGAGATCATATAATGGAGATTCTATACTTATTAAATATTACTAATGTGGGGATTGGGGATTCCACCCGACGATCCCACCACTCGGCACACGGAAGCCACCGTGGCCGAGTTCGACTGTAAAAAGGAAGAACCTCTCTCCAGTCCAGACAGACCGGCCCGAGTGTTCCCAGCGTGAACACCTCCACAACACTTCTCTCCCTATTTTCTTGCACCACGCCGTCTGCGTGGCTGCCATTTTGAAAATTATATTCCTCGTACAAGTTCACATTTCATACATTATTACACAAGTTATCATTTGAAATTTGGTCTTAAATAAATCCGAAAAACTATTGTCAAGCTATATCTTGGTGCGTATTGAACAGTCGGTCTTCTTTGTAGCACATAACCATAATAATAATTCCTTGTGAGTCGGAAAAACTATCTGGCAGTTTAGTGAACTATCGTGCATAAAAAGTTTCCGTAGTGGAAAAAAAGAGACATAATTTTGTCGGTGTGACAGTGCTAAGCGAGAGGCATCAGATTCATCCTCCCCGTGCCCGTCGTCGCTCTCATCTAGGCTACCCCCCCTGTGGCGAGTGAAGGTGTCCCGTGATCAGAAGTGTGTCGCATCCGTCCCCCAAGGACCCTGACGTCCGGTACTCGATGTGACTCGCCCATATTCCCCTACCGAGCCCACGGCGACATCATTCTTCTCCGCCCACACTAATCATCATTATAACGGGGTTGACCCCTGTCAATTTTATAATAAAATTCCCGTGCCGAATCACTGTAATGCTAACCTTACATTTATGTAATGCTAAATTTAGCTAGTGACAATTAAACTTTAGTTAGGGACACCCCTCGGGGACAGAATTTAAAATGACAGCAAATAAGTAAATCCCGAATTATTTCATTGAAATTTAGAATTTTTATATGTACATAATTCCAGCCTATACGATAGGCTAAAATTCACGAATTCACGAAGATGTGTGTACCAGGAAATTTATGCACCATAAAAATATAATTTAGTAAAATATGAAGTTAACAATAAATTAATACAGCTTCAACAGACATCATACGGGATGCCACCACAAAATTAATGTTTCAAATTTAAGTTTTTGAGGAGATGTAATTTGATTTCATGTTTAAATTATATCAAGATATATTGCACCATTTGTTGGAAAAATTCCTGCATATTTATCGGTTGCACATTTATCGTTTGCACATTTATCGGGCTGCACATTTGTCAGGTTGCACATTTATCATTTGCACAAACGTCTTTGCACATTTATCGTTTGCACATTTGTCTTTGCACATTGGTCGGGCCACCAACAGAGCGGTTACAATAAATAAGATTTGCTACATACAACACAGGAATCAATTTGATTTGAGTTTACGAGTGACAATTAAATATTTTGGTAACAAAATTCTCTACCAAGTCAGAATGGTAATAATTTTGGTAGTGTTTTAGGATGGAGACTTGGTTCGGTAATAAATACCAAATTGGGATGAGAATGCATGCAGTAGCAGTACTTTCTCCCACCCACACCGAATTAAAGCCTCGCCGACAAGGAATTAAAGCAACATTTATTTATCGTTGGATCGTCGGATTTGCGAGAAGAATTAATCGATTTTCTGTCGGGTGTGATAACAAAGTGTTATGTGCTTGCACATATGTAGACTTGCAGTTGTGGATGCTTGGTGTGTACATATCTGCAAATTTCGGGTGGATGGATAGATAGGAATTTCGTTGGGCTGGATGAAGGAAGTGCATGTTTATTTAGCCGTGTGGAATATCCATCCATGTGCCGCATAAAATTAAGTCGGCCTTGTCTATCTGAGAAAATAAATGGTTTTTCATCTCTCTGTCAGTCCGTCTCTCTTGGAGAAATAAGGTGAAAGTAAATCACTCTTCACTCAGGAGGGGAGCTTGCGAGGTTGATAATAACAGATCCTGATGCCCTTTGGATATGTGGTAGGGTCCTATGAGTGTACTAAAACCCTGAAGTGGTTTGACTCCATAGCCACATTTGCGCCCGCCACACCCACTCAAAAATGCCCAAAAAACGCTTTCACTCCAGGTTTCACTCATTCAAATCCACGCCAAAAATCCAATTTTACTCGGATTTTGAAATTTCTTTCACCATTACACTCCCAGATAGTTGCTTTCTTCAATCCAATGTCAAACTCAATTTTGATGATGATTATTTCGCAGGCATAATTTGCGTTGTGGATTACTACAACAATGCTATCGAATTGAAGAAAGCAACTATCTGGGAGTGTAATGGTGAAAGAAATTTCAAAATCCGAGCAAAATTGGATTTTTGGCGTGGATTTGAATGAGTGAAACCTGGAGTGAAAGCGTTTTTTGGGCATTTTTGAGTGGGTGTGGCGGGCGCAAATGTGGCCATGGAGTCAAACCACTTCAGGGTTTTAGTACACTCATAGGACCCTACCACATATCCAAAGGGCAGCAGGATCTGTTATTATCAACCTCGCAAGCTCCCCTCCTCAGAAAGACAGACGGAGAATACAATTTGAGCTTACTTTATGCTTTGTTATTATGCGGCACGGATTGCATGAAAGGTTAGATTTTTTGGGGAAGAATGGTTTAATTTGATAGTATTAAGGCAAAATTTAAGGCAGATATATAGTTGAATTTTTTGTGCGGGTCACCTCATTTGCATATTTTGAGACAGAGTTTATACAACATGGAAAACGGGCATAATGAGACTTATGTAAATGACATACACAAAAAATTCAACATACGCATGTATTTAATTTGTGGTTTGGGTATGCACCAAAATCGAAAACAAATTAGTCAATTGAACGCTTGAAGCTTGGAGGAGGGCGATCTGGAGAAGAAATTTAACGAAGGGGGAACAAATTGAGGAATTTTAGTTCGATTAATATTTCTTATACCAAAGTGTAATTTAAAAAAGTTAAAAAGGTTTGGAAGGATAAAGAATATTAATGGAACTAAAATTCGTCAATTCGTTCCCCATTCGTTAAATTTCTTTTCCAGACTTAAGTCCTAATTTGATGAGTTTTATTAATTAGGTCTTATTTTATCAATTTCTGAGCTCAAACTATTTAGTGAATAAAACAACAAACTAAAAGAAATTTCAAATTTTAATGCCGATCTTTGTAAAAATCCTTCGTCAATTTTAACAAATTTGATGATCACAACACAATAAAAATCTGGTATAGTGAAACAGGTACTGATTTCTCCGTGTTAAAGTTGTAACCGCTTGGTTGAACCGGACTGTAAAAATTTCTTACCGATATGGTAAAACTTTAGTACCGAGCTCTATATTACTACAACGTATCAACACCACTATGATAGAGTCATATGTCTATATGAAGAACAATTTTAAATTTAATAATACTTTTGTACCTAAAATAATTACACATTACACAAAACAAATACGGTAGTCGATTCAATCGTATATTTGTCATAATAATGGTCCAACGTATTTATTTGCTAGTATAAATAGATTTTACAAAGTTGTAACCGGGCTGCAAAATTTTAAATCCTGTAACGTATTTAAAAAATATTTATTATCATAATATATGACCAAATCAGGTTATGTGGTCATACAGGACTTTAGCAAGAATCATGAATTTAAAATGCCCAGCAGCACATAAATTTCTTCACCTAAATTAGTCCATACCAAAAGAATCATGTATCTCGCTCAATAAAACACTCACACATTTTTTCCTCAAAAAATTACAAAATCTGACCTGTCCGGCAAGACCCCGTTTTTGAGAACAACGATAAACCGACTACCCGTCGGAGTTTTCTCTTCAAAATGTGAATGTTGAGGAGTGAATTAATAGTCCTGGGATAAAGTGGAAGTCACAAGTATCACTCTTTTAAACAATTTATTATGATTCAACTAAAATCACTTTTACAAAGAACTTATAATTTTAATCAAATTAACAATTATAGAGAAAACATTAAAAAATATGTCTACTCTGCCAAATCTTAAGAACGAAGTGTGCTCTTTTTTAGAAGAGGGGAAAAACACGCCTTGCATAATTTTCACTTAAAATACCTACGCGGCGCTCTCAACTCATTCTCGACTACGTAGCCTACTCTATTTCCAACATCCTCCCATCTTCTTGAGTGAAAGTAATGAACGAAAGAACAATAAAAAACAAAGAAAAAATATAACGATATCTTAGACCAATATTAAATAGAATTGTATGACATTAAAGTATTATTTTCGAGATCCAAACCGCTGTGGGACTTGAACCTTCCTTCCGAAACGAGTTCGAATTCCTTTCTCTTGTGTACACAAGTTATCTTCCTGTAGTTGAGTTGAAGTCTTGACTACGTTCTCCAATGGGGGCACTGCGTTGGTAGGAACTTCCAAAGGAAACAATAGCTGCAGGGGACGCGTAAGAATACCGCTCGACGTCTTCACTTTTGCTACGCGAATGTGACCATCATTCCCGAGGATTAACTGCACCACTCGTGCCATTGGCCACAATACTCTTTTCCTATCATCGGATTCGACCAGCACCACGTCTCCTTCACGAATTCCAATTGATTTTCTTTCTTTTCCTCTTTGAACTAGTTGCCCAAGGTATTCTTTCTGGAAACGTGACTTCAATTCCTTACGCATAACTGTCAATTTCTGGTGCTTGTGACGCAATGCTTGGGCGTCAAGGGCTTCTTCCTCTGGGAATTCCACTTCTTGTATCTCTTGGAGGAACATTGCCGGCGTAAGGGGAACTAGATCATCTTGTTCCTCGGACAAATACGTGAGTGGTCTGCTATTCATGACCGCCTCCACTTCAAATATTAGAGTCTCCAGCTCCACAATATTCAATTTCTTATTACCCAACATTCTTTTCAGGAGGTCCTTGCAACTGCGAATCAATCTTTCCCACCATCCACCCCACCAGGGTGATGAGGGAGGCAGAAACTTCCACCGACTTCTGTTGACCTGGGTCTTGCACGTGATCTCTTTCCAATCCAATAATTTGAAGGCATTGTTAGCTCCTTCAAAATTAGTTCCATTGTCGGAATATATTGTGGTGGGTCTTCCTCTTCGACTGATAAAACGATGCAGGCTCAATAAAAATTCCTCAGTCGAGAGCGAAGTCACCAACTCGAAATGTACAGCCCGATAAACGGCGCAGGTGAATAAAATATCCAACATTTTGTTCCATTTTTCACTGCCAAAGGTCCAGCTAGGTCAATACCGACAACTTGAAATACCTTCGCTTCTTTGACTCGATCTTGCGGTAAAGGAGCAGACGGGACTTCTGTCTTCTTACTGGTGAAGCGACGACAAATTACACATTTCTTAGTCACTTTCTTGACTTCTCGACGCCCATGGATGATCCAGTATTTCTCCCGCAAAGTACTCATCATAATATGCAGCCCAGCATGTTTATTTCGGATATGTTCGGATCTGATAAGTTGATGCACAGCCGGGTGATTCTTCGGAAGTAGTACTGGGCGCCGGAAACCTTCAGCCCCTGGCAGGTTTGTGAGCTTGGTCCGAACTCTGATCAATTTATCGTTATCCATTTCGACGCGTAATCCTTCAATGACCGATTCATTACTTGCAAACGAGTCACTCTGAATAAGGTGTAACAGCGTCTTCTCGGCCTTCTCAATTTCCCATAACTGCAATTCACCGGATATTTTCTCTTTCTGTCTCAAGTTCCAAGTGAATCTGATCATCCAACCAATGAGTCTTACAGTTTTGATGAAAGATGGGGATAACTCAGCATACCACGGTGATTGTTCTTGCGCCGAGATCAACATTACGTTCTTTGACTTCTTCTTTTCGCTACCGACGAGATCTTCATCTGGTTCTTCTTCATGCGATGGCCAATGTTCTGTAGATCTGCCAAGTCGGGCCCTCCCACCATTTTGAAAGGAGCAACTGAGATGGACTACACCCTCGTGATGGAAGATCTGCCGGGTTTTTGATTCCTGGGACATGTTTCCAATTGTCAGTCTGAGTTAGGGAATTGATCTCTTTGACACGATTCCCCACAAAAGTCCCCCACTCGTCATTACCCCGAATCCACGCCAATGCTGTGGTGGAATCACTCCAGAAGTGGGTTTCCTCTGGTTCCATTGATAATGCTTGTTTCACTGACGAGGCAAGCCTGGCCGCAATTAGGCACCCTAACCATTCCAGTCTCGGAATTGTAATTTTCTTCAGGGGTGCAACTCTTGATTTGGCTTGCAAAAGTTGCACTCTAACTCCCATCCTATCTTCCACTCTCACATAAACCGCAGCTGCATACGCAAATTGGCTTGCATCGCAGAAGATATGGAATTGGATATGCTGAGTCATTCGATCTCCAAACGCATGTCTTGGGAGTTTTATCTTCTCTAGGTCCGCTGATTCACGCCACCATGCTGCAAACTCGCTTCTAATTTCTTCATTTAAATTTTCATCCCATGTCTTTTTCATATTCCATAATTTCTGTAACAGTACTTTAGGGATGATTGTGGCTGGCGAAAGGAATCCCATCGGATCAAATATTTTCTGGATTTGAGATAGGATTGTTCTCTTGCTTATCTTATCTGGTAAATCCATCTTTGGCACTTCCACGCTTAATGTGTCCTCATCTTTATTCCAAATGAGACCAAGAACTGACGTCAACGCTTGAGGGGGACACTGACTGGCATGTTCCAATCCGCACTCCTTCCTGGCAAGGCAGCCGACTCGGGAACCCTCCCCAGAAGTGACCTCCCATTGGCGCAGTTCCATCTTGGCCTCCAACATCATTTGAATGGACACCTCCTTGAAATCTTCGTATTCTTGCATGTTGTTGACGGATGTGACACAGTTGTCAACATAAAGTGAACGGAGCAATATATCCGCCATGGCTTTTCTTCCTTCATCCATCGCTTTGAGATGATATTCGATAACTGCCCCTAAAAGGAAGGGACTGCAGTTAACGCCGAATACAACTCTTCGGTGTCGATAAGCCTTAAGTTTCTTCGTAATTGGGTCCGCCCACCACAGAAATCTGAGAAAATCCCGATCCTCTTCGGCTACATTTATCATTTGGAAAGGCTTCCTCAAATCACTGATGACTCCAATCTTCTTTTCTCTGAATCGAAGATGGATCGATGGAATTAATTCTAAAAGATTGGGACCTTTCTGCAGGCACTCGTTAAGTGATGGCTTTCTCCCGACCTTGCACGACGCGTCGAACACTGGACGCACAGGCGCAGTGACACTTTCTGGTTTGAAGACCGGTCGATGTGGGAGATAATGTGACAGGGCCGTGGGGTCCATGGGGACTTCTTCGATAAAACTTTCCTTTTCCCACGCCCTGAAAATCTCATCATAGATTTCATATTTATTTGCAGCTTGAAGTTTAGCAGTGGCAGATAGAAGACGTGCCTCTGCAACTTTAATATTATCTGGAATATTTGGCATTCCACCAATCCATGGTAACTTTACCGAGTACCGTCCGTCTTCTGACTTTGACACAGTTCGGAGAAAGTGTTTCTTTGTCTCTTCGTCCTTTTCTATTCTTGTTTTATGATCAACGGGGTCCATTATTCCAAGCGCTTCTAAATTCCATAGATCTTGAAGATTGACATCCACATTCAGCATAGCGGTGGAAATAGACATCATTCCGACTGTGGCTTCTCTCTCACCAGGAACAATACCACTTAGAGTCCATCCAAAAGCGGTATCAACAGCCGTGAGCCCACTTGTCAACTTCATAGGCTTACTGGTCACAAGTTGACCCCACAAATCGCTTCCGATTAAAATTTCTATATCAGGGCTGTCCACATGACATAATTGCCAGTCTGATAAATGAATCTTCTTCAACTCATCAATCCATGGACCAGAAGGGATACGAGGGACTTCGCCACATATAGCTGGGCATTTACGAAGGATGATTTTCTTTTTGAATCTTCCATCTAGGCTTCCAATCACCACTTCATGCAAATCCACTTTTCTTGCCTCCGTCAATGTCGCTCCGAAAAGAATGTTCCTTCCCCATTCTTCCCCAACTTTAGGACTTCCAACTTACTCAATAATACGGTTGGTTCCATTGCTGAGCTGGCTCCCATCGTCGAATACCAGCCGGACGACGCGTGATCCTCTCGGTCCTTCAACTTTTGCTAGAACAGTTTTCATTAGCACATCCCTGCGACACACGATATTTGAATTGGATGCTGACGGCATTTGTGGTGCAGGGAATCCTGGCGATGACTGCACCTGGGATGGTCTTGCGTTGCACGGTAGTTGATGACACATTGATTTTTGGTGTGGACCTTCACATATTGAGCATTGGACCCTTCCTTTGCAATCCTTCGATCTATGGCCAAATTTGAAACATTTAAAACAAGTCTTGGTCTGCTTTAGGATGTCATTCTTCTCCTTCCATGACATCTTCTCTGCCATAAAGCATTCATTGCTGGAGTGATTTTTCTTGCCACAGAAAATACAAACTTTGACATCACCAATGTATAGTCCGGCTGCTGTTGGCAAGGATGGCTCCTTATTTAACTTTTTACTCTCTTGATTCCCTTGACCTTTTTCATCCATTGGTTTCTGAGAACACAAGCGATGAGCCATTTTGACACGAGTCTCAATCCATTCAGCAAAATCTTCTATATTGCGCTTATTCTGAAGTTGACTTGCGTGAGAATCCCAGAATTTTCTCTCCACCATGGGCAACTTATCTTCTAATTCTCGGAGTAGAATTGGATTACGTAAGTGGTCATCTTGCTCCAGATTCTTGATTGTAGCGACAAGATTGATCACAGCCGTTCCAAATGTGACAAGTGAGGAGGGCTTATCATCTTTTACTGGCGGAATTATCTTCACTGATTGGACCATGTTGTGAATTATATTCTCTGCTTGTCCATATCTATCTTCAAGTAATTGAATAACTTTGGGTAAAGAGTCTGGCGATACGAGGAGACACTCGACTACCTTCGCTGCTTCACCTTTCAAACATTTTCTGATTCTCTCCAGATTCGCGTCGTAATATTCATGTTGCTCCTCATCAGAACTAAGTGATTGATCATTGTCATCAATCTGAGCCAAGTCTGCATTCGTTTCTGCTTCCAAAGTGAGCAGATTATTGTTCAGTTTTCCAATCTTCGTTTTGTGTTGGATAACCAGTCTTTTGTGTTTTGACCTCTTCTGTTCCAGATCCTCTTCCACCAAATCAATTTCTTTGCGTAGGTCCAATAACGAGTCTGGGCAGTGTTGAGGATGAGAAGGATCGAGTCTATCTTTCATTCTGGAAATAACTTGCATCAGATCATCGATTTCGATTTGTTGTAGTTGGATTTCTTCTTCCAAATCTCCAATTTCATTCTTCACTTCATTCTTTTTCTTCTCGCTCTCAGCAATCACCGTGGCTCGTTTCGACGCTGATGACGACGACGATGACGATGAGGGAGCTTTCTTTCCACCGAAGGGGGACAGCCTGGAAAAGACTCGTCCGAGCATCGACGAACTTGGAGGGACGTCCGGTGCGGGGGGTTTAGAATCGGTTTCCATATCTTCTTGCAAAGATCCCGTCGGTTCTCTCTTTGTGCGGCTGGCATCCATGGGAGGAGTGTATCGATCAGGTGCTTTTCGCTCTCGGGTGCTATGCCGCGGGGGTTGTATTTTCTTGCATACCTCAGAAGTAACAGCCAACAAAAACAACAATTAGTTTTTTATAACAACTTTTCTCTATATCGGCCGATTGCGACCTTATCTGCTCCTGTATGCACAGGATGGGGCCCTCAACGAGGCAAAACGGATTTTTTATAATTAGCCTTTTCTGCCCTGGACGTCCTTCCTCACGAGAATGGATCCCTCGCCTACTTGGAAATGGTCCCACAGTAAAAGAAAAGAAAGATATCACCTGTAGAACCCCCGAATACTCAGGGTCGGGTCCTCAAAAAGGCAAATCTGTGGTGTATATCCCTCGTCGTTGTTTCCTTCTCCTTGCCAGGTCACCAGCTTCACACTCACTGATCGCAAGGGTCTCGTACTTAACTTCACACTAAACTTGACTATTTAACTCGACCTCAACATCACGTCGAGGTCACCAGATTTTGAGAACAACGATAAACCGACTACCCGTCGGAGTTTTCTCTTCAAAATGTGAATGTTGAGGAGTGAATTAATAGTCCTGGGATAAAGTGGAAGTCACAAGTATCACTCTTTTAAACAATTTATTATGATTCAACTAAAATCACTTTTACAAAGAACTTATAATTTTAATCAAATTAACAATTATAGAGAAAACATTAAAAAATATGTCTACTCTGCCAAATCTTAAGAACGAAGTGTGCTCTTTTTTAGAAGAGGGGAAAAACACGCCTTGCATAATTTTCACTTAAAATACCTACGCGGCGCTCTCAACTCATTCTCGACTACGTAGCCTACTCTATTTCCAACACCCGTACTACAAAAAAATCTAATAAAACTCATATTTTACAATTTATCTCTTCAAATTTAAGTTATGAATTGAAATTGACTCTTACACACAAAGTAATAAAAAATTGAAGAAAATTCTCCTCCCTTAACTCGAATATCTCTCCTCTCGTAATTCCACTTACCCCAAAAAAATATCAAACTTTCATGTTACGTTACCTGTTGTACGAGCGAGATAATTTAAAGTGAAGAGAAGATTGAGGGCGTGTAGGAGGATAGAGAGAGAGAAAGTGAAAAATGAAAATAAAATGACCGATGGGAACTCATCCTGCGAGGAAAAACAAACTTTCTCAATTTCTTTACTTTCTCCTCCAAAATTTGTAAACCAAACCAAACCACAACCAGTTGAGTGAGTGGATCGTATCTGTGTAGCAAGTGGAATTACTTACGTTTTTGAGGAGAAAGTCCGACAAAAAAAAGTGGGTTTGAGAAGAAAGTGAGTAGATTTAGATCCTACTTTTTTTCTGACCCAACCGTGAACTTGGAGAAATGAAATAGTTCAATTTGATTGAAATTGTTATTTATTGTGACACATGGCTAATGGTTTTTCTCCTGAAATCTGTCCCACCTGTCCACGTGTCCTCCTCCTCCGGACAGGACGGGGACACATGACAAAAGTTTAAATTGATTCTGCTTTCTCTCCGATGTATCATCCTCGTTGTGATCTTGTTATTATACTTCGAGCACTGTAAATAATTTGGTAAAAAATTGGAGTGCAGTATTTATGTATTTGGGACGATAAATATATTTTAATTCGCTTAATTTCTTCGGGATAAAAGATGGCAGAAATTATGTATACATAATTTCAAAATGTCAATGCGTTATAATTATATATAATTATAACGCACTGACATTTTATATGTTAGGAATATTCCTTACATTTATTCACCACCTAATGTCTTAAAATGTGTTATGCTTCTGTTATTTTTATGTTATTTGTATGAATTTTTACCCGTAAACTAGTAAAAATTCGGAATTTCGAAAAAATAAAGTGCATGTGGAAATTCACTCGAAAAAGTATGGTAATAAAGTATAATCTTGTCATAAATAGAATGTAGGAATTACAAATATATTTCTGTGAGGTTGGTAACGATTTTTTTGTAACTTTCTCCAATATTCAAGTTTGTAAGTTACAAATTGTAAGGGTGGTGGAACATTAATTTCATAAACAAATTAAGTGCGAACTTTAACGCCAATAATGGATTTTGTACATAAAGTGTTTACTTATTACACAAATTAGATGTGTAATCTATTGTTACCTACGTGTCAAAGTGTGGGATTGAATTTTTTGAAAAAAATTATTGCCACGAGCGCGGTATCCGCCCGGTGACAATTTTGTTACCACATTGTTTAGAGTGTTAAATACATTTTTTACTTCTACACAATAAATCAGATTACCAAGTTATTATTATGCTCGTCACGTGCTGGTTTCTTGTACTTTGCATAAAGTATGGATGTGTATGGAACATTAATTCGATGCATGTATGTGTAACCGGGTGAAGAAAGTTTACCCAGTTTACATACTTAAATAATATGTACATGTGTAGATATGTAAAACTGTTTTAACTTATAATTTTTTTGCAGATATTCAAGAAAATTTGCCACAAGCTTCGTACGTCAAGGTAATAAATTTTTATTGGGTGTATGCATATATTATAGTTGACATTTCTTGATAACGATTGATTTTTTCTGACAAAAATTTTAGGCGATCGATATTTGGATGGTATGTACGATTTACATATAAGTAGAAATTAAATTAATCAAATTAAAACATGAAATTTTAATTAATTTCTCATTTTTCCCCAATAAAGGGTACTTGTACGGGTGAGTAAATTATAAATATTGGATATTATAAAATATTTGTGATGTTAATTTCCTTGTTTTTTTAAGAAATTTCAATTTTCTTACACACGTGAATAGTTTTGACATTTATTTATCGGCATGTGTATCAACTGTCGTTACATATGACTTGACTTTTTCCTCCGTTTCTTATTAGGAATTTAATTATTTATGTACTTATCTACTGATTTCAGCCTTCGTATTCTTGGCACTCTTGGAATTCACTGTGGTCAATTATTTATGGAGAAAGGACTGTTGCAAAAACTTTCGCAAAAACTTTCGCAGCGAGTTGAGACACTACACGTCAACGGAAAACTTCTCAAACAACACGTCAAATCTAATACACAAGGTAAAAATGACGCAAGTTCCTTAGTTTTTTTGCACGACCAGATTTGTGTTAATTTTAGATCAGAAGATTATTTATTTGTGAGACAACACCAGATTTGTGATAATTTTAGATCCGGATATTATTTATTTGTGATGTAGACCTCAAAAAAATTGGTGTGCGCAAAAGGCAACATTTGCTAAAATCAGAAGCTGTCTTCTTCACTTAGAATCGTATTCAATGATACAAATTATACGTTTATGTGTCAACCAAGGTTAAATAATTATGCATAATTACGCCATAAATCAAACATGCATCAAAGAGTAAAGTACATATAAATAGATTATCAGTTTCGTGGGTGGTGTTTGTTTTGCACATCTAAATTAATATATTTTTAGTCTGGACTCGCATTCTCATTACATATATTTATAGCTATCATACGACGCGAAACAAATATTTTCGCCTGAAATATGTACACTTTCGTCATGAATATCCCTTTGTTCTCCCGAAAGCAGAGAACGCGGACTGCGAATTTGTTCATTTGATTGACTTGACGGGAAAACCGCAAAACAGGGAAATGACACGTGTGGGACGTATCCAGTAAAATTTTATATTGCAAATTCTCCTAAACCTGTCATCCCTGTTACACAGTATTATGTTACTTTGCGTCATAATGTCCAGTCCACGACAGCCAAGGGACGCACACACCAACCACCACAATTTACTTCTGTCTGACCACTGTCCTTTCCAATGGCCGCGGAACAATGTCCCCACGGTTATTTGATGTCCCCCTCATGTCCCCATGTTATATAAACCCCTCCCTTCCCCCATCCTACAATGTTAATGTCCCCAGACGTCCCCACACCTTCCGCGGCCACTGGTCATGTCATATTACGAAAGCATATGTGTAAAACGCAGCTGTAACTTTACGTCAATTTAATGGCTCTCGCTCTCTTTTCCGCAATTTCGACCCGTTTTACAGTCTTCTTGCCCAACCCGTTTTATTTTATCGGGTAGCGTAGCGTCTGCACAAACTCATTATCTCGGCGTGGTCTTACTTCCAGCATGGAAAATGTATCTCCCTGTGCAAATATTTTCTTAGCAGGGAGACCGGAGAAATGGAGGAGAAGAAGAACTAGCATAATAACACGGAGACATAATTCAACTCACGACAGGAAATGGGATGCATATCCGATTTCCTTTTCCTCAAATCTATGTAGACGAAATTGTTGAAATGATTCGTAATTTCCTTTCGGAGGTTGAATTGATTTGAATTTTCCGTCAACTTACTTGTTAGTTAGAAGATGATAGGAAATGGGAAAAGTTTAGGGGAAGGATGCATGTCACTTTACTTTTTTCCTTGTATTCATGTTAGTTGTTGTTTGTATGGTTTGTGGATATCGTATATGAGAAATGTGATGATAAGATCGTGTTTTGTGTTTTGGGAAGTTTTTCAAGAATCATTATCCTGTTCACTTCTTCGTTCCGGTGTGTTCTGCTTCCTTTCCGAGTGTCAAAAGATATTTGGTTTAATGATGGATCGAGTCTTGGGTATAGGAGGTATTTGGGAAGGAATAGAATCTGTTGGGTTTACTCTAAATAATTTTGGTAATAAAATTGTTACCGTGTACGTAATATTTTTATGTCTACGGTAATGATTTATTAGACAAAATATATAATAATTGATGGAGATCTTGTATTGTAATTATGCATCCTCATTTAGTAATTATTTGCTACGAATGTTGCTTCCAACAATTTATCTTTGTTATAAAAAGTTAGGATTTTTTGTGCGAATTTATACATTGGCGTTAAATCCGCACATTTTTCAGAATTTATTTCACATTACACTGCGGTTATAAATTGTAACCGCAGTTTGTAACTTACAAATTTGAATTTTGTTGAGTGAAGATTTGATAATCATAAAGAAATTAGACGACTTTAAAAAAATAATACAAACTGAGATTGATTTGTCATAAAAATTCAGATTCTACTTTCTCACTGTTTGGATTTCGTGGATAATTGTTGTTACTTACATTAAAACACATTGTAAAAAAAACATGGTAAAAAACATTGTTATAAGTTCCAAATTATTTATTTTGCAATATAGGTAAATTCATCACAAATTCCTGAATTTGGTGACTAACTATTGCCACCACTCAGCAATAAATAGTTACCAAATCGGTAAAGCCGAATTAGTTGATTTATTACTCAATTTTCTTTCCACATCATTTAGTGTACTTTCACCAAGGTTCTTTCCTCTACATATCTCAGAGAAAGCACATATCAGTAGAACGAACCCCCACTGTTTCTCCCGTCATTAGCATGTCCGGAGTGGCTCGATCTTTACCCAAAACCCAACCATTTTTCAAACTTTCGGCAAGAAAGAATGAATCAAAGTGGGAAAAAGTGAGATATTATTCAGCCACCCAAAAATCAAGTTGGCTGTCACTCAGGAAAGAGAAAAAATAGATTTTGATCAGTTTCTCAACCCGTACAAAAAAACAGAAGGGGAGCTTGTTTTACTCGCTTTGGTGTGAAATTGATTGATCTCCAGTCATTGCTCAATGTCCTCCTTGTTTTTCACGCCGTGTTGATTGTGGTCGTGTCACTGTCATCTGTCAAAATCAGGAGGAGAAAGTAAAATATATTGAAATCATGCAAACATTCGAATCATTTTTTATTTCATTTTGATCTTTTCCATAAAACTGAACGGTTTTCACTTTACTTTCACCACTTCAGTTTTAAATGACGTGAAACGAAATGAATGCTTTCTTTCTGCTCGTGTATTAGAAGGAAATGCGAGTGGGACGTGTAATAGTAGGGTGCTGGGTTTAATTTTTGGCAGGGTTCGGAAATTTATGGATATTTAAGAAATTCAGGTGTAAACTGCGTTTTTGATGGTTTAAATTGTTAGGATTTTAAACTTCTGAGATTTTAAATTTGTGAATTCAATTTTTCGTTTTAAACTTTTATTTATTTTGATCGAGTTGACGCCAAATAGTTTGTGATACTTTAAGAATTGACAATATTTTATGTTAAACCAATCCTCATAAATCACATAGTGGCGAAACTGATGAACTCGGTGGGGTAAAAAGTTCACAAGTTTCAGTGGGAATTTTGAATTTTTTGAAAAAAACTGCAAAAAGTTTTTGGAGTTGTTTATGTTTTTAGTGGTTTCCAATGGGAAGAGTATGTGTGGTGGTGGCTTCCCACCACACATACTCTATGACGAGTTGAGACGAATCAGGAAAAATTGCAAAATGTTTATCTTGTAATTCGAAAACCGAGATTAAATGTGCACTCAAAAATGTGAGACTTGATGTATTACAACTATTGATAGTTGCGCAACAAGGGAGCATGCCCTTTAAGGAATTGATATGCTACTTTTATTTATATTAAATGACAAATATCAATTTCCATCAAAATTTTGTTTTCCTCGAGATTAATTGATTAATATAAATAAAAGTAGCATATCAATTCCTTAAAGGGCATGCTCCCTTGTTGCGCAACTATCAATAGTTGTAATACATCAAGTCTCACATTTTTAAGTGCACATTTAATCTCGGTTTTCGAATTACAAGATCAAAAACCTGTGCAAAAAATAATGCATGGGGTAACATACGGGAGAAATATTGAGCGAGAGACTGTATTGGCTGATAGAGCGGCCAGAGCAAACTATAATGCCCCGTTAAATTGTTGATGTTTCAAATATTAATTTTTTTATTTTTGATGTTTTAAAATTTGTGATATTCAAATTTTTTGACGTTTACTTAAATTTTTATGTATTTTGACGGAATTGCTGCCAAATTAGTAAAAATAAGCAATAAAAATGTTCAATTAATTAATTATGGAAAAGTATGAACAACTTTGACATTGATTTTTATTTTGATATTGATAAGTTTAGATATTTACAAAATGAGAGGTAAAAAAATTGACATGAATGGGTACAATTTTTAATACGGACATAAGCGAGAAAAACGAAGGCAACCCTGATTTTGAGTCGATGAGTGCCTCAATTCAATCCTTTTCTACTTTCTCCACGTCTTTCTCTCTGTATGAATGTGCCAATTGAGTCGGACATTTCGTCCTGGTTTAGTAGACTTGCAACGATCTGATAAATACGGATTGGTTGCCTTTGATAAATTGAACTTCTTCTTTAAGTGCTCAACTTTCTCCTTGTGAAGTAGCACATAATGCCACCATTCCTTTCACCGGCCGGTGGTATTTTTACATCTGGGTGGGTGGGCTCACTCTAAATAATGCACTATTCCGTTACCAATTTGGTAATAAATTCACATAAATACTTATGAATCCACATAGTGAAATATGTATTTAGTACCAAAACTGTTACCAGTATAAATAGGACACACTAAGGATTTGTTATTAGACAGAAACTCATTTTACAAATTTAGTCATTTCCGTGCTGCAGAAAATATATTTCCGAGAAAACTAATCAAATTTTAAATTTATTCCCGAGAAAATTAATCAAATTGTCAAATTACTACAGAATTCATTACTTTGTCAATCACCAAATCCTTACTAAATTATTTAGTGCACACACTATTTAGAGTGTCATTCTCCAAATTCTAAAACCTGTCTCCAAATAATAGCGACCTCTTTCAATTCGAATAAATTCTTTACAAATCTTTTAGGCAGATTTTATTTTCGTAACCTAACCATTTCAAGAATTGCATCACTCAACGGATAAAAGATTATTATGCATGCTCAATAAAACGGGTGACCTTCTTTTCTAAAAGTCTAGACTTTTGATCTTTTGATGAATGTAATGTAAGTATATTTAAATTTTAATCCTCTCCTTTCTCCGTAGGTAAAAGATCGCCGGGATGACGGCATGGTTGTCAAGAATCATTTGGAAGCAAGGTTCGTTCAAGGGACGGCACAACACCATCTGACCCCACACCTAGGTTCGGACCATCCCATCATGCCCGTCGAAGGGATCAACATTGTGGAGCCTTTATCCTCCAGAAATTCTTTCAGTTTTCAAGCCAGAGCGAGACACATTGTAATTATTTTAATATAAGAATTTGGACATTTATACAAATATTTGACTGATTTTTCTCTTTTTTTTTGCAGGATGAGACCTGTCGATTCGCATTTCCTTGCGCGTTCTTAATCTTCAACTTTATTTACTGGCCGTACTACTTGTTGACGTAGCCGAATACTGGGAGAGATTTTTTGGAAAAAAATTATGAAAACGAAAAAAATTGGAACACAATTTGTGATAAGACATTAAATCGTGTTAAGTAATCGTATATTATGAAATGTATTTAATGACCAAGTTGGAATTGAGGAGGAATGTTTGTAAAATCCGTGAAAACTTGATAAGTTTAGAAATATTGGAAGGAAAATGAGGTTGGAAATGTTTGTATTGAAGATTTAGAGAGATTGAAGGCGTCTCGTTATTTTATAAACTGTGTAAAAAAGGTTTCTAAAAATCTGAGTGAATTGGCTCACTGTGTGATATTTGTACTTAGGATATGGATGATGCCATGTATTCGAAACGAGCTATAAGAGGGCTTTACTTACTCAACGGAGGAAACTTATAAAGTTAAATTGATTATTTGTAAGGTTTAATTCCGATGGTGTTTTTTTTAAATAAATTTACATAGTTATTGAACTACATAATAGATAAACTTCTCGGTAGAGTCGTCACTGGTTGGAAGTAAGTTAATTATTTATTTATATTTGTACAGATTTTGTTGCTTGATAAATATATTTTTAAAAATAGTACCCTGATTAAGTAAAATTGTTGATATCTAAGGTCCTCGTTTCACTAGATTAATTTCGTAATATAATTAATGGTGACAAAGTCATGTTGGAAAGTTAAATATACAGATATTTACGTAAATAATTACATAATTAAATATACACAAGGAACCTAAAATTTATAAATTTACTTTATTTTTCCTTGGGAGCAGTTGCCAAGATCTCCCCTACGAATAGTATGTTTTTTAACTCATTGTTTATGGATTTTAAATCTTCGACGTCAATGTTTCGCATTTTTTCAAATTTATTATTTCTTATTAAGGTACCACAAGAGGTTGAATATTTCAGTTTTTTATGGACTTAGCAACATGATTTTTTAGAGAACATGAGTCAAGACATGAAGTACAGCTCCGCATAGAAACAAGGGCATTGGGGTATTTTTAAGAGCTCCCCGAGATGGAGGGGGAGGACTTTGAGGTCATAATGGTTGTTATTTGGAGTCACTATATATTTCCGCAGGGTGTATAATCGGTTTGTGGGCTCATTTGTGTCAGGTAATGAGATGTGAACCATTTTTGACCTCAGAAACATAAAATAATATGGAGGGGCAAGTATAGAAATGCTATTTCGAAAAGTATGGAAGACAATATGGAAATGAGACCCATTATGCTCCCCATGTAAAACTATTTCGCACGATGTGGGAGTCGTTCCACATTTGTGCTCCGTATGGTTTGGACGCTAGGACGTTTTAAAAAAAATTCATCATGTTCGACTATTTTGGCTATAAATACGTAAGTATAAGTAACAGCAAAAGGGGACATTTACCAAAATTTAGAGTAGTATATTTTTTACAAAATTTGTATTTGAACCAAATTTCTACCTACTATAATTTCTGAGAAAATTACAATCAAAGTGAGTGGTATAATTCCTTGCCAACTCTCTTGTGGTACCTTAAATATTGACCGAAATAATTTTTAAGGTGTATATATTCATATAAAAATGTTACAATTTCCAGAATTTTTGGGCAAATTTATTGACTTTGATTTGATTCGATTTATTACCCTTGTGGCTGATAGGATACAGCAATGAATGTTCTTTACATGACAATTTTTATATACAGTTTGGGCCACTTTCTAATTAAATGTGGAACAGCAAAATATACAATTTTTGGTGCTCTTTGTATTTGTAATTAATATAAAGTTACTAGTTTTAAGTAGTGTATTGTTTATGTTTACACTCAAAATAAGTTGGTAAAAAAATTGTCACTCGATCCAACAATACATAATTTCGGCCAGATTCAAAATTGCTACAACGCTTTAATCAATTTCTAACCGGAAGGTGTCAAATTTGAATTTCGCAGAAAGTTTCGGTAGTGTCCGGAGGCAAATGTTTACCAGCGTGGTAGAGCTTTAAAGTGACTATTCATGTACATGCGGTGACGATTTTGTTACCATCTTGTTTTTAGTGTATTTTAAATCATGCCCATTATCAAAGAGCATGCATAAATACAGCCTATGAACGATGTACATCTGTTAATGGTAAATTTCGTAAATGCTCATCATACTTAATTGCTACGAGAAAATGTGTCTTACAAAAATGTGAATGACTGGATGATTATTTTTGACCAATAAATACTAAATCTTACTTATTACATCAACATGTATGTAATTGAAGCGTATATAACGTTACTAAATAATTGAATCCTGACATGTGCAAGGGTTCGCTTGCTAAAAATTGGGATAAATCTCGACTAAAGTTTACTAATTAACTTATTAAATATTATTATTCTTAGAAATAACACATACTCAAATTATCGAAAACTATGTACTGTGAATTTTGCGTTTGTTCATCAAGTTATTAATAATTATGTAAATGTGGAAGAATTAAATTTTTATAAGATCCAAAACTATGAAAAAGCTGATTCATTATAAAATAAAATGCATCCCAATTTTTTTAATTATTCGTCATCTGAAAATGCACAATTTTGTGGGTCAAATAAGTCACGTGGTCCACAAATTAATTAGTTAGAGCTTGAACACGGAAACATCCACCTGTCTGATCTGCAGGTATTTACAACTTCCTGAAATAAACCTTGACTCGGAATTTACTATTAATTTAATGAAACAGGATGTCCACGCGTCCAAATTTTATAAGCATCCCTCAAATTTTGTAAACAATTTGTCACCCAAAATACAAAACGTAAATAAATACTTCCGCAATCTTCAAAATTAAACATGTCACACACAACTTCGGACCGAGACGGAAGAAGAACAACAAACACGTCGTAAAGCAGCTCCCGTGGTAATTGGACCTTTTCGAAGGAATAAAACCTGGTCATATTGTTTCGTTTCTCGTTGCCTCGTAAAACCAGGTAATCATCATTCCCTGGGAAAACATTAAGCCGTGAAATTAAACTTATAAAAGATCCTATTTTCCTTGTCCTCCTCCACTTCTCTCCCCGGAATTTATTACCTCCGTTAAAAAGAGCCATTTTAAATGACGCCACGTCAAACAAGGACATTAGTCATTCGTTCGTCTGTGTACTGAATAATGGAGAAAGTAGAGAAATTGATGGAGAATTCGCCTTCATCTTTCACCCACGTATGGGAATATGCACTCTTGGAAATGAGGTGGTGAAATTTGACAGGATAAAAATTCGTGAGAAACTTTAAAACTAATTGGAAATATGTAGACTGTAATTTTTTGTAAATATCAAAAAAAAACTTACAAAATTTGGAGAAGAAATTATGTACGAGGAATACAATACCGACCTGTTCAATTTAAATTATTAAAATAAATACTTTTTTTACTTTATGGCATCAAACTCTCGCAAATTTTTAGAATTATCCAAAATCAAACTCTAACCATTAAATTCACGTCTTTGCTCTAAAACAGAAATACATTACTATTTAAGAAAAATTGCTTGTGAAAATCTATGAGTTCACGAAATATATCGTATTTAAATTCATTAAATTATAAAGTCATGCTAAATAAAAACAAGACACTTTTCGTAAAAACAGTTTTTTTTACATTGAGGTGAATTTATTTTCAGAACTTGATTTTGGACAATTCTAAAAATTTGTGAGACTTTGATGCCATAAACTCAAAAAAATAGTTTATAATAATAGGGTCTCCCAAGTTTGTAAAAGAAATCTAAAAAAGCGAAAAGCTAAAAAATCTGAAATCCACTTTTTTCGATCAATACTTGACTGTCCCGATTTTTAATCTCTTGAATACTTAGAAGAGAATGGGTGGTCAGGGAACTTTCGAGTTTCATTTAAAATTTAACTTTGCTTCATGTTGGATATGATAAATCAACTATCTAAGATCATGTAAATCCAAAAATTATTAAAATGGGATAAAAGTAAGATTTTTGGCAAAGGTTTGAATGCGGTAGTTTTACTGGTTGCAATGCTTTTCAGGGGGTGTGGCGGACGCAGGTGGGGCCATGGAGTAAAATCCTCCTTCACTTTCCATACACTCACCTGCTATTGCAACATATCCATAGGGCATCAAAATCGGGTGATATCCCATTAAACATGTCTCCGAGAGACTGATTTTTCACTCAAAGTAGTAAAAAGAGCGAAAAAATCATCTTAAAGTAGATTTTATTTTGGAGCGAAAAAAGCGGAAAAAAGATCGGAATCGCATGCGCAGTGCGGTTTACAAAAAGAGCGAAAAAATCGTGAGCTGAAAAAGCGATTTTTTTTGCAAAGTTGGGACACCCTAATAACTTAAGTTACATAGATGTATCGTTAAAACTTTTGTAATCACATCAAAACTGACCTACCAAGCCGACACATTGACATCATGCTGGGTCCCAAAATTTCTAAGTGTGCCCCCAGTCAAAAGTTATGATGATGATGACGCCTACTTTATTTTATAACATAACAGTCTCTCTTCTCTCCCGTTTAAAGTGGTCCCGTAAAATATTTATGCTTTCCTCCATCCAATTCTAAATTCTATTTCAAACGTACACATAACTTGAGTGAGGGGAAGATGAGACGGAGACGGAGAAAGTCTCAAAATACATTTCATATATTTACTATTATTATTATTTGTCCCACATTTCTTGCCCCGGTTTCTTGCCCCATTCTTCTCCCATCAGAGATTTAAGACTTATCATCTTTTGAATTTGTAAGCCTTTGAGCTTGTGTGTCTCCCTCCCCAGAGAAATCTGCCTATTTTCAAGAGAGAGAGACAAATCTTAAATCTGCACACAATGAGATGAGATGAATAGCACTGCAGACTGGAGACACACATAGCCCAGCCAGACCAGGAATAGAAGAAAGCTGCTGGATCAAATCCTGAATAAAACAGGTTTACATTTAATACCGGACAACTCGAAAGAGGACTTTCTCTCTTTCCCGTGAAGACATTTATTTGATCTTCCTCTATCCACGAACCAAAACTCATCCCATTGTGTCAATAAAATGGGAGGAAATCTCAATCTGAAAAAGGGGACCAACTTGACATGAGTCAATATTAAGTAGGATTTCCGTCCGGCCTCGAAAATGCACTGGAAATAATGGAGGGATAAAATTGTGGCATTTCGGTGACGATTTGTGGCTGAATGGTAGCGATGATTGGGTAGGGAATTAAAATTTGGGGTAAATTTGAGGTGATAAATTTGAATTTGGTGCAAAATTATGGTAACTGTTCGGTACCAAATCGTCACCGATGGCATACATTGGAAATAATGTGGGGATAAAATTTTGGGTATTGCGGATACCATTTTGGTGACGATTTGTAGCTGAATGGTGGCAATAATTGGATAGGAAATTTGGATTTGGGGTAAATTTAAGGTGAAAAATTTGAATTTATGGTAACAAAACGTTACCGATGACACACCTGTCACAATTTTGCTAGCCCATTATTTACAGTGTCTGGTTAAACGGTATTTGACGAAAGTAGATCATATTTTTTTAGAAAAAAATGATTCCTATGTTTTTCTTCACGTTATTTTTTCTAGAAAGTCACCTTGTCGTTCCCATGCCGCAGGTAATTCATCATCATGCCGTAACCTTTTTCTCCGACAGTTTTGACAGACAGGAGAAAGTGAAAGGCAATAAAACGTCGCCTTGTGACATTTGTGTCTGTCGTGAGTCAGGAAACGAGTAGTTCTTGTTTTCTTGTTGTTTGAAAATTCACCTGGCATCGAATTCAAGACCAAACCAGGCACGATTCGAGATTTTATGAGATGACATGTCTCGTATTTTGTGGGTGACAAATTGCAAAAGTTTTGAAATGACCGTGTCACCGTGTTATGTTATGTATTTATATAACTTGATCAGGATGAGGGATAGGATGTGGGGGTATGAATCATGATTGGATAAGAGAAAGAGAGGACCGTAAATGAAACGGTGATGGAATAATGATGTTACAGGGTTGCGAATAAACTGGATTTTGGAAGCGATAAAATGATATGCATCGTGACTAGAATTTAACTAAAGTTTGGTAATTGAACGTTTTGTAAAAATTAAATTTATGAATGACAGTCCTTACACTTTAAAGTATGTATTAAGATTACGTAGATATTATTATCGGATTGAAAGTATTTAGTAAGTTATGAACAAAAAAATTCTTGTCTTGGATTTGTTGTTCAAAGTTTAATTCTTGAATCAAACTACAAAAATAAATTTATCCTTGCAATTAAATAGTCAATATAAATTCATGTTTGTGATGAATTTTGTGCATATGATTTAGTTTGGTTTGGAGTAATTAGTATCATAATATAACTTGTAAAATTCTATATATGAGGAAATGATTTCACTGAAAGATATGATCGCATCAATTAATAATAATCAATTATTCATAATAAATTCATAATAAATAAAATAAATTCATAATAAATTCAACGCAAACGACCTATTGTTGGTTATATACAAAAAAAATATTATTATACAAAATATTATTATTGGAGTTCAAGTTCACAATTTATTAAAAAAAGATGTGTTTACTTATTTTTTAATTTTTTTTCAAGTTGGGAACTTTATAAATTTGTAACAACATTATTTAATTAACTGTTTATTAGACAGGTTTGATTGTTGATTGTAAGTAGGTATACTTAAATTTTAATTTTATTGTGGTAAGTTTGTCTTGCAGGAACAAATTTTTGTTTGAGATGCCTAGCTAGGGATATACCAATATTTTAATAACACATCAAATAAATTTTCACCGCAATAACAATATTTTTACAGATGATGCGAATAAACTGAAATTTTCGAAGTAACACAACGATATGAATATACTCAATATAAATTGGCGTCTTGATGAAAAATTAATTTAACAGAAAATAAAATGGCATTACTGCTTCACTCTTAATATGGCGTGCCTAACGAATATTTTGCTAAGCTAAGGACCTAAAAGAGGAGAGCATACTTATATATTTAGAGATAATTCTGTTAATGCCTTTTATAATTAAAATTTCAGGGAGTGCTCAAATGCATGATTTAAAAATCTAAAATTCATCCACTACGGCTGAAATTCTTGATTGATTGTGTAATTTTGCACCAGTCTTTCCGTTTATGGAAGACAATCTAGTCCGAAACGGAAAGTAGTTTAAAACATGAAAAAATTAGTCTCACTCGTGTCTTGTTTCTTGTTCACCTGTGTGCAAACAATTAGATGCTTTCACCCCTTCGATTGCGTGTCCACTCTAACTAACCCGGAAAATGATGGACTCGGGGTACATCAAGTTTGCATTACATGCTTCTCATGATATTTCAATGATCTTAATATCTTAAAAAATATGTTTTTTTTAAATAAATATTTCTTATTTAGCAGCGATTTAAATCAGAATTTAACTCAACTTTATGCGAAAGTGGATGATTTTTTCCAAACGTTAACTATTCTGATCAAATCAATTCTCCATTTACTTTCTTATCCGTTGTAAGTAGTGTGAAATGGATGGCCTACAAAACTTTGTAAAATGTGTGTAGCTACACTGAAATATACCTGCGATGTGATGCATAAATGCACAAATAGATGCTTTGCTACTGTTTACTTTGACATATTACTCGGTCCATTTTTAAGACATGCATCCTATTGTTTCCTGCTTATCTCGAACTAAGTAACCATTAAGGGGCATGAACATATTAGCTGGTGGATCGCGATCGGTGCCAATGATTGACGAATTATATATTTAATGAATCTGTTGTACTAGTTGTTTTGTTTGTCGTATGCAAAATAAGGTTTGCATGATATCGTACAAATGTATTTGCACAAATATGCTAAATTTATTACTTACTTTAGCACACGTGTAAAAAACTGTGCACCGCATAAAAATAAAATCAATTGCTGGATATCATTTACGAATATGTGCGTCAGGCCGTGGTCAATTAGTCACCAAGTAGGCGTCTGTTTCTAGAGGAGAAAGGAATACAAAAATCACAAATGGATAAGTATCATTCAACAATCAATCAAAACATCCCCAGTCGTCGAGCAGCCGGAAACCGGCCGAAGTATAGCCCATAATTTGCTGGGTGCAATTTCCACCACGCGCACATCAACCCCGAGATCTACACAAATTGCGGAAGATAAACTAATTTTAGAAAAATTCAAATCACAGGAAAGTAAAATTATCTCTGAAGCTTCGACACCCGAATTGGACGGGATTGTCGAAGCGATGACAATAATTCCCCTTGATGAGGACGACACAACCCCAGCGGAGTCCCGGTCGTCCGAGTATCACGTCTTGGATATTGGCAATTTGAGGTTACTTTCACTTATTATTTATGAAAAATTATTTTTCATCTTAAACAGGAATCATTATCAAATTAACATACAAAATTATTGCATGGTACATCTCAAATTCATTTTACCAATTTTACTATTCATTTTGCTGTACTTTAGGGTGATTTGTAGCCCAAAATTAATACACAACCCGCATACGTCATGGTTTTTCCTGCACAAAAATTGCACTTTAAAATGTTATGGATTTTGTTCCTTACGAATTTCGTAGTAGGAACACGGGTAACTTTATCGACTCGTCCCCTGTGACATATCAGGATCAGGAACCATAACAACTCCTCAGCCACGAAATCAACCCCATTTGACAACAAGAAACTAATCTAAAGTACAAATTGTAAATTCCAGTCGGATTCTCGAGTGATGCAATCTCACTGCCAGAGTCATAATAATGATAGTTTGGTTTTAGTACTTCTATCACTTCATTTACGGCTTTGTTTTGTTGTTTTGTTTTCAAATACTCGTCCAGCTTGCTCGTCACGTCGTTGGGGCGTAATCATGAATGGAAAAGTGAGATTGTGGGTGGATTTTGATTAGATTGAGGGGAAATGTTGGACAGAATGTGAGATTTATTTATTTATTTTCAATTCGTAGCACAACCATAATTTTATTTTTGTAGGTTAGGTTAAAGCCAGTTTTTAAAAAAATTCGAATTAAAAAAAAATTGTTCCACTATCGGAAATTCGAATAGCTATAATATTTTAATTTCCGGAAGCGTTTTTGGTATTTTTTTGCAGTGTAAAATTGCAATTATTTTTCTTGCAGAGATAAAACGTCACTAATTCCATATTTCAAATTCAATTTTAAAGTTTACTAATTTAGATTGGTCGAGCTCGCTTTTATGCCAAATTGTGTGTAAAAATAAATGCAACAGTAAAATTTTTATAATAATAATTTCTGAATATTGTGATAATATTCAGAAATTATTTACCCATTTAATTATTACGAGTCTCGCGTATTTCTATGTTTTCCGACAATTTGAAAAGCTCCATTAGAATAATTGATGAATTTTGAAGTAAAATAATGTCATCACCCACACGCAGATATGTATTTCCTTGAAACAATATGCCACCCAGGAACACAACCTCATTTGAATAACTACACATTTCATCGTAGGAAACCGTACGAAGGAATATTAAATTTCAAATTATTCCACGAAACGAATAGTCATAATTGTAAACTTCCACTTGGAAACATACAAAAAGATCTAATTTTGCTCTGAATTCTGCCCGTTGACGTGCAACGAAATGAAATTTGAATCCGTTTCATTTCAAATAAACTGCGGATGAAGAGAGAAAGTCGACTTTCACTCTGGAATATTTACTCGTTTTGTACACAATAAAGTTGATTATGACGTTTAAGCATTTGCAGATTAATAACGAATCAGTGATTATACGTGGAAAATCTGGTATCAAAATTCATCCAGAGATTCGTTTTATCTATGTGGCTGTCATATTCCGTTACGTATGTTACACTTTTCCATGTGCACGCTGTCAAGTCATGTATGTTTGTGCATGCCAAATTGTTGGGTAGTGATTTGTATGCAGAAAATGATGCTCACATGGGACAAGGAAATTTATGTGTTTCTCATTTTTCAATTTTCGATATATTTTTGAAAACTTTGGAAAGTTTTTGGTGACAAAAAATGCACAAATGTATAGTAAAAATGCAGATTTCATTTATTCGAGACATTTACAATCACTTAAATTTTGGTGATATTTGTATGTTTCTGTTTTTCAATTTTCGATATATTTTTAAAAACTTCGGAGAGTTTCTGGTGATAAATAAAATAAATAATGCACAAATTTGTATTAAAGACACACATTGCATTTATTCGAGACATTTACAATCACTTACATAAATTTTGTTACATATAATTTCAAATTTCAGTGATATTAAGATTTTATTTAAACTTTTGAAATATCACACATTCAAATATACCCCATTATATCACGTGCATACTAACAATAAGTATTTTATTTATATTTTAGTAGATATTTACTATTTTTTTACTGTATGATCACATTTATTAAAGAGCCGTGAGTGTTTTTTTAGGATTACGAGGTCGCAATACACAGTACACACTAAGCTATAGTGCATTTACATATTTACAATTTCTGATTTATCTGGATAAATTTATTCTGATACATAATTTTCGTTTTAATTTTGACGTGAATTACTTTCTACTGCACTTTTGCTAGATATTGGTCAATATAATTTCTGAAAAATTCATGTGTAAATTTTTTAAAGTATGAAATACATCTCCTGCCCAGTTTGTGCCAGAAGGAGGTTAAAATTGTAGATAATTATGGAATACAAAAATCATACGTTTTTTTCTTCCTTTTTTTGATTTCATCACGTTTGGACCCGATAAACCCATATGTTGTCGCCCTCGCTGAAGTGCAAGGCCCTCTTTTTTCATGATAATACAGTATTGAAAGAAGAACGAAATACACATTTTCTTAAAATTTTGTGTATGTTCAAATTGCGAGTGAATTATTACTTAAATAGCTTACAAGGAATTTATAATTTTTCTTAATTACTTCGTGCCTGATTTTTCAAGAGCAACACATAATTTTATCATCTATATAAATTAGCACGATTTTAATGTTAGTCTTACCCATTAATAATTACAGGTATTTAACCATACCAATTTGTAGATATTAAATTACACCATTTTTCACTCACAGATCTCTTAAATATTTAGGTCACTAATTTATTCTAAAAATACATAATTATGTATGTACCAATGACAAAATCCTGTTAGTTTCTACAATATGTATGCAATTTTTTTAAGAATAAATTGACCATAATTAAAATAATTCCATTAACAAGTTGAAAATTAGTGCAAACTCTTGAAGAAATTTCGAAACGAATAACCAAAAACTTTTACGCAATGAGATAATAACTCCAGTAAAGTATGATAAATAGTGTGAACGATAAGGGGAACACGATTCTGCAGGTCTCGTCCTGCAAAAAATAGTCAAATATATTTACACATCTCATTTTTTATTGTTCAAATATTTAAACACTTACAATTGATTTGGCTCTCTCTTTGTAATTTGGTTGACAATTCATCACGGAGGCGAACGGTTCCACGACGTTGATCCCTTCGACGGGAATTACAGGTTGGTCAACAACGCCCAAGTAGTGACTCTTGTCGTTACGATCCACAAAATTGCTGACGCTCATCTCAATCGAATTGCCGAGTGGTTTTTCCTTCATTTGCTGAAAAACAAAGATTCAAAATTTTGGGAAAAAATTTCGAAATTTGTAAAAAAAATATTTCTTTTTTTTTGTAAATGGTTGCGTACCAGCATGGAGTGGTTGGAGGGCGAACGCCCGATATTTTCAGAGTGGTTGTTCTGCATGAAATCGGCGGAGCAACTGTGCTGTGCTTTCACCCGCTGGAAAGAGAAAATGAGATTGGAAATGAAATAAAATTGTGAGGCAGTAAAATCAATTTGTAAATATTTTTGATGAAGCAATTCACTCAGATATTTGTAAGCTTATCAAATTCGTTCAATTTTAGGAAGATTTTGTATCGAAAGTCGGGTAAATTTACTGGAAACTTGTAAAATTAATGATGTCTCTTTATTTGTAAAAGTTTGCAAAATAGTTTTACAAAATATACAAATATCAGAATGAATTGGGTCGCTATATGATATGGGTTAGAAATGAGCTACAAATTTTAAGACTTTAAGCACATATACTAACGAAGATTTACAAAATTGTTATACTCGAGTTTTAAGAAAAGTGATAGTTTAATTCCTGTACTTATTTTTGTAAATAATTTTTAATACATAAAATGATGATATAGATAGTTTCATTAGTTTCAATATTACGTTCAATGTTTGGTATTGTTGCGTCATAAATTTATAATGGGATATCCTGTTTGTCAATAAGGTTAATGTTTTAATTTAACAAATGCATGTAACATAGTGTCCACAATGCCATAATGTAGTTTAGAGTACTTTCGTACACAAAATGAAATTACACGAGACATGCTCATAACGTGTAGTGAGGAAAATTTATATTTTATTTACAAGCCCTGTTTAAACATTATACAACTATTTAGAAAATCTATTGCCGAGAATGCCGAAAATTTATTTTCATGCTGCATTTTCATACAGCAAGCACACCTCTACTTTCTAGTGATTCACCCACCTGCCAATTTCTCGAGCATTCTTTCCTCCAGAGATAATTAACCACGGTAAACTCCAACAGGGCCAAGAATACGAATGCTGCGAATAATTCAACATTTCTGTCAGAAAAAAATCTCCAAACCCCTAAAAACCCAACTATTTACGAGCTCTTACCAGTACAACTTCCCATCCAGACATCAAGGGCCTAAAATTTTCGTCAAAATTCCATAAAAAAATATCAATCCTAACAAACAAAACAATACATCACCACCACCGCCAAACTTGATTACTTACCTTGATGTAACTGGATTCGATGGCGCCTTGATCTACAGAACCAAACCAAAGAAAAGATGACCCTCCTGGATTAGATTTGTTGATGATGAAGCGGATAATGTGCCAGGAAAAGTTTTTTAATCAAAGAAAACCAAGGAGAAAATAAAATAAATTCAGCAAACGCGGGACAGAATAATGACTTACTCGTCGCCTTGGAGGAGACGGTGAGGAGCGTAGTGATGCCCAACGTGACACGACCTGGGACAGAGTTGACATCCATCCAGAATGACACCCAGGAGATCACCACCATCAGAATCGTCGGCAAGTAGGACTGCACCAGGTGAAAGCCGAGTAAGCGATATAAGTGGAATTCCGCCACGAGACAGGAGTAGTTGCCTGAAAGTGAGAGGGAAAGTGTATTATGATGAAGTGTGAAGTGTTGTAGGAGTGTGGAATAATTGTATGCGTGTTGTATTTAGGACGTGATGGATGGAGACAATTGGGGGCAATTTATTCACTTGATGCGAATAAATGTGAGAAGCACTCTGAAAGATGGGGTCGAAAATCAAATCAAATTTATTTATATTTTTTGTGAATTTTTGAAAATTAATGCAGAATAACATCAGAAAGGTCGAGAAAATAAAGTCCAAACTAGTTCTTCTAATTTCCACTAAATACTCATGTTCATGTATTATTTTTAAAATGTGACTGAAAGTTTGATAGAGAAAGCCAAGTTGACCGGCAAAATAATTAATATAAAAATGGTGACAAAGTGCAGAAAATTGATAACAGAAAAGTTGCAAAATTTACAAGAAAAAACGATAAAACTTAAATTGATTGGAAAAACATTACCAAATTGGTAACACAAAATATTCCCTCCCTTTTACACACATCTGCAAAAAGATTTCTAAGAGTGCCAAATAAACATGTACATATCGGGCAATTGTCCAAAATTACAAGAAAAAAAATTCTGCACTGCCACCACATTCTTGGAAAGTGTCCAATTCTTATTCTCCCTTTTATTCTGGCATCATCTTCTTTTGACATGACACGTTACTACTGATAACCTTCAAAAGAAAAACCGCAAAAAGTTCCATGCCCAACGCCCAGGTATTTTATCCGCTATGCGGAAGTACATACATAAAGTACATAACTACAAATTCTATGCATTCCATTTTCAAAGGAAAAGTGAATCCTTCAAGAAAGAGGAAAAATCTCTTTCCATCCCCGCAAAAAATTTTATTGCTTCAATAACATTGAAAATAAAATGCGCCTGGCTGCCACCTTGGCTGCCGACTGATCAATTATTAATCTCCCAGATTCTTCTTCTTGGGTGTTAGTTTTTTACGCTACTTTGGCAGAATGGGACCATAACGAAAGTTCTAAAGAGAGCAGAAAAGAGCCGATTTGATCCCATCCGTCACTTCTCTTGAGCTTTTACACTCTTTTTGTTTTGATGCATGCAGGGAAAAAAGAAAGCGATGAGTGAAAGCTGAATGGAAGTGTGTATATATCACGTGGTATTTTTTTTAGGAAAATTATGAAAAATTCTGTAAAAATTGGAAATGACATTTTTGACTATTTTTTAAAACGGAGAAAGTACATACTTTCACACAATTTTGGTTTTCGGCTAGTAAATAAATTAAATCACGGAAATTCTTTAAGAAAATTAGTAAAGATTCAAAATCTGGGTAAAAATTAGATACGCTATTTTCGACTATTTTTTAAACGGAGAAAGTACGTGCTTCCACACAATTTTAGTTTTCCTCTAGTAAATAAATCCGTGCTGAAAATGCTCTGAACGATCCGTCATGAGGATAAAAATAGGAAAATATTCAGATATTTATTTTTGGTCGGAAGAAAGCACGTGCTTTCACTTCACACAATTTATGTACTAACCGTTCGCCTTCTGGCCGCAGTTGGTTGGTTTGGTTTGTTTTGCCTGGCTCATATTTATTAATTGACGGGAAAATAAGTCTAACGGCACAGGCAACTGCATTCATCCTACATCCTGCCGAATAGGGTGGGACGGACGGAGGTGGATAAGCCTTGGGGAATAAACTTTACTTTCTCCATGTGCTGTTCAGGCAGAGAAAGGAAGGCGGACAAGAAGAGAAGAAAAAATTTGCCAGTTTTCTCCCGAGAATAATGAATCTGTTGGTGAAAGTGTGTCTAGTTTTAGTTTGGATTGGATTGCGTGAGGCAACAGGATTTCATCAATGTTGCATTTATACGGTTCATCTTTTTTCATAGGGGAAAGTGTACGTAGGATTTGTGTAAATTGAGTTATAATACGTGTATTGAGTTAGGAAGGATGATGAGAGAGAGGGAGAGAGTGGGAGGCTAAATTTAGGGAAGGTGTGGGTGGGGAAAGCAATTTTGGGGAATATATATGAATGGGTGAAAGTGGGCGAAATTATTTGGTGTCATTTAACCCCGGAGGGTTTCGGAGATGAGTTTTGTATGTTTTCTCGAGCTACTGGGAGTAATCCAAAAGTTAAGCTTTAATAAATATATTTTTGTAAGGCTAAACGCCGTTAATAAAAATATTTGAGTTTAAATATTGAAATGAAAACGAAGAAATGGGGAGTCTTGTGTTTAATATAATACAGGATTTTTTGTAATTTGTTTTTTTTGTCTGAAAGTTTGTCGTAAGTTGGAAATTTCAATACACACACAAGTGTATGTACGAAACATGTTTTGTTCCCAGTCCCCACCGAGGTCGTCTCATGCATCGTCTTACATACGTGCCTGATTTAGTTGGCCTTACCAATTTGGAACTCCTCGTGACATTTGCTCGGCACAATCTTCTGCAGTTCAAACTGGCTCATTCCGAGTCCCTTGATGGATATGGGCTCTTCCGGATTCCACTCGAGAATCAGCTCCTCCACCGTTTTCGAAACTGAAAAAGTGGGACATTTCATTTACTCGGAGATAAAATTATTTCGCATTGTACGCCAAATTGGGTGGTAACAGAACTCTCTTTGGTAGCTACTCTATACTGAACGGTAGTAATAATGAGTATGAATTTCCAATTTTTTGCCACACTGTGACGAGAAAATTAATTCGAAAATTTTAGTTTTCGACAGTTATAGGTATCAAATCGCTACCAACTCTGTAACAATTTTATGACCACATCATTTAGAGTGTAACTTCGACAAAAACTAATTTTCTAAGTTTATATCAAAATAAACTCAATAACCAAGTGAGTCTACTAACTCCGTTAAATAACCGCATTTAAATAACCACATTTGCCAAAGTTAAGAGCGTATCCGACTAACTTTCGTAAAATTGAGACGAACCTAATTTCCTAAATGTCACGTAATATATATCTGGGAAAAATGAGATTATTACAAAACTCGCAACTACTCGCAGCTACGATACAATTTCAGTTTTCGAAACCTTGTTTGTCAAATAGATTCAAGAAACTGATTAGGAAAAAACTTGGACAGAAAATGACGTAAACTTACAGCTGGCCACCTGTAATAAGTAATCAAATAATGCAAGTAAGTAATACGTCATTTAATATTAATAAATAAGTAATTCCTGTTAACTCACCTCCATCGTGCATATTTGTCTGTCAAGAGGAAATTTCGAGAGGTCCATCATACAAGAAAAGGTCACCTTAAGGCTGCAAAATAATAAACAGAGTTACATACATACATTCATAATAATAACCTTATTAATTAACGATAATTACACTATCTTCGTAGTAATAATCATAATAAACTATTTCTCATTTCAGCTAAATTTCCCCCAGAGACCTGACCTCTTACGACATTGAACTCCATAAAGTTACGCAACTTTAATTAATTTCGGGTTAAATTACGACATCAAAGAGGAAGAAATTGAGCAATTCTTCGCTAAATTGGGTTTAATATGGTCCCATAATAATTTCTGTGATGAAAATGTGCCCTCTTAAATTTTTTAATCAGGATTAAGAAGCAGATTTGCAATTTCTATACATACATCTGTTTGCAAAATGGTTCAAAATAGGATGTGTTTTTCCATTCGACATGTGTGCAATGCATGCACACGCTGGATGACCGACCAACTGTGTGCAAAATTGCGTCAGAGGGTAAGAATTACAAGAATTTTGTTGTTTGAGGGTACGTATGTAGCATCAGGTCGAAATATTCGATCGTGGCAGCATTCTTCGCCCAAAAGAGAAATGTTGTAGTGCAGTTATGTCGGGAAAAAAATGTGGACCTTTTGGAATACACTTTCACCGAGGGTTCTACTTTCACCAGAATTCTGACATGATATCATTTCCCATCCATAACTAACCGGTTTTGTTGAAGCAATCGGATTATGATTCCTCTCTGGGAGAAATGTGCAGGGTTCCATCAGGGTGAAATTGGACAGTTAGTTTTGAGCGAGAAAATGGGTAAAAATGCGAACAGATTGTTCTTATGTTTGTGCAATTTAATTGCAAATTAATTCAGGGATTTTTCATGTGAAAGTTGCATAATTTAAATACTAGGAATTTAAAATTAAGAAATTTTAAGTGCACTAATGTAGTGGTGGAGTCAAATTAGCGTGAAGTAGATGGATGGATATTTAATTGAGAATTAACTAAAAATTACTAATTAAGAATCTTAAGTTAAGATTAGTATTTAAAAATGCTGGAAACATCACAAGTTACTATTTTGCATCTGCCGAGTGATCTTCCATAAGACAAATTTGCTTCGAAGAATTTTCAAAACGTTCAAAATTTACTGAAAACTTTCATAATTTTCATTTCATAGACCACCAACATTTTTAAGAAATCAATAGTTAATTAGCTAGAAAATTTGTAAATGTTAAATCCAACAACAAATTTTTCCAAATAATTAATTAGTCAAATAAATAAAGATACCTTCTATGGCTTTGATTTATAAAAAGTACTCGAATCAATATTACTTACTAAATTACTAAGGAGGGGAGCTTGCGAGGTTGATAATAACAGATCTTGGTGCCCTTTGGATATGTGGTAGGGACCCATGAGTGTACTAAAACCCTGAAGTAGTTTGACTCCATGGCCACATTTGCGCCCGCCACACCCACTCAAAAATGCCCAAAAAACGCTTTCACTCGAGTTTTCACTCACTCAAATCCACGTCAAAAATCCAATTTTACTCGGATTTTGAAATTTCTTTCACCATTATACTCCCAGATAGTTGCTTTCTTCAATCCAATATCAAACTCAATTTTATTGATGATTATTTCGCAAACATAATTTGTTTTGTTGATGACTACAACAATGCTCATTCAGAATTTTAAATTTTAAAAATACTAAAAATTTCGAAAAAATTGAGTTTGATATTGGATTGAAGAAAGCAACTATCTGGGAGTATAATGGTGAAAGAAATTTCAAAATCCGAGTAAAATTGGATTTTTGGCGTGGATTTGAGTGAGTGAAAACTGGAGTGAAAGCGTTTTTTGGACATTTTTGAGTGGGTGTGGCGGGCGCAAATGTGGCCATGGAGTCAAACTACTTCAGGGTTTTAGTACACTCATGGGTCCCTACCACATATCCAAAGGGCACCAATATCTGTTATTATCAACCTCGCAAGCTCCCCTCCTAAGCAAGAAAATTCGTAAAATTTCGAACAAATTTCGAAGTTTCGAATTGAGGTCATTTCACCCACTAAATAACGGAACCCTGTCCCCCTCCTCGTCCTTATTATATTAGATGGTCCCTCCTGGTCACGCTGAAATACAGTTCATCGTATCATCTCCTTCCACCACGAAAGACGGAGGTGACGTGCAGCCCCAAAAAATCAAAAATGACACGTAGCTCTGCAATAAATCTATCCACCAGCTCGTTGTCCATAAAAATTCCGGCCCAATCTGGTCCTCCGTCATGTTCTGTAGTGTAGGCGGGCGGGCGGGTGGGCACATAGTCGTTAACACAAAACGTGTACAAGCCTGTGTAATGCGACGACTACATATTTATTTACAGATACTTGCATTCATTGAACGGTAGGAAATCAATTCGGTAAAGGCGGGAGGACGGCTCACTTTCAGGCTGGCTGCTCGAATTTTAAAGGGATCTGAAGTATTTAAAAATATGCGAGAATTTCGACAGGATGAGAGAGAAGCTTTCGTGTGGTTTGGGTATGTATCTCATCCCATAACTTTCCCTGAATAGATACAAAATGCATACAAAGTGACCACCAAACGGAATAATAAACTGGGACACGCTAAATAATGGGGTAAGAAAATTTGTTACTGAGTTGGTAACAATTGGTTGTAAAGAATCTGGGGAATTTTGTTGTTGCGTGAAGCAAACTCATTGAGGCAATTTATGCAGTCATTTGGAACTTGTAGAATCCGGAAGATTTGTAAAATAGTTTTACAAACTTTTACAAATTAAAGAGGCGCCCTTGATCGGAGCAAGTTTACAAAAATTTGTAAGCTAATTTTCCTCAGAAATATTTGTAAAAGTTTGTAAAACTTTACAGAATTTACGGATTTTACAATGTTATTAATGATTTTTTAAAAGCCTCAATATTCCACGATGAGAAATTAGTATAACACAAAAATTTCATTTCGCGGGAATTTAATTTTACCCAATATCGTTACGAACACGATACCTCCTACACTAATTATCTACTTCTTTTCCCGCTTCTTTTAGGGTGACCGACCTGGAAAATGGTATGAATTGATGAAAGTAAAAGTGGAATTATGTCTGCTTTCACTCTTTGATAGGAGAATTTATGTATGGCATCTGTACAACAATTTCTCTCCCTTTGAAGAATATTTGTTGAATTTTATTCAAATTGGGGTGTAGGTATACTCGGTGGCGGGAGTTATTTGTTTCTGACACACCGGAACGAACCCCTCTGGAGAAGAGAGAGAGAGACCCGATAATGACGTGAGAGAGAAAGAGACTCTGTTAAAATTTAGAGGGCAAGTTTTGTCCCGTGAAATTAAACCAGCAGGAAGGCAAGTACGAGTTCAAAAAGCAATCAGAATAAATTGCAAATTGGCCAGTGAAAGGGAAAGTCGAGAGAAAAGAGGGAACGACCATTTGATTCAGACCATGTTACAGAGAAAGCCGGAAAGACATGGAATATTGGCAACATGCAGTGTTTCTAGTGGTGTGCAAAATGGGAGAAAGTGCGAGTTGCAGTTTTTTCTGCAATTTGCAGAATAGACTGCAATTTAGTCGGCGAAGAGTGTAACGGACACTGCAAATTTTAGAGCAAAATGCGAATCTGCACCTCTAATTATTTTGAAATCTAGAAATATTAATTTTGCTGAGTAAAAAAGTGGCGTTTTAAATCGAATTTTGCAATTTTTTATCGGGATTTGTAAAAATGTGTATTTTTGCTAATAAATTTTGCCTGAATTTTTTGGGACAACGGATGAAAATCTATTTTTTCATGTATTTTTTTAAATTTCGCACACAATATTTTCTTTTCGGCCGATTATTCGCTAATCCAACCCATTTTTCACCAATTCCCCGAAACACTGGTTCCACCCACCCACTCAGACTGGACAGAAGTCATGCAGCCAATTTGCTCGTAACAATCATTTCATAACATGGGTGAGGACAAAAGTGGTCATTTCATAACATGGGAGAAAAAGCAAGAGCACGCGTGATGCCAAAAGTGGAGAAAGTTTAGACCCACTACCAAATCGACTCATTTACAAAAAAAACGAGACAAAATATGATTTCTCTCCCATTTTCTCTCCTTCACTTTCACTTGTTCCTTTCATCACCGGAAACCATTATTGGCTCGGTGACGTTGTGTATTATTTTATGGCAGAGATCAACTTCAACTGCAATAACTTATAGGGCAGACTTCTCGTAGCCCGAGTCAGGGTAAGAGTCGGGTTCTAAATTTTTGTCCGAATTTACAAAATTACTATTTTGTGCAATTTAATAATAAAAATGGCAAATGCATTCGCATTATGTGTGGTACAACCGGACGTGGGACCCCGTTAAAACTTAACACAATTGAACATCACATTTTACGGCTTCATTTTTTCTTACCTAATAAAACACAGCTTTAATTTCCTAACCCGTACAGTTAAGCTGGTCAGTTGCTTCACAATAAATTACGATTTTCTCTGTCAGCGTTCATGTTCGAAAATTTTAATGCATCTTATCATAGCTTTAAAATTTGTGTCCCCTTTCGTGGAATCAAATGTGTACAAACCATTTCCGACTGCGCGTAAGTTAATTATGATTCCCGATCGTTTAACTGCATTCCAATTTTGATCTGTGCAGGTGGTCGGAATAATAATATGACCGGATGCATGAGAGTCGGTGAGGACGGCTATCATTATGACCTGTCAGCAAAGCAATGTAAGGTAATAAATGTGTGGAAGAATTGTGAGAACAGTAATTCCTGGCCAATATTCAAAGGAGTAGATTGCATTAAGGAGTGTGAAGGAGAACAAGCTTTTGCAGAAAAAAGGCGAAGCAGAGGCTCGAAGTGGTAAAACATAGGAATCCCGGTTAAATTATGAGTTAATCTTTCAGAACAGGGAAGTGTTTGTAAGGTGGATTTGAAGCCAGATTTTTGTATGCTGTACTTTAAAGTATAACTAACTTAAGTTACATTGTTTCATGATGTTGTGATGAAGATGAATCTTATAGCAAAGCTATGACATGAATGGTCGAGTTCTGTTTATATATGTGGGATTTGATTTACTCATTATTGTAATTTTATGACATGAATCTAAAGAATCTATAAGTGCACATCTTAAATCGTTATTGACGAATGATGTACTTAGGGATTGGATTAAAAGGATGGAACATAAAACTAAATTTTTGTATTACCTTCCAATTCTAATATTTTTTAATCTGTATCCAAAAATATAACTTGTATCGTTGAACTCATGCATTGTGATTTTTGTCATTTTCGAACTTATCCTTGTCTAACATGCATGTGTGCAAAATTAAACCTTAATCAGTTCAGCCGTTTTGGCTCGGACGGACAAACATGCCGATTCCATAAGCCCTTTCTCCACCCAAAAAGTTTAACTTTGAAGTTTTTTTCCCTTCTTTCTTGCCTTTCTTCTCCACAATTTCAAGTTGAACGAAGCGAATCAAAAATCCTTTTAGATAGAAAAAAGATGTTTTTGTTTCCAAACTGTGGAAAAGAAGGAGAGAAAAAACTTTGCGAAACAGAAAACAAAGAATATTTACTTTTTTTCCTCTTTTCAATTGTTTCCTTTAAATAAATAAAATAAGGATGGTTTCAACAAATGATGGACTTTCTCCAGCAACGAGGAACACGTTACGTAAAAAAATATATATAACAGCGAGGACGAGCAAGCATTGTCAGAATTTGGGCTGCAGGGTTACGTCGTCTGGTGAAAGTACGTAACATGGATCTCCCCAAAATTAGGCGAAACAGGTCTAAAATCCAATTAATGTGGAGTAATGAGCTGCCCAAAAAATTCGTAATTTATGTCAAATGGTAGCTTTCTGTGTGATAATGAGGTAATTCACGGAGGCCTTGGTTAACATTGTAAAATCAGTAAATTCTGTAAACTTATGTACAAACTTTTACAAAATTTTACAAATATTTCTGAAGAAAATTAGTTTACAAATATTTTTAAGGAAAATATGCGTATAAATTTTTGTAAACTTGCTCAGATCAAGGAAGTCTTTTTATTCTGTAAAAGTTTGTACAACTATTTTACAAAACTTACTTATTTTACAAGTTATCAACGACTGTGTGAATTGCCTCAATGACTTTAAAACTAGAAATTACATCGTTATTATCAGAGAATATATTTAGCTCTCATGTGTATTTCGGGTTTTCAAAGTTAAACACAACTTTCAGAATAAGTGTGCAATTTGAAGTCAAATTATTGCCTAAATAAATTCCCACTCTTGCAAATTAATAAATCCCAACAGACCTTTCACCACCCTGCAAAAGTACGAATATTCAAGATTCCCACTTACCGAAGCATGTAGAGAATGTCGCCGTTGGGATTGATTCTGACGAGGACATTTGGAACAGTGACGAACTGAAAGTCGGCTTCTTTACCGTTGGGGAAGTAGACTTCCGGCTTCCAAATCGCTTTCACCAAGTTGGGATCGTTCAGATCAAGCGGTCTCTTGAATTCCGGACTTTGCAACCGTTCATCTCTCCACTTCTGACGGAGGAAGAGATCCACTTTGTAATCCTGGGAGAAAATACAAAAGGAAGAATTAGAGGAAAACAAGCAAGGCAATCCTATCCCCTGGAAATGAATGAATATTGGAGATCTCTTGATGCAAGTGGGTGGGTGGAGCAGGGTGTCGTTTTTTGAAAAGGGAAACATTGATGGTTTTAGGATTCTTGTACTATTTCGTAATTATTACAAACTAATGCTAAAATTACGTAAATAATTTTGTGTAATATTTTAACGACAAAAGTAAAAATAAGGTCAATTTAAACGTAGCATTGTTCGAATAGATAAAGATTTCGTGAATCCAATATGAATATTTAAAAAATTCCACTCAATTTTAAACTAATTTCAATTTTTCTTATCAAGATGATACCTTTTAAGCTACACAGTTTAGGGCTGGTCAGCATTTAAATGCAATTTAATTGACCCATTTAACCGAAATATGTGTCTATACTTTACAAAACTGTTTAGAAATCCGAGAGAAATAAGCTACATACATTTGAGGTGGGAGAAATTTGTGACCAATTCATTGATGATATTGATAATCCGTAATTATGAAATTTTATTTATGAATAACTTTTTTCAAAAATTATAAACTTTGTGATTTACAACAAATTCAATTTAAAAGCATTCCAGATTTCGAAAACAAGTCTCCACGTGACCTCTCGTAATTTAAATAACGAACGTTTCGAACCTTTTCCTCTACTCTGAGCTGCAAGAAAGTCTATTTATGAAACCCACACTTTCTCCCACTTTCCCCGAATTTGGATTCTCCGACTTTTTACATATTTTCTGCAACCCTACCCCCAACCCACCAAGGATCGCATGCATGTAGGAACCTATAACAGGATGACGAGGGCATAATGGGAGCCCCGAAGTGGTCTTTAGCTCAAAAGTGGATGCTCGTTTTGATTCGCTTGACCGCGTTTTACACTCCCCGAGATGGAATGAGATTTGATTTATCGACGATGTATTTCCCCCTGAAGGGCGCTTCATGCATTTTCCTTACTTTCACCACAAAATCGGTCAGATTACCCCGCACTCTACGTAAATTTGCGAGTCGAAAGACCCCATAAACGTATCAGGGCAGCTGTCTTTGTAAATATTTCAGGCTCGCTTTCAGGCTGATTTTTGTCTACCCTGCGGAGAAAGTGGGCAAATTTTATTATTGAGAACATGTAAATTGAGATGATTTCTCCGCCAGTGTGTACTTGATCCTTGATCCGGACGGCTTTGCTTAAGTGGTGAAACGGATCTGGTTTTTGGGAGAAAGTTCGCATCGTATTGATTTCCAATCCAATTCTGCTTTGCTTCTGTTCTAAATTTTTATAAAAATGATGATGCCCTATCTTCTGTAGTGTGATCTAATCTTACGTAATCAGTGTGGAAGACCCGACATGAACGGGAAGTACTGGACTGTAAAGGAAAAGACGATCACACACTACTCGACTTTTTCTTGTAAGGAGGAAATGCAGGGTTCGTAACGAGTGACGAGGGGTACTTTTTTAAATTTAAACGTGCAAATTTTTCGTTTTTTTTTTTGTTTTAGAAATTTGACACTTCGTAGTGTTTTTTGTTTGTAGTGATTGCACACCGATTACAAGTTTGTGAGACTGATGGCAAAAAATACACATGATTTCCAGATACGTAAATGACGTTTCATTTTTATCCATGATTTGCGAATAAGGTTAATATATTTTTACATTATTTTATGTAGGTAACATTCTTCCACTAAAATATTTTAAATATTTTAATATTTTAAATATTCTAATTCGAGATGTACTTTGACAAGGTAAGGATTCTATTAAGCTTTTTTATTCAAAATATTTTAGGGTGTACATTTTTGTAAAAATTAATTCGTTTGAATATTTGTATCATTATCATTTTGTTACAATTTTAGAATGCTTTCTACATATTTTTTAATTTAAGACAAATAAAATGGCGACACTAATTATCTTGAAAAATAGTCTAATTAAATACTTAGGATTAGTAATTCGAATTATATTAAACAATTTGTTAAAAAGTGTCGTTCGTAATTTAATTTGCAAATGCTGAATGACATTTGTAAAAATACGTGTTTCCAATAAAATATTTAGCAGCACACAGGTAGCATAATTATTAATTATTGGGTTGATCATATTCCCAGTGAAAACATCTCATGTTTAGTTTTAAATACGAGTAATATGAAATGCATTTCGTAAAAAGTAAAAAATAAAAAATTGAAACGGTTAAACGCCCTTTGTAAAATATATGAGTTTCATAATAACTAAGAGATTTGAAGATATGCCATTTGCAAAGGTACAAAGTTACAAAAAACCCTGCTTCCACATAGTTCTATCTAAACGATACAATTTCCTAATCAAGCACCCCACCATGTTTCCGAACCCTACAAATCCACCAGCCACGCATCAGCCAAACCGAGGAGGAGAAAGACCGGAAGAAAGTAAACAGTAAACTAGAAACGCTTAACATTCAGTCCGTTGAGCAGAGTGCATTTATAGTTTTCTTCTTTCCCTCGTCCAAGAATTGTCTCCGTCTTGCAGGACCCTGTTTGGCAGCCTTTATCTTTTTTACTCTGCCACTCTGGAGACCCTTAAAACTTATGGCGAGACGGAAAATTCAAGGCACAATCCAACCGACGAGAAATGAGGTAGCGGAGGAGGAGGAGTGATGAATGCGAAAAACGAGACTTTCACCCACCCCATAAATTACAAAATCTGGCCGGACAGTACACCATTTAGAGTCCCATGGATCAGATAAGGGCCTAATAATCCACTTGAAAGAGAGAGTCACAAAAACAAAATGTTGCACAACCTACATAAGCTTTCTCTAGTGGCTGGCCTGGCTGGCACTTGGTCTCCAGCTGCTACTGAACTGAGCTGATCATATAAAGGAAAAGTGTAAGGATGGACATCATTTCACTTTATTGCAGGCATTGAACTAAGCCACCTTGGGATGGTGAGAGATAAAAGTGAAAGTAAAAAATCTGGTACCAAGTAAATGAATGTAATGGGAAGATTTTTTTTTGTCAAAATGTAAACTTACGTTTTTGCACGTTAAAAATTGATTTTTTTTAATTTTGCAAAAATGGAAATTGTAAAAAACACTGCATTTTTTGTAGCCATTAAACTAAGCTTTTGGTTGGTGAAAAATAAAAGTGAAAGTCATGGTTGGCTCAGTAAACGAGGATACAATTTTTTGCACGTTGCAAATTTGAAAATGAAAAAATCAAATTTTTTGCAAAAAAATCCGTTTTTGTAAAAAAAAATCAGTTCAGGAAATATTGAAACTTAATAATTCTCGACAGTTTTAGTGTCCCAATTCAATTCTTGAACATAATGTCGCACATTATTTAGTATGAAATCTTTCAAGAAAAAATATATCTTGACGACAAACTGTAAAAGAAAAACTATACACGCGCACATTGAAAAGGTTTTAAACACCGAATTGATTTAAAAATGACATATTTGCCAGCGAAACGGAGCCCTCCTGGGATTCATTCGAGATAGAAACCGTCCCTCGTTTTTCTTTGATCTCGTTGGCAAATCAGAAACATTTCTGTTGATTTAAACGGACTAACTGCCACTTGACTGAGGAGGAGAGAGGTGGGTGGTAGCAAGCACGGAGCACTCTTAGTCAAGGAGAAAGTCCAGTCTGTCGGCAGATATGGAGGTATTTTGTGTGTATGTGCGAGTAGGTAGATTCGGTGTTCTGCTCGTGATGTGCTTCCCCGTCGAGTTGCCTACTTGTTCAAATTGGTGGGGGTGACGTTGATTGACATGACATTGCACAAGGCATACTCAAACTGAGACTTGAGATTTTTACGTAACAGGGAAACTGCGTGGAAGAATGTGGAGAAAAATGCAAACCATATCGCAACCACTCTAAATAAGGTGGTAACAAAAATTGTTACCGAGAGTGGTAAGAAATTGTGAAGAAATTGACACGAAATTTAAATTTATTAAGTTGAAATTGATTTAAGCGTGGTGGGGAATTTTAGTTTCGGGAACAATTATAATTTTTGCCGAAAAAGACACTTATTTTGTGATTCAGAGTTGGCTTTCACTTACCATTGTGACCGGAGAAGGGCTTCCGAAAGAACGGACGAACAGCTCTACATAGACTTTGGTGGGGGTGGTGTTATCTGTGGAGAAAGTTGGTTTTATCGTAATGATCACCAATTTCTGACGAGTTTTTTAAGAAATGTAATTTTTCTATAATATGACGAAGTGGGGAACGCTGGGCAGAAAGTATTGACTGAAAAATTAAATTGATTCATAAGATTTATGAATATTTTACAGAAAATGTAGGAGGTTAGAGTCGAAAATAATTTATCGATATAATAAATCGGTTAATTATTTTATAGGTTGGTTCTGCATATTGTATTTATATTAATTGCACTTAAGTAATACTTAATAGAAAACTGAACCGTGTAACAGAACGTATTTCTATTTTCAACATTCATCAATTCATCCCAAATCCGAAAAAAATCATCCAATTTCCTAAAATGAAACTGCCCCACTCTTGGACTTGAATTGATTGCTTAAAACATAAATCAATTCCGTTTTCGGCATGTTTTTGTCTATTTTTGCTCATTTTTTTGCTCTTACTCAAATGATTCGTGGGTGTTGCTCTCCTGTCGTAATTCCTCTTTAGCAGTTTGTCCAGAATTCCTAAATCTTCAATGGTCGCTCCCAACCTGGAATTATAAATAAAACAGAATAAACCTCTCGTACATATAAACCAACTTGAATGCATATAATCTCCTCAAAGAGTACAAAACTATGCTTCAATTCCATCCCAAACAATGGAAAACTCTATTAATTTCCAACCCACAATGTTTCCGAGAGAAACGTAATTCTTTCATGAAATTGGACCCTTACTGCACTTTGTTTCGTTTCCAATTGTTGGGAAAAATGGGCATTATTTTTTCACTCGTATCGATTCAGTGTCATGTGACCATCCATAATAAAAAAATTGTCCGACAAGATTTATCGTTTGGAGAAGATTACATCAGTGTTTTTCGTCCAGGGAGGAAAATAAATAAAGCAGATTTGTCTGGTTCGCCTGTCCAGTTAAAGCTATGGCCCATTAATAATTAAGCATGCTCAAATATTCAAATCCTCCTCCACACTTTCCCCGCCTGAAAATAGTCTCATGACTTTCTCTCCCCCCAAACAACCTGGCGACATTAATAATTCTACATAGTTTCGGTGGTGCCATGTGTTGCATCTGGTTTTATTAACGATGCGGGTATGTGAGTAAGTACGGTACACTCTAAAACGAGGTGGAAGTAAATGTTTACTGGTAATAATTTGTTACCAGTTTGGGAACGAATTTGTAGGGAAAATTAATTGACGGAAGTAATAGGACAGAAATTATATTGATTTATAGTCACCGAATGGTAAATGGTTTACACCGAACGGTAAACGATTGACACCGTAATAATATAATAAATTATCAATTATTATATGACACGAAATTGTTAAAGAAAATTGGGATCCAAATACTGAATCTGATTATGCTTTTTATAATAAAACAAAATTTTATTTTATAAACGGGCGTCATAATCTTGAACTCAAGGATAAAACTATTATTAAAATTTTGTTTCATAGAAAATAAAAAATGGCAGAAAAATACTACTCTACCAAAGCTAAGGACACCCGTTTACGGATTAATAATTCATACAAAGTACTAATCTGTACTTAAGGTTAGCGAGTTAAAAAAATATTTAAAATTATAGAATTGCAATCTTACCTAATCAGAAACGGCTGCAAATCTATTTTATAACTTTGGCATATAAAATAAGCAGAAATATATTACAAATGGCGTTACACAATGCAAACCTCTTTTTTGCAACAAAACTAGTATTCTTAATTTTACTTCTTTCCACGATGATCGCGATTAATGCGAAATGATTTTTTTCAATTTCTTACGTTTGTTCAGTCAATTTATCATATTTTTGTAAAAATTTGACACAGTTTTCTGTTGACAACGGGTCACGTTGAATAACTTATTACCAACTGGGTAAACCGTTTTATCTGACGAAATCATGTTCTATGAATAAATACGTCGCAATTTAATTCCCACATTTATAACAGTGCAATATCTTCTCCAGCAGATGTATGACCTCGCCTCGTCACCTAATTATTTCCTGCAAACTCTTCACCACCACCTGATTTGCATCCTCGATCAACTTTTAAAGTTATCAAACAGGCCGACGCCACGGACAACGGCGACGAGAAGTTTATTAGCTTGAGAAGAAGAAGAACTGAACGCACGTACTGTACGTAAGCCAAGTCAGACCACCGCCATCCATCCATTCTGGACTGGATTAAAGCTTAGCTGTGAATTATGACCACAAACCCGCAAACTGTGACAAGGCTCATTATATCGCAGCGATCGATAAGCCCCATCGCAAGAAAGTGTATTTATGTACGCTGGAAGATAACAGATTAACGGGTTTAGTTCCCGTATAATAAACCACATTCAAAACTAACATACTGCTCGCTGAGCTGACCTTATTTATTACGTCGAAATTCCGAACAATATGTATGTAGAGGAGGAACAAAGAGGAAGGTCGAGTGGATTTTGGATATATGTACCAGTCAAATTTCGTTACTGCGTGGTAGTAAAATGGATATAAAGTAAGTAAGTAAGAGTCTGGGCTCATATAAATAAGTGTCATTAAATTGGAAGTGGATGGCATGTCGGGAAAGAGAGAGAGGGAATCTTCTGGATGAAACCTTTGGAGAAAATGGACATGGAAATGACACTAAGCTCACGAAATCTCTGATTTCATCCTTGTCAAGTAGTATTTTCGGGGGCAGGGTTTCCAAATTGTGCGGAAAAGGGAAAATTAAGCAGGGTATGGAAAATGTTGATATATGTGGGGCAAAATTGGTGGCAGGAAGGTTACGAAATTTTTAATAGTCATTTATCTTCGGGTGAATGATACTATTTCACAATTTTTTTAGTTATTAAAAATATTACATAATTTCAATCATTTTTTTAACAATTTGACGCCGTTTTGGTAATACATTTTGTTTAGCAGATTAAATGTATAAATTAGGTTCCTAGACGTTAAGATTTTTGTTAAAATCATTGGAAAGTAGATCTCCGTATGTGAATGATTATTGAAAGATCTTTGGTAACGATATATGGGTGAAACAAAATTGATAGTATTTAACAATTTTTTGCAATCATTTTTTTGCTTAACACTGACGCCATTTTAGTAATAACTTTTTATTTCTTAAGTAAGTTGTACCCATTAGATTCTGCAAAAGCTTTGTAAAAATCCCCAAATAGGAATGATTATTCAAGCAGTTAGGAAACGGCTGCAGTTTCGTAAAAACTGTACCCTCTAAATATCACGGTAGAAATAATATATTGCCCTCAAACTATGCTTCAAGCTAAGTAACAAAAATACAAAACGTTACTTCAAAAAACTCCCAAAAAATCAAATCACAAATGCTACAAAATCCCAAAAACTGCCCTGAATTCGCACCCTGCCCCATTAATCCTTTCCCCACTTTCTCCTTATTTATCCCTTTCCACTCCGTAACTCATCATCATATCTTCCGGACATTTTCCCTCCTCAAGTGGAAACCTGAATGAACATTTTTACTATTTTTCTCATCGTCCTCGTAGACTTAGCGACCACACCCACACGAACATGTCCCTCTCTCTTTCGACAGACGTGACCACGACCAACAGGATTCACCAAAAATACTGTCCCATGTCGGATTAATCTTGTCTTTTCTGGTAAATAAAATACCCCAACAAGCAAACCAACCTTCTCGTAACAAAAATAATTTGAGCCACGGCTGCAGATTTGACGATGACGAAGACGAAGACGACGGCGATGGGAAAGATTAAAGATTACAGACCATTAACCATTACATTTATCCTTACCGACCGGACTACTACTCAATCTTTGTGATTTTTTTTTGTGCGGGAGAGAGAAAGTCGCCTCGTAAAGCTTTCTCTTTTTATTTCTCTCTCTTGCTCGCAATTGAATTGATGATGAACAGGGATGATAACAAGCAAAAAATGCGAGGCATCTTTTATTAAGCAGGGCAGTGGATGGAGCATGGCATGATTAATGATATTTCTATACGTATGTGGGTTGAGTGGTTTGGTTTGGTTTGGTTCGCATGGTTGGGCATCATTTAGTGGGTGGGGACATGAAACGGAGATATGCAAGAGTGACCGTGTTAAGTTTTTTTCAAGGAGGGGAGGAGGAGGAGAGATAAGGATGGGCAGTGTTTTTTTGATGTATTCATGATCTGGGGAATTTTGATTTTTTAATTTTTTTTCGAAAATCGATAAGTCTCGTGGTGGCCGGTGGGATTTGATTTTGAGACGATTTTTTTCTTAGAAAATGTAGGGCAGATTTTTACTTGTAGTTGGAAGAGGTCTGAATTTGATTTTTGGTTTTGATGGTGGTGTATAAGAAATAAAGGTTTGTCTCCATACTAGTATCGATGGTTCTATTTTTGAAAGCTCAGTGAGTGATTTTTAGTATTTGAGAGTCGTTATGAAGGTAAAAAAGTACTGGTCATGTAAGAGAGTAGGTGGACAGATATGTATAATAACTTTGCGTATATTTATGCTTCTTCATAATATGAAAACAGCATGATTTTAATATGCAAATATAGTTAAAATATCAAAACAGCGTGATCAAAAAGCTGCTGATTTATAGTTTGATCGAAGTTTTATTTTTGAAACAAAGTCACGTGATTCATAGTGTTCGAGATTATTACGAAAGTAAAAAGCTCGTAAACAGTTGGCGATCTGAATTTATAGTAGCTATTAATATATACTCTTTCAAAATATTAAAACGGCGTTAGACTATAGCTGCATATTTTTTTCTAAATGGTGATTTCTAAAATTTGCATTATTTCTTCTAGTTTGCAGACCATTTGATGTAACAAATTATTGATTAATAAATTAATGTTTTAGGTTTTTAATCAGCTGAAATATGGCATTATATTTTAATTATCATTGTACAAGGACTTATTAAGTAAATTTTTACCTGAACATTTGGGAAATATCGATTTAAAGCATATGGTAATTAGAAAATATGATTGTGCATGGTTAATTATCTTAAGAGCTTATGTATACCTTTTATGCCACAAGGTATATTTTACTGAATTGTGAAGTAAAAAAGACCAAGAATATCAATGGTATGTCAGAACATAATAAATTATCCTTATTTTATTACCATCTCTCTAAATAATGGTGAAATAATATACAACAAACCAAGTTCTAAAGTGTTATCCTGTCCTCGACACACACTCGCATATTTGCATCTTGAAGATTTGTGAGGGAGGATGTGATGATAGTAATAAAGCGATAAAAAATTAGAGACGACAAGACACCCCATTATCATCATCACAATACGCATATGGTGAAAGCAGGGTGAAAGTACTCATAACCGCAGCACCATAATTCCCGAATCCTTCCACGATATAAATCTAAGAGAAAAACATTACGAAAAAAAATTCTGTATAAAATTTTTCTCCAAGGTTTTCCCTCCATTCATAAAAGTGAGTGAAATTCTGGCCTGTTTGCCACCCCTAAAAAAAGTGGAGAGAAAGAGAGATAAAAGAGAAGAGGAGATCATTAAATATGTGCGAAATCTGTGCCTGTGCTTTTCTGCCTGCCCGCTGGTTTGATTCGACGTTGATTCCGATGTCCAACTGGGTTTTTGAGAGCTTGGATGGAGCCGAATTTTTATGACTTTTTCGCAGTCACTTCCATCCACCACCCACCCAGTTAAAGGACACGCTTAAAAATGGGGGGATGCAATATCCTCCGCTTTTATGAAAAATGCGACTTGTATTCATGCCAAGTTACATATATAGAGATAGTACAAAACGCATATTTGTTTGAGAAAAAGTACGCACCTGAAACAATATATTATCATTTCGACCGTGTAAAAATTTGCAAATCGGTGTATAAGTTTGCAAATTTTATAAAACAGTAATTTTTTTGCAACTTTAAATTAATAATAGAAAAACAACGACTGCTTACAAATACGTAATCATAAAAAAGTTAGAACAAATTCCACCCCAATCTGTAGTAATTTTCTAGTCCAATGGCAACTATTTAAAATAATGCAAATTGGTAACAAAACGTATGTATCAAAGTTCTAAAAAAAAATACTACAAATGTTACTACACAGTGGAAACACCCTCTCACAAGTTTACCACCACTGTTAAAAAATATCAGAAACTTTCCTTCCCCTTAACAAAAATTCAGTCCTCCAATTTTTAAGCGTGCCCAACCGAGTTAGTCATCCGCCATAAATCTCAATTCCACTTCACATCACATCGTGATCCCGTCTCTCCCCCTGCTTAAACAAACATTGCTTCATTTTATTTTATCTCGTAATCCAGAATCAACTACGACCGGATGCAGCTCTCCTGCATGTGTTTTGCTTTCACTCGAGACAAAGAAACTCCAACCAGATTATTATTCGCATCATGTTATACATTGCAAACACGCTGCGACCGGAACTAGTGTGACATTTGGCTTTCCTCCTCCTCCTCCGAAACCAAAATCGCCGTCAATCACTCATTTTACTCTGTCGTCCTTGTCCACGATATAAAGGTCACGATTCAATTTCAGAATTTCAGATTTATCGAACTTTATTTACATAGATTGACAGATGCACATCAGATTTGCATATTCGTCTCAAATCACCCCGTCAAAGATCAAACCAACAACAAACAAGGGTACGTGATGCAGGCTTTACGAGCCTGAGACCACTAATGGTTTCAATTACTCATGTCAGAAACATCTTACTTACTTTACAAATATAGTGCTTTTGTTGTTTTGGGAAACAAAACAAGTGAAATTTTCATCCCGCAGCAAAATAGCTTTACCCATTCATTTGGAACAAGGAGAGAGAGAAAGAAAGTAAAACGGGGACGTGGAGCTGGTTTTGTTTGGAGTGGATTCGCGAATTCACAGGGAAATTGAGTAAGGAGAAAGATGAAGATAATGACAACCCCATTAAACAAGTGGGGAAAAGTACAAAGTCAAAAGAGAAAGTAAATGGAGGAACGAAACGGCTGAATTAATCATTTCGCTTTCAGTCAGAGTTTCCAGGACAGATCAGAATCTCCATTTCCATAAAATTGGGGAGAAAGTAGATGTTGTAACAAGGCTGTAAAATTCAGCTTAGCCACCCACGTAAAAGGATTTATCATGGATAAGGAAAAAAATTGGGGAAAAAGTGCAACAGACATTTTGCGAAATATTTGGCGATTTGATTCAGATTTGATTTTGTAGTTGTGTGTCAAAAGAGAAATATTATAGGCAAAAAACTGGGTAAAAAGTGCAGCAAATATTTTACCAAATATTTGGCAATTTGATTTTGTGGTTGTGTAGAAATATTTTGGGAATGAGAGAGAGAGATGTGAAAATGATGGATATTTAACAACATTCATCCATCAAGAGGAGAGTGTTAGAGCGAAATTAAATTACTTAAATTGATGGAAATAAATGATGAGTTTTGAGAAAAATAAATTTTGTTGGCAGGGAAGAATTGAGTTTGAGGGCTGGCTGGATGGTCACAATTAGTGCTTTTTGTTTAGTGGGTGAAAGTAGTGTGGTTAGAGAGGGCTTTCCCCCAAACACGTGGAGGAAGTTTTATCAAAGTTTTTATGTATTTAGTGCAGTCTGTGTTTCTATAAGGGTAAAATTTCGCTTAAAAGTTTAAACATTAAAAATATGGCGAGTTTAAGCGACGTTAATAACTAAAGAAGGAAAACTATAGAAGGTATAAATGCACCCAAAATTTAGATGCTTGATGGCAGAAACCCGGATCAATTTTGTCATTCGATTAAAAAATCACATTTACAGTCCAATGCATACAATTTTATATAAAAATATATAATTTTAAAAAATCTGTGTAGTTTGGCTTCATATTTTTCCATTAGCACATTTGCATATTAAAAAATATGTGTATGTACAAGGCTCATCTATAACCCTCACTAATTTCAATCGATCTTACTAAAAAAAATAGTACTCATCATGCAACCATCCTTTCACTCGTCGTAGATACATAATTTATATGAAAACTTTCAAAATTAAAATTCCTAAAATTTCCATTTCACTACCCTTCCACGACTCATCAAAGAATTTTAATGAACCACTTTTCGTTTCGAGCATCCACTCGTGTAATAAATGACTAGTGTACAGTATACAAATGAGAAACATGGCTTCCTGCCCGTTTTTGCCCGTGTCAATTAAATTTTAACCCAGTATTCGAACTCTAGCACTCACTCATCCCTCTGTTATTACTATTCGTTAAGGGAATTCTTGATGTGAATGGATGGCTTCTGTCGTTTGTTATTAACGTTTGCATGTGGTTTTATTTATACGGAAAACAATTTCCACGACACGTGGCGACGTGTTAGGTCACCCAACTTGGCGACGAGGGTGAGTGAAAGTTGTCACGTTGCCTGGTAGGCAGGACAGAAAGGTCGACCGTCGACGTATATACAGAGAAAAAGCCACCCACTCACGTATCGCTCATCGCAACAAGGCAATCTCTCTACGTCAGAAGGAAACCAGTGTTCGGTTTTTCGGAAACTTTCAGATTTTTGAATTTTGTCAAGTGATGATAAGAGAATCTGATTTTATTTGGAAGTATTTAATAATTTTGATATTTTTGTTAATGGTGTTAAATGTATGATTTTTTTGCACAAAAAAATCATATTTTTACCTTATCGTTTTCAACGCTGAAAGAAGATTCGATCCTTAAATTCTTACAATTAATTAGGTACTTTATTTATTTAATTGCCGACTACTGGCTCGGTAAATCCCCCAAATCTCATGTGACCTATCTCACAAACTTAAAAATATCATGTTGGGACAGGCCACGTGACGTTCGGCAAGGGATGGTTGACCTGTATTTATCAAAAGATAAATTATAATATTTTACGAGTGGCGTCTAACTGTTAGAATTTTTTAATTTAGAAATTTCTTTGTTACAATTCATGTTTCTTTTTGGACATCGTCATTGAGCCCTAAGTCATCTAATTTTATTTTGTACTTTATTTGTTAATTTTGATGTTATTGTTAATGGTGCTAAGGGTAGATGTTAAATGTAATGATATGCAGGCATGTATTTTTATCATGATTTTGTGTGATATGAAGATTGAGAGCATTGCACTTTATGTAAGAGACAGTTTTCATAGAGTAAAGTGACCGGCTCATACGCATGTAAGAATATGATATATTTTATATGAAGGTTATTGTGAAGGTTAAGGTGACGTGGAAGTGCCACGACTACATAAAATCCAGTTTTAACCAGAATTAATGGTAGGCGTTTTTAGTTTACATTTAGCTTCATAGTTAACTTTAACAAAAAGTCCCGAAGTAGACTCACAAGGAGAAGCACCTCAAGTCAAGAGGTCTCCTCATAAAATTATTAATTTGTGCCAATTTTATAGAAATAAAAGCTTCACTGCAAGCAATAGTTAAATTAAATTGGAATTGTAGTTGTCAAATAAGTCTTCACATTCTTCAGCGACACATTTGTGAGTTCTATCGATAGTCTGGTAGATTTTCGTGATACTCAACAGTAGACATTTTTTAGCATGTTTTTACATACATTACAGATGCATAGGGAATACCAATCCTTGCATAAATTGCATTTTTGAACAGTAATTGAAAGCTCTTCGTGGGTTGAGAAATACCTGCTTTTAATGTGGGATAAAATATAATCTAAAACTTGTTTTTCGAGGTAAATGGTGATTCTAAAAAATTTTAAAAAGGTTTTAAATACTTTCACAATTTTTCTAAACTCAAAAACCTCAATTGACCACAAAGTACCGAAAATTCGGACCAAACCAACAACCAACTTCCCTCCACAGAACATTTTCCGGGAAAAAGTCCTCAATTAAAACTACCCATTTTCCCCGAAACACTGGGAAAGTTGAAATAATAAAAGTTTTCCATGAGACGATTTTCATTACATGCAACACAACACACACCTGTCCTGTCCTGTTTTTCTCAGTCAGTTAAACCAAACCACACTACTTTCTCTCCCGACAACTTATTTCCATAAAGAGTGCGCTCCGAGAATAGGTAAAAAGGCCCTCATTCAATACGTGATTATTTTGATGCCTTATTTTTTCCCAGTACTTAGTGTTTCTTGGGTCGTTACGTAAAGCGGATTTTACCTCTTCACATTAAATTAATGCCTCGTGTTTCACCTGCAGGGTGAAGAATGCTATTTACTAAATAGGCCACGTTTTAATAGCCCTTTCATTTCATGATTCCACTCATGAAGGGAGAACAACACTTAAGATAAAAGAGAAAGTGAAAGAGAAAACGAGAGAGCTTTCGCTAAACTGGAGAGAAAAGAGAGAGAGAATTAAGGGCATCCTACTTATAAGTACTTACTCATCATCATCATCAGCCCGGCTGCCTAAAATCCTGATTTGGACACATACATGATGATAAGACGCGATGTGATAGTGGGTGGGAGAGAGTGAAGGGGGTAAGTGATAAGTTGGGAATGGCAGGGGAGTAAGTGGGGGAAAAATTAGGGTGAAGTAGGATTCAAAAATAGACTAAAATTTAAGTTTATTAGTAGAAATTTGGTAAAATTGTGAAATATGACCCGGGTGAAAATTTCATGTATTTTTATGCATAATTTGTTTGCATAATTATGCCCGAATTAAAGCAAGAATTTGCTGGTTTTTATGCAAAAAAGTTTATGCACAATATTTTATTCCATTTGGTTATGTCGAATTAGTTATGCATACTAATTTGTTTCGGTTGCAATGTACATAATTTTTTATGTCGAAATCTTTGGTACGACAATTGGCTGGTTTTTATGCATAAAGAATTATGACGAAATATTTTGTTATATCTTTGATTGTAATCTTTATTCAGCGAATTTATTGTTGGGTAATATACAACAATAATCATTAGAATTTTTACTGATTGTTACCATCCCGTGCCTTCGCCTTCTCCTCCCTGAGGAATTCGGACAATGTCTTCCGCAGCTCGTTTTTTAGGGTCCTCTTGCTTTTATGAAGACCTTGTCAGCAGTTGGGTTACCCGTGTCCGGCGCTTCACCAAAGCCTTCGTCTTTCAGTATGAAATCTGCAATATAAAATTATTTGCAAACGGATCGAATTTTCAATCATGTATTTTAATCAATTTTGTGGACATACTTATTACGGCATCTCTGCGAACACTATCAATTTCCGGGAGCGTCTCCCGTCCGCGATTAGCATTGGATTGCTTCCCAAACAATGAGTGGTTGGATAGCTCCTCAGCAGAGAATAGCTGTCTAAAAAGATTTCTTGCAAGTATCGTAGGTTTTGGTGACATCACTCTCATAGACGCCAGCACAGAAGACTCGATCCTTACACCTGATCCATCGAAAAGCTCGATGTTCTGTATATATTTATAAAAATAAGGAGGATAATATATTTATACAAGCTTATTTAGAGATCTAGAATGATAAAACATCGCTTACATTATCACTTTGATCAAATTTGCGCTTCAATTCTCTGTATTTCTGCTTCAGCCGTTTGTGCTTCTCCTTCAAGGACTGGTACTTTTCTGTTGCAAATTATGTTGCAAATATTAAAAATAATAAAAACGTTTAAGTTATGACTAAATCACCCTCGAAGTTTGTCGTTCCTTCGCCCAAGTTCCGACCTTCTTCCTCGTCAACGATACTAGGTGTTTGTACGAATTTGTGTCAGGATTTAGGTCAATAATTTGGTCCGATTCTAGAGAGTCAAGAACGTCTTGGATGGCATCTGCTCGTTCTCGACCGGCTACTAATCGGGCTTGCTTCCCTAAGGAAGAAATAGACACTTAATTAAGGTTCAATGGTGATTAGAAACTCAAGTGCAAGACGTGTTACCCTTTTTCTTCACGGGCATTTCAAGAATTTCATGACTTCGCTTATTTGTCGAAATGTCTCCAACTTTTGTTGTTTCGCCGTAGAAGTCTGCCCGTTCCCAGAGATGCTTTTCATCGTCCCCTATGATTAATTAAATGAATCGGTGTAATGAATGATTTCATTTGACACGATAATTAAAGTTGTACAATAAATTGATAAAACTCACCTGTTTCCAAAATTACGGCAGGGAAAATTTTACCTTTTTTCCAAATTATACGCACAATTTGGTTTATTAGAGACTTCGCATTTTGCCGAATAGCTCCGTCCTCAATACTTTCCGCCGGAACTACCGAATATTCTTTTGGAACTTTTTGTGACACCCACTCTACCAATAGGAAGGTCATTTTTAATTTCGACAGAAATTTGAAGTTATCTGTTAGTTAATTTTGGCAACTCAAAAAAATAGACGGAGTGAAGGAGCCAGCTAAATAAGAACACGATGTTGTGGCTTGGGTATACCGCGCTGTCGTCATTCCACACTTACCCCGTTCACGGAAGAAATATTCAAAATTTGCTTTATTGAAAACAAATATGCTGAAATGTCAAGCAGAAAATCTTACAAAAAATATTTCTCGTGCTCGGGAAGTGCAGCCTTATCAAATATTCCTCAACGAACAAGACACAGGAAGAGGACTGCTAGGGTACTTAATTTTTCAATGAATAACTGTAAATACAATTTCTTCAATTTGTAAAATATTTTCATTTTTACAGGCTTATTTGAATACTGTACGGGAAAACAATAGCCCTCCTGAATTTGAAATTCCACCGGAGGTGGACTTTGGAAACGAGTCGTCTGACACAAATGAGGATGACTCCGATTCCAGTGATTTATTCAGCGAACATGAAGTGAGCTTTAATTTACAATTAGAAAGTTTTCTTTTATTATAATATGCTGGCATGCAAATAATTATTACTTGCAGGTCGAAGTTGAAGAACTGTACACAGGAGCACGAATATCTCGGAAAGAAAGCAATCTCTTAATTCTGGGTTACTCAATTCGACATAAAATTACCAAAACAGCACTGTCAGACTTGCTAAACTTAATCAATTTCCATGTTCCTCATGGCGTTACTATTCCAACGTCCACATATTTATTTGATAAAGAGGTCGGAGGAGATTACAGCCGAATTCAAAAGGTAGCTTACTGCAAAGACTGCAAAGTTGAAATAAAGGAGGACGATTCTAAATGTGGCAAATGTCAAGTTCCGACTACTTTCTCGACGTGTTTGACAAGGGGTAACTTTTTCGTTTCCTTTGACATCAAAAAGTCCCTACAAGGTTTACTACAAATTCAAGCCATACAGAAATCTTTGGCAGAAAATTTGACTAGAAGACAGATGGGTGCGGTGTCCGAAATACGAGATATCATAGATGGCGATATGTACCACGGGCTCGGTTTGAAGGACAACGACATAAGTTGCAGCATCAATACGGATGGCGTCTCCATATTCAATAGCTCAAAATACAGCATTTGGCCTCTACTAATATCCATTAACGAGCTGGGTTATCAACTGCGAAGAAAATACACAATACTTGCTGGTTTGTGGTTTGGAGATGAAAAACCAAATTTCGATATTTTTCTTGCACCCTTTATCCAACAAGCAATCGAATTATCAAGAAATGGCGTAAATTGGATGTTCAAAGATGTGAAAAAATACAGTCGTGTATACTTTCCCTTACTGGCAGCCGATTCGGTAGCTCGGTGTCAACTGCAAGGAATCAATCAATTCAACGGGGAACATAGCTGCCCATGGTGTCTTGCTCGGGGGGAGTCCTTATCACTGTGACAAGGACGTCACAAGTGGGTATTCATCCCATCAAATAACCACGTCAAAAGAAGTCACCCAGAATTCTGCCGACACTAGTCAGAATTCCGGGACTCACTTATGGATGGAGAACGTACCACATCTAATTATGGAATTAAAACAGCATCGAAATTACTGCTCGTGCCAAAATTTGACATCGTTTGGGGATTCGTCTTCGATTACATGCACACAGTTTTATTGGGAGTTGTCAGATCGTTCACATACGCTTGGATGGATTCTAAAAATCATCTGGAACCATTCTATATTGGCAACAAGTATACAGAAGTAAATAATATGATCTTGTCCCTAAAATTTCCCCAAAACTGTAGAAGGCATCTTCGGGAGACAAGTGAAATGAAATATTGGAAAGCAAGTGAGTGGAAATTATGGATGCTAACGGCTACCTATTTATTGAAAGGAATCCTGCCAAGTTGTTATCTCAAACATTTTTCAAAACTGGTGAACGCAGTATATCTTCTTTGCCAAGATATTGTGACCGATACCGAAATACCTAAGAAGTTGCTCAAAAAATTTTGCTTTTCGATCCCTGATTTGTATGGCGACCGATTTTGCTCGTTTAATGCCCATTTGTTGCTTCATGCAGCGGAATGTGTACAAAATTGGGGTCCGCTTTGGAGTTACTCGCTGTTTCAATTTGAAAACTTCAACGGTGTTCTGACTAATAGTTTCTGCGGAACAAGACAAGTCGGAATGCAAATCGTGAAACGAATAGTGGTTACTCAGCGTTTGCTCTCGACGGCTGAATGTAGCTTTAGAAATTCGGAAGCAAAATCGCTTCACTTGTCGTTCACAGAAAATATCAAGCATTTCAAGAAGTCATTCACCGCTGGTTGTTGCACTGTGTTTGGGACTGGAAAATTGTATATCTTTAGTAATAATGAAAGAAATAAAATGTCGCGATTGGGATATTTAGAAACACAAGGAATTTCGTATAGCTCATGTTTAATAGCAGAAAAGTATTTTAACACGGCTCAAAGGGATACCAAAAAAGGGGTTAATTCAGTAATTCGAAGTGGTGACCAGTTTTTTGTTATATATAAGATAATATTACTTAGTGAATGTATACACCCATTAATGTTTTTGAAGAAGTGCAGCACAATACCCTCGAAGCTATCACTGGATTCTTTTCAAGTTCAGGCCGTGAGCAACAATCTTAGAATATTGCCAATGGATAAAATTGATCTCTGGAAATTTATATGCTTGTATGATGTTGGTGGTGAACTACGCTCGTTAACACGAATGATGAATAATGTAGAGTTGGAATAAAGTAGAACCTTGTAGAAAAAATAATGTTTTTCGACACAATTGTTTAGCATTAAGAATTATGGCAAAAATTTTACTCATAAAAGGGGAACAAATTTATGCATATTTTTTTGGGCTTATATGCCATGCATAAAACGTCATGGACCTCTATGCATATTTTTTTCGACAAAGCCGCCTACCTGCTTTCTGCATAAACCGCCAGACAATTTTATTCGTAAAATATTAAGCATAATGGTTTTGTCGAATTATGTACAATCTGCCACACACATTTTTACTCGGGGAATTTCATTGGTTTTAGCTTAGGATAAAAAGATTAAAGATTTTAAAAAAAAGTTATGAAATATTGGTGAAAGGTTTATCAAACGAGAAAATTTTATTAAATTAGATAAAAATGAAAGGATTTGATGCAGAATATTTTATAAAATTTTAAGAAGTTCAACCAACATACAAGATCAAGTAAATTCAATCAATTGAATAATTTATAAGCCAGAATTTATTTTTGTCATAAAACAAGCAAAAAATTATATTTAATTCCAGATGTTTTGGCGTGTCTATCCCATTTTCGTAATGTCTTTAATACGGAAAATATGGTAGACTTATAACTGATTGAGTAATTGTTTTAAAAATCACTTCGTAATAAATTTGAATAATTGAAAAGTCCGCAAAAAAATGTTCAAAATTGTATTTTTCATTAATTTTTCCCCTTTGTTGCACAAGGCCCTTCCTATTTCCGCCCCTGCCACAGCCTTCTCCTCGAACCCACACCACGCCACACTTAATACGAGCACTCATCTCCTGTCTCTATTTTCACAGAATGAGAGATAAAACTAAAAGGACAAAACTTTTCTCAAAGTACAACACAAAACAACAAAACGTACTCTGGTCTGGTCTCTCTGGAAGGGACAGATTGCAAAATAGGAAAGTGGAAGAAAGTGACAATTTCTTTCGCCTCGCCTCAACCAATATCCGCTCTGTTACCTTTCTTTCTCTCTCCCACTTTTACAACTTTTCGTCATAAATCCAAATTTTGAGTTGAAAATAAACACGGAAGTGACAGGGAGAAAGTTGAATTGAATTTTTGCAAGGTTGGACAGCACTAAAACTAAGTTGACGGAATTATCTATGTATCATGGACTGCGTAGGAGTTGCCAAGTTGGTAACGATTTATTTCTGAATGGTAACAATAATTTTTGAGAAAATTCACATTTTCTTGCAAAAATTTCCAACAACAAATTTGACTTAAGAGACATTTTTTCGGAACTCATGGATGTAAATTTATCTGATGGTCACAAGCTTTCGGAAAATACTTTTTCCTTCATAAGACGAATTTGACACTTTCAAAATTCGAATACCGCCCCCTAGCAAATTTCGATACAATTTCGCTCCAGAAATATCTAAACACTGATGTAATTTTCACGTAATTAAATATCTGCTCATTCGAAAAAAAGAAAATCGTGGAAGCCTGCTATTCCATGACATTCACATTTTTCACTCGGAGAATTCCACCACCGCCACTTTCTCCACACCTGTCCACACACCGATTTTTTCCACTTTGGTATTCACCTCCACAGCTACAAAAAACCCACCCCATTCATCAGCCTATTGAAGCCAAGAACCGTTCAACTATATAGTCGACTGGTTTTGGTCACTCGAGTGGAACAAGATTTACCGAGACCGCAGAAAGGTCCCCCGATCAGTATAGAAGGACATGACACGTCGACACAAATCTTGTACATGACGACGAGACCATGCCATCATCGGCTCACAATCTGGTCTGTAATTCGTTAGTTATATATGCACTCTTAAAAAAAAGAGGGGATACGATTTTCCGGAAATTTTGGTTTCAAGATCAATCAATCAACAGTAAAGTTAACAATAAGTAAGAAGTGAGAATATATTATAGTTTTGCTACTAGATATTCATTGCGAAGATAGGACATTCATTCTTTTTGAAAATACCTGGGTTTTATGAATCCTGTAGTTTTATTTAATCAAGCAAATTATTGACACATGGGACAAAGTTAATGTGCAATTTTGTATGTTTTTAATATATAGTTGTAATTTGTTCCAAAATTCAGCTAGTTAATTAAAATACTTTAATAACAATAGTACGGAATTTAAAAATTGGGAGAATAATAATTATAGTCCCAATTTTTAAAATAATTATAATTATTAGAATTGGCAATCCCTTAATTATTACCCAACTATCGAAACCCAATCTATAAATTTTATTTAACTCTGTTTTTGATAATAAAAATTATTTCAGCTTGTAAACTATACAACTATCATTTCTACAAATTATAAATCTATAAACGAATTAATTTTATTTACAAAACCAAAATCAAAGTACTAATAATGTAAATTAAGGTAAAGTTTACTACTTTTGATATTAAAATATATAACCATAAACCCAAACTAGCAATTACAGTGATGTCTAAAAATCTGCCACCAATTTCTAAGTGTGTCCCGTCTACGCCATCCATGAAGAGAAAGTTCTGACCTAATTTAATCAACACCTTTCACTTTCACTGACCAAACAACTACGTAACTAATCGAATCTGTGCCCCCGCTAACACTTAAAAATTTTCCCTTTTACGTAACAACCAAACTCACGGATGAGATATAACGAGATGGATTTCATACTTTGAAATTGATTCTAATTTTTACACCCTTGACTACTTGCCACTTGATCAACTAATCCCGTCTAATGAGCACTACTCAACTTTTCGCTGTGCAAATATGTGATCTAGTTAAAATTATGCTTCATTGCACAAAACCGTATGTACCTAACCAAACTCGCTAAAGTGTGCATGCAGCCAACCAACCAAGCATCAGATACCGGCTGAGCAGTGGCCGCGGAAGCTATGGGGACATTAACATTGCAGCGGGGGGCATACCTGTTCAAAAATTTAGTTTTCATTCAAAACTCAGTCATTGAAGATTTTCATTTACATTCAGTCATTATCGTTCAAATTGATAACATTTCACTTCATCGGACTTCATTTCTTACTGCGCCCCACGTATTAAGTATTTGGAGAAAAATGAATAAGTGAAGAATTCTTCATTCACAGTCATTCATCTGAAATTCATCTGAAATCCTTCAGTCATTTTCATTCAAACGACAGGAGATTCAGTTGCATTCATTATCAGAATCAGTCAAATGAATGAAAGTGAACAGGTATATGGATACGGAAGGGAGGGGTTTATATGACATGGGCAGATGATGGGGACATTACCCTTCTGTCCCCACGGTTCCGCCGTCACTGCCGTCCGTAACAAAAGCAATCAAATAATGAATGCCCGAAAACCGCAATAGTAGACTCTTGGGAGACTGGTGAAAGCAGACTTTCTCTCCACTACCGCCGCTCGTTAACTAGCTATTTACTCGCAAAATACTGCGGCAGTAGTGAAGGCAAAGAAAATGGGTATGCATTTTCCTGCCCATCGTGACAATGAGTATTATCTATATTATTATCACCCCTTTTTGTTGACCTGACCCGACGCCCTTCGCTTTTGGCTCAAGGTTGGGTCGCTCTCTCTCTCGACGGATTTTATTTTATTGTTGCGCGAAATTGGATTGGATTCTGAAACTTGGGACGAGGACGACGAGGTCTTAATTTATACGAGCGAGTAAAAGTAAAATCATGTCGATATAAAATGGATGAAATGAAGTCCCCCTTGAATTAAACCACTTTTATTATTGTTTTCCTCCATCTTGGAACATTCATTGTTTATTGAAAATAATAAATGATTCAGTTACGTACGTACGTAAGAGGAAGGAAGGAGAAGAAGGAGGAAGTGGAGAGAGAGATGCATGCAAAGGTGGATGGATTGGTGGGGATGAAAATAAGCCGAGTTTTACGAGGACGAAAGTGATTTAATTGGAGAGGCAAATTGTATTAATGAAATTTAAGTTGGGAAATAAAAATGAGATGAAAGGGAAGTGGATTTTAGTGGATTGCAATAAAATTAGTTGTGTTATATGAAACTTAACGCAACTCGATACACGGGAAACTCCACTGAATTCAATAAGAGAAACTCAGCTCACAATGAAGGTCTCCCAGTCTGCAATTTTTACCAAATTACAAATAGTGTTAATCGATCACAAACTTGATTAATATGAAATTTGCAAAGACACAATCTGCCAATGCGCAGGGTGGGCAGAGATATTTGTACCCGAAGAGGAGAAAACATGGTCTAAAGTTGACTAACCTTACATTTTACAAATTTACGGTGCGATTTCTCATCTTCGGATGCAAATTTATCTGCCAAACCTGAGTTTTGGCAAATCGTGCCTTTTGCAAAATTCATAATGATCAAATTTCTGATCGATGGACACTAATTTAGTAAAAATCTGAGAACATACGCTGGGTTACCCCCACTGTTAGAGTTAACTCAACTCAACTCAGGCAAAACTACTCAACTCAACTTATGTATAGGAAATTAAACTAAGGAACTCAACAAAATTCCATGTAAAACGCAACTTCCTCCCGAGCAAAAGTAACTTTTGTTCAGCTCAACCTCACTTACAGCACTAGCCCTTCCCTATCCAAGTCTACCCATTCGTTTTAAGGGTGAAAAGTAACCACCACCACCACCACGACCTCCTCTCCTCTCTAAACAACAAACATTATTATGCCAGAACACCTCCTGAACACGGGATGAAATGAAAATGAAACAAAGGAGAGTGAACAAACGCGGAGAAAGATTTCACTCCTGAATTGTGCAGTGGTGATTTATACTGCGCCCACTTTCTCCATCTTATTATTTTGAGAGGCTCGCTATCTGCTGCTTCTTTCACCCCGTCAAATTCAAGCCTTTCTTCTTCTTCTTCGGAACAAATTTTATTGTATGAGACGCATTTCCACCACCACCACTCGACTTACGTTTTTGCGAATAGTGCTTCTGCTGCGGTGGTGTTAAATAAACAAATGGGATGGGAAGAGAGAAAGCGGCGAAAGTGAGTGAGGGGAGTTTAGTGGATTTAAACCACATTTAAATTTTATTTATTAGATTAGATTAACTATCTGTGGGAGCAGGACTGTTGGTTGGCTGACGAGGATCTTCTTGGCAATGTTGAGACAAGGGAAAAATAATACCGACACCGACAACACTTTAGGAGAGAAATGGGCAAAGAAAGTATTTAGAGGAAAGGAGAGGAAAGGGGTGGGAATTTATTTAAGTGGTTTGACAACTATGTAAGAGGGGAAGAGGAGAGAATTGGAGGAAATTCATGGTTTGAAAAATATGTACCTAGAATTTATGAATTTTTAGGTAATTTAATTAACTGGATAGGTTTGTGTAGTAGAGTACCTAGATATTGTAATTTGGAACGATTTTAGTAAATATTCGCTATAGTTCGTTAAAAATTTTAGGGTTTACCATGATAATTAAGATGAATTTTAAAATATTACCATTCAATCCAAATTAACACACAAATTATATTAATTTAAGCCATATGACCCCTAAAAATATGATAAGTCCTTACAATGGAGGTCTCCGAACGTATTCTAACAGATTCTTATTAAATTAGTTTCAATCCTTCGCAAATTTAATAAATATTAAAGTTGAAAAGGCAGCATCTGCCAATGGGCAAGTTTCGCGGAGACATTTGCATCCTAAGAGGAGAAAACGCGACCTAATGTTGACAAATTTTTCACAATTCAAATTTATTTTCTCCTCTTCGGACAGAAATTGCCATTTGCAAATTCCACACCAATTAAATTTGTGATCTATTGACACTAATTTAATAAAAATCTTTGAGTATACGTTGGTGGACCTACATTGTTAGATACCCTCCAAAGAATGTATTAGGTAAAGTGAAAGTCAAATTCATTCCACGCCGAGAAATTCCAAGAGCCAAAAAAATCACCCCGTAAATTTGGCAAGTTGCTAATTCAGCCGCATTTTTATATTCACATTTCTCTCTCCCATTCCACCAATGAATTTCCATGTCACTTTCCTTCTTTCTCTCTCTCTCCGATAAACAAAATGTGGTTTGGTGGAGCGAAAGAGTCAACTTATTTCTATCGCAAAAATATGGAAAACACTTTCACTCCTCGAGAATAAGAAACACGAATCTGGCATAGATCACAACTCTTACATTCTTCTTTATGTATGTATTTCCCCATTTTTTCCAGATGGACGAGGCAGCAGCTTTTTCCCGTCAAATTATAATGAAGTTGAGACGACGATGCTTTCTCCGCTTGAACGACTTTCTCCACTTCCACAGTTTTATCCCACTTGTTGTGTCGAGTGACATTTTTTTGCCAGTGCAAAATTGGCATTTTTCTGACAATTTATTTCTCATCAGAACAGAATAAATTAACAATTTTTGACTGCAAATCTCTCTCCTGTGTGGATTAGATTTAGAAAATTTTATCTGCATATTTCCTTCGCAATTTGTTTCGCATTGAAATTATTTTTCGTGCTGTGAGAAGAGTGAAGAACAAAATTGCTTGGCATGCGAATACCAAATTGAATCGAATCATGGTGTTCATTTTACTCTGGGTGGGCCTCCCTCAAGGACGTGGATGTGGACGTGCATGCTTGGGTGGATGAACGGAATCCAAGTTTTTCAATTTTTTTCGAATAAAATAAATGAGTTTTTTTCCAGGGAGGAGAAGGTACAAGTAATGAAGGTAGGTAGGTGGGCATCTGTGTCGGAGGGAGGTTTGTACATATATTGGATACATACATGAAGTTATCTATGCACATTTTGTAAGAATGTGGAATTTTTAGTGGGTTAGGATGATGCATGAAATGGGAGAAAGTGTGAGTTTCTGTACTTTCTCCCAGGTTGAGTGAAAATTAGCTAATCGGAGATTTGACCGTGATTGTGGCGATTTTTCAAAATTACATTTCAGGAAATGTGTAAAGTAGGCGGTAAATAAATATTTTGAGTAAAAAAAATGGAGGAGATTTAACGCCTTTAATAAATGATAAAATTGACTTAATTAAATGAAATGAATTAGGTTCGCTAGAATCAAAATCCAATAAAAAAAGTAGATTTTACGATAATAATTGAAATAATTAGATGTAAAGAATCAATTTTATACAAAACTGTCGTACACAAAAATTTTAGAATTATGAAGTATTTAATTGCACCCTAAATTTCACAGTAAATGGACAACACGCAATTTTAATTCAAACCTCTAAATTCTACGCAGTTACAAAAGTTTTCATGAAAACTTTCAATGTAACGGAAACCCTGGATCTTCTAAACTTTGACTCAATTTCTCCCAAATATTTCCCCATCCTCCTTCTTATTCAATCTCTCCCAAATTTCGCCCAACTTATGGATATACTTTCTCCATAAAGAAAATCCCCATTATTTTACCTACAACAAATTTCTCATCATAATAACGCCCAAATTATTTGCTATCTACTCACTCACTCACTCATGTAAAAAAAATTGATCCACTAAACTATAAAAAATAAATTGGACTCACGTGATTTTGCAGAAAGTAAGTTGCGAAATGAGGAACGTGGAGAGGATCAGATTTCTCAGCGTCATATTTCCCATCTTTCCAGGATTTTCCTTCCTTCGCGTGAAAAATATCAAGTCAACCGTTGGATAATATTCGTTCACAAAATAGTTGAGAAATTCACTTATAATATTTTTCCCACCCAACTTGAATAATATATAGTTTACATAAATGAGTTGTTGATTATCGCACTTTTTGAGGAGTAAAAGTTTTCCGAATTTCAATACAAATGTCAGATACAGATTATTCTGTTGGTTGGGGAGACGGCTTTTCGTTGGAGTTTTCCGGCCTGGACAGTCTACACAGAGAGAAAGTAGAGTGAAAGTTAAGTAAATTAGTGTTGACGAGGAAAGTTGCAAATGTAAATGTGTGACGACGAGGAAAGCATTTCAGTGACGACGGAGTTTCGACTTTACTTTGGTTGGTGGGGGTCGTGCTCATTTTGAATTTTGAAAGTGTGATCTATATCTGAGTTTGTTATATTTGTGTGACCGGCTGAGTGAAAGTGTGGCCTGGGGAGAAAGTGCGGAGCTGGATTTTAGTGGGGAGGTGAAAGTAGTAAAAAGTGGGGGTTAGCTGGCATTGTATGGAGAAGTTGTGCTAAGGAGAGAAGTTTATTTAGTGGTGGGCTGTGATAATAAGTAAATGCACTTTTGGTGCAAGATTTTGCTGCAGAGGGGAATAAAATGATGGTGACCTTCCTTACTTCGTGACAAAGTGCAGGATAATATTGTTAAATAAATATGTAGACGGTCTACTAGTGTGTGCGGTAGTAAAGTGGTCACCAGTTTGGTAGAATATTGTTACCGCACAGTGGTAATGGTTCTTAAAAGAGTGGTTTTTATTCCTTTATATTAGAAATTAAGCACGAAGAATTAGCAAATCTGTTGAACAATGTGTTTCTTGACAATTTTACTTTTTTAATGGAAAGGATAATCCACAATTCGTAAAAGATTGAGTTTTAGATACGCGACTTTGATTTGTTGATTTTTATAATGACAAATCTAACGTTACAACTAATGCATCTAACGTTATAAAATTTTTGAAAAAAATTATTTCGAAATAAAACTAATAAAAAAATAAGTATTACAAACTATTTATTTCGAAATAAAACTAATAAAAAAATAAGTATTACAAACTATTTATTTCGAAATAAAACTAATAAAAAAATAAGTATTACAAACTATTTATTTCGAAATAAAACTAATAAAAAAATAAGTATTACAAACTATTTATTTCGAAATAAAACTAATAAAAAAATAAGTATTACAAACTAAGGAGCTCCTAATCTGGCTATTCAATTTACAATAATTAACTACGAGTATCTTTCTTAAATGACATGAAAACTATACAAATTATGTAAAAATCGGTCTAACCCAAGCGAATTAATGCTTCTCTATAAAATGTATGCAAAAATATGTATCTCTTAAATACACACTTCGGTTTAACCTGACTTATAATTCAGTGAAATTGTACATATTTATTTTTGTACAATTATTTATTTTAAGATTAGTGATTTGTTTGATGGCATCCTCGCAAAATGCGTAAATTTCCTAACATTTTAATAACCTGACTGACACAATATATCGAATTATTTGGGCTAAAAGTAGACTTAATCTGATCCAATGTTACAGATAAACAGATAACCAAGTTGTCTGTATATTATCAATTTTACTCGACCGGACAGACATTTAGTGCATTTAGTGGCGAATTGTAACCTACTTTTGCCTTAATTGACTTACAACTTGACTCGGCTTCTCTCTCTCGTAATTTTGTTGTTCTTGTCGTGCAACTAGTCCTTTATGTAGACGTGATTGTTCTTGAAGAGGAAGTTGTTCGCTATGCTTGTATCCTATAATTATGGCAATTTCGTCCACTTTTATCCCTTAAACTTTGCGTATCCTCTACACACTTTTAAGCTGACAGGAACAAGACGCTCACGGGGATGAAGAATGAACGTGGCGAAACAACAACTTTGTATTTCTCTTAAAAGTATGTAACTTAACTTTTGCAACGTCTTAATTTTCACAGTTTTCCCTTGAAAAACTTTACCAAAGAAAGTGAAACAATTAATTTTAATGATAAATTTTAATGAGATTTTGTAATAAAATAAAGTCTCAAACTGCCTCAAGTAGAATATTCTTGGGGTTTAGGGTACGGATTATTTGATTTTGGTAAGAATGAGACTTGCCGATAACCCACCCAGCAGCCTGTTGGATAAGCAGTGGTAAAACCAGGGTGGATTTTTTCAAGGCTCAACTTTCTCAAAATTTCGAGTGAAACTGGGAATGAAATGATCTCTCTCAACGACGAGCATCCGACCAAGACTGATCTCATTTGAGGAAAGTTGGAACCGTTTTATACTCCGCGTCACTGCCAGAACACGCTGCAGTTGTGCTCACATTTTGGTAATCTCCAGATGCAATGTGGATTAAAGAAAGGACTTTTTTATAAATTCAAGTTCATCACTGCTACAAATTTATTTTCCAATATCAAATTGCATATTATAATACATAGTTAAGTGTGATGTATGTATATGTATAACATATCGTTCCTATAAATTCGTGTTTAATGCGACGGGCAACTAACTAAAATTGGAAACATTTAAAGAAAAAAGAACAATATAGGACAGAAATGAAGAGAAAATGGTGTTATCCTATGCACACAATAATTGGTCAATTTAATGCATTTCCTTCCAAATCAGTTTCTGCGAGCGCACTCGGGAACACAGGCGGTGGGCTGAGGTTGGCTCTCCGAATTAGAATCGGTATGGGCGACCCTGCCGTTTCTTTGGTGGGTGATGGTGATGGTGTACTAGAAACGGGAGGAGTTCGTGGCGGCGTAGTTGTCATCGTTCTAGGAAGGATGAAGTTTGGTGGTGGTGGTGGTGGCGAAGTTTTACTAGAAGGGAACCTTATTTTCACGGGAGATGACAAGCTTGGAGGCAGAGTTGTGATGATGTTTAGTGGTGGGGTTGATGGGGGTGGTTGTAGCACATTTGGTTTACTAGAGGGTTCGAAACTGTCCGTGATTTGGATTAGGTTAGGGTTTCCGATGGGTTGGAGGTATTGTAGGTCGAGGATGATTGAAGCATCAATAGTCGCGTTGATGGTGGGTTTGTGCACTTGCACGATGGTCGTGATGGAAGATGATGATGACGAGGAAGAAGTATCAATATCAGATTTGGGGTGATTATTTTTTTCGTCTAATTTTACATCATTATTGTCACCAGAAGGAGGAGGACATTCGATGGGAACACTTCCGGGAAGCTGGTCGATTTGATGTGTACCTTCGAACACGATTTCAAATCCTTTTTCGGCAAGAGCTTGAGCGTAGAGAACTGAAAAGAGAGAGAGGAAAAAAGATTGTCATTGTTTCATTGTTATTTAAAAATGGATGAGAAAGATTAACCCGCCGTCGTTACTCACCGGCATATTGGGGACAGACTTGGTAAAGTATTCCCGGATGACAGAAGGGAAATGGGGCACTTGGTTGAGGCGGAACGAAGTTGGGATCAATTTCAGCGGCTGCTTTCTCCTTCGCGATCCGTTTCCGTTTCGCCCGGTCTCGCTTTCTCTTGAGCTTTTTGAGCTTGAGTTTTTCCATTTCGATGATCGAAGGGGGTGGAGGAGAGCGCATCTCTTCTCCATCAGAGGATTCCGTGCCGTAACCGGGATTCACCCCATCAGCGAATTTGACACCTTTTCGAGTCTTTTTAGGCCCATCGATTATCTTATTTCTGTAAAATTAGTAGAAAGGAAATAAGTAATTAATCAAAATCAAGGCATCGTTAATTTTTTAGGTAAACATGACAAATTAATTACCTGAACCCGGCCGAAACCAAGATTCCCTTTCCTGCCTCAGGAAGTGGAAATATCACAGTGAATGACTTTTGTTCTTCTAATGGTATCTCATCCTCATCCGTGGGTGGAGACGGTTCCACTCCACCCACCTCCTCATTAGGAGGAGTAGTAACAAGGCCAAGAACATCTTTGACTTGGTCGGAAGAAGGGGGTGAAGATTTATCATCGTGTTGTTCCTCTTTCTTCTCACTTTCTGCTATAGCAGTGGTGGTGGTGGTAGCATCAGGACAATCTGCAGGCACGACGGAAGAGCTCAATTTCTCGGATTTCTCCTCTTCATCCACACTACTCGACGAGCCAGCACCACTTTCACCTTCTTCAACATGCATGCTTTCAACATCATTCTTCTTGATTTCACCGTCTTCTTGGCCTTGCACTTTATCCACTCCGCTCGTCCCCTCTGCATAATTGTTATTTGGCGATGAAGCCACGAGTTCCTGTGAAATGAGAAAATAAAATGTAATAAGCAATTCAATCAATTTACCAGGAACTACATACTTCGTTGTACAAGAATTGTGCACATTTTCCTAATAAACTCAACCAACCACCAACTGCTTGTCGCTTGCTTAAAACTTTGTGCAAATCTAATTTTTAAACAGTATGCAATTTCTTGAGCGAGGAAATGAAAAATGCCACCGAGTGGAAAAATAATGCGGAAAATATGCAATGTTGCAATGCGGATGGAAAAATTGTGCCATGAATTTTTACTCGTAAAATCCCAACATAATATGAAACCCAACTTTTCGTAATGAATATTCAGATAGTTTTATTCAAAACTATGTATGTAATTACATAGTAGAAATGTTTATGAATTAGATATTTTTTGTGCCCTGATATAATATTTTTTACACAAAAAGAGACACAGACCAAGAACAAGAATATCAAATAATGAAAACAAAATCTCTTCACAAAGTAAAGTACTACTAATCACATCATATCATCTTTGTCTACTACTAATATATATCACCCAAAAAAGGAGTCTAAATTTTTCGTCTAGTCTTTTAAATTAATTTAGTCGATTCATTATAAAATCTTGAATCCAGCGTATCTTCTGACCAGTAGTTAGTTTTAATCCATTTCTTTTTCTCAGTCCATCATCAATACCACAATTCAGTATTCAGTCAATCCTTTTGCAAGCTCACAGTCTCTCGAGCATTGAGTCTTTTGCGTTTGCCGGGTTATCATTACATGACCACCTCGACTTGATAACAACACCGCGACATGACAAAGTATGTTAAGTACCAAGACAAGCAGGTGGTGGTTGAGATTATCTAGTGTAATAATAATAATGTGACGGAGAGAACAACAACATGGTGATGAGATAGTAGTTTTAGTAGTAGTGGGAGCAATACCTTGGTAATTTTGTCGTCATTTTTCAAGTCCTCATTTCCAGTTTTTGTCTCCAGTGGTGTCGTTGTTTCCGTTATTATTTCCGGTTTTTCCTCAATAACGACCTAAACAAGTTAGAATAAATTACATTAAAGTGGGGCAAATTGATACATTTTTGCTTGTAAAACTTGTTAAACACACATTTTCACGATTGTCAAAAACGAAGCATTATGGTTAAAACTTGAAACAAAAACTGAAATTAGCACTTACACTTTTCTTGAGTTTCTTGGACTTTCGCTTCTTTTTGATTCGATGTTGAGGAGGTGGAGCAAGGGATTCTTCCGTTGGAGGAAGTGCTACAGGCATGGCGAATGGAACGACGGGGACTTTAATGATGACCACCCGTTTGGCAGCAACAGATCCCTGCAATTTATGGAGAAGGATAAGTAAGGTAAAGATTCACAAAATTATTAAAAGTTAGTCAAACAACGCAATGTTATCATCGTTGGAGGAATCAAGTACCATTTCATCTCCATTGTTAGAAGTGACCTCGACTCTGGCGTGGATGGTGAAGGAGCCGTTCGGAATGGCGGTGGGCATAACTTGGAGGACGTTTCCTTTCTGGAAATAAAATAACAAATCAGATCATGAATTATTATTAATCAGTTTCCCTTTTCAAATCATTTCAACCTTAATTATTCTCAAAATTAAATATTTTTACTACTCTTCATACCTGAACGATTTGACACTGCTGTCGCTGTTGGTGGATGGACAAGTTTGATGCCAACTCGGCGAGAGGGTTGACCGGCGCTGGGGCCTTGGCTTCTTTCCAATACGGGGGAAATATGGAAGCGGCTGGATCCACGATAGGAATTAGGTTTGACCTCTGACTACCACTTGGTTGAAATTGGCTGCCCTGATAATATGGACCCTGCAATAATAACATTGCAACATATCAAAAATCATGCATGTCAAAGATCATAACTTACTTGGGCAAACTACACAATAATAAATAAAATAATTAATTGCAAATTATTTACTTTACTCACGTGTGGACTAAAAGCCGGAGCCAACGGGATCTTAGGACGGTCCATTTTGATTCCCATTTCCCTCTCGAGCCTTTCGTCTAGCGAGAGTCGTCTCGGCGGTGAACTGTCCCCATAAGAGGAAGTACCACCAAGTCCATCCCCAAGTCCAGAGAGATCATAGTCTAGCGGCACGTGACCCTCTCCTCCTTGACCGGCCGCCATGGGTGGCGGCGGAAACGGCATAGGATACTGGAACATGGGCGGGAATGATTTCCCAACTTCGACGAAATGATGACTTTCATTTGCAGGAAATTGTGGCATTATGAGACCCATCTGGTTGTTAGCGGCCAACTCGGCGTCACTAATTGTAGAGTCGGCAACATTGGATTGTAGCGGAGGAGAGGAGTACTGCTGGTCAAGGGGTCCATCGTGGTGACCTCCGTGGTGGTGGTGATGATGATAGCGATGGTTATTATGATAGTGGTGATGCTTACTGTGATAATCATCATCCGGATATTCGCCCCAGTCACGATGGTCGCGGCGATCTTTAAAATCTCTGTCGCGGTCATCATATCGTCCTCCTCGCTCCTTTGAATAGTATCGTTCACGATCACGAAGAACTGCTTCGCCTTCGCCGCCTTCCTTTTCCGGTCCGTAATACCGCCTCCCTTCCCGATCCTCGCCTCGATCTCGATCTCGATAGTCGTCGTGATACTTGGACGACGATCTCTCAGTGGGACGGGAACGACGATAACGTAACCCGGTAGTGGGTGATCTTGACCTCGACCTTGACCCACTTCGAGATCTTGATCTACTGTAGGAACGAGACCGGTGGTGTCGTCTCCCTCGACGCCGGTCGTCTCGATGAAGCATTTCTCTGGCGCGGGGGTCACGTTCGACTCGTTCGTCTTCACGATACCGGTGCGAAGATGATGATGATGACCGGTAGCGATCGTACCGGGATGACAAACTGGGGGGTGAATTGTAACGGTGACGACTATCCCTAGAATCGTCTCTTGGTCGACGGTCCCTATTAATGCTGATGTTTGAGGCGCCCGCCTTGTCACCACTACTTCCTTTTCGTTTATCCTCCTCCATTGAGACGACGCTGCCAGGTTTATTGAATTCTCCAGAAGTAACTTTTGTCAGTATTTCGTCCGTTGATTTACTTTCGGCTGCAATTTGAGACATGACATCGTCAAAAGAATTTGTACTCGGGGGAACAGCTTCGCCACCAGTGGGAGGAACAACTTTTTTCTCTCCTTCTCCACTAGCTTCTGAGGAACTTGAAGAACTCGATGACGACGAGGACGACGTTGATGTTGAAGATGACGAATCGTCCCCAGAGTCGCTCGAATCTGAATCAGTGGAGGCAGAGTCGACAAGGAAAAGTTTCTCGCCGGCAGAAGTCGCAAGTGGTTCGAAAATGGGTGGACGTTCACCAGCTTGACTGGCTGCTTTCTTGAGAAGGTCGGACATGTCAAACTTTGTCAAGTCTTCTTTAAGAATGGAGGCGAGTGAAGGAGAAGCAGCATTAATCGTGGATTTGTCAATTTCTTCTATTTTCTTCACCTCAATATTTTCCTCCAGTTTAATGCTTGATGTGGTCGTAATCCTCGCCCCGTCATCTTCGGAATCGTCACTCCAATTAGAAGACCCAATCCCGGATGTGCTGACGGAAAAATGATCGTCACTTTTATTAGCGTCGATAATATTTTTTAAGAGGGCTTCTGCACTCAAATCCTTATCCTTATTTTGCAGAACAGATTGGAGGAAAGGATCGTTGTCGAATTGTGTAAGGATATTGTGCGCAACCATTGTTTGCTGCTGATCGGGGTCAACTTTCTCTTTCATGTTGTGCACAATGAAGGTCTCGTCTTTAACAATGTTGTGTGTTTTGAGGACAAGTTCGGGGAGGGAGTACTCTTCCCAATCTTCGTCCTCGAAATGAAATCCGTCACGACGTCGGCCTCCTCCTCCTCTGTCGGAATCGTGTCGACTTCGACTCCCACCTCCAGATTTGTGATCTCGGTCTCGATCACTTTTCCTATCGCGGCCGCGATCACTATCTCTCCTGTGACGATTTCTGTCCCCACTTGCACCACCGCCTCGGTCACCTCCACGATCGTCTCTTCGACTTCCTCCACCACCGCCGCCACGCTTATCATGGTCATTGTCTTTATCTTTCTTATCTTTGTCCTTGTCGTCCTTTTTATCTTTTTTCTGCTTTTCTTTTAATTTCTCGTCCGTTTCCCCGTCCGAACCGGAACTTGTGCTCTTACTACGTTTATTCTTTGATGATGATGACAATTTTTTGACAAGTTTGCGCTTATCTTTCTTTTGCTGTTTCCTTTCCGCACGGCGGATGAGTTGTTTTTTCTTCTTGTCGGTAGAAGTGTCAGAGTTGGAGGAGTGGTGGGCATCATCATCATCAGAAGAGGAGGAGGAAGATGATGAAGAATCCTCCTCAGAATCCGAGCTGTTTGAAGAACTGGAGGGCGAGCGACCTTTGTTCTTTTTCGAGTCGTGTTTTCGTTTGTGTTTAGAGGATGATTTTGATGACTTTGTCGCTGCAATGGCTGGGTCTTCGCCACGTTGGTGTTTTGATTTCTTTGCTTTTTTCCTGTCATCTTTCTCCACCTTGACGATATCCTTCTCTTTCTCTGGGGTTGGGGGGATGAGCTTAACAGGTTTATCAGTCTTGACCTTATCTTTACTACTTATCTTACTAGCAGAAGAAGCCACGGGAGGAGTAGGAACAGGAAGGACGACAATGTCAGGCACGAAACGCAGCTCCGTCGGTGGGATGATTTTGATCTTTTTCCTCTCTTGTTTAGCATCTTGTCTGATCACCTCTAAAATCTCAATCGCAGAGGATGAAGTATTTCCACCACTTTCAGAATCCTCGGAATGCTTACGTTTCTTGTCTTTGTCAGACTTTGACTTTTTTCGATGCCGACTTTCTCGTTTTTCTTTGTCTTTCTCACCCACAACTTTCACTCTTGAAGAAGAATCTACTTTCACTTCACTCACTTTCTTTGCACTCTTCTTGACATCTTTATCGTCATCGTCGTCATTAGAACTGTCGTCATCGCTTGAATGTTTCTTACTCTTCTTCTTCTTTGTCTTCTTCTGTTTCTTGACCTTTTTCTCCTTCGTCTTTCCTTCCGATTTTGCCACCACTGGATGAACGGGAGGCAAGTTGACCACGACGGGTGGATGATGATCCTCCTTCTCGATGGGAAATTCTTCCGTGTCCATTTCATAAACGTCAGACTCGGGCGATTTCACTTTTCCTTTTACAACGCCCTTCGCTTTTGGGCGAATTTTAGCACTATTATCACTCTCTTCACTACTGCTGCGAGCCCGTCCTCGTGGCCTCTCGTCGGCACCACCACCACCACTGGCCCGTTTTTCAGAAACTTTCTTCCCCACAGGTCTCACCGGGCTGGGTTCTATATATCTCTTCTTCAAGAGGGGGGATGGAGCAGAGTCGAGCGAATCGTGTTCTGGCTCTTCGGATGATTCCATTTCCACTTTCTTTTTAATTTCTGGAGAAGGTTTTCGCGCAGGTTTACTCGTCGTGGTAGTAGTACGAATCGGTGACGGAGTGTCTGGAGGTCGTCTAGTTGATGGAGAAGAGTCGTCCTCTAGTTCTTCGTCCGAATACAAGTGGGACATTGTCACGCCGCGAGGTTTCTTGCCCTCCGGAGGACAGAATGCCGCTTCCGTCGCAGCAAACCATTCCTGCTTAGTCGATTTTGATGTAGATTCCTTCTTGGTTGGAGGAGGAGATGGCATCGCTTTGAAAATTTCGCTCATAATGGCACAAATTTCTGGATCCTCAACTTCCAGAATATCCTTCCTAGTTTTATAATAACCCGCAAAGGAGTGAGGATTCACACCGAAGGAGATGGGAGGAGGATGCTTGGTCCGCTGGACGAGAAAGACTGGGTAGGCCGTGCCAGTATTGAGATAAAATGTGGGACTGCCCACGGGTGGTTTAGTTAATGCTTTACTAAAATCAGTGGTACGGTTTGGCGAGGGGGAGGTCGATCTCGATTCAGAGTCTGAGCTTTTGTGAGTCTTGACACTAAATTAATTAGTAAAATGAAGGAAATAAATATGTGAACCTAATAATTTTTACGTTGCAAGAATAGACTCCACTTTTTTTTACAAATAAATTACATAATTATTTTAGTACTTACCGAGATGTCTTTTTCTCCGCATTGGCCGCCATCAACCTCAAATGTAGGTCTTTAATATGATGTGGTGTATATTGGAACTTGAAATATTCCGTCCAATCAGTCGGCATTCTCACCAAACGAACCTTATCCAACTCCTTTTCCACCGCTTTCCTCTCCATTTCTATACGTTCCGCCTCCTTCCGACGTTCTTTGCTTTCGTCGCGACGCTTCTTCTCTTCCCTGTCGCGAGAGCGAGATCGCTTGGATTTCTTGGACCGGCTTTTGCTACTCTTGTCCTTACTTTTCGATGATTTTGGGCTTTTGGATTTGGAACGAGATTTCCGGGATGACTTTTTTTGTGGAGTTGGAGGTAGGGGCGATTTTGATCTTGATTTGCTTCTCGACAAAGAGACACGCTTAGTGGAGGAGGAGAGTTTCACAACGGGTGGTGGGGGGCTCACACTTCGCGACTTTGACTTGCTTGTACTATATTTACGAATTGTTGTCGTCCATCTGCTGTCCTTGTGATGTGTGGGAGGCGATTTACTCCTGCTCAGACTTTTTCCGTCCTTATTTTTCTCCTTGGATGAAATTCTGGGCGATTTTTCGTGCCGTTTTGATGATGACGACGACGAATGTTTTGGATGGGGAGGAGAAATACTTCTGCGTATGAGGACAATTGGGGATTTGGAACGACTAATTCGTCTCCCCCTTCCGGGAGAGCGAGACTTTCTGCCGCGACTACTACTGCTATGAGGTGGTGACCTACTTCGTCTCTTATCATCGCGTCGACTCGACCTTTCGTGGTGGTGATCACGCTCCTTACTACTTTTCCTACGACGACTATCTCTATCTCGGGAACGTGACCGTCTCGATGTCGGCCCAGGGCTGGGAGAATGGCTTATCGATCTCTTTCTTAAATGACGAGACGCCCCCATTAGTGAGGGTGGCTTCATAACTGCTGGGGACGAACTCGGCGTACTTTCAGACACTGTGGGCTCACTAATTGGCATGAGGGGAGGGATAGCTGCCATATTTTCAGTGATTGGGTTCGTAATCGCCAATCCCATTAGAGGTTGCGGTCCTTCAGTTTCCGATTTAGGAATATTGTTCGTTATAGAGTTGACCTGCTTTAATTTATCACTTAAAATCTTGTTGACCGCAATAATTTCCTTAATTTTGGTATCATCTTCACGAATAGCTTCAATATTCATTTGACTACTACTTTGTTGCTTCTTTTCCTTCGGGTTGAAAACACTGATGCCTTTCAGCACGTTTCCTTTTCGAGAGGAGGACGACGAGGTAGACACGGCTTGTAATTTCGCAGCGGAAAATGCCATCAATCTCTTTTTAGCTTGCGCTCTGTCCAACACTTTTGTGACGGAGGAGGACGAAGACGAAGACTTCGTGGAAGCTGGCCCTTGCACAGCTTTTGGGGAGGAAGAGGTAACAACAACGTCGGGAGTTTCGCCAGGAGCGCTTAGTTTGGTCGCCGTGCTGCTAACGAGTTCGCACTGGCCGGGTGAGGTTATCAACTCATCCTCCGCGGCGGCTTGAGATGGAGAATATCTCGACGAGTCAGGATAATCTGGTGGAAGGGGGATTTCATCTTGAAGATTCTTAATCCCCGTGTTGAACGGAATTGGGATTTCGTCCAGCGGGTGAGGTGCGTCTGGGATGGGGATTTGAGACATGTCGTCGATTCGTGGAGGTGGCGAGGTCGAAGGGAGGGGAACTTTGCCCACGGAGGTGGAGGACGAAGACGAGTCGGAATCGGATGACATAAAGGAGATGATGAGATCTGTACAAGAAATATGGTGGATTTTTTTGGTGTGAAATTTTTGGAATCAATCACATTACATTAAATTAGCGACATTTAATTTTAAGCAATTAAAATACATTTACACACTTACCTTAAAGTTGATCCTATCGCTGCCCTGCACTGACTGATTCCTTGATAATCACAGCACAGCACTCAACTTTAATTATTCAGTCGTTCTTATCGAACTTGTTCATCTCCGTTGACGAGCCTACAATTTCATTTATTATTTAGTCACACCCGTACGAAACAATTACTGCTAACCCGACGACGAATTATTAATTATGACGATGATAAGTAACTTATCTTACTTTGACATGCACAAACTGCCACAAATTAATCAATCAAGGGCAACGTTTTTCAGTAATTCCTTTTGTACTGTGCACTGTTTCTTTCGGGTTCTTGCCGTAATTATTATAAATTCAACTTCACAAAGAATTTATATCACTCACGACTATTACTGACTACTGATAACCCTTAAATATTACTATTAAACTAGTAGACTTATCAAGAATAATTAAATATTATAAATTTTTTTAGGAACCAATTTGCTTTGTGTGGTGCAGGTTCCGCTCACTTCTCTTGGCAAACAAACATGCATGAAGGCAGGTGATGTCGTCTATCGCCGCGAGATGGTCGTTCCACTTCCGGTTGTGAGAATATTGCTTGTGACGAGGCAGACTGAGACGACGAAAAACTTGATATTGTCTCAACTTGCCTCCTCCAAAAGTCTCAATTTATTGTGTGCAAGACAACAACGAAACGAGACGACTACGACAAAATGTGGTCGTCTCCACGATTGCTTGACTTTTAGTGCCTAGTTACCCTTAAGGGAGACTAACGTTACCTAGATACTTAAAGTCAAGCAATCGTGGGTCGTCTCAGTATCAATTTTTGTACGATTTTTAGCCAGATTTTCAGTGTGATAAGAGGATTTTTAGTCTCAATTAGAGTAATTTAATAGTCATAATTAATTAACCGAATAATAATAATGCTCCCTAACGAAACCACTTGTCCGAAATCGGTTTCAAAATGTTCACCCTCATCAACTACGCCGAAACCATCCTCCATTCCGATCTCCTCCCCTCGGCGAATTGGTCCCATTGTTTCTCCTCAGTTTTCACCCCCTGAAGATGCGTCGCCACCATCCCCCGTGAAATCGAATCCCTGGGCGAGTGCGAATCTTCCTCCCTTGGCGTCACAGCAAGTGCCCCTCCTCCAAAACAGGATCGTCCACCTGACCGCGATTCTCGACAGGGTTCGCACCGACCTGGAAAGGAAGCAGGTCGTGCATGACAGAGACATGCGATTTGTTCGAAATCTCCTCTACACCTTAAACGTGAAAGGGTACACTTCAATAACGGACCAGAACGGGATGGTGGTCGACCTGGCGAACTGCAAGGGCGAATATCTCCTCGAGATGAAGGGCGGTTGTCGGTCAGTCGACGACTCGTCACAACAGAAACCAAGAGTTAAACGGATCTGGGGGAACGAGTTTTATTACAAGGCGATCATTGGAAATCAGGAGAAGGCGATTCAAACCTTGGCACAGCAGTTGGCAGAAACTCACGCAAAAGTATATATGTAGAATTTTTTATAAATCAAATTTTGAACGATTTTCAAAATTTTGAAAATTTTTGTTTTTTAGAATTTAGTAATTCCACCGAAAGAGGAAGAATCCCCTCCCACCAGAGTGACCGTGTCATCGATGACAAATCCTTCTCCTTCTGAATCATCAGATCTCGCTGAAATCACGACTCTCCTCGAAACAACGTGTTCCCGTCATCCCGACGTGTTCTACGCGTTGAGAAATTCCCACGAGGTGGGTCCACAGGATGAAAGTATGTATCCAGGAAAATGTTATGTAATGGCAGATGTGACAAATTTTTGTGACACATCTTTTACTCCAGCAGGCGGAGGAGGAGAAAAAGAGGACAACAAATCGTCCCCGAAATCTCCACGGACAATTTCCCTGAGTGAGAGTGGGATCGTGGAAAAAATCTTGGACAGATGTAAAAGTCGAATTCCCGTCGTTGTGAAATGTGGATCTTCTGATTCTACTCAAGTTGGTGAGACGACGACGACGACTGATTGGAGTAATTGTGGAGGAGAAGAGGGTGATATCGGAGTCAGTCCCCGGCCTAGTTTCACGACCCCGACGCCACCCGCTCCCCCACCGAAAAGTGGTAACGTTTCCTCTTCCAGTGATGATTCCTCTGGTCCCAACGGCCCAACGGCGTCTTCTCCTTCTTCGATTGAGCTTCTCGACTTTGAAAAGTTTATTGGAGCAGCGGTACTCCAACTTCGGGGACAGAGAACGATTTCTATCCAGCAGCCAACAACCCCGCCGAGGTTGGAAGAATCAACTTTTGAACAGATTTTTTTTACACGAGAGACAATCTACGATTTCTGACTTGTGATGACGACGCGATGAATCGAAGTGTTTTTGATCTCAATTATTTATTTAGGAGCATCAGTGCCGGTGGGAAAGTTTGTTCGAGTGGGGAACAAGACGGTGGAGAAGACGTGACCATTACTACTGGTCGAAAATCGCCAAGAAATAGTGATCCGGACAATTTGAATATTCCTTTGAAGAAGAAAAATCGTAATATTTCCAAGTCGGCCAAGATTGATGCCAAACTTTTAAGAACGAATCAACCAATTGCTTCCACTGGACCACAAAACAGGCTCTGTTTACTACTTCCTACCATCCAACCAAGCGATAATAATAAGGTTGTGACGACAAAATCAACTTCCGGTGGTTCTTTAGAGAATTGTGAGAATATAAAAGCCTTATTTCCGATCCCGACCCTTGTCCCGACAACGACAAAGAGAACAACGAAGACAAGGCCACGTTCGGACAATGCAAGTAGTGGTTCTGGCAGGACGACGAGATCTCAACCTGCTGCCAATTCTAGCAATAATAATAGACCGATCAGCCCACTTGGTAATACGATTATGTTCGCGACGGCAATCACCCCAATCCCACAGCAACAATGTCGACCTAAAGAAAAGTCGTCATCGTCACCAATTCTTGCAGTATTGTCCCCATCACCGCGAGGAGGAGGTGGAGGACATCCATCTCCCATCGTGACCACCCGACCAGTGGTCAACAAAAAACAGCAGATGCGATGCAAGTCGAGCTATAACAATCGACCCTCCGACCGTTTATCACCACTCCCACTTGCGACGAGAAGTCAGGACGATGGGATAGCGATTTATTCTTCGTACCAATTGACGGCGCAACGACCTCGTTCAGCGGATGGAGGTGGGGTCGACTTGACGACACGGCCGGGAATGAGTTGTCCCTACTGTTTGCAGGAGTTTGATAAGAACATGTCCCCCATGGAGGTGCGGACTCATTTGGAGAAACATGTGGCGCAAAGGTGATGATAATTTATATGGGAGAATGAGAATTAATCTCAATATTTTGTTATTTCGTCGATTTTGTCTCAATCTACCTCGCTTTAATAATAAAGACTGTAGCAAATAAATAACTTAAGTTATGACGCAATTAATTAAGAATTTGCAAGCACTCAGCAGAGGTCTGCTATGTATAATAAAATGAAAGTTGATGAAACACAAAGGACACAAGGAAACAATAAAGACTTATCAGCACTTATCTTTTTTCCCGTCATATGCATGAAGGAATATGTATGAGACTAAAAGCTGCGAGAGGCCGACTACTCAAATTTTCTCCGGTAACTGCCTATACTCGCATCTGTTTAATTCGACATAAATAAAATTGCAACAAATTATTATAGACGTGGAATTTAGTAAAACAGCCTATTTTTGAAAGCAATTTAAAAACATCGTTTTTTAGAGGAAGATGTTAAAGAGTAACACACGGGGCAACACACGGGGATTTTGAATCTGAAAGTTTTACTAAATTATCCGGCTCCTAATATTTATTTGGTATATAAAGTGAAAGCAAAGTTGTGTAGCGATATTCTGGTCACACTTTCACTTTAAATATTAATTTCAACTTCCCCTGAAGATCAATCAAGTCAAGATGAGTGGGTGAGCAACTTTTAATTGTTAATTAGCTGTAATTAAATTATTGTATCTACATTTTGTAGCATTTATTTATTGGGAGAGCATTCTTCATGTTGTATAAGAGAAAGAGAAAGTGTTAATTGTGCGTGTACAATTTGCACGCCGAATACAAAAATTTGGCGTTTCAAGACAAAATATTGAGACCAATAGATTAAAAATGTATGCATCTATACGCGATTGCTGGACATTACTACATTAAAATTAAAGGAACTTTCACCGCTACTTAAATGTATCATCTTTAATTCATTAGAAAACAAGCCTCATGTCTAAAACGAATCGCATATTAAATTAATAATACGACAAATGATCATAAGATTGGTCTATTTGGGATCAATTTTACCCTTACCTTTTTAGCACAAAACCCCTACTCGATCGTTATCTCATAATTTAATTTCTCGCAATTAGTTAATTAATTCTTTGTTTTATGCTGGAAAGATAATATCCCACCACGAACCCGGTAGATCATTCTCTATTAATAATAAATATCCGCGTGTCCTGTCAAACCGAGATGGATGGATGGCATGCCGCCGTTATGAAATTAATACAACATTTATCTCCCACCACATATAACGATAAGCACATAATATTTACCATCCATCCACTACTTCATCATCATCAACATCGCTGATAAGTACACACACTCTCTCGTCCCAGGCGTAATTGGGCTGCTGGTACATAAAATAATTGGCTAAACTTCCATAATGTCAAACTAGTTGAAAATTCCAATTCCCTTTCCCGGCCCCATCATCATTCCCAAGTTTCGTGACCAATGTCCATTACGAATAACAATAGACCTCCAGTCCAGGAGCAGCAGTCGTGTCGTCCTTATCATCTCTTGTCATTTATTTCTCTCCCCTCGTTACTTTTACTCAAGTTAAATATTCTTCTTTGGTCGGTCTCCTCATATTTATCGAGTTCAGTTTAGTGTCGTAACTCCATTTTCATTTCGTAACACTTTGTCTGTATTTTTGCCGGGTCAAGTACATCTGTAGGCATGAATTTACATACGTAACGTAGATATGTACTTACCACTGGAATGATATCCCCATAAAAAAAGAGGCTCTTCTTTTACGAGAGAAATGTATAAAAAAAATAAAATAGTAAAAAAAAGACTCATGATGCTTTCTCCCCTCTATTCTTGTTGTTTCGTGTTGTGTCTGTTTTTCCATCTAATCTATCTTATCTGTTTGGTTTGGTTGTTGTGTGTGTGTCCCATTCTTTACTAGGTTTGCGTGGGAATGGGAATTTCGTGCCGGAGCTAATTGAAGATTGAGGAGATTCGGATTGGTTTCGTTAAAAGTGCGAGTTGTTCTTGCCATGAGGTATGTAGTAGAGAGAGGAGAAAGTGGAAATAGTGATAATTTATCCTTCCCTTCCGCCCCACCAAACCAAGTAGGCGGATGGACACTCTGTTCTGTCCTACGAGGGAAAATGCCTAGGTAAAAGTCGGCCTGTGTAGGAACACACAAAGTGGAAAAACAGCGATTTGTTTGTTTGTAAAGTGAAAGAAGTGAGAAGTTTCTCATCGCATGTATGTGATTTGTACGAATGTATGACCATTGTAGGACTGAGATTTTTTTTGGAAAAGTTCCAATTTTACTGACTGGGGGAAAATAACAGAGAGAAAGCAATCATTCAACGATTTATTTAACAAATGGGGCTTTCATGTAGGTAATCACTCAATCATCGCGTGGTGTCGTTGTCCTCGTAAAATAATGGAGATTCGTAGGAAGGAATGAATGTTATTTATGACCCAGCGAGTGGCGACGTTTTTAATTGAAATGCGAGCCTGAAATCATCATCATATTCATATTTAGTCATTTTGTTGGAACAAACAACTTCTCTCACTCAAGTCATAAATAGTTTTCCTTTGTTTTACATACACACTCTTCGAGCGATGTAAGTGGGATGAAATCCTTGCGAAATTAGGTTTTAGTGTAGAGTTTGAGAGACCTAATTTGATTATGAATAAAAGATTTAACGAGTCTTGCACACCCACTTTCTCTCCTCGTGAGATGGACCCCATCGTTTCGCCTTGGTAAATATACATAAATGCTGTCTGACAACAGGAAATAATCTGGAGCACGATACGATGGAATGAAGAGCAACGTGTATTAAGTTGGCTTAAGTGATGTAGTAGGAACTGATTGAAGATTCAAATTTCGAAATTATGGGTGTATCTGGCCCAACACGACGGAGAAAAGATTGGTAGATATGTGTTTTGCCAGCTAAATTAGTTTCCTCTGCCGACCAAGTTCATAAATCTCGCGTGCTTTAAAGGCTTAACCAACCCCCGTGAAATAATCCCAATTCTCTAAACACACAACAAAGCACGGAGGAGGAGCAGTCGTGGATGGGAAAGTCTCACCAGGACCGCTTTTACTTTGTAGTTCTTCTTCTTCTTCGTAAATGCGAATGGAAGCACTTGAATCTCAAAAGTAGACCCGTGTTGTTTTGTTGTCGAGTTGACGTGTCAGAGACGCGACCACATCACATAATAACAAAACCTCACCTAAACGACGACGAGGTGAGGTCCGTCGAATTGTTTTAGATGAGATGGATTTTATTTGTATGTATGTATTTGTTCTGCATGACGGGAAAGAGGATGATGATGATACCCGGTTAGTTTTTGGGGTGAGAGACACACACAGGTTCGTTATCCTTGGCTGATTTTGTCTCTGCGTGTGTGTGATCCTTCCTTATTTCGAGACCTTTTATTGGACCCATTTTTCAAAAAGGATTGGATTTCCTTCCGGGATTTGGATTTTGGATTTTTTTCTCCCTTTACCTACAGGATGTGGTCAGGAGGGGTTTATTTAAGGAGGGAATTTTTATAACTAGTTTGTCCCCCGGATTGAAAAGACCAGGGATGAAAGAATTTTTTTTGTCCTTGTTGGTTTTTTGTCGTCGTGATTTTGAGGATTTGTGAGTGTGTTGGAGAGTCACATATAAAGTGGCCAAGTGGGATTCATATTCCTTTATCGGATAGATTTTGTCTTTTTGCTTTGCCTTTGGTGCGATATGATTATTAGAGAAATAATGCGGAGAGGATTTCTATATTTCATGTGAGGCGAGGAGGAGGACGGAATACAGATATTCTATTTAGAAGAGTAAAGTGAAAGTGAAAACCAATTTGAGATAAAAAGCTGAGCGGACGCTTTTTAGCTGTTAGTGTCACTGGACATTGTCTTTTCTGCTGGAAAGCAAAGTGTGGATGGTGGTGGTGGCTTCCTGGTTTAGGATACGATCCGATATCCCTTAATGCGTCCAGTGACCGGATATTGTTCCCGGGTTTAACTTATCGGAATTTGTAGGTTGTCACTACTTTTTAGTCTCAGATATGAGTGCAGGGAAGAAGAAGGCTGTGTTTGTTCTCCAAGAAAATGTTAGAGTGGAAGTAATTTGAAGTCATTTCCGGTCAATGTCAATAATAAATTGTGAGATGAGAATTTATTAAATTTTGTGAAAGTATGACGAGTTTCTGGCATTATATTCTCGTAATTTGAAATCATTTCCTGTCTGCTTGTGCGAATTGTGGCGAATGAATTGACCATTTTTGCCAACCTTTTGTGTACCTACGTTGTGTGTCTGCTGCTGGAGGGAATATCTGTAAGTCGTCATAAGAGTGGATTGTCCCCACTACTCTAATCTGTCGGATTTCTGTATAAAAAAAGTAAAATCGGGATGACAGGTATAAAAGCAAGTCTGTCCTCCTGCCTCCACTTTACTTTCTCTTCTCCTCCACTACTTACTGCCTTGTTAGTCCGTTAGCGTAAAGAAAGTTGTCGTCCTTGTCTTGTGCTTCACCCGAGGTGGTGATCTCATCCATCCATTTCTGTAGCTGCTGCTCTCTTCCATTGTGTCGTGATGGGAGGGAGACTTTCACTCGAAATCAGACCGTGTTAGTGGAATGCTCAAGAAGAAGGAGCAGAAGCCCCGGTGGATCTGCTACTACCCGGGTTTTCTATTCCTAGACTTTGGTGGGAGCAGAGCCTCTGGCCCTTTCCTACTTATCTTTGCCCTCTCTCCACTACCCGGCTGCCACTTGATGTTGATACACAAGTCGGGCCAGAAGCTTCTTCTTCTCGTCCCTCTTAAGAAGAAACTTTCTCATTTGGGTGGCTCAAGTTCCTGTGGGTTGGGTACCCATCCTTCTTCGAGTGAGTTTTTGGAACAAGTCGTTCCACGTCACGTTTCCACATTGTCACTGTCGCATCGAAGATCGAGATATTATTCATAAGTAGTTCTGCTTGTGGTGGGTGACGAGGTGGTGGTGGTGGAGATTTGTGGTGAAAAAAAATACTGTTTTCCTGGCACTCACCCTTGCAAAAAAATAAGGCTCTAATTTGACTCTTAAGAAAATTTTTGAACATGGAATTTGGTGTGAGGAGGAGGATGACGTGAAGTGACGATAAGATTGTTTTTCTTGCACAATAAGGACGGAGGAAGGTAGAGAGGAATGTGAGACTGTTTTGCACCTTGGTGCTAATTTCTACATCAACAGTGTGCACTTTTTGCCTGAATTCTCTCATGAAGTTGAAGCCATGTCTGAATTGGAAGTGGTTGGTGTGAATTAACATCATCGCTCAGGAGAGGTGACGCTTATCTGTAAAGAAACGATGACGAGACTGATGTGGTCATGATGATGACGATTACGTACGGGGCATAGTGAGAAATTCAAATTTTTCGAAAAAAATGAGGATACGAGGACGTTCCTCCACGTTATACTCGCTGTATTCCCCCTCACTTTGTGCACGTAGCCGCCGGTTAACCGTGGTCAAGTCGTCGAAGTGGTCACAATTATTAGCGCGGATTAGATTTATGCCGCTTCGGAGGTTCCGACTTTCCCTGACTTTCCTCCTCTTGCTGTTTCTCTACTTGTGGAAAAGTTCCGGACTTGGGGAAAATCTTGCTCCGATGTCCTTAACCGGATCACAATCAAATTATGACGACGGGAATTCTCGTGATATCAGCACCATATCAAATTTAATACCACCGGCCAACAACACTTTGCCTCCTTATTATTCAAATGTCCAGCCTTTTGTCGAGTCATCATCACCCATTTTCTCGCTCAAGAAAGAAGAAAGTAAGAGTGCCAAAAAGCGAGAAGAAGAACCGGATTTCGAGATTTCTCAACTTTTTATGTCCAACCGAGAAGGTTTACGGCTGGGGGTCGACGACGAATACTACGACGATGACGACGATGAGAGCCCAATCTTCTTTATTTATCCGCATCAACATCGAAATGAGGAGGACGGAGAGAGAAAAACTTATGAACTCCAGCTGACCCTCAATCGTCTCCGCGACTTAAGAAGAGAAGAAGAACAAGAAAGTGAGAACTTTTCGGGGACAGGATTTGTGGGATTTTCTCCCACTGTGAAACGGGACAATTGCTGCAAAGCGAGGCAGAAAACGCCGTGGTGGTGTGTGTAACCTAACCGAAACCCGCACTGTGTATGTGAGCGAGGGGTGAAAGTTGTTTGCCGGCTCTTTTACTTGATCCCGATTCCTAAATGTGACTCAAATTCGGAAGAAGAGTTTCGATACTTTGGCGATATTTTGTTATTAAGTGACCATTTGGGAGCATTTTGGATTCTCCGTTACACGGCAACTTTCCCTATTCAATTGACCAAATTGCTCCTTTTGTGTTTTTTTTCTTGAGATGAAATATAATGTGTTGTTCGTAATCTGCGGCGGGTTGCCTGCAGCCAGGGTCACGATTCTGCAACTTATTGGGTGGTCTGGTCATTTATCATGGAGGAATGGATGGCGGGGAGAGAAAGAGACTTGTGTGTGTGAGGGAAGAGAAAGTGATTTTATTCGAAAGAGAAAGTGCAAATCATCAATTTACTCACAGATTTCGTAATAAGGGTGACAAACAAATAGTTTTGCGAGGATAATAATTTTACTTCTTTTATTGAATCTTTTATACATAAGTCACTTTAATCAATCATGTCGAGTTAATTTTACTAATAATCAGTAAATAAATCAATCATTATATAAGTAACTAAATTTAGCACGATGGAGAATATTTCTTTATCGTATTGGTATCTACTCGTATCTTGTCGTATTGGTAGCTTCTTTTCTGATCGTGTCGATTGTAGCATTTCACCTTAAAGAGAGCGTCTCCATGACAGTGTTTGGTCTAAACTGTCGACGGATTGCTCTCTTCGAGGTTAAAGCTCGTCCACCACGAAAAGTCCGGTCCATCCATTTCGAGATTAAGAAAATGTATGTGGTCGTGGTTCCTCACCCTTCATTTCATCACACCCACCACCACCACGAGCATCGTCTCATTTTCACACTTAAATGAGCAATAACCATAAAGAATAATTTGTCTCAGGTGGGCATCATCATCAGACACGGCGACAGAACAAAAGTCGTGTGGGAAGTATGTAGCGGTCCAGTCAGTTGATTAGAACACTTGTACTATAACTTTCACCGTCTCTTCTTCTTTCACCGTCCGTCCCCGACCGACCAAGTCCCAAGGGTCTTCTTCTAACTAAGTATTTCTCCGTAGGAGTAACTAATAACGAGGAACACGGTTTGAGAGCAGAAATTACCTTCACGATTTTCACTCGAAGCCAGCCAGGGTAGCAACTTTGTCATGTTTCTCCACTACCACGATTCTCATCCGGGTAAAGTGAAATATTTTTTGGGGTAGCTTTTTCATCCACCTCACCTCGCTCGGCTCGATCTACTGTGCAGTTTTAGTTGAGTGGATGAGATGAGACGAAAAGTTAGTTACTCTTAAGAAGAAATAGTATAGAAGAAGAGATGAATGTGTCCGTATTAGTGGAAAGATTAAGGAGAAAGAAATACCTCGTAAATTAATTTACCACACAATTTACAATTTCTTTCTTCCAGAGAAAATTTCGTAACTTTCACCAACTTTGGAAATCATGTTAAAAAAGATAAAAGTCAAAGAAGTAGATAAAATTTTGAGAGAAATTGAACCAAAAACTTGATCTCAATCTGCGAACACAGAAGAAACACACACACACAAAACCAAACCACCAAATCCGTGAGGTGAATAGAAAGATATTTAGATCTAAGCAAGGTGAGCCTGAGAGATGAAGTGGCAGAGAAGATGTAAAACTTAAAAGTCAAGTGATACTCGGTGTTAAAATGTGAGTGTTCTATTTGTACAAGGAATTTGGTATGATAATTTCCATTTGAAAGTTAAACTCTACACTTTACTCTGCATATGGATGGATGGATAAATTGTGTTGCTTGTCTGTCTGCCAAACCTGCCAGGCTTCTCTTATGTATGTATACTTGTGTTTTATTTTATTATGTAGTGCTGAATATTCGGAGAGAGAGAGAGCGAAGAGAGTGTAGGTGGAGAGCTGTTTCGAATTAATGTTGGCTCGATCACTGCCTCCCTGCCACTTATATATCGTCGCATCACGTGTCCCGGCATACTTAATCACCTTCACAATTATTACCCTGCTAAGTAATGCTACAAGTCATCAGAGAGGAGAGAGGAGAGTAGAATAATATGTGTCGTCTCGCCTGCGCCACTAACTAAATGTGCACAGCCTGCTTTTACCTAGAGGTAGAGGTGGATATTTATGTTCCAGCGTGGATGCATATGTATGCAAACCGGGGATGATGAGGATGGGATGGTTGGTATTGTTTTGGTATTGGGGGCTTAATTGGTTTCGTTGTTGACTTGAGGTTGGTGGTGGTGATAGGAGAGCAACAATAATGATGAAGTATTTTGTAAATCTTTAGACGAGTAGGAAATGTTGGGGATGAGAAAAGTGTGTATAATAATCACCTTGCCCATTAGCTTATTCATATTTAGTGTCGTATTAAACCCTTTAATTAGCCCATTAGAATGTATTTATCGATATCTTGCGGAACGGTAGTGGTAGCGTGTAACGGGAGGAAGTAATGAGAGAAGATTTTAGTGAATGACGTGTTGTCAATGTGATGTCCGGTCTTTGGTCTGATTGATTATTGATTAGTACTTACGCATGGCAAGATTTGGGGTGTGTGGTACAGATGTAAAGTAATTTAGTTTTATAGGAAGGTTTGCCCACTAAGGAAATGTTTTGGGGTTGCGTAACGTGTAAAATGGTTTAATTGTCGTCCTGCCTCTTGTACATATTTAGAAATGTGCATGCATATATTTCAATTCATCGTCATGATCCCAATCTCATGGTGAATGAAGTTATAGCTGGTGAAGATTCAAAATTTGTGGATGCCATGAATTTGCCGTAGGTACGCACAAGTAAGTATGTACGTTTTCATATGCAAGTAGGTACAGATATGTAGCGAAGGGGAGCAAAAGACTCATAATAACCATTGCTTTCCGAGGTGTTAATTACTTCAGGAAACAGTTCAAGTTGCACTCTGGCTTGGTCCTTGGTACGTAACGATCGAGTCGTGAATTACTTTCGAATTTTAGGATTTTAAGGATGGGATTCATCGGGAAAATTGCAAGCTCGAATAATTTTAGGAAACATATACGGAAAACTTTTTTTTCCCTACACCTCGACTAATAAAATGATACCTTTTCACCGAATGCCCACAACCCCGAGGGTATTCTTGTTCTTCTGCTGCTGATTAAATTAGAATGTTTGGGTGTAAGAGCGTTATTAATTTCTTATACGGCTCGCTTTTACGCAGGCGAAACTTTTATTATTTTCGCTCCGCTAAAAGTTTCTTGTGTGTGAGGAAATTAACGCTTCTTTTCTCCTCCTTCTTTGAGATATTCTTCGATAAATATTTTCCATGAAATTTTTGTGAAGCGTCCATTGCATTTCATTCTGTGAAACCATGTAGCAGATTGCTCATCCGGAAGAAGGTTGGCTGACTCATTCTGCATTTTGTTGACTCGGCAGCAGCAGCCAATTAGGTGGAAAATAAGAATGAAAATTGCGATTCAAATGAGAATGACAATTTGCTTATAAACGACTCACTCTGGACCTAAACAAACCAGTCGAGTCTCAAGAGATCCATCAAATCTTGAAGCAATATAAGTTGGCTCGATTTCGCTAGGTTTTTTCAAAGTCGTATTTTTTCTTGGAAATGTAAAATCTACATACAAATGGTGGTCCAAATTTGAACCGGAGAGAAAAAAGGGAGGATTGATTTTGTGCCGATTTTGTGCAGAATTTCGAAATGAGCAAGAATTTGAAAAATAATGATTTTGTGCAGAATTTCGAAATACATAATCTAGAATTTGAAAATGTTACACATATAATTTGCGGATCTGGTCTTTCTGATTCCGCAAATGAATTCAAAACCACCTGATTTACGATATGATCTCTCGTTTCATCCTGTACCCAAATTTGTCTGGTTTTTAGCTAGGTTTTATCTAAGGAGGGCAAAGGGTAGTTTGCTTTACTGAGTAATTTGTAACTCGACCAGCCGAAAAGCAATAGGATGGACGGAATGATGATGAAGGCCATTCCCATGCTAATTGCTCCTCATACAGAGAAACATAAATGCTAAACTAAAACGAACTCATTTATTATTACAATTTTGCTTCTTGTTCGTCTCCTCATAACCAAGCGAGGAGATCATCATAATACCAAAATGTGTTGGTTATTATGCATGCGTAACTTGGCCGACTTTCTCTACTCATCTTTTTCAACTATTGGTTTAGTTTATTAGTCACTGACAGAAAATAATTAGGAGTATTTTTCTACGTACAAGATATGGATGTACATAAGCACAGACCAAGAAATGAAATGGTGGACGATTTTATATTTGTTTCATTTTTTCTGTTTGCCTCGTTCCGCACATCGGAAGTTATGAATCACTTAGGCGCAGAATTGGTTGGTATACGTAAGATTGTGCTGCGGTGGTTCTCGTTCGTTCGTGCCGAAAAGTCATGACAGTTACAATTGTGTCCAGAGTATTAGCATCGAGATGATACGATTATTATGCTTATTACCCCATTTTGTTTCACTTCAACTTTCTTTCCCTCTCGGAAGATAGAAGTCTCTTATAAATATTATTCTTTTCTTGGTGGGGTCCTCATTTGAATGAGAAATCCATTTGTATCTCCTACGTACGTACGTAACATAGTCCGGTTTCGTACGTACGTAGTTGGTTGAATTTTTTAAACAGGACTTGCTTACTTATCATCATAGGAGGACTGAAAATGTAGCGGAGTGAAGTTCGCATGGTTGAGAATGATGATTCTTCTTGCGAGGAATAATTAGCATGTATAATTAGCCAAGTAAAAAAAGTATGGAGGAAGAAATGTCCTTTATGCTAAGAGTGATATTGCACCAGGCAAGAGAAAAAGTGGGATGGAAGATAACAGAAAATTGTGATGATGCGGTTAAGTATATGTATTTTTGTTGGAAAAGTAGGAAAGTCAGAGATTTTTTTTTGGCTTGGGGGTGTACCGTGTTTTGCATAAGTTTCCGATATGGAGGGGTTATCAGTTATTAAAAATGGAGAGAGATTGCTAGGTTAACGGCGCTCTTGCTTAATCTTGTAGCATTTTTGTGGGTTTTGTTCCATGTGAATCGGGTAACTTTAAGCTTTGTATTTATGTGAGATTATGAAATTCATGGTGTGTAGTTGGGCCGTATTTTTTGACAGTTTTCAAACCAATTATTGACAAAGTTTTAGATGTTGTAAGTAATTGTTCTGAAAACATAAGGTTTTAGAAGCCGTTTTTGGTCTTATATTTGTGACAAAACCGTACACGTCTCGTTTCCCGAGGCAGATTTATGAGAATTGGGCCTGCTTCTCATCTTTGATTGTGGTCGACATTACATATGCATGTATTTATCTACAATCCTGCGTTATTATCCTCTTGCCGAAGTTGAATTTGAATTTGGATCTCATATATGAAAATAAGAGTGAACATACACACATAGAGGAATACATAGCGTCACATCGTTTAAAGGGGAATTTGCCTTTTTTATCGTCTCCAACATATAAGATTCCGTATATTATTGCAACATGAGAAGTGAGTCGGACATGGCTGAGCATAATAATTCCCCATCCCGCAAAGATGTAAAGAATTGTGAAACAATACAAATTTATTTAATATGTAACATCCAGCCATCCAGATCAGATCGGAACCAATAATAACACAATAGATTTTTTTCCTGCATGCTCAAACTTTACAGAGATCGACTCATGTACACACATAGTTGCAGAATAATACCGCATTTTATTCCGCACGGCATAACGCAACGCAACTTGAGTAAACAGGGGAAGGAGGGAAAAAAGTGTTCTAAAATCCATAAAGCAGGCATTAAATGGATTTGTAAAATGTCTGTCACCCATCCACAGAGAGAAAAAAGTGGTAATGTTACTGTTATTACGAGCAGTGGTGCTTAGCTCGGTGGAAGAGCCACTTACTTACTTTACCACGTGGAGTGCTTTCCCCAGCCGTTATTATGGAGAGAAAAGTAAGAGTTGATGATTTGATCTGTTAAGAGGTTTCGCCGTGTTGACAGGTACAAATGACTTGGCCTCGCATTTCGGACATTTCAATCTCCACTGTTCCACTCCTAGAAAAAAAATCTCTACTTTCTCTCTTGGTTGTTGACTAGTTGTTGCGCCTTAATGCAATCAGAGATTGATTTGGAGAAGAATGCCCCAAAGTGTAAGGTTTCTCTCGGATTGGAATCTATTATCTGAAACGGAAAGCGTTTTGCACTTCGAGTCGAGATATATTTTTTGAATGTTTTCTCTTTTTTTTACAAAAGCTAATGGTTTTCTTTTTTATTGTTGGATAAAGATTTATATGTTTCTTTGCCACTTATATAAGTTGGTTGAGTTTGTTTATTTTTTTTCTGTATTTCAGACAACAACAGATTATGTATGGTGCCGTGGTGTGCGTGGAGGCCGAGGTGACGGGAGATGTCAAGATCGGGACGAAAACGATTATTCATCCGTGTGCTAAAATTATTGCAAAAAATGGGCCAATTCTTATCGGAGATTTTAACATTATCGAAGAGCTGACAACTATTATTAACTGGTTGGTGAAAGAAGAAGGAGAGAATTTGATGAATTGGGCTTGATTTATTAATTTATTTGCTTACGCTTTCACTTATAGGTCGACGGATACGATGGTGATCGGATCAAACAATGTGTTCGAAGTGGGTTCGACCGTATTGGCGAAATCTGTCGGAGATAATAACGTGTTTGAGACGAAATGTGAGTTGGTTGGTTTAGTTTTATGGGGTGAACTTTTCAATAAAATGGGATTTATTGGGGAGGAAATTGACTTTCTCTTCTCTTTTTTCTCAGGCTTTGTCGGTGAGGAGATCGTGGTGCCGAGCGGGTGTATGTTTGGGGCTGCGACGCGGGTTGGATCGACTACTCATAATAATAGTTCAACTACGACGAGTAGAGAGGACAAGGAACCAGGGGCAGAAAGTGGTGAAGAGATCGCGGAGACATCTCTGCCTGAAAATTCAGTCTTTTACGGGGTTCCTTGGAAGCACCGGATCGCTGGGGAGAAGCCGGCCGTATGTAGAATTATGGATTGAACAAGATTTTATGTTATAATATGGAATTAAAAGGATAATATGGGATTTATGTATAATTTCAGCCACAATTGTTACAAATTGACTTTCTCGCAAAAGTTTTACCAAATTATCATCACGTTTACACGATGAAGAAAGAAGCTCAAGAGGAGAATAAATAGAATAATTTTTATAATAAACCCGTTTTAAAATTCGTTACATAAATAATAGTATGTATGAAATGTGATATGAAGAGATTTGTGTAAATATAAACTAGGCAAATGTTTGAATTTATGTATGTATTACTCACATCTTCCTGTGTAGGTTAACTCACCTTGGTATGAATGTGTACATATGAATGTTTTTTAAAGTTCTTCTGTGTACTTGTGTATGTATGTATATTACATAATGGCACCTCTATTTGTATGTAATATAATAATAATAATGGAAAGTGGCGATGTTAAAGGTGACGCATTTATTAAATCCTGTTGATAATTGTTAGATAAGATAAGGGAGCAACATCCAGGTTTTGACATCACCTCGATTCAGCGTTTTTCGTTGTGTGTGGTGTGGAGCATCATATTTATGTCAGTTAGTCAGTCCTGCGTGACAATTTGAATAATGCAGAGTATGAGATTTTAATTTGTCCTCTGAGTTTTTCAATGGAGTAATCGAACTCCAGTTTTCTCAAAATGAGGATAAAAAATAGATATGATTTGTTATTCTGTGCTACAATAATTACTTCAATGTTATCTGTGGTCCTACTACTCGGATTATTTGACACAGTTTCGGGAAGTGCATTACCAGTAGCAGCAGTCGAGGATGGTAACAAGGAACCGGGGAAATTCCACAGTTGGGATGGGTAAGTTAGTTAATATTGTAATAATTTTCGTATAATGAAACATGTATCTGAATTTTTCATTGTATTTATTTTATTGCAGGCGATTTTACGACAACGTTGTCCACGATATGAAGAAGCGTACGGAGGAGACTATTCGAAAAGCTGAGGAAGAAAAGCATAAATTGACAACTTGGCAAATAGTTGGCATTGCGGTTGGAGGCTTTCTTCTGATATTTTTTATTTTCTGCTGTATCGGATATTGCTTGTGTGCCTGTGTGAGAGAAATGTTGTGCTGCGTCAAAAATTTGGTGTGTTGCTGTTGTGATGATTAAAATTAAATGTGTACAAGCAAATTGAACTGCAATCCGTAAAAATGCATCGATAAAAACTTTGTAAAATCGATAAAATTATTAGACTTGAGAATAAGGAGTTAAAGAAAGAATGAAATTTTAACGTAAGCTTTATATTTTGTACGTTTTCCGATTTGCAAATCACAACTTATGAATAAAATATTATCAACACCACAAAATCAACTTTTCATATCTATATGTTTCTGTTTTAAACTTTGTAATTTTGGAAAAATTTTACTTGTAATAATTTGTTAAATTGGTACGAAAATATGAACCAAAATTACGATTTCAGATTCATATTATTTAAATCTGCGAGAACAACACCTTTCCTACATTTAAATATACGAACATTCCAAAAATTCCACTATGGGAATTAACCAACCACATTTCTTTTCCCACTCGTACACCAATTTCATTAACCACAAGATAACTAAATTCCCCGTAAAATTTGACACAATATTTGATTTCCGTCTGTATCACCACTCTTTTTGTGTCCACGGGAGGACAAAAATATATAAAGTCATTATCATCTCGTCCCTTGTCATTTACTTATTGTCACGTGTTTGCACCTCCCGAGTGCGACACTTTTTCTTTCCATTCATCCATTAAACCAGACCAAACCAAACCAAACCACCAACGGCTCACATTTTCCAAACACAGCTTACTAAACATTTAATATGTGCCATTATACAAAAGTGAGTGACAATATATTCCCTTAACATATAGCTATTTAGTATCCAACATGGTATTATGTTTGCCTGAATAAATGAAATGATGGATGAACTGAAACCTGTAGAAGGAAAAGAAGTTGAGCCAGTAAAGTAAATAGTACAGACAGGTAAGAAATAAATTCTTGCAGACGAATATAAAGAAGTAGCGGCAGGACGATTGAAATTTCCTTTAATATGATACCATATCTGTCAATTATGTATTTTCGACTTTTGACCTCGTCCTCACGGTCATGAAGTCAAAATTATTGACGGTATTTAATTCGTGGTGAAATTTCCTTTAAAACGACACCTCACATGAAAAAATTAAGGCTAAACTTAATTTTGAACCACACTTCCTGAAGGTAGGGGGTGGTCCAATTACCCCAATGTCTAATTTGACCGAGAACTAAAAATTATAAGCACACTGGTGATAACCGCCTTTGATTATGTTGAGGCGTTCTGGAGATATCGTGCCCACAGTCGGACAGACGGACGGACAAAACGATCACAATAAGTAGCTGACACTACTTAAAGTATTCTGGTCTACGGGTGGAGATAGGAATAGTAGTTTCATCAGCAACAAAGGAGGACGACGAGGACGACGACAAGGGTGCATTTCCTCCCAAGAAGTGAGTCGGATGTGCAGTGGGCATCACGTTATCGAGAGGAAGTTACCGTTCCTCTCTTCAGGTGGAACATTACTACTTCATTCTTATTATTATGAGCTACTACCTTGATGATACCGCATTTATTTCTGGCAGAAATATGGAGCTTTATTTCTTACTTAGGGTTTGTTGGTAGAAGGTACATACACAATTCTGAGAATGGAATTGGTGGAAAAAATAGGGAAATAAGGAATTGTATAGTGTATTTAATTGATACTTGTCTTTGTGGTAGGATTTAATTAATGATGCACTTTATACATACACATGTAGTGTGTCAGGATATGGTTAATTTTAGAGGGATATTACAAATGGAAATGTCATTAATAATTACAAATACGTATTATCGCTCGTGCTCGTAAGGAAATACAGAAATATGGGCGTATGTAAATGGGATATAATTTTATCGTAAAATAAGTGGAAATTGAATTAAAATTGAATTTGTACAAATTTTGTTAAATACAGTAAAACTAAAACCTGATCGATTTTGGATAGCGGTGCAATCTGTATTAAATAGATTTGGCGATTACGAAATTTACCGAAATTGCAAACAGGCGATAAAATAACTCAATAACAATCAAATAATTATTATGGTTGCACCTCCATGCTACTAGACAATTTTTGGAAATATTCCGTTGCGTATTAAATTACAGACATTTGGGCAACGACTTTTTATTTTACTAACAATGTGGGTAATTGGAAAATTCCTAGTCTAGACAAGTGATCTTTGGCATAATAAAATATATAAAAGTTCTTCAATAAATACTAATGGAATTTCGGTTTGACATAAAAAAATCTTGTTGTTTCGCCACTTATGACCTAATCTACTACATTTAGAATAATACATAATTTATCTACAAAACTAATCCCCAAATATTTGTCAAAAGTCCTCATATAAATCAAGTTTGTAACTAAACCAATAAGAATCTCCGTACAAATTTTGCTACTAAAATTTTACCCGAAAAAGTAAAAATAACCCCTCGATGAATTATTATCACATCTCCTCTCCTGCATTTTTTGACATCATCTCTCTCTTTCTCGCACCGAAAGTGCATCGCTTCTCGTAATACGTTACATACATACCTTAGCACAGTATAATAAAATCTCTTCTGCTCGTAAAATAAGTAAGCATGCAGAATATGCAAGGTATAACATTGAGGCAAAACGAGACAGGTGGATGGATGGATGGATGGATCTTCTCTCTCTTGGGGGATGAATGGTTGGTTGGTTTCTCAACTTAGCAATAATAATGCCTTCTACTACTACCTACACAACCCTTTCCTTACTGGCATTATTGCACTGCATTGCATTAACTTACCTGCCTGCACTCACAGCAAAGGTAAACTTCCTTTGGCCCACATTATTGCCGCATTTGTTAGCCAGAGTCAGAACCGGGCGCACCACGACGACGAGGACGCTCTGCAGCATTTTCTTCTGTTCTCACGTGCAATAAGGGCTATTTTTAGTGACCGGACATAGTGAGAGGTACTTTAATAAGGACTTACCTTAACAAAGCCCTTGGACTTCCTGGAGACTGCAAGGAAAGTGACCCACTGACCGAATTGGGCAGCCACTAAAAGTACTCACAAGGGTCACTTCACTCAAGGTACGGTATTCCTTTATCTATAAGGAAAAGAAGAGTGATAAAAATAAATTTGTCAAAATTTTAATCGAAAAATTTCTCCTTTTCAGGATATACTTTTTGGAGGGAACAAAAAATTGTGAAAAAAAAGTGTGTAATGGCTTTGAATTCGGGGTGAGATATTTTTATCCGCCCAAAAAAGTGACCAAGCAATAATTTTTAAAAAGTGTTTTATTACTCGTACTGGAAGATAAATAAGATAAGAATAGTAGATAACTAAAGTAGGAAAAAGTGGTTATCCACCACCGATAAGTGACACGGGATAATAATAGAAAAAAATCAGAAAATAATGACACTATTGTCCAGTGCTGGGGGGAGAAGGGGTCCCCATTTTTTCAGTTTTCTTCTCTTTCACACACTTCTTCTCACTCAGATCTACTCAACTCTTGCGGATCCAAAGTTGCAAGGTAAGCTTTGAGGCTTAATTATTTTTTAACTTTAATTATTTCCATAATTTAATTAAACCAGTATCGAAAAAATTAGTAAACACATGCATCATATTTGTTCTTTCGATAAATACTTTATCCAACAACAACGGGATATAATTGTGACGGTGACGACGATGATGGTGATTGACTCGGTCGATTTGACCGGTTTGCATCGTGGTCTGGTCGTGGTCGTGGTGAAGGATTTGTTTGCCAGAAATTATAAAATTTTTTCGGGCACCTTAACATTGTTGTTTTGTTAATAAGTTTATTAGTTTTTCGTTATTAAGTAGTATTATTATTATTTGGCGTGCAAATCTCCTCCACGCCTTCTTAACCGTGATTAGATTAAGATTGGGGATGGAAATTGGAAATCACGACGATAAAATAAACAGGCAGACACGGTAATAAATAAGTAGCCAGCCACATATTATATTCGCCACGGATGAATGGAGGGTAGCTAAAAAATCTTAACTTGGATGGAATGCGCGTCCCACCCACCAGATTAGAAAAATTTAAAATGTTTGCAAATTTAAATGCATCGAGAGAGGGACACAGCTTGACATAGTAATAATCATCTATATGGTGATGATTATTGGTACGAAGTGCAAATAAGAGATGGATAATAGATGAGTGAGATGAGATAATGTAAAGTTAAGTGAGAGGTTTCACTTTTTAATTTTATTCCAATGATCCAATACAAATAAAGTGGATGAGATGAATAAAGTGGAGTCAAGCCAGGTCTCAACTCAAGAATGGAATTCATTTCATTTCATTTCCTATTTACTAAACGAGTAGAAAATCAGGATGAGATTTGGATTAATAATTTTTTAAGGTATGTATACGTATGTATTTAATGTTATTAAATGGCCCATTGAGCCGTGGCGAGATGATGCTAAATAAAATTGAAGAAATGCTTTCAACTTTGTCTCACTACTCATGAGGAAAAGTGATTTGTCACGAAATTATGGTATCGTCTTAAAGGATGATGATGACGATGACGATGTCGACGAGTGGTCATAAAACGAAATGAATTTATAGTTAGTTAGTTAGCCAGGTAGCCAAATGGAGTGAATAAATGTCAAAATGTGATGAGTTTGTTTCATTGCGAATTTGAATTGAAACAGGGTTGGGCTGGGTTTGGTTGGGTTGCTTGCTTCACTTTGAAATTAAATTGGGAGAGAGAGATTCAATATATTTTCGACATGTGGATATATTTATTTGTGTATGTAGACAGATGAACATGACCGTCCGTCCGTCCTTCTTCTCCTCCTCCCAATTTCCAAATCAATTCGCAATAGTACTTATACACATCTAATAAATGTAATGAGCAGTAAATAAGTAGTATTTTTTGAGGTAGGAAGATTATTGTGCTATTTATTATTATTAATGTTGGCACTTCGTCGTACATAATGACCACTACACAAAACAGTCATAATTATAATTATTATTTACGACTTTATGTCTATATCGAGACAAAATTAGTAATCTCGTAATAATTGGGACAATGACGAGTATGGATGGGATGCAAATAAATATTTTGACACTGCAAATATTTTGTAACAAGACGTTAGTCAGTGATGATGATCATCATCATGCACAACGTCGATTACCATCATTTTGAGAAGGAGGAAGGCTAACTAACTATGTGTCACAGCTCATACAAACAAATCAAGCTTGTCAATTTTCGAAATTTCCAAAAATGTCATCATGCCTATAAAATCGATCGATTCTTGGCCTCTGCTCTATGTTTAGGGAAACCTTTGCCAAAGATTACCTACGTAAAGGAGAGTAATTAGCATTGAGATTCCTCTCGCGCAAGATTACGACCCATGGTCATCACATTTTCGAGAACGAGAGTGAAGTCACTTTCTCCTAAAGTATTCCAAGATCGAGTCGGCTCTGCCATATCCCATCGTGAATATGAGCTTCATCTCGACATGAATCTCATACTATAACCAAGCCAATGTCCACCAGCAACGTTACCGTGATGAGCTCTAGATTAAGCGCAGCCTGTTCCTCACTAACTCTCATTTATTTATTATTACATTTATTTACTTCTTCTTCATATATCGATCCATTGTATTCTTCATTCATCCCTTAACTATACATACATCCACGCGAGCTAAAAGTTGTTTGTCCACTCGGTCCTCCATTCACTTCGAAAGAAAAAAGTAGATTCAAAATTAACTCGTGTTCTTGCCTGCTTAATGGCTCGTTTCTTTGGTCTGGTCTTGTTTCTGTGTCAGCAAGAGAGAGACGGACGAACGAAGATGACGATGAGAGTAACAAAGTCAACCTAGATTCGTTAACTTTGTATTAAGATTTGTATACATTTCATGCCCCGTCGTATTATATTTGTTGTGTTGTTCTTGGTAATGCTGGTGGCCTTACATGTGTGTATAAATCTTCAGGTGGGGTATTATATTGGATTGGATTTCGAGAAAGAAAGTGACAGTGGAAAAGCGCAGAAATTATTAATGCTACTAGATTGTAAATGAATTGATCGTCCATTGCACTCGGTTGGTTATGTATGTATATTAGTACATGATGCCAAAAGATTTATTAATTGTTTACCAGCCGTGGATTTAATCAAGGTAGGTAGGTTGGTTTGGTCAGCTTGGTTTGGTTTGGCGCAGGATTTTGAAACGTATGCAAATTTTAACTTTTAACTAATAACGCAACAAGGGACGACGATGGACGACGGACTACTTAAAGTCTTTTCGTTCTAAGGATGCAAATAAGTTTTGCCAACTTTCCTTTTCAATTATGATCAGAGAGAGAGAGAGACGTAAGAGAGGTGAATGAGACGAAGATGAATTTCATCAGATTTCTTATTCCTCTCCTTGGCTGGCATGCTCAAATCAAATCCATGTTAATGAAGAGGGGTGTAAATTATGCAGACATTGTCCATCTCCACCACGAATGGAGAGTGCAGGCTATCGATCATCTTCATTTCTTATTTTAATTGCCAATTGTTTGTTGCAAAAATTTCGTGTTTTTTTGTTTCACAAGGTGGGTAGGACGTAGGTAGGACTTTGTCGCGGTGGGTAGAAAGTAAAAATATATAGGATTTCTTGCAGACAAACAAATATATTAGTTACGACGAATTATCATCTCCGTCATTATTAATGGGTTGGTTAGCTCATTCGAGGCGTAATGAAATTAGCGAAGAATTTTTCTTTGCTGAGTGAGACGATGGATGCACTTCCCTGTTGACTTACATTTTAGACGTTATTTTGCAATAAGTAATATTCAAGTGAAGGTGACCAGAAGAGTGGAGAGCCAAATGTCACCCCAGTAAAAAGAGATACATACATGCGTAGGTATCCCCAGGTGAAGCAAGTCTCAGAAGATGTGACGCAATTTTGTGTAATGCAATTAAGAGGAGGACCTTATTGAGAGATCATAACAAAACACGCGTAAAATGGGACAGAACTAGTAATCCAAAAATGTATTGGATTTTTATGTAGTCATTTTTTTTCTTGGGCCAATATCACGCAATAAATTCGTCATTACTTCGTTGAGCAAGAAGAGGTATTTATTTTCCATTCATTTCAACTAAACAAATTGTAGCAGGTAGGAGAGAGATATTTTATTCATGACTGACAAGGTAGGGATGCATATTTATGTATGTATGCAGTTATTTCGAGAGGTGTGTGCATAAGGAAATCAATACCCAATAACAACTTGGCTTATTTTGGATGCAAATAGGTTACGGATGTGTAAAACGAGATACATACAAAAGTTTGACCAAAAACCAAACCAACCTTTTCAGACATAATATAACTTGTCCTCTTAAACACTTACTTGCACTTTTAAATAATTTCAAGTCCATTTAATCACCAGGTCTTCGCGTCCACTAATAAATAAGCGATGACGACGAGTACGACGTCGACGACGTGCATGAAGAAGAGAGAGTGGAATTTGGTCAGGTTTTGTACACTTTGCTTGGGACTTTAGGTGTCCATCGTAAGTAAACTGGCTACTTCGTCGGTGGGCATACTTTAACTATTTATTATCTACCTTAAGCTGATGGTGAATGAGTGAATGAATGTACAGAATTTAGAATTTTTTGCTAAAGTGAATCGAAAAGTTTACATGCATACATTCTCAGCCGTGGTGTCCTAAAGTATTTCATTATCAGAGAGTAGTGACTTTATAAAAAATAAGTCTTGTTTTTTTGGGTGAGTGAATAACCAGCCAAATTTTTGGGATCCCCTTCACTCTTGAAAATTCCAAATGCCAAAAAAAATCTACGCAATGAAATGCAACTCAATCAATGTTTAAAATATGTATTCCGTACATATTTTGATTAGGTTTTGTTACGGGTAAAAACGTAACAGGAATACTAAAACGTGTGTATGTAATGTACGCATTTTTTACTATTTCTTACACCCCTTGATCCATCACGTTGGGAGTTCTTCTGGCTCCCACAAAGAATTCAATTATTTTGGAGAAGAATGAAATGAAATGAACGGAAAAAATTGGAAGGAGGAAGAACGATAACGCGTCCATATTTCAAATCCTATAGGTTTTGTTGGGTTAGTTAGTTTGTAGTTTAGTAGTGAAAAATGAAATGGACATGTGAGCAATTCTTCTTCATTTTTCATCTTCTTCTTCTCCCAGAGGAAATTGAATTGCAGTGCAGTTTTTACATATCTACGATTAGTTGGGCAATGGAGCAGCGTGTATGTAATGATATGTGTGGATACATATGTGCATAGTAATAATACCACTTTTTTCCTCCATGGATGTAATGCATTTCATGTCTCGCACTTTAATATAAAAGTCCGAAAGTACAGATACACGTTTTAAATGAGGATTTTCTTCTCCTTATTCCTGTTTTTCTTCGTGTGTGTGATGTGAAATGGGTGCATTTTTAACGTCATTAAAAACTTGTAAGGTGCAAAATGCACCAATTTTGAGAGGAGGAGGTGTCACCTTTTTTGCACGAAAAGGACTTATTGATACTGGGTCAACAAGGTTAATTCAAGGTTTGATTCAAATCTGGTGTGTGGTCAGGTCGGGCTAGTTTATGTACTAGTAAGCCCGAGGAGGTGACGGGGTTAAATCTGGTAAAAAATATGTAATTAATGAGACAAGTAAACTCTCAGATTGTGATCGGTTTCTCTTAATCAGATCAAAATAATCGGGTATGCAGTATCACATCACGTCATCCATCATACTACGCATTAGGATTTATTAGACAGGTATAAAGTCATTCATCAGATATGTAATTGTAACGGGATGGATGGCCAAGTTAAAAAAAATGTTAAAATTTTGCCAAATATTTTTTTTACAAAATCCATCAGATCCACGAAATGAAATTGGAATGATTCAATCTACCTTAATTTTTTTTTCGAGGTGAGGAAAGTCCACAAAATGTTTATGTATGTATTATTTAATAAAATGATAAAAAAGATGGGTCGGTCGGGTGTCTTGTCTCTCGATCCATTATTTCTTGGCCAATCCAATAATAACAAGTTTTACAATATCTTCTTCTTCTTCTCCTCCTTGTTTTGTGTCGTGATGATCTCAAAAAACTTCTTCTCAGAAGGACAAGTTTTCCGCAAATTGTTACTTGTTTTACTTCATCACCACATTATTACTCCATCGCGCTAAGAGATGTGTTATGTTATTAAATTACGTTATGCACACAGGAATGATATTGCATTTCTTCACATCAGTCTGTCAGAGAAGAGTTGTTTAATAAGTTGTGACTGGCTGACTGACTGGATGGGATTTGACAGTAAACAAGATTCTGTCATTTGCACATTTTCGTGTCCATCCCATCCCAGGAAATGATGAGCATGTGATGTGAGTGAAGAAATATTTTGCACTTGTCGTGCAGTGATTGCTGCACTGCACTTTTGTGGTTGGTTGGCAGTCGGATTTCATTTCTTTGCAATAATTGGCAAATGAGCAGGTAATAGAAGACACAATGTGAGGCGATAGGATCATGCCTTCACCCGTATCGAGTTACTTAGTTATTGTATTGTTTTGCTCATTGTTAACGTGGTGGTGACCACTGTATTGCATTTCATTGTATCTGGTAGTCAGCACTCCTCAGATAACAAACTTTTCTTGATCATTCCCGTTGTTTGTGGAACCGGCTTTAGTACTGATATTTCAGCAGATTTTGGGAATGATTTATGTACGCACTCCGTTTCTGCCAATGTAATAGTAATGATGACCAGGTTCCTTCTTACCTTGATGACACGATCATCTAAATATTTCCCAGATCTTGGCGATCCATTGTCACTGGGAAATAATCTCAAGGCAGATTCGATCTGATCTGTGGTGAGGAATAACAACAACAACAAGATACATACATTTCCACACAATAATGTACAAGAAATGGGTCTCATCTCATTTAAAAAACACCGTTACAGACAGTAGTGGTGAGTCGGGGTTTGCATTAATTAGCAATAAATAATAATAGCAGCAGCACCAAGGAATAGACGCCATACGTACAAAGGCGATAATAAGTTAGCACACATCTCTATACGACAACGACCTTATTGTGCTAAAAAATCCGCAAAAATTTACCTCATCACTTTTTTTGCCAGGATTCAATTTCTCTCTGGGAAAATGCAACTACACACATTCTTTAGTATGACGTAATAAAATCATTAATTTCTGCCCGATTGGTTTCGAACAATGTTGCATTTCTATTAAAAACAACGTAACCACAGCGGGATAGTGACAACATCGATAGATATTATTGCACGTCAATCGTCACCGTCAATCTTACTGTAAAAATGGATGAAGATGTCAAACCAAACCAAACCAAAGCACGTCTTATTCCCAGTTATATTTATTTTCTTAACTTTTTCCATATGTCTACTTATAATGTCATGACATAAAAAAGTAGTGTCATATACATACATGCTTTTTTATGTCTACCTGTCAAAATCCATCCATCCATTCATTCCTTATACACATTCATACGCGTTTTTGTTGTCAGTCACATCATCATCTCGTCATCTTCTTCCTTCGGTTAAATAATAATTCATTCAGTATCTATGGACGAGTTCCGTATGTAGTTTCACGAAGCGTGAGATTGTGTTGGTTTTGAGATTTTTGCTATATTTACCTCTTTCGTAACTAACTAACTCAGTCAGTCAGTCGCGCTTTCCTTCTTCTTTCCTGCATACATATCTAAATATCTCTTAGCCGATAAGGAGGCAGGTACAGAGTTGATGATGAGCAGTTATAGATGACAAGATTGGGAATGCGGCCTGCTAAATTGCAAGGTTTGGTGCAATATTAGGGAATTACGGCACCTGTTTTTTGTCTGGTCTGCATAGTAATTGGACATTCTTTCTTTCTTTCATTCTTTCTTTCTTTAGAAATTTTGTTACCCTGCCTGGGTTTGGTCCAATTTGGACGAAATTCTCTTATCCTCTTCTTGGTCGGTGGTGTGGTGATGTGATGATTTGGTGATTTGCATTGAATCGTTAACAACAAAGTTTTAATCTCGACGGGCCAATCATGTCGGGATGAACCGATTTTTTTTCTATGTAGCTTTCCTTTCGACCAAGCCAAGAATACAAATTTTCTGTGTGCGCGTTCGTATTACATAGATTGTGCATAATGGAAAAGTCGTCCTATTACGGCACCACCAGCAGCAGCATGATTTTTGTATTTTGATTCATTCATTTTGTATTTCTTTAATCACGGCGAATTATTTAGTGGCAGATGGTGGAATGGAAGGAAAAAGAGGCAAGAATGGGAATGAAATTTGTTATGTATTTATTATTGGACCGGACCACTAGGTAACATTGAATTGCGTCAGTGTGAGAATTAAAATATGGCACGGGTCATTATTATTTTTTTCCTTTAGGAAAGAATTAGTGCAAAAAAGAAAGAATGTTATTTAATATTAGCGAAGAATAGGTGGCTAATTTTATTACGGGTAAATAATTCATATTGGGCGGGTTTGTATATGTATTTACTTATTTGTGGTATTTGGTATTTGACTTGGAATGGATTTATAATTTGAATTGAGAATTAATAAAATTCATGGATGAACGCATGACTGGGCAAACATTCAACTTTTTAACCCTGACTGACATTGAATCGTCTTAGATTTCGCAATAATCACGAAATTGATGAATTTCGCAACTTTTTTGTATGTACATAAACTTGTATAACGTGTCGTGTACGCATTTTATTTTGGTACGCATGCATGCCTTACGGTGAATGTGGTGGTGTGTTAAGTGGTCAAATATTTAAAACAAGCAGGCATACATACACTTTTTTTAAGTAATATTGACGCATCCAATTTAATTATGACACCACTGCTGACATGGCATTGGACTTGATCTCGAGTTTTTGGCTTGCACAGATTTTTTACACACTTAATTATTACCTACATACTTCTGTGTCGGCAGGAGAATTTCTTGTAATTATAATTGGACTGGTCAACACTACTTAAATGTGTCCTGTTTACACTTGGTATGTTTATGTTAATATTTGCTCTATGCACACACACACTGTCTCAGTTTTTGTACTTAAGTGCGTACACGTAACTATTTCCCAAATTACGACTCGCTTGAAATATAGCACTAATATGCATTTATTTTAAGGGGGACAAAAAGTGTGTTAAGTCAATGTTAATAATATTCCTGAGTTTATGTATAACGGCTCGTAAACATTATTATCATGTACGCATGCATCCATCCACGTTCCAACATGTTACGTAGCCTCATTATTTTATTGGATAAGAAGACGTCCATTTCATTCATTTGGCGTGTGTGTAAGACGTGAAATTGTCGAAATTTACGTACTCACTTATTTATTCGGTGTGAAGTAAGATGGTCACAAAATGACGATAGAGCATGAAAAATAAAGTGTGTGTGTGTAAAAGTATGTAAATCCCATGCCAGCCTAGATTCCCTCTTAAATAATCCGGAAACAATGGACTTTGTTTGCAATTGGTATTGAATATTGTTCACTGTTTAGATTTGGTCTAGAAATCGGGTCGCCCTAAAAAAACCTGATGGACTATGTGCAGCATTACATGAAAATCCAATCCACACCTGTTGCTGCTTGTTTGCCTAAGTATGCATAAGCCCTCATTACATGGCAAATAAGCTGTCTTATTATTACCAAGGAAGGAGGAATTACATCTTCATCTGTACATAATCCAGTGCTGTCATACTTTTTTTTCTCCCGTAATGAGTCCGCAATTCAGTGAAATGACACATATTTTATGGTCTGAATTTGATTTTATAACCGAAATGAAAGCTCTTCTTTATGGGATACGATACAATTTGTGTCTCTAATGGATCCCTTATTACTCGATTTAAATTTGTATTGTTGTGGGTGCCTGTAATAGTTCGAGTGAGTGAGACGGTGGGGTGGCTTGGTTGGTTAGAGGTGAAGAAAAGTGTGTTCCATGTTACAAAAATGGGACGAGATTTCCACCCATTTCGTGAAATTGGATCAATTTAAAATCAGAAAATTCATACAATTTCAATCTGGTTTACTTTCCTCGGCATCAATCGTGTATAGATTTGTATGTACTTACTCACAGCAACAGCTTAGCTAAAGTTTGGAGGAAGTTGGTGCTGGTGCTGGTGGTCGTGAGAAAATTGTAACTGTAGCCTGTCACTAAAAAACTGTGTCACTACTGCCACTACTAGAAGTAGTAGAGACCAGGTAACAGATAGAGAGACTGGCAGACAAACAAAAGAAAATGGTAAAGTTCTAATGGATAAACAATGGACTTACTTCCCACATCTAAAACCAAACCATGGACTTGCACATAGACAAGTTTTAAAGAAAACACATTTTTATTTATACTGCATTTTTTTCTATCTCACAATAACAGACGACGACGATACGGACTGACTCAATTATACGACAGCAGAAGTGCATAATGCTTACTTATCCTCGGCAATAGTGTGCTTTTAATGGTATGCTACTTACCATACACGTTATTCATCATGACACTACCAACACTTCTTGACAGGGAGTTAGTTATAAACTTTACCCAGTAATTATGTACGTACATATGCATTTAGGTAAGTAAGAAAGGTATTAAAGTGTACATTTTTTCTAATTTGACCAGATTTACGCCACATATTACTTATTTACTACTTGCCCCAGTCTTGCTATGATAATAATGCAATTAATGCGCTTAAGAAGCCGGTCGGATTTCCGGAATGAATAAAATTATATTATTTTATTTTACGTATGCTTGATCAGCTTTGGGTTTAAAATGTATGCATTAATGTGTCACGTCCTGACTACATATTATTTTATGGGATAGCTGCTGGGTTGATGGTAGTGTAAAAAAAATAATGGTCACGTATCGCACAAATGGCAAATTTGACCCGATGGGGTAAAAAACTTCTAGTGTCCCAATGCCGTAATTATTATTATTCTTTTTCTTTCATAGCGATGAGATGACCAATAAAGCTTACAAAATATTACAATAATCGCAGGAAGTTTTACAACCGAGTGACCAATTTATGTATGAACATTTGGTCCTGTCCTGAGAGACGCCAAGTCATGAGATTTTATTTTGCGTATGTATCTAATGTCTGCATGCATGCAAATTTTATGCATGTTTTTTTTCTTGCACGCGTGTTTCATACCATGTCTTGTTTCATTTCGTTTCACAAAATGTCGGAAACTTGATGAGAATTAGATTGCATAAAAAGTAGAGAAGAGGTTAAACCAAAACAGAGTCAAACCACAAGAGGAGAGAGAGAAAAAAAGTGCATAAAGTTTAATGAGCCACGTAATCTAGGAAGGATGCAGACATTTGGTTAAAAGATGGTGATCCTGATGTAATATTTCTTTTGAGAAAGTAAAATATTAATATTTTTACCATTAAAAAAAACAAGGATAAAAAAATTTATTTATTCAAATCGTTACGAAATTTCGACACTTGCCATTAAGGGATGCCTCCCATCGAATTTGGAGTCATTACTGGTTACCCTGGCTTGGCTTGGCTAATTCTTGTCATGAATATCATTCACTCTGTTACATGATGACCCCTGGGATTAGAATGCTTGGCTTCGTGGCATTTAAATTGTATCATTGTGACGCAATGAGATCACTTAATGAGATGGTGCACGAGGAAAGAAGACACATTTTGGTTGGAAAAATCCTGCTTCACAATATCACATTTGCATGATGATGACTTCTTCTCCTACAGGAAACGGCAAAACCACAAGAGGACGAAAAACAAAGCGGCAGAGATCATGCTTAAAATTTTTGTACTTGTCTGTCTGCTGAATTCCTGTTTATTAGGCGATGTCACGACATGAAGATGAAATGACGACTCTTGGGTCAAGTGAGTTCCCGATTTTGTGGAATACCTGTAAATACGTACCTAATTTCACTTATTGTCTGCAGACAATTACACAGATTTTCTTTCGGCAGAGACCACGGTAAAGAAAGTCATTGTTAATAGTTAAGTAATACTGGTCAGTTCATATATATTTTAGTTTTTCTTATTACGTTATGCTGCATAACGTCGTGACCATTTAGGTGAAGTTGGAAGCTAATTATTTCCATTGTTGTCATCATCTCTTGAATTATGTGCTGCCGACGACGACGACGACGACGACGACGACGACGACGACGACGACGACGACGACGACGACGACGACGAATTCACTTTTTCTATTTTAGTTCTTATTTGTCGCCTCGTACATGCATAAATGCATATCTTTTTTTAGGGAAAGGTTTTTGTCCTCTCTGTTAAGTTACGTTACGTTACGCTGCATTATGCTTCATTAAAAGTCAATTAAAAATTGCGACATGGGATGGATGGATGGAAAAAGTCTGATTTTTTTTCTACAGGGGTGGGTACATTTAATCCCAACTAACTGCTACTACTGCTACCCAACCAAAGTAAAAGTTGATATGACATGAATTTAAAATACTGTTGCATTTCAATTTCTTCACGAAGCATGTGACAATGGATCGTTATCGGGACCCATTAAGACAAAAGAACACTTTTTTAATGGATAGATGCTGATTTTTCGATTTCTTTCCACAATTTACGTCCACCTCCATTCATTTTATCCATTTTGCATATTCTAAAAGATTTATGAGAATTTATTCCTTTACTGTTATGGCAGAGAAGAGAGGAGAGATTATTTCTATGCAGTCAGTAGACTACAATACGATTTAATACCTATTATTTTAGGAACACTATGCAAAGCAAACTGTGGTTAGTGGTGGTTTGGTGTGGTGTGATTATGTATTTTTCTTCCCATCATATCATGAATGACGACTTTTCCACTAATCACGATAAATCGAATTATCACATTATTGTTGTTATATTATTAGTGTTGCGAAATGAGTAGAAATAAATAATAATTTTATTTATTTCACAAGGAAGAATCTTTTTTTTTCTATGTAAGTACATAGATTGTGAAAAAACTTTCTTCTTCAACTTCCTTCCTTCCGATGGAAAAATGTGTGTAAACTCGTCATAATTTTTGATACACAATAATAATTTTATGAGGAAATCGGTCTTCCTTTCCTGTAACATCTTGATGTAGGTAACTATGTATGGGTTCGACCACAATCAAGCAACCCACACCACCACGAAACAAAACAAAACAACGGAACGGTTGTTACACTTTGTTGGCAGTGTGTCAAGAGAAAAAAGTTTTCAAAACTAGTCTCATGATTTAAGAAGAAGAAGAAGCTCTTGTATTTTATTACGCGATTACATCACAATACATAATAAGTTGTGTGTGTGTGTACCTCACTCACCAAAACATGCATGCATGCCTGCACATGCAACATTAATGAAATAATCGGATAATAATGAAAACGGTGGATTTTTCGAGAGATTTTGTTTCAAAGTAAAACAATGTCTGGCTGGCCACCCAATGAAATCGATTCAGAGGAATTTAATAGGTGGAGAGGGGAACACGTGTTGGACAAGGAATGAACAATACGACTGATTCTTCATGTTAGTTACATGACAGCGGAGATGTGGTGGGTCAAAGGGTAACGTAATAATATGCACATGAGGATATATTCTATTATCTTCTGCTGCTAAATAGGAGCGATTAAGTCATGTCGGAATAAATAATGATGTAAATTAATACGTCTTAATTATCAGGGGCAAAAAAAATATGATGTATGTAGATTGTTCACCTTTGTTTTCACTGTAATAATCTTAAATTTTCGGATTTTACTCGTAATAATAACGGAATATGAGCAATTTGAGGATTATTAAGAAAATGATCCGGAGAACGCTTCAAAATCTTGTAACCTTTTTAGAGGATTTAATATCTTAAAATTTGACAATTTTTTTCAAAAAGAAATCTTTCCTCACTTAAAATTAAAGCTGGTTCCATGCAATGAAGCCACTCACAAAAAAAACTGAGGAGTTATTCAAACCTAAAAATCATCACGAAACGGGACACCTTTATGTAACGATGTAACATGCGAGATAGATAATAACGAAATAAAACGTAAGTAATAATGCAAGGAAACTTTATAAAAAGGGAGAATAAATAAATAATTTTTAGCATTTTTCTTCTTAAAATAATTGTAGCGTCTCGTCGAATAATAAATGATTATTGTATTTTATTTACTATTCAGCAGTAGTAGGTCGTCCACCAAAATAAGAAACAGTTAAATTATTATGTTGATGGTTAACTCAATATGAATGAGTAATTAAATTGAGATCCGTTTTTCGGAGGAGGAGATTTCTTCCTCCTTTTGCTCCTTTATTTAAAGGTTGGCTAACTACGTTAACGCAATTAAATATGATTTCACATTTAACAAGTTAGAGAAACGTGGCGTAATAATAATTGTGCGAATAAGTAAGATGGCTCATCCACGCGATTTGTTGGCAAAAATGCACCCATTTTGGAATCTGTAGGTACAGAAGATAAATATGGGGGCACCCAGAATGGTCCAAAATTAATCGCTTACTGCAAATCTAACGGGTCCACATATATTTAGCTCGCAAAAGCTCAACCAAGTAATGCTGAAAGTGTTTAAAGACTTGAAAATAAAGTGATACGCTCGGATGATTCCAAGTTTAAAAAGTTACGCTCCCGTTTCAAACTCTCCCTTCCGGATCGGATTTCATAAAATTTCTCATCATCTTTTTTAATCGACAATATACACATAAAAATTTCTACCCGAAAATGAGAAAAACTTGATTCAATTATTTACTTATTAAGTAAATTCGATTTGTAGGTAGGTTGTTTTTTTAGCCAGACTTAAATAAATTGAGCCGTTACTTACGTAGTACGTTAATTTTATAAATGTATCATTGGCAGACAACCTTGATGATTGATGATACTTTTTTTGTACTCGTCGATTTCTAAGTACAAAATATTTTAGCAATTAAGACAACAATGGGGTTAAAACAGAGACTAGAAATTTTGAGACGGATTTTTTTTCACAATGGATTTTTCCAATGCCACGACCAAATCGACCCTTTTTGTTCTTCCATTAAGGGTGTGGCGTTAGTCGTCGTTTGTGAGAAAATCAACCTGTTCACGTCCAAACGAACCAATTAGCACGATCGGGGAGCGTATTGAAATTAGACCATTTTCGTCACGTCTTTTAATTTGGGACAGATGTTGTCATCACTTGGTTATGATTTGAATTTGAATTATTTCAGCCTTGCAATTGGTTAAACCTTGTTCAGTCAGTTTCAAAGTGACTTTGTCTGATTATTTAGTATCTCTTTCTTTAATCTGGTCTGCTTAGTCGTCGTCGACGCCGTCACACAAACACTATTTTGAAATCACGACGATTAATAATTTAAGATGAGATGATTGAAAGTAAAATACGAAGTTTAGTTTAGTGGGGTAGAGGAGAATCATAATTGGAATCAGAAAAAAATAACACAATGCAAAGATGAAGTCCAGAGATATTTCGAAATCATTAAGTTAATCCAATCATTGCAAAATTATTGTTAACTATTTAATTTCGTGCCGAAGGACAGAACAGAAACACTTATTAAGTAGGTGATATTTATGTAGGTACGTATGTGTAGCAAGTGTCATCTTAAGTTGTACTTTGCTTGTCTGGTATTCCCTGCGAATTTGCACGAATTTTTGCACATTTCGAACATAAAATAGACAGCCATGGTTTTTTTTAATTCGTTCAAACTCCTCAGACTCGGTTTAGATTACATAACTCACTCACTGAGGAGGAGAGCTTCACTACCTGCCCCTCTCAGATCTTGATGTGCTTTGCATATGTGGTAGGGTCCTATGAGTGTACTATAACCCTAAAGTGGTTTGACTCCATGGCCACATTTGCGCCCGCCACACCCACTCAAAGGGATGAAAACCACAAAAGTTACCAACTTCAAAAATCCACCAAAAATCCAATTTTGATCGGATTTTGATAAAATTTTCATTTTTGTAATCCCAGATACTTGCTTGATCATATCCAGTAGCAATCTCAAATTTTTTGAAATTTTCGAAATTTTCGGGCATTTTCGGGGTGATGAATTATTCGAGAAAATTCAAAATTTCAAAAAAGTTGAGATTGCTACTGGATATGATCAAGCAAGTATCTGGGATTACAAAAATGAAAATTTTATCAAAATCCGAGCAAAATTGGATTTTTGGCGAGGGTTTGAACAAGTGAAAACAGGGCTTTTTTCGTGTTTTTGGCGCCTTTGAGTGGGTGTGGCGGGCGTAACTGTGGCCATGGAGTCAAACCAGTTCAGGGTTTTAGTACACTCATAGGACACTACCACATATCCAAAGCACATCAAGATCTGAGAGGGGCAGGTGGTGAAGCTCCCCTCCTGAGTCAGTCAGGGGATGATTTGGTTGGGCAGAGATTTGTGAAAAAGAGAGACCCGTTATTACTTATACACGTAGGAAAGACATGGCGTTTTGTTTGTGTGGTTTTTGGTATGTATCATGCTCCTTATTATGGTTCTTAGATACTTGAAAAGTTAGTTAGTTAGTTGGTCGGTGTACATTTCTGTAGAAAATAATACGAGAAAAGTTAGTTATTTATCTGCCCAACAAACATTACATCATTTCATGTCTACTAGTTTCCCTTTTAAGAGGGAAGCAGCACCATATTAAATAAAATACAACTTTTGTCTTCTCCCGTGATCCTTGGCGTTTGACCAAGATTTTGCATTCGGATATGAGCATTTTACTGAAATGCCACACGACCCATGAAGAATAATTGTCTGTCCGTACGACATCATGCCCTGCACATTGTTTCGAATAAATTCGGCCAAGTCCAAGGTGACGACGGGCCCATTAATAATTTCTAATTATGCGAAACCCTCCCTCCCTCCCTAAACGGCCCCCACGTTTATGGGATTCCCCACGGCATGACCTTTTCAAGAACGGTAGCAACCCACCCACACTGGTAGAAAAATTAGGCATTTTTCCGTCCATCCTTCCTTCCTTCCTCTTGCTAGTCAGATATCTCATCTCATCTCATTACACCGGTTGGTTTAGCACAGAAAATACGGATATTTTCCCTCTCTCGTCATGATGAGACTAATTCTAATTCGTTCAATTTCAACCTCGTCTCTTTTTTCGGGATGCGTATACACTTTAAATAATCTAATGTTTCACAAAAATCTCAATATGGAGCCTGCCGAGAGAGAGAGATGCACAGAAAGTAGGAATTCTTTTTCCTCCTCCACGAACTGAGTAACGGTAGGTCTCTCGGAATACAGAGGGGCAGAATCGAATCACTGATTTTGCACAAAGAACGTACAGTTTCCATTTGTTGTGTGCAAGTAAAGCTTACAACAAACAAATCTAGATGCACGGCAAGGGAAAAAAACCTCATCATTTAATCACGGTAATTGGAGAGATGTCACATTTCATAGTATTTCGTGGGCAAAAAAGTAAATGAGAATTTGGAATAAAATGAGAACTCTGCAAACAGGACAGGTTTATAAGAGGATGACATTTTTGCATGGTTAATTTTCATGGGGGGAATTTTGAGTATATTTTTGAGGAAATGTGAAAATTTTGGAAATGAGATTTTAAATTGGTACAGGAAAATGTGAATTTTATTACAATTATACATGCAAAGATGACAGTTTTAAGAGGATCGTATTTTTGGATGGTTAATTTTCATGCTGAGATTTTTTCTTCACATTTTTTCGGAAATGTTAAATTTGGAATACCAGATTTCCAACATCTTGGTGCAAACTGCTGACAAATCGATAATAATGCGAATTTTAAAATGAGACGTGCAAACATGACAGTTTTACCAGGATCGAATTTCTCCCTGATGAATTTCAATCTCCATCTCGGAAATTTTATTATGAAAACCATAATTTTTTTTTCAGAAACGTAAAACTTTCTGAAACCAGATTACATTTGATCCGTAATGTTGCATGAAACTTGTGTGTGTGGGGTGGTCGTGGTATACATTCTCCGTAATTACGCCTGAGATGAGTGACCACAAGGCTATCTGGCTACTTACTCGACAGATGATGACCACAACCAACAGGTGCATAGGATAAGAATTACCGTAACGAAAGGATTTAAAAAACGCACATGCATGCACACTACTCGTCATCATTGCCCATTAAGACACCCTCAGTGGTTTTGGTTGCACACGTTTTGTCAGCTATTACTGCACAGTATTGTGTGTACGTATCTCTGCGTTTTTTGTCCCGCTGCTGCCGGTCGGTGTATGATTTAATAGTTTGTTTCATCAAACGAGCCAGATCGCCCAGAGGAAGTTGGTTGGGAACGAAACTGGGGCAGTCGAGTTGCTTTAAATTCGTTAATCTCTTCAGAAAATCTCGGTCTTAACCCAGTGTTCCATTCCATGAGGGATTAAATTAAAATGCATTTCGTGCAGAGGAAGGATTTAAAAAATTGTAATGTTTCGAACAGATTGTAAAATTTGGTTGTGGGGGTTTGTCGATGTTTAATAAAGTCTGTGTTTAAACTATGGCTAAATTAGTTTATCGGCTTTAAAGTTTGCAAAATATTAAACCCTGTAATAATTGAAATCCAAAGATTTTATGAAATGTTTTTCGAAATTGTAACTAATTTAATAAATGCATTTCGTAGTTGTAGTATGTGAAATGGAAGTCTTAAAAAGCAAGTAAATTTCGTTTCACGTAGTTATCTGAAAAAAATTATTTTCAAAATTATTTTTTACAAAATTTGTAACTTAAATTTTCTGAAATGCGCACTATCTTACCACACATTTCGTGCACTTATATAAAAACATCGGTCGGTGCGTATTCATATTACACATGTGTAATTGATGATCTTTTTTTGTGTTGACTACTGTCCGAATTTTTCTCATTCATTCGTCATCCGCGTGGAGTGAGTGGAGGACAAAACCTGGTGTAAACTCTTTGCTGATAAAACAATAAATTAAAAACATGCCAACTACAGTTGGCATGTTCTGTTGGTTGCTACTTCAATAATTGGTGTTGGACTCGATTAATGGGCGCGTAGCCAGGAGATCATTAAATCGAGATGAGCTTACGCACAAGACAATCATGAAGAACAACAAATCCTTTACGCGAGAATTACCATTATTATTATTCGGATCGAACTTGTTGCCAATTGAGATTTGTTGTATTGCGAATTAAAAAGTGGTTAATATACTTGATGGACGAGTTATTTAGACCGATTTCGATTGATAAGATGATATTGCTTACATTTTATGAACGAGTTACGCAACGCAATAAGTTTGTGAAAACTTTGCATAAATTTTGACCCTAAGAGATTGTGGATTAAATAAATTTCTCATTAAATACTACAAATTGTGTGGTCAGTGTCACTCTTAAAAATTGGGGCAAACGAAATACATAAGTAAATAAACCTTATTGATTTTCCAATAAAAATGGAAATTGGGTAAAATTACGAAAAAAAGTTTGTGGTTTCCTATACGCATTTCCCAGGTGCAAAGGTTAACATAACGTGATTGATATTCATATATGACTACAAGAGAAGGGCTGATTTCCATCCAAATTCCGTGCGTTATAATAATCTGCATCTTGTTAACCGGTCATTTTTCTACTTTCAAAGGCTTTACAAAGTAATTACAAATCAAATGTTGCATTTCATTCATTATTTAAATAATAAAAAAAATGGCGAAAAATCAGGTGCAGTCTGGGTTATTCTTTGCTCGAGGGGATGACACGTTGAGGTAGCTGCTTGTTGCTACTTAATAAATTCATCCATCCATACGTGATCTTAGCGCAAAGACATCTTAAATTAAGAAATGAATGGTGAAACGAAACCCATCTGAGAAAGGATGATAATACAAAGTGAGACCATTCATCCATCCTGATTATTCGAAATTGAAACGCAAGCAAACACATAAATTTTTGGTGTAGAATGATGGCGAACAAATTTCTAATTTACATAGAATAAGGTAAAACCTCTAAAAGGAGTAGAGAGACACAATTGAAAACATAAAATTGCCTTGATCAACCGGTTGTTTTACTTTCCCGTTTTTTTTTCTTTCTTTAATCTCGACTCTTTGCAAACCAATTGGCACTTTAATATCGCATAAAATTCGTGATTTATTGCACCCAAGTAAAACCATGATACTTATTACTTTGGGTAAATTGTTTGCAAATTCTTCTTTACATTTTAATAATTTAATTGAGAGGCTCAAAATTAATTGGTTATTTTCTCAAAGAAATGTTTAACTTTTAAAAATTGTGACGTCTTCTTTTTCTTACACGGAAATTTCTTATGTAAAAGAAGAAATTGCATATTATCATTTTTGCTACTACGTTTCTATTTAGTCGTGGCTAAAGATGTGTATGTGTGTAGGACGGGGGCAAAATTACCCAACTTTTCTCTAACAATGCACAATTGGGCTTGACGGACCTCTGAATAGTGTCAACAATGCAGTCATTGTATTCCCTCGTCTTGCTGCAAATTGTGTTATGATGGGGAATTGTGATGGCAAAATTGTATTATTATGCGTCCCACGGAGGATTAGAGATGCGTGGGATAACCTGTCACCTCACTCGTCCGTCCGTCATTCATTCATTCATCTATTAATAATAATAAATAGGCGACAGAGCACTTTTCATTTTCTTAAATTGAGACCTCATCTCGTCAAAAAGAAATACCGATCTCTGATGTCACACACAACGGAACAATGGGAGTTGGTTGTCGAGAGGGAGAGTAAAAATAAAAAAATGTACACTAAAAATCATGTGGGCTTTCCGAAATAGAAAGTTACGTTGGTTCCTTAGTGGTTAAATATTTTTGGGCGGCATGGGGGGCAAAAATGTGACATTGCGTCACGTCATTACATAGTTTGGACGGATTGATTTGATCATCATGACTTAATAGATAATTGATAGGCTGGAGAGCACCGTAGAGGTTGTCGCGATGTCACGTATTGCTGTGACCTTAAAGGTAGTAGAAAACAGTAAACACCCCGTTTCCACCCCGGGGTGACGGTTATAAGTGATGTGTCAACTTTTTTAATTTATATTGCACACCATTTCTGATTGTGTCAATTTGTATGCGAGCAGCGTACAATTGTTCAACGCGGTTAAAACAATGGAGTTCAGTTACGTATGTACATGTACACGTACATACGTACTTATGGAATCCGGTCATTGTTGTTAGCTAAAAACTTGCATCATTTTTCTCTTCAAAACGGTTATCGAGTCATTATGATGAGGGACACTTTATAAGATAGATAAAATCATACAATATGAAAATGACAAGAATTTCCAGTTGTGTCATAAATCAGGAGATTTTAACGGCTACTAAATCAGCACGACTTTATGACAATTATGGGCACAATCTTATCCTCAATCTATATATCTGCATATGTATTGAGTAAGTTACGTACGTACTTTGGTAGCATTTTATTTCCCCAGTAGTTCCTGGTCACACATAGGCGTGGTAGGTGTTTGTTATGTACTTTAACCATTTCAAGCTTCACGTTCACGTGGCTTCACAAAAACTTTGAGCAAGCAAAACAGTCCAAAATTGTAAAGAATTTCAATCATCCATCAAACCAAACCACCCATGCAGCATGCTAAAAAAGCGACTATTTTGTGCGTATCCTTGATCATTTTGGGAGACGGAAAATAAGAAACAATTAAGCTGAAAACAAAGTCAATGTATAATACGCTCAGACAGTTTTAAAGGATCAATCAATCTAAATTCGCAACATTTTTTGTCTTCCTTTCTTTCTTTACGAAATTGGATATAGTAGGAAACCTTGCCATTATTTTCTAGTACAAGATTAACTGCTCGATACAGATCATAAGTTTCAAAACCCAAGTTCATCGTTTTTTTTGGGTACTCTACTCGTAGTCCATCTCGTCTCGTAATAAGAGTCATGATTCTCGCATTGTTGACGGATGGAGGTACAAATTCGTGAGTGAGGTTGATTTAGTCACAAGTAGTGTTTATTATGCAGGAGACAAAAACAACATGCACAATTATCCGAGTATCAAAGAGCTTGCAATTATTATCCTCGTCATTATGTTATGATTGTTGTCAACTCGTGTGACATGACAGTGACAGTCATAAGTGAAATAACTGCGTTTAACCGAGAGTAGTTTTAGCATACGAGAAGCCGTTTTTCTGCAATGTTGTAGAGACCGTGTCATTATGTGCAAACAGCAAATTCGCACAATAATTAAGTAACAGTGAGCCAAGTAAACTATAAGCTAGTCACTCTTGACTGGTTTGATTTTAAGGCGACGACGATGAAAATGACACTGCAATTTCATTTTGAGATTTTTTTCTCACAAAACTTTTCGCAAATTTTTCGCCCACCCACCACCCCCTCGGGCCACATGGTGTTGTAATTCCAAGAGACATTTTTAAAATAATATTTCATGTTTTGTTTTTATTTCAATTCGTCAACGACAAAGAAGATGACACATTTTTCATTATTTGATTGAGCCGACGGACTGACATAAAGGGTTGACGTTGACATTTCTAATTACCGTTGACCGTTAGAATGTAGAAAAGAAGGATAAAAAGCAGAAGCGTTTTGTAACCAAGTTCTTCTTTCTTTTTTTTCTTGAAAAGAACTCCAAGTATTTCTCTATCCTGGACCGACCAGGTTTTCTGAATTTGAATTTGCATTCATATTTCATTTAGTTATGTACGACGACTAAAAAATCATGACAATAACGATTAAAATGTCAACAACTTTTCGCAACGAGAGGAGGATCTCAAGAGTTTAAAGGAAAAACGGTTGCTGTTCTTTCATAATTTTCTCGTAACAGGGAAGTCTGTCGGTGTGTGTGGATTGTCATGTGTGCGTGCCATACCACCAATGAAGCTGACAGAATGTGTGTCTAATGAATGATATTTAAACCTGTAATAATAAATATAAATTAAATACCAACAATGCCAACCAGGCTACAATTACACTTCATCTTGTCTTCATGTTCACGACTTTCGGAGAAGTAATATGTACAGGATGCCCAGATTTTTCCTCTCTTAAGAGCCTTAATTACCTTGAGTCGGTAAATAAATAAAAAGTCGTGGTGCATACATATGTACATACGTATCATCATTAAATGCAATAAAATAAAATAAAACAGGGCAAGAAACTCTCTCAACTTCCGCACCATCTGTTCAGAAATTTGTGGCTGTGAAGCCATGTTCTGCTAAGGATAATTCCCTTTAAACAATGACATTCTTCTTTTTGAGGCTTTTGTTTGCCGTGAAATACGTACGTACGTACGTACGCAGCTCGTCCTTACTTTTGTCTGTGTAAAGGGCGGTGGTTAATGAGTCGAGTAATTACAACAAATCTTTAGTAATGGTGATGATTTGGTGGCACAATTAGGACGAAAAAAAATGATGTAAGGAGATTATGAATTGATTATGAATTAAGATTCATGATCATGAATTGATCGGTCGGTTCCTTTTGCTCATTTGGGAATTAAATCGTTCAACGACTGCGAGGATTATGTATTCAGGTGAGAAGGATGATATGTATTAATTGGTGCATTAATTAATATCCTCCTCACCACCTGATGTCTGATATCTGATCAAATTAACCGACTGGTTTGGCAGGGTCGAGACATTGACAATTACATATTTTTAGCGTGCAGACCTATAATTTAAACTGTGTACCTGCCTAACCTAGAACTAATTTCGTATCTTGGTCTTAATTCTCATTAGTTAAATGGTTAGTTACTTAGTTAGTTAGTGAGTCGGCATGACATGTTTGCATAAAATGTAGCCAAGTGTAGGAGTTAATTTGAGCGAGAAGAAGAATGAAATGGGTCAAAGTGTTTGTCTTTGAATTGTTCTCAGGATGACGTGTGAGTGTATTTAGCATGAAGTGGAAGGGCATGGGAATTTCGATTCGTTAAATCGACACAGTACTAACTAAATAATGAAATGAAATGAAATAAAACGAGCCATTTAAGTCGAGACAGGAGTTTAACCTGTTTCGCAAATATTGGCACATTTTATTATTATCTCATCCCTAAAATATTATGCATTTTACTGAACTGAACTGAATCACTACTGGACCGAGATGCGTCATGAAAACGTTCCACTTTTCGAATCAAATTCGTGCCTCGTAAAACACCACCAGGTGTGTACGATAAATTTAAAAGTTAAACAATTCGCCGTTAAAAAATCAATATAAAATTTTGTTCCTCGTTCGACACTCGTCCGCCCCGCCTGAAAAAAAATTAGTTATGAAGAAGAATTTGCCGTTGTACATAAAAAATTCAGACTTTGTTTAACTCATAACTTTGCCAGAAAAGGGAAGCATGCTCATTTACAAAGAAAAGTTATTAGGCTGGGGAAGTAGAATTTCGGCCAATTATTATTATTATCGCCGTATTATTAGACTACATAAAAAAATTGAGTCATTGATGGTCATACAATTTACTGGACACTTGCCACACCCGTAGAAATACATGCATTAAAGTTCTGCTCTGGTTGGTGGTACACCATTTATTACACAAAAGCAGTGATAATGTAGTAACTCAAATAATTTAGATCAAGATCAAGATCTCCCTGCTCGGACAATACGTGAGTACGGATTCTTTAAAAAAATATGAACCGAGTCTAATAATTCTTGATTTAGGTGGTGTATTAAGTAGTAAAAGGCCGAGGTCTTTTCATCTCCTCTAACAAAAGGTCGAGACGAGGGTATAAGCGTGCTCATAATTTGGACAAAGTGATTAACCACGTTAGATATTTTATTAAAATTTGCATCGAATCCTTTCCTTAAATGGCTTCAGGATACGCACCCGACCAACCAACCACATCTTCTCACTGACTGATCCCTATGCACACGAGTACAATGTGTAAAAACAAGGTCCCTAAAAAGGGGAAATCTTAGTGAGGGAGTGCAATCACAACTAATAAATAAAATTAGATTGGAGAATTTTTGCATCACCGCTCTCGGTACCATTTTTACTGGATGCAGTATAAATTTTTCTTTGCATACGCATGAATTGTTAGTTTTATTGAATAAATTGAGGAAGGAATACATTTTTACTGTGTAGTGAACGAGAAGTGGGTTAAATTAACTGAGGTAGATATGTAAGATATAATGGCTAAATAATTCTGAGCTACGTATTTGTTTAAAAAAATATTCAAATTTCAACTTCATATATTAATTTGGCTACTCTATGCAAAATCATCGAACCTTTTGAGGGAGCAAGTGTTCTATTTAAACGATTAATGCTTCCAGTAATAAAAATGGTACCGAGAGCGGTGATGCAAAAATTCTCCAATCTAATTTTATTTATTAGTTGTGATTGCACTCCCTCACTAAGATTTCCCCTTTTTAGGGACCTTGTTTATTTATAACTTTTAATTGGGGAATTAGATTGTCCATTGGATGACTGCATTGCACTACCCCTTTTCAGTAGTTTGATCCGGAATAATTTTATTAAATTCTGGGTGTTTAAAATTGAATAAATCCGTTATTTCTTAACCGATTTATATCATTTTGGTCAAAATGTCCGGCCTAGATTACTAAACACCAAAAGACCTGATCTGGAGGTGCAAAACCAACAACAATTTCACGCAGTTTACCAAGCATGTTAAAGAAACAATTAGTTATGCTGTTTACAGTTTTGAATGTAATTTGTTTTCAATTTATTAGTCTTGCGTCGTTGTCAATGGCAATGATTCGTAGCACGAGCAGGAATTTCTGAACTTCAAATTGGAATAACTAAGCCAATTCTTAACGGATTTTGATATATTTATACTTAAAATTTTCGGGATAAACTGCCCTACAATTCGTGGGTATCAAACTTTTGATAAAGTTTGCTAGTAACTAGCAATAATTACAAATGTGTTTCTAAGGCTACATTTTTGCCCATAATTCCGGTCAAGATCACGTAATCCCTTAGTCGGATCAGATCCCATTTCTATATTATGTAACAATAATCGGTGCAAAATTTCATCAAAATCGGTTGAAAAATGACTGAGATATCGCAGATGGTCACTTTTTTGGGGTGGGTCAAATGCATACTTAGTAATTTTTTCGTTGTTAGGTATTTGCCTCACTAAGAATAAATATAAACCATAAGGTTGATGATAAATGCCCGAACTGTGGGTCAGTAACAGTAAATTTTTATTATTTCATTCTCTTCTGCGTTAACACAGATACTTATTAAATGTCCACTTACATTAGTTAGCCAGCCCTTGAAAGAAATTCAAGGCTAAACCCTCTCCGGGCCTATATTTTATCATCTGAATGAAAAGAAATTGACAAGATTATTATTATCCTTTCTTGCGTGTGTGTGTGTGATGTGATCATTATTATCATTCTGTTGGCCGATTGAGGTGGGTTAGTTAACCAAACTACCCACGAGAGCAGAAGATGGTAATAAAGACACAAAAGATCTCGGAGATGGATGGATTGGACCATTCATTTCAAAAAATAAAAGCAACCAGAGAGGAATTGATGGACGGATGTTGGTCGTCGATTGCGACGTTTGGCTGATTGGAGACCACTCAATAATAAATGTCTGACAAAAAAGATGAAATAATTCCTAGTCATTCATTTCATTGAGGCACCCAGAGCAGTATGCAGGACGTATTCAGGGGAGGAGGACGTACGTACGTAGTCTTAAATAATTTAAATAATTTCCTGTACGTAGCAGAGAGAGAGATACATTCTATGCTGCGGTTTTTATTAACGGGGTCTCTGCCAGTGAGTAAGCCTATGTCGTGGATTGGATGTGATCATTAATTGACTTATCTATCTTCCCGTGTAGTCAGTTTCAATAAATAATGAAATGAAATGAAATGACGGGTATAAAAAGTGGGCCAATTTACGCAGAATTAAAACCTCCTGCTGTGACTTGTATCCCTCGACAGGTGAAGAATTAGGGGAAAGAATGGTCTTATTTTTAGGCATAACAATTACATTGGGAACATGGATGGAACATTATTGCAACGAATTTGAAGAGGAGTGGAGTAAACTTTGTTTGAATTTGTACACTAGAGCTGCTTTTTTTTTATTAGCGTATGTATGTAACACGTATAACGTAATAGCAACGGTGATCTGAATTTGAATATGAACCAGATAAATATTATTGTAGTGCTGCTGCTTCTTTTTTTACTGCCATTTTTGAAATATGGGCCACGCACGAAGAGGAATATTATTCATTCTGGTATCAGAAAATTATTAGGAGGAGGAGGGATGGTCAATATGTAAAATGAGAATGGATTATGCGATTTTGCTTTGTTTTGTTTGGGATGATGATGATTTCAAGTGGTCAATCAATTCTTTGGGACGACTTACTTCTCACGAAGCGCATGTAGATTTTTTTATGTGTGGAAACGTATGGAAATTTATTGGCTCATAAATATTTATGAAATTCTTTAAACGGTTACATACTTACATAATTTGTAAATATTTGAACGTAGCATTTTGAGATATTTGAGGAAAGGAGGTGGTGTTGGGAAGGGTTATGCGAATGATATTATCCGTTTTATGAAACACTTATTTTTTAACCATTTTGGTGATACAATGATAAAATAATAAAATAATTTAGATTTTTTGATTGAGATTGATGCCTTTTATGATATTAGTAAAGTTTGAAATTTTTTAAAATATGATAGATCCGGCTGTGTCCCTCACGTAGTGCAAATATTAAAAAACGTACGCAATTTGAAAATATTGCTGAAACATTTAATGCAAAATTCTCCCCGATTTTACTAATCCTTGCAAATTCATACTTTTTGCAAAATTGAGCAACAGGTGTGTCTCTCTTTCATTTACCTACATACATAATAATAATACGTGCATTTAGCAGTAAGCCACACTTTATCATGATAATGTGCATATATGTACATACATAGAAATATTTTACCGTTTTTATCATCCCTCCATCCTCTGGTGGCTTGTTCTTCTTCTTCTTGAGCATTTAATAAAATGGCCGTAAAGTAAGATAAAATTTAACTTTTTGCAATATAAAATTATGAGTTGCACCCTCATTACATCCATCCATCCTTCCATCCATAATGCCGAAGAAACCGCATCCTTGCAAATTTATACTCATCTCTCTATCTTAATAATGATAGCAAACGCGATAAGTCGTGATACCTGCAAAACTTTGCAAATCCGTAATATGCAAATCTCTCTCCCGTCTGACTAAAAGAATGGGAACAGAGGAACGTGCAGCATGTAAAACACGATAAACTTGACCAGTTTTTGAGCAATATTTCTTCATGATCATCTAGTTCATTTACTTTTACGATGCGAGAAAATATGCGCCACACCACTGTCCGCGTTTTCGGGAATCATTAGTGTCAAAAAATTTACAGGGATAAATAATATCGCAATGTGTGTACCTATTGTGGTGGTCCGGTTAGTTAGTTAGTTCGTTAGTTAGTTAGTTAGTTAGTTAGGTACGTGTGCTGAGCTGACCATATGCAACGTTGTTATGTAGTACCCTATAAATTTGTCTCGGTTTATGCATTTGAAATATTCATGACCATGACTTTGTTCACAATTTGTAACGTAAAGTGTGTCCCATATTGGACAATAATCCAAATAGTTAAGGAGTCGACGACGATACACATTTCTTGTCATTGTTGGTGGGTCGCATTCTCTCCTCATTATTCAAACCGGCGGTGGTGTGGAATTCATTCATTGTTGATTGTTGCGTAAAGAACTAATCAATCCATAAATAAATATCATCGTCTCTCTCCTTCCTAATTAAGACAACAATGAGTAACTCTTTTCACAAAATAAAATATATAGCTGCAATTGCATATGGACGATTTAGGCGTAATCATTACGTGACAATGTGGTCCTGGGTGTAATCAAGGTGTAAGTAATCCTGATCTTCTCGGAATCCTTGTGTGTCGGCATGCGTATCATTTTCAAACGTTATATTTAGTGGGACAATTTTAGTTCCCCCATTTTTCGGTGGGATTGTCCGGAACATATCGATTTTTCGCGGGGATTTATTCCATTGTATTGTATTCCGATTTTTGCACCACAAATGGACGCGTAGTTCACAAGTTCAATGGGGCACGAGGTACACATTAATAATAGGAAATAATCACATGTACGTATTCAACGAAGCATAAAAGTGGCAGAACATGATCTCTTAAATCATCCCCTTAAAAAAGTATGCATCTCACGTCATCATTTATCACCATATTATTATTACCATTGGTTTGCTAAATATTTCAAGTTTACTGTACTCTATCGCTCGCTCGTAGAGAATCTACTCTATAAAAAATCTTTTGGGTGGTCATTGTCACACAGACAGTTACGGATATTCCATGCGATTTATCTCAAAGTAATAATCATTGGAAACATGTACACGCAAAAAATTGGGTAATAAAACAAAACAGAAAGAATACAATATGTATTACGCAATTTGAGAGGGGAACGTGCCAAACTTTTTCTTGCTAAAAAGTGTGGCGTCTCTACTCTCTTCTACCTTTTGGCATGGCTATTACATTACGCTCTACGTATCACATATTATTTAATCATCCACTAAAACAGGATTGTCTCTTTCTTCCTGTGTTGGTCGGTCGGTCTCTCTGTAATCGCAAAAGAGTAAACGGATGTCATTCAAGGGGGAATGTGTAGAAAAATAATTTATGAATCTCCTCTCAACAATTGAACCACCACCACGGGCACAATTGTAGCGTTCTTGGCATTGTCACAGGCAGGCGACGGATTCGAATCTGCATGGGCACCCCATGGCTCAGAGTCGGCTCGCTTTTTTCAAGACTAATATTCCATGACGAATTGTCACTTGTGAGTTTAATGAATGTCATCATCACCACCGCCATGACTTGACACACGACGACCAGGCCACATTCCGGCACATACCTAAAGTTTACGCATAAAATTTGGAAGTAATGTTGTGTTAGAGAGGAATTCAAATCCATTAATTGAAACAGTCGCGGGATGGATCTTGATTAAAATTTATTTAATCAGTGAACCAATCTTGTCCTGTTACGTGACTTGTCGTATGCAATAAATAATCATCATCATCACCGTCGTCGTCGTTGCCCTAATTGAGAATTACGATTTATAAAAAAAATGGTGACATTATTTTCAATGAATTATTAATCAATGTTAATGATTTTTTTTCATTTCTTTATTTCAGACGCATCCCTTTCTTCATGTGCAACAAATGAGTTCAGATGTGACTGCGGGGTTCCGAAATGTGTAGACAAAAGCTTAGTTAAGAATGGAGTCAAAGACTGTGAAGACGGGTCAGATGAAGGTAAAATTTTGAAAAAAAATAAATTTCAAATTTTTGAAAATATTTTTTTCCTGCCTACAAGAACAATGAGGGTATTCATTATTTCTTCGTATCCTTAGTATTCTTCGTATCGTAAGATAACTTACGAAGCTTACGAGATTTTGCAAGCGTCGTAAGATTTTGTCATCGAAAATCACGTTACTACGCTTACGATTTTTACTAAGCTTGACCCCTTGTTTTTTCTTCGTAAACTATTTTACGATACGATGGATACGAAGAAATAATGAATACCCTCAATATCAAGTAATGTATAAACAAACCACTTTCCACCACAATCACTGTGTTCTTTTTCTGTTTATTATGTGTGGTTTGGTCAGGCCAGGCAAGGAATAAAAAACGAGTTGACTTTTTTACTCGAGAAAGTTAGTTGAAGACTTGACATTAAATAAAATTGTCAAAATCAATTGTACTCTCAAGAGCAAAGGCAGGCAGGGAAGTTGAAGATATGAAAATTGAATTAGCAACAGATTTTTGTGTGATTTACATTCTTTTTATTTGAGTTTAGTTTATGTATTCAGTAGAAATCTGTCCCATTCTTGCCGTTGAATTTTGCGAGATAAAAGGTACGCTCGTTTGTTGTCAGCTTTTGTCACAAATCAAACAAAAGTGTGAACGAGTGGAATATTAATTTCGATATATTTTGCTTTCATGAGATTTTTTTGTGACAAATTGACATCTTTTGTGTACATGAGAAATGGCAAGTGGAAGACTTTGTGCTTAAAATGGAGATTCTTCTTTACACAAATTTTCTACTAACCACATACACAACACACAGCATACAATTGATGCAAATTTGTATTATAATAAACTGCATCTTCTTTTTTGTTGTAAAGTGGTTTACACACTTTTACTCTGAAGGGCATAAATTTGAATGGCAAATAAGTAAGATGTCAAAATTAAGAATAAATATATATGGAGTAAAAATAGGCTTGGTTTCGAAAGTGTGGAAATAAATAATATGCAAATGTGCACAAATCGGCAAGGGCATCGAGTACATTAACCGTGACATTTAAATGTCCAGATTTTTTTAACAACAAAAAGTTTACATTATAGCACGATCCAGAGCTTATCATATCCTTCAGAAATGAAAAAAATGCGCAATAATGTGTAAATGAATGAATATTTGTAAAGTCCTTAAGATGCAAAATTTTCAACTTGTGACAGACGTTTGAACATTATTTTACACAATTTACAAAGTTACGTTAACGTCTTTTATTTAATAAGGAGAAAAAACTTGAGATTATTTGCCCATCTTTTTTTACCAAACAATTTTAAAACCTGTAATTAAATATTATTTTTCCTTCTCAGGGGAGTGGGACCCATCGAAATGTGCGATTAAAAACAGGACATCGGAAGACATCAGATTCAAGAGAGCCGCAATACCAGGTCAGTCGTCGCTTGTCACTTTCTCTCAAACTATTCCATCATCAATCTCACATCTCAACCAATAATCGTAATAACAAACAACATGCGCCACGAACGACGCTACACAGATAAAAAAATATGCTCCCAGCTACAGTTCTCACATTTGGAAAAGTTTATTAGAGACCAAGTGAGACGTTAAAAGTTAAATTAACGGCGATGTCGACGACGACGACGACATTAATCCGTTCTGAAATCCATTGAGTACGAACATGCATCCACAATGCGAAATGAAATTTGAACTAGACAAGCACCACAAAGTCATTATCCAAATTCCTGTCCGTCCATTTAATAACTTTTGGTCTAATGAGAATCTATGCACCAAAGTGCAATCTTGACCATCGGCCCAGTGCCTTATTGAAATAGTGACTGAATGCCACGAGCAATAAGAGTAAATTGGCATCACACACATTATTATACTTATTTTTTTTCTTATTTATAGAGCATCGTTATCTCGACGTGATTTATTATTGTGAAGGTTTAATCGAGATAAAGTTCAAATTCATTTAAATTATTGCTTTTGTGAAGTGCGCGAATCCCTCCGGGCTTAATTTTCCATTTGATTCGACAAATATAAATAGCATTGTTGTGAATAAATGCAGGTTAAAAATCAGGGCTTAATTCACAGCACAACTTTGTAATCATAATTAGACATTGACAATGGTAGTGGGGAGATTTAGGTGTATTTTTAGCACGTTACGGGAGAAGAGCAAGCAGCAGGTACATAAATAAATTATCATTTTTTTTACTTCGGATGCATAATAAATGCGTAATTCATTGCATTGAATAGTAACAATCAGAAATTAGTTAAGAATTTGCATTACACAGTATTACACACTAGGTGTTAAGCACGAGTAGCTAATTTGTGACTTGTTCATCCTAAACGGCGTATTTCTTGTCGGTGGTTGGTTAGTGAGCATTAAAATAGAAACCGTGAGAATTTAGGAATCTTTTGTCATTTCTGGTTCTTTTTTTTGTACTTATCTCTCACTTACTTATTTACCTACCGACCTAGTCGTTCATATCTTGGTGAGTTTTCTACTACCTGCGAGTCGTTCCTTCCGCTATGTATATGTAACATATTTAATAGTACGGACGGGATGATTTTGTGCTAGGAATCGTCATCAAATGATATCAAAATTGAGGTAGACAGACGCAATTACATTTAAAAAGCTGTGTTTCATGCCCAATTTTTTCGGCGAATTGGAGTCAGTTGGCATTTGCAAGTGATACATTTGTAAATTGTTTGGGCACGATTGTTCCCATACTTTTGCATCATTTATGTTTGACTTGACATACATACGTACCAGTCCAGAAGTGGAATGGAAACTTGACTTTACTACGGAAAAATTGGTACATGCATATTTATTTTGTTTCTTTGCGAGACAAATATTTACGATTGATCATGATTTCTAGTCACTCTTTAAAGGATTAAGTCGTCGTCGTCGTTCGTCTTCGTCACTGTAAATACAAAGTATTTTTTAATATTTTTTTTTAAATGTGAGGCTGATCTGATAGCGAACTTACACATGTGTAGATATTTATGGTCATTATCAAAAGTGAAAGTCTGCACAAATAAGATTCTTTGTGGTGCATGTCATATACAATTTCCTCCTCCTCCGCATGCATGCACTTATCTGCAAAAATGATAACATACATACATGCATATTCTCACTTTGAATAATTTGTAAACAAATTTAAATAATGCATGCACACGCTAATCTCAACTTCATGACTTTTAAATAATAATAATCATCTCATCGCAATCGTCGCTTCTTCTTCTTCTTCCTCTTTACAAAAAGCTTTTTCTTTTTATAAATACAAATTCTAACAAAACTTTGTCTTTTTCTTCCTCTTTAATAACTGTTTCTTTTTTATTTAATAACTATAAAAAATCACACTTACTTAATACTTTCTGTCAACATTTTTAACACACACTAAAAAAATAATGGAATGAATAAGCTCACAAGATGACTAAAAATGCACGTACTTTTTTTATTTTTTAAAAATACTTACTAACAAAATTTCAAATGCTAACAAGATTTTTCTATTTGACAAAAAATTCTGCATTTTTTCAATATTTATGCTTTTTTATTTAAAAAAAATATTTGTTTATTTATTTACAAATTTCGTAAAAAAAAACAATGAGCAAAAAAATGAAATCTACGCAAAAAAACACACACTTCTTGAATTCTCTATATAATTTCTGACCTTCTTGTTTCTTTCTGTCTTTCACCCCCACAGAATTCGGCGGTGGTGACGCGACGACAACATTTTTCACCAATGAACGCGCCCGCACTCGTCCGGTCGGCTTATTGTCAACGTCTCTCGGAGCCTTCGTGACTTCCGGGACGACGACGGAATATCTGACAAAAGTCCTTGGCACGTATATTAAAGGAACTTACGCTCGGATCGTTTCCACCTCTTCGAAAGTTTATCACGCCGTTCCCACCGAGCAAGCCGGTGGTGGGGGTGAGGTTCGACCTACGGGATTCATCGCATCCACGACATCCACGGAGATCAACGGTTACGCCACGACGGTTCATTCTACAGAATTTTACCGGACTTATATCGACGGAACGTACGCCCAGATTGTCTCGAGCACTTCGAATGTCAAGTATCCGTCATGGTACACTGATCGAATTGAGGGGATTGAGCCAACTGCGGTGGATCAGCTTGTAGGAAAAGTTTACTCAACGGCCCTCCTCCCAGCCGAAGTGAGGGGAAGTTTCGTCGCCCCGAAAAATAACGTGATTTCCTCCAAGGCCTACGCCGAAGTGGGCATTGTTTCAGAAGATGAGGCGAATCCGGGCTCTTTAAAACTCCTCCGACCCAACAACAATGCCGCGAACGAGCTCAAAGTGACCGGAACGCATGGCAAGTTTGTCCACGCGGATCAAGACCGTGGAGACGAGACGACTTACAACGTTTTTACGGGAAGCTACGTCCAAAATTCGAAAACTTTCCTCTTCTTTTTTGGAAATACGGTGATTGATGCGACCAAGGCTGGTTTGGGGAATACTTCGCCTGCCACGCTGACCGTGGAGAGTGGTCGTCGACCCGGAAATAGTGTTATGGTGGACATGTCGAAAAATCTACGGGTTGTGGTACCCTCCTCAAACAGTCGGGTTAAGGTTGATGGTTCCATTGGAGGGGAAAGAATGTCGGGTGTGCTGGTTGAGATCGAGGGTTCCGAGATTGGCGGGGATGAATTTATCAGTGTTGACGGCGCACAAGAAGTGGAAGGCACACCCACGGTGGATATGATCACGATGACGTTGGGAGACACGACTCAGGAACGAGTTTCCTCCTCCTCATCGTCCTCATCGACTGGAAATAAAAATAATAATGACAACGAAAATGAGATCCCACAAGGGAGAAAGGTCCCAGATTCGCTTATTGCACCATCCCGTGCCGCAGAACAGCTCAGCCTACCCACCTTCACGGTCGGGCAGCCAGACATGGTCGGTTTGGAGCAGGAAGTCACCACCCCACACGTCGCCGACATGTTGGTCGACTCCTCGACAAAAAATCCTGTCCGTGTCGCTCAAGCGCCAGTCTTCCTCAAAACTACGGAACGTGCTCCACCCGCCCGTTCTACGGATCGGATTCGTGCCCTTGGCTACACTCAGAAGAAGACGAGCTCTTCTTCTGTTGGTGGTGCTAATCTGAATGGACGCTACCCCATGCCCAATCGAAGTCATAGAGCATTCTCGGGTTTCGATGCGGAGAAAACGGCGTCAGATTCGGATAATGATTTGGCCGGGGCTGCTTCTACGGGACGAGCGACCGTGACATATGTGGGGTTTGCCGACTTTACAACGACGGTGGGAAACACGGTCATTGTATTTATGCCGAGGACCAAGATGATTGAGGATTTGAGCGTGCACGCCACAAAGACGAGGAATGAACCGTCCTCACAACAGATCGAGCCGACGAGATATGTCTACCATACGGGAAATGGGGATGAAACGACGACTACCACGGAGGGAAGTCGAGATGAGGATCACATCCAGTTCTCCGTGTCGCAAGTGCAAGGGAGGAAAGTTCTTGATGATAAGAAGAAAGCATCTTCATCCTCAAAACGAGTCACTTTCAGGGATGAAGAGGATGAAGAAACTACTACGGAAATTAACCCAACTTCCGAGATTTCTGGCCGAGAGACGATCATTCTCGGGTCAAGTAAGAGTTCGGGAGGTCATCAAATACCGAAAGTGAGACCATCATCAACTTCGTCGTTGTCAGATAAGAGAAATTCCCTCTTTTCCACCCCGAGGGCAAAGTTCACGCCAAAGTCGAAAGAGGCTTCATCGTCATCAGCTTCGCCCTCATTCACTTCCTCCTCCGGGAAGAGTGGGCCTTATCAGACCGCGGTAACCTCTGTGTTCCAAACCGATATCCTCAACCCGACCGGACTTGTCACCTCGGTGGACGGAACTATTGTCAGAGATGGAAAAACGACCCTTTACACGTCCCTCGTTTATGGCACATTTATTGGGAAGAGTTACGCTCAAGTGATCAAGAGTACGAGCCGTGTCGTTAAAGCGGCCGTGTCATCCTCCGTTCTTCCAACCAGGTCAACCATCCGACCCACGAGTGTGGCCAAGTTGCCAAAATCCAGTCCAAAATCCGTTGCTCCGATTTACTACGAGTTCTCCACCACGACGCAGAGCAGCACGGATAATGGTGACGATGTAGAGACGACTACAGCTGGAAATGATGTGGATAGGATGGAGGTCACCGTGTCATCCACGACGCCGAGGTCAAAGGAGGTGGATGACGATATTGATGATGATCTTCCCACCACCACGGTTCGACTGGAAGATTCCTTCGATGACGACGACATTACGACAACGACAGAGTTTTCCGAGGCGGAAAATGAAATTGGGAGAAAGCGAAAGGTCGCTGGCAATGCGAAGGACCAAATTATCGTTGATCTTGAAGCCTCCCCAGTTCCATCAGGGCAAGATGAACAAGATCAAACCGTCTATGTGACAAGGACCCTGCCCACAACTGTTTTCCGAACTTGGACCTACTTTACCACATTTTTCATCCCAGAAGAGGGATCTACTTCGACGAAAATAGTTTCGCGAGAAGTCACCTCGAGTGCGGTTGGATTGGTCAGAAAAACTTTCACCAATCTCGTCGTCCCCACGAGCAGTAGTACACTTGAGGATGATGAAGAGGCCACCAAACCCTCAGCCGTGGTAACCAAACCAAAGCGGATCAGGGGCAAGGATGGCGGTGCACAGGCTCAGGTCATTTACAAGACGCTCTTTACGTAAGTGAAACTATGAGTTCATGATTCATGATTTACAGACAATAAGTACTAATTACTAATTATTACAAACAGGACATACACTTACCTAACAACATTTTTTAGGTAAGTCAGACTATGAGTTAATTATTCATTATAATATATGCAATTTTTCAAATCATAACCTTGTCTCTTTTTTCAACAGTGGGCAAACATCTAGCGTAGCGTCACGAGAGGAAACAGTCTCCAACATTGTAACAGTAACTTCCTCGCAAGGAATAGCTCTCACAAAATCTTTCGCGACTGACTCGACCATCACGCCAACGTCGTCATCTTCAACCGTAGCCAGATCCCGATATAAGACGATTGCACCCCGTCTCAGCAGCACCAACTCGATCAACACTCCAAACCTGGGGGCGTCATCCTCCTCAATCCGTACTCGAGGACGTGCCTCCACAATTCTTCGTCAAAAGGTTGTCCCCTCCTCCTCCACTACGGAAGAAGTGGACGATGATAACCGGGCTACGGACGAAATTGAGTATCAGTCCGTCACGAAAACGCTGCTCCGAACTTTTTTCACTACATTCACTTTTGTAACTACATTGTTTGGAGAGGACACTTCGATCAAGTCGAGAACCGAAATTATCACAAATGTGGTCCCATATGTGACCAAGACCTTAGCGCCAATCACACCCAGTTCTGTCCCAACGGCACCACCGATTAGTGACGAGTATGACGAAGGGGAAGAAAGTATATCGGCGTCATCCTCATTTAAAATGTCCAATAATCCAAAGAGCAAGGTGAAGGAGACCACTTTTTACACGACGTATACTTATTTATCGAGTATTTTTAAAGGAAAAACTTCCACCGTCAAGACGTCGAAACAAACGTACACCAACATTCTCGTCGCAGATGCCACGATCCGATCCGGATATGTGGAGCCGATCGCACCCACTCAATTATCGGGACGATCAGTCTCCTCAGCATCGTCAGCGACAACGCGCACTCCTAAATTCGTTACGAATGAGATTGACAGTGTGGACGCGGATGTCACTGTGACTACCCAAAATCCCGACCAGTACGAGCTCGAGGGATCTGAAGATATCGGCATCACTACGACACGACCAGATTCTTACGACGATAAGGACGATGATGATGTAAACGATGTCATCGCCAAGTCGAAAACCCCTCTGCTCAAAACCCTGTATACTACATATAGTTTTTACACTACATACTACAAGGGAGGTTCCTCCACTGTGAGTTCGCGACTAGAAACCAAAAGCCAAGTGGTCACAGACACGGCTGGACTTGGTGACGATGAGGATGACGAGGTCAGTGTGAAGGCACCACTCCTCTCCACGATCGACCCCATTTATCCGGTAACCTACTTCACTACTCTGACTTATTGGACTACCAGTTTTAAGGATGGGAACAGTATTGTGACCTCGCGAGAGGAAACGGTCACCAATGTCGTCACTCCAGATCCGGGAGCTTCCTTGTCGCCAAGTTCGACAGAGGTGAACGAGATTGTCCCGACATCTTCAGCGGCTCAGGAGGTCGAGCTGACCACGTTCTTTACGTAAGTCTCTCTCTACTTGTTCATTAGTTTGTAAAAATTCATGCCAAAAATGCTTCAAAAAAGATCAAGTGTTGCGTTTTGGGTCAATCTATTTTTTATTGAGAAAATACTTTCGTTTAAAAGTACGGAAAGCCAATTTAAAATTTACTACCTACATTATAATTGAACCATTCTCTTGTATCAGTACACATGTCAAATAATTAATAATTCATCAGTCAGATACAAATAACAAATTTATACATACATGTGGAAAGTATCTAATAATAATAACAATAATCACAATATTATTAGTTTACCAATTGTTGGTAAACTCGACAAAAGATTGAGACAAATATGTTGGTTTCACATTTTTAAGGCAAGGGATGCTGCGTTTTCATATGTGTCTTTAAACTACCACTCTGAGTAAACGTCTTTGTACACAATAAGCATTGATACGGCTTGACTCCAGTGTGGGTCCTCAGATGTATCGTTAGAGTAGTTTTGGACGCAAAAGTTTTGGTGCAATGGGGGCAAGAAAAGGGTTTCAATTTGTCGTGGACGGATGAAATATGGGTCTGCAGATGTTGCTTTGTGTCGAAACTTTTCTGACATTGGGACACGGTGCAGCGAAAAGGCTTTTCTTTCATGTGGAAAGACGAAATATGACCATCTCGATGTTGCTTTGTATCGAAACTCTTCTTACATTGGGACACGGTACAAGGGAAAGGCCTTTCTTTGTTGTGGACAGACGAGATATGATGATCACGAGTAACTTTTTGAGAAAAACTTTTTCCACATTCGGGGCAGATATAATTTTTTTCTCCTCCATGAACAGATCTTACGTGAAGGTCCAGCGAAGGTTTTTGTGTGAAGGTCTGACTGCAGATTGAGCATTTGAAATTTCTCTGGCCTTGATGGACGGTTGTGACGTGGATCTGCAGATGTTGTTTGGTGAAAAACTTTTTGCCACAATCTTCCTCCTCACACTCAAAAGGTCTGTCCCCACTGTGGAGCATTCTAACATGACGAGTTAAAGCAATTTGCTGTGTGAATTTGTCTGAGCAAAAGCAGCACTGGTAATTTCTCTGTCCCTCGTGGACTGTCGTAACGAGTGTTTTGAGGTGGTGACCGTGCTTGAATCGTTTAAAACAGACTTTACATTCATAGGGTCTTTCACCGTTGTGGGTCCGAAGATGTTCAACCCAGGAACCTGCAAACTTTCCCGCAAAATTCGCAATTGTAATTGGAAATTCCGTGGTGGTGAACAGATGTTTTCTGAATTCTGTGCAAGTTTCAAATCTTTCATGGTCACACTCTGGGCAATTCCATCCATCGTCGTCGTCGTCCTCTCCTTCTGAGTTGGTAAGTCCATCCAGAAGATTGGATGGGATAGTGGGAAAAGCCGTTTTGGTATAATCCTTTGACCAAATACTAGTCTCGTCCAGGTTGTTGAGGTCAAACATTTCCTTGTCGTCATAATAAGCCAGTGTGTAGGGGTCGAGATTGCCAGACCAAGAGACCAAGAGACATTTGAAGAGCCAGACTGTCCGGTAGCATACTTTCTGCGAACGCAATGTCAGATAAATTTTCTTCGTCATGATTGAATGGGGTCAAGGGAATAACTTTTCGAGTCGCTACATCAAATACAGGTTGGTGTGAGAAAGTGAAGCAGGATTTCTTGAATTTTGATTCATAATCTTTGGGAATTTTTGCATTGCTGTGCTTTTTTAATTTCCTCCAGAATCTGTAATACATGCAAATGTTGTTACTGTTGTTGACAGGAAACGTTTTAAAATAATTGAGAAAGAGTTATTTAATTTACCTTTTTAATGTCACATGAATCATGTTTCCGTACAATTTGCAGTATTTTTTCAATTCCAATATTAGCGATGTTATCTGAATAATCACATCCCGAAAGGACACAGATTTGGATAACCTTTTCATCGCTTAATTGTTCGGCAGTCATGCCAAAACACACGGGCAATTTCGATCGCTCAAAGTAGTCCCCCCGACCGTATTTATCCAACTTGAAGAGAACCTGATAAGACGCATATATTATTAATTCCTTGCACAAATAATAATATTTGAAAAGAGTGTCACTTACGCGTGGGCATCCATACGCGATGAGGTCAGAATCCTCGGTTACTACCATGTCCACAATTCCGGTTTTCGCCATATAGGCTAACTGAGCGTCGGCCTGTGTTGTTATTTTTATAGTTTTGTTTTTTTTGTATTATTTATTACATTTTAAAATCAAGTACTAATTCGTCAAACTTACCTCGAAAGGAGCCACAATAACGTCGACTCCTAGCGATCGGGCGATCCTAATAAAACGCCGTACAATAGATGGTGTCAGTTTTGGTGGTGAAGTTGATGAGTCGTCGTGGCGTCTTTTTCTTGCCCTCTTCTCGTGTGTTTCAGCCTTGGCCAAAAGTCGTCGTCCGTCGATGACAATGATGGGCTTGATGTTGACATCCAGCATCATGTTGATCGTTGGCAATAGTCCTCGAGTTGATAATTTCCGTCCTTATTTTTTGCACACGAATACAACCCTTTGTACATGAAGCACAACAGGTCTATCCCCAAAATCCACCCCGTAAACTGTGACAGATAAACCTGAAGGCAATGGGCCTTAACTTTGGCGTGAAAACCTTTCCACCCCATTTTACAGCAACTAACCAATTTCTGATAATAATTTGTAAAAAAAAGTACTAGTAAAAAAATGGAAAAAATTCAAATTTAAGGCGTAAAAAGGGACTAGATATTTACTCAGGAACGAGCTGCGTGAGTGCGGCACGGCTACTAAATGCATTGCAACTTGCAACTCGTCCCATGTCCCTTGAATGCTTATCTCTCCAGATTCCAGCAGCCAAGCGCATTCTTTGCTCAGGAGGAAAACCCTTCACCGACAGAATGACCGATCTTGATGCCCTTTGGATATGTTGTAGTCCTAGGTGAGTCGAGCAAAAGTGAAGAAGGATTTCATTCCATGGCCCCATTTGCGCCCGCCACACCCACTCAAAGGTGCGAAAACACCCTGTTTTGGTTCATTAAAAAAATCACCAAAAATCCAATTTTGGTCGGATTTTCACAATTTAAGCATTTTTGTGACCTTAGATAGTTGCTTTACCATATCCAATAGCAAACTCAACTTTTTTGAAATTTTGATTTTTTTGAAATCCACGAAATTTTCGAAAATATTCAAAAAAATTCAAAAAATTGAAATTCATGTCGGATACGATGAAACAACTATCTGGGATCAAAATGGTGCAAAAATTATCAAATTATCATTAAAAATGGATTTTTGGTGAATTTTTTAATGCGACCAGTTTGGCATGGGATTCCTCTTTGAGTGGGTGTGGCGGGCGCAAATGGGGCCATGGAATGAAATCCTTCTTCACTTTTGCTAGACTCACCTAGGACTACAACATATCCAAAGGGCATCAAGATCGGTGATTCTGTCGGTGAAGGGTTGTCCTCCTCAGCGGCGTCTGTAGCGTCACCAGCAAAACATGCACTTGGAAAATGCATGCAGATTCTGACCCTTGACGAAAGCATTTTTAGCATGAATTTATACAAGCTTATAATAGACCATTGCAATAATTACATACAACAAGTACTAATTGCTAATTATTACCCCCAAAAAAAAACAGAACCTACACGTATTTTACAAGCTCATATCTTGGCGAGAAAACTGTTATCAACTCGCGCCTCGAAACGGTCACGAACGTAATTACGGGAACGGTCAGCCCAACATCGACTCAAACAGCACGCGCCATCGGTGGCACGGCCAAACCTGGAGAGCAAAAAGTCACCGGAAATGACAAGGACGAATACGAAGATTACGCGACTGGTCTGCTCTCAACCATCGTGTCCACTTCTGTCCACGATGGAACGACAACGCTGTACTCGACCGACGTCTTTGGCACTTTGATTGATGGAATTTACGCACAAGTTTTAGAATCCACGTCAAAGGTCGTCACCCCCACGTTGGCCTCCGCCTTTACTCGCTTCTTCCCGGAAGCAAGTGAATCTGTGACGGGTGTGGTTTCAGTCAATGAAGGCAAGACGGTCGAGGCTGGGAAGGATCGCACCACATTTTTCGCCACGACGGCCTACGGAACAGTGATCGATGGACAGTACGCCCACCTCGTGGAAAGCACTTCCTCCCAGAAAGGAAATGCAAAGACGGACGATGCTGCCCAATTCCAAAAAACTGGTCTTGTCCGAGTCATCGATGGCACGTTGGTGGAAGGTGACCACACTACTTTCTACACGTCCTCCATCCTGGGAACTTTTGTGGATGGGCAATACGCACAAGTTATCGAGTCCACGTCCCGATTTATCATCAACCCCACAAAAACTGAGGATGGTCTCGTCTCAAAAACCGTATTTGTCGATGTGGAAAGCTCCGTCACTGAATCCAGCAGTAGCCAAAATAATGATGATGACGACGAGGCTGTGACTACAACAACGGAGAAGGACAAATCTTCATCGGAAGAGGTGACCACCAAAAAGTTGGGAATTGTTCCACCCCGACCACGATTCGGATCTGGTAACAGGGCGTCTTCTTCTCGTCTCTCTTTTACCGGAAGTTCAAAAGTTGCTCCGACCATCACTCCATTCGCGAGCAGGAGTCGACCCTCCGGTTTTACACCGAGAAAACGAACCTCCACCCCGGTAATTGTTGCCTCCAAGACGGAAGATGCGTCATCATCGTCATCTCCGTCAACTTCCGTTCTTAGCAGAGGTGGTTTCCAGGCGAAGAGACGTTTCCAAAAACCGGGCGGTGATTCCAACAATGTAAACGCGGATGGAACAACGACACCAACGCCGGCCTTGCCAGCATCCAGATCGCGAGGAAACGGCCGCTTTACGAAACCCGTTGTGGGAGGAAAGTCGCGTTTTGACAAGTCAAATTCCGCCGCCTCAGCATCGTCAGCCTCAATTTCTCCGTCCAGCGCGAGTGGGGGGACTGGTTCCAGTGGGGGCAGCTTTTCCAAGAGTAGGAGCACTTTTGCGCCACGAGGTTCCTCCGTTGCTGGAGGAGGGAGAAGTCGAACCTCCGTCCCGGGCGGAATTAGGGCGACATCTTCGCTAGGAGGAGTTCGTAGTGGGGCGAGTTCTAGTTCAAGATTCGTTCCGGGTGGGAGAGGGCGGGCATCGTCGTCAGCGATTAATCCAACTGCGACACAAACATCCACCGTGACCCCAACCTTGTTGTCTTCACCGGCAGTGTCAGAGTATACCGATACTGAATATGAATATACTGATGGCGGCTCCTCCTCCACAGTGTCGACGACAAGCTCGACGACAGAATCGCCAAGAAGTAGATATGGCGGTGGTGGAAATAGATTCCGTCTTAGTAACAAACTCTCGACGCCAACGGCGACAGGAACCACGACATCTCGCCCAACCACGAGAGGAAGTCCACTAAATTTGAGACGATTTTCAAAACCAACAATCCCCACGAGAGGAACTACTACCCCGGCACCGGTCACATCTTCCACCGCCGAGGGTGGAGACGACACCTCCATTTCAAAACCGACGAACGACCAAGAGTACACTCTTGAAAATGAGTATGACGTCGAATCTCCCTCCACATCAACGACGACCACGACCAGTACGACGAAACCTATCGGGGGACGAGCTCCATTCGGAAGTAGGAAACCACTTACTGCCTCTTCCGCACCAAGACCAACTTCCCGACCTGCACCAGTACCAGCTAACCGCGGTCGTGCTGCTGCCACAACTTCCGCACCTGTCGCACAAACCACGACACGTCGAATCTACACACCACGACCGAGACCAGCCGGATCCCTATTTCCCAAAGCGGTAGGACCCTTGGCGAGAACAACGACGACCGTTTCTCCCGCCCATGCCGACGAGGAATATTATGAAGAAGGCGAATTTGAGTATCAGGAGAGTAAAAATTTACCCAATCCTGACCAACTCGTCCTCAATGCGGGTAGTAGTAATGCAACGGTGACGACCCAACAAGTAGCAGCAGGCTCTGAGCTGTCACCAATGAGAGTACAAGCACCACCAGACATGGTTAGCGACATTTTCGGCGTCCACCCGTCATCTTCAGTCGGCTTACAAGAAGAAGACGACGCAGCAGCCTCTCTTCTGAGCAGGAGGAGGAAAAGGTCTCCAAATTCCAGGCAAGTTTCCCCCTCTGAGTATGCCCTGTTAATCCACTCTATTTACAATAATAATTACTACGGGGCCCGCACGGCTCGAAACACTCTTCGCTCTAACTTTCCCTCTAGATCTTCACCCTTCTCCTCAACTTATTCTTCTAATAGTGGTAGTAGTAATTTAAATTCTAAGCCTAATTCACGTATTTCTTCTGGACAAAATTCAGACTATGAGTACGAGTACGTGTACGACACTGACGACCAACAACAACCTGCCCCACCATCACCACCACGCACCACAGCTGCATCACCACCACCACCACCACCACCCCGACAACTATCTCCCTCCTCCCGATTCAGGGGACGCATCCAACCGACACCCGCATCCACGACGGCATCCCCCGCGAGACGTACACCTTTTACTTTGACGCATAATACAAACTCTGCTAATAATAATAATAATATTCGTACCCCAACCCGATCACGAGGTCCGACTAGGGCATCGGCACCATCATCCACGTCACGCCCCTTCATCCCGTCACGACCTAGGTCATCATCCTCTCGAAATTCTCGACCTTCGACAGACTCTCGTCTCACTACAACGACTAGTAGAACTTCTCGGTTTAGAAATCGGTACAATTCTCGCGACTCACTAACCACCCCTGCCCCTCCACTTTCTCGCTCCTCCTCAAATTCCGCAAACTCCCGCTTTGGTTCCGCCTTAACTCGTTCGCGAGGAAGTTCCAGTATTAATTCGAACCCTGACCCTGTTTTTGAACCTTCCGCAACGATCACGGTCACCCACTACGTCCCGGCAGAGACTTCGATTCCATTCGTGAACGGAAAGTCGACCGAGTATAAGACGGTGGTCACTCAGTCTCCGTCCGTCCAAGTTTTGGCCCCGTATCAATACACACAGTCTGACTATTTGGGAAAACCTGCCCTCGTAATTATTTCCGAGGAGACGTCCATGCCATCCTTCGGGGTGACGGAGGTGACCCGATATCTCATCAGGGAGAGTCCCACGACGTCCGTGACCTTTACCCCGACTACGATCAGGGGGAGGAAAACGTCCTTTTCGCATATCGTCCCCTCCACCGTGTATTCAGTGGAGCCCTTAATTTCCACCATTACAGGCCCACTTCTTAACCCATTAGGCAATAATCCCCTCCAAGACAACTCCCAGTTGACTAACCTCCTCCTTAACCAGCTTTTGGGGCAAGGGCTTCTAAACCCGGGTAACCTTCTCGCCCTCCAACAGAATCCGGGAGGGTCGCTTTTGCTTAATAATAATAATAATAACGAGCCAGCCACACCGTTTACTCAGTACAACACAAAAACAACTAGTTATGTCACCACTGTCACAGATTTTACCAGCACAATCGTTAAAATCACGCTGCACGGGAAACCTCTAAAGTCCACCATAGTTGAGAGTTCGACCCATATCATTACCGCGACAGAGTTCATAACGGAGTCGACCATAATTTCGCCGACAGCCACAGCACCACAACTCGCACAACAACAATCACTCCTACTTTCACCCCAACAACAACAACCGAACAATCTCTTGTTGCAAAATTTGCTGCAACTTCAACAACAGCAACTTTTGCAACAGCAACAAATCCAAAATCCCATCTTGGCCACGCCACCGGCTTTTCTCCAACAACAAGCGACACAACTTTTAGCCACGCCACAACCACCACCCACACCACCCGCACCATCCGACAGTAATAGTAAAAAGGACAAGGATCACAATCAGGGGGAGGAGTCGGTACAAAAAGTTAATTCTAAAGCACCCGAATCACCATCACCACCACCAAAACCGGCCTCCTCCGTAGTAACGTTGTACGTCTCGGGGAAAAACCCGGGCGAATTTAGCACCGTTTTGCAAACCGTGGCTGTAACACAGTCCAGAAAAAGGAGGGACGTTGAGGCGACAGAGAGCTTGTATAAAATATGGGACGACATGACCACCGGAAATGAAATTAGTGGTAGTCTGACGACGCAGGGTGACGACAATGTTTTCCATTTGGAGGACAGTTACTCATACAGTGACCCGTTTGGTGGGGCGACTTTGAGTTTGCGAGAGTACGGTGACAGTTTACCGACCGATAGTTTGGAGAGCGTTTTGGGTCAATCGATTTCCTCCATGGCGTCAATTATTTTGTAACACGAGACGACAATTTCTTTCGACATTGACATTTCTTCAGAGACAATTTTGTTTATTACGACGACTTTTTTTTATGTGTGTGGGCAGGAGGAGTCTTATAGGTCGTCTTATACTTATCTTGAATTCAGACCATAATTTTTTTGCATGAACTCTTGATACTTATCATTCAGTCAGCTTTTTTATACTTTACTTTACTGGCATGTCGTCTGTTCTGTTTGTGTCATTTTTTTATCATTACATTTTTTTGGGCGTTAATGAAACGCTACAAATATATATTAGTTAACTTTTTTGGTTAAATATACAACTTTTGTGCAATTACAAAAATAGATATTAATGTGTGTCAGTAATTTCTAAATTAATTAAGTTATATATTTGTTATCGTATACATACAACGATACAAGTTTGAATGAAATACTATTCTTTTTTTGTACAAATTAATGCAGTTCATGCAATACGTACGTAAGCGATGAGGTGGGTGGATTTTTGTGTAATTTTTTAGCATAAATTGTAGCTTAATTAATGCATAAATTAATTAAAATTCTACTTAATCCAGCGAATAATAATATGTGCAGGATAAAAACTTGTACATTTTTTCCCAGAAATTATGAACTATTTTTTTTACTTTTATAATAATAATAATTTCTACACTTTATGTAATTTTATATTTCATTTTTTTTAAGAAATTGATAATTTGAACTTATGCATTTTCAGGCAATTAATTAATTATAAACTCTTAGGAATTCGAAAGCCATAAATAAGCAATAATACGTACATGCATATAAAATGTCGGCGTGGCGTTGATATACAAGTTCTCCATGATTGTATAAAATAATGTTAATTATAGTTTAGTAATAATTAGATAATTATTTAGCGTGACAATTATGATGATTTTTTATGTATAAGTATTTAGCATGTACTTATCGTTTTTCTTATCGTGGTGTTAAAGGTTTTTGTGTGCCAAATAATAAAGGATAAAAATATCGTTTACATTACATTCAACGCGAACTTTTCACTTCTTTCTCTTTTTTCGTAATTCTTGAAAATCTTAAAAAATCTATCCACTTCTTCTGTCCCATTTTCTGTTAAATCTTTGAGCATTAATTTACATAATTTGCATTTGAGTAATAAATAAAAAGTTTTGGCAATGTTGTTTAAATTATTTATTGCATACTGCAGAAAATGGAGGATGAAATTATTACGGTTGAGATTTGAGATTGAAATTTTTGCATAAAAATGTTTTGAAATTTGTTCTAATTTTATGAAAATAACTTCCAACTCGGTCAGGTGGAGGGGTTGGGAGTGTGGTACAAGTTCAGCAAGTGCCACTAGTCCTTAGTATAAATGCGACCGAGCAGAGGGTCTCGGGAGGTCGGCTGTTTATCCAAAATGCTCGAAACCTCCGGACCAAAGTCATGTCGAATGGGGTAGAAGTCATTGTGCGAGGTGAGGAATTACACTTACAATTAAGGTTTCCCAGCGTACATATTCTCTCAGATTTTGACCAAATTAGTGTAAATGAATCATTAATTTAATTTTGCAATGCAGAATAGTTTCATTGCTTGCTTTCAGTATGGAAATGAAATGCATGTTCATCAATTTTTAATAAGACGGAAGTCCTCGCATTAATCAATGATATTTATTTTTCAAATTGTATAGCATTTAAGACAAAACTCGTAAAATTGATGGGCATATTATAAGTTTTGAGTAGGAAGAAAATTGACTCTTATTAAACCACCTTCGTTCCAAATCTAAATTTTCATTTTCTTCAAAATGATAATTTCGTCGTGCAACCTTTACAATTTCATTATTTTGTGACTTAATCAAATTTAGTCTTCTAAATAATTTACTAAACTTTGTGAAATGACTTAAGGGCTGGAAAAAATTTACTAATGCAATCTGAATCGATTGGATGCACATATAATTCTCACATTGGGCAAAGATATTTGCATCCGAAGAGGAGAAAATCGGCAGTAAATTTGGTAAAATTTGTCAGCTTCAGGACCCATTTTCTGCTCTTCGGATACAAATACCTCTGCCAAACCGGAGCATTGGCAGATAGTGCCTTTTGCACATTTTGTATTAATTAAATTGGTGACTTATTGACACTACTTTGATCAAAATTTTAGAGCATACGCTGGGAGACATTTATTGCTAGTTATGCAAATTATGAGGTCATCATGGGTCAAAATTTTATGAAATTAGGTTTAAAAACTGCACTGGTGGGGTTCGAAAAGACCCCGTGGTTACCACAAAAAGTCACTCCGTCGAAACCCGTGACACTGCCGGGACACACCGTGTCGAAACAGTTTCACCTCAAAGATAACCCTGGCAAACAGGTGAGTATGGATAAATTGGGAGAAGGTGAAAGGTCAGAGGTCATCATTATTGGGCTTTCTTTTTCTTCTTATTACAGGCCAACGGTATAGGACAATTGTTACAGTCCATCGTGCGCTCAGCAACTCCTGATCTCGTTACCAAAACTATGCTGACCACGTTCACGTATAAAACTACGATACTTAAGAGGACGAATACCATCATTAAGAGTCACGAAGAGGTGGGTGGATATTTTTTTGTAGCTTTGTTCTCGATATTGGGTAAAAAATCGGCCATATTTCGGATTTCATGCAGAAGCACAAATTATTTTCTTTATATAAATTATGCTATACATTGATTACTTTAATTAGAGAAGTAATTAAGAATAGTGGATTTATAAATATTTGCAGCTTTGCACAAAATTCATAAGCTACTTATTTACAAAACTCACGATTTCCTTCCGAAGTGCTAGGGCATCTAATTTTCATTTTCCAACAACTCGACAACTGCTGTATTTTTGTAAACGACGTCAATGACTAGCAATTCTAGCTATTAGATTCTTTGTGCAATTAAAAAATGTATGTTCTGATAAAATGGAAAAATGAAATGAAATTAACCTCCCAAACGAGTCCCAAACGAGTCTTATCGTATATTTCTCCTTATCGGTCAAAATTTTACCGAATTTCCATTCAAGTCGTTACACATTTCTTGTCACCACTAAAATTCCAAATTTTCTCCAGGTCGTCTCCAACATAATCACGCAGCGGTTCCAATCTCACATAAAAGTGACGCCCTCTCCGCTCCAGGAGATTTCGACGACAACCCTCCCACCCGACTTGTTCGTCTCGCATCTCGCGACCTCCCCTACATCACGGACACCCATACGACGACCTACATCTACCAAAACACCTTCACCGTCGGTGGTCTCCCGATGGTGCTCACGTCGCGAGAAACGGTTTCCAACGCGGTCACTCTTCCCGGCTATTTACCCACCGAACGCCACCCAGAACCCATCCGGTCAACCCCCACTTTTGAAACGGAGACGCACTACAGCACATACACCTTCTCCAAGACGTTGAAGGACCGCTCCTCCGAAAAAGTGGTGACCACTCGAGAAACCGTGACACAAGTGATCATCACGGAAGAACTGGTTCCAGTCAGAACGTCACTTCCGGTTCCAACCGCGACCAATGGGATCACTTATTTTACCACGTTCACCCATCTCCAGACGCAACTTGGCTCGCTAGGCGACCTCACGGTCCGCACGAGCACTTCCGTTCAGTCCAACGTGGTAAAACCGGAGGCATCTTTTTCCCGAAACCGAGAAACGACCGGATTGACGACGACTTTGGCGCAGACAAAAACACTGACACCAGTCCTGCTCTATGCGACCAAAGTTTTCTACACAAGTTACACTTATTATACTACCGTTCGTCACAAGGATTCTACTAACGGACCGGCAAAGATCCATTCCAGGACGCAAGTGGTATCTCGCGTGGTTACGGAAGCACTTCAAACGGCGTTTGACGTGAGTTATGTCAACAAACTGAAGAGTTCGTACTTGTCGAGGCACTCGACCTTGTTGGACGTGACGTCCTCCGTGCAAGAAATTATACCGACAAAGACAATCGACGCGTCAGAAGTGGAGGGTGTGACTACTTTAGTCACGCAGCAAGTGATCCACCCCCACTGGTAAATTTAATTATGTTAAATTCAAGTATTTTATTTTTGAAATCTTTGTTTTATAAATTAATATTTCTGATTCCACTAGGCCGAAGGACGATGAGCGCTTATCCGTTGAAATTGAACCGAGTCGGATTGCACCAAATTTTGTAGAGCATCATCAACAGCGACCCTTTAGTAAACCCGTGTTGACCAGAACTCCAGTAATTTCATCGTCCGAAGAGCACTTTGACGAGGTGAAGGAAGGCGTACATAAAATCGTGAGTGTCCTCACGGACACAAAACTCCCCGCAAAAGTGAATCATATCAATTTGAAACCGAGTCGGACAAGTGAGATCGATGATTTTTTACTCCCGAGACCAACAGCGAGTATAAATGTGATTGGAGAGGATGATGACACTTTTTTACAAGAGGAGGAAGAAGTGACGCAGCCGAATAGTGACGATTTTGCAGAAATGTCAATCACCGAGTTGAGTTTGGACGATGGAGATGACGCCCTCACGCTACGCCCGGTTTCGCATGTTCCCACGCCACCCTTGAGAACGTCCACGGAGAGGAGTGAACCTACCTCCAAGGGGCCGCTGAAACTGAAACCGTACATAATTCAGAATAAAATTCCGATCAAGGACCAGAACGTGGAATTGGACCTTTTCCCTGAAATTGGGCCCCCGCCAAAGAAACCGGTGATCGTGGATTATCCGCCAGATTATGAAGGTCATGAAGACGATGAGCCCGTCGTCATTACGCCACCTGCCGTGACGAAATCTTCGTCATCGTCTTCCTTAGACAAGAGGAAGGGGAGCGTCACTCTGATAAGCGCGTCCTCCTCGTTTGGCGGAGGAATAGTTAGTCCCACGAAGGAAATTCTATCCCTAATCTCGGAAATGACTGATGCCTCGGAAGAAAGCGATGACAATGTCACGCCGCCAAAAATTTACAATATTCCGACCACCTTTGATACAGAGGCGTTCAATCAGCAGGAGGAGGACAAGAAGAACAACAAGACTCAGAATTACGGTGGTCAAAAAATAGTTAACGTGACAATACCCGGGATTAGTGACGATGTACCAGAAGAAGAGGAACCAGTGATGGAAACAACGCCCGCAGATTCGGAAGAGGTGACAAACAGTGACGAAGAAGAAGCCGACCCGTCGTCCGATGACCTTACAATTGTCGAGGACACGATACCATCTCCTTCTCAGAGTAATGACACCAGCACCACGGACGTACTTGCATCAAGTGAGACAACCTCCACCAACTCTACTGAACTTGCCGATGACGACGATGACCTCGACAGTGACTTGATCACGACCCCAGTTTCCACCGGTGAAGACGACGTCAGCAACAAAAATTCAAGCGGAGAAGCCGAGTTGGCCACCATTCTTCCCACCACTCTTGTCGAACATGAAGATCTCCTCGCGCCTGAAGAAGAAACGACAGGACCGTCAAAACTTGACGAGCTTTTTACCTCCGAAGAACTCGCCTTCATCTCCACGGGACGTCCAGAGAACAAGAAAAAGACGACGACACGCTACACCACGAGCAAACGTCCCACAAAGAAGAACAAGAACAAAAATCGGTATCCCACCAACTCGGCTCTCATCCCATTTTCCGACGAATTCGATTCTGGCGAATCCTCCACGAATGTCTATGCCCTTGCTCCGGTTCGATTTCCATCCTTCTCTTCCCCCGAAGAGTCTGATGAACAGCAGGACAAACAAGATTCCAAGGACAAGAATAATAACTCCGACGAGGACGACAACTCATCCGAATCTGTCGAGACGAAGAACAAGAACAAAAAATCGGCCAAAAAACGTCCCCGTCAACCAAGACCGCCACACCAATCGTCCTCCTCCAATAATAACAACATGAATACATTCTCAGGTCCTAGCAAGTCTGCGATTTCATTCCCCATCGCGGCCGGAGGTGGAACCGCGATCGCGACGGCAGCAACGAACGCGTTCAACTGGAAACCACTCCTCAATCTGGGCGCGATCGGTCTTGGAGGACTCGGAGCATTCGGCACTACGAAACTTGGACCGTTGTTCAACTCTGTCGCGGGATATATGAAAGGCGCAATTCTTCCAATTTCTCGAAACGATACACAACACAATAATAACAATAATAATAATAATAAGAACAATAACAAAATGCACAATTATTACAAGCACAACCCAAAGAAATCGACCATTGGTGGAGGAGATAAAGGATTGCGCCGGCCGTACTACCAACGACCCCCGAATGTCGATGCGCCCATTTCCCAGCATGCAGAACACATTTACATCCCTTTGAAAAATGAGAACGAGGCGATTTCAAATTACCGTTTTTCCGATGGAGGAATCATCCGTCGTCCGGTTATCACTCACGCGCAGGAACCCAACTTTCGACCCTTGGCGAACGGAAGGGAACCGGACTTTGTCGCGGGTCCGTTGCCTCCTCCGGTGCATCATCATTACCCCGGAGGTGGCGATGGTGGCATCGAAATGCCAGATTTTCCACCCAAACACAACTACAATTTTGCCCCACCGCATGACAATCAACCCAATATTTTTACGGAACAGGAGAACGGTGAGTATGACAATCAACCGAGTCTGCATAAACACGGAGATCCATCGCCCGGACCGTTTTTAGAGAATAATAATCAACACCAACATCATGATGAGAATAATAATGATGAAAATCCAGAAGGGAAAACTGACTTTATTTTGAAACCGTTGCATAATTTGATAAATGGGAAACCACCATTTGGAAATTCTAATAACCAGCGTCCCGGTTGGATTACGCCCGTCTTACGACCCACACATGCCACTGGTGGAGGTAATAATAATTACGTCAACAAACCAGGTCCTGTTAGAATACCGCCGGGTAATCAGATTAAACCGATTTTCAAACCACGCCCTGGTCCGGCAAGTATCGAAATGATAAATGAAATCAAGGACACTATAAGTCGACCTCCTCCGTACAATTTGGACGAGCCGCCGCCACCGCCACCACCAAATTCGCCACAGCTATTTCTCCCTCAGAGGAACCATAATAAACCGAACGGTAATAATAATTACGGTAACCGACTTCCTCCCGCTCCACAGGGTCCACTGCGCATAAATATCCCCGGACTGAACCTCCATTCCGACGAGGTCACAAATAACGAGCTGCCAACGCCCTGGCTCCCGAAAACTCCGGCGGGGCATGAACGCTACAATGAAAATCCGTTCAAAGATGGTCAACTAAATCCTCCCAGAATTATTAATAATCAGAATAATAATGACCAGAATGAAAACACGGCACAGGCCGCGTCTCACGAGTCGTTCGATTCGCACGGAGATGATCAAAGACCATTCTTCAATCAGCAAGGTTTCATCACGAGGGATCATTTCAACGAAATTATGGCAAATTCATCAACACGACCTCGTCCACAAGGACCGAATAATTTTAATAATGGTGAACCACCCGCATTCATGGCGAGGCCTGGGATGCGACCAATTTCTCCGTTTCACAGACCTCCCTTATTAATGGGGGAAGATTCACAACATCCGAATTTTGGACAGCAGTCCCCTCCTAAATCGTACTTTAATAGCAACATGGGATTTCCTCCGAGGAACGAGTTGGAACGTTTTAGACCGGAAGACCATCAAAATCGTCCCCCATTTAAACCCATCGGAGAAAGTAATGAGGTTATTGTGTATCCTCCTAATTTTGATAGTAATCGGCGACCTCCGCCACTCCCACAACCACCGCAACCACCAAGACAGGAATATTTTGACCCTCCACTTTTTGGAGGTCATCAAGGAGGTCACAGTCATGAAGATACTACAAGAATACGACCCACTCCACCACCACCGCCCGCACTGGAAGACCATTTCCCACCCTCTCGACTGCCCCCTTGGCCAAACAGCGGTCCTGGTCCGGGTCAATTACCGGGACGATTTCCAAGTCCGATGAATATATTTGACGCTCCAGAACTAGTCAAGGACAAAAATGTCGTTGTGAACACTAATCCAACCAACATTCAGAGGATCGTTGACCCACCACACATTATGCGTCGACCGCCCCAACTCCCACCAAATCCACCCTCCACGGTCTACATTGTGGAGGAAGAGCTTCACAAGGATGACGATTTCGATTCCAATTTTATCAAAAATCATAAAACAAATCCGAACTTAGGAAATCTCAATAACCACAAAAATTTCAGTGGAGGTGGTTCCCGAGAACGCTTCACCACTTCGACTTCACCCACAAATAATGTGCAGAACAAGGGGTACACGTTTCCCAAGTGGAAATCAACCACTCCAACGACCCCCACAACGACAAGAGAAGTCACAACAACTACCTCATCGCCAACTAATAATAACTCTACCACGACAAATCGTGCCCTGATTTCGCGCTTGTTCATCCGTCGATTCACCACTACGACCACCACCACGACGGCAAGACCTGCCTTACCGTCTTCATCGACCCCATTTTCCACCAGAGTTCTTCCTCCTTGGATGTCGATTAAGACGAAGCCACCGCCGCCACAAAGCACCACCGCCAACCCGACGACGAGTCCACCAAAAACATCGCTGCCCATATTCAACACAAACTTGATGAACGACCTGATCAACTTTGAGGAAAAGTTTAAGCAGAAATACGGCGTGAGAAAACCGTCAACGCTAAGCTCGGAAGCGTCCTCATATCCAACGCATGCGCACGATAAACCCAGTTTGGAACAAGAAGACGAAGAGTTGAACGTGTCAATTTATTCGGAAGAAGAGGAAGATGGCGACCCGTACCAGCAGAATCTGCACAACCACCGCGATCAAGATCACGCCTCCTCCACGGCCGGAAATGGGACTGATCTTGACCTTGACAATGACGACGTCTTGCATCCGAACCACCACCCCATCCACAAACCACCTATCGATGTCACTAAATACTTGAAAGATGTCGACGAGGACGAGTTTGGTCAACTCTATCAAGGCACCGAAGACAAGGACACGGTCGTTGATCCCGTTAATCAGCAAATCATCAAGTCACCACTGGATAATAGTCATACGCAGAGGCGAAATAATTTGACCTTGACCCCCTTCATGCGCAGGTCAACCACCACTACCACCACGACACCGGAGCCCACGAGCGAAAGTGCGGAAGGAGGCACGACAGAAAATACGTATCAAACCTTATCAGTTTCTGAGGAGGAGAAAATCTTACAGAAATTCACTCCTCCTGCGCACATTGAATTCACCTCGAACCCGCCGGGCGGCTCGAACTTGTGGTGGCCGACGACCTTCCGACCCAAGAATAATAATAGAGTGATGCTCATCGGTCAAAATTTCGACACGCCGACGACCTATCGACCTTCCTCGGCTGATAATCATAACCACAATGACATCCAACCTGCCGCATCTAATGGAATAAGTAGTCGTAGACCGTTCTTGGCGCTAAATCCGAATAATAACAAACGGCCTGCACCACAAGGAGGAATGGCGTCCTTTTATGACGACGAGGAGAGCATGGGGCAGATCAAGATGAAAAATTCGGAGATTCACAAGCTCCCCACGTACATTAAGAGACCGTCGCCCGGCCTGGGAATCGCGCTCGTCCGACCGGAAGAGATGCAAGAGTATGAAAAAGAGATTTCTGGCGAGGCTGGTTTCGACCGAGGCAGCGAAGTTGGGAATATCAGAGAAAAGTTGAACAAAGTGGCCGATAAGATTAAGGAATATCCCGAATTTCCTGAAGATAACGCGTCCCCCGAAGTCGGGCAAGATATCAGCATCGAAATAGAAAAGATGACGACAAAACCGGTGACGGATACTAAAATCCAAATCGTTCGACCCCCACCGGTCAAAAACCAGTCGACCCTCGTCGTCGTCACGACCTCGTCAAGTAGACCCACCACGGGAAAACATGACAAAAATAATGAAGGCTCCTCTCCCGAAGTCCAAGTCCACCTCGGAGGTCAACAAGATGGGATTGACCCTCAAAATGGAAACGGTCACAGAGAATCGAGCTACATCTACGAGGAGGAATATTACGATGATGACGATGACGCCAAGAGTGGCGAAGGTGACGATAACGGTCCACCATCCGGCGAAAGGCGACCTTCCAACGGAGTAACGCCACAAGGAAAAATCGTCTTCTTCCCGAAACCGAAACCAACCCCGTCAGCAGCCGTAGTTTCTTTGCCACCACCACCACCGCCACCATTTCACCACATTGCGGGTCACAAGGTCAACAATAACCAGAACAACTTCCAACAGCAGCAACGACCCCCACCACCACCGCCACTGCCGATGCATAATCTTCATCACCACCCCCACATCAAGAACAATTTGGTCCTTGTCCCAGCCCCACCGCCGGGAACGAACCGCTTCCCACCCGTCCTGTTAAAGAACAATAATAACAACAAACCCATACCCGGGACAGGGTTACGCATCTTCCAACAAAATAACGGAAATGGCCACTTGAGCAACAATATTATCCACCAATTCTCTCAGCAACAACCGAACGTGCCAAAAACGGAGATGGAACCTCCACCGATTGACAGCAACCGATTGAAACCGCCCATTCTCGAGTTACCAAGCAGCGGACCGATAAGGTACCGACCAAATAACGAAAGGGATGGTGGGGGTGGAAGCGGAGGTGACAATCGACCAAATCTACTTCGACCGGATGATGACTTGTTTAAAAATAAGTCGCCACCAGCCTCTCCCACCCCGCCGATTGTCCACACCATCGCAAGCGTGGACGATTTCAACAAAATTGTCGGGACGAACACGTTCACAGCAATTATTCCGACGAAGAGCGATACCGCTAATGAGGTCACACAATCAGTCAGTGGAAACAATTTACCAGAAAGCTATGACGATGACGACGACGATGATGAGGGAAATGACAATTTGGAAGGGTCGGAAATCACCGTGGTTGTGCCACCAGTCTCAAACCCTGTCGAGGCAGGGGTCACCCCTGTCGTCAAATATACTGGGGGCAGGTTGCAAACATCGGTGATATCTTTGCCTGCAGAGAACAGTAATGAAGATGAGGACGACTATTACGAGGAGACTGTGACAACGACGACTACGAAACCTGTCATCAGTCCTACACGATCAATAACAACGCCCCAGAAAACGAGGGGACCTTCGACCCCTAAAAACGTGACACAATCACCACCACCCGCGCATACTCGAGGTACCACCACCTCCACGACAACTACCACGATGACCAGTACAGTTTCCAATAACGCTTCGTCTTCCACCGGAATCACGAGGAGACCTCAACTCACTCAAATTCTCAGATTTACAACCACCACAAAATTACCATTGGCTTCGTCCACCACTACAAAACCCGTAATTCGTCGACCCTTCATCCCCACGAGAGGGCCCGGACCGAACATTGTCCCTTGGGCGAGACGACCGCAAACTAGTTCTACCACCACCACAGTTAAAAATCCAGCTTCTTCCGGAGAGTCCAATACGACCACCACCACATCCGGAAATAAGCGTCCCACTTCCACTTCCATGACTGTACTTGTGTCCACATCAATGTCAAATTCTTCATCATCATCGTCCTCTCCAGAATCGAAGCGGCCATCGACCTCAATTCTGCCACCCTTCCTCCGTCGACCTACCCCAGGTCAAGGGTCGCGTGGTGGAAATAGTGGAGGAGTAGTTTCGTCCGAAGAAAATAAGAGTGGTGGGAGTCGCGTCACCACGACGCTGATTTCTCGTTTCGTTCCAACAACGACGCAGCGAGTGTCGACCACCACATCGCCAAAAGGAACGACAGGAAAAGCGTCCATCTTTCAAAATGTGACCCATCCACCACCCTCAATTCGAACTGGGGGCGGATCCTCGACCAGCGGAAGTGACGAATATGAAGAGTACTCCTACGAAGAGGAAGTTACCCCAACGCCACTCGGAAATCGAGACAACGCCACCGTCTCTGTAGTCACACAAGTCTCGGAAAGTATCAACCCGACGACCCGCATTACCAGCACGGTCCCGACGAGAGGAGGTGGTGGACCGAGATGGAAGGTGTCTGGTCCAGGTGAGTGAGATTTTTGTTTTCTCAAATTCCTTACAATTTCATAAAATTGAAATTTCATAAAATTTTTAGTGAAACCTAACCTTAATGAATTCAACGAAAATGTCACCGTCCGTTACGTCACTCGTTCTGAGTCCGTCACGGTTACTCTGACCACGACCGAGACGTCATCTTTCACCCGGAATGGACACGTCCAAACTGAAACGATCCTAATTACGAAGACAATTCCGCCCCAAACGCTCATCTCGACAATTGCTGGGAGCGTCACGCTCGTCAACACGCTCGACATTCAGCCTACCATCGTGAAGACGACGGTATTTTCGGAGCCGACTCGACTCCCCGTGGCGACAACTTTCTTCGACACGTCGGAATCTTCGGCTCCTTCTCCTTCCGGTGATCGTGATCGAGCCACATCATCAACGGAGAGAGTAAATCTGAGCGGACTTGTGACGAAAGGAAAACTCAGACCGACTCCGACGACGGCAAGAACACCGGAAATTTCGGAGACTGCTTTCTCCGAAAATTTACCCTGTTTTGCAAACTGCACGGCAAACGCGAATCAAAATCTGGCCTGTCGTACGTACGCGAATGCGACGAGATCGAGATGTGACTGTAAACCGGGTTATGCCCGGATGAAATCGAAATACCCGTGTCGACGTAAGTGTAGAAAATTAGCATAAAATTCGCACATTGATTAATTTGCATAATTTATTCACTCATTCCAGCAACTTTCACCTACGAAATGCGTCTCGGCATAAATCACATGGACGGAATGTTGTTCGACTTTAAAGACTTGTACAACGCGGCGAGCGACGGTTACCTGAATTTCATCACGATTACGAAGGAAGCCATTGACAAGGCGTTTTTAGCGACGGATATAAAACGACAATTTCAGGGAAGTGAGGTCATCTCGATTGACCCGATTCGACCCGCAAACAAGTCCGAGCCGAAGGTCAATGTCGACTTCCTTGTCCAGTTGACCACCAACATTACCGAAGATCGGATCAAGAATCATTTAATTAGAACGTTGCGAACGTCGAATTTTTCCATCGGGAGGACGGGCGTCATGTCGACGAGGGATTTCAATGATTTTGCTGCTCGAGATTTTAACGAGTGTGAAAATCTAGAGTACAATGACTGTTCCGAGAGTGCCGAGTGTGTGAATATCAGAGGATCATTTTCCTGCAAGTGTAAACTTGGGTATAAGGACAAGTCGTCGAAGAGGAAGCCGGGACGTGATTGTCAAGGTATATAGATTGGCATATTAATTGGTATGACCTTTTGACCTGTGATGTGACCTTATCATTATTAATATTATTGCGCAGAAACTTCCGGCTGCGGCGAGTGCAACTTTAGAGGAACGTGTCATAGAGAGCCAACCACAGGGAATAGAACGTGCAACTGTTTCAAATGGTATGGTGGAACGACATGTCAAATCAATCTGAAATGTAAGTGCATTTACTACTAAGTAGAATATATACATATAGTTAATTGTGCACTAATGATAAATTATCATAATTAATTAATTACCAGTCTTGCTCATCGCCATTACCGGAATCGGATCCGTTCTTTTCATCTTGGTCATGTTGTGTGGAACTTTACTGTGTAAACGGGGCGGAAATAGTGGTGGCGTCGGTTCAGGACGGGAAAGATCGAGGCGACCAGAAAGGACAGGAAGTAAACATGCCACGCAAAAAATAAACCGGTGAAAGTGGTGAAAGCTGACTGAAATTTGTTTGACTATTTCCTTAGGCGGACGATTCATGCGGTATCGCTCACCCAACTCGCAAACCACTCTGGAACAAGGTAGTGGTGGGGATGTAAGTGCCATTTTCCAATTTAATAGATATGAAATAATTAACTAAACAAATCATTAACGCAGCATTTACGTTGAAGTAATGTCTAAAATCATAAAGAAATAAGCCACAAATATTTATTATGCAATACTTATGCTGGAGTTAATTATCTCTACAGCTAAAAATAACAAATTAGTCCAGGTTGAAAATCCCATTCCTATGAAAAGTCCGTTGTCAATTCCAGTGTTCAATCTATGCCGTCGGCTAAAAAACAAAGTAAACATGGATTAATACTTTGTTAGTTATTATTTTTTGATATTACTTCATTCACCTGTTCAGTATTCAACTACGGTAGTGTTTGCCATCCCAGCTATTGATGACCAATTCAGAACGTGGTTCCATTTATGGCCGTCGGCAACTTGGGTCACATTCTTTGTGAATTGCAATCCCGTTATGAATTCAGCACATTCCTTGAAAAATAAATCGTCTTCCCCATCATATTTGTCAACGATAGCAGAGGCTCGATTCTCAACACGAACTAAATGGCCGTCGACTGTCCTTGCTTCTATCATCTCTAGGACGAACAACACTTTATGGAGGACAGACTCCTTCTTTGCAGTAATTTTGACCATCTTTTTCCACGTGGCATCCTGAATAGGAGACAAATCCAAATGAGAGGAGATTGTGCTGAGGACGTTTCTCTCTTCTTTACTGGGATTTGGTCGCCATATAACGATCCCGTCCCGATCGCTACTTATGTTGCCGACGGCACTCCTGATAACTGCAGTTGTTGTAGGTGTATGAGATCTTGAAATTATTTTCTGTTTAGCGCCTGGTTTCAAGTTGTCGATGGCATCAGCGAGGGATTCGTTTATTCCTGCGTAGAGATGACCTGGTGCCCCTGGTGATAAATAGACATGGGGAAGGGGTAGATGAGAAGGAAACTCATTGAATTTTGAAAAGCCAATTGAACCAAGAATGAGAAAAAAGTTGCGAGCTGGCCGGAATCGAACCGGCAACCTTTCGTTCTGATCACTACCGGGTTACCACTTTCCCCACAAAGCCCTGTGAATGGCTGATGCTTAATTCTCACACTTGGCTGATGCGTATTTTTTAAGACGGGAGGGATATTTCATCCTCTTCACCCCGTCTCAAAGCATCGAATCGTAAATTTGGAAAGGAGAACCGCTGAAGTATATTGTAAACATTGATTTGAAAATTGCGGTAATGAGTGAATTAAGTGAGGAAGATGAGAAGGAAACTCATTGAATTTTGAAAAGCCAATTGAACCAAGAATGAGAAAAAAGTTGCGAGCTGGCCGGAATCGAACCGGCAACCTTTCGTTCTGATCACTACCGGGTTACCACTTTCCCCACAAAGCCCTGTGAATGGCTGATGCTTAATTCTCACACTTGGCTGATGCGTATTTTTTAAGACGGGAGGGATATTTCATCCTCTTCACCCCGTCTCAAAGCATCGAATCGTAAATTTGGAAAGGAGAACCGCTGAAGTATATTGTAAACATTGATTTGAAAATTGCGGTAATGAGTGAATTAAGTGAGGAAGATGAGAAGGAAACTCATTGAATTTTGAAAAGCCAATTGAACCAAGAATGAGAAAAAAGTTGCGAGCTGGCCGGAATCGAACCGGCAACCTTTCGTTCTGATCACTACCGGGTTACCACTTTCCCCACAAAGCCCTGTGAATGGCTGATGCTTAATTCTCACACTTGGCTGATGCGTATTTTTTAAGACGGGAGGGATATTTCATCCTCTTCACCCCGTCTCAAAGCATCGAATCGTAAATTTGGAAAGGAGAACCGCTGAAGTATATTGTAAACATTGATTTGAAAATTGCGGTAATGAGTGAATTAAGTGAGGAAGATGAGAAGGAAACTCATTGAATTTTGAAAAGCCAATTGAACCAAGAATGAGAAAAAAGTTGCGAGCTGGCCGGAATCGAACCGGCAACCTTTCGTTCTGATCACTACCGGGTTACCACTTTCCCCACAAAGCCCTGTGAATGGCTGATGCTTAATTCTCACACTTGGCTGATGCGTATTTTTTAAGACGGGAGGGATATTTCATCCTCTTCACCCCGTCTCAAAGCATCGAATCGTAAATTTGGAAAGGAGAACCGCTGAAGTATATTGTAAACATTGATTTGAAAATTGCGGTAATGAGTGAATTAAGTGAGGAAGATGAGAAGGAAACTCATTGAATTTTGAAAAGCCAATTGAACCAAGAATGAGAAAAAAGTTGCGAGCTGGCCGGAATCGAACCGGCAACCTTTCGTTCTGATCACTACCGGGTTACCACTTTCCCCACAAAGCCCTGTGAATGGCTGATGCTTAATTCTCACACTTGGCTGATGCGTATTTTTTAAGACGGGAGGGATATTTCATCCTCTTCACCCCGTCTCAAAGCATCGAATCGTAAATTTGGAAAGGAGAACCGCTGAAGTATATTGTAAACATTGATTTGAAAATTGCGGTAATGAGTGAATTAAGTGAGGAAGATGAGAAGGAAACTCATTGAATTTTGAAAAGCCAATTGAACCAAGAATGAGAAAAAAGTTGCGAGCTGGCCGGAATCGAACCGGCAACCTTTCGTTCTGATCACTACCGGGTTACCACTTTCCCCACAAAGCCCTGTGAATGGCTGATGCTTAATTCTCACACTTGGCTGATGCGTATTTTTTAAGACGGGAGGGATATTTCATCCTCTTCACCCCGTCTCAAAGCATCGAATCGTAAATTTGGAAAGGAGAACCGCTGAAGTATATTGTAAACATTGATTTGAAAATTGCGGTAATGAGTGAATTAAGTGAGGAAGATGAGAAGGAAACTCATTGAATTTTGAAAAGCCAATTGAACCAAGAATGAGAAAAAAGTTGCGAGCTGGCCGGAATTGAACCGGCAACCTTTCGTTCTGATCACTACCGGGTTACCACTTTCCCCACAAAGCCCTGTGAATGGCTGATGCTTAATTCTCACACTTGGCTGCCGGTTGCCGGTTCAATTCCGGCCAGCTCGCAACTTTTTTCTCATTCTTGGTTCAATTGGCTTTTCAAAATTCAATGAGTTTCCTTCTCATCTTCCTCACTTAATTCACTCATTACCGCAATTTTCAAATCAATGTTTACAATATACTTCAGCGGTTCTCCTTTCCAAATTTACGATTCGATGCTTTGAGACGGGGTGAAGAGGATGAAATATCCCTCCCGTCTTAAAAAATACGCATCAGCCAAGTGTGAGAATTAAGCATCAGCCATTCACAGGGCTTTGTGGGGAAAGTGGTAACCCGGTAGTGATCAGAACGAAAGGTTGCAGGTTCGATTCCGGCCAGCTCGCAACTTTTTTCTCATTCTTGGTTCAATTGGCTTTTCAAAATTCAATGAGTTTCCTTCTCATCTTCCTCACTTAATTCACTCATTACCGCAATTTTCAAATCAATGGGGAAGGGGTAGTCCCACCAAATCGAGAGGTTCATTGTCAGAGAAGGGGGGGATTTTGTTTAAAACCGTGTCTCCTTGGCCGACTTGGATGCCATTATTCGAAAGAAATTCCAAGACGTGAGAGAGCGACGCCGACCTAATAAGTTGATTATCGAAAGGCACGACGGTGTAGTTGCTGCCGTCGGCAAGGTTTAGGTTTCGGAAGAAAGTAAGCAGGTCGATTCCAAGCTGTAATTAGAGAATATACATATATATATACTTCAACATTAACCTTGTACTTCTAACTTGGATTTGACACAAACTAATACAAAACCCACCTTCAGTGTATGGCGGAGACGGTCATCGTAGGCGCCGTTGGCGAGCTCTTCAAATCGATGAAGTATTTCGACGTTGGTGATGTCTAAACTGTGCTTTTCCAAGATTCTCTTGAAAACGGTACGTTTGTCTACCCAGGTGGTACAAATGGTATTGTAACGATTCATTGAATGAACCGTTGGCTGCACCACCCCCATTACATCCACGTTTTCATTATCTTCATCCTCAACGTTCTGGAAGAGGCCGACGGCCGTTATACGCCACATATTTTGCTGGTGGTCTGCACAATTGCGTTGTTTTACTTCCCAGCAATTAGCCCATGAACAAAGTTGAGTATTTGTCCCCCTCGTCCCAGTTTTAATTCTTAATCTCCCATCCGTAAAATACAGCGACTTCGTTTTCCCTTGGAATGTAATAAGACGGCAGGATTTCTTCGGGCCCGGTTTAGCCTTCTGATCGTTCTGTTTTCTCCATTTCATATATTTTTCCGACATCTTGATCTGGCTTTCACATCCATCCTTTTCCTCAATCCAGCCGACGGCTTTCTTCACCGCCTTGTGGATGATGCTCCCCAATGTGGCGTCTGCTGGTCGAACCCATCCGTGGCAAATACACCCGCCAGCTGTTGGTGGTGGTGGAAGAGGCGTGACGACAATCGGGGTCAAGTCCCACTTGAATAGGGAGGTCAGGATGGCTGGCACTTGTGCACTAACTAAATAAACATAATTAAGTACATAATCATTTAATAAACAAATGAAGCCGTTGGCTTACCTGATTTATTTTCTGCCACGACAACTATCTCAAGACGTGGTACTTTGCTGACAGAAGGACCTTGAGGTGGAGTCGACCTCTCCACCAAAATTACACTAATTTTTCCCACTAAAACGTAATCCTTTCTGCCGACGGCACACTCCATGATTTTCGTTAAATCCTCCGTCGTATAATTATCCAACTCTTTGTCCTTAGGATTACTTAATTCCTCCATAACTATTCTCTTAAAAATTCAGATTTATAAGGGAAAATGATTTGTTTTTAATAATTTTATCGAGTGAGTGGAGAGTGTGAGAATGAGCGAGCGACTGCTTTCCTATGTGCTTCGGACACGCAACGTGCTCTCTCTACTTACACGCTCGCTAAAACGTTCCAGTAACAATTCGCTCTCTCCTAAAATAAATTTCAACTTATTCCAGATGATGGCCATCATGAATGACTCGGCGAGCAGTGATGGTGGACGCCAAAGTCCACACAATATCATTACACACTCGTTCACACCGGATTCATTACTCGTAAAAAAATTAATACTTAATTTACAAATGCATAATTAACTAAATAATTGACCAATACACATTTCTTCATTTTCTAGATCGACGTGGATCCCAAAGTATCAGGAATTCCGTTACCTCAACCACCCCACCAAGGAGGACATCACTCCTCATCTCGCCACCACTCCACCTCAGACGTCAACCTGATCAACTTTTCTCTCCGGAATGTCGTCATGGACAGCGACCGCGGGATGGCCGTGGTCATTCCAAGGGCAAAAATTAAGACACCATCGAGACCCCCGTCCACCCACGCGTTGAACACGTCCGACCACAATCTTCCCGACTTGGCCTCCTCTACGGAAAAGAAACTCATCAATTATTTGGACCAGACGGCGGCTTGTGCTGCACATTCGGTTCGCGTACTTGATGCATAAAATTATTACAAAAATATGTACAAATTGTATCTAAAAACTTGTAAACTTTTCCCACTCACAGAGCAAGAACAATAACCTTTTGCTGCTACAGAATGAGCACCACTTGCGCAAACTGTCGTTGCAAGAGCAACGGAAAATCTCACAAGGTATGCAACATAAAATTTGGGGAACAAATTTTTTCATAATTTTGTAATTTTTTCGTGTACTAGGAGCATTGGTTTCCTCTGGGGAAGCCGTGTCTGCCATCGGGGGAATGCGGCGACGTTCCACCACCGGGTTGGACCCGACAGAAGCGACGTATTCAGCTTACACAAAGTATGCGACACATATTTTACCATTGATTTGATTTGTTTTAACGTATTCTTTACACGCATAAAACTCAGGTCCGTGTCGGAAGTAAGATCGTACGACGAAACAATTCGTTGTGCAGCAAAACCAGGAACGACATATACAACGGACACGTCCCGAGCTAGTTGTTACAGTTGTAAGCCCCCGTCGTACTGTGCGTACAGTGAGGTAAGAGAAAGTCCAATGGTAAAAGTGGGTAAAATAAGAAATGCAAAAACGATTTAATTACATTGTAGTGCATTCCATGCAAAAACTAAATACATCCAAGAAAAATTGCTTTATGACAAGCACTAATTTTTTGCAAAAGTTTCAATCGATGTGATCGATACATAAATCTCTCACTAGAAAGGAAGTATCTATTTGGTTATAAAGTTTAATTGCAGATTTGATTTTTTTGTAGTGACGTTATTATCTTACAATTTGTAAATTACAAATTGTAACTTTTCAGATTAGTGCTCACAAAAACATGGAAAATTGAGCTTGCAAAATTCCTGAACTTCAAGAAAATCATTTAAAAAATTCGTTTTTATTTCCTAGTCGCACGGTCACACGATGGGGGACAAGGACGGCGCCTCAACAGTGTACACGACGCAAGGAAAGCTCTTCAGAATGGCGCATCGTCACGTAACGATTCCTCAAATTAACTAAATAATTTACTCTAAATCATTTTATTTTCTTAAAAATTTCCAAATTTCCAAATTTTATTTTATTCCTTACAGGATGAGGATGACAGTAGTACGGCAAGCAGTCAATAGGCGAGAAATTTGCTACTTCTTCACTTCAGTATCACGTCAAGATTAACCAGTTCATAGTTTTGTCATCAAAGTCTTCTTCGATTTTTCTGTACCAAATCCACCCACCCAAGCCGTACGTGTATTTGTATGTATGTCACACACCTTCATTCACCATCTTAATTATTTATTCACATGTTTTTTTTTTACATATGTATCTATTTACCTGTCAAATATTTAGTGAGACTATTTTGTTACAATTTTTTATACTTTCCTTTAACTTAACCTGTGAGCAATAATAGTTTTGTACCTGACTCAATGTTACCATTTATTTAGATGATCGTGCAATTAGGAGTTGCACAAAATTACCAGTTTTTTGTTACCCCGTGTGTTATCAGCACGATAATGAAATTGATAAAGAGCTTGATTTTTTTATATAAATAATTAGTTTTTAGTAAAGTTAGTATCACAAGAGAGAAGAAATAATCTCAAATGTAACCATTTTGAGGGGTAGATGAAGATCTTGTTAATTAATTAATTAATTATAATTAGCACAATTTAACAATTAGTATTTAAATACTTTACAAATTATATTTATTGATCACCCTTACATACATATTTATTTATTTATTTAAATGCAGAGAAAGAGATTATACGTGCCATAAATTAACAATATTTTTCATGTATTTATGTAAATGAGATGAGAATGCTTATTTAAATATTTATTTTTAACCAGACACAATTAACTATAATGTGTTACACAAAAGTAGAAAAAAGTAGTACACAGCTGAATAGAGCCGAAAATAATGAGGGGTTTTCAACACTAATATCAACATGGCATCATCTTCACAAAGTTAGCGTTATTAAGTTAATATTTATTAATACTTATTGAATCAATGTAACTATTTATTTTTGGTATGTGGCAATATAAGAAGAAGGCGTAAATAACAATATTGCGACAAATAAAGTTTGAAAATTGATAAATTGTGTTTAGATTTTTTTAGTTGATTTTTAATTGATGAATTTTTGCAACAAAATTATGAGGATGGTTCGAAAATGACTTTAAGAAAAGGAGTGTTTTCAACTTTGAAAAATGTAATCGAAAACCCTTGTCATTTTATTATTACCCACAAAATTAAACCCAGATGCGTCCCGTTTCATGTGCAAGTGGTACACGAAGTGAAAGCTGTTTTTTTTAGTACATGAAAAAAAACTGGGAAAGAAAGTGGGTTTATTTAGAAATAAAAAAACGTCTCATTTTCCCGAACACTGCTCTAATTGCCAGGCTGAATGAGTTGTTAGTTTCAAGAGAGAGAATCGGAGTGGATGAGGTGATGATGCCAATGATAACGAGAAATGTGCATGGATTTCACTATTAAACAAACGTGACCAACTCCAACTCGGCTCAGTTGTCTGGCAGACTTCGAAAAGGCGAGAACTACTACTTTCCATTTCCCGAGAAAGCAGGACAAATAAACCAAGTTTTTCGTGCTTCAGAATTAAACTGATCAATCAATATTTTACCATGAAAGAGAAACTCTTTCTTAAAGAAGTCGTATATTTTAACAAAAAATAATTGAGAGAAAGTGCATAAAAACTAAAGTCTCACATTTCTGAAAGAGACAGTTTGAACACAAAGTTTCCCTTGAGAATATGCGAATACCGACAAACACAAGGATGCACCGACACAGTAAAGACTCCAGAACGCCGCCTGGATCGTCATCCTCGCATGGAAGCAGCAGCACTGGTGGGTGTGGAAATAGTGGGCGATTTTTGTCCGTACCACCCACAACGGCTTCGCCCACCTCGTCCTCCTCCGTGTCCTCGTCGTCTGGTCATTCTTTCTCGTCGACGGGAATTTCTCTGTTGAGAGAAGATCTCTGCGTGGAGGAGGAGTTCGCCGTGGTGAAATCGCTGTCGGAAGGGGGCGAATTTTCGACGAGTAAAATTGTGCTGGCGACGTTGAAGAAGGATGCGACCAGAGCAAAGGTATGAATTGAGTATGATTTTGCTAGAATTTTGTATACAATTTTGTCTCACTTTGCCTCCCCCAGGCCGTGATTAAAGCTCGACCCTGTCTCTCCACGAGTATTGATGATTTCAACCGTGAAGTAGAATTCACCTATTTGCTCAGTCCCCACCCCAATGTCGTGACGTGTTATAATGTCACCTTCCTGTGGAATGGGTCACTCTGCTTCCTCCAAGAATTTGCCCCGTACGGGTCACTCCTACACGTGCTAAATAGACGGAGGTACGTAAAAGTGTAAATATACTTTGACCAGAAATATGTATAAATAACTAATCTATTTCCCCCTCTTTGCAGAATGATGCCGACAAAATCGAGCCGATTAGGCGAAACCAAAACGAAACTGGTTTGCTCTCAAGTTGCCTCCGCGCTCGAGTTCATGCACCAACTGCATCTCGTCCACGGACAAGTCACGCCCGATAACATTCTCGTCTTTAAAGGTAATTAAATTAAATTAAATTAATTAATTAATAATTTAACTTAAATATAATGCATTTCTAATTTCCCTTTAAAGGAAATTTGAGCCAGGTCAAGTTGGCAGATTTTAGTGCGACCCGAATGGAAGGGTCGCTCGTAGTTGTTACGACCTCGGAGACAAAACTGTCCTCAAACAGGAGCAGTTTCAACCCGCCCGAGCTTAGCGAACTTCTCCCGCAGGAAAAATACCACGTCGAGACGGGACTAGATAGTTGGCAGTTGGGGATTTTGGTGTGTTACCTCCTCCAAGGAAAGTGCCCATGGGGCGCGGCAGATGCCTGGGAGGATTCCAAGTATCGCAGCTATGTCGGCTGGCTGAAGAAAAAAAGTCTCAAAGTTCCCGAACCTCTGAGAAACTGTACGCCCCGATTCATCCGACTTTTCAAGCGGTTGTGTGAACCGAAACCATATCAAAGGTGAGGAAGAAAGTTATTTAAAATAAATAGACACATTTTTATCCTAATTTCAAAATTTCGAAATTTTCAGATCTGGAGTGAGAGAACTTCGCAAGTATTTGAAGGATGCTTGGCTTCTGAGGAAAAGTGGGCAAATCGTCAGTCGAAGGACGAGTGACGTTTCGACCGACTCGACCACGGCGGATCATGCACAAGAAAACGAGGGAGACGTCAAGATTATAAATTCCCTGGAAAAGTTGACACTGTCAAGTTCATCACCACAGCCACCACCGCCGCCTCCGCTTTCACACGAACAGGTCGATAAGGAGAGAAATCTAAAGGAATGGATGCAGAAATCTGGAGACGTAATCTTATCCACGTCTGTGGAATAAGTTTAATAAGAAAGGCTTAAGTATAATTATAATTAAGTATTTTAATCAAGTAATTGCATATTTATTAAATTATCTTGTATGAGAATGACTGAGATTCTTGCATGCCTTGAACACAACAAAAATTATTGTATTTCAACATTTCATTCGTCTCAAAATCTCATTCTGCCTCAGATTCGCAACCAACCCCAGATACAAGCAGTCTCAAATTATCATTCTGCCCCAGAACTAATTCTCAACTCTCAGATTCTCAACCAACCCCAGGCACAAGCAGTCTCAAATTCTAATTCTGCCCCTACTACAAAAACCAGTCTCAAATTCCCCAATAATAAATCTGTCTCCCCACTTGAACCAAATATTAGTCCCATTTCGTCTCTCCTCCCTCATTACTCGGAAAATATGGAGTCATAAAATCTCGAAAACACGAGAAATCGAGAATCTCACAAAAACAAACAAACTTTTTCTTCTGTTGTGGCTGTAACACACTCATTTTGAGCATAACTTTGTAGAAAAGTGTGTAAAAAGTGGACCACTTCGCAGCAGGGATTCACAAAATCACAACAAAATTATGCGATCGTGACAGCGTACACGTTCATAAAATCGAAGGATACACAACTTTTCGATCCTTGAGCAACTTTTTTTCGCAATTTCCTTATCCACCAGAAATCCCCAAAAAACTCTGTTTCGCAAACATTTTACATAACTCGGTCCAATCGGAAGTGAAGGAAATAATGATGATGAGCAAAAATATGCAAAATAAATCAGTATCGATCCACGTTTCTGAGGATGAATGATTTCTGAACTTGTTGTTTTGTTTAACTTCAAATTTATTATTCGCTCATTATACAAGTCAAATTCAGATCTTGGGCAAAATAACAAATCCGCCCACGCCTACGCAACTTCGTCGGAGCAGTTTCATTATGCAGTTGGGATTAAATACAACTATAATTGATTTCAGGACAGAAATAGAAATACAGAATAAAAGGAAACCAATGAATAGACCGAGTTAGTTTCGACGCAGTTCCACAAGTATTTATTTATATACCTATTCAGTGTCCAGTCTTGTGGTGTATTATTGAGTGGAAATGTCGAAAATAGAAATAATTAAGAAAAGATCGATCAAATAGATGTGGTGTTTGTTATAATTATAGACCTTTGGTGGCTCAATTTACCTCAATTCTCATCGATATTAGAGATATATATAGAGAGAGAGAAAGCAAATAAACAAAACCACACCTGGCCTTCATTTCCTTTTAATTTTGTGCAAAATTGTGCAATTCCTTCCTGGAAATGGGAAACTTTCTAAAAACAGCTAAAATTCTGCTAAAATGACAAAGTTATATTTATCTTGATTCATAGTAGGAGCTGGTCTTTTACCAATTTTGCAAATATTCGCTTGCAAATAATTTACATTATATTTGTGCACCTACTCCAACTTTTCTATTTTGTCCCCTTTCTCTGCAGAAACTAGTTTTTTACCAAATTACCAATTTGGCAAATATTCACGTGTAAACAATTTGCATTATAAATATTTGCTATTACATATATTTGTGCAACTACATACGAACTTTTTTAGGATTTTGTCCCCTTTCTACTCAGCCGAAGAGGTGGATAAACCCATAACAAATATATTTGACAGAACTGGAGCAGAACGGCGTATATTTTAGATTTTTTACTGACAACTATAACTTTTTTATTTTGCATTCAAACTGTCACTTTTTCCATGTAATTAGTTGTCGCATAAATCAATCACGACGGAATTAGGGGGAGAAAGGCGGAAGTCGGTTTAATTAGTGTTGAATCGAAAATAAAAAACGTTCAGGTAGGTAAGTCCGCCGGTCAGACGGGGGTAAAAAATCGTGTAGCTCATACATCTCTCATTCATTCGTGCAGTATCTTCTTTTTGACTGAATGCCAGCCCGGTAGTAAAAGTTGTCCCAATATGACTGCCAATCACTCGAGAAGTAAATCGTTTATGTAATATTTGTCCTGGGTGCTGTCCTAACTAGCATAATATTTAATGTGGTCTTTGTCATGCTGGGAAAGATAACGGGTTTTTTTCTTGCATAATATCAAATTGTCAAAATACAACTTTTTGGCATTGGTTTAAACATGGCAGTGTTTAAAATTGCACAAAATACCCAGAACTTGGGGAATAGATGGATCTGGATTTAATAATTGACTATGTAAAATAAAATAAAATAAGTAAAACAACGCCAAAATCTGGCAAAATAAAATGTAAATATATTTTTTAGAATAAACTTGCCAATTTCACTTAAATTGTCAAAATATAATTTTTTTGCAAAAATGGCAGTGTTTAAAATTGCACAAAATACGCTTAAATTAGAAACAGTAATACATCTAGATTTACTAGTTGACCATATAAAATAAAATAAAATAAGTAAAACAACGTCAAAATCTAATAAATTTATATTTTGATTTTAGCTTTTTAAAATAGTTTCATTCAAATTGTCATAACTTTTTTTGGAATTAATTTAAATCTGCTAGTATGTGTTTAAAACACAAAATACAATCGATATAAAAATGCAGTTACTCGGATTATTATTAAATAATAGAAATATCAAATCATTAAAAGCAGATATTGTCCATTTTAATGCAGGTAAACACGTAATCTCCATGAAAGTGACGTTGCTACCATTATGAAACTGCAACTGACTGCAAGGAACACCAAACCACAGTTTATCAAACTTACCAAGGACATATTTACATACGTAATTTCATTAAATGATCAACAATTAATGATGATCCATTATCTCAATCGTTTATTTAAATGCAATTTAGTAGACTTGACTTTGACATTGTGACATAGTTTCGCATATCTGAACCTGTTCGTCAAAAATCACTTGATAACCCTACTTGACTTATCTTTCCTACAAAATTTCAACGAATTTCGGACCATATCTTTTTCAAGGATTTACAAATCAAGCACAAGAAATGACTATAATGCCAGCTGAAAACGTTATCATTCCTCAAACTAACTTTACCCTATGAATATTCGTACATCGACATGGACTTCGCCTTATTCAAACCAACTTTTGCATTCAAAATTCTGTTAACTTTACTCCTAACGCAATGCAGTCTTGCACACAACTTAACATTTCTTGGGCGCTACCAAACCACAAACTTTTCTGCCACCGATTACTACGCGAGTGGGATATCAACCGTTTGGGGTACGGCGCTGCAGGATTGCGCTATTTTGTTCCCCCTTCGAAATGTTTCCCTCCTCACGATTGAGACGGCAGAGGAAAGCGATTTCATTTCCGGCTGGCTGGCAGATCATCCCAATTGCTGGCAAGTATTGGACCAGTGGTGCTGCTGACGGGTTAGGTGGATGGAGATGGACGGGAAACTTGGAAGCGAATTTTGATGATTTTACAAAATGGGGGGTAGGTCAGCCGGATTCTGATATGGTCAAGCAAAGGGTAGCGTTAAATTTTCAAAGCCTGGCTGCAGTATTCTGGGAGAGTGAAGATGACACGATGTCAATGCGGTATATTTGTGAGGTAAGGTTTGCTACTAAAAGTGTGAAGGTGCTAAATTATGATATTTCTTATACGTAATATTGCTATTTTCAGCAAGTGAAACTTGACTGACTTGACAAGTTTAAGAAATATATTTGCATTTAAATTTGCTGGATTTTGACGTTGTTTTATTTATTTTATTTTATTTTATTTTATATAGTCAAATTGCAAATAGTAAATCGAGGTAGACCTCAAGTGTAGCGAATTTTATGCAATTTTAAACACTAACCAATTTAAGATAATGTTAAAAAGTTGTTTCGAGAATATGCGGATATTTTTGTTTCACAAATTTGTTTTAAGTAAATAAATGACTAATGTTGATCGATCGGATTTTTGTATCCGTCCGTTTACTATAACATGGATCCGATCCGCATATTTGGATCCATGTTGTGTAAACGGCCGGATAATCCTGTCGGATCGGGTTGGAAAACCCGGTCGGATCTGATAATCCCGGATTATCAACACTATGTATATGTCACCATTTCATTAATTTAGGTCGAAGACTCTGGTACTCCCACAAGTCCACAACCCACAGTTACAACCACTACACCTACGACCACTACACCCACAACCACACCACCCCCTGTGAATGAATGCAACGCCCGGAAAGCGCTCTTTATCGTACTCGAATCATCATCACACGTAGGCTCTGCTAATTTCCAACTTGGCAAACAATTTGCAGCAGATTTATCTCGAGCGTTCACCGGTTTGTCCACCAGCAAGCTTGGCTTCCTTACGTATGCTCTTATCTATCACGTGAGAGTGCACTTGCACAATTCTGACAGTCCCGAAGAAATTGTGAGCGACATTTTATCCGCCGCGTACGAAGGTCATTCCACTCGAAATACTGCGGAGGGCATGTTAGCAGCTAAACTACAATTGGAAACGTATTCCAGTGGAAACCCGATGCACATGGTGGTTCTTACGAATGGCGTCTCTGCTTCCCCATCAACAACGAAGCACATTGCAGACCTCGCTAATTTAGTTGGGATACGAACTTACGCCATCGGTGTTTCTATGCCTGATTCTGCAGACCAAGAACTTCTCAATATTGCTGGCCAATACTCGGATCGTGTCTTTAAAACGGATTGGGCAAGGCTTGATACCATTTTGGGGAGTGTTGTAAACAAAGTTTGCAATAGTTAGGTGGATTTGTCGTATCTTTAGTAAAGTGTGGTTTATGCGTATGTGAATAAATCTTTCAAAATTATATTTATTTTCGTTCAGACATTTATGTATTTACATCACAAAAATCTAGTAAATAAATATTTTTTTCTTTGAAGTAGAAATAGGAAGCACATGGATATGTGTGTGTGTATGGGAATATACACGTGGAATTTTTTTGTGCAATAAGTAGATACTTATATTTCCTGAATTTATGGAAAATTACGCTTTTATTCCACGCAAAATTCCTGGCCGTAAACATATTATTTAGAATAGTACCGTAATTTTCTCCGCAAATTAACGAGTTTTATGCTAAAACGTATTCTTCATTTCTCAAGTTTTGTGCATTTCTCCCAAGAATTTACTTGTATTTCATACGAAGTGAAATTACCACAATTTCATGCACATGGTCCCGTACTACATCAAGCTACTCATCCTCACTAATCCTCCGTAAAGATAATAACCTCCCCAGTAAATATTTAGAGTAACGAGGGAGGATACGCCAATAAGTAGCAAACAAGGCTGACAAGCAGTACAGATATTTGGCTAGTAAGTATATCATAATGTCCAGGTGGGTGCAAAAAAATGCGTCTCTCCTAAAAAAAATCTGCCTCCTGTCATCTCGCAGACTCACAGAGATTTGGGTCACGAGGCGTTTGTTTTTTGTCGCTTAGTAGAATCCTAAACTAAACAAAAGTGGATTGTTTTGCACGGTTATTTTAAATTTATTAACGAATGGTGATTATCATGCCAGGAGGAAGGAGAGACTTGCTCAACACAGATAACCCCCTGCGGCCCAAGTTTGCAAAATATTTAGAAATCACCTGCCGTTTTGTGACCTAAGTCAACCCTAAATGTCGTAAAATGTGGAGGAGTGAAATAAAATAAAAGTTGGCATATGGAATCAGATGTCGTTTCAGAAACTCCACGTCCACCCCCCACCATTTTCTTGTGTCGTTAAACGTCGCAAATGTGCATGGATGACAGTAACTCAAGCAGAGTTACAAAGATAAGTGGTTAGTTAGTCAGGTCCTCCTCCTCGTGGCATTTTTAGGTTGGGAAAGGTCTTTAAACTCTGGGTGGAAATGTGGGTCAGAATTTACTAACAAGCGAGATGATGATGATGCCTGATGAGTGACAAGATTGGTGTAAATATTTATTGGAAGTGTGTAGTTGTGGACTACCTTAAACGTGAATGGGGAAATTGTTGTCGATATATTTTTGATAGTTGGATCAAAATATTTGTATTATTAGTTCGTGAACAATGTATGTAAAATTGTGGAAAAAATGAAGAATAAATTTGCATGACCAGGGTTTCAAAAGGTTCTTGGCATCTTGGTTTTTTGACATAATACGATTGATTATATTTTTACTGTAAAAGATGAGATGCGTTAATTTGCGATATTATGATCATCCTATAATTATTAAAATAATAGTATGAAATGCAGATACGTATAAGAGTTGAAAAAGTCAAAGAAAGTTAAACTTACAAATTTTGAGAGTTATTTATGCCGTTACAATAATTTATATGTCTTTGAATAATCCAAAATTATGAAAATTTAGGTCTAATTTATCTTTTGGAAAATATAAAAACTTTAAGTTAGCTTAATTTAATTGAAGATTTATAATGGTTCCGATAGTGTGATCTGATAAGTCGCTGGATTGCAATCTAATTAAATTAGATTAATATTATTAAACTTCAAATTTTGAAGTTTAGTGTCCACCCTCAACACACGGGAATCAACTGTTGATCCCGAACTTCTGATGTGAATTTGATGTCCATAAAGAACACAAAAATAGCTCATTTTCACCTTGAAAAGTAGGTTTGTTCGGAATTCTGATAGTTTTCCGAAAAACAAAATGATTGCATGAGAGTAATAATACAGCAACTACGCAGTTGTAAGTATTCTCGAATTTCTGACGTTACATTTTCATGATGAGAATTCTGTTTGTGTGGAGAGAAAGTAAATACGTGCCAGTTGCAGGATGAGAGAAAACAAGACTTTGATTGTGAAAGAGCTTGTATCCACTCGAATCCTACACAAGAGTCGCGATACAAACATACAGAAGTTGATCCCAACAAGCACTTCACTTCATTTACACTTCAATCCTACACGCGAAAAATACTCCCACGGAGAAAGTAGCTAAGTAAAATACGGTGAAAGTGTAAGCAAATCTTTCCCGGAACTGTTTTTCTCGCCAAAAACCTCTCCAACTTTCTCCAGGGACACGCGTTCATCACATCCAGCCAGCCCACCCACCTTTCTTCTCACGTTGCTAACTTTTTTTCACTTGAGAAGCTTGTGCAATTGAATAGATAGTGTTCCATTATGTGTGTGACATCAAGTTGGGATGACCTTCGTATTGTAGGGATGGGGTTTTAGGTTGAAAATGCGTTTATATGTGTAAGGTTGCAATTTTATTTGTAAGTAACGATTTTGAGGAGGGTATGAAAATCAAGAAAAAACGTATACTGTAATTAATGTGGTTACAATACGTAATCCGGTTATAACCGGAAAGTAAAGATATATGACTCTACCGCCATTTTTATAAATTTATAACCAGTTGGTGACAAATTTATAGAAATTATTTTGTAGTCATATATCTTTACATTCTGGTTATAAACGTAACCGACAATTACATTATATATGTAATATAATAGACACCTCTGCTTATTTATAGAAAAATAATTAGCTATGCTCCGCAGAAGACTAGGCAATTTTGTTACCACATTATTTGACTTGTAATAAAAAAAATACTAATATAAAATGATCGTATTTGATCTTTTATTTGTTGGTCTTTTACATTGAAAGTTGTAATTTTAGATAAGAAAAAACGTCGAAATTGGCTGAAATGAAACATGCAATTTGACGGAACACTTCAAAGGAAGGGAATGGAAGTGAGAATCCAAAATAATAATATTTGCTTGTTTACTTTCACTCAAGGAGAAAGTGGTTCTCCGAAGTGTTACAACAAGATTCGGTCAACGTGACGACGATGACGTTCATCACGTCCTTCCATTTATTTCCACCTTCAAAACATTTTCCTCCTCCTTCATCTTATCAATATTGAACGCATCCCAGTTGCTCAACCTTATTTGCTACATATTGCTTTGAAAAAGACAAAGAAAGGGTACAATTATATAACAACTACGGAGTTGTCTGTTGTCCCCGGGAGCAGAAGTAATTGCACTTTTGATATCTTGAGCTCTTTGAGCTAATTAATAGCGAAATGAACTCTGGCCCACGAAATGAAAACACAAGCAATATACGATGAAAGTATTATTAAAACCTATCAGTACAGCTTTGCTTAGCCCGAACCAGGAGTGATTAGTAAACCCATCCATGTTTGTCAGTAGTTTTCTATAAAATTATGTGCTACTATTTTACACTAATTTGTGGGTTAACTAGCATCAATCTTTCGTACTACTAGGCTCCAAATTCTAAAAATATTTACTATCCTTGTCCTTGACTACTTCCCAGTGGGGGGTCGCCTCTATAGCCCCTCTGGTTAATTTTTGTCATATTTAACTTCATATTATTTCATGAGAAAGCAGTAAGCATCTCTGGTCCAAATTTCAGCCTTCTATGCTAATTTCTAAAAATCGGTATGGGTCACCCCATAGGGTCGCTCTAGATAAAAATTTTACCAATTTCATGTCATATTCTTCCGTTAAGACCCATAAGCAACTTATCTACCAAATTTCAGCTCGATATGACGATTTTGAAAAATCAGTATGGGTCACCCCTAGGGTCCCTCAAGATGAAAATTTTTCTAATCTGAAGTCATATTTATCTATTAGGAGCCATTAGCAACCTCTGTGCCAAATTTGAGCTTTCTACGACAATTTTGAAATTTTGGTGCATAATACCTCACCCACTCTGATGACCCCCACCGGTCAACCACTTGACCGATTTGGCCCATCTTCGAACTCGTTTCCTAACTTTGTCCAATATGCATATGGTGAAAATTTCAAGTCAATCGGTCAACTCGTTCGAGAGTTATCGAAAGACAGACGGACAGACAGACAGACAGACAGACAGACAGACGGACATGACAATTACATAAGCCCTGGTTCGGGCTAAAAATGTATAATTTTACGTGATGTGAATACTGAGTTATTTATTACTTATAAAAAAAAAGATCTGAAAATTGTCGACAATATCGACTGAAAATTCAATAATCTATTCAATAATATTCTTCTTTAGTATTCAATAACCTTTAAACAATGTTCAAACCTATAATAATCTTGTACCTTTTGCAATATATTGAATAAAAGAAAAATATTTTTTTTGCTTCTAAGTTCTTTGTTCGTGGTGAACAGGCTGAAAATTTGAGACACGATGCTACAATAAAACAGAACAAGGATTTATGGAGAATTCTGATCATATTTTACTTACATTTACAAATAGTGCATGGCAAATGTCATGTACGCTATTTATATTTGAACTCTTAACTTTACTGTCATCCAGTGAAAGCACGAGGAGAAAGTTTCGTCTGTCTTACTTGATCTTGTTCAATTGTTTACCTGTTAATAACCTTGGGCTAAAACATGTTGCAAAGATGTACAATAACAAACCTCGCATGCAAACCTTCATGTTACATGCAATGTACACATACATCATGCAACATAATAATGTGCACGTGCCCTCTTTAATTAATGCCATCCGACCAACAAATATTTGACCATGAAAAATAGCTTTGTACCATTTTTTATACTTGTGCACCCAACCCAAGAGGAAACAAAATGTGGAGCGTACATAACATGGCTAATTAATTAATTTCCAAAGGACGAAAAGATGGAGAAAGTTGGAAAAAGCGACAATATGTCTCGTACCCAGACAAATGACTTTACGAACTAATTAACATATTTGACAAAACCGTTACTTTCTCCTTGGAGGCTTGAATGAAAATGATGCAGTGAAGTGGAAATGCTGTCCCGTTGATTAAGAGACCTTGAATATTGAACATTGCATATCGTGCCTGGCGAATAATGGCATCATTCATTCAAAATATGAAGCGAAGATGATGCCCAAAATCGGATATTTCTGGCCAGGCGGAGGCAGAATTATCAACTACAATTGGCAGCAGAAGCGGGGGACAGGGGGACATTCCTCCCCAGAAATTCAGCAAATCCTAAGTATTTTCCCCATATTCCCCGTATTTTGATGTTAATAAGACCACAATGCTAATGTCCCCATATGTCCCCCCAACTTCCGCCGCCACTGCTCAGTGCCACTACCTCCTCACGAAATGAAATATGTTTTTAGAACAAAAGGACATATTTGGTGCATGTATGGCCACAGGAGGATGAGAGAAATCTCATTACTCGCATCTCCACCCCAACCCAACCAATATGATCTCCTTTTATTATTTAGGTTGAACAATGCCCGTATTGAATTTCGTTCAGGATTCTTCTCCAACTAATGATTGACGTCAATGCGGGTATACACAATCCACCAGAGAATTCGCGATCCAGACCACGAATAGAACAGAGAGAAATGGAGAAATTCTATATTTAATTTTGCACAAATTCACCTACCTTCGTATGCATTTTCTCGATATGAATTGTCCCGGTTTTGACTCTAAATGGGAAATAGATTGGTTTTGTGTAACGGAAATGGAAACCATCCACCTGAGAAATGCTACTCAAGATAATTGTATTTTCCTCAATTCTGCTTTCTCCTCGATTTTGGTAGGTCGTTATTTTCTAAAAATAGTTACCTACATAACAAAATACATAACCACCTACAACCCCATTTTTTCTGGGAAGAATGGTGGACAAACTTTCTTAATTTGGTTGTTATATAAGCGTCTGAAAACTTGGGCAATTATTGTGCAAAATTTAATTCGGACTTTTTGATTAATGGTAATTTGGTCTATTTTTAAATATCGAGATAATTGGTGTTAGTTATCATCCCACCTCAACAAAAAAGTGACTGATCTCTAATCTCAATCTCATCCCGTTTAGTAAACTGCACGTTTAAAGGTAAACTAAACCAGGGTGTACAAACAAATAACAAAAGACGACGTGAAGTAAGTAATGCGATACGATACGAGACTGTAAACTATGTATGTTGGGATAAACTTAAACTTATTGAGACATGCCAATAATATGCTGTTTTGCAGTGCATTGTGGAATATAGGGATTGGTATGCATGTGACTAGTGACTGCTCCAGTTTCTTGATGGATGATGTAGATAAATGCACGCTAAATAATGTGGGAACAAAATCATCTCGGAATTTATTTCGGCGTTAGTAGTGAGTTGTAATTGAACGGTAATTACGTATGTATTAACATGAAATTAAAATTTGTGACCGTAAGATCAGAAATGAATGGATTTGGACCATTCGGTCGTTATCAAATTGTTACCAAAGCGGTAGAATACTGGTAATGGAGGTCTCCCGACGTGTGCTCTTAGATTTTAACCAAATAAGTGTCAATCGATCACAAATTTAATTAATACAAAATTTTGTAAAAGACAAGATCTAATTATGCTCAGGTTTGCCGGAGATATTTGTATCCGAAGAGGAGAAAGTAAAAGAATGAAGTTGACAAATTTTACACTTTCCAAACTTACTGCGCGTTTTCTTCTTTTCGGATGTATGCAAATGTCCCTGCCAAATATGAACATTGGGAGATCGTGTCTTTTGCAAATTTCATGTCAATTAAATTTGTGATCCATTGACACCAATTTGGTCAGAATTGGAATACGCTGGGAGACCTTAATTGTGCGTCACAATTGTTCTGCCACATTGTTTAGAGTATAAAGCCAGGTTGCACACGTAGCGGGATAAATAGAGAGTAAAAGTGTTATAGTTTTTTCTCTGAAGAGAGAATGACGACACGATTTTGTTCGCAAAGTTAGCCTATAAGTAATCACTCATCATCTCTTGTTGTCTGTAAAGAGGGAGAGATTTAGATTTAGGGCGATGGATGGATAGATGATGCGAATTTGTGATCCAAGTTTAACTTATAACGAGATTCTTATTACTCAAAAATCCGTCATTCATTCATGCCGACGTGTAAGAGTAGCCTGGTAGTTAGTTGATGGCAGTGGGTGGGTATTTAGCTCAGGACGGCAGAGAGTCATGTGGAGATGGGTTTTCGGTATGATGATTAGTGGGTTAAAATGCATGCTAAAATTATTTCGGTATGGGTAAAATCAGGTCTTGCGTTCATTCAACTGTTGATACACTTATTGTTCTGCGTGGACAGTTCTTGGCCATTGGTGTACAGTGCATGTGAATACTTTTTTGTACAGATAATTGTGATAGTTAGGGTTTGAAAGATTGCTTGAAATGCGTCGCACTTTAAAGAACAGGGTTTAGAACTAGGATTATTATCGCATTCTTAGAATTGATAGTAGTGGAAGTCGTAATAAAGACACTGTTTATTATTTCTGTTTTGAACTACATGGTTTGCAGTGGTTGTGTGTTAGAATTATGTAATAGTGATCTCCAAAAATATGTATTGTTGATGATATGTAACGAACGAACAGTAAAGTGATGAATGAAATTAGCCCACAAAAAATTGTATTAATTCTGGGGGATCAATCACCCTAAAAGTATAACAAAATGCATAGTACACAACTGATGAGATGATTAGTATTTTAAGAACAATACAAACCGTGTAATTTTGAGTGAGCATCAACGGGGAAATTTTATTGTAAGTAACAATTCCATATATTGAGACAAATAGCAGCACCATTTAAGTTTAAAGAAATGCAATTATATTTTTAAATGCATTCACTAATATGTACAGATATAGGCCCTATTGAAAAGAGTAACTTGTTTTACTACGCCGACATAATTTTTGCAATTTCTACAATGCCTGCTTTTCTTGATTATGAAGTTCAGAGTGTGCATTTTTTGTCTGTAATGTATCATGGATCATTGTATTATGGATCTATTTTATCTGTATTATGTTGGTTACGTCTTGGTCTTGATATTGGTAAACACGGACGACCACTATATACTGATATTTACAAATATTCTTATATGACATAAAGTCATAAAGATTGCAAATTCGTTAATTTCTTAAATTTAAATTACTTTATTTAAAATTTGAATGTTTATCTTAAGGAGTACATACTGAAAACTGTAGTGTTCATTCGTTATTCTAAAAATTGAGACGTATCGGAGAAAGTATTCATTCATACAATCAGAAAATGAGAAAGTTGAGACAAAAGTTGAGACGCGAAAGAGATGGGAAGAGTGAAAGTCGCAATATCAATTCGCCCCAATTTCACGCAGGAAGCTTTGAACGGACTCTCCTGCTCCAACTGTTGAAAACAACAAAATTTCTGAATGTTGCAAAAAATATTACAGCTTTTGTAATTGGTTTAATTTTAATTGATAATTAGGAAGAGAATCGCCCCTTGTTTGGATTGGGGTGGGTCATACGCAGGACATCATGTCGAACTCCAAATTTCGTCAAGATTTGCCCCCCCCGGGTGGCTACAAACCGATCCAGTTTCTCCGGATCCCTGCAAAGACATATTTCAGTGGTAAGTACTGGTGGGTGACCACACCCACTCAATCATAATCATGATTACGAGTTCATTATTAAACTTGTATTGATTAATTTTAAAATATATGTATTCAGGGAGGACGATGATCGCTGGCTTCGTCGTAATTCAAATCGGAGCTGCATACCTTTGCAAATTAAATGAATGGTCGGAACGAAATATGATTACGGAAGAACGAAGTAGCCGGTTGGGTCTCGTGCCGATGTTGTTGGCGGAAAAAGACAGAATGTAAGTTGCTGCTTATCTGAATATTTCGAACATAAAGCTTCCAAATTGTAAATAATTTGCATCCATTTATTTTCTCCAGGTATTTGAAACGCCTCCGTCAAATTCGGGATGAGGAACGCGAACTGATGAAGGACGTTCCGGGATGGGTGGTCGGAACTTATTGGGGAGAACCAATTTTTAAGACAAGACCGGCCGGATCATGGCACGACATTAACCTTAACGAGTTTTACGCTCAAAATAGCAATTGGGATCTACAATACGCCTACAATTTCTGGAAGTGGTTTTAAAAAGTTCCTCAAATTGCGTAGTGTCATAGTTAAATATTTGAAATGCTTACTCGCCACGCCAGCTAAAATATACTACCGTTCGATTGATATCGACATCAATATATAGTCAGTCTACCCAATCGAATCCAAGATTCATTATTAGCGTCGACATCATTGTTATTATGAAAACATAGTTGTGTAAATAAAATGTAAAACTAAAATCCAAGAAAAATCTATAAATCATTTATAACTTAAGTCGCACTTTCACTTTGTATTTTTACTAATTTAGTTTGGCCATCATTGAAGTATTTTTCATTTCGAGTCTTAAAACATCATTAGCATGATGTCAGGTGTAATTATTTCGACATACATATATATGTAACAAAAGAAGATATTCATCTTCCATTCATGCAAAAAAGCCTATATCCGCTGCAACATTACTTACCGCTTTAGACAAATTTTTGCTCGGTTTACGTTTACCTAGTGTTTTCTCTTAATCCTACACAAATAGCTTCAATTTTTAATAACGGCGTTGTTGCCTTACATTCTCGCACCTAATGAGTGATCTCATTTAACTCTTTGGTTACTTGATTGATATTTGATTGATAAGGTGAATCTGAAATTTATGACTTGCTTAGCCTAGTTTTTAGTCAAAGCTTATGGAACTGTCATGTCCTACCCCAAAACGGCTAAGCCGATTGAATTGACATTTTTACCATAGGAAAAGAGTTCGAAAATTGGCGAAATTGGTCGAGTGGATGACCGGTGGGGGTCATATACATAGGTGGGTGGGGTATTAAGCACCAAAATTTTAAAATTGTCGTTATAAGCTAAAATTTTGGGCATAGGCTGCTAATGTATAACGGAAGATTATGAATTTAAATTAGAAAAATTTTCATATCGACTGACCCTATAGGATAACTCATACCCGACAAAATGTTAGAAGCAGACTTTGTCCCTGACTCGGGCTAAATGAAGTCTGCACTTTAGGTTTTATATTCTTTTATACTCTGCCGACTCAATATAACAATTCAAAAAAAAATCCTCCTCAAAACTGCAACCACTAATTGCTCGAGTTCCATGGGTATGACAAACTTTTTTCGATGTGCGTAGTGCATATGTGATTTCCTGGTACAATGATGACTTACATAAAATTATGTTATGCAAATACTTCTAATAAATATTCTGCCCGGCAAGATAAGCCAATACTATAATTTGGTCATATTGAGGATACAGGTTTGGGTGATAAATAAAATATTCTTGGTAATAAATTAAACACTTGACATGATGTAACTTTTTATTCCCATTGGATTTTCGAAATTCTGGTAAATAATAAAAACTGCGTGCCAAAAATGAAAACAACGCGAAATTTGCTTTGCTATAAATTCACAAAAAAACACGAGAGAATATTCTATCGATAGTTTGGAAGGACGCTCTCTTTCTAGAATCATGTCAGGCAAGACATTAGCTCTTGTATTTTTGGTAGCGTCGGTTTCGCAAATCGATGCAGGCCCGAAGAAAAAGGGTAATTTAATTAGTAATTCAGACGCATATGATAACATAACTGGCTTGTTTTTCTGCATGCTCAGAGCCAGGAATGACATATATTGGTCACTTTTCTGGAGGAAAATCTAGGACCTTTCAAGGATCAGATTATTACATCAGTGACAACGCGGTAGGGGTTTATTCGTGTAAATTCATAGAAATGATGTACATATATAGCGTTAATAAAACATTATAATTGACAACAATTATTAATTGTTGTCATCATAGGCGACCTGGACCATTGCCAATAATAATTGCAAAGCAATATTCGGAGATATTGCTGGTCTTGTGTCGTTGGAATCAGAGGATGAAAAAAATTCGCTTAACATCATGTTGGAAGACTATGGCGCAGGTATTTGTGTTTCAAAAATATCGAAATTTTAGTCTCATCCTAATACTTATTATGATGTAATTTAAGAAATATGTTTGCACAGGCATAACTTATTGGACAAGTGGAATATATGACCCGAGTGGGGCCGTATGGAGATGGGCTTCAAGTAACACCCCCATTGGTAGCTGGGCCCCTTGGGGAACTGGATACCCTGGAAGCCCCACTTCAGTATCGCGTCTCGCAATTTTGTACCTGAATCAATTCAGTGCAAATTGGGTTTCAATTTTTAATACCCAGAAACACCTTTTCATTTGCGAAGTTGGATCTACGTCTATACCTTCAACTGAACCACCAATTGTGCCGTATTCGTGCAACCCACCATTGTCAATAATAAATTGGCGAAATTAATTCCTGGGATCGAGTTTCATAACTTGTGCCGCTATGAAATTCCTAGGCAATCTGGTGTTTGCCAGATACGGTTAGATTTTGTGAAATTCCAGATAGCAGAACATGCTGATACCCCAGTAACTGGAAATTGTGATGCTGACGCGTTGTCAATTTATGGGCACAGTAACGCCTGGTTGGGAAACCTTTGCGGAAATTTGGACGGACAACACAGTATAATACATAAAAATATTTTATTCATTTACTTTTAAGTTTACTAATGCAACCTTTCAGTGTATTTGGATTATGGATCGAACGACCAATAAATTACCCTGTACATTACTCGGCTGGCTGAAATGGGTCAAACATGGGACATCGGGGTGACGCAAATACAATGCGATTCTGCGGACAAAGGTAGTAAGGAAGGTTATCATGTCAGATTAATACTTTACTAATTTGTCCTACTTTATGCGATTGCAGCCCCGACTGGCTGTGTCCAGTATTTTACGGGTGTGACAGGAACAGTAAAATCTTTGAATTTCAATCTTGGACATCAGTTAAACATTCAGGATTACGTTGTTTGCACAAAACCAAATCCAGGCATGAACAAGATTGAGGTACACCTTCGTGATCCTATTGTTTATTACTAATCGTTCTTTCATCAGTATGCACATAATAATTGAATAGTGGAAGTCATGCGGTGGAGACAAAGATTTCGGAATTAGCGGAGAAACTGAATTATACGGACCAGGTGTGGGTGGTGAGTCTGGCGATTCTTGTACACGAGATTGGGTCATGATTTATGGTCTTTATTCAACCAAATATTGCTGTGCTTGGTTTCCTGACAGCGTCAAGAGTGAGTTTTGTAGGGAATGTACATAAATTATTTCACGGTTGAGGGGGTAGAAGTTCTGCGTGGCTGGCCCATTTGCGCTACATGTTAAAAGGGGATTGTAACGCGTGACATGATTTACGGACGTTCCCTTATTATGATTATAGGTTTGTATAATATAAATTTGTTGAACTACAATCATTTATTATGATGTGACAATAGTGGATCTCGAAACTGTGGCGTTGAATGTCCACTTTGACTACGTTGAGTTAGAATTTCCCAGTGATCCCAATATACCTGTGGACTGTACCATACAATCATGTGATTGGCATAACCAAGGATTTTGTCTCACTTATACTCAAACTGTGAATTAAAAACCCTCGCTGAGAAACTCAATTAAAACAACCTTCAGTACATTCAATCTTAATACGAATTTACATCTAACAATTTCGAGCGATTCATGGATGTAAATTCTATTAAAAAGGTCATACATATAACTTGCAATTTAGAAACAAGACATTTCTGTATCTCCTTGCATGCACGTGACGCTTAAATTGTTATTGTGAAAAATAGTAAATAAAATTTAAAACTAAGAAATTGTACAAATTGTTTATAGCTTAGTCACACGTGCATTACATTATATCAACTATTTGTTTGTCAAAACTCGACAAAAATTTAACAACTTTACTTCACACTTTGAGTCATAAAATATTATTGTAAAGGTCCATTTATTCACAGTTCATGTCATCATCATGTCGAGGCGCGAGGTCCCAATCCGTTATTCGACTGGTAAAAATTTTGTTTTCGTTGTGATATTTTTGATTAGCCATGCACTCCAAACGAAGCTTCAGGCAGCATGATGCAGTGTGATACATGCATGACTTAATTACGTCACAACAAAATCCCTATCAATTTATTATTAACATAAATAAAATCCCCTGCAACTTTTGCAATTCATCGCAAGTCGTCTGTCCCTTAACTTTCTCTTCATACTTTTTTTCAAATCAACCAGTGCAAATTCCCTAATTTTTAATTAACGGCGTAGTCCGTTCGCATTTTCCACCCAGTGATCTCATTTCGGCGAGCACAATTTAACGAATATACCCTAATTATTACATTTATTGAAATAAATGACGGTTAATTTATTGGAAGCGTGACGGGTGTACTATAATATACATAAATTTCTGTCCATACGTATTAGTGCATGCGATTTTCTCGTACAATAATGATGTGTAACATAAAGTTACGTTATATGTATGAAGAGTTCTAATAAATATTATCCCGACAAGATAAGCGAATAACTTGGTCAAGTTGAAGATGTGAATTTCGGTAATAAACACAAAATTCTGAGTAATACAGATAACGTAAACGCTTGATGCGATTTAACCTTATATTCTCCTTGGGTTTTTGAAACTCGGAAAAAATCACAAATACCCAAAACCCTCTCAAACTCAAAGTTCGTGAATTTAATAAACCTTGATAAAACGTTTATGAAGGTTTATAAAAATTAAACCGACGCTTAATTGATCGGCAACAATCAATGAGATTATTATGAAGACTTGACAGTATACATGTACTTGATTATCCTAGCTGACTATATAACTTAATCACGAATCAGTGCTCATTATTAACCTTATTTTGCTATAAATTAATGACCCCACGTCATCATGACACATTGTAGCTTGGAAGGTCTCTCTAAAACCATGTCAGGCAAGACATTACTCCTCGCGATACTTGTATTCCTGGCAGCATCGTTTTCGCAAAATGATGCAGCGCCGAAGAAAAAGGGTAATTTAATTACTTTTATGCATGACAAAATAATTCCAGGATACGTTTTTCTGTACGCTCAGAGCCAGGAATGACATATATTGGTCACTTTTCTGGAGGAAACGCTAGAAGCTTTCAAGCGTCTGATTACTACGTCAGTGACAATGCGGTGAGCGTTTATCAATGAAACTTATCCACCTTTCATTCACTAATCTGCATAGGTTCGCTAACTTAAAGAAGTTATAGGTACAATTTTTATTATAGGCGACCTGGACCATTGCCAACAATAATTGCAAAGCAATATTCGGAGATATCGCTAGTCTTGTATCGTTGGAGTCAGAAGACGAAAAAAATTCGCTTAACGCAATGTTGGAAGACTATGGCGCAGGTATTTGTGTTTAAAATATCAGAATTTCATAATTTAATTTACGATGCAATTTTTAAAACGTATGTGTATTTAGGTATAACTTATTGGACAAGTGGAATATATGACCCGAGTGGGGCCGTATGGAGATGGACTTCAAATAACGCCCCCATTGGTAACTGGGCCCCTTGGGGAACTGGATACCCTGGAAGCCCCACTTCCGTATCGCGTCTCGCAATTTTGTACCTGAATCAATTCAGCGCAAATTGGGTTTCCATTTATAATACGCAGAAAAATTCCTTCATTTGCGAAGTTCAGTCTACTCCTACAACAGCACCTCCACCAACTGTTACATATCAGTGTTCCACCGGAGCAACCGTGGTCACTAATAATTTGGCGAGATTAGTTCCTGGGACCGAGTTTCATCAATTATGCCGCTACGTAGTTCCCAAACAATCTGGAGCTTGCCAGATACGGTTAGATTTTTCGAGATTTCAGATAGCAGAAGATACGGATACACCAGTAACCGGAAGTTGTGATGCTGACACGTTCACAATCTCAGGGAACACTAATGCCCGATTTGGACCCCTTTGCGGAAATTTGGACGGGCAACATAGTATAAAATATAAAAACACATTATTCACTTACTTTTAAATTTATTACTCCAACCGTTATTTGTTTCAAAGTGTATTTGGATTATGGAACGAGTGAGAACATTAATTTGGACATTTTTATGGTTGCTTTCATTGGTCAAACATGGGACATTGGGGTGACACAAATAAAATGTGATTCCACTGACAAAGGTATATCTACTATTACTACTATAGTACATCGTATCAGATTAACATTTTACAACTTTTTGGGATTGCATTGTAGCTCCCAGTGGTTGTCTCCAATATTTTACGGAACAGAGAGGAACAGTAAAATCTTTCAATTTCAATCTTGGGCATCAATTAAATAATCAGGATTACTCGGTTTGCGTCAAGACAAATCCAAGCATGAAAAGGATTGAGGTGCACCTTCATGATCTTTTTAGCCCGAGTCAGGGCTTATGTACCCGTCACGTCTGTCTGTCTTGCGATAACTGTCCCGATCGATTTTAACTAACCCGATCGACTAGAAATTTTGCACATATGTAGTATGGGTCAAATGAGGAGTTAAGTTCAAAGATGAGCGAAATCGGTCTAGTGGTTAGCCGGTAGGGGTCATATAGGTGGGCGGGGTATCATGTACAAAAATTTCAAAATCGTCGTGGGAAGCTGAAATTTGGTACAGAGGTTGCTAATGGTTTATAATGATGGAATACAAAGTAAAATTGCAAAAATTTTCATCTGGAGGGACCCTAGGCGGTGACCCATACCGATTTTTAAAACTCATCCAATCGATAAAATTTGGTACATAGGTTGTTAATGGCTACTAATGGAAGAATATGAATTGAAATTCGACACATTTTCACTTGGACAGACCCTATTGGGTGACTCATACCAATTTTTCGAAATCGTCGTATCGAGCTGTTAAAGTTAAATTGACTGCCAATTGTTATTAATAGAAGAATGTAAATTTAAATGGGAAAAATCAATCTAAATTTTTAAACTTTTTGAAAGGCATTTACGATAAAATTCCATGCAGAAAAGTCGGATTGAATTATAACTCTTGGCCTCACTCGGGCTATATCAAGTCTGCACTGTAGGGTTTTGTTTACTGATAATGTTATCATTTGTATAAATGTGCATAATAATTGAATAGTGGAGGTCGTGTGGGGGCGATAAAGATTTCTCAATTAGCGGAGAAACCGAAACATCAGGACCTGATGTGGGTGGTCAGTCTGGCGATTCTTGTACACGAGATTGGGTAATGATTTATGGAGACACAAAGTATTGTGGTACCTGGTTCCCCGGCGTTGTTACGAGTAAGTTAAATATATATAATTATTTATGTATTGTTTAGTGCCATTTGTTAAGTTACGCTATTTTATGGTTACAGCGAGTACTCAACCTTTCACGATGAATGTCCACTTTGACGAGGTTGAGGTGCGATTTCCCAGTGATCCCAGTATTCCTGTAGACTGTACCATACAATCCTGTGATTTGTTTAATCCAGGATTTTGTCTTATTTATAGTCAAACTCCGAATTAAAAATTCTTCACTCGGTCTAGGCTCGTATTTACTAAATAAAATCCAACCTAAAATACACATTTATTTTCATAGCTGATTTATATGAATGAACCAATTTCGGCGGATTCATTTATACTAATTCTTAACAGATAAATTGAGATCTTGACTAGAAAAATTTCATGATGGTGACAGAGGCCGAACTTCATGTGTCATAGGATAAACTTAATATTACATAATTATTAAACTTTTTATTTTTATTCTCACTCTTACTACATTTTAACTAAAAGTGTACAAATTGCATACTCTAGACCATAGATAGCTCCTATTACGCTCTAAACTGTAGTAATCAAACTATTTATATGCGCAAACGTTCTTTCGTCAAGTTAAACCACTTGCATAAGAACGATTTCAACCAGATCATGAGATTCTGTTACATGCATCCATGTATTTACTTACTTTAAGATGCCACACTCGAAATACGTTTACTTAGTGCATTTAAAGTTAAACTTAAAGTTAGGATCCCAACAACTAGCTCAACTAGTGAAAAAATCTCATGAGGTCCATGAGGATTCATGAGAACCCAGCATTAAAACGTCACAATCACCAAAGTTCAACGCTTTTAACAGCATATATAATATTGATAGTGACTGAAAAAGTATCATACTCATTGCGGAAATCCTAAGAAGACGACGCTTTAAGTTTCTTTTATAATTTATTTTTCGTTTTATTTTACGTTTGAGGAACTAATTCGAGGTAAATGGTTGCAATTACAAGGATTATGTAGTTGCATTGCATCTCTGCACATCTACCAATCTAACATCAGCTCAACATTTCCTATTAGAATGTAAACCCCTTTCTCTTGAACGTGCAACTCTCCTTTCCAGACTAAATTTCTCCCCTACTAATCATCACGGAACTGATCTTGTCAATTTACTGAAAGAAAGCATTTTAAACATTGATCATTGTAAAGCTATATTCTTATTTTGGACGTCCGTATCAAAAATGCTTGACATGTGTACTGACTAACATACTTCAATGTAAAGATTACGAAAAATCTACCCTCAACTATAATCATAACCTAAATACATACTATATATACATATTATACAAATTTTGTAAAATTATTCTAATGTTCTGCAAGGGCCGTTGGCCGAATATGCAATAAATTTGATTGATTGATTGATGTAGTTGCATTGCATACATAATTTATTAATACATTTTATAGTTTTCGAAATGTCACGACACGGCCGCCGCCGCCACCATCATCGCCGAGATGAAGACTTGCTTGAAAATTACGGTCGATCAGCAGCAACTAATCGTCACCATGATCAAGACGATGATGACGACGATATCGAAATTTCCATCGATCTACGAGACATCAAAGAACAAATCCAAAACGAGGTGGATTACATTGAAGAGAACAAAGATCGCCCTGGACGATCCGATGGGGATGCCTTTTACGCAAATAAGACTTCCGGCTCTCGTGTCTCTGGATGGGCTGGGCGTCACAAAAAGGGAGAAACGTTGAACCTCGACCTGGCCAAGATTAACACGGAGGTAGGAATTTACGAGAGTGGGGTTAGCGCTGGGACGATGAGTGTGGGTGTGACGAAAGAAAGAGACCAAGTCGGTATTGAAGCAGGGCTGAAGCTGTCTCTGTCTCGACACGGTTGGGACCAGCAAAAATCGAAGGAGGAATGTTGGGAGTGGGCTACGACGTCGGCGTTGGGAGAAACACTGGAGGATTTGTGAGTTATCAAATATTTCGCAAGATTTAAAAAGTTCGAAATTTGGAAACTAAAAATTGCATTATAAAACGTTTGGTTGGAAAACCTTACAATTTTGTTGGATTTGTTATCTCAATGCGATAAGCAAAAGATAAGGTATGTATTTTTTTGCAGGTGCGAGGAAAGTTGGCGTCTGTTGGAGTTTCAGCCGGTCCCGTGGGGGTTGAAGCTGGTGTCGGATTTGATTGTGGGGGTCGAGTGGGGGTCGAGTGGGGGCGGATGGGGTTGAGACTAAATTGCTCGGCTGTGGGGGGAAGATTGATCGCAACGACGGGATCGAAGTGTCCATGTTTGGGACGAGTATTAAATTTAAGCCGTGGTGAATAACAGACGATAACAAATCGATATCGAGGTAAATTCTGAGCAATATTATTCAGTGCCTTTTTAGTACAATAATTCAAGAGCTTGTAATTAGTGGCCTTCATTATGTAATCGAGATAATAAATTTGGTGTAAACTGAGATTTTTTAAAATTTTTTCTGACAATTTCAAATCATGCATGAAGTTTTTGAAGGAAGACAAATTTGCACAATTTATGTATGCATGCCGAGCAGCCGTTTTACAGAGAATTCTTATTATGCAACCGACTTCAATTCCATAAAATGATTGATTTATCAGCGTACATGTATTTTTAATCGAGAAGATTGCGTTGGTTGCTTCTGGTCATATACAATATTCTCAAATTATACTGGTGACAACTCGCAATTAATTTTTTGACAAAGAACACTTGATCACTACATATTACATCCTATTTAAAAATATACGTGATGCCAATCTGAAATTAATTTGATGCTTGCCTCGACGTAATTGTTAAATACGTATACGACCATCCATGTAAAAATAAACCAATGTACTTGATGACTTTTTTGAAGGGAAAATCCCCATCGTAATCTATCCGATTGAATTTGCGAAGTTTATCAATTCCAGTCCATATTCCATATCACAAAATTGTCACATTTAATCTTGTCTTCATACTCAATATTTTTTGCTATTTCTGCAATATCTGTAACTGCTAAATAGTAACATTAGAATGGAGCTCAACTCTTCACGTTACATAATTTCCGAATCTTCTCATACATAATACGATTATGCAAACAAATATTTATATTTAACACAATCAACCACCAAATCAATCAGTCAATAAAATAATCACAGCTAAATCGAAAAACACGGTTTTACCACGCATGGCAAGAAATGATCTTCGACTTATCACACACCCACTTAAACCTTCCTATAAATATAACACGATTTTGGACTCAAAAATCTGTAACGTTCCGTCAGCAAGTCTGAATTAGTCTGAATTGAAATCGAACTTTTCGATTTGCTTTCTCCAAAATGAAATCTTTCACACTTGCCGTTTTAATTTCTACCCTAATTTTAGGAAGTCTTGCTTTCCCAACAACTGAGGACAAGAAACCACTCGAAAACAGGAGTTATGTCGTGGCTTGCTCGTAATAAATGCATCAAGAACGATTTGAAAAAAATTATATTTCATAATTTTGAATAATTTTTATAATTTCAAATTTCACAGCCATCTCCCCAACGGAGATTTGAAGAATGCCGAAGGGGAAATTACACCGATGGACTCGTCCGACCCATTTATGGTCATCAGGAACAAAGTGGGGACACAAATTTATCGCAGTGAAACTTTGGACAATACGCACGACCCTGTTTTCCAATTCGCCATAAATTGGGATGCCACTGAAATTTATAACTTCGAATTTCGAGACCATGACGCTTTCGCACCGGATGACACTCTCGGACAAGTAAATATTGGGGCTGATGGGTTAGAAGGGATTCATAATTTAGGAAACCCTGCTGGAGGAACGATTCAAATTATTAAGTTGGGGGCTTGAATTTTTGAGGTTGCAAAATGAAACGTGACAGCAAAATTAAATTACACAGCTAATAGAAAATCATGAGATGTAATTGCGTGGACTATTTAACGGCATCGTATTACAACATTTAATTAAAATTAAAATCTTTGCAAATCCGGGAACATGACGAAATATTTTGTACGTATTTTTTTTATTTTTAAGAAAATACACACATTCATCGGTTATCAGTCAGTTATCATGAAATTTGGCAATTTGTTTTATTTTCGAACAATATAGAAAGTATTTTATTTTCGACACTTTGCAACAACATAATTCATCACTACGAAAATTATACTCAATCCGACCAATACCCCAAATCCAACAGAAACTTGTACGTGCTCCAACCCCCATCCTCTCGATGCAATTGATCTTAACCCTTCCAGTGGTAGAGTTATTGGATAAATATAACAAAAATATCTAAACCAGGGGACAACACTCTCCATCGGCCACATAGAACCTTTAACAAATTGAGTAAATATTAGGTTCTACCTCAGAATAATTGCGAAATATGTTATTCATTAATACCGGTGGAAAAAATTGCTGTAAATATCATCCAAACCATGATGAACATCACTTCCGTAACATGACTACAAGCGGTCGCGAGGAATATTCCTGAACCCAATGAATTATTAAGAATAAAACATTTTAACTCAAATATTAGCGTCATATTCAACAGGTCAGATTACCAAAGGTAATTCCTGTAGATCCAACTAACACAAGGAGACCAATGAAAAGTAACCAGGATCCGTTAATTTCAAGATTAGAAAACACCGTAAGAAATGCCAGGAGGGTAAACACTTGGCAAATGAGGAATAAGAACTGGGTGAGAAATGCAGAAACTACGGTGTGCGTTAAACTGACGCCCATCGCAGCGGCACGGCTTAGCGTCCCGTTGGCCTTATCGAGGACGAGGAACCCCGAAATAATCGCGGCAGGAAAGAGGAAACTCATATCGATTATCATGCTCGGCTGAAAATACTCCTCCCACCCTCCCTCCAACTGGCCGTAAATTGGGTTAAACTGAGAAAAACGAAATTGAATTACAACCTAATTTGCGGTTAAATATTTAACTGCGAATTTAAAACCTTCAGGGGGATGTCGGCCAAACGGCTGTCTCTCCCACAATCTGCCGCGATTTCTTTGAGGAAAAAGAAGTATGCGTTCTTTATCTTGTTAGCTAAGAAACCTCCAAGAATGGCGTCTGTGCAGAAATTAGTTATGTTTGGACCCAATTAAGCCTTAACCATTTAATCTGTGAAAGTGGCATATGTCACTTTGGCGACTTGTCCATAATTCGTGACAAAGGCATATGTCATCTCAAAAATCCGGTTCATAACCCGTGACGATGACATATGTTGCCACAGAAAACCTTATCTTAATTCGTGACGTAGACGTTTGTCGCTCTCAGGCAAATTCGCCATAATTCGTGACGTCGACATTTGTTTTTAGCCCGAACCAAGGCTTATGTAATTGTCATGTCCGTCCGTCCGTCTGTCTGTCTTTCGGTAACTCTGGAACGAGTTGGCCGATTGACTTGAAATTTTTACGAGATGCATATTGGACAAAGTTAGGAACCGAATTCGAAGATGGACAAAATCGGTCCACTGGTTGACCCGTAGGGGTCGTCTGGGTGGGTGGGGTATTATGCACCAAAATTTCGAAATTTTCGTAGAAAGCTGAAATTTGGTGCAGAGGTAGTAAATGGGTCCTAAAGGAAGAATATGAACTCAAATTGGTAAAATTTTCATATGGAAGGGTCCTATTGGGTGACCCATACTGATTTTTCAAAATCATCATATCATGCTGAAATTTGGCATTTAGTTTTCTTATGGCTCTTAATGGAAGAGTATACATTGGAATCTGAAAAATTTTCATCTGGAAGGACCCTAGGCTATGGGGTGACCCCACCAAGTTTCAGGAATTAACATGGAAAGCTGAAATTAAAACCAGAGATACTTACTGCCTTCTCATGAAATAATTTAGGAAGTTAAATATGAACAAAAATTGGCCAGAGGGACACTAGGGGGTGGTCCACACCGATTTCTAAAAATTTATATAATCAGCCAAAATTTAGTATGGAATCAAAACATAACGTATCTCATGATAAAAATCTATTCAATTCCACGTCATATTCTTTCATTGCAGCAAATCATTATCAACTTTCATACAAATTTTGAATTTTCGTCACCCTTGACCCCCACCGGCCAACCACTTGACCGATCGAACCAGTCTTCGAACCCGAGTTGTGTATTTGGATGGTTTATATGTGTGGAAAATTTCAAGTCGATATAAAAAGAGTTAACGTGGGACCACAGAACTATACTATTATATCGCGTGGGACAGACGGACAACACTGGTACACAAGCCCTGGGTCGGGCTAAAAATTAAAAATTTTGCGAAAAAAGTTGTCACGGAGTACAATATTTGACTGGCATTTTTGGTTACGAATAATGATCCCTTAGAGATAAAGCTCCCTCACGAATTAAGGTAACTCTACTGTCGCCTGGTGACAGGAATTATGGACATCGTAACTTTTACTTGTCCTCTTTAAATGGTTAATTATGTACTTACTTGACATATCCAACCTGGTCGTAATTGTTGAGCCATCAATTGACTCGTTTGTTGCAAAGTTCCCCTCAAAAAATCTGGTCAATAAGTGTGTACTAAAATTGGAAGGCAGGTGCAACAGGCCATTGTCTTCTCCGTTGGCAATGGCAGTCAGCCCATCAGCCATCGAGGCTCTCCAGTTCTATTAGGTTAAAATAATTGAATAAGATAGTGGAATAAAGCCATCTCAGGTATTATATAATTCGAAATCCAACCAGAGAAATATCCTCAGAATTCAATTTTCTAATGAAACTACACGTAGCATAATCTTCGTCATAAAAACACCTGGATGAATTTTGACCACACGAGTAAGGGGAAGAGATTAAAGAAAGCGTGACCATTTTCGGATCCCCTCCAGTAATCAAGTCACCCAGGAGAGTTTGTAGGATTGGCATCATTATTTGTAGACAAATCATCCTACATAAAGATTAATTGATCAAAACTAATGTAATTGTATTGGAAATGTCAATGGGTAGGTACGTTTCGTACATTGGATTCCTAATTTGCGATGTTAAGTTCCTTTTCAGCAGTGCATAAATAATGGTTCCACTACTTCCTCCTAAGGCGTCGTTAAGAGGAAAGCTTCCCTTGTTCTCAATTATGGGTAAATTTTGAGTTTCATGCGTAATTGCCATTTCATTGTCGTCTTTACAAATTTTTAAAACCGCGTCTTGAATTAGTAATGTGTTGTATTTATTTATTAAATTTAGCGGAGTATCATCAGCAATTATCCTTCCATGTCTTAGTATCCCTATCTGTAAAATGTAGAAGAAGAGATCACAACACTTTTTTCATCTGAGCGAAGCTATAGCTTTAGCCCCATTTAAATTTAGTTTTGATTAGTTACCCGGTCACATCGAATTGTTTCTTCTGTATAGTGTGTTGTCAAAATTATTGTCGTGTTTCTTGCCAGGCTAGCCAAATGATTCCAAATACTAATGAGTACAAATCAGTAAGAAGTGAGAACAAAATATTTCCATAATATACTTATATACTGGTTTGAAAGTACCTCTCACGCAGCAAAGGGTCCAAACCTGAAAGGATTGCATTTTAGTATAGGCATTTAATAAAATCATTTCAATAAACAAAGTTAGGCTGGTACAGCAAAAATTAGTATTCGTGAAGATTAGAGGGAAATGGATATATTACCACATACCTAAAGTATTTGTTAAAAGGTGTAAAAAGGATGTTTCAACAAAATTCAAATACTACTGCTGCAGTAGTACTGCAACTTCATCAGTGTACGTAGGGCAAGTACTAAGGTCATTGTACATACTGCATGATACGTATATATTTATAGTACGCAGGGTATAGTACACAGTGTGTAGTGCTCATTTATAGTACGCAGGGTATACTACACAGTGTGTAGTGCACATTTATAGTACGCAGGGTTTGCACACAATGCGTAGTATGTACAACTTAAATCTTTAGAATCTAAAGGTTGTGTGGTGTACCTGAAACTGAAAATTCTTACCTACAACTGGTTCGTCAAGGATTAGTAAAGGCGGATTATGGACAAGGGCTAGAGCCAATGATACGCGTCTGCATTGTCCCCCACTGGATAAAACAAAATCAAGAAGAAAGTCTTATATTGAGTTTGAAATATAACCCAGATGTTATGTGCTTTTAGTCATTACCTTAACGTGCTGATTAGAACATTAGAGTCTCTCAATTGTAAAAGCTGAATTAAAAATTGAACTCTCTTTTCCAGGTCACTGCCTTTCATTCCGCCAATGTGTCCGTACAAGGAAATCATTTCTCCAATCGTCAAATACTTGTGAAGGCATAAATCCTGAAAACGCATTTCATTTTCCACTTAAAGAATGTATATTTACTTACTGGCATTATTGTAAATACCTGCGGCATATATCCCAAAATATTACGAGCAAGCAATTCTTTAGACCACACGGTTCTTCCGAAAACTGAGATGAAACCACTATCCAGCTTCTGCATTCCCGTGATGCACGAAAGCAAAGTTGTTTTACTAGATAAAATTAGCAGGCGTACTATTTTGATATTTTATTCCAAACAACTACGTAAATTTTTACCCGCAGCCGCTAGAACCCAGTAAACAATATCTACAAAAAAACACAAATTCACCTAAGCAATTTCACTACAAACAAAATGTTTTCGGTTATCTTACATAGTTCCCGGATCCACTTGCAAGCAGACGCCATTTAGAACACTTGTCGCTGAACTTCGATAACTCACTGAAGCATTGCAAACTTGCACAGCCATGCTTGCAAAATCTGAAAATAAACGAAATGTAGTATTTTTAAGCTCTTTTACATTATATAAAATATGGATGTAAATTACATCTATGTAACAGTAGCGTTCACGTACTGCAACTTATTTTAAACCATGAAAGAGTTTACTAAACCGGTTCAATTTAGGAATTTAAGTAGAACCACTTATAAGAAAATAAGACCAAATATTTCAAACTGGAATAAAAAGTTTTGCAGGGTTGCAAGTGGTCCCAAACTTGGCCATGCAAGCGATTAAATCAATTGCGAAATTATCTAAGTTGCTGAAGTTCTCCCTGTAAAGACAGGGCAGTGCAATATATAAAAAACTATCGTCAAATATAATCTCCGTTTACAATACATATATATGTACCATTCGAAAACCTGTTGAAAAAACTGATGCAATAAACCACTTTTAATTTTTTAGAAGTTTTATGACTTTTCTGTCTGTATATACTTCGTGAACTTGTTGCACATGTAATTGATAGGATAAAAATCAAAGAAAACCAGTTTTGCTGGAAATTCTCTTTGTTGACCTAGGTATGTATGTAGATATGTATGTAATTTGCATAATGTAAATATGTAGAACAGAAACTTCCAAGAAATGCAAATTCGTTTTATTATCAACATTAGCATTGTTACACATACTTTCTAATGGAACGTATCCAGAAAGAGTTTAAGCCGACGATTCTTGTCTGTTGCTTGGTCTTTCTTCGTCCTCTTGTAAAATGGACATATTTTCACCCCCTTTGTCAACATGGCCTTTATATAAGAAGTAAAGCTGGGCATGAGGAACGATAAGAATGAGGAGATGCGAGAACCAAAAGGCAAAGCTGCCAGGGCTAGACAGGTATTCCGCGGGAGTGGTTACTTCATACAGAGAGATTCCAATCATGGTAAATTGTCCCTGAAATCAGGAAAATAATAACGTAAATCCAATTTTTTTAATGACTCTTAATTATGCAATGGTCGTGAAATGCTAATATCAACCTGCAACGCAATTCCAGCCTGAACTATTAAAAGATTCCATAAGAATTGAGGTTTCTGTGGCTTGAAACAGTTTGCTAAAAAAATAATGTGCATTGGACAAACGTAGAATAGATAAATTAAAACTTGGATTTGCGAAAATGGCTCGGGATCTCGAAAGTTTATGGACGGTGTTGCTTTCGATATCCAAGTGAACAACCAAAAGTCGCTTCCCAGAGATCCCTAAGAAATAACCACAAGAAATGAAGCGCTCTTACAAATAAATTCATTCTTTTAAGTACATACATATGCCAATGACACTATACTCCACATTGACAAAACAGTAAAAAAGAAGAGAACCGAGGTGACAATCTTTGTCTCACGTGGTCTGAGTGAAAGTGAAAAATTCGGACTCCACTGTACTGACGGGTTTTTTTTTTCTTCTGCAAAAAATCTGTGATGAAAGTTAACGAAATATTGGATTTTGTACAATCTGAAACGCTTTAGCGAAAACAATCATAAACCTGAACAGAGCAATTATCGGGACCACGATGTAGGGAGTGTTTAACAAAGATGCCATCGTTGGGCCGTGTGGACCACCCATACAAAATCCGTAGATTTCAACCAAAAGCGAGGAGCAAATTATGGCTCCACACCAGTACAGACCGACACATTTGTATTTTTTCCTGCAAAATAATATCTAATAAAGGAAACCCACTAAAAAATTTGCACCTATTTTATCTTATGCTTACCCATTAGCAATGGCAAATATCATAATGAAATACATTGCGTAGTAGACGATGCCGTCAAATAAGCAAATCGCGAAACCAAACGAACTATTCAAGTAAGGCTCCCCATATTTGAGATATTGTGTCATAAATCCGGAAACATTGCCATTAACTTCCAAAGAAATTATCAAATCCACTACGCATGTAAATGCAAAAACGGTTGAGGCTAAAAAGCAACAAATTTAAGATTATAGTTTTAGAAATGAAAATTTAGCGTGCAATATTAAGTATTTAAAAAAATTTAAATTTCGGATAAAAAAAAGTTTCTGACGGTTTCCTGCATATTTTTCTCAGTTATTTTTAGGAATTGTATTTGCGTACAATAAAGAACCCAATCTTTTCCTGGGAAAAGTTTTCTCGTGATTACGACAATTAAGCCGAGGAGAAAGTAGCCAGCGATGAACATGTACAAATCCATGAACTGGAAGAAATGTTTACTTGTTTAGAATTTTATAAACAATTCTTCAGAATTTAGAAATATTTTTTTTATTGAATCTTACTTTAGGATTTAGATGGAGAAAAAGAGTATTAAAAATATACATGAATGGCCAAGCTAGCTGGCTAATTAGGCAAGCAAGCCCTACTTCTTGCAACTTGTAGTGTAGTAGTAACATTCTGCAGTAATTCATTGGAACAGTCGTGTCTCAAACGGAGAAATGGGCAGGAAAAGCGGATTTATATAGTTTTCAGATAACCTAACAAATTAAAACTTATGTAAAAATACATCAATACGCTATATCCAGTTAGTATTTTAGTCGAACCTGTTTGAAGGTTAACCTGTTACAAAATGATTGTGCAGTCCTATTTCTAGCTAAAACTTGATGAACTACCCAACCCCTGTTTCTTGCATCAGGTGACTCTAAAAAAACCTGGACTATTAAAAGTCTGGATAAGCTGATGACCCAAGTGCGAGAAAAATTCAAGTTCACTTGTACTTGACTTGCCTACATTTACATACGCAGATGTGTTCTTTAACTGGATTCATGAATTTATTTACATAAATTTTTGCAAAGTGTGTCCGAAATAATCAACAAATTCATATTTTCTTAATAACCATTTTTCTAAGCCGTTTATGAGAATAGTAACTTGATTTTTATTCATTAAACTCTGTTTCATTTCTGGTGATATCAGCGGGAAAGTCACGTGCCCATGTTAAGTAAATGGGCACATGACTTTCCCGCTGATATCACCAGAAATGAAACAGAGTTTAAATTGCTAGCTTTCACCTGCACTCAACTTCTTAAGGTGTTTTCATAAAATTTTGAGGCCAAAATATTAACAAAATCATCATTTCGTAAAACTACAATTTCTACACTAATTTTGAAACAGAGTGTCACATTTTCCTGATAAGCTGTATCTCAATAATGTTGGGAATTTAATTAAGTACATTCACAACGCATTGTCTTTGAATTGGTATTATCTAGTTCCACTAACAAGAATTTATTCAGTTACTAGATGATTTATCAGATCAGAACAGATCATTTGTTAGACAGACCCCTTCAAATAACTAAGGAAAATGAACATTTATTGATTAATAAGGAAAATGAACAATTGGGAATCAATAAAAATGACTTTTTTAACGTCAGTTTGCGCCTAGCTTACGTGGGATATATGCGATATACATGTTTAATAGCTCCAGTTTTTTTATAGTCCAAATCAGGTCTTGTGGAACTTCATGTCTATCAGTCAGTCTCTGAACACGAAAGAGGCTAAACACATGAACGGATTCGTTTGAAATTTTTACCATATGAATATTGCGAAAAAGTTTTCAATTTTCAGAAATTGTCTCAAAAAGCTGAAATATGTACGTATTTATTTTCCAGAATGGCCTATGTAACCGTTCTTTTTGTATGCCCGTCCTTCAGAGTGGGTTGACAGATTTTGGAAAAATTTTGCACACTCATTTACATATCTGCACAATGCATAAGACCAGTTCGAAGATGAAAAACATTTGGACCGGTAGGGGATCATACATATTTATATAAAAATTCCAGGCGTGGTCACCGTTGGTGCAAAACATTCTAAATTCATACAGAATTCATACATGTTGAATTATTCATAGATGGTCGCAATTCTAAATTCGGTACAGCGTCCCAATAGAGATACGTATTAAATCGAAATATAAAATAAAAAAGTTTCAATTTTTCTTAATTGGAGGAAACTGGTTCGGGCTGTGCAAAAGTGGATCGATAAGTCTTGTTTACTGTCATCACTTGCGGTAGTTAATTGGATTGGGATTTACGTTACGTACTTGTCACATAAATAATCAGATAAAAAGCCAAGGCTGACTAGTTGCAAATAGCATTTTGGTAAGTGCAGTGATTGATTAAAACGTTATAAATGGAGGTAAAAATGGGTATAGAAATTTTGGGAATCTGTCTAGTTTTGATCATTTATCTTTGCTGGCGAGTCTTTTTTCGGCCATTCAATTTGTTTAGGGTACGTAAACCTTAAGATAAATCGCATAATTAAAACACTGTTTTCTGAATGCATTGATAACCGTTTCATCCGTGCGGAATTAAATACAGAAAAAACTTTAATTAAATCCGGAAAAAAATTGTCTAGTCGTTTGCCTCTTGACATGATTTTTTTTAATTACTCGAAGGATTTTGGAGACCTCGGATTCGAGTCGGTTTCCAAAACTGGGAATGACATTTACAAAAGAAACGCCATTAACGAGATGCGGAAACGAAGAAAAAATGGGAAACTTCCGCCATCCTATCCAAACGGGTGGTTCGCCATTCTCGAATCTGAAAGCTTGAAGGCAGGAGAGACCAAGGAAATTTATGCTTTAGGCCAGAATTTAGTAGCGTGGAGAGGGAGGAGGAGTGGGGTCACCTACGTGGCCGATGCCTATTGCCCCCATCTCGGTGCACATCTCGGTGTTGGAGGTGAGGTCAAAGGTGACTGCATCCAATGTCCCTTTCACGGATGGGAGTTTGATGGAGAAAAGGAGGGAAAATTAACCCGAATTCCGTACGCAGAGAAAGGTATAGATTACTTTAAGTAACTACATAAATAAAATTATTTACAATTTTTTCATAATTTGGAAAAAAAGTTCCCGGATTTGCACAAATTAAACTGTGGCCTGTCACGGAGACGAATGGCTTCATATTCGTATGGTTTCATAGTGAAGGAAGTGGCCCGTCTTGGAATTTGGATCCTATCCCGGAAATTGTTGAGGGCAAGTGGAGTTATCGTGGAAGGTCGGAAATGCGCGTGGCTTGTCACATTCAGGTATGCAAATTATCAAGCGCACTGCAATAAATACTTCTATTTACCAACTGTTAGCATTTATGACAAAGTGACGATGCGAGTAATTAATTGTATAGGAAATACCAGAAAACGGTGCAGATCTTGGACACTTAAACGTACTTCATTGTGATTCCGCTTGGAGTGGCGATGACCCGAAGAGTTCCTGGATTTCAAGAAATTTAATACAACATGTATGGCATGGAACGTGGGAGCCAAACGTTAACCGTAGCCACGAAGCAATTATGAAGCTTACCCATTTGATTAAACTGTTTAATCGTTTTTCTTGTTTGCATATAAATGTGGATGTTCGTCAGGTAGGAAGTTTTTTAATGTAGGACTCGATGACTCATTGCCAAAATCATCAAAATCGGCACATTTTTACTCATTTCTCGGCTCTGAGAATTTATTTAAAAATATTGGGGGACTAATTTGTAGAGCAAGGCGTTGTCAATTTAAGAGAAACACTCCAGATTTTGACAATTTTTTTAAAGAAAAGTTTGAGACCTTCAGAAAAATTGGAACTTATCGAAATTGACTTAACAAACTTTTCCGCATTTTATTAATCAACTTACTGACTACAAATTTCTAGTCCCGAACTTTAAAATAAATTTCCAGAGCTGAAGAATAATTAAAAATGTGTTGATTTCGACGATTTTTGCGATAAGTCATCGAGTCCTACTTTAAATGGAATTTTAGCAAATCAAACAATTCAAATGATGTAGCAAAGTTTAGATCGGTCCTGGGATCGTGATTTTGCATTTTGACACATATTTTGGACAAGGCGTCTTCGTTCAAACGGTGACCCCAATTGAGCCCCTTTTGCAGACAGTGACCCACCGTTTCTATTCGGGGGGATGGATTATCCAACCTGTGGCTAATATGATACTAGATGCGGAGTCTAAGCAGGTAAATTAATGATTATTTTAGAATTTACCAATTTATGTACATTTATGTAAATATGTAGATTTCAAGAGACATCCGAATCTGGAACAGAAAATGCTTCTTGGATAAACCGATTTTGATAAGGGAAGAACAAACAATTAAATTATTTCGGAGATGGTTCTCCCAATTTTATTATGAAAACAGTAATTCCGACAATGGAAGGACAAATTATTTTAAAAAGGGATAATTTTTATTAAATGCATAAAGTAACATGAATATGAGAATTTATAAGATTTTTGTCACCAATAATAGTCATTTTCAAACCAGGTCGTAAATTATTGTTCAGTGCGAATTGACCTGAACTCCTATTTGTCACTATTTAAACGACAATTATTAAACACGAAATTTTAAAAATATCAAATGCTTGTATACAAATTAAAATATTAGAATATATTTCAACACAAATCGACCATTCTTCCGAGAATTATTTTTTATTCAAATTCAGTCATTATCAATAATTTTACTTACCTAACCACCACAACGATAAGCACTTTGCAACTGAATCATCCTTTGCATCCAATAAGTGTTACCGGTCGGCCTTATCGAGAAATAATCTGCATCGGATTTTATAACCAAGTTTCACTTAATTGTGATACTGTTATACTCCACATATTCCGTATTAGTCATCAATTTTCATTGCTTTATAATTTTAACGTGGACTGTAAATCTGGTAAATTTCATAGTTCTGAATTCAGGAACATCCTTTACTTCCACAATCCCGTTCATATTATTGCGGATGACACAGACCTCCGAAAAAGGAATTGTTTTGTTTCTTTTTTACCTGCAATGTTATAAAATGGCAATTGACTCATCTTTTTGGAACCGTTTTTTGGATGAGTAGTCGCACTTATCGGGGATAAGTTGCATTAAGAGGCAATCTCGAGTAGTAGTTAGAATTCACTGAAATATGTATAATTCTGAAGCTGGGTCAGCGTCAAAGTTATCTGCGTTGTAAATTTCTCACACTTTTTTCACTTTTGAAATGATTCATGTATGGCATTCGTCTAGTTATGAACAAAATTTTGCACCATAGCGCACATGAATTTTTATAAATGTTCTTCGACTTTTAAGATGAGCAGCTAAAATGCCAAAATGGAAAAGAATATTAAATTATTCACCTAAACTTATTTTTAAAGATTATACGGTGGTGTAGCTTTGTGATTTCCTTACAGTGACAGTAAGCATAGCATTAGGTTACATAACAATTAAGAGAAATATATCGTTTGTAAACATTTTTTATAATTATTTAAAAATTCAAAAATAAAAATGGTGGCCATAGTTGGTGAAAGTCATAAAATATGCTTAAAAACATGCTGGAAATTTAAGGATTCATCGTCCAAATGGATTTACTAAAAATAGAATTAAGTTACAATAAGCCATTATTTGTGCATTTGAAGGTCAAAATTTGCAGTCTAAGATATATTAATGTTTTCATGCATTATATTTTTAAGTTCACACAAATATACTTATTTTTCGAAAATTTGGATTCCTGTTCGTACATGATATGATGCATCTCTTATCCATAATGAAAGTACCATTTTTTACGATGAAATATAACAAAATCTTTTCCAGACCAAGCGTATGTAACTGTATAAATAATGTATATACAACAATTCTCATTTCGTGCAAAAAGTAAGCGAAAAACACTAACAACAAAATCTTTGGGACTCTGCATAAGGCAAAAAGCGATAGACTTGAGGGGTTGGGGTCAAGGTTTGTGTCCCTCCCAGGTCAATTATATCATGTGTAGTTAACAGGGTTAAATTAACACCCGGGTCAAAATTCTCTGAAAGCATTACTTTTACCATAAATTACTACGGATGAGGTGTTATGGTTCTCTTGCATCCATATATCTCTGTATAACCTGCCGTTAATACCTGCTCTGATTTGCATATCTGCACAAATCATGATAAATACTCACACTGTTACACTCGAGCATTTCTGCATATGTATCTCCTTCTGTACATACAAATGTAAATGTGCATCTCGCCCGGTACATTAGTCATCCTTTCCGTGCATAATTTACATATGTATTAAAGTTAAATGTAGTCAAGTGGCAGCATTTTCGCCAAATTACATGATTATTAGGTGAATTCTACCACTTAATTGGCCAGTTCTGCGAATGGGGACCATTCGGGGGACACCCTTTGCCATTCTGGATGACACATTATACGAGTTACATACTTTGTTCACGCATAATTTTCTATCGTACTTGATGTACATGCAATATTCCATCCAGCTCTGAAATGGTGCCTGACTCATCGTTTTTGCACTATTATTTTACAATAATAAGTCGGCGTGGATAAGTTGGTTGGGTATAAATTGAGGCATTTTCTCCACAAATGGACATCATTATGAGATTGAGGTTCAAACTAGCATTTTAATAAGAGAAAATCACCTCCAGCTAGACAATCAAAAACAATCCCAAAATTTAAACCCTTGGAAAGTCAAATTTCTAAAGGTGTGTAGTAAGCTTTAAGCATATTTTCAAATTTTGTACATTTTTTTAATAGTAATTTTTTTTGAAATGTTTGTTTATATATTTTGTAGTTGCTGGAACTTTTCTGGAAAGAAATCAATATGGTCACTGGCGCCTATAATTCTGACAAGTGCGGGGCTGTCGTATCTGGAAATCATCATCAGCATCTCAAAATCTCAACCTGGTGGGTGCGGCCAACGAGTAGCTTGCCACCACAATGTTCATCCTGCGGGTCAACGAGGGGCTGTTCTTGTGGTAAAATACGAAAACCATGACAAACAGAAACAGTTGTACCATATTTTATGTTAATTTTAGTCCATGGCTCAAAAGCTAAATTTTTCTCAAACAAAATTCTACTTAATCTACTTATTTAAAATGACCAACATTTCATATTTGTGTTCTTTAGAAGTTTCAAGCCATTTGGTTACAGGAATTGTCATACATTCATAGGTACAGATTGATACAACCTGATACCTCATGTGATACATATTGTGATCATACAATTTTAATTTAGCAAATTATTGACTATATGCAATAAATACATTTTGAAGATGCAAAATCGTATTAGTGTATAAAGTGCAAAGCAATTCCCAGTATGTCATGAAAATTAATTTTTTAAGAAAATACATTTTTATTAGTTCAATTGTTAAGATTTGTGCCAATTTATTTAGTATCAGGCAATGTTTTCTGACAAATCAAGTTGTAGAAAGAAAAGGCGATCCAGTCAATTAAAAAATGATGGGATTATATTTTTGAAATTTTTTATACAATTTAAGGTTATGCTTGATTACTTGTAAGCTGCACAGTGTATAAAATTACTCTCACTACTGGCAAATCCATACCTACATTGTTTCTGTATTTGTGCTTTTCCTAATTATAATTGCACGTATGTATAATATACTGATGCTGGAATTGGGCACATTTCACATCCTCTCATTGTTCTTCAGTTGAAATTATAATCGATTCATGAACGAATTCATGCAACTTGATGCAAGCCTGGGTATAAAGTTGAAACGGAAAGTCACTCAGAAACCAGAGAAGCAAATCACATCACAATTCATCTCAACCTTTTGTAGCTTTACACACAAGGACCTTCTTACCTGAATTAATTATTCAACAAATCCAGTAAGTAAAAATTGTATTTTGACTTCTAACTCATACAATTGTCACATACAAAATATTGCATTGCTTTCACTTTTGAATTTTTTTAATTTTGCAGTTATTTGACCCCAGAAAAATTACTGACATGTTTTCTTGCAATAACTACTTCACTGTCCGTGGAATCGCTATTTTCGAAATACCACAAAAGCACAGTTCCAAAATGTCGTCTCCTTCTCGGTGGGTGTCGCCAAAAAAGAGTTTCTGTGGGGAATTTAGTGGATCTCCACAATAATGCTCCACCTGTGGGTCGACGAGTGGCTGTTCGTGCAAGTAGAAATTTTGAAAATTCTTCGGAGGAAGGAAACCAGTAAAATTTATTTATGTTTGCAAATTTCGACACCTTGTCTGTTTTTTTAATGTGCGTATTAAATAAAGCCGTGTTAGATTCAATTGGTCATTATAAATAATAGTGATTCATGCATTATGTAAACAATTTTTTCTATAGATTGCGAAATTATGTACTACATAATTTATAATTTCGTGTATAATTTTTTGCAAATTGAGTTCTTGATTTAATAAGTTGTGTCACAAAATTAAATAAATGTGAGAATTTTTACAAGTTATAAGTTACATCGAAATTGATTTTTTAAATTGATTTTTGCATTTTACAATGAATCAAAGCATGTACTTTTTCTTAATTTAGTCTTTTTGTATATTATCAAACCATTGGAAGGTCATTTAATTAAAATTCGCCTAACAATACTTTCGAAAATACTTCAATTTTTCATAATTCTTAAAAATGAGTGCAGTACCCACAACCCACCCGAAATACTCCCTGTATGTATATTGTTTAATTAACGTACGTATATATCTAACTATTCAATTTACCTTATTAATGAATGAATGAACTATATTCTTAATTTATTCCATACGAGTATGTATAAGGCAAACATTAAACATGATTTTTCCACAGGTTTTTACACAAATACAGAGTCTGGTTAATCCGGGATTACGGATTGAGGATTGAGATTGGGATTGGGATTAATTAATCCTTAATCCCAATCCTCAATCCCTATTTTTCGACTTTTAATCCCTAATCCTCAATCCCAAGAAGTTTGGAAAAAATAATTAATCCTCAATCCTAATCCCGGAAGCCATTGATTAATTTTAATCCAAGAAGGGATTAAAATGGGATTAAATCAGCTCCACCTGCTGAAAATTCTCGGAGACCTTGCCAATTCTCCTTTTGTTTCAATGAGAAATATGTTTCCCATACCTATCAACTATATTTACGGCAATTCCATCATTGTATTTCGCAAACAACAATTCGATATTGTGAAACAAATAACTCATGTATTTAAAAGCATTTGATAAAACTTTATCTGTTCAAGTTGATTTTAGTTCATTGATGACTTAATCAGTAAACTTACTTTATGTCGCTAATGTGTGCCGTACATATTCTTATGGCCGTATAATAATAACTTAGAGTGGCCAGTGGGAGTGCCCACTAACTCAAACTTCAATGTTAATCAATTGGAGACTCGTCACTTAAGCGACAACTCGCACTTTAGGTCATTATTTATACGGTCATTAGGTAACGGCAAGATTCATATTCAATCACACTGTCAGGACTTATCAAACAATTTAACGAAAACATTGGAAACATTGACTAGATATAAATGTGATCGACGATAAATACGATTTTAATCCCAATCCGGGATTAAAATTGGACTAAATTAATCCTAATCCCTAATCCCATTGAACGCCTCGAGAGATTTAATCCCAAATTAATTTTAATCCCGATTTAATTTAATCCCTAATCTCAATCCTCAATCCCGAATTTTTAAAAATCAATCCCTAATCCTAATCATTAATCCCACTTTCGTTAATCCCAAGACTCTGCACAAATAAATAAGAAATATCCTTCCACAAAGTATAAAATACGTGTTACGTTTATTATGGCGTATTTCAGATGGAGATCAATAATTTCTCATAAGCTAAAAAATTTGTAAGTTTCAAAACACTGAACATATTCGCATGAACGTATTTTACATATTTCCAAATTAAAGTATGTAGCAACATGATGTGCATAGCCATTTCCCTTCGCATAAATTTTCACCTCATAAATTTTCATATCTGTGAAGTCCACGTTAACACACCTTCCAGTAAGGAATTGTATTACAATTAAACATGTAAAATTAGTCATGCCTTCATTTCGATGGTGGAATATAAAAATATTTGTAATGTGGCTCTTGTGAAAGTTGGCTAGTTCCCACATCGTAACACATGTAGCAGTGTCGGAATATTTTCATACACATGAAATCACGTTTCATTTCATGATCTTCATTTCATGAGCACTTTCTCTGCGTCAACAGCTACGGATTGACGTGTCGTTACTGACCTGTCTATTTATCATCCTGCAGATAAATTTCGTGTGATCTCGAAACATACTACTGCCCGCTCTGGATGCAATATAATCAGCTTCCGTTCATCCGTCTTGGCCAAAAATCATGCTCATGAAAACTAAAAGTGACGTATGAGAGCTGGATATGTCGTCTTATCCAAAGTATAAAACTGACCTTACACAATTCCCGAGCAGCACTAGCCATCCAAGAGGAGAACCAGTGAATCAAAAAAGGATTAAGAAATCATTGGAAACGTATTTACGAAATTTTGGTGAGTAAATTGCATTCAATTTTGTGTCTAATCTCAATAGATTTCAATTTTATATATTTTGCATGCTTTCACTTGCATTTCGGTGTGGGATTTTTTTAGAACCGGTCGAATTCCTTCGTTAATAACTTTGGTGATAATGGAGAAGTCGACAATTAGCCTGCCACACCCATCCAAACTTCCCATCTTGTCGTGGGTGCGGATATTAATGAGTGATCCTGACGGCAGCAGCAACCCACCGCAATGCTCAATCTGCGGATCAAATCAAGGATGTGATTGTCGCAAATAGAATTTTCCATTCGAATACTCTTCGCTTTTCAAAATGGATTTTTAATTGATTTTTAATTTTAGTAGACCGAATTTTTAATATAATTAGAAATATTTCGCTGGTTCAAATCCCTTAAAACTCCGATTATAAATTATGATTTCATTTATTTTAAGTAACTTGACTAGCTTCCCCGATTCGTGTAAGACCTGCGGTCCGCAGGCTGCGGACCTCAAAGAAAATGTGTTAACAAACAAAAGCATAACATTAAAAAAATATATACGCCAAATTATTTTTAATTGTTCTAAAAGTGTATTTAAAATTTAAATTTGTAAAATAATATTAAATTTATAAAACGGCGATGTGAAATGTTCGCAGTTTTCATGTATCTCTGATAAGTTTGCCAACTTCAAGCATTTTAGCAACTTATTTATTACAATAGTACACAATTTTTATATAATACATACATAAAATAAAAGTGCTGATGAAATGTTTTAAATCTGGATTTTTATTAGTTTATTCTTATTTTTCGTTTCGTATTCTTGTTTTTTATTATTATTAGGTTGATTTAAATAAAATGCTCAATGTAGCTCATTCATTTTTTTACGTGTAAATTAAAAATGTAACGTTTATATAAGCATCCAATTGCATGAACAATTAAATATTTCTTCTCACCACTTTATATAATTTGAAAAGCAAAAATAAGATGTAAGTGACAAATTTTAATATTCCTGTCTCGATGTACGAAGTAGATTCTGAAAATTCATATAGGGCAATTAAACCTTTATTTTATCCCATTTAAGACCAAATAAAAAAATATAATAAAAAAAATGGAAAATGACTGGTGAAAAAATCAGATACTTTTATCATTGCTTTCACATCCATAAGAATTTATTTATTTTTCAGCCTAAAAAGCATTAAGCAGAAAAGTAAAGACCTGTTTATTTTTATGTTAAAATGAAATGATATGGGCTCACCTTTTTAGTACCTGCTTATTAGACTACTCAACTTCCTCAAACTAAAATATGGCGTGCACCTTAGCATTTTGAAAATTAATCTTTCAAATTTGTAGCTCCCCCAGATTATGCAGTTCATGAATGGTCATGGTCATGATCAACTACATACATCCGATTTGCACACTGAGCTCGTTAAAAATGTGTAATTTGGTGGTGCTGATAACTACTTATCACCGATGTTGTTGCACAAACTAAACAAAATGAAAATATACACAAATTGTATACCTTTTTGCCTTTGTTTATTTGGCCAGATTATGAATGACGGTCTTATCTGCTCATGATGTTGCGTTGACCCATTCTGTTCATGATCACTCACGCACTTTCTTTACATATGTATGCAAATAAATTTAACATGCAATATGACACTCTAAACTGCAGTTACATGTGTAAAATGAACCACTGTTTTGCTAACCGATTCTTTACGTTATGTAGATCAGTCTTCATAAACTGTCGTGAACTGCATTTACGAGTATCTTACGAGTGAAATTTATGAACTATAAACGAAATAAGTATAAAAAGATGGGTGTTGGACACAACTGGACATCAATCGAGAAGAGCTTTCTCCTTGGACACGATCATCAGATTCATTCAAAATTTGTCGAATCCACTCCAAATAAATTTCGTAAGTCTGAATATTTACAATATCCCTTATCATTAGTAAATTTTCGGGTCGTCAAATTTTAATTTGGGTTTACCTTATTAAATAGATAACCTGATACCCGACAGAATTCCAGACAAAATCGTCATAATGGTCACCGAAACTAACAATCTTGGCTGCAAGGGGACCGTCATCAGAGGAGGAACCTCCCCCAAGTCAAAAACCGGGACGGGAAATAGTGGGGTGTGGCCTTCTTGGGGTTCGGATGGAACGAGCAGCTTGCCACCGCAATGCTCAAAATGTGGATCGACAGGAAACTGCTCCTGTACTTAATTATGGAGGCAAACGCACTATATTATTTTCTTTTACATTTTTGTATAATGAATTTAGTATAAAGAAATCTATAAATTAAATAAGTATAGACTGAAATATGTAACTTAAAAAAAATAATGGCGTTTTTGCGATTTAAAAATTCTTTGTTTACTTACCTGCAAAAAGTTTAATTTGAAATAATATCCTAAATATCTTTATACCTGAATATTTAACAAATTGTTAGCATTTTATTATCCTACACCTTCGACATTAATATGGTTGGTAGTTGGTAACGCCGATATCAGTTATTGTAGATTTATTTTAATATTAATATATTTTAGATACTTTACTGTCTGTCAGATAAATTGAGCGATAACTGAATTGAAAAACGGCGATTTACAAAAATGCTTGCAAATTGGATGCTACAAAATGAAATCTTTAAAGATTAGCTATGTAAAATGGTGAAATTTTGCCATCATAAACATGTCCAGAAGCATGATTTGTTTACTATGGTTTAGCATTGTAAATGCATGACTTAAGTGCCGGTTTGAGATTTTATATCGATTCAAGTTTTATACAATTGTAAATTAGATGCAATATTCGTGCCGGAGTAAAGTTGATACAAATACATAAATAGGTAATCCAGTTTACTTTATGACAGAGACATAACAAAATATGGAGGCAGAACTCTTAAATTAAATGCCTTGGTTAGAACGCTTGTTTCAGATAATTGTCCACCAACTTGAACTTAAATCAAAATGTGTAATTAATTATAATTTAAAGTAGTAACTTGTGCCGTTGAAGCGAATAAAAATATACAAGTAAAAGACAGACGAATAGAGGAATTTTTAAACTGGACAATTTTTTCTGTTTAATAAATGGATGCAACTTAATTTAGCATTGTATAAATCCAAGCAATTTTTACACTGCCATGATTTAGATGCCAATTCCAGATTTTTGGTTATCCGAAATTATTAGATTCCATTGTCTGATCCGGAGTTTATATAGACAGCCCAAAATACCTATTTAATTCGCTGATTTAAAAAATCGCTTAGCCCCCATACACTTGCAGTTAAGGAGATATCCACGCCCAATTGGTGAAAATCATTCGTTCATGCAAAACTAATTTTGTCTACGATATAAACACGCATGATAAGAACAATAATAAAATAAATACTACCGCACAAAGTAATTTAATGTAATAATAAATGCCAATGAAAGCTTTTGTTAGTTGCATACTTGCATTGTAGCACAATTTTCTTTATTGTAGTAAGTTTTATTATGTATACAAATTTAGTTCAAATCCTCAGTTTTTTTACAAAACGTCTCGCTATTTGTTACAATAGAGATTTTCCATAATGATGCCGTATTTAAGTAGTTTAATTTTAACTCATTTATCAGATTTTTTTGTCATAGATTATTAATTTGTCCACTAAACTTTACTTCTTATAAGTGACAGTGTGTACTTAATCATAAATTAAAACAATTACCTCTGCAGTTGAAGCAAATAAAAATATATTAGTGAAAGACACAGACACGGATAGAAAAGACGGACCAACAGAGCAATTTATAAACTGCATTGTAAACCCCAGCAAGTTCCATGATTTAAACGCCAATTCAAATTTTTTTCGAAATTATTAGTGTTTGTTAGATTTTAGATACTATTGTGTGGTCATGAGTTTATATATAGCACAAAAAATCTGTATAAATCGCTGATTTCAAAAATCCCATAGCCCTCGACACTTGAAGCGAAGGGCTTATCCACGTCCCGTTTGCGAAAATCATTCGTCCCACAAAAGTAATTTGGTGTACGATATGAACACCAAATTACTTGTTACCTAATTACTGAGAAGGACAGTAGAAAAATACTGCCGAAGGAGTATTAGTAATTAGTTTAATAATAGATGTCAATAAGATGTTGTGGCACAATTTTCTTTATTGTAGTAAGTTTAATGTATACAAATTAAATCCAAATTTAATAAAATTTTCCGTTTTTTTAATGTATGTTAATAATGTACTCGCCATTTGTTACAATAAAGATTTTTCTACAATTATGGCGTACTTACGATAAAAATTTCGTAGTTTAATTGTTATTGATTTATCGAGGTTGACAGACATCTGTAATACGATGATGATAACCACTTACTACGAATTCCAGCCACACACAAGCTTATCATGAAGGATAAAATCAGATTGCATAAATTGTATGCACTTGTGTATCTTGTCGGGGTATGAATGGTGCTCTTACCCGTTCATCAGGGAAAATGAGATTCCCCTAGTTTATTTCATATTCCATGTCCGTTCATGATGTTGCATTGACCAATTCTGTTCATGACCACTCACGCACTTTCTTTACATGTAAATTTGACATGCAATGTGACACTCTAACTGCAACTGCATCTGTAAAATGAGCCACTGTTTTGCTAACCGATTTTCTAACATGTTACGTACACCATTCTTCATGAACTATGATGCTTGCACTTGCTATCAAATCTTCGAAGTGCAATTCATGAACTGTAAACAAAATGGGTATAAAAGATGGGTTCTGGACACAACTGGACATCAATCGAGAAGAGCTTTCTCCTTGGACACCAGACTTATTCGAAATTTGTCGAATCCACTTCAAATAAATTTCGTAAGGCAAAATATTTACAGTGACCCATATCAGTATATGTACATAGTAAACCATGTCGTCTAATTTTAATTTGGTTTTGTTTTATAGATACCCGAGTTTCAGACAAAATCGTCATAATGGTCACCGAAACTAACAATCTTGGCTGCAAGGGGTCCGTCATCAGAGGAGGGACCTCCCCCCAGTCAAAATCCGTGAAGGGAAATAGTGGGGTGTGGCCTTCCTGGGGTTCGGATGGAACGAGTAGCTTGCCACCGCAATGCTCAAAATGTGGATCGACAGGAAATTGTTCTTGTTCTTAGAAATTAGACAGATGAACACATAATCTTATTTTCTATTTATTTAGTACGATAAATTATTGAAAAATTTATACCTAAAATTTAACTTGGTTTTTGTAAATTAAAGTGCAATCAGACTGTAATTACTTATAATTTAAAATGCCTACTTATGCAGTTGAAGTACATATTTAAAAATATATCAGTGAAATACACACATGGAAAAGACAAACAGAACAATTTATAAACTGTATAATTTTTATCTGATTAATAAATTCATGCAACTCAATGTACTCATTGTAATTTACAATTTGTAAATCCAAGCATTTTTTTAGAAATGCATGATTTCAACGCCGATTGTATATTCTTTATTTTTTCCGAAATGATAATTGCATTAGATTTGGTTTTCACGGATCTGAATTGATTTGACAGGCCCAATAGAAAAACTTATTTAAATCTCCCATTTTCTAAATCGCATTTCCTTCATGTACTTGAAGTTAAGTTCTTATCCATGTGGCGTTTACGCAAAAGTAATTTCATCCACTATTAATATATAAGCACGAACGAGAAGGACAAGACCAAAACTACCAACTACTGTTCTAGGAGTTTTCAGTTTCATGATGAATGCCAATGAAATCTTTTGTTAAGTGCATTCTATCACAATTTTCTTTATCGTAGTAAGTTTTATGTATAATAAAATTCTCAGTTCTTTAATTTCTTATAATGTACGCGTTATTTGTTACAATAAAGATTTACCATAATGATGTCTTAAAATTTTATGTCAAAAAATGCCCTGAATGTTTAACACAATTTTGTAGTATGAATGTGCATTGTACATATGCAAGCAACAAGCAACTCTTAAATAGCATGTCTCGATTTAAAAGCGGATTTCAGATTTTTAATTTATCCACCAACCTTAACTTATAAGTGAAAGGGTGTAATTAATTATGATTTAAAGTAATTACTTATGCGGTCGACGCCAATAAAACTATACCAGTGAAAGACACGGATAGAAAGACAGACAAATAGAGTAATTAATTAATAAACTGCATATTTTTCTGCTCAATAAATTTTTCTGGTTAAAAATGTTATTGAGTTAAACGCCGATTCCAGATTTTCGGTCTCTCAGAAATTATATGTGTCGTTTAAAGGTAGCTGGAAGTTAAATTACTCGATAAATCTAACACTGATTTCCAAAATCCCATTGCCCTACTTAAAGCGAAGGACGACTTATCCATGTCACATTTGCGAAAAATTTACATAGTCTACCATATAAACACTAATGGTTTACAAAATACTGATTACTGCTGTAGGAAGTAATTAATTTAATAATAAATGTCAATAAAATCTTGTGCAAGTGCATTGCAGCACAATTTTCTTTATTGTAGTAAGTTTAATGTATACAAAGTTTAATGTATACAAATTCAATTCAAATTTAATAAAATTTTAAGTTCTTTTAAAATATATGTTAATAATGTAAATGTTCTCGCCATTTGTTACACAATCAATATTTTCCATAATTATGACGTATTTACATAACATCATAGTAGTTTAACGTAGGATTAGGTGACTCATCGTCACAGGTCTAAAAATCTGAGCATTTTTACGCATTTCTCCGTTCTGGGAATTTATTTTCAAATTCTATCAGATCCATTTGTAGACTAGATCAGTACCAATTTATTAAAAATATGTACTCTAGATTTTGACAAGTTTTGAAGGAGGAGACCCAAAAAGAGTGAACACCTTCAGAAAAATTGGGTCTCCTCCTTCAAAACTTGTCAAAATCTAGAGTGCATATTTTTAATAAATTGGTACTGATCTAGTCTACAAATGGATCTGATAGAATTTGAAAATAAATTCCCAGAACGGAGAAATGCGTAAAAATGTTAAGATTTTTAGACCTGTGACGATGAGTCACCTAATCCTACGTTAATTATAATTCATTTATCGAGCTTGACAAACACCTGTAATATGCTGATGATAATCACTTACCGCTGTGTATTCCAGCCACACACAACTAATCAGCAAGGCTAAAATTAGACTGCATAAATTGTATGCACTTGTTTATCTTGGTGGAATATCAATGACGGTCTTATCCGTTCATGATGTCGTGTTGATGCATTCTGTTTTCATGACCCGATCTTACGCACTTTTCCTGCATATGCAAATTGACCATCCCATATTATGCTCTACTAAACTGCAATAAAATGCACAACATTTGTTGTAATTACCCGGATTTGCTACCATGTTATGCATCCATACCCGGCACCATTGTTCGTATGTCTTGATGGTTAAACTTCTCATGGAATTATAAGAGTTGAATTCATGAACCATAAACGAGAAATGAGTATAAAAGATCGGAACTGGACACAAGTGAATATCAATCAAGAACAACCTTCTTCATAACCAGATCAATACTGAATTCATTCGAAACTTGTCGAATCCACTCAAAAAGTTAGTAAGGAAAAATTGAATGGCTTCCAAAATCCATTCTGCATACATACTAAATCAGATCGTCAAATTCTAATTTGGTTTTATGTTATAGATTACCCTAGTTTCAGCCAAAATCGTCATAATGGTCACCGAAACTAGCAATCTTGGCTGCAAGGGGACCGTCACCAGAAGAGGAACCTCCCCCAAGTCGAAAACCGGGACGGGAAATAGTGGGGTGTGGCCTTCCTGGGGTTCGGATGGAACGAGTAGCTTGCCACCACAATGCTCAAAATGTGGATCGACAGGAAATTGCTCTTGTTCTTAAGTAGTTAATTAGGCAGGCTAACCCACAATATTGTTTTTCTTTCACGTTTTTATAATGAATTAAGTATAAAGAAATCTATAAATTAAATTAATATAAACTGAAATATGCAACTCAATTAAAAAAACGATGTCGTTTTTTAGACTTTAAAATTCTTGGTTTACTTACGAAAAGTTTCATTTGAAATATCCTGAATTTGAGTTAATCCTGAATATTTAACAAAACTTTTAGCATCTTTACACCTTGGACATCACAATGAATAGTTGGTAGCTGCCAACACCGATAATATTTATTGCAGATTGATGTTAATTTCAATGTGGTCTGGTTTTACTAAAACCGTTTTAGATCATTTGTTATAGAGGTGGTTTTCGTGCCACCTAAATTGACATAACTAAATTAAGAAAACGACGATTTACTTGTAAATTGGATGCTACAAAAATGAAATAAGATTCGCCATATGAAATCGCAAAATTTTGCCCTCATGAACATGCGCAGACGTATAATTTGTTTCAAAATGCAGGCAAATTATGTATGCCTTAAACGTAAACGCCGGTTTGAGATTTTGTGTTGATTCATTTATAAATAAACTAGTTTATACACCCGGGCGACTTGACGGGCCTATTTTGCCCGTCGATAAACCCGTCAACCAAAATAGAGAATGAAAATATTAGTGAAGTTAGCCCCTCCTTTTTGCTCTCTGCAGAGTGTAGAGAGGAAAGGAGAGGCTAACTTCTCAAAAAAGCCACCGACCCAGCAGCGATACACTCGCCTGCTTTATATAGTTTAGATTGTAAGTCAGATATCATCGTGGACCTCATCGATGTTATATAAAAATACGTTGGACGATTTCTGGTTTTAATTGCTCGGGATGTATTGTAACTTAAAAAAAATAATAATACTGTTTGAGGAGGCTTCGTCGGAATACATGGGTGTGGTTTATAAAAGCAGTTTATTCGAGCTTTCGATGCTAAACTCGCATCATCATCAGGAAAATGAGGAATTTTAACAATTTTTGGAATTGAAATACAGTGCAGTTCTAAATTGTCAAGAAATGATAATTTGTTGAATTATACAAATGTAGTTATGGAATTTAAATAAGTGGCAACATTAATGATGACCAGATGGGGTTGAGGTTCATCCCATTGTCTTGGTTTATGGCGTTGGTGGTTTTTCTTATGTGCAAACTTTCAAGAATAATACTGTCTTTTAGATTTAAGAATTCTATCGGAATTGGAAAATAAGTCTCCTGGATTGACTTTTTTCTGGAATAACTTATTCCAGAAAAAAGTCAATCCAGTGAAAAGTGAAATAAGTGTTCCGAATAAGACACTTATTTCACTTGTTTTGAGCATCAGCTGCCGTTGAAATTTCACTCACTCAAATTTGCTGCAGGACACTTGCTGCTCAATAAATTATTTTTCAATCGAGTTTTAATCCGTATTCGAGTTATTTAAATGGTGCATAATTGAAATTGGTTTAATTACGATAGTGCAGTGAAATATTTAAAATGGGGAGTTCAAATGAGAGTGAAGATTAAATTTTCAATCATTCCACTTCATAAATATCATGTAATTTATATATTAGGCAAGAATTCAAAGGTTGTACCTATTGTTGAAGTTTTAGGTCTTTTTAAAGCTACTGTCGAATCTGATGAGTAATAGTAATGTATGTAATATTTCATGTAAAAGTTATGATTGAGATGATATGTATGAATGTTAGTTTTAGGTTGCCCCTGACATTTGAGTGTCCCGCACGAGCGCAGTCTTTCGTCATCTCATTGTTTTATTGGCCCTCATTTTTAGTTCGTTAAAAGTACTCAAGTAATGTGGACGTGTTTTTGAGAGAATGTTCCACAATTAATTAATCCACAGTAAATAAAGTAGCAATTATTTAAGAGATTTATAACAAGTTTTATGTTATATTTATTTTGCTACTCTGAGTGGATTTATGAGCTGACCTCCTACTCGTAGTAATCATCCCCCACGTCAAATTCGGTGTAACGCTGGTCAGAGGGTATCTGATCGGGACTGACCCAGTGGTGTTCTCAGAGCAGACGCCACATTTTGGTGACGTGATTGGGGAGTCGAGTCGGATTCTACAGTGACCAGGAGGAAGTTCAATTAAGGAAGGAATTTTCACAAATTGCCACTTTGTGGGCCCCACCCTGAGCATTCGGGGGGTTAGCAGATGATAGAATTCCTTATTAATTATTGAGAGGGGAGCCAAGCAACCGGCAAGTCCGTGAGGTCGTCCCATTGTAGTCTTTTCACGTGGATAATAACAATTATTTTGCCACTTTGTGGGCCCTGCCCTGAGCAGTCGGGGACTTTTGAGGTGGAGATTGTTGCCAGTTTAAAACCACGTTGAAAAATTATTAATCATTTTCCGTTTGTTGGGTTTGCACGGTCCTGAGGTTCAAGTAGCGGCCATGGATCGAGCAAAGAAGTCCCGGAAGCCAGTGAGACAACAGGTCACGAAGCTTTGCAACGAAATAGAAGCGGAAATCGCCACAGGAGTCCCGTACAGACAGACGTTGTTGGACTTATTGAAGAAACTGGATGTGGCGTCGACTAAGCTCATCAATGAAGATGAGAAAGTGAAAGAAGCCATGTTGGATGACGACGTAGCCGATGTGGATTTAGAAACTGAAGCAGATGACTGTGAGAAGTATCAAGACAAGATTTTAGTGGCTGAGAGGATTGCACGTAATGCTATAACCCCTGAGGTATCAAACCAGATCCCAAGTTGCAGCAGCACTCCAGCAAACAACGGTACGGATCACACGAAGTCATTCAAGCTGCCAAAAATAGAGCTGAGGAAATTCAATGGGGAGGTAAAAGAGTGGCTAGGGTGGTGGTCTCAGTTTGAGAAGATCCACGTTGACACCAAGATCCACGACTCCGACAAATTACCTATGGTACCTGGAACTAAACCATTGCAGCTAGTGAGCAGTTTCCCTCAGACGGCAGAAAATTATGGACAGGCGCTGGATGCTTTGAAGCAGACTTATGGAAGAGAGAGCCTTTTAATGCAAGTTTACATCCGGGAGCTGCTGAAGTTAGTGATTTGTAACGTCAGTCAGAAGGAGAAGATTCCCCTGGATGTAATGTACCTCAAGTTGGAGTCGCACTTGAGGGCGCTAAAGACATTAAATTTGGGCGCTGCTGATCCAGCCACCTGGTTGTTCCCTTTGGTGGAATCAAGTTTGTCTGTTGAGACGTTGCAAGCATGGCAACGCAGCCCGTTATCAAAAGTCGACGGGAAATTAGAAAATCCCCCAAGAAGCTGTCTTGATCTGATGATGGAATTTATCAAGAATGAAGTGCAGGGACAACAACAAATTGCTCTGGCCCAGACTGGATTCCAATCAAGCTCCAGCGGTAAGGACGGGAAGAACAAGAGGCACCGAAAAAGTGAAGATGAAGAGTATCCCGTAACTGCTGCCGCCCTGGTTGCTGGTGATGTTAAGAAGATAAGATGCGTCTTATGTGGAAAGAACAATCATCAGAGTCAAGATTGCTTCAGGGCAAAGAAGATGAGTCATGAGGATAAGTTGGCCAAGGTGAAAGAAGCCAACGTCTGCTTCAGGTGTCTAAGACCAGGACATATCTTCAGAAAGTGCAAGGTCCGCGTGGATTGTCCAACTTGTGAGAAAGGTCACTATCAAGTAATGTGCCAAGAAAAGAAGGACGGTGATAGTGATGGAGTCCACGAAGTGACCGAGGGAGTGAAAACCATGGTGGTATCTCAGCAATCAGCACTGGCAATGGGTGTGTCATCAAAACAAGACAAAATAGTGCTCCGCGGAACCATGCAAGTAAAAGTTCTCGGACCTAATAATGAAGTGAGAAATGTCCGAGTTCTAGTGGATTCAGGGAGTGACATCAGCTACATACAGAGAAAGTTAGCCGATGATTTGAAGCTGAAACCTGTGGGCAAGAGGATGTTCCAGACAGAAGTATTCGGTGGTGGTGACGAGATCGCCGAGAGAAAGGAGTACTCTGTGAAGATCCAAGGAATCAACGGAGGGAAAGAAAACCTGCAGATGTTCTCTCTCAGATGTTCTCTCAAGAATATATTTGTGGAGTATGTGATCCTGTCCCGTATGGCCCGTGGGTGAACGAGCTGATGAAAATGAAGGTGTACCTTACCGACGTCGCGTCAGACCCCTCCGAGATTCACATCTTGTTAGGATCCAATCACATTGGAAGAATTCTCACAGGGAGGATGGCTAAAGTTAGTCCAACCATCATTGCGACAGAGACAACGGTCGGCTGGTACTGGAGAAGCGTCCGTCCCGAAACAGCGCACCATGGCTCAACTATGTATTGCGAAGTTGGCCAAGACAGAAGATATAAGTGTTCTGTGGGATTTGGACATTTTGGGAATCAAGGACAGTGCATTGAGGGTCAGCACAGAAGAGCATGACCAGCAGGTCAAGGAAGATTTCCAGAAGAATTTGAGGAGAGCAGATGATGGCCGGTACGTTGTGAAGTTACCGTGGATTAGTGAGTCCATCCCACTCCCTCATAACCGTGGAGTTGCTGAAAAACGCCTGCAATCAGCAACCAACAAGCTTATCTCAAGAAAGGAGTTTGAACGATATGACAACATTTTTAGCTCTTGGGAGGCGGAAGGAATTGTAGAAGTCTACGCGGAGAAAGGAACAGACCACGATGGACATTATCTTCCGCACCGTCCAGTGTTCAAATCGGATAGCTTGACTACACCAGTGCGTCCAGTTTTTGACGCCTCTTGTCGAGTTGGGAACCAGCCTTCTCTCAATCAGTGTTTAGAGAAGGGTCCCAATTTAGTTGAAATGATCCTGCCCATCCTCCTCAGATTCCGGAAAGAGAAGGTGGGAGCAATCTCTGATATTAGGAAGGCCTTCCAGATGATTGAAGTGGATGGCGAAGATAGGAAATATCAGAAATTCCTGTGGTGGGAGGATCAAGGGAAGAAATTACTCAAAGTGTACCAGCATTGCAGAGTTATTTTTGGAATGAACTGTAGCCCGTTCATTCTTGCAGCAGTGCTGGATTTCCATCTCTCCCAGGTTCCAGAGAATGAGAAGAAGACAAATCTGGAGCTGTTAAGGTCGCTCTACGTGGACAATTGTGTGACGTCCTTCGACACGTTGAAAGAATACGAAAAGTTCAAGAACGAGTCCACGATGATATTGGAAAGCGCGAAGATGGACTTAAGGCAGTGGGAGTCCAATGCAGATCAAGTAATGGAAAATGAGATCACATCTGTATTGGGATACAAATGGAATAAGAAGAGTGACCAATTGTATTGCGATATTCCCACCGAGTGGGGCGAAGAAGGTGACCCTGTCATAACGAAGAGAAGTGTCCTCTCCCTGGCTGCACAAGTTTTTGACCCCATTGGTTACACGTCACCAGCCGTCCTGCAGTTGAAGTTATTGTTGCGTTGCAGGAATCCTGGGCGCAAGACATGAAGTGGGATGAACAATGGGACGAAGCAATCCCAAGATTGGAATTGCTGGGATGCCTGATTGGAGCAAGATTAGCAGAGACGGTGAAGAGAGCGATGGGATATGAAGACGTCCCCACCGTCTACTGGACAGACTCCACCACGGCGCTGGCGTGGATTCGACGGGACGGAGACTGGGGTACATTTGTGGGAAATCGAGTTCGTCAGATTTTGAAGATTTCGAACAAAGAAGAATGGCGACACGTCCCCGGCAAGATAAATCCCGCCGACCTACCTTCAAGAGGATGCTCACCGACCGAATTGTTGTTATCGAAATGGTGGGAGGGACCAGACTGGCTCAGAGGAAGCGAAGACAATTGACAGAAATCACCAGGGGAAACGGACGAAGATGAAGTCCTCGCGGAGGTGAAAAAGTCTACGTGGATGAAAGTGGCCAGAACTGTTCCAGTAGCATCGTTCGTTGCGAAGTTCGCATCATATATCAAGAATGTTCGTGTCGTAGGATATGCAGTTCGAATCCTGAAAGGAATGGATAAAGAAGAACTACGTAAAGCATGGACAATAGCTGAGCTAAGGGCGGCGGAAGTAGTCCTGTTAAAAGTCATGCAGGAGCGATACTTTCCCGACGTAAAGCAAATCAATTTGAGAGTCAGTAAAATGAAGGACGGGCTACTCCACGTTCGTACCAAGTTGGAGTATAGGGAGGATACCGAAGCATTCAGATTTCCAATCCTTCTGCCCAAGGACTGTCCGATGGTCCATGACTTGATTCGAGAAATTCATCGCATTTATGGTCACGGCGGTATCCAATTTACATTAACCAAGTTGAGGGAGAAGTATTGGATTCCCCAAGGAAGAAGAACCGTGACCCACGCCCTGAGGAAATGCGTGACCTGTCGGCGACAAGATGCAAAACCATTGCAAGTTAATCCTGTTGCTTTGCCAGAGAAGAGAGTGGCGACAGGAGAAGTTTTTGCAACAACCGGAGTGGACTTGGCAGGACCGCTGTTTTTGAAGAACAAGTCAAAAGTGTGGATAGTTTTATACACTTGTGCCGTGTACCGCTGAGTCGTTTTGGATCTGGTGGAGTCACTCAGTACCGAAGCCTTCATCAACTCACTGGAGAGATTTGTGAGTATGTATGGACGTCCCAATACCATCTACTCGGACAATGGGACAAACTTTGTGGGCGCTGATAACCTGTTCAAGAAACTGGACTGGATGAAAATTGAAGCGGCGACCCAAGTGAAGCAGATTCAGTGGATTTTTAACCCACCTACTGCTGCGTGGTGGGGAGGATGGTTTGAGCGCATGGTCAAGTCTGTCAAGGACCTGCTCAAAAGAATGTTGGGGAGAGCCTCATTGACGAGAGACGAGTTGGCGACTTGTTTATGTTCAGTCGCGGCCACGATCAATGAGCGACCACTTACTGCAGCGACTGAAGACATTGATGATCTCGTTGCACTGACTCCAGCAATGTTCCTCAAGGGTACGAAGATGACAAGATTCCCGGAAGTGGAGAAAGTCACCGGGAAAGAATTGCAAGCCCGTTACAAGCATGTGAAGAAGCTGCAACAGGACTTACAAGCAAGATTTCGAAAGGAGTATCTAGCTGAACTCGTGCAGAAAGCTAGTGAAAAGAAGACTCCTGACCCCATCGTTGGTGATGTCGTACTGGTCCAAGTGGACAATAAGAAAAGAGTTGAATGGCCACTCGGACGCATCATCCAGCTAAATCCAGGAAAGGATGGAGAACCAAGATCTGCAGTAGTGAAGACTTCAAAGGGAATCCTCCGAAGACCGCTGCAGAGACTTTCCCCTTTGGAAATTCCGTCAGGTGACAGAGAGATGTCCAAACCGGAAGAAGAACGCCAAGTCCAAGACTTTGAAGAAGAAGACACGGATGATGATACCGTTTTGCAAGAGTCAAATGAAGATCTCGTGGATGAAGCGTTGCCAGAAGTAATCACCAGAGCAGGACGCAAGATAAAGAAGCCTGATCGTCTGGGAGTTTTGCAAAGAGTGTTAATACATGATGATAGCATTAGTAATTAGATTCGTATTTTAGTTCTTTCGCTCATGTTTTCACGAAAGAAGGTGGGAGTGTCGAATCTGATGAGTAATAGTAATGTATGTAATATTTCATGTAAAAGTTATGATTGAGATGATATGTATGAATGTTAGTTTTAGGTTGCCCCTGACATTTGAGTGTCCCGCACGAGCGCAGTCTTTCGTCATCTCATTGTTTTATTGGCCCTCATTTTTAGTTCGTTAAAAGTACTCAAGTAATGTGGACGTGTTTTTGAGAGAATGTTCCACAATTAATTAATCCACAGTAAATAAAGTAGCAATTATTTAAGAGATTTATAACAAGTTTTATTTTATATTTATTTTGCTACTCTGAGTGGATTTATGAGCTGACCTCCTACTCGTAGTAATCATCCCCCACGTCAAATTCGGTGTAACGCTGGTCAGAGGGTATCTGATCGGGACTGACCCAGTGGTGTTCTCAGAGCAGACGCCACAGCTACTATGTTTGTTTTTGCAGTGATTTTGACGTTTAATGCAATTCGGTCGCCTGAATTGCATACAACATAAAATTTGAACAAAAAGTGGAGCATTCAAATAGAACCCACTTATAATTGATTTATAGAAATGACTTATAATTTGTGGGAAAACCAAAATAAGTCGATTGTAAACCCCTATTGTTTGCATAAGTAACTCTATTTTAAATAATATGTTCTGAATATTTAAAGCTTTTTCCACGTTCGTATTGTAAATGCAAACAAGTTTTATGTAGAGTATGATGGTTTAAAAGCCGATCTAACATTTTTTTATAGATCCATTTTAATATCAGAAAATTTCAGATATGGTTCGACTTAAATAAGGTAATTAATTAATTTGCGCAAATAACTCATATTATTTGCAAAAATACTTATGACTTGGATGCTTTAAAAGACCAGCAGCAATTAAAGATTAACTGGATGAAATTTTGCCATCATAAGCTTGTCCAGACGCATGATTTATTTATGGTTTAGCATTGTAAATGCAGGCGAACTATAGATTATGATGATGACTTAAACGCCGGTTTGAGATTTTGTATTGGTTCAAACTTTGTATAATTGTCAATTAGATGCAGTATTCCGTTGGAATCAAAGTTGAGATAAATAAGCAGGTAATCCGGTTTACTTTATAACAGAGGCATAACAAATGTCTAATTGTGTTATCTTTCCATGCACATTGGATATAATACTTGTTACTACCCAGTTGGCAAAAATGACAATGTATTTAATTAACTTTAATTTAACAGAATTATTTACTTGTGTAGTGTAGTGGAGTTAAATTATTGTATGAAGGGCACGTACAGATCAATTGTATAAACTACTAATTATTTTTTGAAGTGCATAGTTTCGCTAGTTAGAAAAATGCATGCAACTCATTTAGTCCAAGTAATTTTTACACCTTCGTGATTTAAAAGCCGATTTAAGATTTTTAAGTTTCCCGATATTAATAATACTTGTTACATCTGTTAAATTCCACCACGTAAGTTTATTGATAATGCCAGGAAATGATTGTAATCTTTAATTTTCATCGTAATATTTCCTGAAACTTAAGGTCTTATCCATATCATCTCATCTTTATTTATGCTGTCAAATTTTAATTTTTTTAAATGCATGTTAAAATTTTATTCCCCATTTTGTACAATAAAAATCATCAATAATAAGTTATCCTTTAGTAGTTGAATTTAAATTGACTTATCAACCTCGACAGTAAGACTCCTGCTGTTGTGGAAATCCCCGTAAATTTCACCCGTTTTATAGTCCCCTGCATATTAATAGTTGCCAAATCACTGCGATATGGTCGACACACCCAAAAAAAGCGACAACTAATCGTTGATGAGTTAACTCGTAATCCAATTTACTTACATGATGCATTTACGTACTCGTGACATGTTATACATAAATTAACCCATTTTAAATGCGCACAACTGAACGTTTTAGAACCAAAAATTGGGGTTTAATTTGTCTTATTGTTGGATCGTAAATCATCTCCACGTATCTATTTACCTAACTTTACAATTATTTAATCCTGGTGTATATTTACGTAATAAAAAAAATTTCTCATGTGTCAGCAATCAATCAAAGATCTTCCATAACTTCGGCATTATTAATAATTATCAGGCAAATCCAGGGTCAATAGAAAGGTCAATAATGGGAGTCAGAGTTTGGGTACGAGAATTATGCATGAAGGTTAATCCGTAACAAAGTTGCTCAAACAAACAATTTGGAATATTTAAAATCTCAGCAATTCTTGTGTGGATGAAGTACACAACATGATAAAATTTCTCCAACAGTAATAAAAACTTCACTCCACCTCCGCGATTTCAGGGCGATTATTCCTTATCATACATAAATTAACAAAACAAGCAATAAATATTTGAATCACTGTAATCCTCCAGCTTTCCAATTTTAGCCTTGTGCCTTATGAAATTATGGATTTTTTACAACCTTTATAAAGTCGGGGTAACAAATCAACCCTCTCAGTTTGTAAATTGAGTTAATTGGAGACGTTAATTAACTCATTTCAAAATGGCTAATTTTAATTTTCTATTAAAAATCACCTTTATTTTCGCCCTAATTATTTCCTCCACTTTAGCTAATGAAGTGTATTATGAATTAGAAATCAGCTATTTCGATGTACGACCAGACGGCGTGCATAAACAAGTTTTAGGCGTTAACAAACAATTTCCTGCTCCAACGCTACGTGCCGAACGGTACGACATATTAACGGTCAAGGTGACCAACAGGATTCAAGATGGTCAAGGCACAACCATCCATTGGCATGGTTTCGAACAGTTCTTGACCCCTTGGGAAGATGGGCCTCGGATGTTGACGCAATGTGACATTCCAACCAATGGGAGTTACACGTATCGATTTCAAGTCAATCAAACTGGGACATATTGGTAATTTTTCTTTAGTATTAATTGACTAAGATAAGTCCTTATCGCTCACCCGATTTTTATTTTACGAAGGTACCATTCTCATCACACTGCCCAAATTACGGATGGTTTATGGGGCGTCGTAATAGTTGACAATACGCCCGAGGTACACAACTATGATGGAGAATTCGTCCTAGTCCTGCACGACTGGTATCACCTCCCTGCCACACTTTTGTCGGCGTGGTACTCCAACACGACTGCCAGCATGGGTGGTCATCCCTTCCCAGATACGACCCTTATCAACGGTGCGGGCTACTACCCGTGCGAATATGCATCATTAAAAAATACCTCCTGCGATCCCTCATTCCAAGGAAGATATCCCGTTTTCGAGGTCGAACGTGGGAAAACTTATCGCTTCCGAGTCGTAAATCCTTCCACCGTGCCGTCCCATCTCTTATCAATGGATAACCATAAGCTAGAAGTTATCGAGGTGGATGGTGTCGACACAGTGAGAGGGACGCCGGTGGATGAATCCCTCATCTCGACAGGGACCCGGTCTTCGTATCTTGTCACGATGAATGGCGATCTTGACCAGTATTGGATAAGGTCTTTGGCCATGTTGCAAATGATGGTGTTGGATTATCCGAATATAAATCCGTATCCGGAAGTGCTTGTTAATGACCCGGAAAGATTGGCGATTCTGAAATATAAGGATCCTCCAAGTGGAGCTGGGAAGAAGGAGGAAATTCTTGATAGTAAACCCTTAACTAATCCACTGGGTAGACAGGGACGACCGGAGATTCATGGTACATAATTTCAGAAAATTTCTGAGAATTACAGACTAAAATTTGTATTTTATATCGTATCTTATTTCCAGACGAAGCCTTGCTCCAATCCACCCTGAAATGTGGTGGTCCTCTGAAAATCCTGTCAGAATCAGTACGCGTAAACGGGTTTGAAACCTACTCTCACGACCCTGTCCACGTTCCCTTCGTCACTAGCCCACCCTACCCGAACACCACCAAAGTTCTGGAACCCGTCAGATTAGACTTGCAAGAATGCTGCACCCCAATTTCTGGCGAAGTTGCTCCAGACTGGGTGAACCAAACCATTATTCTCGACATACCGGACATCGACCTTCCCGAAAACACGTTTAAACCTGGAATTAACAATATTTCCTATGATACTCACACCCTCGACAGACCCGCTCTGGTCAAACTCTTGCGAGGAGAAGCCCTTCCTAAATCCCTTAATCCGATCGAAATTAACGGATTTGGTCACGATTATGTAATAAAATTTTAAAATATGAAAATTTAAAAAAAAGAAATTTTGAAATGAGTGCATTATAAATTGTCATTTTTTTAGGTCGTCGAGCTTATCATTAACGATTACGGCAATTTTGGGCACCCACTCCACCTCCACGGCCACACCTACTGGCTCATGGGATCCGGGCTGAAGTGGGACGGTCCCTTCGTCGAGGAGAGAGATAGACCCAAGTTGAAGTCAAGGTTGCGAAGAGAGACCATGTCCGTGTTGGGGACGTCATGGATGGTTTTACGTTTCCGAGCTGATAATCCGGGAATTTGGTTGTTTCATTGTCACGTAAATGTACATTTTGATGCCGCCCTTGGTCTAGTTTTTGTGGAAGGAGGGGAACAAGCCAGGCAGCTTTGGAAGGATAGAATTCCACAGGAAACGAAGGATCTGTGCAGTTTGTCTGGAATTGTGGTGGACGACGACTCGTCAAATGGTGAGATTGTGAAGCCAGGAAGGAGTGCGTTTGTCATGCTGGTGGTCGCGATTACGTCAAAATTTTTACTTTTATGAGATAATTCTTTCCATTATTACATTAGCTGTTAAATCAATAAAAGTATTATAAAAAGTTGAATTTATATTGATCAACCCTTGCGACGTAGACCCAATCTCCATCTCGAATACCAGGACGGACGACTGTTTTGACTTGCTTTTTGCTTGTGGTTGATACGAACCTCCCACTTTGGTTTTAGTAGTTGGACTGGTTGAAGTAAATGTGGTGGGAGTGGTTGAAACTGTGTGGGTAGGAGTTCCTTTATAGGTCCCAGATAGGACGAAAGTACTCTACATTATTCCAGTAAAAAAAATATATCTTTTAGTCTCAACTTCTCATAATGCCCCTTCATGAAATTAATTCGTTAATTGGTAAAATTACCGAAATCTTTCCTTTCAAAGAGCTCCAATTCATTCCGTCTGCAATTGCTTCGTGAGAATGTAGCACTAAACTTGTCAGGAGAAATATCCAAATTAAAGAATAAATTGAATTCGTCATGATCGAAAAATTTCCAAAGGGGAGAGATGAGAACTCGAAAGAAGTCAAAACTTAACTGCGTATGATTCTCAAGAAAAAAATCCAGTTCCGACTTTTAACTACTGATTAAACACAAACAGGGTGCATAATCTTTTTCGTTGTCCGTAGTTTCTCCAAGGAGAACGTTTATGCACCCTGAAACAGGAAGGTTAAAAGTTTAAGATGCCGAATAGAGATGTTATGCACACTACTTTACTGACCCACTCTTCTGTCTCATTCCAACTTATTGGTCTAAATCACGTCAATTTATGTTGATTGAGTTCAATGGAAAACAAACTGAATGCATAATAGTGAAAATTATTTACAACTTCGTAAATTTTTTGGAATAATCGAAGAAAGAAATGAAAAAAGTACAGACTTTGTCAAATTATACAGATAAATATTTCGATGAGGTGATGATGCTGATATTTGCCAAAAACTATTTATATCTCCACACATATTTTCGTCAGTGGTGGAAGTATTTGACTCCAAAGGTTGCACTTTGAAGTACTCTGCACAAGCTTTCGCATGAATTCCTATACCACCGACATTTTGAAAGATAAGCCGTGCCTAAAATTCTGCAGGGATTTTTCCCAAGATAACGCAGCCTTTTTCAACAACTCGTTCCTTTGATGATTGAAATATTTATATTGATTAGAGTTGATGCGTTGCATGTTACTTCATAAGTGCAAAATGAATAGAGTTCCCACCTGTTCACGTATTTATAAGATTACTATTTCTAGTTGACAGGTGTGGTGTTCAAAGGTTGACGAGTTGAATTATATTTGGGAAGGATGGTCACATGTTCGTTCAATTAGAAGGCCTTAATTCCTTGCTTATCAAAAAATTGATAACATCGAACCACCTCAATAACTTTGCACACCAACCAGTAAATACGAGACCTGTTCTCACTCGAGTATATAATAGCCTGCAAATTATCCAAACTTATCACACACTCGCAAAATTAGGAATCATGGGGTTCGTTTCCTTTCTCGTGTTTGCAGCAGCATTTTTCCACGTAGTGCTGGCCAATAACAACGATGCAGATTTGCAAAAAATATTTGCATCCGCAGATTTTGGTATGATCCCCTCTGTTGGGGACGAGGTACGGAGTGATGCCAATTTGACAGTGGTAAGAAGACAGAAAATATGCAAGAAATAAATTATGAACTGATTTTTATGAAGTGGAAATTCATGTTTTATTTTCGTGGCAGCCAGAAATTATTGCAAAGTATGGTTATCCGATAGAAACCCACTCTGTGTTTACAGAGGATGGGTACATCCTACAATTGCACAGGCGAGTTAACATTTCTTATTGAAATTATTAACTTATTAATTATTACGCAAAATTAACTGTTTTTAAACTAATAAGTTCAAGTTTTAATTGAATTTTTATACACAAAACTGAAGAAAATCGTGCTACAATGCACTTGTGTTACAAAAATCATGTATGAAATGTGAAACCAAATTAAAATTAGGCGACCCGGTTTACTAAATTGCACAGGATTCCTTATGGGAGAAACTGTGGGCCTGCACCGGGTAAAAAGCCCGTCTTTGTTCAGCACGGTCTTCTCTGCGATTCCTCCAACTTTGTCATCACCGGAGTTAACAAGGGCCTCGGTAATTGATGAACAAAATGTTAACATAAAATGCAGAATTTATAATAAATTTTTATATTTTTAGCTTATCTTTTGGCCGACAGTTGTTACGATGTTTGGCTGGGTAATTTCATATCATGAATTAAATGGCATATCATAAATTACTGAAATAAATAATTTCCACTCACTAAATTTTATTTAGGAAATGCTCGTGGTAACACGTATTCACGAAGACATATCACACTTTCTCCTGACACGGACAAGGAAGCTTTTTGGGATTTCAGGTGAATAAAATAGAATTCTACAGAAACTTTTACTCGTCAAAAACGAGTCAAATTTTCGCATATTAATAATTTTCATAGTTGGAATGAAATGGGAATTTACGACCTGCCGGCAAACTTTGACCACATTTTGGCCATCACTGGAGCAGAAAAACTGTATTATATCGGTCATTCAATGGGGACTACGATGTTTTTTGTATGGAAGATGCATTAATTAGCACCAATATTTAACCTATTAAATATGTAATTCGTATCGAATTAGGTGTGCATGACTGAGCGACCCGAATACAATTCCAAAGTAGCCCTAATGAGCGCTTTGGCACCTGTCGCGTTTACGCAAAATATGATCAGTCCGCTCAGATTTATTGCCCCATTCTCAACACAGATCGAGGTTAGCACATTAAAAATGGTGCAAATTCCCTTAACTAGTCAAATTATTTATCCGTACCGTTTTTTTAGTGGCTCTTGGAAATGATTGGACTTCACGAATTCGCAGCAAACTCTCCCTTTTACGACTTGATTGGTGCGACGCTTTGTAACGAGACGAATCCATGGCATGAAATTTGTACAAATGTGCTCTTCTTGTTATGCGGTTTCGATCCGGAACAGATGGACCCGGTATGTACGCTCGTCAACAAAAATTGCGATTTTTTTTACATGAACGAAAAGGTTTGACACAATTTAAACATGTTTTTAGGCCTTGACACCAGAAATTCTGGGCCAACTCCCCGCCGGTACGTCCGTCCGAACCATCGTGCACTACGCACAAGGCGTGACTTCAGGGCAATTTCAAAAATATGATTTCGGAGAAGAGAAAAATTTGCTGGTTTATGGATCCCCGGTTCCACCGGTGTACGACTGGACCAAGATGACCGCTCCTGTTGCTCTCTACTGGGCGCAGAATGATTGGCTGGGTGTTCCAGATGTATGGAATTCTTAATATTTTGTGTCTAAATATGTGAATATTTTTGTAGTTAAAAAATTATTGTTTAACTCTTTCAGGACACGTTACGAGTCATGCAAAATGTCGTAAATCTGCAGCGATTCTGGCGAATTAATTTCGACAAATTTAACCATCTCGACTTTCTCTTTGCCTTGGACCTCGTTCCGTTCGTGAATCGGCCCGTGCTCGAGTTTCTTCATGGTTATTAAGAAGATAAGATAGGATGTAAAAAATACTTAAGAGATATTGGACTAAATAAATAAATAATCAGCATGAATATAAAAACTTCTACATCATCTTTGTTTTTATTTATAAAGTGGAAATTAATTGCACGTATTCTCAATTTGCTAGAAAATCGGCATCTAAATCCTAATAATCTATAATTTGCCTACATTAACTAAACTATTAACAAATGCTGCGTCTGGACATATCCATCATTACCAAATTTTGGATACTGCATTTGGGCGAATACATCCCGAGCAGTATGTAATTTTAAAAATAATTTCTTAAGATTGTGTATTATCTGAAACAAGGGTAGACAAAACTAGCTAATTTATCGAATAAATTCAAAATCTGAAATCGGTCAATATAATTTTACATCATTTTCTTAGAGGATATTCACATCTGACTTACATTTTATAAATTGAATCAATACAAAATCTCAAATCGGCATTTAAGTCAACTATATTTGCAATGCTAGACCTTAAATAAGTTACGCTTTATATCATAAAATCTTACAATAAGTATGAACCTGACATGTTTATGATGGCCAGATTAATCTTTATTTTTGTAGCATCCAAGTTACCAGCATTTTTGTAAATCGTTGTTTTTCAATTCAGTCATTCACTTTAGGTGAGAAAATAAGGGAGCCATTATCTGAAATACAGTGTTATTACAATCAATCTACAATATCTGTTATCGGCGTTAACAACTACCAACTATTGTAGTGTCCAAAGTGTAGGAAGGCGTAATACAACGCTAAAAACTTTGTTCAGGTTTATATTCAGGTTTAACTAAGATATTTAGGATATTATTTCAAATGAACCTTTCAGTAAGTAAACACAGAATTTTCAAATCTTAAAAAACAGCACTATTTTTTTATTGAATTACATATTTCAGTTTATACTTATTTAATTTATAGATTTCTTTATACTTAATGTTTATCAAAATTGGTAAGAAAATAATATTGCGCGTTCGCCTTCCTAATTAACTACTTAAGAACAGGAGCAATTTCCGGTCAATCCACATTTTGAGCATTGCGGTGGCAAGCTACTCGTTCCATCCGAACCCCAGGTAGGCCACACCCCACTATTTCCTGTCTCGGTTTTTGACTGGGGGGACGTTCCTCCTCTGATGACGGTCCCCTTGCAGCCAAGATTATTAGTTTCGGTGACCATTATGACGATTTTCTCTGAAACCCGGGTAATCTATAACACGAAACCAAATTAGAATTAGACGACCTGGTTTTGAATGTATGCAGAAGAGATTTGGAAATCAATTTGAATTTGCCTTACTAAATTGATGGGTGAATTAGACAAGCTTCGAACGAATTTAATATTGATCTGGTCTATGGAGAAAGCTATTCTTGATTTATGGTCAGTTGGGTGCAGGACAGATCTTTTATACTCGTTTCTCGTTTATGGTTCATGAATTCAACTCTTACAATTCCATGAGAAGTTTAACCAGAAATACGTACGAATACAAACAATGGTGCCGGACATGGATGCATAACATGGTAGCAAATCAGTTAATTACAACAAAGTGTACACATTTTATTGCAGCTTAGTAGATATGGCATGGTCAATTTGCATGTGCAGAAAAAGTGCGTAAGTTCGGGTCCATGAACAGAATGCGTCAACACGAGATCATGAACGGATAAAACCGTCATTCATATTCTGCCAAGATAAACAAATGCATACGATGTATGCATTTTAATTTTAGCCTTGCTGATTAGTTTGTGTGTGGCTGGAATACATTGTGGTAAGTGGTTATCATCTTCATATTACAGGTGCTTGACAAGCTCGATAAACGAATTACAATTAAACTATTAAATTTTGATCGTAAATACGTCATAATTATGGAAAACCTTTATTGCAACAAATTTACATTAAAAACCTGAGAATTTATGAACTGAATTTGTATGCATGGAACTTATTATTTATTGTAATACTACATACAATAAAGTAAATTTTGCCACAATGCAATTAACAAAAGATTTCATTGACATTTATTATTAATTTAATTACTCCTACAGCAGCAATTTTGTTCTTGTGTTTCTCATACTTTTGTGAGGACGAATGATTTTCGTAAATGAGGCTATATATAAGGCTTTAGCTTAAAGTGAATGAGGACTATTTTGGAAATCAGCGAGAGATTTTGGGCCTGTCTATAAATTCATATAATTGCAAAATTGTATCTAAATATAACAGATGCTAGTAATTCGGATACCAAAAAATCTGGAATTGGCGTTTAACATGGATGGCAAAACTTGATTGGACTTACAAGTTTACTTACTTTACAGTTTATAAATTGCTCTGCTCGTATCTTTTACTGATATATTTTTATTGGTTTCGATTGCAGAAGAAATTACTTTAAATTATAATTAATTACAAACTTTCATTTATAAGTTAAATTTGGTTGGTGGATAAACTAAAAATCTGACATCGGCGTTTACATCAAGTTATACATGCACTTTAAGAGTTGCTTGCATATATGCAAAATTAACATTCATATTTAAAATTTGATTAAATATCCTGTGCACTGTTTAACGTAAAATTTTAATAAGTAACTAAATTTTTAGCTTAAATAAAACATATCTATTATTTATACGTAATTTATAGGTTTCTTAAAAAATTATCATACAAAGTGTAATAAAAATAAGATTATGCGTTCGTCTGCCTAATTCCTAAGAACAGGAGCAATTTCCTGTCGATCCACATTTTGAGCACTGCGGTGGCAAGCTACTCGTTCCATCCGAACCCCAGGAAGGCCACACCTCACCATTTCCCGTCTCGGTTTTTGACTTGGGGGAGGTTCCTCCTCTGGTGACGGTCCCCTTGCAGCCAAGATTGTTCGTTTCGGTGACCATTATGACGATTCTCTCTGGAATTCTGTCAGGTATCAGGTTATCTAAAAGTAGGGTAAAACCAAATTAAATTAAACGCCCCCGTTCACTATATATTCTGACATGGGTCACTGTAAATATTTTGATTTACGAAATTTATTTGGAGCTGATTCGATAAATTTCGAATGAATTTGGCGATCGTCTTTTAGTAGAAAGGTCTTCTCGATTGATGTCCAGTTGTGTCCAGAACCCATCTTTTTATACCCATTTCGTTTATGGTTCATGAATTTCACTCGTAAGATTTGGTAGCAAGTGCAAGCATACCAGTTTATGAAGAATGGTCGGCATAACATGTTGGCAAAACAGTGGCTCATTTTACACATGCAGTTGCAGTTTAGAGTCTCATATTGCATGCTAAATGTACATCCATGCAAGGAAAGTGCGTGAGTGGTCATGAACACAATGGGTCAACGCAACATCATGAACCGATAAGACCGTCATTTGTAATCTGACCAAATAAACAAACCAAAAGCAAAAATGCACACAATTTGTGCATATTCCTAATTTGGCTTTGCTGGTTGTTTGTGCAACCATATCGGTGATAAGTAGTTATCAGTATTCCCAAATTACATGTTTAGCGAGCTCAGTGTGTAAATCGGATCTAGTTGATCATGACCATGACCATTCATGTCTGGGAGAGTTTCAAATTAATTTTTGAATTTTGCTAAGGTGGACGCCATAGTTGAATTTATTTAAGATTTTAGTTGTCTAAAAATAAAAATAAAAGATTCAAAAACATTTTAATGGTTTGAGTTGAGTCGTATAACTAAACAGGTCTGTGTTTTTTTTATTATTTGGTCTTAAATGGATGGTAATTATTCTCTCAATTTTCAGAATCTATTTCGTACATCGAGAAAGAAATCACAATAGTAAAATTTGTCACTTAAAATATATAATTTTTATATTTTTCAAATTATGTAAAGTGGTGAGAAGGAATATCTAATTATTAAAAATCCTGGATGCTGATATAAACATGAGATTATACATAAAAAATGAGTGTTTTACATATATTAAGCGTTTTATTTAAACCGACGTGACACGAATAAACAACTAAAAATTTAAAGCATTTCATTAGCACATATATTTTGTGCACCATCCAAAAATTATGCACCATTGTAATAAATGAGATGGTAAAATGCATCGACGAACTTGTCAAACTGATGAGAGATATTACAAAACTGCGAACGTTCCATGCCGTTTTTTATTATATTGTTTCTTAAATTAGAAATATTCATTAGAAATACACTTTTATAACAATTAAAATATTCGGCCTTCAACTTTAGTGCTTTTGTCTGTTAATAAACATGTTTTCGCAATTTCCTCGAGATCTGTAAATCTAACACTAATGATGGAAGCTAGTTATAGTCAAGTTACTTAAAATAAATAAAATAATGATTTATAATCGGGGTATTTAAAGCATTTTAAATTGAAACGGCTTTTACAAAATTCTCTGATTTCAGTAAGTAAATTACAGAAAAGGATGATGGTAAAATTGTTCATTAGAGATTTTGTAAAGAAAATATAAACAAGATTCCACTAACAAATTCAGATTTCTACTAAATACTTGCAATTGTATTAAAAATGTGAATTTCTTTTGAAAAGCGAAGATAATAAAAAATAGAAAATTCTATTTGCGACAATCACAACCTTGATTTGATCCGCAGATTGAGCATTGCGGTGGGTTGCTGCTGCCGTCTGGATCACTCATTAATATCCGCACCCACGACAAGACCGGAAGTTTGGATGGGTGTGGCAGGCTAATTGTCGACGTCTCCATTATCACCAAAGTTATTTAACTGCGTTCTGCCGGTTCTGAAAAAAAATCCATATGAAATGCACTACACTACAAGTGAAAGCATGACAAATTTCAGTTAAATTATGCATAATTTAATGCAATTTACTCACCAAAATTTCGTAAATACGTTCCCAACGATTCCTTAATCCTTTTTTGATTTCACTGGCTCTCCTCTTCGATGGCTATTGCTGCTCGGGAATTGTGTAAGGTCAGTTTTATACCTCGGATAAGATCGCAAATCCAGCTTGCATACGTCACTTTTAGTTTTCATGATCATAATTTTTGGCCAGGACGGAAGAACGGAAGCTCAATATAATTAATACATGCATAGAGCACAGTAGCATGTTCCTAGATTACACAAAATATATGACCAACTACAGCCCGATTAATAGACAGGTCAGTAACGACACGTCAATCCGTAGCTCTTGACGCAGAGAAAGTTCATGAAAATCAAGATTATGAAATGAAACGTGATTTCATGTGTCTGACAATAATTCGACACCGCTACATATGTTAAGTGATGTGGGAACCAGCCAATTTTACAGGAGCTATATACATTATGCTTATACTCCACCATTAAAATGAAGGCATGACTAATTTACATATTTAGTAATACAATTCCTTACTGGAAGTTGTGTTAACACGATCGCCACAAGTATCAAAATTCATGTCGTAAAGCTCATGAGATGTTATATGCGAAGGAAGTATATTTTTTATCCATTTGCATATAAACCTGTGGAAAAACCATGTTTATTGTGTGCGATATATACTCGTGTTGAATAAATTAGGAATATAATTCATTCGTTATTCGTTATTCATTCATTCATTACTGAGGCATTAAAGTATTGAATAGTTAGATAAGTACTTTAATTGGATAATATGTATGCCTACAGGGAGTATTTAGTAGATAGAAATTCGAAGAAAAGTTGGACTTTATTTTCTCGAGCTGTCTGGTGCTATTCTGCACTCATTTCCAAGAATTTACGGAAAAATTGAAGTATTTCCGAAAGTTTTCTTATGAGACTTTAATTTAAATGGCCTTTCAATCGCTTCCTAAATAAAAATTAAATCAAGAGAAAGCATATTATGCTTTCTTTATTCATATTATGCTTTATTCATTATTAAATGTAGAAATTAAATTAAAAAACAATTTCAATGTAAATCATGACTTGCAAAAATTCTCACATTTATTTCATTTCGGGTCACAAATTATTAAATCAATCAAAAACCAAATTTCCACAAAATTAAATATGAAATTACAAATTAACTCATGATTTCTCAATTTATACGATACTTGTGTAACGCAATAGATATATAATAGATTTATTATTATTTATAATGACCAATTGACTATCTAAAATTATATCAATATATTTAAGTTCATTTTTAAAAAAGTAGAAAAGGTGTCGAAATTTGCGAAGGTAATTAAATTTGAACGGTTCCGTTCCTCCAAAGAATTTGCGAAATTTCTATTTGCACGAACAGCCACTGCACTGGTTGACCCACAGGTGGAACATTGTTGTGGAGACCCACTTAATTCCCCACAACTCTTTTTTGGAGAAGGAGACAACATCTTGGAGCTGTGCTTTTGTGGCATTTCAAAAATAGCGATTTCATCGATGATGGAATACTTATTGCAGGAAAACATCTCCGTAATTTCTTTGGGGACCAACAGTAAACTGCAAAATGGAATATATTCAAGTGAAAGCTATAAAGTATTTTGTATGAGAAAATGGTATGATTTAGAAGCCAAATTCCTATTATTTTTACTTACTGGATTTGTTGTACAATTAATTCAGGTAGAAAGTGTGAAAAGTTACAAAGGTTGAGATGAATTGTAATGTGATTTGCGCCTCTGATTTCTGAGTGACTTTCAGATTCAGCTTTCAGCTCACTTTCTTTATACCCAAGCGAGCATCAGTAGTTCATGAGTCGAGTATAATTTCAACAGAAGAACAATGAGAGGATGTGAAATGTGTCCGAGCCCAGCATCAGAATTCATGAACAGATTATGCACGGCACAAATTAAGTAGTAAACATGGGCCCCATGTTAGTACTGGGGACCCCATGTCATGGGGTCCCCAGTACTAATCCTAAGAGTGATTTTATGCATAGTACCGCTTAGTTTTAAATTATATATAAATTTCAAAAATATAATTCCATCGTGTTTTGAATTGACTGGATCGACTGTGGTCCGGTTAACAATTTCTATAATATCGTTTGTCTTACAAAGCTTGTTTGATATTAAATAAAATGGCACAAATCTCAACCATGGAAATACTAAAAATTTTGATTTTCTTAAAAAAACTAAATTTTCACGACAAACTGTAATATTTTACACTACTGTTGATTCAAAATTAATATGCAGTAAAAATTCTGTAAGGTTATTTGGCGGATGATTGGTTTCCATTGATTGGTTTTGTTTATATTCTCAAAATTTCACATGATTTTCATTCAAAACGTAGAAAAAATGTGCATAATTAAATCGTTGTCAGTGTCAACCAGCAATTTCGGCCATTTTACCTTTTAAAAAATTTCGAGGAATTTACTGCATATTAATTTTGAACGAACAGTAATACAATTTTGGTTCTCCAAAACATCGATATATTTCTTGTATATATATTTTATAACTTTATAAAGTTAAAGTTGTATTTAAATACATATCACATTATTTATCACGTTAGGTATCAGGTTGAATCAATCTGTACCTTTGAATGTATGACAATTATACCACATTACTATACATGGTTTGAAACTTCTAATGAACACAAATATGTTGAAATGTTGGGCATTTTAAACAAACCGATTAATTTTGTTTGATTGGCAAAAAATATAATTTTTGAGCCATGGACTAAAATGAACACAAAATATGGTACAACTGTTTGTCATACTCTTCGTATCACATCTCATTTGCCACAAGAACAGCTCCCAGTTGATCCGCAGGATGAGCATTGTGGTGGCAAGCTACTCGTTGACCGCCGCACCCACCAGGTCGAGATTTTGAGATGCTGCTGATGATTTCCGGAGACGACAATGGTCCCGCACTTGTCAGAATTATAGGTGCCAGTGAGCATATTGATATCTTTGCAAAAATTCCACCCACTAAAAAATATATAAACAAAAATGTCAAAAAATAATCAATATTAAAAAATGTACAAAATTTGAAAATATGCATAAAGCTTACTACACACATTTAGAAATTTGACTGTAAATTTTGGGATTGTTTTTGATTGTCTCGCTGGAGGTGATTTTCTCTTATTGAAATGCTAGTTTGAACCTCAATCTCCAACTGATGTCCATTTGTGGAGAAAATGCCTCAATTTATACCGTTCCAAGTATCCACGCAGTAGTAGTTATCACTGTAAAATAATAGTGCAAAAACCATGCGTCAGTCGCAATTCCAGAATTGGATGGAATATCGCATGTACATAAAGCACGATAGAAAATTATGCTTAAACTCTTCAACAAAGTATTTAATTTCACTCCACCTGTGTCATCCAAATAGCAAAGGGTGTCCCCCGAATGGTCCCCATTCCCAAACCTGGCCAATTAAATGGTAGGATTCACCTAATAATCATGTAATTAGAGGAAAATGCTGCCACTTGACTACATTTCACTGTATTGCATATACATATATTATGCATGCATGGAAAGGATGACTAATGAATATGCCGGGCGAGATGCATTTGCATTTGTATAGCAACAGCTACATAATATGCAAAACTGCTCGAGTTAACAGCGAGTGAGTATCATAATCTGCTGTGTAGATAAGTAAATCTGAGCAGATACATATGAACGGCAGGTAATGCAGAGATATCAGGCTGGAAGAGCACCATATCCGTCATCCGTAGCAATTTACGGTAAAATTAATGATACGGATTTCAGAGAATTTTGACCCGGGTGTTAACTACGCGTGCTATAATTAACCTGAGAAGGACACGATGCCTTGACCCCACCCCCTCAAATATATCGCCTTTTGCTTTGTTCAGGGTACCAAAGATTTCGTAGTTACAATGTTTTTGTTTTGTTTTTTTGCATGAAATCGGAATTTGTATACATTATTTTTACAGTTACATAAGCTAAGTCTGGGAAGATTTTGTTTATTCCATCGTAAAAAATGGTGCTTTCATTATCGATACGGGAGACATCATTTGTGTACAATTATCATACAATTTTTTGAAAAATGAATATATGTACCTATGTAAAGTTAAGAAAATATAATGCATACAAATATTGATACATGGACTGCAAACCTTGACCCCCAAATGTAATTAGTATTAGTAATTATTATTTAATGTAAGCTCAATTCTATTTTTTGTAAACTTTTTCCCCTTAGACGATGAATCATCAAATATTTAGCATTACTTTCACCAACTTTCACCACCCTTCTTATTTTTGAATTTTTAAATAGATAGTATAAAAAATATTTACAAACGATATTTTTCTGTTAGTAGTAAACTTATTGCTGTGCATACGGTCACTGTACGAAAAATATTCTTCTAATTTATCTTTGAAACCAATTTGTGTAAATAATTTAATTTTCTTTTTCATTTTGGCATTTTAGTTGCTCAAGTTGAAAGTTGTACAACTTTTGTAAAACTATATTTTCGCTTTACTAAATTTTTAGTTTCTCCAAAAATTAATCTATGATGTATGTATTTAAGTAAATTAGTTATTAATTAAAATTGAGGAAAAAGGAACACGTGACAACCCTCTTTTTTCGAATGTTCTTCAGAATTATGTTCATAACTTGACGAATACATGAATCACTCCAAAAGTGAAAGAAATTTACAACGCAGATAGCTTGGACGCTGACCCATGTTCAGAATTACATATATTTCAGTGAATCCTAACTACTCGAGATTGCCTCTTAATGCAAAATGTTCTCGATAAGTACGACTACTCATCCAAAAACGGTGCCAAAACGATGAGTCAATTGCCATTTTATAACATTGCAGGTAAAGAAGAAATCAAACAATTCCTTTTTCGGAGGTCTGTGTCATCCGCAATAAAATCAACGGGATTGTGGAAGTAGGATGTTCCTGAATTCAGAGCTATGAAATTGACCAGATTTACAGTCCACGTTAAAATTATAAGGCAACGAGAATTGATGACTAATATGGGATATGTGGAGTATAATACTATAACAATTAAGTGGAACTTGGTTAAAAAATCTGATGCAGATTATTTCTCGATAAGGTCGACCGGTAACATTTATTGGATGCAAAGAATGATTCAGTAGCAAAGTGCTTATCGTTGTGATGGTTAGGTAAGTCAAATATTGATAACAATTGAGTTTTGAATACAAATTTGATATTTTTAAAATTGTCATTTAACTAGCGACAAAACTGAGTTTAGGTCAATTCAGACTGTACTAAAATAATTTACGATTCAGTTGAAAATGACTATTATTGGCAACAAAAATCAAACAGGGTTATAAAATTCACGCGCTTTAATCGCATTACAAATCCTAGGTTTTTGATTATGAATGAATGGCAAGCTTCTTTCAAATGAAATGCATGCATGAAAACTGGCTTCGAGGATCCGCAAACTAGAAGTCTTCATGAATGAATTTTCAAAATCTACATAAATCCAGAAAATTTACAAGGAGCCATAGAATAGTAAAATTGATCATGCAGTAATATTTTCAATTGTTGTTTCTATTGTGTAAAGAAGGTGGGGAGAAGAAATATATTTACTTGTTCGTAATTTTGAATGTTGATTTGAGCATAAGATTTACATGAATGGGTCAAATTGGTTATTTTATTTAAGCCGACGTGTCACGAATAAGCCTAGGCACTTGAAATGTTTTATTTTACATATTGCATAAACATTATGCACTAATTAATGTGATAAATTGCTAAATTACATTGCAATAAACTGATTACAGAGTTTAAAAAAACTGAGAATGTTTCACGTCATTTTTTAGCCCGAACAAGGGCTTATGTAATTGTCATGTCCGTCCGTCTGTCCGTCCGTCTGTCTTTCGATAACTCTCGAACGAGTTGACCGATTTGGACCAAATTTGGTACAAACATGTATCTGGACAATGCAACGACCGAGTTCGAAGATGGGTTAGATCAGAAAAGTTTTGGACCGGTGGGGGTCATCGGAGTGGGTGGGGTATTATGCACCAAAATTTCAAAATTGTCGTAGAAAGCTGAAATTTGGCATAGAGGTTGCTAGTGGCTTCTTCCGAAAGAATATGAAGTGAAATTGGGAAATTTGTCAACCAGAGGCACCCGAGGGGGTGACCCATACCGATTTTTCAAAAAAGACGAACAAAAACTCACCAGTGGGGCACTAATGGGTACCCATACCGATTTCTAAAAGTTTATATATTCAGCTAAAATTTAGTGAGAAGTCAAAAAATAACTTAGGATTCGAATTTTGGAGGGTTAAGCTTCGAAATTTTTATAGAAACAGCTTCCACTGTTGGTGGTGTTTGGTACCAACTAATACTACCAACTGACGTTAGTTAATGCAAAAATTAGTGAAAAATAGTATAACATTCTGACAAACAAGGGTTTACTAATCAATCCTGGTTCGGGCTGAGCAAAGCTGTACTGATAGGTTATTATTTTTTTTTTGTATTTTAGATCAACATTCTTAAATACATTTTACATTACATTTTTCAATAATTACAAAATTCGGCGTACAAAGTTTGCAATATTCATCATGCTTTTAAATTTTGCAGTAGTGATCCTTTTTTAATGAATATGTTCACAATTTCCTCGCGATCCGCAGATCGTACACTGGTCGGGCATGCAGCTAATGGTACATGATTCCCTATTCGACCACACCCCTTGATTATCGGTGGCAACCTTCGTCTGGGGGGAGGTCGCTCCTCTGACGATGACCCCCCTGTTTACTAGTGTTAGTTGGCATTGTGCTGATAATATACTGAAATTATAAATATCGGAATATAAAATCAGAGGGAGGTGAAAACGAAAAAATAATTAAAGAAAAAAATTGTAAATAATAAAAGAAATATTTTTTAAATTGACAAAGGCCGACTTACCAAAATTATGGAAAATATGGAAAATTGAATATAGATTTTGAAAATGTTGTACTAAATTAAACCCTTATTCACTCAAAAAGTGGTGACCAGATAGGTGAGAGTGGCAAAAATTTTCTCCTTATATATGCAAATGCAGCGGAGATGACGTATCCGGTTCATGAATTTCATAACAATACATATGGACTGGACATTACCGTGTCATGAATGTATTTCATGTGTCTCAATAAAATGTACAAATATTGCTCCAGTTCATGAAGATTTGGTGACACAATTAAACATCGGATGGAACAGGTCAGCATCATCATAAAATGAGAGGTGCGTATAGGTTTGGTCAGCCTAATTGAGTTTGTGCACAGATAACACAATGCATAAAAGATAAGGTTATTTACCCACTCCATGATGCGAATGTAAGTACATAATCCTAAAACATTTTTAGAGAATTAGCTTCTAGTGTCATGGATTGTAAACCAGTTTGTATTTACATAACTGATATTTATTGACACGTGAATAAAGGACATCAAATAAAATCAAACATATCTATCTAGTCAGTGTTATGTTTGTTATATCAATCTCTGTGGTAGTGTTGTCATCAGCGGCGTAGCCAGGATTGGGTCCTGGGGGGGGCCCAGCCAAAAGAATATTTAGATTACCCTTTTTAGGCGAAAAATTTATACGCTCACTCACTAACACCGCTTTAACACAGGGTATAGTTACATAGTTACGTTAAGCTTAGCTTTAAGCGTCAAAAACCACTAATATAGAACGTCATATTTCATGCTATAACGCCCCAAAAATTTATTGTATCTATAGTAAATCGTGTGTATTTAGATCGTCTCTGCGGTTTTTAGACGATAAAAAAGTTGGACCACACATTAACGAGGGTCTGCAAACTTGGGTTACAGTTTGGTCGTATCAAGTGGCTTAAGCGCAAAACGTGACATCTGTAAATGTATCAACTGCTAGTGGCCAGTAAAAAATTCAACCTTGTGTTCCTTCAATAGCCTGTTGTGCATTCAAGGAAAAATTCTACGACAAAATCCGAGCAACATGAAGGGTTTAGTAACAAAATTTTGAAGATTACCCAAATATCAAACCAGTTTCTACTTGAAAAAAATTTTCCATTAGTCATCAACAAAGACCTTATGGCATGATCGGAATAATTAGTCCAAAGATTAATGACTAATATAAACCGTGTAAATTTATTCCGGTAACATTCATTTTTTGACCCCCGTTCGAGCTATAACTATTGACACCGTCAATGTCTTTCGTTTAATTTTTTACTGTGGGTGGATTGAAGATATGTGCTAATTAAAAGCACCATAGCTTTGAGATGCAGGTCTTAGAAGCGGTAAATTCTAATTAAAAATTAAAATCATCCAAAATTCGGAAGTTTGTAGCAATGCGTGAGTAATAATTTTCCTCAGGATGTCAAATGACCTGAATAATTCAAAATATAAATAGGTGAGTCGAGCAGCAGTTTTCAAAAGCACGGTTCGCAAAAAGCTTGACTCGAAAAAATCTTAACAAGCTCAGTTGAACCGAGCACGAACAAGCCCGGTTCAACTGGCTCACCTCTAATCCGAAATAGTCTCACCTACCAGAAAAAGACTGACCATTCTCAAATTTCACGAGATAACTTAAACTTCTTGTCCAAATTATGCAAGCGAGTATAACAACGTAAAACGGGTTAAATGAAGTAGCCCATTGCTGATGGTCGACAAACGAATCGTCGACACCTAATTGGTCGTCAAAAAACAGGTCGCTAAAACAACTAGTCGCCGATCTCAACTTGTCGATAGACGACTAGTCGCCGCAATATATCGGTTGACATGGCAAATTGGTTGCCAATCTCAATTGGTCGACAGTAAATTGGTCGACGCTAGTTAAAAGTTGTAACAAATACTAGCGAGGGAAGTTCTGTGTATAAACACTTGATTTTGGTACAAGTTATCCAGAAATTTAAAATATTACACTTTTTAAGCCAAACGAATTTGCTGTGCGACCAGACTTACTAGGCATAGGTCGTTATCCACGACGAGAGGTAATTAAAGGTGAGGAGAATGATTGGTCAAGTGATGAGGATGGCTTAGATGGCGCTGGAGAAGAATCAGGCGACAAAATCATGTGTTAAAAGCTTCCTGAGATTCAGGTTCGTCACCTCGTTTTGCGCCACGTGCAGATTTTGAAAAACAATCCATTTCTAAACCCCGAAAAAGCCGAAAATTCCGTTCGGCGATTTAGCTAAGCTGTAAAACCCCAAATCCAAACGCAGCATGGCCTATCTGTTAGAATCCAATTAAACAACTATCTAGAGACTAATTAAAACTGATTTGGGAAATATTGTAGCAAAAATGGCCTATGTAGATCTACGCATTTAGAAACCACAAACTTTTTTCCGCTTACTGCTGAAAAAATTCAGCAGTGCGCAGAAACGGGCGACGATGGTTTTGGTTTTGCTGTCATAAAAGATGAAGAACTCCCTTTTTAGTCATCCGACATTTACCGTTTGGTTTTTTTCGAATTTTTCATCGTGATACGACAACTTTTATACCGCTGAATTTACGATTTTTGGCGCATTTTGGAACGTTTAAAATAATTAGTCAAAGAAAACTACCCTAGAAAAGTGTCTGGAAGTTTTTTTGTCGAGCAAAAAGCGATTCAATCTTAAAGTTGAGGATAAGGGACGTCACATGCAGCAAGTTTCGCGTAGAAAAAGACGGGGTTGTAGGCTAGAAAACTTATCAAACCTTTCCACGAATAAATGAATCACCCTTCTGTAATACCTATTGTCTTCGCAGGGAAAAATGTTACTGGATTAAATTTACATCCTTTGCATTTGCATATGTCAAATAATAAGTTTGACGTCCAAGTTTACAATATTTTTGACTAAAAAAAGCTTCGAAGATTTAAATGAAAAATTAAACGGGCTCACACACGCTTGACATTCAAAGCCGGGATACAGATTTATCTTCGCATCCTTAGTATCGTAAAATACCATAGAAATCAAAAGCGAAGCATCAAGCTTCATAAAACCGGTAAGCTTATAATGGTGAGACCTGAACTGGCTTCCTCCGATTTTGACAGGACAAATTTTAAACAGTTCGTGTGCAGCAATAAGTGGGTCTATCTTTTTTGGGTTTTCTTGAATGTGCGTAGTTTCCCCTTTGCCTGAATTTTTAACAAAAATGAGGATTTTTCGAAACGCTGTAACTTTTCCAATTTTAACCCGATTACCAATGTTAAACACAAAAAATACTTTACTACTAACTTTTAAAATTTGAAATTTGCATACCACCTTGGAAATTTGAACAATACAGAGAATATCAAACTTTTTAACATTGTTTAACTTTTTAACTTATTTTAGCTTTTTAACAAGTTTTTGAAAGGAAAGTTTTCTTATAATGTTCATTAATTTCTGAAATCAGTTTACAATTGAAAAAGTTATTGAATTTTGAATGATTTTGATTTTGGTTAAAAATTCCGCTACAGGGGTAAATACTTGCATCTATGAAAATGCAAAACTGTATATATTTTCATTTTTGTGCGTCAACAATTTAAAATTCGTCCGATTCAAATCGTAGAAAACCATTTGGTGCTTACTTATAAACGTATTGTTATTAACGTGATTTTTTTAGTACAGTTTTACGACTCTTTTAGAATCTCTTAGCTGTCGTAATTTATTTTTCGATACAAAGATACTAAGGGTACGAAGTAATAACGAAAATGTGTAACATATAACTTTATGCGTAACTTACTTTTAATTTTTTAATTTTTTTTTTATTTTTTTGCAATTTTTTGCAAGTATTTTTTTTATTTTCTCGGGCTCTGGGGGGGGGGCTCAAGCCCCCCTAGCCCCCCCCTTGGCTACGCCGCTGGTTGTCATCATGATGCTTTTTCATGGTCACTAATAAATTTCATGGAATTGACTGCTTTAAAATTTGATAATTAACCTTGTAGAAATTAATTTTAAATATTTTTAAATTTATGCTCAAAACTAGAAAATAATTTGTCATGAAGCATGATTATGACAATCTGTACATTACATACATATGTAAAATTTCTTAATGAATTTCCTTGTGACTTTCACTTATGAAAATGAATTAATTTAATTTCTGCAACAAAGCCCATCGAAAATTAAGTTTGAAATTCAAAGTGAAAGCCAGTCATGCCATATTGATCTTAAAGATATTTAAAAAATATGTATTTTTATTATTATTACATTTCTTTCGTCTTCTTATAGCGTCACTTTTATAAGAATTTAGAGTGTAAAAAATTTAAATGTATGCATTTTGAAAATTAAAATTAAAGATCAAATTTTCAGTTCAAGAATAACAAATTGCTATGAAATTCTACATTTGCTCCTCGTACATTTATTTGCACGTACAGTGCGAGGTTTGGCCGCACCCTCGGCATGGGGGTGGTGGATAGCTGTCATCAGAACCTCGTTTCGGCCAGACGCCCAACCAGGCCGACATCTTGGCGATGACCCCACTGCTGCCAAAACCAGTGCTGATGAAAGCCATTGGTTACGATCGTCTCTTAAAAGGACTGGAAAAAAGTGAAAGAAAAATTATAAATAATTAAATTTTGAACTCGTTTTTTGGATGCACAGAAAGTTTGAAACTTTACCGTTCAAAAATATTGAATGTGGAGTAAGGGATATCAAAGTGTATGATGTGATGTGCTTGATTCGATTCTTGGAAGGACTGGAAAAAGTGAGAGAAAAATTATAAATAATTCAATTTTGAACTCGTTTTTTTAATACAAAGAAAGTTTAAAAGTTTACCTTTCAAAAATATTGAATGTACAGGAAGTGTATGATGTGATGTGCTTGATTCGAATGCGATCTTCGACGGATTTCCATCGCTTTTATAGTCATCTTTTCATGAACTACATACATAAATATGCATACACACATATTTAAGGTTAGGGACAATACTGATCGGTAGGAACAAAGTAATAGTAGGTATGAACACTAGGCCGTGTAGGTGTCTTTAAAACAACGGTATGGTACAGTTGCACTTCTGACTTCATACATACATGATGTTGAGCAGGATTCTAGTCCGGACAAAAAGTCCTGTTTTGATCGGAATCGAGCGTGCACGCGCTCATCCCTACTTTTGCACGGATTCATGTGAAATTTTCAACTTTGTCCTAGAGATGCGAAATTTGGCATGCACATGCACCAACAAATGCTGCATCATAATACAACATCAATTCCCGTTCCGTTCGCTATAAATATTTCAGGAACAATCAAAAACCAAGAAATGATAGGGATGACATTTGGTTTTTGATTTTTCCTGAAAAATTTATAGCGAACGGAACGGGAATTGATGTTGTATTATGATGCAGCATATGTTGGTGCATGTGCATGCCAAATTTCGCATCTCTAGGACAAAGTTCAAGATTTCATATGAATCCGTGCAAAAGTAGGGATGAGCGCGTGCACGCTCGATTCCCATCAAAACAGGACTTTTTGCCCGGACTAGAATCCTGCTCAACATCAGTAGTTGCGACTAAATGAGAGGTTCATGAGACATGGGGAAAGTTAAATGTCATGCAAAAATTTACGCAATAATAGCAGGAATAAATGGGCAACCCGGCAAAAAAACACAGCCACACAGTCCAGCTCGGCTATCCTCATCGAGGTGACTCACCGAACCTCATATTACAAGTTGTTTTAACCAGAAGTTGTTGTAAACCCATAATGCATAACTATAAACCAGAGTGTAAACCAGAGTGAACATTTTGTACGAGTGATGATACAGAATTACATGCTTATGCGATGATAAGTTGTGCCACAGAAAACCATGAACTATGTATGCAAAAAAAGGCTGACTTCGTTCATGAATGGTTCATGTAAAATTTTTACTGAGTTAACAAAATCATAATAACAATAAATAGCATTATGATTTTCAACCTTTGTAGTTTCCTTTCCATATATAAATAATTTTTCTTAGATACATAAATTATCTTGAAATTAAAAAAAATGTACAATTTTGTAAATCCATAAATTTCTCATCTTCTACATGTCTTGATAATGAATGGCAGATAACATTCGAAATATTGACAAAATAAAGCAAACTTTTTCTTCGATTTTTCCACTAAAAACTCCGTGTAATCCAATGATTATATAATTTTGTATTTACATTTTTACAAAATTCAAGATTTGTATTGAAGTTCGTATTGTCAACAATTTTTCAGTAACTTGTTGTGCCTGATGAAGTTTGATGTATGTATTCATACGAAAGTTCGTATACAATAAATAGTATTTCAATTTTTTAGTGGAATAATAACTGGAAAATTGAATAAATTAAAATTTGTCAAAAGTGAAAGCAGTACAATACAGATATTTATTTTATGCACGAAAATCGTATGACATCAAAGTCTAATACATTTTTTGCTTGCTTGATTTATTATGCATTCATTGAATTCAAATTAGGTAAGAGAGTGGTTGTATACAAATTTGCAAAGGTCGGTGTAATTTGAATTGTTCTTGACTTCCAGTTTCAGCTCATCTTTTTATAGCCAAACTTGCATCAAGTTGAACCAGTAATTAGTTCATGAGTCGGGCTTACATAATTCCAGCACAAGAATAATGAGAGGATGTGACAATGTGTCCAATTCCGAGTTCATGAGCACGCAGATTATATTTATAATTGTGAAAGCACAAGTACAATTAAACAAATGAGGTATGCAAATGTGGATTCACGAATATGTAGGAGTGATTAAATAGATTACATGCATGCAGCCCTGTTTCGTTGAATTTTGTGTTAACATTTTACACACAAGTTGATAAGGTGAATGATTATCATGATAACGTTGGACGACCTGTATACAATCCTTTACACGAGTTGATATGATTTTATTCAAATAAATTTTGCGCACGATGTTTCCGGAAATTTTACGTAAATAAATCAAGGTATGTACATATGTAAGTACAAAATTAGTCATCGAATTAAACAATTTTAGCTTTCTCTGATGTTTGTCTTTATATAAATCCACACTATATGCTAGTTTTGGTGTATCTACGGATAATAATAATTTAGTAGCAAAAAATGTACCCTCTGAAATATCCTGATGCTCTCTGCATGAAATGTGTTTTTAATACATTTTTTTATTTTCCACCAAATATGTAAGCAAATATGTAAGTGGACATTTAGCATGAAATATTTTCGATTGCAAATTGATGTTATGTTTTATTTTTTTTAATTATTAGTTTAAAAAAAATGTATTAAATTATTTTTTTCAAAAATCACAAATGAAGAATGAGCAACTGCATGCAATTTTTCGAAAGCCCTGTGTGAAGCTAAAGAGACAAAGGAAAAATGCGGGGTATTTAGAGCCGGTGCTTGCTGATCTGATAGCAAACAAACAACATCGTTGACGTGACGAATGACGTTGCAATTCCAATTAATTAATTCCGATTAAATTTTTGTACTAAAAACGTCAACCAAGCCAATAATAACTACACTATTCTGTGCAAATAATACAATTAACCGTATTTCGTGAGTTTTTGTTTATTATTTCTGTTCACTGACACTTGTCTGAAACTTTTAATAAAAATCTAGTCAATCGATTATCTCATTGCCATTGTAAGTCTTGAGCCTTACGATAAGTATCTTATTTACCCACCATCTAGAAATCAGTGAGTCAGTACTTATCAAGGGCACGATGAGTCGAGGAGGTCGTGGAGGTGGAGGGGCGAGAGGTGCGGCAAATTCCTCCTCCGGATCACTGCCGGGACGAAGGGTCACCGATCGATACAGCCTCATGGAGTTCAACGATGTAAGTACCTTGTATGCCTAATTGCTTGTAAAGTTAACGGTAGTACTTAATTCAGAAAATTGATAGCATTTGTTTGTTTATTAGTTGATCTCTTTCAACCCAACAACTCTAGGAAATGATGATCAGGAATACTACGAAAAGTGTAAGAATGACTTGCGATTGACACTTTTAGTGTCTAAGGGTGGCGTCCGTGTTCGAGACGTTCGAAGTATGTTTAACTAAAATGTGATCGTAATGAGTAAGAATGAATGTTTTATGTATGTTTGGAATAATATTTTATTATTAATTATTAGGCCAGTTCCGGAACGGAGCAGGGTATGACGTAGATTTCAAGCGACTTGGATTGAAAGATTGGGGGCATTTTCTACTGAGCTGTAGGAAAATTGTCGATTTCAAATTGGACTCGAAGGAGGAGAAGGAGACGTTATATGCATTTGTATTGTTATTTATTATTAGTTAATTTAGGGGATTTGTTAATGTTTCGATCTGCAATTTATATTTTGTAATCTGGACAGGTAAGTGCTTATGGACTTCGAGAAATACACAACTTGACACGTGACATGCAATCAGTAATCAACTGTACGCCAGATGACAAGGATTCTCCGAATCCGCTTAAACTTATCCTGATGGAGGTAATATAAAAATGTGTAGAGAGAAAGCAATTTGAAAATCGATGCTAATGCAAGGATTTTTTCCAGGCACGTGAAGCCTATATGAAAGGCTTTCTGGAACCGGCTGACGGAGGTACTGAATTAATTGTGCTGCTAATTAGACTTCAATGACTTGAATAATATTTTATACGCCCCATGATTTTCAGTTCCGCTCATGGATCCCAGAGTGCCAATTCAGAAAATGGGAGTCGCTGCGGCTGAGACCATGAAGAGAATCCAAAACCAAAAGCTCACGTTCGAAGAACAAATTGCGTTGGCAAATAAGCCGAAGAAATCGACCATGACATTGGAAACGACGGGCCCCCTTCCGGAAACTCTAAAAAGTGACGCGTCATCGGTCATGTCATGGCTGGACGAATTGAATGCTGAGCCAGCAGTTTCAATTCCGGTCTACAACCAAATTCGGGACTAATAGTTAGCAAAATTGCATTCCACTTAAAAAACAGCACTGAATTATTGTTATATCTTCGTTAAAAAATGTTAGGAACGAACGTAAATAGGACCTCCTCTACAAAGGTCCTTTGTAGCCAAATATTATTATTCGCTGGAAAGTTTCAGCTTTATGATTGCTTTGATCAATCTGAACAGTAATTATTTTTTGCTATGTCATTTACATAATTATAATCTGTTTATTAATTAAAAATTTGTACCCAAGTCACAATTATCTCAGTAAAAATTTAGTGAAATAAATTACTTAAAATTGTGCATTTTGTCTTACTAAATAAAATACTTTTTTCACACTTTTTTCACTTTTTTTAAACACGTTTTTCATTACACATTACCTTTAACAATTATACAAGTGTTTAGTAATCATCAAAACAATTTAAAATATCTATTTCATTTTCGTTTAAAAACCTAGCTATTAAACTTTCCAAATTTTGGCTTCCATTTTTCATCATTTGTCGTTTCATAGAACTTCTGAATTCAGTCTTGGATCCTTTCTCGACTCCTCTAGTACCAATTCGCCTTCTGTAAAAAGGTTATTTTGTTAAATGTCAGCATTGGGTATTAATTATCTGATAAGTTGTCAATGATTTACCCAGATGATGATGCCGCAGCTGGAAATAACTCCAATTTAACAGCTTTATTTTGATGGTTAGAAATAGACATGAATGTCTCGAGAAAATCGGGCTCGATAACAAATTCAGAGAAGAATGGGAAATATCGGAAGGAGCCGTTTCGTTTTATCGTTTCCAAAATATGGGTAAAAATTAGTTCCGCAGGGCCAGAAGGCCATTCAAGTTGTAGCAATATTAGCAAATGACCAATGCATCTATCATCCTTGGCAGCATCGATCGACTCCTGTGCAAAATATGTATAGTATTGCATAAAATTCATTTTAGCGCAAGGTTTGTGGTACAATAAATAATAAGAAAAGATGTTGACAATAGTTGACATACGTGAAAACAACGAATAAGAATATTGGCAGCATATCCTAAGACTTCTGCTCGATTATCAGAAAGGAAATGGACCCTCCTTTGAAAAATGAAGTTTCCTTTTATGTCAGTGTTGTAAACCTGTGGGTTGTAAAAACTAAAGTCTTCTCTGCTTCCGTTTCCAAAATCGCCATCTTTTTGAACAGCTTCAGCCACACTTTTAATACAGAACTCTGCAGCCGACTAAAAACCACAATATGTGTCATTACAAACTCGTAAAATCCACAATAATAAAATAAGAGTTGTAATTATATATCGTTTACCTTAAAATTGTTCAACGAACAATACATGGACGCGATTTTGAGTGAACTTTGCATATTCCCAACATTCTGTTGAAAATATTGCCCACAATAGGTTGAATAATCTGATTGGAACTCTTTAAAAACATCCCAGTTGTGAAGATTAAGAGATTTCATGGAGTACAATATCTCAAAAAATTCTTTCTCAATGTGTTCGCCTTTCAGGGTACTAAAATTCACAAATTTACGAATTTGTAAAATCTTGTAAAAGTAATTAGAATATTAATAAAACTAACCTGACCATCTCCCAAATTTTGATAGAAGTCAACAAGTGTTGAATGATTTGACTCTGATTTCCACTAACTGAGGGGGACACACTGGCCAAAATGGGCAGATTTGGGTCTATATTTATATTCATATGGGGTCGTGGTGAAAATACTTCGACCAGAACGAGCTTTGCTTTTCCTCCTGAAATTGGAATACCAAAAATATTAGCAAACGAATAAATGCATTTTTACAAGTCTGTTATATATGTATTACCAAACGTAGAACTATTTCTAAGTAATTCGTAATACTCCACAATACACCGGAGGAAAACGACAACGGTAATATACGCCAATTCCGTGGTGGAATAATGATTTCTATGTTGAAATCCAAGTTGTAGTGCTTGATATAAAGATTCCAAACTATTTGTTCCTGATGATGAATGAGAAACGCTTTGAAAAAATGGAGATATGCTCCACTGTAATGCTCCCCCAATTTGATCAGTGATTTGAAACAATTTTTCCCATCTGCTCATTAATACTTGAATAAGTCACAAAATTCCAAAATGTATGTATAAAATCATAGTAAATAAACAGACCTGTCATCCCCCAAGGTGTCACTGTGCTGTTGTGCAATCACATAATACTCGATACATTGATTCAAAAGTATTACGAAACGGGGAGACGGGGTCAAATTTGGACTCAATTGCAAAACAGCAGGCACCAATTCTACGACGAGCATTTTTCGAAATGTGGAAAATGCATCTGATTCATCCGATGAAGATAATAATGTGAACAGCATTTCCTACAAAAAAATTAACTTGATCAAAATATAAAATGTTGGAAATTCTGGATGAATGAATACCAACCCCATTCTTTTGATTTATCGTGTCAGGAAATAATTTCACAAGAAGAAGCATGGTCTGACACTTGTCAAACAAAATATGAGCAAATTCCGTGCATTGGATTAGAATTTCCATTTGAGTTTCTAAAAGTTAAATAAATACTTTCTAAATATTTATTCCTTTATGATGATTAATGCAAAATGATAACTTTTTAAATACCTTTGGACAATGATTGAAACACGCTATTTAGAAATTGCTGATCCAGTGTTTCTTTTCCTTTTGACAGCGTGGAAATTCTGACGGCATTCGTCATTTCGCTGATATCCTCTTTAATGTGGTTCCCAAACTTACGAAACCTGAATTTGACAAAATTTAATTGAAAACATGCTCATTCGTCTAAATTATTATACTTTTAGTCGTACAATTGATCGAAAGCGTATGCCGTGCCGTCCACATTTTTAAGTCGCTTCTCTAATTGGTAAGCTTCGTACTGGAATGAATAGCATGATAATCATTAAATTTAGCGACCCGTATTTAACAATCATCTAGGAAAATTAGTTACCTGTAGGAGAAAATTAGCTGTCGAAGTTAGCCGACTTCCGGTAAGAAGCCAAGCTTTCGCCTCGTAAGGATTTGTGACCTCGGCCTCCTTACATTTGTGAATGATGAAGTTGACCACTTCCTGTTCCCCAAGGGAAGTTCGTCGCAACATTTTGAATTAACTGACTAATTTTGGAAATTTCTAGTGCAGTGTGAAAGTGTGAAAGAAGAGTGCACATACAAAGTGCATTCCCGGTTTGACGGGGTAAAAAGTAGGATGCGTTTTTATCAAGGATTTATGCAAAAATATATGAAATTCGGAATTTCATACATTTTGCATAAATTCCCCGTGAAAAGTTATCAATTTAGTAAGTGATTTTATTGCATTTTGTGTATGATGCATGCATGAATGTTAACTAACGTTGTAACATGAAAATTATTAATGTAAAGTAGGGTAACTCCACGAGATATGGTAATGAAGGTGATTCGAAAAATCGAGTTTTTTGAAATCCTTCTAGCATGTGTTGGGGGACCATAAAAGATGGTCAAAAACCGTTGTCCGCGATTTTTGAAAATTTCGATGGGGGCGGTAGGAGGGGGAGTGGTTTTTGTTGAGATCCCACTTCTAGTCAGCGGTTATTGCACCTAGGGACTCCAAATTTTGCACACACATACCTTGGGAAAACCAAATCGCGGCTAAATTGCCCTAATTTTGAAATAAGGTCATGGTGACCGTGTGTAGGTCAAAAGGCGCGATACCTTAGATTCGTCTGAATATCGTCATGTGGGGTATCGTTTTAAAGCTAATGATGGTACGAATGCTTGGGAATCAATAGCGCACCCCCTCGACCTCAGCGGAAGGTCATAGCGCCGTTTTAAGGTCAATATAAACATTTTTTTATTTTAGTTTTATTTTTTTAGTATTTGTTGTTTGCGCACATACAAAACTGTTAGAATGAAGCATTGAGTCTACGATGTGTGCAATTAATGTATAATGCAGTGTTATGAATCATTGTCATTTTGTAGTTGTCGCGATTTAAGTTCGACATTAATTTTTTTGGCTCGCATGAATTGTTTTGTTTGAAATACTTGCATAGCTATACTCTACTTGTACGCATCATTCAAGCGTTTGTACTCAACAAATTCACGAAAAATTTATTTATTGTGCATAAAATTTCAAGTTTTTATTATATCTTGTTATATCTTGTATTTGTTCTTACACATATTAATCAAGAAAATTTCTCCACATACGTTTGACCGATAGGAAATCCATGGGCATAGTGATTAAACATAACATAAGACCTTCTCAATCAAATTTTAGTTGAGGTGAAGGAAACTGCCGAGGATATAAAAGATAGAAATGAAACAGTTGCAAATGAGGTCGTCGAAATATCAGTCAGCCTCGAGTTCAAAATTGCGGCCAAAGCTGTCAATTTTCCACGGAGTTCAAGCAAAACATTATGTAAGCACGCAAATTGAGAAAATTAGTAATTAATATATTTATGTAGTCAATACATATTTACACATTTCATTCAGGTGTATTGGGATAGCAATACTGCTTATCAGGAACAAAAATACAAAAACAAACAAATACAAGATATAATAAAAACTTGAAATTTTATGCACAATAAATAAATTTTTCGTGAATTTGTTGAGTACAAACGCTTGAATGATGCGTACAAGTAGAGTATAGCTATGCAAGTATTTCAAACAAAACAATTCATGCGAGCCAAAAAAATTAATGTCGAACTTAAATCGCGACAACTACAAAATGACAATGATTCATAACACTGCATTATACATTAATTGCACACATCGTAGACTCAATGCTTCATTCTAACAGTTTTGTATGTGCGCAAACAACAAATACTAAAAAAATAAAACTAAAATAAAAAAATGTTTATATTGACCTTAAAACGGCGCTATGACCTTCCGCTGAGGTCGAGGGGGTGCGCTATTGATTCCCAAGCATTCGTACCATCATTAGCTTTAAAACGATACCCCACATGACGATATTCAGACGAATCTAAGGTATCGCGCCTTTTGACCTACACACGGTCACCATGACCTTATTTCAAAATTAGGGCAATTTAGCCGCGATTTGGTTTTCCCAAGGTATGTGTGTGCAAAATTTGGAGTCCCTAGGTGCAATAACCGCTGACTAGAAGTGGGATCTCAACAAAAACCACTCCCCCTCCTACCGCCCCCATCGAAATTTTCAAAAATCGCGGACAACGGTTTTTGACCATCTTTTATGGTCCCCCAACACATGCTAGAAGGATTTCAAAAAACTCGATTTTTCGAATCACCTTCATTACCATATCTCGTGGAGTTACTCAGTAGGAAATTCGGTGACAGTTTGTCAGTGGCAAAAATGTAGCAAGGCAAAAGTTGGTTTGCAAACTCCTGCAAACTCGTAAGAGTGAAATTTCATGAATTGTAATTAATATACATATACACATGGAGTTGCAAATTTTAACTCAAAAATTGTGCATTCAGTGGAAGAAAGTATTTAATTGCAATATATCCTTTTTTATGGTACATACATAGATTTACAATACTGTCATGAAAAACACTTCCTTAATGAATATTAAATACGGTTTTATTAAATTAATTAAAATAACAAGTGTACGTATTCGCAATTTAGTTGACATTGTCAAAATTATACTTAATGAAGTAATTAAATGGACTGAAGATTTAAGCTGGTAAATAGCACGTCAAATTCTGTCAAATAAAAATTCTTCTTACAAATTGCATAAGATTCCTACAACATTCATATGTTATACAAAACCGGAAGATATATACTATTTAATAGCAATTAACTAACTGGGAAATAATATCTATATTTTTGGTAATGTTCCTCCTAATCCCCAGCGGACACATCGGTCACGGAGATGATAATGTTAACAAAAGTGATAACCGATAGCAGAACGGTGATGACGTTATTAAGAAAATTAGCCTTTTTCCTATTCTCCTCCGTTTTGAGATTCATCTTTCCAATAACAGCCATCATGACGCCCACAATTAGCTAAAACATGCAAAAAATTATTTGCTAATTAAATTTTTCAGAACACAGCCATGTATTAAAATTATCTACACATTTTCTACCTGTAACGCAATGGAAACGCAGATAATCGTGGTCAGCACGTAAAAAACCGCATCGCGTCGCTTTCTCCTGAATAAATCCTGTAGCTTCGAAATATTTGCGGCCAACAGGGCAAAATCCAGGAGCCCTTGACCAGCCGTCTTTTTGGTCGCGTATGAATTAAAACTTCCCAAAAAGCCAAGGACAGCGTCCTACCAAACGAACGAGAATATTCAAATTTATGTAAATAATTGGATTATTTTTTATGTATGACTTACTTTTAATACGCCATCATTTTCCTCTTCAACGTCCCCACTTGTCATCGTGACATCGTGAACTTTGTTCGATTCCATGAGTGAACTGGAGTATTTCTTGAGTATTTTAATGTGATTTATGTACGTATTAAAAGCCAACCGCTGTCAAACCAAAATCAAAAAGATCCGTTCTAAATGTGCCGTGTTTCTAATAAAATCACATTTTACAACTGTTTTCCACTCGTGTTATAATAAGATGAACAACATGCATATTGTGTAATGAATGAATCACAGACAGAACAGAATCAAAGTCGAACTAATCAGAGAAGCATTCGGGAAATGTTTATAAAAAACGCACCGTGTAAAAAATACAGCGCGTTGGTGTTAACCGTGGATCCTGTATATTTTGTGTTAACGTAAGTAGAAGAGTATATATTTGTGAAAAGTTTGTATGGTATAAGTAAGTATGCTACTGAAGTGGAGTACGGAAAACGACGAGGTTTTACCCATGAAAATTGCTTGTAAGTTTGTTTTGCAAAAGTTGGACCTGGGTGATTTTGACATTTGACGAAGCACAACAGAAATAGGAATGAGTAGTGGTCATTAATCATTAAAGTTGTATCAATTCAGTGCAACAAGCCAGGATGAGTCGATGGATGGATCGATTAAAACGCGTGCAACATTCTTTTGTCAGTCGATCGTCCGTAATAATATTTACCGTATTGTGCAGTTGTTAAATATTATCGACACTGATATCCGATTCATACATGAATCTAGTCCACGCAGATAATTTGCAGCACAGTTGCATGTCGTGTCTTCTAAAAAAATGAAAATATTGGTTTACTATGTGTATTTCATATGAATGAAGTGATTTGGTCAGTCAATGTCAGAATGTAATGATTTAATGATTTGATTTTTATCTCGAACGCTTGTTTGATCTGGTTATCGGGAAATTATCCTTCGTTGAGTCTTAAATTTTGTTGATAAGTGCACTTTTGGTGTTGTATTTATAATTATTGCATAAGGATCATTTGATTTTGATAGCAATGCATAACTTTCGTACCGGTTGTGAATATTGAGATGATATACCCGATTTTGTACCCAATCATTCAGGTACAGGTAAAATTTTTGTGGAAATGATAATAACTACGCAAATTATGATAAATATATTTTTATTTCTGTCATAAATTATTATCGTCCAATTCCACTCCCACCACCGAAGACAGAAACACAATCTCCAGCAAGCGCCGAGAAAACCATGCCACTTGGACAATTTCCGTTTAAAATATCGGTCAGACTGTTAACTATGGGTCGGCTGGTGGTGGTGGAAGTGGTAACAATTTGGGCAGAAGTCGTGGGACGTGTCGTCGTCGAGGTTGGGCGTGTCGTTGACGTCGATCGCGTCGTCGTTGTGGGGCGGCGTGTCGTAGTGCTTGGTAATTTTTGGTGAAGTTGTTCTTCACTGCTTTCTCCGCTGTTGCTTTCACTGCTATCGTGAGAGTTATGGGGTCTGGAAACGAGTGGACTTGCAGTGACAACTAAAATGCATGACAATGCCACGACACTGATAATTGGCAGATTCATGGTGTCAATATTTCTATATGTAAAAAAATAAAAATTTAGAGTTAGATTTATCACAAATTTTTCCACAATTTGTTTTAAAAAAATGTACCAGAAATAATAGCGCAAAATAAATGAAATCCAAATCCTGTCGTTTTGTGTCCTCCAAGTTCAATATCAAATCGGTAACTAAATTGTGATCGCAAGCGACACCGAGGATGATCTAATTTATTAGCAGAAATTTACATCGCTTTTCCTCTGACTTTTATAAATACGAGCAGTCCTAAGTAGGTGGTGGATAGTTGGATACCTCAATCTTTTTTTTCATACATTAAATAGGAAAGTTATTAAAATAATTGCCAGAGTTTGTATATTGACAAATATGAACACATGTGTCGAAGCCATTGTGTCCATTATTCGCAAATGTGCAATAAGTTGACTCAGGTTTTTTGGATGATTCCATGAAAAAATGTGGAACATATGACGCTCGTAGAACCGCAAGGATTTTGTAAAGAAATCTCTGAACATAATGGTCGATAAGTGACTGAGTTTACGTGAAGAATGAAAGAATTACGTCCTACTGATTTTGTTTGACGTAACATTTATTTATTCACATAATTGCAGTAGGTACTCCAATTTTTGTGTAATAATAGTGAATGCTCCACATGGGAAACGGAAGATTTTCATGACTAAATCTGATCTGAAAAGCTACATTCTTTTGTTAGGCAAGAATCAGAGACCAATTTTTAAATACTTTCTCTCTATTGTGTTTACATATGGGAGCAACAAATGGATGACTTTTACTTTACATACTAATAGTAACATTAGCACGGAGCACTAGCTTCTTTCTCTACAACTTCCACAGCATCCGGACACCTTGACCAATTCCGACATCGGAATAGATAAAGTAGAACAATCCCCCGAGAGTCATAGCGCTTAAACCGTAGACCAAGGCGATAGATATTTTGGGGATGGTTTCACCAAAAATTGAGGGTCGAACATAGTCGTGGACGATGGCTTCGATTCCCCTAGAAATTAAAATACCGATAAGTTGTGCTTATCAAGTTTTTTTATTAATTATTTTCATCAACTGTTTAAACATACCAATGAGAGTGAACCGTAAGTCCGAACGCGAGCAGGTAATCTAACGGAGCGCACGGCATGACTAACGCCAAGGGGATGATGGGGATCAAACTTGCTGACACGATACGTTCCGCTGACCACAACTTGACATGATCTCCGGTTGCTGACATGGCTCGACTTTTGATGATTGATTTGCTTATCGCGACAGAGGACGTAATGTTCCCCAAATTATTGTTCTTCTTATTTTGTTGCAAGGTATGTAAATACTTTGCCGTAAATACGTGACCTGACCCATTGGCGTATGAGGGCAATGTGGCGGTAGATGTTTGTCCTGAAATAGACAAATAAATTCATCATAAATCGAAATTGCAAGTTATTTCACTTAAACTAAGCACAATTAAATTAAATTATTACCTGGATTGGCAGCCAAAATCTTGGCCGCATTAAGCGCTCCTGTGCATCCCAACCTGTAGAGGTGGCCACTCCCCATAATTCCCAGCAAACTCATGATGACTCCCCTGAGAAAGGATCCTTGTTTCGGAAACTATAAAAGTTTCCGAACTTTTTTTTAAAGAAATGTGAAACAAATGACAAATCGGTATGAGATAAAACAGAATTAGAACTACGCCCGGATTTGAGCTTTCCACTCTTGTCCAGGGGACGATGGAATTGGTCTCATGTAATTCTTATGCAATACGCAAAGCATGGTTTTTAATTATTATGCAAATTTACGGTCATTATAATACTTTATTAAATTCAACAACAAATTTTAAGCACACGTATAAACGCTGGTAGAAGTCGGAGTAGTGCAGGTGCATGTTTGAGGTGTCGCTCTGTTTTGAAATGTAGGTCCATAAGGACATAGCGTGACTGGAAAAGTAAACGCGAATATGAAAAGTAAGCATAAAAAACACGCTAATTTTGCTTGGCAATTATTTACTGTATTACTTGGTACGGGTTCGCAAATGTAGCCACTAAAACCCCAACAGTGGCAATTTTGTGTGGTCTTCCCCGGAGGGGGGGACATAACAGCGAGTGTCTTTCCCAAAGTACAGCCCGGTAAGGCAACCCCTGTGTGGGAATTATCAGAATTTAGAGAGAAAATTATTATTTGGGACGTAAAACTTACAAGACTGATCCGCATCCAGGGGTGGTGTTACTGCTTCTATTTCGGGGAGATGTACGACCCCAAAAATGAGAAGAGTGACCATTGTAGGAATGAGAAATAACGGTATAGTGCAAAAATTTGGTGACCCCGGTCTCCATCGAAGGAAACATTTCCCGGTATAGCCCCAGACGTACTCCTTTGTACTACGCGACCACCATATCAATGCACCCGTCAAATCTCACTCATACTTTTCTTCCCCACACCATGATTTTGCAAATTATGGACATGATTCAATATGATATTATCAAAGGGTGGACAAGAAGGTGTATAAATTTCTGATGCAATTAAGTAGATGCGGGTTATTTTATAGAACGCAGAATGATTAATTATTCACATTTGTATTGATATCCGGCTTTTTTGAGGTGTTTGCATGCATTAATTGACCACCAACGCAAAAGTTTTGACAGTTTGTGTACTTGATGATCCTAAGAATTTCATTATTGACAATACGAAATGAGTTATATAAGTCGAATTCATGGTTAGAAATAATTATCATGAATTTTGTTCTAAAGGCGTTTTCCCATAATATTACATTAAATACTAGGAAATGAAACGCATTAGAAGAATGAAACGTGACAAAAAATAATTATTCTTGATCTAGAATTACGGAATAAGTATGTGCGTATGCCAATTTTATGTAAATCTATAAAGGTTGTGTTTAGTGTTGGAAATTGAAATAAAGCTGGAATTATATAACGAATAAATTGATAAGCATACTTCCATTTCTTCATACTTGGGAAATGTGAGAAAATATAATTTTCAAGGTGCACCCGTCTCAATTAGTCCACGTGATGACACATCAACACATCATTCATTCATTTGCCTCAAAAAAGATAAGATTGTTAATTGCCCAAAAATAATTCTAGTATTTGTCACCATTTCTTCCTAGACCACTCGCAAGTAAATTCCATCTTATGAATGAATGAGTCACGTCTCTAGTGTGTGTGGAAGAAATCGTGCAACTCTGATAAGACCAAGATAGCCAAAAGTCCTCATTAACAAATATGCAGCCAGACAAACGACGAATGGCTATTTTATATGTATGCATATTAAGACGATGGCTCATCACAAATTCAACTAATTGATGTTCTACACCCCTTTTGAAAGCGGTTGAAAGCGGCTTCTGAGCAAAACTAGTGAATAATTCAGTCTCAGTCTCACAATTGCAACATTCTCGATCTAGTCTCGTTATTGTTACCTCACATCCATCAGTTTCACATCCGACGGACCACGACATGCAGCACATAATGGAAAATATTGACATCTTGCCTGATTTGTTGAAGGCAATAAGATGAGAATTTAATGGGTTCACACCCCCACGTCATCGTCTATTTCGACTCGGAATCATTTCGAAATATTTACATGCGAGCCGGTCAACCTGGCTGAATAATAATACGCTTAATTAATGCTTGACTATTTACCATTTAAAGTTGCAGGACTTTCCCGTAGATTAGAAAAACCGTGACGTAGAATTTTCTACCATGAGCATGTCGTCTTCAAACACGTGGACACAAATGCGGTTTCATTGTTCAAGACATCATACAAGGTCCAGAACGGTTTAATTTTATCAAGGCCACTAAAATCATCAAGATATTCTGAAATGGAAATAAACCAGGATATGCCTATGTATGTTGTGAACTTTTAAAAATAGTAAATTACGCTCGATCCACTGGCATATTTTGCACTGCATATATTTCGCTACTCGAAATTACGCCACCTTCTTTGTTTGTTTCTTTTCATTTTCATGATGTATGCGGCAGACGGACGGTAAATAAGTAAATTAAATTTATGAAATGAAATGAGGATGCAATGGAAAAAGTAGAGTCTCATAAAATTGGCAAAGATGTGGACGACGACGGGTATGAATTTGTAATTACTTATTTGAAGCAGGAATGAATTAACAATCCAAAAGCAAGACTGGCGAGAGGAGGCATCATCATCATAAGTAAATAGTGTAATTAACATGACAGGAGAGAATAATAAGGTAATACAGAATAACCCGATTATGAAGAGAGCGTGATAATGAAGCAGATTCAATGCTTTTGCCGTGATTTCATTAGCGTTAAACGATTTGGTCATCATTTCAAGGATGGATAAGTATATGATGTCCACATCTTGGAACCAGGTAGCGTTGTTACGATCAAACATTGGGGGACGCAGCCATGCGGGTTCAGTTTTCATAGATTGGAAATAATTGGCCATTCAAAAAGGTGCACCTGAATTGTGAATTAGTGCAAAAACTGCATTTTTCATTAATTTTTGGAAAATTCTTGAAAAAGTAATCAACCATCTGAAATCTTTATAAATGTCAAAGATTCAAATTTCTCTGGATAAGTCATGATTCCAAGAGGGTGCGATTGCCACAGTTCTGAATTTACTTACGAATCCTTAATTGGTGCACAACAACAATCTCAATTATCACATAGTTTACTGTGAATTTTGACTTAATTGTTTTGATAACCCAAACCAAAGTTATCATAATGGCCTGTAGTGTTCAATATTTTAAGCAGTTAGTGGTAGGATCAGTGATCATATTGGTCGTCGTGTTACACTCCGCTATTCAGATTAATCTCTCTTTTTACGGGGATGGGAAGAACAATCCCTTATGTAAGTACTTATCACCTATCGCATGCAGAAATTGGTAAAATTTATTCCAAAATTCTTAAATCTCCAGCCTCTTATCCAGCCTCATCCCCTCCGCTTGAATATTCAGAGAGCAGAATTCGCCTAAAAAAGAGATCTCTTTCACAACCTGACGAAGAATCTCCTCCGCCGTCGAATCTCTTAACGGCCACACTCTTAAAGCCAGTAATGACCTCGACCCCTTTCCCCACGTTGACGACGGAGCGTTCCTACAAATCAGTCCTGCCCCCGCAAACGTCCTCCATCACGATCCCTTCGGCTTTCTCTTCAACTCTGAAAGAATCGGGAAAAACTTCAAAACACGTGACCGATTGGAGTGACGTTCCCGAACATTTATTCGTGAAGCGATATTACACTGGAAACTTTTCCCATGTGAACGAAGACTTGTGCGAGAGGAGGAAGAAGAATCTCACACTTTTGATATTAGTGACGTCAGCCATAGATAATTTCCAACATAGGAGCAATGTCAGGTTGACGTGGGGTCATTACGGTCAACGGGACGATGTCCAGTTTGCCTTTGTCGTAGGTACGAAAACGGTCTGGCTTGTATTTCGAGACCTGATTTAATAATTGCATTTTTTTAGGAGACGCATTACTTTCTCAGTTTAACGAAAGTATGCGACACGCCTTGGCAGAAGAGATTGATTTATATCAAGACTTCATAATCGGCAGCTTTGCCGACACTTATCGAAGACTTACCCTGAAAACTTTGCACATGTTGGACTGGGCCTCCACGTACTGTATGAAGGCTCGATACTTTTTAAAAACCGATGATGATATGTTTCTTAATATTCCAAAGATTTTGGATTTCATCGAGACAATCAAGGTGTGCAATTCACTATAAATTCCATCATGGCAAGATTGTCTAACCTTATTTATTTTTAAATTGTAGGATGACGATGAACAACAGCCTAAAATTTACGGCCACGTGTTCAGTGGTCACCTCCCCAAACGAAATGAGAGTCATAAACATCACTTGAAGTATGACATTTACCCGAGAGATATTCCATATCCTGATTTTACTTCCGGTCCTGCATACCTCATGAGCATGGGGATTGTGAGGCCGCTCTTTCACGAAGGTACATTAATTTTGTCTTAATTACTGCAAATTTCATGAAATATACATTTTTTTTATTCCATTCCAGCTCTAAAGTTGCCCTTCATCCCACTCGAAGACGTTCTCATTAACGGTTTCGCCGCCATGAACCTCAACATCCCGAGGGTGGACGTGCCAGGTTTTATCAACGAGATAAAAAATCCCGTCGAATTGTCGGCATGCGAATTGTACTCGTCCGTGATGGCCGGAATGACGGATGGGTCCGCGGTGCAGATGAGTTTCGTGTGGTACAATTACCTCATGGGGAGGACGATTTGTATATGGAGGAGGACAAAAGAAGACTAAAATTCCGTCTCATCTTCCTCATTTTCTACTATTTTTGATGTAAATCTGTTGTAATTTTGTATATATTTTACGATAAAAATCAAAATTTTACAATTTATTCTGAATTTTTTTTCCTACATAAATATAACCTTCATTTCTTAATTTCTTTCTTTCCATGCTAATTGGACATTAACTAACTAGATGTTTAATTAGTGTGTGGATGCATTACTACTTGTGTGAACTTGAACTGGACTGGATATCGGTTGAGTTTGGTATTATTTACTTCTTGGTAAATATCCATGCTAAAATCTTGCCGAACTTGAACGCTTAATGAGTTTTAGCCAACCAATCGTCGTATAAGCACATCAGATAGCAAGTCATAATTAAAACAATATGCATGCACTTTTGCTAAATTTAGGATTAGTCTTTTATGGAAATGAGATTACTTTAAAAAAAACATTAATTGTTAGGATAACCCTGGATTTGCAATAATCAAGTTCAAGGCTTTATACTCAAAATGTGCTAAACTAACTGTGCTTATACATAAAAGATGAAAGATTACACACAGACAAATTTTGCCAATACTAGTGCTAAAAATATTAGATTGCTAAAAGTTGCGCAAACTATTTACACAGTGAAAAGAATACTAATAACAAGTAAATTGCACTACAGATCAATGTCCAATTAATCACAATAATAAATCATTACGTTAAAAAAACTATTGGGCAATAAATAATGTGCAACTTGACACTGTTGACTGATAAGTGAATAGATTACATTACATTAACTGGGGGCTGGGAGAATACTAATTATATAAATTCTATGTATAGCCCATAATAGCCCTACGGGGAAATATGCATAAACAATACATACATTGCCAAATTATTTGCAGTAGTCGACTGCATCGTCATTGTTGACGGTATTGCAAGAAAATATTTAATTTAAGTATGATGAATGGTGAAGGTGATTAAAAATGTAATGGAAACCTTGCGGCATTTCATATATTTTTTAATTTATCTACTAGACAATCAGACAGAAGTCCTGGACCGGTAAAAAAATTTATATCGCGAATTTTTTTTGCACAGACAGAGGAAAGTCAGACGAACCAATTATGGACATTGTTTCCACTCGTCGGCGTGATGTAATCATTTACACGATTTTTTTTGTTGTCGGTCGGTTCCCCCGATTCCGAAATAAATACGTAGCGATGAATGTATGTAATACCGTTTCTTAATGAAAAGGAAGACGGCGAGGTGCGTGGCTTCGGCGTGGCATGATCTTTTTTCTAGACGATTTATTGTTAACGGATGAGATTGATAAATTCGCAAACAATTGACAAATTTGCAGCTGGGGGTTCAATACATACACCGAAAAAGTAGTAAACCATGACCATTGTGTGAGGCAGGTATAACAAATGGAATAAAAATACTTAGGTAGCTAATAAGTTAGTTCTATTGCGGGTAGGTACGCGATACTTATTATCATAGCAGTAACTGATGATGGGTCGTAAATCACTCCGAAATGCCGAATTTTTATGTATCTATAAATAAAGATGAATTTCAGGAAGGTGAGATTCAGTCGAGGAGAAGATTTCTTGAATGACGAGGAGACGCTGGACCGTTCTCTTAATAAAGGTTTCATTTCCGGTTTTCTAATTAGTAACTAGTTTTCTTAAGATAAGAAAAATGGAATTCCTACCACGATCTCGGATAGTTTTAGGGATTTTTCTCCTTCTCGTCTTGACAATCCAGACGTCTCAAGGAATAAAAACACCCCCACATTCGTACCTGCATCCTAACGCGCATCCACACCCACACCAACTCCACCACTACCAGCAACATCTCCACGATCCTGCCAACCAACAAGTACTAGCCGTCACGTCACATCATCAGCAAGACAGCAATTACCCCCAACAACACCAAATTCATCAAGAAAACAATTACCCCCATCAACAACCCCACCAAATTCCTGTTCATTCTTCATCCCCACAGCTCTACATCCCCCAACAGAACCAAATCCATCAAGAAAACAATTACCCCCAACAACAGCCCCACCATCAAATTCCTGTCCATTCTTCATCCCCAGAGCTCTACATTTCTCCAGAATTCAGTCCACCCACTGAAACTCAGCACCACTACCACAACGCCCCCAACAATTTCGCCAATAATCCTCCCACCGAGACAACGCCACAACCTACGACGACGACGACATCAACGACAATGTCGCCACCATCATCATCGTCATCGTCCCCTGGTTCGAACCGGACCCCGCACCATCTTCCCTTTTTCTTTGAGAAGAAAATTAACAAAATTGCCAACAAGTTTTCCCGATTTTTCAACCACTTGTTCCACGGACATGCCAATTACAACGACAATGGAGGGCGAGCATGGTATCCATCAAATAATAACAATTTTTACAACCAGCAGCAGCAGCAGTACTACAGGCCGAATTACTACCCGAGATATCCACCCTTCAATAATCAATACCAAACCGCCAGACAGAGGACTGACTTTGACCACTACGGCTCCTGCAAGTTCAGACCTTGTCGCAGCGTTGGGCATGCGATTGACTCGTTCTTTATTCGCGACGGGTTTGGAAAATTGCTGCAGAAATTTCACCATTAATCAATTATTTGGGGATATCTTCAATATGGTGAATGGGTGGGTAATTGGGGGTGATTTGGTGCTTATCTATTTAATTTAAGTTTTCATAAGCATTTAATAATGTTTCGTTCAACGGTATGTAAAAATTCTCTGGTGGAAATAAAAATAAGAAAATTTTAGTAATATTTTGTAAATGATTTTAATTAATTTTTTTGAAAATGTTGCAATAATTCATTGTCATAATTTCCAACTTCAAAATACGGGATCAGATTCTTGACTGATCTTGGTCGAGTTCAAGTTAAATATTTAACAAAATACAATAATCTAAACGGCGTTTTAACCACACACAGAAACATTTTTATTATCTTCATTGCTTCATAAATACTTACAAGCGTTTATCTTAACCTCTATTTCTGTACAAAAATATGACGGATAACAATACTCCGACCAACAAATGACCAACAAATGATAGAAACATGTTGAGAAATATTGCACAAATTTGCTACCACATTGCATCTCAATACTGATACAATCACCACGTAAGATGATGATAACAAGCACAATAAATGCACGAGGACAGGTCTGCAATAGCAAAAAAAATAATAATACGGAATGGAGAATTAGCAAGCATTATATCATCTCACTCAGGTTTAATAATAAAAGACGCAGCTTGCACAACAACGTCGTCGCCGTCGTTGTCGAATTCGAATATGCACCAAACGAAACCACTCAACAGCTAACAGTTCGTATGGTTTTTGATTTGGTAATCGGCTTTAGTTTAGAACGGAGAGAGAAATGAAAAGGATTTGAGCAACGTCTGCGAGTCACAATATTTCAAAACACATCTCTTTACAAAGTGTAATAATAATGTGACATGAATAGAAAATATTTATAAGCGCGTATCGAATTGGTAAGTGTGATGATAACTTGTGACATATTTTTCAAAGAGCATATTTCACACACCTACCGACCGACACTGACAGAAGTTTAAGCTCACACGGATCATGCACCTCCACTTAAATTCTTCGAGTGACAAAAGGAACATAATGGCAGCAAAAAAAATTGCATAAAAAATGGCAAGGTTTGTTACACAAAATATTCATAAAATTAAAAAAACTTCAACAGTCGGGAAGAATAACAATGTAATAAAATTAGACGTAACAGAAATACTGAAAAAAACAACAATGATAAAAAAATGGCACGTTGCTAATTATTTACTCGTACCCACCACCACCACTTTGACCACTTTGACCACCACTTTGACTTTGGCTGCCGGTTGTGGTGGGGATGGTATTTTGTGCAATGTCGTCTATTGACCCACCCCCAACTTGACCACTTTGCTGACCTTGACCATACTTGATGAAAAATACGGCCGGTTTCGACGGTTTGGTTGGTTTAGGTTGACGAATTTTGACATTGGCATCGTTCCCGGAGGGGCGTTTGAGCAGGACGTAAACGACCGTTCGAGTTTCTGCCTGGGCTGGGAGGATGATTTCTGTCTGGCCGGAGGACGAGTGACTCGGAGCCTTTACGAAGATGATGTTGACAATTTTGTTTGGTTTTTCCATCGGACGAATGACCCGTTTCATGGGCATTTCTTCTTCAAACTCGTCGCGAGGTGCGACATGGATGGAGATGTGTTTATAAACTTTGGGGCTGTGAGGGTCCATCATTGCTCCTCCACTGAATTGTTGAGATTGACTAAATTGAGGCGATGATGGCGACAAACTGCTAAGGGCATCGTCGAATTGGACACTTTGTGATTGTTGGGGTCGAGATATTCCGTACTGTGATTGTTGAGGTCGGGCCATCGTAGAGACGACGAAGAGCGAAAAAACCTGAAATCATGATAATCTCGATAAGCAATTTATTCTTATCGTTCTCTATTCACTTATCAAAAGTATTCAATCTTACCACTAAACACGGCTTCATTTTGATTTAAAAAATCTCGCACTTAATTTCCTAATAAATCCCCGAATATTTAGTCACTAATCAATTAATTACTCAATTAATTGCACCACAATAGCACCACCTTCACCTTGATGGCGATCTTTTTATTACTACTTCCTCCACCGGAACAAAGAATCACAGTGAATGAAAAAATCGGAAGCGTCATCGGCTTTATAAAACTTAAAGCCATTCGTTTTCCTCATATTTACATCTTCATCATCCTCTTCCCATTCAGTAGAAAAAAATGGTTCCTGTCAAATAAATGTGATTACACGTATCGTATCGCAGAAAAAAAGAAGATTTTAAACGATATAGAGGAACGATTAGTATAGGCATCGATCCTCAGTCAGTGGCTGACCAAACCTGCTGAAGATGCATTGCGCCCTATTAAGTTACCAATTACCATTATAAACGCAAAATTTATAATTGTGATTAGCATAACTTTTCGTTATTTCGACTGTATATCATGCTCAGTTTTATTGTGTAATGAAGAAAAATTGTTGATAATTCGATAAGAAGATGAGGGTGGGCCATGGCATGTTTATTAGTTGACCGGATATACATAGACTGGTAACAGAAGCCTAGCAGAAGTTGCTGCATACATGAAAATGAAACTGGTTGCTTAAATGCTTGCTATCCATCCATACTTATCATCACAATTAAATATTAAACAGTGAGGCACGAAGTCGTCGTGGTCTTCTCATTACCATTTTTATTACGCAATTCGCAAATGAGTAACGCACTTCCTATCTGAACACAGAGTGAGATATGACGTCTCATCATCTTCGTATGTACATATGTATATTTGCATATGTACAGGTTTTAAAATAGTGATGCATCATGCACATAAATTGAATTGCTTCCTTCCTTCCGGCCAAGAGAGAAGAGGAGTGTCCCATCTTCTTGATGTATTAGATGTGGACGTGTAAATTTCAAATTTTTCAATTCACAAGTTATCCTGTAATAATAATAATGATGACATGTCGATCGTGATGCGTTATCTTTTTGAATCTTTTGAAGTGCATGATGATGTCGTCTCAAGTGCCAAAAGATGGCTAATTTGTTGCAGTGGGTGTATTTTTTTGTTTCTGCAGGAGTGCATAGTAATTAAGATGTTTACGCAGTTTTTATGCATGAGAGACCTGCCACTGACTGGGATAAAAATCGTAATTAAATTATTGATATGATGGAAATATTGAGAAATGAAGGAAGAACTTTTCCTTTTTGGGATGAGAATGTGTTGAAATGGTGATTTTGCTGTTTAAATGTTTGCGAATTTTAGATGCAAGTTGTCGAATATGCAATTTACGATATGTTTAAAGATTTAGATATGTACTGAAACTTTCCACTTTTTCTTGTCAATTATAAATATTAAGTATTGGGAATTTGGGATGAGGATGTCACGAATTGCATATTTGCTGGATAGGTCAAGACATGCCACTGCATTCATCATGTAATTTATGTATAAGCAGAAATGTAACGTATGTATATGATAATCCGTGATGATTAAGTTATTACTAGAATTATTATTCAAATTGAAATGTGAGAACTGACTTAGGAATGAATTTTACAAGAATAATGCATGAGAATTACATAAAACTGCAGGAAATATTTTCGTGCAATATCCGTATTTTCTTTCAACTTCATTAAGTATGGTACGAATAAAATCGGTAATTAAATATAGTATACATAGGTATATTTGTGCGTACACCTTAAGTAAATACCAAAACATCCTGGAACCTATGTAATTGATTCAGGTTATAGCCTCACATTTAAAATAATTTCATAGAGCCCGAAATCATGCAATTTGTTTCGCATCATTTAATGAAATTTGTTTTTATTGAACAAGAAGTCCCACCTCCCGAAAATTTTGATTCGATAATTTATTTACAAAATCAACAACGACGTCAAGTTGCCACATTTCCAGGAAGATGACATACATTTCCTGCATTTTATACATATTTTACACGCATTTGTATAATAAGTAATTTATAAAAATTCAGTTTCCAATTTATTCATTAACTAACTTATCTAGGTACCTATCCGTACTTATTTATTATTAACTAATTAATAATCAAACTAACCACAACCACGACTCTCCGCAACTAAAAATAAATGCTTAAACATTTAACTATTAAATATCCACTTACCGGCAATATTTCTGCTCAATCAAACTTTCTAATGTGGGTTTGGATATGATAGATGTTATAATAATCAAATCGTCCTGCAATTTTTTTTCGCTACGCTCCATCAAAGAAAAGATGCGTCCCATTCTTTACACAGAGTTTGCTGCTTGGATGAGTTATTAATGACTTCAAAAATCAAGGTGTCATTCGCATGCTGCATTTACATAATAGTTCCTCCATGGTTGAACGAGTAGGTATTGTTACCAACATCACTATTTCATCATGTATACACAGCTTCATGCTCAATTCACTTATTAAATTTATTAGCTATGATTCAATTAGTGGTAATAGTAATTACAAAATATGAAATATTTATAATCCGTAATTTGAATGACTTGCGAAAAACGTGTGATTTTTATTCCATTATTTCCCTAACTTTTGTATAAGAAAAGTAACAATTTTTTAATAAAGGAAGAGAGAGAAATTTTATGAAACATTGTAATAAATTAAATTCGCATCTTTTTCTTCTTGTCGTCCTGCTGCTATTTCTGTATTTTGTATTTGGGTAATTAATACTTATTAATCTTATTTTGTGTACATGGGGAGTTCTGGGTGAATGTGTGTACTTAGAAAGTTGTTTATTTGTTGAAATGAAATTGACAAAAATGTGACAATTGTTAGAAATTTCGATTTGTTAAAGAAAGAAAAAAGGAATTGGAAATTGTGCGTCGGAGGGACATGTGTCATGTGAATGTCATTTTTTGAAAACTACAAAAATTTAACTGTGAAATTTCAACAAAATTGACTACATAGTTTGTAACTATTTATAACTATTTAAATAAAAATATGGCACCCGAATTATCTTCTTGGTACACACTGATTTTTCTCAGGAACTTCATAATGGCTTTGTAATCATGCAAGTGGTCTCATAAATATTTTCAATTAGAACAATTATTGCATTGCCCGACCCTATAATTAAATTTTATTAGTTTAATCACCCTTGGCAGTTGTGACCACGTCTGTTGGAAAGATGCTAATTGAAATTGGACATCAAAATTAATTTGGAAGCCAATAAACTAATTAACCCACGAATTGTGAAATTATGTTCTAAAGTAAAAACATAAAATGACATGTTCAAAAAATCACTGAAAAACTATGTAATTTTGTTCCTACTAAAAATTGAGAGTTGACAACTTTACTTACTTGTTTAGTTAGTTATTTATCTGTTAGTTAGTAAACCATTGTTTATTTGGAATTCTAATTGGATGTCATTTTTCATCAGGAGACCAGCGACAAGACAATAAATACTTCATAAAATATCTCGAATATTGCATCATTGTCACATTGTGTCCACTTTCATCCATCATTAGACTTTGTCTCTCACTCTTTTATTGTTATTATTTATTTGGTTGGTCAGCCATTTATTCTAGAGCATCAGCCAGCAGAGACTTGTAAATAGCAGTTGCAAAATAATCATAAATGTTTAATTGTCATTTTGTCATGTACAAACTGAAATGAAATGTGTTTGCAAAAAGCTTGATCCATTTTTAAATCATCATTTATCACGTAAAAAGTAAACTGGCAGCAGCAGCTCGGCTCTGTCTGTCGTCGTCCAATAAAGCAATAAAAATTAACATTTATGCCAACAATTGCTCCCTTGAGCTGATTAGTATTAATTACACATTTTTTTCTTCCCTTCTACATAATTAAAAGCATTGCAACGTTAACTATTTGGTATATTTTTTCTCTGAACGTGTCAAAATTAACATTAACAAGAAAACAAAATGTAAAAGATTGCAGACAAATTCGTCATAATCTCGTAAAACATGAAACGGTCAAAAATTTACAAGAAAAAATTGTGTACATTTTGACCCAAATATGTCCGTCTAGTAATCTGCCCAATATATCACATTATTCGAAAAGGACTTTGGAATCGAATTGCAATTTTCTCGCGTCATGATAAATAATAATTGTTGACAGTTTTGTTAAGTGGTTATTATGCACTCTTTTTTTTACGTACTCATCCCATGATATAATTAGATTTGCTACGTAAGAGGAAGTCAAAAACTTGTAGATTCCGGATCATCCGATAGGTACTTATCTAAAGAAGAATAAAAATAGCTGTCTATCCATCCATCTAATTTTACCCTTTCGAATTTTCTGCAGTACAGGCTAAAAAAATTGCTCTCCAATCCAACACAAAATGCTAATTTATGGAGGAAATGTATCCATTTTATTGTTAAAAGAGGTAGTTCACACTCTTAGAAATCCATACTTTATATGACGTAAAATATAACTCGATATAACTTCCAAAGTGCCACTACCCCACTTATAGCGAATCGCTCTCTCTCGGCCACAAAGTAAGCCATTTTACCCTGTAACAATATTCACAGGGTAACTGAGCGCCCAATAGGGTAACGACCGTAACCCTAAATCGCGTTGATTATGACTTTACTTTCTTGCTTTGATGACCCCAGGAAAAGTTACTTAAGCGTAGTCGCAGTATTTAGTACTTTAATAATATATTTTATTTCACATTCAACATTGCATTACAAATTACCCTTATTATCAGGCTTCGGAAAAACCCAGGGTTTTAATCAAAAAGTAACGACCCAGGGGTTTTAATGGGTTTTAATGGGTTTTTTGGGTTTTAATGGGTTTTATGGGTTTTATTGGGTTTTATTAGGTTTTACATAAGTAATACATTGAACAACAATTTTCACTACTATTGCAATCCAATTTCAATTAATATGCAAATCCTACTTGTCCATGTTAAAATTTGTATCCGTTTCGAAATAGTCCTGTTTAACTGATCATAGTTTAATACTTTATGAGAATATATATTACCTTTTTCTCGAATACTTCCTCTCATCATAATGAAATCCAAGTTGTTTAAAAGTTTTTAAACTTTAAAATTTCAATGCGATCTTAACGTGTATTATAAAATTCTGGAAAAAATCGAGTACTTATGAACAATGAAAGTACGTATGTATTATGATCGAGAATATAATAAGTGCTTTTTACAGACACACTTCTTTTGCTCATAATAAAGTACTTCGCTGTCCATAAGTACTGGATTTTTCCAGAGGTGATAATTAAGATCGCCTTGAAACATTTTAAAAAACTATATAAATTAAAAAATACTACAGTATTTTGTTTAATTTATTCGCTGAGATGAGAGGAAGTATTCGGGAAAAAAGTATTAATTATGACAGCAAAATGTAAATTAAATGTAATTAAATTATGTATGCTCAGTTAAACATACCTCGTTCCGAAATTATTATTTTTAAATATTTTTGTCACTTGAAACTTGTAATGGCACTCGCTGATTTATTCCTGGTTTTTAAAACTTACAGTATTAATCAAATAAACTGCTTAGCTGCCATGAAACAACTTCGTCTAACGTACGACAGCTGTTTTCAGCTTTTAGAATATAGTTTTAAGCTGAAACACAGTTAAAACCCATTAAAACCCGAATAAAACCCATTAAAACCCTAATAAAACCCATTTAACATGGTAAAACCCAATGGGTTTTATTCGTTAACAACCCATTAAAACCCATTAAAACCCAAAAAACCCAACCCAATAAAACCCTGGGTCGGAATACCCTGCTTATTATGAACCACTAGTGAGGATGTTTGTAAACGCTGGACCCTGTTAACTTAAGATAATTTTTTTAATGTTATACTAAAGTTTTAATATTAGTTTTGCACTTAAAACAAAGATATACCAGCTAAGTTCTCACAAATTGTACAATGCATTCCAAAGGCGACCTAAAATGACCTAGAAAACCTGACAATTTTCTCCTGAAATTATTAACAGAGTCTCGTCCGTAATATCGTCATCTGTTTAAATACAATTAAAATAAAAATTAAACGCAATGTAAATTAAATTTATGTATAAATTATGTAAATTATGCGAATTTCTTACCCTTCAGCGTCCCCGTCCAAATTGTTGCAATAACCCCCTCGTTTCCTCCATTATTTGCTTATGAGTTAACTAACTAATTAATTAATTATCAACTTAATTATCAGCACTGACTGGCTGAGCTGCGAGTTGTAATGAGAGCGAGGGAAAAGTCAGCGTCTGGTTTGACCAAGAATATTCTAAATGGGGTTTGCTTACTCTAAATGGTATAATAGCTTACTTTGTGGATTAGAAAATAGTGGTTTTACTCCACATTTGGTGACTTTTGTGATTACTTTGAATGAAGTTGACCATTTTACTTCGAATCAAGTGAGGTTTACTTTAAAGCGCATAACGTTCCATTTTACTTCATGAAAAGATATTGCATTTTCTAAGAGTGCACGTGATAAGAAATGTGCTACACAAACCAAACCACTCGCAGTATTATCATTGTTATGTAGTTATTAATTTATTAAAAAGTATGGGTTATTCATACGGTACAAAAAGTAAGTGCAAGTGGAAAGGAAAATAGAGAGATACGAGATGACCGTGTCATTTTTACGTATGCACGACGACGAGGGGAAATGGAGCCAATTAAAGGATGTCGAATTAGTTTTGCTAGCATGAAAATATCCCCGAGGAGGATAATAACAATAAAAAAGATGCTAATAACAATGACACGACATGCAACGCGACTCCTGCATCCACATGCACGAGGTATCATCGATAACTAACTAACGAACCAACAATGCATAACTAACCAAACATTAGACGATTCCTATTGTTACCTGCTTGCTTGTTGACCATTCACCCAAGAAGCCGGTTGGCCATAGCTAAATATCAATGTACACATTACGCAGTGGTCAATAATAATGACGATGGGGTTATAAACAATTGAAAAAATTCTCAACAGCCCAACCACCACTATATAAGCTCAAAAGACTTGGTCAAGTGTCAGGAATCGACTTTCAGTTCACTTATTGTAATCACATCTCAAAAAATATCTGCAAACCAAAAACCGCAAATTCAAGGTAGTTTTTTAAAATAATAATTGGGAATTAATTTCGTTTTTTTTTCGGAGAGTTGATTGTAAAAGTTTCTTTACAAATTATTTATTTAGATGCGCGCCGTCATGATCTGCATTGTCCTCGCTGTCGCGATCGTTGGAGCTTTAGCCGCCCCACAAAACTTTGACGAGGCTGTGAAACAAGGTAATTGAAAATTTTGGAAAATATTTTTGTGAAACATGATTTTATGTAGATTCTTAATTGTTAATTGTTAATCTTTTCTGCAGCCCAACAAATGAGTCTGATCGTAAGTAAATATAAATATATATAAAAATATAAATCTAAATCTAAATATAAATATAAATCGTAGCCCGCCGGCGCCAAGATTGATAGGACTTTCTCTGGACAACAGGTAACAATTTTTCCAAAAAATCTGATTTTTCTTCCGAATTTTCCCCCGAATTATTAATCACAACCAGTTTTACCTTTATTTCTGCAGGTCGCCTACTTCCAACTCGGATCTAACGACCGAGTCAACAACGGAGACCTCCGACAAGCTTTGGACGGCGTCCCAGCCGAAATCATTGCCAACTTGGAAGCCCAAATCGCCCAAGCTCAATAAAAAGTTCCCCATTTTTAGGAAACCTGCTTCCTCACCCCAGAAATTTTTAGTCCCCAAAAATACATCATAGCCCAGGAACGTCTTTCAAGTGTCCCTTCTTAAGAAGAAAAAAAAAATCTCAAAATTGTTGTCCCACCTCAGAGTACAATTATTTTTTTGGACACGCCACGTCGTCTCACTCACCCGTCTCACTTGACACGATGCTATAATAAATACACCGTCAGATAATATCATCGATACACAAATTATAATAAATCCGTCATCAAATGAGATGAATAAAAAGCTTATTTTTTATAGAAAACTTATCCCTAATTTTATTATGCATCCGTCATTAATTAAATTAATGCAGCACGACTCTTGGCATTATTACTTGTATCCACACTTTTTTTGGAGGCACTACTTTCTAAAATGCAGGTAATACATGCACTCCAAATTTTTCAATTGCATTATATCGCATCACACGAACCACTACTTCCTCTCTCATAATAATCATCCACATAATAACGTTTTGGCATTGTTTAAATTTTGTAAATATGTAAATTACGTGTATTTAATGATGGATGCGAAATTGAAGTCTGAAAGTAATGTGCTTTTGGTCAGAGGCAGGATCTCTTTTTTAACAGGAGCAAATATTAGGATATTAAACTCGTTGTTATTATTTGCACACGGTAAAAAAATATTGCATTATCTGTTTTGCAATAATAATATTTATTTGCTCATCTGCAAAAAAAACGGCTTGATTTCCAATCTATATTCTGTCATGTATTCTTTGGTCAGTGGAACTTTATTGAAAATAAATGATATGATAAACGAGTTGTTTGTTTGGTGGGCAAGATTTATTTCCTTTTGTAATGTCATAATTTTCAAAGAATATTATTAAAATATGCTCAAGTTTGTATGTATGTATGGCTATCTGTTTGTGTGTCAGTTATTTAGTGGATGGATAAGGAATTGCATAATTCATCTTTTTGGTGGTGGTTGGTTGGTTAGTAGTGGTGAGTAAATTGGTAAGTAAACTAATGATCATGTACAGAGATGCATATTTCATGCAAGAAAACAGCGTGGTAGGTATATTGAAAAGTAAAATTTATTTATTTAGATTCACTTTCCTTCTTTTTCTTCTTCTTCCGACTAGTTTGACTTCTTGCTTATCCTCCACAATGATACACATAATAGTAGATTATTGATAATAGAGAGCAAACAGAGAAGGATTGTATAACATAAAAAAATACGATTGGACCAGATTATAGACAGGTAGATCACGTCAAAGTTCTTTTTTTTCAGAGATAAATTTACAATAAGCACTATATTTACGGTGTCTCCTAGTTAGTTGTATTTGTTGTAATAAGTCATAAAATAAACTGGTATGCCAGCCTAGAGCCGGCCCCATGCGAGGTAATTGTAGAAGTAATAGTGGCACGACGGAGCGACGCTGCTCTTTTAATAATTGGAGCATTGTTGCAGATAAATGATTGACGGATATGGATCTAATTCTTCTTCTTTCTACTACTAATGTAAACTGATGATAGAAAAGCGATAAGGTTTGGAGCGATAAGGGAAAATAATAAAATATAAAAATACCTCTGTAAATAAAGTGATGCGTATGAATAACGATAATAATTATTAAAATAATAATAATACTGCCAATGAGGTAATAATTTGGCGAGAAGGGTGATTTTTTTCTTACGGGAAAAAAATCTATCCACCGTAACCTCCCTGACCTCCGCCGCCACCACCACCGCCACCGCTGTAACCACCCCCACCACCCCCACTGGAATGGCCGCCTCCAAATCCACCGCCACCACCACCACCGCCGCCGCCGCCGGAATATCCGCCTTGTTGTGGGGCTGGTGCGCCGTATCCACCTTGTTGCTGACCTCCGTCCTTGTACCGAATAAAGTAAACCTGGGGAGGAAGAAAATATTTGGGAATTAGGTATAATTTGGGGGGTTTTTGTGGAGATTTACCTCTGGTTTGGTTGGTTTTGGTGGTGGTGCTGGTCTGATTTTGACATCCTGACCTGGCTCGGGTTTCTTGAGGAGGACGTAGACTGGAATATTAATTAATTATGAAGTAATAATAAGTAATTATATGCATGATGTTGGACTATGGATTTATATACTAGTGTTACCCAATGTCTTTTGCTCTGGGGCGGCCGGCAACTCAATTTCTTGCGCTTCTTGTGGAGCTGGGCTGGGAGCCTTGATGAAGACGATTTGATAATGCTTGTCGGGTGTTTGTGGGACGTATGGTCGAGAAGGTCTTGGTTCAGGTGCCTCTGGAGGGGCTACATGGACCGTGACGTGTTTATGAACACCACCACCTGTACGAATGTTATCATTTTTTTTTATGGCGATCTGATTGTGGGTAATTATGATTATGCAAATTTCGACAAAATACCGCTAGGCGCGCCATATCCGCCACCGCCACCGCCGCCCCCACCACCGCCTCCTCCTCCCCCTGAGTACCCACCACCACCGCTGCTTTAAACAATCCCACAGAATTATTAATACATTTTATTTCAAATTGTACCTTTTTTCAACAATTTTTCTCCCTAAAAATAAAACTCTGAACCTACCCTCCTCCTCCAAATCCACCACCACCCCCTCCGCCGCCGCCACCCCCTCCAAAACCACCCCCACTAAATCCTCCAGAAATTCCGCAGTTTGCCACCGCAAAGGCGGACACTAGGACCTACATGAAATAAAACCCATGAACACCCCATGAAATCCCAAGTTTAAAATATTAATTCCCCATACCAGCAAGGTCTTCATTACGCGTCCCTCCTTTTTCGAGATCACTAAACAACAACACAACAGTTTTCGAAAATCACTCCAACTTAAACTTGGTGATCCCTTCACAGATCCTTGGTTGACGACGACTGGTGCCTTGCTCACGGTCTCAGCCGCTTATAAACCACCCAGCGGTCCGCCACCTCCACGGTGATTTAAGCCTGGTTCATATAACAATAATAAACACAGTTGCATTACAGCAACGATGTAACATGAACGTGTTGCATCGCATTTCAAATTCAATTTCATTTGCATCCCTTCTTTAGACGCGAGCTGCCATAATATTATACTACGTGATATAATATAATGCAACTCTGAAGCTCACCTACCTACCTGCCTAGTAGCCGAGATAGATAGATGAAAGAATGAGAATAATAATGCATAATGCGAAGAAATGGGTACAAATCGAGATGGATTCAACTCGTATTCAAAAGAAGGATGAACATCATCTCCCTTAAAAAAAGGACCAGCTAACACAAGAATCTGCTTGCTGCAGCATTCAAAATTAAATTTGATAACATTTTACTTAATGGCGACAGACAGGGATGGATGCAGGTACTCCTTAAGGTGGTCATATCTGCAGTGGTCAGTTGGTCGGTCGGTGTAATAAATAATTCGTCTTCAAGTAGTATTTTATTATTGCCACTGCCATTACTATGTAACAAAACAGAAAAATAAGTAATGTCCAACCGTGGTGAAGACATATAAGCGCAGCGTTATGATCAATTGAGATTGAGATTAAATGACTCATCGTATCGTACTTACTAAAGGGTTGCGCATTATTTTCATTTCGTTGGATGGAAATCGTGTCACTTTTATCATGTAACAATTTCTTCGGTGCGAGTGAGCCTCACTTTTTGACAGAGATGGACATGTGTGGAGTAATATTTCGAAATGTATGAATATTAGGCATCTTATCAAACGCATAATCTGATCACTGTCAAATTCACGATGTTCATTGACATTTATTCTGATAAGAATAGGCAAGAAAATTGAAAGAAGAGAGTGACGATGAATAAATGAGATTCACTGAATGAATGAATGAATGAATATGCTGTGCAATATGTGTATTCTGTGATGATTTGATAGATTTTCTTAAATAATTACAAAAATTAAATGTTTTGCAATAATTAACCAACTTTTCGAAGAAACGGAACGTGTAGATTTTATGTAATGTATAAAACAGCAAATAATTAGCCATAAGAAAAAATATTGCGTTTGTATCTATCAGCAGACGCACGGTTGACAGTGACAAATGGACGCGACACAAATTAAGGAACTTGTCACAGTTTACTTAATTATTATTAAATCATCATAAACACGAAGCACGTCACGTTTAGAGAAACTTTTAACAAATCAAATGCAACGTTGGTGGTGTCACGTGGAAAAAATGGTTGTATAAATTCGACCGATATTATTATTATTAGCGGATTGCACAACAAAAATATAAATAATTATGCCGACGACGAGTTCATCTAATACATACGACGGACGGAAACAATAGCCCCAAATAGGGAATAATTGGCTACATTTAATATTTCAAAGGAGAATTGCACAATTCATAATGCAAATGCGAACAATATGCCTAAATTGCTACTGTATGTACTTCCATAATTTGCAAGTACATACACACAGACAATGTTGTGTATGGTATCTTTTCATCTGCAAAATTGAATTGTGACAAAATTTACCAAGTTTTTTTTGCAAAATAAATATGCGAACTGTTTCTCCATTCCACGAAATGATTAATCTCTTACATACACATAAAATGGTGTCCACTTTCATAATTTAATTTCCTATTCGGGAAACAAAAAATGTGCGAAAAAAGAGGGTAATTTTTTAATGTCCGCAATTAGGAAAGTGTATTTAAAAAGAATAATAAATACGTAATTTTCTGATGAGCAGGAAATGGAAAAAGTTTCTCCGGGGAATTTGGAAGTGATTGTGATCGAAAATGGTTGTAAAATACAATGGAGAACACGATGTTTACATTAAATTATGAAAGTTTTTTTTTGATCGAGGATTACTTATTCGAATTTAATGAGTCTACTAGAGCTGCATAATAATGATTTATTGGTAGCGATCAATATTTAACACCGTAATGATTAATTTGATTGATCGATTCAGTTCAATCCTTACCTTATATAATTTCTATTGATAATGAGCGATTATCATTACGCGTCCATCCACCATATTCCGTGATCTATTGAAGCACGACGACGACGATGGTCATAGAAGTGGGTACCTTTTTTTAGCTTGTAAAAATAACGACAGGTGGTTTTACATGGTTATTAATTGATTTGATTTTCAATAATTCTTCAAGTTTTGTAGTGAAATCATCTAATCAGTCATGGTTTGGTTGTACTTCAGTAAGTGAATAAAAGCGACATTTTTTTTCTTTATAAGTAGTTGTCTCGATTTGTCGGAAATATAAATATTGACGTCTAGTTTACGAATTATGAAAAATTGCGAATCGACAAGGTACTTCAAAGAGAGTGAAAGCCATGTTTTGCTCATTATTCACTTACTTATATATGACACAATAGAAAGAATATTGTAGTACGCAGGGTTTTATTTTGTATGAAAAAAATTCTTTTGAAAACAAATATCAAGAATAACAAAACTTTCTTAAAAAACAAAACTGTTACAAGTATAAAACTGTTCAAGTGTGTAGTACATTTTACATACGGACATTACATAGTTTTGCCGTATGTATGTAACAAATTTCAAGAAATAGGAGGAAGGCAAAAGTGGTACTTGACAGAAATTATGCAATTCACGAATTATTTCATACGTGTAGTAAATATTTAAGGTGGAAATTCCTAGTAATTTAAGATTTTGGGTATATCTCGTTTTGTCTGTGGGGCGAGAAATTATTAAAAATTCCGGCATTATTTTTAGCTATTCAGTTTAATTATATTGTTCCTCGTCATCTCTTAAGAACTATGATTTAAGAATATGTAAATACCAACAATCATCCACATTCACACATACTGCTGAATATACCTACCTAAATTTGCATAAATATAGCTGAAGATGTCTTCCTTTACAATTTATATTGTCATTATTACCACAAATAAACTCTTAAATCTTGATAGGATTCGATTATTGTCACCGTTTTCAGATTCGTCACGCTACTACAACGCCTACTGTCACTCGGCATGAAAATGAAAACATCAAATATTCATTCTTCCCATTGTATCCGTCCGTTTTCATCTCTTTTTAAAAACATAATAATAACGAAATGAAAATTCATTCGAGACCCGACATGTTTTGTGTAATGTGCGTAATTTGCAAAGTTATGTATGTACGTACGAGTAATAATAATAATATGAATGTGATGATGATGGGAATCAAATGGTCATAATCTCTCTGTTACCATTTTTTGTTTGCATGTAGATTCCGCACTAAGCGATCCTTCTTGAAGATTAAGCCAGCTTTTCGTATTACGTTTTGAATCTGACAATGCAAAACAGTAGGCTTGAAGGAAATGGAAATCTTGAGAAAGAAATTATGTGTATGATTTTTGTTCGCTAATCCATGCATGAATTTTTAAGTCAGTCATAATCATCATCATTCTCACCTCACGGTGAGCTTCCGACATGAAATGATGTGAGATCCATGAGATGTTATGTTGTATGTTTTGTGATGCTGCAGGGAAAACGATGTTAATTTTAGATATAAAAATTTAGTATATAAATGAAAGGAAAAGTTGGTTTGGGATCAGTCGTGTCTTAACTGGGGATCATTACGCAACTAAAATTCGTATTAACCGATCTGAAAATATTCAAATTTCCAGGGTACAATTTGCATATTTTTGAACGGCTTTATTATCGTAATATTTGTATTTCGGTTTTGACTTTGATTTTGTTCTTCATAATTTTGTGTAGATGAAGATAACCAGCATTTTAGGAATTCTTGCGAGTCTTTTGGGCACCCTTTTTGCATTTCCGTTCCCCCAAGATTACGATGAAGCGGTCAGACAGGGTATTTATTTTTTTAATTAATTGCATATTTATAATTTAAAAAATAATAATTCCGGTTTTTAAAATGTTGCTATATTTGTAGCACAGCAGATGAGTTTGATCCCCACAGGCGCTGTAGTCGATAGGACGTCCCCAGCTATTCAGGTTGCCTATTTCAAGCTGGGCGAAAATGACAGCTTCAATCAAGATGACCTCCGTTCAGTTCTGGAAGGAATTCCCCCAGAAGTCGTGGCCAGTTTGGAGTCTCAAGTTGCAAATGTGGGACGAAATTAGTTCAATAATTACATAATAATGATACTTATGAATAGTTCAATATATTTTTGTAGTACAAATTCTGCCTTATTTTACTTTAAGTTTTGTACCCTTTGACTTTTACTTATCTACTTTACATGCACTGTGCGGTTTGGTTTTGTTCTAATTAAAATGCAATTTTTTCTGATGTTTCGGTCGGTTTTGGTCTAAAATTGTATGTTGAATCATTGAATTTTTATTTCGGAAATGCTCTTACCGCAGACATTGCGAGATAATTAAGCAGACAGACGGAGGCAATTGATTGCATACGACTATGAATTTAAACTGGAATGGATGGTTTACTTGCAATTGAGGCATCTCCGAAGTCATAAGAAATAATCTCAGCTGGATATTTTGTAAGTTAATCTACATAATCATTTTTGGTGTTAAATCAGTATTTAACAAACCGGAAGTGACCATTTGGTGTAATTTACAGGCGCGACAGAGGATTTAATATAGTTTCAAGAATGAGACTGATTTGGTTGACTTGGCTAATTCTTGGAGTTTTTATCTTAAATGCAAGTGGGACAAGTTTCTGGAGAAAGAGGGCAACTGGAGTTGCTTCAGAAATAGAAGAAACTGATTGTCCTGATGGACAGTATTTTTCGGAAAGGTTGGGAAAATGCGTCGTGCTTCGTCACCATCGTGGTGGGGGTATTGGGAAAAAATAGGCAATCCATATGTAATTATGTACTTGCATATCTGACTTTAATCCGCAAATTAACGTATTAAAATTGTATATGTACATATTAAAATTGTATCTTGACTCTGACGCATTCTTAATTGATTGTAATGAATTAATTGTTCTAACCAGCAGTAATTATTATCAAATTATGGTGGTTTGGTTTAGTCGGTTTAATGACATCACTTAATTTTACCACAAATATATATGTATATGCGCACATTTTCAGGATACACAACCGGAAGTAGATAAAAATTAGTATAAATTAAAAATTAGTTGGATACAAATCCATCGTCAAACTTACCAATACAACTCTGCACGAAATACTAGCAAAGAGTTTTAACCTGAGAAAATAGACCGTGGAATAACGTAAGCATATATATTTGTACGCATACAAATACATATTTTAGATTTTGAAAAGTATAATTTGGATTGAATTTCTAATACAGCTTCAAAACAAACACATTTTAAACCGAATTTTAGAGAGGATTTTATAGTCTCTAGGAAAAATGAAATTAATTTGGTTGACCCATCTACTAATTATCGGTGCAGTGATTCTATGCATTCACATTGGGATGTCCGAATCGAGGCAATATCCTTCTGCTGGATTGGCTGGATCACTTCGTTTCACTAATTGCTTCAATGGTGGATATTATTCAGAAAGGCTTAGGAATTGTGTTGCAATTCGTCGTAATCAATATCGAAATCTTGGAAAATAACGATTTTCATGCAGAAAACGAGCACATGACTTGTTTGTAATTTGATAATTAAACATTACAAAATTGTGTCCCCGATGCAGACTCATCATTTAGTTTGGTTGACACATCCTGTTATACTTGAAATTATAATTGGACAATAATTAATAAATGAATTGATTGTCGGGATACATATGTATGTTTGTACATATTTATTATGCGGCATTTATGTACTTCAATCATAACATTTCATACACATATGTACGCAATCAATGATTAGTACATTTAAAATTGATCATGACCACTTGACATGATCAATCACATCCTTAATTACAGATAATTGATGGTTAAGGTACTGAAATGACGATAATGCATGGACAACAGAAATAGATAACCATCGCTTATATAAACCGAAATAACTGGAGTGAAGTGGAGTCCAAAAATCCGGTTTCATACGTGCACGTACATATTTATATATATTTAACATTTCTTAAAGTTCCTGGCAGCTTGTATTATATTTTACAAATATGGCGAAAAATTTTGCAAACTTTAGCACCCTCGCGTTGCTGATGTCGTTTGGATTTGCACACATTCACTGTGGTCCAGTTGGGGGTATGTAAAATTGTAAAAATAGTTCAACTTAACAGTTTGCATATTTAATTTAATTGGTGGATTTTTTCAAATCAGATTCTGCTGGTGTAAACCAAGCTGCTTTCGACACCTTCATTTCCAACTACATTTCTCAGTATCGTTCAAACATGAACGACAGCCTTTTCCAATCGCCTGATTTAACCTTGACCCTCGAATCTGAATTAGGCACCGCTAATATTTCCACAGGGTACAGAATACAAAAGCATACAAATAATTTTGATTAATGTGCACATGTTGCTAAATATTTACATGAACGTGCAAATTTCTCAACAGATTCACAGCACTACGAGATTACAGAGTGTTCACGACAAGGGTAAGTTCTTCAATAGATTTAGTCAACAGGATTGGAACGATGGAAATCGTGTATGAATTGCACCAAATTGCTGTCACAGGTACTTATCGAATTGCTGATTGATCTGAATTTGATCAAGATTTTCATGCAAATTTTCCTCCTTGTAGGTTATTATAACTTGGTTGGAGTCGCATCCTCCGTAATAATTGTGAACGGAAATGGTCCATATTCAATCCAGTCGAACTCATCGACATGGAGTCACACTGCCAACATTGCAATAAACTCGACCGGATACGCTACCTTGAACTGGAACACACCCCAACATTTGTCGTACGATCCGATAAACGCCACATTTGACGGAATTGTGGGGGGCGACGTGATTGGAGAATTGATTCAGGACTACTTACGCTTCGTGGGGGACAATGTCTTTTCCAGGGTGCGGGTTTCCGCCGGGGATGCATTATCCGTCCGAGTTGCCGACTATATTTCGAGCGTTTTGCAAGTGAGTTTTTCAAAATTGGTGGTTAAATGTGTGAAATTAACAAAATTGTAAAAAAATTATTTAGACAATTACTGTTGATGAGATTTTGAACGGTGGATCTCCATCTACGACCATTGGGACGACAACGTGGTCCCCACCCAGCTCGTCGTCACCTACGATGCGACCCGACCTGGTCGTCGATGTGGGTGCTGATTTGGCCGGAAGTGGATGGATAATTCCGACCACGGCGGCATGTGGATATGCGACCATCATTACCGGATTTTTCTGTGATGGATCTCCCATTATTATCCGGGACCCTTTTTCAGGGACCGGATTTTGGATGAGCCCCTGCGCAGGAAGATGTACTTTCCACTACGATAACGTCGTGAATGGAAACACTTTCCAGAAATTGGGTTTCCGAGCGTATTACAGTGTCGAGGCAGCGACCGGAAGTAGAATCTTGGTGGATTTCGAGCATTCAAGTGGAACCACGCACCTCGAGTTTAGGAAAAGTGGGGGAGAATATAGGGAAATTGATTTTACGCAGTATGGAATTCTAAGGGTAAGGGAATTATGGTCTTGTTTAAGAGAATTTTAAATGTTCACCATTAAATTTTAAAAATTGTAAAATAATTTTGTACAGAATATCAACGTTACAATGGAAAATGATGGATTCGACAACTTTGCCGTGTTGGATAGATTATCAGTTTCCTTTCCTTGAAATGATCTCTAATAATTTTTGCATGTCTAATAAAATTATTTTATTTTTGCTAATAAATTCACATCCATTTGTTGACGTGTTGGAAAAAATGTACCTACATAATTATAATTTGATATTAATATTAATATAATAAGGAAATATTACTACAAAATTAGCATTTTCGAAATAAATAAAATTATGGCAAATTCTCATTTTCTCAACGTTATTTCTAAAAATCTCACTTTTCTCAGGTAAAAGATGAGCTTACATGAACTGAGGTGATTGATTTTTTTCCTGATTTCTCACTCGGTTCAAACTCGACAACACAACAACCCGCAGCTGTTAAATTCTCGCTGATGGGTTGGGTTTTGAGTTTCCAAAATTGTTGGAAACTTTTAAAATTTTAAAATTCAGGACTATTATTATGTATAAAGTTTTATAGTTAATTTACATACAACTCAAAATTTTAAATTTTGGACAAAAATTAGATTTCAAATACAAAAGATGGATTTTTTGACATCGTCGTCCGAATTGTTCAAAGGGATCAATACATTGGAAAATACAATTGCGAAGGTGCAGCGTCAAGTTGAGACCGTTTTGGAAGAAATTGATCGACAATTATCTAACGATCAGACACGCCATAATTCGGGCGAAGGTAACTAAATAAGTAGTAATTTAGAATACTTACATAATTGAGATTTCTTTATTATGCATAATTAATTATGATTCTTTTCTTAATTTAATCAGATGGCAGGAACCACAAGATTTACAAGGACAGGTTGAAAAGTGACCTCCGCTGCTTCGTCATGTCCTTTCCTCAAATGTGTCACTTGATCTCGTCAATCGCAGAGGGGTTTCGCCACATTCATCCAGAGATGAAATGGGAGGCAAGAAAAGAAGAAAACGACGCTTTGGATGTAGTAATTAAATTAGAACCTGATCGAGATCGCGACAACCACGATGACGCAGTATTCGAAATGCTCCAAGTCACGCCGGAACTTGGAGAGACTGATGAAGAGATGCACGGTAATTATCCACTAAATATAATTAAGTATAGCATGTTAATAGAATAATTTTTACACGTGATATCACTGTTTTTTTCCCCAGAGTACAATCAACCTAATCGAAGATCCAGTAGTCGACATAGACGACAAACCCAAGAATCTGGGAGTATGAAGCAGCTAAAGAATTTATTACATCGACCTATTCAGAAAACGAAGAAAAATCACAGCCCCACATCAGACGCCGGAAATTCCAAGGAGGCCAATTTACAACGCAACGAAACTCCTGCATCCTCAGATAATGCTCATAATATCGATAATCATGATAATGTTAATGTGGGTGAAATTAGCACGAATTTATTACTACACAATTTGACATCTTGATTTACACGGTCTGATTTTTACAGGAATTAAAAAGCGAATCTGAATCTGAAACTAATGAAGTAGAAGAACTTTCAGGAGACGAGTCTAGCGATTTTGAGTTTGAAATCATTGACTTTGGATCTGCAAAATTTCCAAGTCCAAAACACGAACATTTGGAGAACAAGAATTTTCCAGTTCCAAAACAAGAAGATTCAGGCAACAACAATGAAACAATGAAAGATTACCGGGATGAGTATGAAAAATGTGGTCATTGTACTTCAACTTTTCGCAATAAACATCAACTACGTCAACATGTCATGATGATCCATCCAAGATCATACTTTAAAGAATATGGAAAAAGTGAAGAGACTGAGGAGGAGTGGATCAAGTTCAGTAAGTGCTTATACGCTGATTATAACATTTATTATTTACATATATAAATAGTACAATTACATTTTTCTTAATGTTTCATAGTGAACATTACTCAAAATGGTACAGTGGACAAAGAATACCCTTACAAATGTCCCATTTGCGACAAGCCAAGCCGTCAAAAGAAGATTGTCCTTGAGCATATTCCATCCCATTGTGGAATCTCAGAACAAAAACTTACTTGCCCCGAGTGCAAAAATACATATAAGACGCCAATGTCCCTTAGAGCCCACCTTCGACACCAGCACCCCACACGACTTTCAAATACCCAGCAGCAACAACAACAACAACACCCGAGTATTCCAATTCCTACTACTACCACCTCTCATTCTGATAATAATAACGCACAATCTTCCCTAAAATCTGTCCATTGCCCAATTTGTGGCCAAGTTCTCTCCTCCAGATACAATTTAAAGCAACACATGTTGCGCCATGATGGTTCGAAACCGTTCGTCTGTCCGTATCCTGGTTGTGGCAAGACGTTTCGTCAACAAGGCAGCGTCAGAAACCATGTGGAAGGTAAAACAAATGACATTTAAGAATACAATACAATGATATTAATCGAGATTTTTTTAGGGATTCACAGCGTCACGGAAAAATATGTGTGCAAAATGTGCGATAAAAAATTTCGTTGGCGACGCTGCTACGATATACATGTCCAGACACATAATGAAAACCGGGTGAAACTGTTGTGCACCTTCTGCAGCAAGGAATTTCTTTGTGATCAGTATTTACAAAATCATATTGCCTCGGTACACTTAAAGTTAAGGTCTTATCCATGCCACCTTTGCGAAAAAAGTTTCGCCCATAAGAGCAATTTGGTCTATCATCTCAACACGCACGAGAGGGACAAGAACAAGCTTAGTAATAAAGGAGTTAGTCTAGTTGGCCAGGTATAAGTATAATTAAAATGTATTAGAATTTTAAATGTTCATGAAATCCGGTACCGTTTTTTGCAAGTGCATTTGTATTGTATTAGTAATAGGTTTTATTTGCAATCTAATTCTCAGTTTTTCTTACAATACATGCTAACAATGTACTCGCCATTTTTACAATAAAGATTTTCAATAATGATGACATATTTAGTAGGACAAAAATTTAGTAGCTTAATTATACTTCATTTATCGACCTCCTCGACAGTTTGAGCAAGAGCACTGTCGCTGTTGTGGAAGTCCCCGTAAATTTCCCCCGTTTGGTGGTCCTGCGCGCTGTTGTTGCATCACTGCAGCGTGGTCAACACGTCCGGAAGAAGTGACTGGCTGAAAGGAAACCACATTGAGCGGCGTCTCGCCCGGCTGCATTTGACCAGATTGACCTCCAAAGGATACCTTCAGCTGTCGATTTCCATTTCCTGGATCACCAGACGGGACCATGCTCACTTTCATACCCTGTGAAAATAAGGTTAGATTATTCAAATTTTAGTTCTTATCTGCGATTTAAAAATTTGAATCTCACATTCATTCCAGTCTTGCCCAAAATGTCTTCCCAGCTCAGCGGAATATATTTCACTCCAGGATTCCCTTCCATACCGGCCTCTTGGCGACTCCCCTGGGTTGGCTGGTTTCCGGCGGAGGCGAGTTGTGCGGCAGAAATATTGACGTTGATGGGGGCGGGTCCAGGTCCAACGTTTTCACAGAATGCATTTGGAGCGGCACGACCTCGCGGTGGGGCACAAGTTGCATTGTTCCGACTGAGCATCTGCATTTGCATCTGGGTCGACGGGGTGGCCGCCGGTCCACCGAATCCTTGACGGGGTCGACAACAGTTGGCGGTTCGCCCGACTTGTTGACGTTGGCGAGACGCCATGGTCGGTTGGCTGTAGCCCGTCCCTCCGTATGTGCCCTGTTGTTGTTGTTGTGAGTATCCCATCATGTTTGGCTAGAGAAGAGAAGGGTAAAGTCGAATAAGTTCTGATCTGATAAGTTCTTATACTTACCAGAGAAGCGTAGGAATCAAAGCCACGCTGAGTCCCTCTTGGGTAAATTCCAGTGCAAGAGTTTGAGGGGTTCGCCATCGTTCGTCCGGATCGGTTGTAATTGTTCATTGTTGAGTTTGATGAAGGTGTGTGGTGTTGCGAGTAGATGCAAAAATGGGTGAAAAGTTTTATTACGACGTGTGACGACAAAACAAAATTAGGAGACGAATTACAAATTCGGGCGAAAAGTGGGACTGGTGAAAAAATTCGTCATTATAAAAATATCATTCAAATGATGAGATGAAGGTTGTTGAAGCAACGGAATCCTTATGAAAATAAAATGCAAATGATTTTATAAGGTTAGTAGTGTCCAATGAATATCTTTAATAAATGTTCAGCTCGCCGGATATAACAAACAACAATAACATATTAGAAAATTTGAAAACCCAACAAATGCGAAAATTAGTATCAAAGTAGTGGCAGGCGTATATTTTTTGGAATTAATTTGACAGAAATTATGCGTCAGATGGCATCCATTTCCGGTTTAGATTTTATTAAAAGCAGCAATGTCCACACTTTGAACCTGTAAAAAATTACATGAAATGATATACAATACATTTATTGCAATTCATTCGTTCATTCAATTGCGAGTATGCATAAGTATCTTAATCTTACGAAATCTTCGAATTCTTGGATTTTTTCGACCAAGTCGTCGATAGAGACTTTCTCATCTTCGACAACGGTGGCGATTTGGAGTTTCATGATTCCATACCCAACAGGGACAAGCTTTGAGACACCCCAGAGGAGTCCATCCATCACGATCGTGCGTACAGCTTTCTCCAACTCCTTCATGTCAGTCTCATCTAGAAAATAATACAATCCAAATTCCATTCAATATTTAGCTACTCATAAGAAACACGTCATAATTGCGAATTATTTTAAAGTTCACTCACCATCCCACGGCTTTACATCCAGAATAACATTGGACTTGGCAATAACACCTGGCTTCGCGGATTTCTTAGCAGCATACTCGGCAAGACGTGATTCCTTGATTTTTGCTGCCTCCTCATCCTCCTCCTCGTCAGAGCCGAAGAGGTCGACATCATCCTCGCCGTCCTTGGGAGCAGGGGCGGATGGTTTCTTGGCCGAGTCGCCACCACCACCTCCAGAGGTCCCGTCCGTCAATCGGGTCTCGAGTCGGCTGACACGGTCCGTCAACTTGTTGACCTGTGCCTGGAGCACTTCGAGTTGTTGTTTCAAACGGAGGTTTTCTTCACGAATCATGGCGTCGTCTTCGGAAGGCAATACTCCACCTGAACAAGGAGAAGATGAAGAAGGTTTGGATGATCTAAGAAGTGAGGAGGCAATTTCGAGCCGAGCATTTGCAATTTGCTGTGATAAAGCTGACAGTCCGCAGGTATTTCCACCCTCGACGACATCCACATGCCCGTTACAGGTTTTGGCAACGGCCGGTGTGATGGTTTTGGGTATGGATGGTTTTATCGATGGCACGACGACGACGCCGCCGCCCGGCTCGGAGGGACATCCTCCGTCGCCGCCGCCGCTAGAGCCACCCCCACCGCGGCCTGCACATAGACAAAGAAGAAGGAGGGCAAATAGATAGGTATAGCTCCCATTATATGACAAAAGGCCCCAAAAACGATACAAGTAACATTATGTCAAAAAACATTATGAATTTTTGATAGCTATTTCATGGTAAGTTTGTCGTGTAAAACTTTTTTTTAATTAGCCGTAGTATTAATCTAGGTTCTTTTGCCCAGATAAGAATTTATCACTTTTAGCTACACAAATATACCATCAAATAAAAAATATTAGCAAACGCTTGAAACATCCAAAAATAATCATTTCAACAAAATTCCCAAATTACAGTACAAATAAAATTCTACCCACAAAAATACGATGACTAAAAGCAAGCTACGTTTTCCCCAAATTCATGTTGATTATGGTAAAATTAGTACTTTTAGTTTAAATGAAAATTATTATACCAGAAGCATCCCACCCTTTGAAGTCTAAAGCAACGCCTTGATAAGCAAATAATACAACTACGAACTAAAGTAAAACTAGTAAAAATAAATCTAAATATCTAAGATTCTTGTCAATACATTACATATGCAAATTGTTACTACTTATATACGACTACGATACATAGTTGTTGAACAAAACTAAAGAGAAACATGCTAGTGCTTGTATTTAATTTTAAACGTAAATTCATTAATTATTCACGTACGGTGCCCTAATTCGACAAGCAAAAAATTAGTGAAAATAAAGTGCACTAACTAAATATGAAATACTAAAATCAAAAATCAAAACCTTCATTTGAATCTACTTTTATTTAACTTCAAATTTGAAAAGTTGAGTGTAAACTGAAAGGTCAACTTTAAACTCATCAAAAAAACTTTTAAAAACAGACTTACTCAGAAATTCGTGATATCTGGTCTCGGCCGCAGCAAATTTAACCAAATCAGCAGTGAACTGTGTCAAACTGAAAATTTAAAACGACGATTTTAAAAATGCCTGTTAAATGCACAATGTATAACAGCGAATAAAGTAAGCAAATATATACTTTATACATATCTGTGAGTAACCAACCTGTCCACAAGTATTCCGCACTGGGCCATAAATTCAAAATTTCGAAAAATTAGTTTGGAAATTCCAAATTTTAGGAAATTAAATGGACAGTATGTCTACCCTCGTTCACAGCATGCGGCAAAAAGGCCGAGGCATGGTTTAAACATTCCCATCATTACACGAATCAAAATCAAGGGGCGTAAATTTTATGGATTTTTGTTCAAATTTTTTAAACTAAGAAAAATGTTTAAAAAATGAAAACTTATCAAATGTAAACAGGAATGTAAACAAATTTGATAATTTCAAAATTTTGGAAAAATTGATACTGTCTACGGAATAAGTTAATCACGTGGTTTGCAATCTAGAATTTGTGGGTATTTGAGAAATTGGGCAGATCAAGTTCTCGTCTCTGCTGCTGGCCATTTTTGTTCCGGCGAAAGTCCAATTTTTTAAAGAAATTCATTTTTTTCGAAACATTTTTCGAAATGGGCTGGGGTGAGTATCCGGCAGAGTACAATGCAAAGGTGCACGGACCATACGATCCGGCCCGGTGGTATGGAAAGCGTAAGTTATTTATTCATTATTAATTTTGAATTTTGAGTTTAAAGAGTGATGTAAAAATAAGTAAATTGAAATTTTAATATTGTCGGTTTATTTACACTACAGCTGACACTGCCTTCAGCCAGGTCAAGATTGGAGAACTGCCTGCTTGGTTGGCGAGACGTAACAAGTCGCCGATGGCGTTGGGACAAGCAATTGGTCGTGGTGCGTAATTTATATTCAATAAAAATAATTGATAAAACTAAGGTGGAGTTTGCCGAATTTTATAATGTTAATTGGATAATATTAAAACGCAGCTTGGTGGCGGTGGAACCACAAATACACGTTCCCACTGAAAGCTGGAATTACTGGTCATGCTCAACTGACCGTTGGCTTGATGGCGTTCTTCTATTTCATTAATTACACGAAATACCGTAAGAGTCTTAATATTTACACACAATATTTTTATTGTTTTACTATTACATTTGTATAGCACGTATGTTTTGTATTTCTTTAGGTAAACACAGGTTCTACAAGTACCATTAAATCAACCTTGCTGTTGTTCAAGTCAATAAAATCAACGGCCGGCATCATAATGTAATTGGGACATAAAATCAGAACAAAATTCAAAAAGAAAGAAAATGAATTTAGCCATGGCGTAGTTAACAAACTGTAAGTGTAATTAAAAAATTGAGTTGTATCTATTGTAGGGAGGATATGCTTTCCGAAGTCATGTTTATGATATGAGGTCCTTATGAATCCTTTAAATTTTAGTAGTAAATAAATAATGTAAATGGCTATACATTAGTAGGGTTTCGAGTTTTATTTGTCAAACACATCATTTATAGTAATTAACATAATTGCATTAATTTATCGTAACTAAATTTAACAAGATATTTACGTCGTTTGCTATAGTCGATGATATATCAACATCACTAGAACTACAGAAGTATCACTGAGCGAGTGACTTTGTCATGCAATACAGGATGACAAAAAATAATAATTTTGTGACCAAACCACCGCTACTAAATAGTATAATAATATTTTATATGACTTAATCAACTAAATTTTAACTCTTCTTAACTGGTGGTGGTATTGACGGGTTATTTTGACTAGGATTACCAGGTATTGGTGGACTCGGTACTACTTGTAGGACTGTACTAGTAGTGTTTCCGGTCTGACTGCTATTTTTTTGTGGCGACGATTCCGCATCTGAGCCATCTTCTGGAATAATTAAATCTATAGCGCTCCAAACCCATCCTTTGACATAGGAGAACATGGACTTTTCTTCTTCTTCGTGATAATCATCCCTGTGGTGTTCCGGGATCTGCCTCTCATCATAAGGCCTTGGCGTGTAAGATACTTCCGGCATTTTCAATCTAAGGATTCGAACCAATTCGCGAATTTGAGCGTCCTGTTTTGCCGTCTCCATATAAAGGTCGCGTAAATCGTTTTGAATTTGAGACAATTCTGCAACCCGCTCTTCCTCCTTCTTCTCCTCTTTGCGGCTTGAACGTATATATTCGGCAACCAATATGCCTAGACACAAAAATATGGTAATTTGTAATGTAGTTCGTCAATAATGCAATATCACGTAAAATTAGTTATAAGCTTTTAGTTTACCGGCAGCTATTACGAATATGATTCCTTCGCCAAGTAATTCTGCCCCCAGTTCTATTGCTAACGCCTCGTTCAATTTAGGGATGTTGACAGGCTTTCCCAAATTCATAGACCACATTTTCATTTTGACTTCGGCCCAATGATAAACTGCACCAAGAACATGACTTTAATCAGTTTTATAACGAATAATTAAATTGTTTGTAAAGTAAGTCACTCACATTGAGCAGGAGGCATGCAGATATAGGTTCGAAAGAAGGGACTGCTTTTGGCTCTTCTCTTTACGACATTTGCCAATGGTTTGGATATCTGCTTGAGAACGAGTGCCCCCAACTTCGCCACTGGAAATGCCCCAACCACCATCTTTTGCGGCACTTTGAATACCTTGCACCTTGGTTAAGTTTTAAGCAAGCTTCGTTGCGACGATGAATCCTGTAAAGGTCAGATTTCTGGACTTTAATGAAATTGCAAAATAATTTAAATTCAATTCTCTAGAGGATTTAATTTTTAACAGCCTTAATCTTAAATACACAAATTTTCGTACCTTGATACCGTCCAAGGAGAAGCCTTTTTCCTTATCTACCACAATGGAACCTTATCTACGACCATAAATAAGGCATTGTGCGGTTAATGTTTGTTTTTATTTTCAAAACAAAAAACATTTTCTGTTTTTCCCTAAAAATCATTCACTCGATTCTCGATTGAATTGGAGTTGCTGCCAGAATTTTTCCATGAAACTGGGTGATGCGAGAACTTGCAGATCGAATAAAAGTCATTTTACATGAGAAATAATTGTCGCTAAATGATTTGCTGTAATTCATCATGGCGGATAAAATACATGGTTAGAAATATTTATGAAAATATGAAATTTATGGATGAATTTTCTTTGACGACAAATTAGCTTTAGAATTTAGGTTGGCAATTTAAACTGAAAGATTCAGATTCTCAACATATTCTCAAGTTGAAAATTAGAATTGAGTGGTTGGTCAATTAATCATTTGAAAGTAAAGATTTATTGAAAATTCGACTTATTTTTGGTTATAGATTACAAGGACTACTACACTGGTAGTAAGAAATCACTTTAGATGAGTCATTCATACCATTAATGTTAACTAATATACATGATCTACACATGATGCGTAGCATTTTCAAACAGAACACATACTTAATTATTCATACCTTAAAAGACAATAAAATAAGATAAATATAAAAAGCATAAAAAGTGAATATTCGGAAATGCAACAAAAAACATGGAATAGTTATCACTACTACTCGTCCGAATCTGATAACTCTACCACTTCACTCGTATTCTGTGCTTGGGGTGTGCTGGTCGATTTTTTGCTGTCCCCACCTCCCCCCGTCGACTGCTTCTTGGCCGTGTTAGTCTCCTTCTTCTTCTTCTGAGTTTGTCTATACTCTGTAATTAATTATTATAACGACCATCGCTCAATTAATCTGTCTGCAATTAAATGACATTGTTTATTAGAGTAGTATCACCACCTTGGAGAAGCCTTTCTAAAGTTTCTTTAAATTGAGGGAATTCCATATCGGTAAGGGCGTCCATTACATCGTTTGCATTCATAGTTTTCCTCCCTGCTTTTTGTGACATACTCGCCGCTATTGAAAGTATATAAATGCATTCATATTAAAAATATGCTCGTATTTATGTATGCAAGTAACATATGTAATTATTACGAACCTGTCGCCGTTGTGTAAAGAACGAACACTGAAGCTGCTTTTGAAATCGTCTTGCGGGTCTCCATCGACACGTTGATTCCGCTGGGTAGGGCATCATTTATCACACGGCTGACGGAGGCGACAGGTAAAGATAACTCTTCAGGTTTCTCTGCCATTTCAACTTAATTTTGGATGTGTACTTGTCGATCTGTAATGTATAAAGATTAGCTGTTGAAAATTTGAAAAATTTGGTTCAATATGATAATAGCCAACGCCCTGGTCGTAGATTGCAATTACAATGTAACAAATTTTACATCAAGTTCAAGATTGAAAATTAGTTATTTTAAGTAAGTAAGAAGTGTGACATAATGTCACTGACATTCAGTGTCAATTACCTACAGAGATTATTATGAAGAACCGGCGTATCTCAGAAACTATTTTTAAAGATGACCTCTTCACCTGATGAGTTAACTGAAGTTTACACCAATTAGTAATCAATTATATTTCTTAAATCAGGATAAAGTCAGACCAACACTGAAATTAACCGAACCATGAAACATGAAACAAAAAGTTGTAAAAAAAATATCCCACCCGCGCCACTACACCGAAAATGAGAATTTGCTATCCCTTATTAAAATTTAAAAGTCGCTATAATTAATGAATTAAAATATATAAAATAAAATGATAAACGACATAGATGCATGTAAAATATATAATAGTAAAATGATTATGATTGCACACCCGCAAAAGTCAATTGTTTAATTTACTGGTGAAAAATTTTGTATTCCATTTTTCATGAAAAGATCGCAAATACAAATATGAAATATGTACTTAGCTTGCATGCAAATTTAAAAAATCATGACTAACAAACATCTAGCAAATTATGAGACATAATTTTATATGCATATTAATTTTATTTTCTCATCCGATTTTGACTTCAACTATAACAAATAGTCCAATATATAGTAGTGTGCATATAATAATGACCATTCCATTGTGTAATCCGTGTGTTGTGTAATTCATAATTTGTGTGTTGAAATTATGAAATTTTATGAAATTCTCAGACTGGTGGATAAATAATATCAAAAGAATTATAGTAATAGCGATTAATTCAATCCATCAAACAGACGTATTTTGAATGCATTATGAAAGGATATTGTCATTTCCATCATAATAAAATTCAAATCATTGCTTGTTAGTAGTTGACTACACATTTTCTGTTTGTTATTATTGTTAATTATATTCATCTATCTAAATATTTATCTATTTACTTCTAGCGGTTGTGGTAAGTGACACAATCAAATAACACGTAATATAGTATTTTACACTGTAATTGTTAATTTTTAATTTTTCACACAAAAATTGGCGACGACGACATCAGTTTTCTCGCTTCAGACAGACATATTGTAGCAATGTGTAGAATATTGTCATTCACGCTAAATAATGTATTATACAAGTGAACCAATGAATGTTTTTTTCTGTAATATGTGTGTATGGTGTCTTTGGGTGGGCAGGGGGTGTATAGGTTTTGAACCTAAAAGAATTTTAGAATTTGGACATGTGTCGTCTCAAACTTTGAAGTAAAGTTGAGATTTTTTCTTAGTTGTTCATTCCTTAGCGGCTGCTCCTCTTCCTGTTGCGGCTGTTTTGTTCCTTGTCGGCCAAGAGGACAAGAATGTGCTTGAAGATTGAAGCCAAGTCCATAAAGAGGGTGAGAGAATGCCAAACGTAGTCTTTGTCGCCCATGCGGACTTTCTCCATGATCATTTGAGTGTCGTAGAGGATGAATGCTGACATAATGACGAGTCCAAGAATGAGTTGCATCTATAGTTTAAAAAAATTCTAAATTCTAATCTAATTTCCAACACATTTTTTGCTAAAGTTTGCTTGCTTTTGACTTGACTTACGTAGACGAAGGTAGGAGATCGGACAAAGATGTTGAGAATGGAAGCAAGAAGCATTGTCGACAAGATTGACAAGAGTGGTCCGCCAAGGGCCTACACAAAAAAAATCATTTCAATATTTTAAATCCTTTCTTATCCTATAGTTTTTGCTTAATTATTAGCGAGTTATACCAAATATTTCCCATCCGGAGCGATCAATGCGCTGATAGTGAAGCATGTGAAGATAACACACGTGTACATGAGGGCTGAAACCACAATGGAAGGTTCAAGATCCCACACTCGTTCGATCAAAGGTCCCGTGGACAGTCCTAACAATTGAGAGAGTAATTATAATTAACTATGGTTCTGTTCGCATGGTGGGTTATCAAAATAAAAATTAGTACCAACCAGTGCAAAGAGCAAACCCATTCAAGTACAAGAAGCGCATTCCATCATCCTTTCCTTCCGGGTTTCGCGAGAAGGCCATCATTGTGAGCAAAATTATCGAGCCCAACATGCTCAAAAGACCCCCCTCCCAAATTCCTAGTAATTAATTACAACAATTAAGTACCTCTGCCCTCCCCACTTTATAAAATTAATTTACCATTGCAGTGCGAGTATGCGCCCGCTGCTGCGACCAACGTCGATGATGCAATGCAGCCGTACACATTCTTCAAGTGGTTCCTCATTTGAGGCTCCCTACGAGTTAAAACAACCAAGCATTAATTAATTAACAAGTCAAATTAATAAAATATTACATATTACACAATTTAGTCTAGTCCAATCCAACTTACAGCTTATTGTTGATCATTGAACGGAAATTCTGTAGAGTCTCCATTTTTAAAATACAGAGATCAGGTTAAGTGACAGTGACTGCAAATATTACATATGGCCCAGTTAGTTAATTCCTCTTAAAAAGCATAAATATTGTCCTTAATTTAATTACCTGCTGGTTAGTTTTCCTTCAACTTTTAGTAAACCCCTCCCTCGTACTTTCAACTCGCGTTTTTCACGTCCTTCACCTTTCTCCTTTACCACAACAACAGTCTCGTAATTTTACCTTATCAACCTTATCAACCAAACCCTCTTTAATTGGAGAAATATTAAACAAAATTGTTCCAGAAGAATCAAATACAATACAACCAACGATGAAATGAGCTCAAGTGTGTAATAAGAGAAACTGATGTTTATAGCATTCGAGGATAGCCTCGGAATTGCGCACACACGATTTTGTACACGTCGCTTTAAGAGCCTTGTTAGGGAACGTGCTTAAATTATGTGGCAAAAAAATGCCGATTTTTCGGAACCCCCTTGTTAAGCGTTGCACCCCTCTTTTTAACATGTGGCGCAAATGGGCCTACCATTCATAACTTTTATTCTTATCCACTTCATCGCTAACATAATTTACGGACATCCCCTATTAGATTGTTTTTTATAGGACGTCACAAGACTATAGGGCAAAATTGTGCTGATCTAGGGGACTATGAGGCATATTGCAATGTAAACACGTAGAGTTAACCCTTTTTTAGCATTGGGCAAGCGATTCGAGTAGAATCGTGAACGTTCTCAATTCTCATGAAAACGGGATGGAATGGAACTTATAGCGTGTGTCTTATCATGAATTGGATGGATGGGTTAATTGACATTTTGCCATGTTCTCTCGAACCACTTAAGGAAATAATTAATTTTTCATACGTCAATTAATTAGATACTTTCGTTAGTTTTTAGTCGGTTCAACTGACGTTCAAGTATGCATGAGTTTGTGTAAAGGGGTTGTTTCTCAATTGTGTAAAGTAATATGGTGTGTGATGTGAATTGATGAAATGTTTATGATAAATGTATGAGAAATAGGCAGGCACGGAGTAGTTTACATAATTGGCGTGTTAAATAATAAATAGGGGTTGTCTTGTTGGTTTGTATTAGGGGAGAAATTTATTTGATTATGGAAAATGACTCATTATACAGGTATTGAATTGATAAATTGCATGTTTTATCAGTTTATGTAAAGTGAAGGATTTGAAGTGGTCAGTTCAGTGTAAGTAAATATTTTATATGATTATTTATTTGTTTATATAAAAGAAATCAAGAGATAAAAGAAATGTCATATAAGTGCGGATAGTTTAGTGCAAATATTGTGAATGCCAAAATAGATCAAACTTGATATTGCATATGTATTATTCTAGTAAATATATAATATTTATTTTAACTTTTTCACTGAAGAACATTTTACTGCTTGAACGTTTTAGATATTTGTATTTACACAAAAGTCAATTGATTGATTCCGGCTTCTACTACTGACTCAGAATTACTTCACCAAAAATTTGATTCCCGCTTCGTATCCCTACCATACTAATAGTATGGGAAGGATACCAGCGCGGGATGGAAAAGAAAGCAAGCTTCAAATATCGACAGATAGGAACAAATAAATGCGACAAAAACTGCGATGTAGAAAGTGAATTTATTTGCATTTTGTAATCTTTTACCCAATAGTTAAAGAATATTTCATGAAATTGAGTGATACATACGGAAGATTGTTTATCTATCTGGTTCATGAAACGGATTGATAACTCCTTATTTCTGGAATTGTCCAAAGGGTTTCATGGTAGGAAAAATTGTGTTAAATTTTTTCATGGGAGCAAATGTAGTCCAGCTTTTATTATTATTATTCCCCTGACCGAATCCGTGACCATTTTGTTGTTGTTGATTTTGATTTTGAAAACCATCATCGGCATTACTTTGAGATTGGGATGATGACTGCTGACCAAATGAGGATGACGAAACTGACGTTTCCCATTGCAAATTCCCATGTGACCCTTTCTGATGCATGGTCACGCTATTAGTCACCGTGCAATTTTCTGCCGCAACGTTTTGCATCACGACAAATACGATCGGAAGGGTGAAATTATTCGCTGGATCGGATGAAGAGTCCATGTAATCGAAAAATATGCTGTCACCATCCTCCGTTTGGAAACTTCCGGCGGAAACGCCGTCGATATACGTGACAAATATTTGCGACTGATAGAAACTTTTGGATGAATTTGGAATTGTATTTGTCGGTGAAGAATTTTTGATAAACGATCCAAATTTCTCTTTGAATAATTCCTCCCAAAGGATGTTCGGCGTGTTGAGGGGTTTAAATTTTGGTTTTGGTTCTTTTTCGATTAATTTTGGTGGAGTTGTTTGCGTATCTTTGTTGATTCTGAAGGCGATGCTTTGCGAAATGAGGACAAATATTACTGGAAATAAATATGCAAAAAAACTTATTATTTGAACCCAGTGCGTTATCTTTATGTCCTTATCCTTACTTACGTAATGTGAAAATCTTCCAGTTGCAGCAGAGAAATAAATTCATTTTCGAAAAATGTTTAGAATAATCTATATCCAATGCTTGGGTTTTAAATGACTGAATTTTTCAAATGTGTGGATGTATATAAGCTTCATTATTTGAATATTTTCAGATACGTATGTATGTATATATACCTGAAATCATGTATGATTTCTGACAATAAAAGTACTTCAAGCGTTGTCGTGATTGGCTTAACCTCGACTGCTAGTTAAGTTTAGGTGACAAATAAAGAACAAAAATAAAATTTCTCACGATTTTTGGACCATGATTGAAAATGAAGACAAAAGGTCTGACATCAAAGTGTTGACCAATAAATGCTGTACGTATTTATCTTGTTCCATGGTTGTTCCTAATATTTGGAAATGGAAGCCTTATCTTTACATTTGCATGCGAAATGAGAGATGACCCACCTATTTATCTTTAAATAAATAAACGCTTAACATAAATAATGCAAACGCATTCACAAAAATTCACTGAAATCTTGTATGATTATTCACGTAAGTTTATTATTAAAGCAATATTTGGTGATACGTTCATCACAAAACTGGACGTCAAAGAATCAAACCGATCAATGAAATCAGAATCTTTACCCCAGAAGGTGTTCGCCTTCTTGCAAAAAAATATTGTACAACTGCCCCATTAAAATGGAAACAAAAATCGACATGGAAAGTCATGATAATTCATCGGCAGTGCCAAATAATTACATTACATCACCGTAAGTTGTGAAATTGCAATTTTTTAGTTATACTAAAAAACGGAGAATACATATTTCAGTTAGTAGAATAGCAATAATTTCTCAAATTAAATTCAAATCTCAATATTTTCAGGAGTAATAATAGCAAAAAGTGCCCTTTTGAAGTAGGAGGTAGTAAAGATAAAGCTACTCGCTATTTCGCAGTCCCATCAAAAGATTGCATCGATGATAATCCAGCTACAACTGCTAAGCCACCATTGTCCCGATTTGATAAGTTAACTTCAAGCTGTGCAACTAGGCAAGTGAATAGCAATTTTTTGTTCATACTGCTCCATTTGCTATAAGAGTTCCAAGTGATCCGCGATTACATTAACCGAATCAGCCGAATTATTGTATTATGTACATCAGTTTATTTTTATTTTAGCGTCCAAATCATTCACTTTTGTGCCTGAATTTGAGAAAAAGAAAGATTTTTGCCAACGTAAAACAAACGGGTTTTAAATAATATAATAATTCGGCTAATGTAATCGCCGATCACTTGGAACTCTTATAGCAAACGGGACAGTTCTTACGTAAATTAAATTTAAATCTCAAGTTAATATCACTCACAATATTTTTGCAGATATCACCAATTGAAATCCGCCGTAACCTCCTTTTTCTCCCAGCATTACATACTTCTCGGTTACATTGTATTTTTCCTGCTTACCTCCATCCTGATTTACGTCGTGGTCAGTCAGTCATTTCGCGACCCTGAGCCTCTTCCTCACTTGCAGGGTAACAGTGGTCCAATTGAGAATGATAAAGGGAGTCAAATTTACACAAACTCTCAACAACCAATAATCGATCGAAACTTAATCACAAGCAATAATAACACTAATAATTTCATACCGCCATCATCTTCCGCATACAATACGAACATCAGCAATAAAAAACTTGCACCTCAAGAAGTAGTTTTGTATTCACAGATAGACCTGCGTTTCGTAACGGGGATGGTGCACACGATAATCGTGTCCAACCTGATGTCACCCGCGGTTCCGGCCCCGTCCGGCTTGTCGACAAACTGCTGCAGTTCCGTAAAAAATTTACTCCTCAAAGGTCCAATAAGTCAGGAATGGTTGCACTATTTGCTTAGTTCGCTTAAAAATGTGGAAATTATAGAGGTCGACGTTGATCAAGTGTCGTCGGCGTGGACGGCAACAAATAATAATAATAATAATAACTTGGCCATAGTAAAGGTACCCATGCTGAGGGAAATTTATGCCAAAAATGCGAGAAAAAGTGCTATTCTAGATTGGGGGTTTACTATTGAAATGCCAAATTTGAAGGTAATGTCGATAAACACGTCGTTCTTTGATGAGAAATCTTTCTCATGGTTTGAAGAATTGATGACGCAATGTCAAGATTCGATTGAACGAATCGAAATTACGGAGTCACATTTGTGCGATAAATGCGATTTGACTCGGTTACAATTTTCAAATTTAATGTACATGAAGATATCGAGGGCGGAAGAGGATGAGGATGATTTAACTGAGGAGGAGAAGGATTTAGGTGATGATAAAGGTGTTGGTCTTATCATTCCGGGCGAATTTGTGAAGAATCTTGGTGACAGTGATGGTTCAGATTAGTTGGGTCGATTTGCATATTATGAGAAGGACAAAGAGCATGAATAATTGTAAATTTTTATGATGGAAATTCGTACGAGGTTGGTAATAAGTTGTAAAATTTGTACAAAGTTCATAAATTAACTTAATGTAATTTTTTTCCAGTGGTACAATTAATAGTTTATTATTGACTTTGCTTACTTACTACTTAAGTCTAATCGTATCGAAATCCATCATTAACAAGACCACCATTCTTTTCTTTGGAAATATAATGACCATTCGTAGCATAACCGTTGGATGAGGAATCTTCCTTAGCGTCCGTCTTGCTTTTGTGGTAACTTCCATTACTCCTAAAGTGGCCCTCAGTAATAGGCTGCTTTGTTGTCGTAACCATCGACTTCAAGTCGATGCCGTTCGAATTGTGTTTAAAATCGTATTCCTTCTCGGTGCGGAATCTTCTGATAATGGAAACCAAGAGTGGATGGATATACTTATCTTGATCCTTGGAGAAGCGTTGGTATCCTGAAAAATTATGTACATGACGATGTCAGATAAATATTATAAAGTTGTCGGATACCCAAATAAGTGGGTGAAAATGGTGAAATATAAAAGTAAAATGGAGACACGAACCCGTTAGAATGCTGACAATTGATCCTACGACGATCGTGACGGTGCATCCGATCAAAGGATAGAGGAGGAACGATACCGTGTAAATCTTTTCTGGCCAAGGGCTGGGGAAAGTAATTTTTAATTAAATTAAATAATTTTTATACAGCTTAAAATAAGTGATACAAACTTTTTTAATTTTATAACTACTCAATATTAATGTAACACACTAACAATTTCTGTAATATAAAAATAATCAACAAAACTTACACATCACTTTCCACAAATTGAGCTGCATGTGTTTCACTTGAATTTAACATCGTGACCGCAGTTTGGTTAACTTTATCCCAAATTTCGGCAGAACAACCGTCCGTGGAAAACGGTAGCGTGGGGGTCCTGTGTTTTAGGAAGAAGGCCCCAAGACCTGTTATAAATAATATATTAATTAGCTAAAGATATGATAATTAATAACCAGTGAAATAATAAAGTTCAAATAAAAATCTAACAAATCCAAATTGTGACCGTGTGTCCCACAATCATTCCAACGATAGCACCATATTTATTCGTGAAAGGTAGCATGATTCCCATCAGGAAAACGGCCAAAAGTGGACCTGCCACTGAGCCGTTGAGGACCTATAATTAAATATAATTTAATTCGTCAATAATCAACTAATTAATAATTCATGTAATAATTACGATTGAAGCTGCAAGGACGCCGTCAAAGTTTGCAGCGAGAAATGCCATTGCGATAGCGAGGACGCCAAATATTAAGGCTGGAAAATTGTGGAAATATGAGTTATAATTCGATTTTGAATATGCACGTCAGAAATTACCAAGAAATTTTGACACCCTGCCCTGCTGGATGTCACCCATGTTGCTAAAATACTTTAATTTTGCCAAAAAGTCTTCAAATGTGACAGCCGTGACAGAATTGATACCGGATGAGACGGTGCTGTGAAGTTGAAACGGATTTCGTACTATGATTTTAATAGCTAAAATTAGCATATTAATTTCGTGTTACCTTAATGATGCCGAGAAAAGGCAGGCAATAAACAGTCCTAGTAAGCCACTCGTCGGGGATAAATACTCGAGAACGAAATGAGGAGCGATTTGATCGTTTCGCTTAATCAAACCTAAACTTATGGGGTCGCAGGTGGCGTAATTGGCAAAAATTACGACGCCAGCGATAGCAGCCAGACTTACGGTGAATACTACTAATGGTAGTGTGATGAAGAGTGTCCTGAAAAATTAAAATTTATTAGCATGAAAAAGTTGACATTTGACCGGAAATAAATATTTTTATGAATTACATTATCCCCTTTTTGAGCGTCTTCATACTGCAATATCGCTGGACAGCGGTTTGCTGACAACCACAAATGCTGAGGACCATGATAGCATGCCCGATGAAAATGTTGACTGAATTGAGACGCTCGAAGGGGTCGAGATGAAATCTTAAAAAAAAGAGGTTTACAAATTGTGAGATTTACAATTATATGCAAAATACTGAATTGTCGCACTTTAAAAACTGAATTCGCCCATGGTCACCCGCAATCTGAAAGACTTTGGAAAGTCCGCCGACTTGCATAATTCCGACGATAACTATTGCAAACATTCCGGCAAGCTGGACAGATAATTAGGTTCAGGTTAAGAGTTCGGTATTATGTCAATTGGTAATTTATCTTGTATCGAATTACCATAATGACCATTTGAAACACATCCGTCCAAACGACGGCACGCAAGCCCCCGATGCTTGTATACAACGCGCAAGAAAGGCCCATGGCTACTACGGCGATCCAAATAGGAAAATCTACGACAGCATTTAATGCCAGGGCTTGATGGAGGGAAAATGAGACTTTTATTTAGAAACCTATCCAATTAATTTGCATATTTATTTACGTAATCAAATACCTGGCGCAAACAGGACTACCCCCATGTACAAGGTAATCTGCGTAATAAAGGTTCCCGCAGCGAAAATTCGGACCGCTGGAGAATCGAATCTGTATTCGAGGTACTGGAGAAATCATGCAAATTAATTAATACGATTAATTTTTTCAAAATATGTTCTTATCATAAATATTTACCTCGTAAGCACTCGTGAGTTTTAAATTGTATAAAGTCGGCATGAAAATCCACGCTGCAATTGGAACTATTACCAACGAAGAGAATACCGTTTCGTACATGAGAGTTCCATACGAGTAGATTTCTCCAGCGTAACCTTGCAAGTAATAATTGTAGAAAGTTTTTAGTATGATTTTTTGAATAATGTAGGTAAATGTTTAATGTCATTAGATAAATACCTAGCACTAAAATTGGCGACATATATGTCGCAAGTAAACTCAGAGCGGTTGGAATTAAAGGCATACTCCTCCCCCTGAAGAAAAATTATACTTAATATGAAACCGGGTAATAAACAGGTAATTAATTACCCCACGAGTAGATCTGCATTGGTTTCCTGTTTTTTGAAAACCGCATAATACACGCCAATCGCCATTGAAATGATTAGCGTGCTTAAAAGGACTGCAAAACGGGAATTATGGATTATCAAAATCATTTTACTTATCAAAATTGATACTCACAATTATGCAAATATGTACATAATCTTACCAACATAGTCCATAATGGTGAAAGTGGCGAAAGACATGATTCCCTCAAAGAAAGTGCGTTATTGCGTAAACGAAACAAAAATCCTGCACTTTTAGACTGGTAACTCTTCAAAAGATAATCTATTGACTAAAATAATTGACAATACTTTTAACTCTTAGGTTTTTTAATCGTATTATAATTGACTCAATCTTCTGTAAACGAACCTACTCAGGTAAATGGGGCACGTTTCATGCATGATTCCTTTAACCGATTCAGACTCACTGACTCTGCTGGATCCATCCACACTTATTTACTTATCTGTAATAAGGTCACGCACTTTCAATTTCGATGTTAAGTTCATCCCAAAAACAAAACAAATCCAAAACAAATTCAGATAAGTATGCGGAGTAAATGCGTACATATTTTGACAAAATATTTACTGGGGAGATTTGTCCCGATAATGTTTAATTCAATATTTGTTTGTCACTTCTCGCCTCTGGATGGATTAAGGACAGGACAATCGTAGAACTAGTTTTTTCTACTTAAGTATTTACTTATTTGCAGATTAATTATGGATTCATGGTCATTCACGACGTTCAGTTACTATTTACTATATACATGTAGCTAGTGACATAATTCCCAAATATGTAATAAGTAGAATGCACTACGGGACAAAAATGTCTGCAACCGGTTATAGTCCTTCAATAAGATTTATCGTTGACGACAAGGCGAATACGTAAGTATTTATCGCAGATATTGATTTACAAGGATCAGAAGCAGTCTTTTTTTACTAATTATATGACTGAGATTTCCATTTTCTATTAAATTTTTGAAAATATATTTGCCAAAAATAATAAGACAATTTTTGTCGAGAAGAGAACGTAAGACATTTCATGTAAAAGAGGAACTGTTATTATAAACTTGTTTGCATTCATTTGACTGATTAATGACTTGAAAGGTAAATAAATACAAGTTTCTTGTCTTCGAAAGTATAGATTTTAACAGTAAAATTGCAACACTATGCAACAATGTATATCTCGTATGATAAACTGTTCAATGTTTTTGCAGGGTGGAAGGAATCGTTTTTGTTTCACATCACAAACAAATATCCTGCAGCAGAAATATAGGGCAATCTTTGCACATTGTTAAATATGTATTTTGCGAAACAAGATTTTTTTGATGGATGGTGAATTTAATGGAGTAAATAATAATGTCATGATGGATGGACACATCAAATTAAGTACACGTCTAGTCATAATTTTTTCATGTAACTTGAAATTCAAGATTTTTTGCAATAAACTTACTTTAAATATTGCCCTGGAGTGTATCGCAATTTTGCTATTTTTTCACTACACGCCTTAACTTACGACATAACGTAATTACAATAATTATACATGCACAGATAACCACTTGGCTGACACTTGCTACAAACTATTTAATTTTGGAACTTCACGCTGGTTAACTGATCGACCAAAAATATGCAATAATCACAATAACAATTTATTATTTGTAAGTAATGTAAATACAGTTACATAATTTATCCAGGTCAATACTACAAACACGGAGTCAGAATTACCGAGAATTACTGTACATATTATTGTTTTTGTTACAAATTGTTGTTGCTAAATAGACCACAATGAGACGAGGATTACGGCACAAACGATACTGACTGGATTAGATTGGATTGGATTTTGCATCAATTTTCCTCCAAAAAATTCTCAGACTTTTCCTACACTAAACACTTGACAAGTGGAGAGTGCTTTTAACTTTTAATTGGTTTCTTCGTTACTTCGCTTTTATTCGCTATTTAAATGACGAGTCTCACAGCTATTAGTTCACTTTTTCACACGAACCTAAGCGCAAACTTGACAAGAAGCTACAATTGGTCTCATCGTAACAAATAAATCTTTGCGTGGTATTGAGCAGCGGATTGGAATGTAAAATGAAATTATGGCATTGTCAGATATTGCAAACTATACGAAGAACATTGACACAGTTACAATTTGGCTATAGAAGAGTGGAGAATGTATGTATATGAAATGCAATTCCTGTTACCATCATCAAGATCAGGTAACAATTGAGATGTAAGTGAGGTACTACTGAATAATAGCGTGGAGTCTTTTTACCTACTTGGTCAGGCATCAAGATCAGATAGATTCGCGAAGGTAAATCAGAATCTCTGTACGTACATAATTGTAAAATAATACATATATCTATGAATGTATAGTAATTCTTATACTTTTACTTACTTCACCTGTTATTCTTTAACGTGAATGAGGATAGAAATTGTGCAGAATTGTATTACGATAAAACTTTAATTGGCGAAATTAACCTTTCAGTTTCTGCGAACGGATGCAGCTGGAGTGTGCAAAAAATTTATGTATTATTATTCTAGATATCATTGCAGTATACTAAATAAATGCTTTGACATAATATTTCGCATTGTTAGAGATCCATATTATTGTTGGGATAATGTTTTTGCGTAAGGGAATAGGATGTGGATTGTTATATGGTTTGAATTTGAATACTGGATGAAAATGAGGTTACTGTTTGATTTGATAGCAATTATTCATTTAATGTGTGTGTGTACTATGTTAACAATGAATCCCTTGTCTGGCACAATGGCAGATTTGGATGAAGTAAAACTGGGTTAATAATATAGTACTATTAACTATACTAGATTGTTTAGGAGAAATTTTGGAAAATGCGACAATAATCCAGACTAAATAATTACAGGAATTAATTGAAAATTCTCGTTTTTATATAACAGCGAAATTGTCAAATATCACAAATTGCCCTCAAAATTTTCAGCAATTATGTCTCAAGTTGGTTAACGAATAAAAATAGGACAAACTTGATCTCCACTTTGTGTAATTACGTTCCAGGAGACTTGCTCTAGTATATATTTTTTGCATTAAAAAATAATGAAACGCGACACGAACATGTTTCATAAAATAATAACGAGCAAAAATTTACTTACCTCAATATGATCCACCAATATGTAGTGCCATACTTGCCGAGGGAAGAAACAATACTGGACATCGAGCTAGTTTTGGTTTATGATGTGACCATAAATTTCGTTGTGCAAGGTAATTACATTGCTTCTCCCCAACAATGTTTAATTGGCAAATGTGCGCAAAAAATTTGCATGAATGAATAGCATGGCATCTTCTCAACATGTGAAGTTTGATTGTTGAGAAAATGCAGTGTTGTCTGGATATGTGTATTTTTTATAGTCTCGTTCGTTCGATGATGCTGCTTCTTGCTGGATCATCCATCCTTTAGCATGAAAAGCATTATAAAAGTTTGCATGAAATGAATTGTGCTATACTTTGACCATGATTTTCCTAGTAGTTTTGAGCGAGGTTAAATTATTAAATGATTAGCGATGATGATGTATGTAAGTACGCAATAATGAGATTTGAAGTAAGCGATGGCATGCTATTCGTATATGAAGCTTTGATGCCAACATTTTTTACAGATCCGGCTGACTACCCATTGTTGCATGATTTGACAGATTTGAGTTGAATTCTATAATTAAAATGTTTTCATGGATGGTTATCAATCATGCATAAAAATAGGTTTATTGTAGTGACCAGAAGATCGAATTAGAGGTCGCAAAATATTCGAAGGTGGCTTTTTGTTATTTCCAGGTAATTTGTAATAATTGTCGTACTGCGTCTTGCTCGAAAGTTGAATGGTCGCAGGGTTTATAATAAAATTGAAGTATTTTTTCTGATTTTGAAAAAATTTGGAAATTTTGATACTATTGAAACAATAGAAAAAATGCTTTAATGTGTCTACGAAAATTAGTATTATGCATTTACCCAGCGTGCTTTGCTTTATTTAAGTAATTTACAAACGATCAACTCTATATTTAACACATAAATTACAAAAAAGTTGTCATGTTTGTCACTCAAATCTCGTCAACCATGCTTCATGATTTCGTCCGGAGAGAGATAACAGCGTGCATGAATAACTTATATTAACGGCAGACTACATTTGAGATTATTTACATAAGTGCATGTCACAACACAACAAGAATAACCGACTACTGAAAATTTGTAATACGATATGTATGCTACAAATATTTACACTTTTACTGTTTAATGATCCAATCCAAGTGGTAAAAATCAGCATTGTTTAGTAAACCGTGAAAGTCAAGTGTGAATACTGATGTGCCGAGTTGATGAATTAAGCCAGACAATAAAATGTGCACTTTTTGATCCAGACACATCAAGATTGTGGTGTTCAGTATTAGTTTAAATATTATGGCTTTTTCCAATTTGAGTTCAAATAAGTTTCCGAATTTTGGGAAGAAAGCCGTTTGGATTGCTGGGTGTACAATTGTTTGTTGTATTTCTTGCAAATATATTTACATAAGGTGGAAAAATTCTGAGGTATATATGAGATTCGATTACGATTCAACATTTGGTTACAATTTCCTTCTAAAATCACAGGAAAAGCGAGGACAGGAAATAGTTCTCGAGAAAATCAAGACTGAGAAACGAGACGACCAGATATCTCAACTTAAATCGTCTCTTGTTCCCGAAGAATTTTCTAAATATGGCGAGATTGTAGGCTTTACGTTGAAAAGGCTAAGAGAGAAACTTTACAAGAGGGAACTCTTAGCAGAAGATGTGGTTCAAGCATTTATCTGGAAATCGATCCAAGTTTGTGACGAATTCGACTGTGCGGTGGAATTTATCTCGGGGGCATTGGTATGAAAATTGAAATATATTAATTAATGATGTGGTTAATAATTGCATAAGTGTTTCGATCTTGCATAGGACAAGGGACGCGAGTTGGACAAAATGTCCATGGTAAAAGGTCCACTGCATGGCGTGCCGTTTTGTGTTTCAGAAAATATTGGCATTTCCGGAGTCGATTGTTCTTTAAGCGATGTAAAGACGCCGGACGCTGTGATCATCCAATGAGAAACTGGGGGCAATTCCGTTTTGCAGAAGTTGGTCAAAGTCTTTAAAGTTGAATAGGGTGTTAAATCCGTTGAATAAGAATTTACACGTGGTGGGTGGAGGTGTGGCGTGTCTTGTGGGCGCGGGTGGTGCTCATTTTGGCGTTGTTATCAATGGCGGAAAATCCTCTGTTAGGTTTGGCATATGCAATATTGGCATGCTATAATTTTTGACGCTGAGATTTTGACCTCATGCAAAATATTTTTAGCACACTGGCACATCTTTGCGGTCTTAGTACGTTGATAACTACTAGTTTGAGATTGAGTAGAAGGGGATGTTTTATAAATAGGCAGGGGATGGATTTTGGTGAGAATTTATTTTTTAATAGCTGGATTTATGTAAGAATCTCTAATCATTATGTTGATCCTCAGATGATAAGGCATTCATTCCTGCTATATTATCCAAATCTGCGGAGGACCAAGCCCTTATATTACAAGCACTATTAGAAAACAATTTGCAAACTAAATCTGACAGTTGCTGTGTTCCTTTAGCGTGGAACTCCCAAGTCTGTACTTAAATTAAAATTATACAAACCTTATGATTTACTATTTACAACAATTATAAAATATGTATAAGGTGTTCGAGTCAAAACAGAAATTTAGGATCGGATATATTTCTGGATTTCAGTCGTTTCCACCGATAGGAGATTCTCAATTTGTAATCGGGAGAGTAAAGTCGTTCCTCGAGTCGGCTGGTCATGTTTTTGTCCCTTTCGATGTTCCCTTTGACCCGGCGGATTTCCTGGACTCAAATTCATCCCTGGACTGTAATGAAGGAGTGGTTTTAGAAAAAGTTAAAAATCTGATAAAATTTGACTACGCAAAAAGCAGGAGTGATGTTACTAAACCAGATCGTCCTAAGAAGGAGGATTTAATACACTCATTTTTAGATAAGATGAATCATCAAAAGATTGACGTAGTAATTTCTCTGGTTCTTCCATTTCCTGGAATTAGCTTGGAAGATGTCGATCCAGTTGACGAGGGTATTTTATTTAGCCCAAGAATTTTGCATGTATATTAATTAATGTAGTTAAATATGTGCAAAATATTCTTATCGGAATATCTTATCTGAAGGAATCATGGCATATACATTAATGTGGAACTGTCTTAATTTTCCTGTGGGCGTTGTAAAATTCTGGAACGAAAGTGGAATTCACTGGAAGTCTTCGCTAGACCTGTTGGATAAATCGGGAAAATTAGTTTGGAAGCAAAAGCTGCTAAAAGTACGTATCAATAAATAAATAAGTTATCTTAATGACTAATTCAAAATATAACCAATAATATTTGCATGCATCCAGGAATGTGCAAACTGTGTGGGGATGCCGATTGGGGTTCAAGTCGCTGGACGACCGTTTCAGGAGGAGTTAGTTCTCAAGATTATGGTTGAATTGGATGATATTAATAAATAGTGGTTAAATTGAGACTTACTTTTGATTAATTTATCTCTAACAATAAAAGAGACAATCAAGTCTGTAAACATTTCTCAGTTAAGTATATGGCTGAAAGTACGCTATACAATTTGCAAGATAATTTATGGCATCTTTCCTAATTAGGTTTCCAGTTAAATATTAGAAAACTTCAAAAATTTCAGAAACTTGAGACTTTTGCACGGTTGCATATAATCTAGAGTTGCCCAAAATTTTAACTTTACGAGCGGAGTTGTAGTTGCACAAAACATGCACTCACATTTTGGCTGATTCAATATCAAAATATTGAAGACTGTCAAGTTTCTTAATTGCTCATCTTAAAATTTGCGATAAAACTTTTGCAAATACTGCACCGAAATGTTGGCGAAAGGTACGTAGTTGTAGTCGATAAGTGTCGCCATATGTTAATCTAATAACTTACAAATTAACCATGTTTTTGCAGTAATCTACTTTTAATTATTTATTTTGTTTGTGTTTAAAAGTCTTGAACATCTTTAAAAATTGCAGATATCGAAGTGAAATTCAATTCCTTTCTGGGAAACAAGGACCACGGTGGAGAACTGGTAAACCCGGCGATAGGCGCTGTTAGTACGTTGATGTCCATTATTGAGGGATATTCCGGTATGTTTAATTTAACTATTCAATTTAATTTATGACCTATTAGTGAATTGATTGCTTTATTAATTAAATAGGCACCACGATTAACGGACTCATGGAAGAATTGAGAGAAGCAGTAAAAATTATAGAGGCGAAAATGCTTGCCGGCAAATCAAAGTTGGCCGTGAGTTCTGCTTGCGCCCAGTTTATCAGATATACAACTCTGTATTTGGGTACGATCGAGAGCGAGGTTGGTTAGTTATCATCATAATCTGATATCCAGTTATCTTATGTAAAGAAACATTAAGTAAGTAATTTTCATTTTCATGTAATCGCCAGGACGTTTCTTCCGTGACCAAACTCATGTTACAGGAAGGTGGAAAATACCTGAAAAGATGTGAAAGCGCTATAAATCGCATTTCAAAATTGGGCGTCACCTTTATCTTTGATGGAGCTGTGAGGATAATGCAATATAACTTTATAACTAGTAATCCTAAGATAACCGTTGGTGACATTTTTGTTGATATATTTTTCCCCCAGCGAGTCATGGTCCATTCACATTCTAGAGTTTTACTCGAAACGTTACATTCTGTCCCAGAAAATATATATTTTACAATCTACCTCGTTTCAAGTGAGGAAGAGGATAATAAAGGAAAAATGCTCCATGACCGTGTCAACATTGAATACGTGAGGATATCCGATGCTGAAGTGGGGACGCGGATGGAAAATGTCGATTTGGTTTTTGTTGGGGCGGAAGCCGTGGTTAAAAATGGGGGAATTATCAATAAGGTAATTAATTTATTATTACTGCTAATAATTTTACAGGGTTAACTATTTTACTTATTGTTACATTTTATTTTTTATAACAGGTTGGTACACTCCCGATGGCCATTTGCGCCCGAGAAATGAAGAAACCTTTGTACGTGTTTGCAGAAAGTTTTAAGTTCTCACTGGTTTACCCCCTGAATCAAAACGATATCCCAAACGAGTATCGGGTGCGTGGAACATGTTCATTCATTAAATCAATTCGCCAGTTAATTAATCTAATTACACCATTTTTCGCATAATAGGTCGACCAATCCAACGGGATCCGAGTTGACTATACTCCACCAAAATATCTAACACTTTTAATAACCGATCGAGGAATACTGACCCCCGTTGCGGTTTGTGACGAATTGATAGAAATGTATACGTGAATGAGTTGTGTATAGGGGGGTTGTTGAAATTAATAATAATTTTATTACTGGATTAGATCATAATGTAATTCGCTATAACGTTTCGTGGAGCAATTCGAATAAATATTTTCAGAAAAATCATCACGTCACGTGCAAAATAATATTTTCGCATGCAGTTGGAATTCGGAGAAGCAAGGAGGAAATTGTGGTAGCTTTTTTATTCATTCCACGCACCACCTAAAACTCTGACAGCAGGGTCCAACTGAGCATGCAAAAAGTCAACAACCGGGGTCATGCATACCTTTATTTATACAAGATATTGAATTATATTGCTTTTGATACTCTATAGTCTATAGGAGACACAAAACAGGTTGTTTTACACAATGCAGGCATTATTATGCGGGTGCAAGTACGGGAATTTCAGTGTAAAAAACTGGCCAACAATAAGAAGGCAACCGATCATTCGTTATTAAGTTACACATTGTTGTATCGTCGTTAAGTGTTGGACAAAGTGATTAAATGATGATGCAAATTGGGCAGGCAGACCAGACCAGACGAGAGGGAATTGAATCGTATAGAAGAAAAAATTGTATGCAGTGCATATTAAGCAAGTAATTTGCATATTATTATTTCTACGTATGTATGTACATACGTACATAGCAGATAACAAATTGAGCAACAAAGTCAATGTGTTCATATCGAGTCATCTCTAAACTGGGAGGAGGAACAAGACAACGGAAATTGATGAATTGCTTCCCAAATGCTGTGTGACATCAACAACGTCAACCACGGACTTGAAACTGGACACTGATAATGAAATACGTCAATATGGTGCTGCACACCTGGGAGAAAGGATAGCATATATAATCTCAATTATTTTTTTCTCAATTGACAACTACACAAATATGTCTATTACGTACTGCAGAAACTAGCGAATAGTTTAGCTGAAAAATTCCATTTCCACTGATCGCAAAAGTCTTCGATTGCAGTTTAAGCCTCACATTTACAAGTTCTACTTGGTCAATTCCTCCCACGTCAAAGTTAGTTAGGATAATTTTAGCTTGATCCATCTTAAATATAATTTCGAAAAAACTAAATAATTTACAGAAATATGTAGAAAATTTACAAAATTTCACACCCACCTGGCTGCTAGTCTCCGCCGCAAGGTAAAAAACCGCACAAAAAGTCCCAAATAGAAAGCCAATCCAAAGCTGAACAGAAATACAGCGTCCATCCAAAACAGCCAACTCTTTTAAATACACAGAGTAGAAAAATACCGTCTCCATCAAGTAAGTTAACATAAGACGACTGATCGATGAGTTGACGAGGTCACAAAGTCGGGTCAGGTTTTCATACTCGTTTCGAAGTTCGCTAAACATGTCAACGGTTATCATCAGTTTAGTCGACTCTGATCTCAATTCGACCATTAAATTTGACACGGCGCAGTAAAATGAGAGGATGACCATTGAAATTAAAGCGTCAGTAACGAAACTTAAGAGAATTCGGGAAAATAGGAGAAAGTATGATATCAAGATGACAGGAGTGGACGCGTATTCGATATCGTGCTCATGTTGACGTTCTTCCTCTGTGATCCGCTCAAGGTTACATCGCTTTTCGAAAAATGATCCTCTCAGTTCGACAAAAACCTTGACCAGGGTGTCGTCCTTGAGTGGAAGGCCATGGAGGCAGATTGTCGATATGATGGCAATCGCTGGGAAAAGGTAGGTCAGAAGGATGATGACCCATTTTGGTGGAGCTGTGGACAATGGGAATTTGTTCCCATTGTTCACAGCTCGGAAGGTGTCATTTCTCGTCATGGAGGCCAAATGCTGGACAAGTTTCAAAAATTGTGCCTTTCTACTCCACACCGTTTGGACAAAGATGATGTGATGGATGCAGGACGTGGTTTTAAGAAAAGCGTTCAAATAGTCAACCGGATTTGTGGTGGTTCGAGACAGGTTACTTTTGCGGACTTCGTTGCAATAAATGAATAATCCGATTGTGTGGAGAATGGCACACATTATCTGCGGAGAGAAATTACGAGTTTTTTAACGTTTTTTTGTTGATACACGTACATAGAAGTTTTTGATCTCCTTACTTTACGGGGAGTGCTGGAATACGTTGTAAACTCGCCATCAGTATTAACTACGATTTTATACGGGCTCTCAAACACATAGTACATCATGTTGATTGGAACAATGAGAAAGTTTTCGTACTTTCTGTCCCATAATTTTGTTAGGATTCTGGATGAACGACTTTTCTGCGGAAATGAAGATTGCGTTACAGGCACACAGGAATTTTGAAATATGGTTTGTTTAGATTTATGAATTTTGTTGACCGAAAATACAATATCGGACGTCATAATATCAATGTCCTGAAATATCGGTACACAAACTAAACATTTGCCCGTACCAATTCTCTCCTGAATTGGTTACTAAATGCATAACGAGTCCAATTATCCCTTAAATTACGTGCATTCCACTCTTTAAGTCAACACGATAATTTAATCAACTTAAAAGTTTTATTAGCATTCATTTCATTTACATATTTACTCTGTCAGATCCATTTATGTAAATTGTAAACCCACCTTGAATAAACCAACTAATTAATAACGGCCATTGGCGTATTATATAAAAATACGTGTGGCCTGAATACTGATCACTTTGTGAAATTAAAATGTTATTTTAGATATTTATATAATACGAATATTATTCTGTTTAGAGGAAGTGGTGACCACTAAATCGATGCCATTGTGAGACAGGTGCTGATTGAAATTGAAATGCGCTGTGGTATTCGCCCCACCGAAATGAATGACATCGACATGTGACGACAATCTGAATGGCGAAATGTCAATCGTCCCATTATTCGTTATGCATAAGGTTTCATTGATGAAGGTGAGGAGACCACAAATAAATACAAAGGGGGACATTTGTTAATGAATTCTTTGATATATTATGCAGTCATAAATCACTAATTGGCAATCCTATCGTCGGGATCGATATCAATTAATGTCTCGCTGTCAGTAAAGAATGGGGGAATGAATATGTAATTTGACCATCATGATGAGCGAGCATTTGTTTCAAAGTCGTATGTCCTGCGGGTCTGGATCGGTCAGGAATAATTTGCAGGTGACTTATTGCATTTGTGTAGTGACAAATGTACAGTTATAATGTGGGCCAAATAATATGAAGATGAAGATAACATAAGAAATGATAAGCTTCACTTTTGCAAATTGTATTTTTTAAGGGATGCAAACCGAACTTACGGAAATGAGCAAATTTTCTGTACGCATTAGGTAATCTTATGTCGAATAATTGCACGATTTTCGAATAGATTTTTCATGCGGCTGTCAACGGTTCGGATTTGTAATCTATTTCCGGATCCGGCACCAATCGATTGCATTTTGATTTGCATAGAAAACTAATTTGATGAAAGTTTTGAGTTTCAAAATTATTTTATTTACGAGAACGAATTTTTATTACTATCACGGAACAATAAATGAAATTTCATACAATTTTTGTGATTGTGATTATTTTTATTTTGTGCAGTCGTGTTCATTCATTTGTTCGTTTCCTGGCATAAATGGAATAGATGGAAAGACGTAGCTTTCGATTTTCATCAATTCCTTTGTAATCAAATTCGATGATTGAAGTTTAAACGTAAACCAAATTTTGTAACTTTTTGTACAGTTCATGGTAGGTGGTCGTGGTCAAAAGTTATTTAAGAATTATTTATGTATGTATTTACTACCCAACACTTCCTGAATTTTACTTATATTTTTTGAATCGCATCAAAATATGAAAGTTGAAAAAACCGTGGATAATTTTTTTTAGTTTGTTGTTGCATCATTAAATTTCAATCCGATTCTTTTCATCGGTGTAATAGCCATCGTTTAAAGATTTCTGCTGTTAAACGACTCGAATTGGATTTGATAAAGTCTCGTGAAATTTCTTAAAAATAATTTTACTAGTAAAAATTGTGCAAATTATTGTGCAAAACGGTCTCGTCAAATTTTTGAACTATTTCACGCTACAATTTTCTATCCAACCATTTTTCTACCCATTCAATCAATACCTACGCATTTGGATATTTTCTGCCAACCAAATAAAGTAATGCCCATTTTTCTCATGCTGTTTTCAACACGGTGTGATGATCTAGGGGCCGATTTATTTCCAATAAAATATAACCAGCCTCGCCTCGTTGTCGAAATTGATGTCACGCCAGAACAATAACCTGACTGATTTTAGTATCCAATGTCAGTCAGAAGCTCAAGTTGACGACCAACAACAATATAACCCGGTCGTCGGTCGGTCGGATGCTTCTTTTTAGCATGCATGTAAAATGTACATTGTAAATTTCTCATACAGACGAACAATATATTCCTAGGGCTGACTAACAAGATGAAAATGTGAAAAAAATCTCTCCATAAATGATGTAGGATCGTATATATGTCCATGCCATCATTTCATTACACATGCAAGGTGCTACACCTGCATGTACAGGTAGGGCAATAAACAATAGTGAAGCAACCAACAATGGATGAAGATCCTCTCCAAAAATCCCACACCGGTCATAAGAGTACCTCGCCCCGAATATGTACATACATACCTGTTGCTTCTTCTTCTTCTTCAAGTTTCTCTCATCTTAAACATATATGACTCAACCCTTTCCTTGTATGCAAACTAACCAAACTTTTACAGTGCCATGAGGTGAGAGCAGTATTGCATGCATGAGGTAGGATTACATACTTATGTACATACATCGACTGGAGGAAGAGATAGGAATTTATGCTCTTTTTTTCCCATCATAAAAGGATTGGATTTACCTACACATCTCCATGAGAAAATACATAATAATGGCAATGAATATGCAATGGACGGGAGAGAGGAACTGTATATTTGTTACGTAGGACTACCTGTTCCTCTGTTACATACAAAGCAAAATCTATTTAGTGGACCCACAATCCACTAAAATAAATCCTTATTTAGCTATTCCTCGACATAAAAGTCTAGTTAAAACTTGGACAGGTAGGCAGCCCGTACGTAATAATGCTGTAGGAAGGAAGGACAGGTAGGCGCAATACGAGACAGAAAAGGATATAAATAAATAAGTGACCAACTTAAGCCGAGCAATTTGGACCAAGAACCAATAAGTGTTTCACTTTCACTATTAGATTATTGTGTTAGTGTGCTAAGCCAAGAGACGCCGTTAGTCGCTTGGTTTTTAGTTGGTCAGCATCCAATAAGAATTTAGATTTATATAATATAGCAATAAAAAAATTGGTGCAAGTTGTGGTACTCACTGAGATAAACTAAAGAGCAAAACGAAACACTAATGCAGAAATTAACGAGCAAGCATAATATTTATTTACTTTTAATGTGAGTTCAGTGAGTAGCGAAAACAAAAACAAATTTCAATAACTCTCATCCATCCATAATATTATTACATAATTTGTGTTTATTTAATTTTATTGACGTGACAAATTCCGTTTCGATGCAAGTGTCACTTTTAATAATGAACATTCATCCATCCGCTCTCTTAAGTCAATATATTCTTAAAAAATAAAGCATACATCTTCAAATTCAAATATAACAACTACTACTGCGCCACCACAGCTACTCATCATTATGCCATTGTTGTTTGATTGTTGTCATGTCTGACCGTCCCTCATGTCCCTGTCGTCCTACGAATGAATGGATGGACGCGAATAAAAAACCAGACCAATATTTAATATAACAGTTTGTCGATTCATTCTATCCATTCATGTCAGTGTAAAGATTTATAATAATAAAGTGGACAAGAAGAAACCTTGCCTTGCTTTTTGCCTTGCATGCATGCAACTCGGCAAATATTCTAAAAAATATCGAATCTAAGAAGTGAAGGGGTGAATTAGTTGGTTAGAGTTTGGCCTGGTCGAGTGTAAAGTAAAGCTTTTTTTCCACGATGCAGCAGCAACAATGTTATAAAGAATTTCGCATTTGACGACGAACTATGTATGCATGCACGTCTACTTTCTTGCCAGTGATGGGATAACATACAGCGTCGTGGTGTGGTGCAAAATGCAGTAATACAATTAAACTCGGCAGCCAAACTATACCACGAAGAACGAAACCAAAAAGTGGCAACGTGTAAGATCCACTGGCTGAGCTGCTACCTGTGCAATTGCAATCAACAATTGAAATCTTGAACCAAACCTCCATCCACCAACTGTAGCAAGCATTTGCGACTGAATTTTACATTGTTAGTTTGCCATTCTTATTCCTCTTGGTAGGTAGTCGTCAGTCGATCTGATGTGCTGCGCGTGGACTGACGTCGTACTTAGGTCCTTCCTTCTCGTGGGCATCGTGGTGCTGCAGTTTTATTGAGAAAAATTGCAAAACTTTTGCAAGTATTAAGTGCGTGTGTTAAGTGCAAGGTTTAATGCACACATGAACTTCCGGATTTAGGAGGGGAAGGAAAACAAAGTTTTCCCAATAATAAGAACACGAACGAACGGATATATAATACCCGGCTTGTCGAATTATTCACCAGTTCCGTGTCAGCTATTTAAGTGTGAGCTTGGGTCGAGGAGTGTGAGTTATCGATTAATCTACTTACCTGTGCGTTTTAGTTGATCAAGTGTTTTTCATGAAAATCAAATAATAGTGATTTCATTTCATGCAATATTACTTATACACGCATCGAGCTTAATATTTAAGGAAGCAATCTTTGCCATAAAAAATTACGGGAGTTAAAATTGCAGTTATATATTTCTTATCTTGACATTTCTATAAAAGAAAACGGCGCACCAAATGATAATACATTAATAATTTATTTATTCGTTTGTGTCACTTAGAGTTCAGTGTTTGTGGTTTTGTTGTTATTCATGGCGTGAGATCTTGTGTGTCGGTCGGGTTGATCTTTATTTCTGTGCTTTTTCCATGAAGGGAATTGATCATTTGTTGTGACAGAATAATAATAATTCGAGAGAAGTAATCATAATATGAAAATGGGGAGAAGAAGGACATTAACGGAGCTTTATTGTTCGAGGACAAAGGTAGGATTCGTGGGGGTGGTGGTGGTCGTGGCGTGGTTCCTCATTCTCGCCGTGGATAATGTCGCCGAGGCTCATGTGGGATTGACATTTCCCCCCGCGAGGAAATTCGATTTGGACTTTTTGGATAATATTAGGTAATTTATTTGCCGAAAGAATCTATAAATGTCAAATTTTTAATCTCATTTTTTTGCGAATATGAAATTTTTAATCTCATCTTTTTTTGCCAATATGACATTTTTAATCTCATTTTTTTATCGAATATGCAGAACGAAACCTCCCTGTGGAATGCCCAAAGGTAAGATTGTCACCTTTTTCATGAATTTATGCCCTGTTAGTCCAAGTCCAAGGTTTAAAAATTAGTATGATATCCACATCACCTTATCTACCTACCATGCCGGCTTGACCAGTTTCCTTGATCCTGGCACAACAACAATGTATCTAGTGTTAAGTACATATAAGTTTGATTTTGACATTAAAAGTAATCTTTCTTTGAACCAAGTAGATATGCAACTACTTGTTCCGTAAGTAAGGTTGCAATTCCAACGTGTGTATGTAAGTATAACGGCTTAAATCTAAAAAGGCAATGGCAAAAGAGTGAGATTTTCCACGCTATGCGATACATACGTTGTCTCTTTTTTTTGCGAGGAAATAAATATTTAAGTATTGGCCAAAGGCTAGTATAACGTTTTTACAGCCCAGTTCACATCCCCAATTTATTAGCATTGTGTGATAAATGGAAGCAGGGAATTTACTATTTGACCAGACCATGCATCTAAAAATTTCTATTTTTAATGGAAAAAAATACATTAAATATTAGATAATCACCCGTAATGCAACGCGTAAAAAATTCTTAATCTTTCTCATTCTACAAGAATCTTGTCGTCAATAAGCAGTCAAGTCAGTGATTAAATTCGAGTTTACAAAATAATTTTTACTTACATAACGTCATCACGTGAATAATGTGATTAGACCGCATTCAACTCAACCCCAGCCCAGTCATCATAGTACAATTTGGCTACAAAACCAATCCTGAAAAAAGTACGGGTGATGTGATGAGAACCAGTAAAATTTTTAAGCTGTAAAGAAATTCCTCCACGCCATCGTAACCAAACCACCGGTCAGTTGAAGAGATTCGCCTTATTTGCAATTATACAAACTAAACACATAACAATCCCATTTATGGGGTTTATTTATTTGTCAATTTTTGAAAACAGTTGACTTTTTGACTCGACAAAAGAAAGGACATGGCAAGCAAACAAACGTACAAATATTTTGCAGCGAAACCGTTACGTTAATGGTGATTCAGAGCGGAATCACATCGTCACAACAGAAAATTTATCATCATCTTCATCTCCTTGACCTGAGGAGAGAAATGATACGTGATTTTGTAATTGCTTGAGTTTCGGCATTTTTTCGCGTGCAAAGATATTTATGAGTTTTTGATGACTTTTCGAATGTGTAAAATTAGCAGATTTTTTTTTATCGTAAAATGATCTTCTCTCATAAAAATTGGATGAATTATTTTTCTGCATAGTTTTTTTCCTCTCGATAACGATACCGTTTGCCGATAGGTCGTTTTTTACCTATTGTCGTATGCCAGCCAGCTAAAGCTTCATGTTGAAAAAAGTGTTTGTCGTTTACAACAAAATTGAACAATGGATTCGAATGCCGTCAGTCGTACGCAGGGAAGTTTTTGATACGATGCGAACCTGCGCTGCGATGCCATTTATTTTGTAGAATAAATTCTCTTTTCTGATTAACGTGGCCATTCACAATAGATTATTCTTGCCTGGATGAACAATTAGGTTAACAAATTTGGCTAAGCTAAGCTAACAACAAACAATAACAATTCTGAGATGTGATGTTGACGATTTGGATGTGCGGATTTGGATAATTCAGAAAAGCGCTATCTGCATTACATGTATATCGAAAAGGAGATGATTTCGCGTCAACAGATTAAACTGTGACATCGGGTATGACGATGAGCTGTTGTTACAAAAAAGTAAAAATAGCTATGATTTACAATTGTTGTCAGTTTACACATTGTCAATTTCGACGACGTTTGTATATGCAGTTCCTGATGCATTTTGGTAAAGAAAAAAAAGAGATGAAATTCTTTGTGTGCATGAAAGTCAGGAAAGTTGTAAACCACAGGTTTGTTTGCATTTGATTTTCTATAATTCAAACATTATTTTAAACTTTGCAAATTTGCACGGCTGCAGTCGATGGAATAAAAGAATAGGGAAATGCAGTCTGTTTCGGCGAACGAGGATAAAATTTTGATTTGCGGATAACGCAGTATTTTTTAGGTTGGACTTCTATTAAAATCGCATTTTTCTTCATTGCATTGTTGGAGAAGAATTAGTTCTGGTTTTATTCATGTCAAGCAAATAATATGAATTAATTATCTATTTGACATCTTTATAATCTTTTAGTTGTTGATTTGATATCGAGTTTAAGATAAGATGTCGATGACATTCTTTAGTGGGGCAAATTACAAAAGAAATCAGTATTTCTAAGCAAATCGAGATATTTGCCATTAATTGGCGACAACATTTGCTTTATTTTTAGCAAATATTTCGCAGTTTAATGTAATTTTTTGAAAAAAGTTAAGTCCATCCCACATTTCATTGTCAAGTCAAGGTTAAAATCTTCTGTTGAAATTAATGTGTGATATCATCCTCCTTCGTATTTGTTTGTATTGCTTTCCTTCTATTTTCTGCCACTACTGTCGGTCAATACTGAATAATAAAGATGCTATAATGCATGAAAAGCAAGCATCACCGTGTGTGCACAAGTTTTTATTGCTCATTACTTCGTAGCCTAGCCTGATACTAAAAAAAGTGTCATAAATAAACCTGGAGTAAGAATCGTAATCGAGTGATTAAGCCGTACGGAATTTTGCACATGTCTTAAAAAATTTAAGAGTAGAAAACAAGTGTTGAGATCGCGAAAAAACCACCAGCTTTAACCTTTCTCAGAAATGTATCACGTCGTAAGGATTTTGGATTTAAAGGCTTTTACTCGTATTTTATAATATGCGAACATTTACTTTAACTTTTAAACGCATAAAATACAATTTTTAATTAGTTTTAAATTAAATGAAACTAACAGCAATTTGAGAGAGCTCTACTTGTGGCTGACGTTGCTGGAAGAGTGAAAAACGGAGAAGAAAAATGCCACAAGATGATTGGGAGCTGAAAACGAGTGGGAGTTTTAAATATGGGAAAATTGAGACTAATATGAGATTCAACATACTCCCACCTTCTTTTGTGGAAACAAAAGAACAAAACATGAATTAAATTAAATTTTACGAATACTATAAAAGTCTAAATTATGAACAAAATCTTTAATCATTCCATTGTCCATATCTTGAAGGCTTCTTTGAAGTTCTTCCTGATTTGGTCTGCACTACCGGATCCGCAATTACTTCCATTGGGGTCGAAACTGAATTCTTCATACTCTTCGGGAGTGTCGACTGATGTGACACAATTGTCCACGTAGAGTGATTTTAATAATTTTTGTCCAATATCCCTCCTAGTTTCATCCAGCTTGCTGATGTGATGCTCAATTACAGCTGTCAGGAGGAAAGGACTACAATTGACACCGAAGACTACTCTCCTGTGACGGAAGATTTTAATTTTCTTTGCTGATGCATCCTCCCACCACAGGAATCGTAAATAGTCTCGATCCGATTCCTGTACGTCAATCATTTGGAAAGCTTTTCTTACATCAGAGCTAATTCCAATTCTCTTCTCCCGAAATCTTATTAATATTGACGGGATGAGTTCCATGAGATTGGGCCCTTTGTAGAGACCATCATTGAGTGACGGACTTCCTTTCGATTTACAAGATGCGTCGAATACTGGGCGCACTGGAGTTGTGACGCTGTCCTTGAAGACGGGATGATGGGGGAGGTAGTGGCAGTTGGAATTTTCTTTATTGTATTCGAATACTTGTTCCACTATTCCTTCATCCAGGACTTGAAAGTGGCATCATAAGTTTGAAAATAACCTTTTTTATTTAATTTGTGTGTGGTGGACTTAAGTCTGCTCTCTGCTGTCGCTTTATTGGTGGGTGGTCGCAGGATACTTTCAGGCTCCATTGGGCTTCCCCCTAAATCTTCAATCCAGGGCAACTTTACGGAGTAGCGTCCATCATTTGATTGAGTCACAGTTTTGATAAAATGAGATTTTGCTGATGACTCTTCTTCTTGCTTGGACTGGACTTCAATTGGATCTCGAATTCCCAAAGATTCTAGATTCCACATTTGTGAGAGATTTTCTTCGGTGAGATACATGGAGATTTCTTCACTCACAATGCTTCTCGCCTTTGGAACTGGACCACTTAATGTCCAGCCAAAAATTGTTTCGACTGCTGTCAGTCCACACTCGAGATGGACTAACTTGCCGGTCATCATGGCCCCCCAATAGTCGCTACCGATCAGGATTTCGATATCTGGACTTCCCACATTTGATAAATTGTGATCTGAGATCCATATTCTTTTTTGTTGTAGGGATTTTAGCCAGGGTCCTTGAAGTACGCGAGGGATGACTCCACCAATCACATGTTTTTCTCTGACCAGAACTTCCAACTTCTGTCCAGTCCTTGGATTTTTCAGAATAACTTGATGCTTGTTTACTTTCTCATAATTTGTAACAGATCCGTCAAAGAGCACATTTCTTGAGGTTTCATGACCTACTGGTTGACTTTTAATGGATTTGGCAGTCTTCATTGTAATATAGCTGCGTTGGCTTCCTTCGTCAAAGAGTAATCTGACCAATGAATACTTCTTCTCCTTGATATTGTAGACTTGCACGAGTAAAGTTTTTAATAAGACATCACTTTGGCACTGGACATTTGATTGTGAAGCGGAAGTTTCTGAATCTTGAATAATTTGCTCCATTTCCTTTTCTTGAATGTGTTGGGGATGACTTGGACACATAATCGTATAATGAGGTTTTGTGCATATTTGACATTTTAATGTTGATTTACAGTTTCTGAAATAATGTCCCCTTTCAAAACAATTTGTACACCGTTTGTTGTCCATCACTTTCTTCCTCTTTTCCTGGAGGGTCATCTTCTCAGCCTTAAAACATTTTGCACTTGCATGGTTAGACTTTTCGCAGAAGAGACATTCATTTGTGACGTATAAACCGGCGACTGTAGGAACATCTTCTGATTGTTTTTGGTGCGCTTTGAATTGGCGCTGATTATTCTTGTTTTCTTTGACCTTGGTGGTAATCTCGAATCCAGCTCGAACTAATTTTCTCGTCTGTTCACCCTCCACTTCTTCTCTTAAGAATTCCATGAGATAGTCCAGTTCGTTTTTCTTGGGATTTAATTGTGATCCATCTTGTTTTCGTAAAGGACTTCTTTGCCAGGCTAAGAGAATTTCTTCAGGGAGGCAAGACTCCACCATAGGGAATAGGAATTGGGTTGACTGCTCCGCTTTGATTCCGAGCGACTCCAATGCCCTTAATTGTGTTTCAATGTCGTCGTATAATTTTGAGAGTATCACACTTTCATTTGATTTGGCGGTTGTGATAACCAGACGAAGCAACTCTCGTACATAAACTTGTTGTAGAAACTTTTCTTTTCCAAATCTTTCTTTTAGGGCGGCGATGGCTTTTGGGTAGTTTTCTGCAGGCATCGGGAAGCTTTCTACAAGTCCTCGAGCCCTTGAACCTTGTACCATGCTTTGCAAAAGGTATTGAAACTTGTCACTCGGGTGTAGTTCGGCGTCTTCGTCGATTTTCGTAAACTGCGACCACCATCCCAACCAGTCTTTCATGTCACCACTAAATTTTTGAAGTTGGATTTTTGGAAGTTTGAAATTTCGACTCCTGCCATGTTCACTATTTGCAGTGCCGCATGATGATGATGGACTTGAGGGGGAGAACACTTTGCCAACTTTATGAGAGATCTCTTCGATTCTGTCTTTATATTCTTCAATCGACTCGAGCTCCGTTGCGTATTCTTCTTCCTCTGCCTCGCCGTCGAGAAGTGCATCCTTCATATTCTGGTCGAGGCCTTCCAATTCCACCATTAGTCTTCTCAATTTTCTCATCTTGAGTTCCAACGCATCCTTGTCCTGTTCGGTTTTCGCCAACTCCACTTCCAATTCTTTGATGGTCTTCGTGATGCCGGCCCTCACAGGTGCGCGCTGTTTCTTGATTCGATTCATGTTTGTATCTCAGGATCAACAAACAGGAAAAGTAATTTAGAAAATATTCGAATATATTTTTGAGACGATCTCCACCTCAGTGAACCCCGAATGCTCAGGGTCTGGCCCACAAAGTGGCAGAATCGTTTTTTTTATCCACTCCACACTAGATAAGGGCTCGCTTCCTCCAAAATTGGTCCTCAATGGAATGAAATAATGAATGAATCGATATCACCTGATCTGCTCCCGTATGCACAGGATTGGGCCCTCAACGAGGCAATGCGTCAGGATGATAAGTTCAAGAATCCAGGTACTCCTCGCCGTTGTAGGTCGCAGGTCCACCAAAGACTCCTTTTGGGTTGTGTAATCCAGGTCCTCCTCGCCAATGTAGGTCACGGGTTCACCAAAGATTCACTTTTAATTTTATACGCAGAACTAAGTATTGTCCTCGCCAGGATCACTTAATGGGGGCGACTGGTCACAAGAGAAGATCACTTTTAATTAATTATACCTCACGACGTAATCACGTCGAGGTCACCAGAAATGTTGAGATCGCGAAAAAACCACCAGCTTTAACCTTTCTCAGAAATGTATCACGTCGTAAGGATTTTGGATTTAAAGGCTTTTACTCGTATTTTATAATATGCGAACATTTACTTTAACTTTTAAACGCATAAAATACAATTTTTAATTAGTTTTAAATTAAATGAAACTAACAGCAATTTGAGAGAGCTCTACTTGTGGCTGACGTTGCTGGAAGAGTGAAAAACGGAGAAGAAAAATGCCACAAGATGATTGGGAGCTGAAAACGAGTGGGAGTTTTAAATATGGGAAAATTGAGACTAATATGAGATTCAACAACAAGAGTCAAAATCAAGGCCGAGTGAATTGCCAGGTGCAGAAAGGAAGCATTAATTCAATACGAAAGCCGGAAATCACACTTTTTTATTATTATTCGATTCGATGAGTTTGATAAAATTTATGTGCAAAATTTTCTAATTTTTGACAACCAACTTTGATGAGCAATTTACTTTAAACAATGATTTTTTGTTATAGACTCACGATTAATTTGATCCATTTTTATGAATTAAAATCGTGATCTTGATCTAAGGAAGGTTTACTTTACAGTACTTGAATATATTTCAATGGAAATTGAATCATTTTCAAGTACAATTAACACAAGAGTGTTTTATTATTAAATAGAGAAGGTTGTTGCCACGAATTAGGGAAGGTTAGAAAAAACCCCACCCAACTAAAATAGTGCGAAAATATATATACATACACTTGTTTTTAGGAGATAAGTGTGCTTGTATTGTGTAACGAAACGAAACGCATCGGCGAGCAAATTTAAGGCATTGTTGTCCATTTCACTCCTTTCCGTTAACATTTATTCGAATAGGAGTTGGCAAAAAAGGAGATACCGGAACATTGAATTTTTGTAGCTTGTTGTTGCGATTTGTTCAAGAAAATTTTAATTAATTTTGAAAGGTTAAATCCACATAAACTCTCAACAAGCGTGCCTTTCTTAAAAATAGTCGAATTATGGCGAATAAAAATAGTTATGTTTGCGCATTTGGCATTACCTTGAATTTATTTCGGCACATAGTTAAATAATTTGTAGCTTGGCATGGCATTTACCTAGTGACGAAAGTTGCGTATTTGGTGCACGTGAGGTTTTAAGACTTGGCCAGAATTAGGCCAATTCTTCAATGAAATTTGGAACAGGAAGGAAAGGAATCCACGTTGTTGTTATGTTGTACATAAATATAACCTGGACCTTTGTTCCCGTCATAATTTTGCCACACTACTCGACTCATAAACATCAATACAAATACGACCATTCACGTCAAGTCAATTCCCAGTTGACACGGGATTGTTAGTAGAAAGTAGACGGACCGATTTCACCCATTTCCATAACTTGGCTGGATTCATAGATTCATAAAGAACTTGGCTTGATCAAAATTGCAAATATTTTTGCGGCATGTACATACATATTTCGAAAAGGTGGGAATAAAGAACTTCCTGCTGTCATTCATTGCCACTCGCAGCCTGACATCCGTTTCATTTCACTTTTATTAGGCATTTTCTTGTAAAAGTCTCACCGAAATGGAGTTATGTTCTTATGTGAGAACTGGACCGACTGGTGTCAATAATAAGTAGTGTGTGTTAACTAGGTCATTCATGTCATGTGGACAGGTGAATATAAGACTGGAAAGCGATTGAGGAAGTAATCTAAACTAAACACGTTACACACAAAAGTTGGTCGTATCGTCCGACATGAAATGAACCGATGAACCCTCTTCAGCTAAGTGTGTATGTACATATGTAGTTCTGCATAAATATTTAATTGCCTTATGTTCCCAATTGACATTTTGTCATTTTTTTACACGAGATATGCAGATATGTACATAGATAATCAATAATCATGTAGTTGTTCTTTCTTTCTAGGCAAATTAGACAGACCGGAAATAAACAATTACTAATAATTTCAATCACACGCGAAAATCTTGTTGATTTTATGTAATAAAAATTGTCGGCGTTACTCATCTTTTCTTTACTAATTGCTAATTACCAAACTTAAACTTATTGCGAGTACGTGATAGCATTATTATGTGCGAAAAATAAAACTTTTGTACAAGCGAGATGTTCAAAAACACTTGTACTTACGATTGTCGACATAATTCAAGAATTCAATTTGGATTGTCTCATCCTTTTGATTTTTTTGTCATTCGCCGTCACGAAAACGTACTCGAACAAGTGTCGAGAGAGATGAACCCTTTTGTTGAGAAGTGTCCGCACGACTTTGCCATTTATTTAGCACTTGAAAAGTGGTGTCAGTCATTTTTCCTCCCCCAATTTGCATACCTATTTAGTAATGGGTGGTGGCGTCAGAAATGATTTTGCGAATAATAACAATAAGTCTTTTTTCACATTTCAGGTGAGATCAAAACCTCGTTGGTGTCCGGTTCGACGATCAATGTGACATGGCATTTGTCCTATCCGCATCGGGTAAGTCGTAGAAATGATCAGATAATGTATTTTATTTTTGCATATGAAAAGATAAGGCGTTACGCAAGGATGAAATAATACATAAAATGTTGACTCATCTTTCCAAACCCTCTTTCATGCAAATGACTCCACCCTTTCCACCATTTTTTTTTGGACAGAAAAAAATGTGAAAAAATTAATTGTCGACAGACATCTGTCAAGCAAAGCAAGAAAAGCCGGTAAAGCACGATACGCTTGGTTGCGACAGAAATATGAGAGAGCCTTAAGCCTTGAGAGCTCCTAATAGGAGCTCTCAAGGCTTAAAAAATGAGCGAAATGAGCAATGAGCAGAAAAATAAAAAATCCGATTTTTCTGCTCAAACCTTGAACGTACCACTTTTTTTATTGATCATAATTCTTGAGAATCGTGATCTTTATTTGTGGGAAGTTCAGTTATTTATTTACCAGTTTCATGGTTTTAAATTCAGTTTCATAATTCATAAAATTCCGAAAATAGCTGAACGTCAACAGATATGAGAATTTTTATCATTATGTGATCTTAACGCGGCTGTGTTTCAACAACAGGCATTGTGAAAAAATTGCAGAATTAAAACGAACAGCATTATCTCAAATAATTCATTTTATGCAGCAGCAATAAACAATTTTATAAGTCATATATTTAGGATTTAGATTTAAGAGGGTCCAATTGAATTTTGATTTCCAGTATTTTTATTTCTGCTTCACTTTGAAAATTGAAAATAATTTGATTTGATGTAATTGGAGGAAACGACCGCACTTTTGTCCAGAGTTTCGTCTTTCTCAGGGTCAATCCCAAAACCCATTAACTTTTCTTTAGTCTCTGTGTACGTTTTAAGAAATCATTTTTTATTTGACTTTCTTCGCAGTTAAGGGCCAAAGCATCTTGGAGACGACGAAGTAGTTCAGTGCATTTGGTCACCTGCTCAAATATTTTTTTTCGTTTAAGGATTTGGTCATTTAAAATTACATGTGGATAACAAACCATCATTTACCTTAAATGCGGTATAAATGTCGACCACATAATGTTGCATGTCAATTTTTATTTGTAGTGTCCAGCGAAAAGTTTTTCGGCCGCCTACCTCCACGACGCTACGTTTGTTGCGACAAATTACAGGATTTGCAACTTTTTCGACACTGGTACTCTTAACCTTGGTCTTGGGACCCATAATGATAAAGAATATTTTTTAGAAAACTTTGCTTAATTTTTAAGCGAAAAGTTGAAGTAAACAAACAGCTGATGTGCTGATGTGGAGCAGAATGAGCAGGATTATGAAAGAAAAAATCAACCCAAAACTCGATTTTTTTGTTGAGCAAGAAAATCTGATTTTGAGCGAAATCGCATGCGCACAGCCGAGCAGAAAAGATCAGAATGAGCGATGAGCAGAAAAATCCGATCTTTTTTAGAGCTTTGAGAGGACCTATTATAAGATTTAATTAAGGTGTTGTACATACGTACTTACTTATTTTATAGTATGTTTTGGGATGCGTAAAATATTTGGAGTTTGCTAAATAATAAGTAGGCAACGTTCACTTTCATTATTGGGATTATCATATTATTGCAAATTTTATGTCAGCCATGTGTCATGTCGTACAAGAAGTGCAGCTTCCTGTTCTTAGCAAATAATGCACTAGGCATCCGTTCGTTAAAGGGGCATCATAATCACTAACGAGAAACGAACCCTTCATAAATTCAGATACATATGCTACTTGATTTCCAATTTGACGATTTGATCTACTTCATCAATTCAAGACAAAGAAATAATAACGCGACTCAACGAAAGGGAAACAAGAAGAATGTGCTCTAAATCATAAAATGAAATGATCAAATGGAGCAATAAATTGACGACGACTGACTTGATTCATGAGGAATGATTATATACTAGGCAAGTTGGAAATTGAATACAAATTCCTAAATTTTTTACCGACAGAATAAAATCATCGCAAATAAATAAGTAGGCAGGTTTATCTCAAGCATAAAATTGGGTGCATATCATCATTACAGTGGTTCTTATAAAAGTGAAATTTTTGAAATTATGATATTTTACCGAACTGAAATTGTTGTTTATCTAATTTCAAAATGTGCTGGAATTGCTAAATAATCAGATACCGTGGTATGGTGTTCACACACAATTTCCAAATTAAATGAAAAAGATACGTACACAAAATGCAGTGAAATAAACCCGCTTTTTGTAAATAACGTAATAAATTTCAATAAAAGCTGTTGTTAGTTGAGCTCTTCAAGTTATCCACCAGTTGTTGTTACATGATGGCAAGAGATGAATTAACCAAGGTGCTTGACCGTTGGATTTCATCTCGTTTTTAAATTCATACCATCATCGAACCAGTTATGTATCTTGTATATTTTCTTATTCGTATGCCGCACCAAGCAAACCAAACCACCACCAACCGGCTAGTCATTCTTTAAGGCGTCAGTTCTTTAGTTTTTACTTACATCATCGTCATGATCATCAAATCAAACGTAATGGTGATGCTTTTACATGTATGATTATTCTATACGTTGCACCTCATACGACCGGCTTGAAATTCATATCTTGCCAAGTATGCGATGTCAAATACTGCATTATTTCCTTATGTGAATTTTTGATCACATTATGCATGCTTAAATTGTTAGATAGAATGCATTAGGATTAAACCAACCCAGTTAAAAAAATGTGGATAAAGATTAAATACCCCCCGACCAACCATATTGTCAACCGGAAAGAATGCGATCAAGTGGTTATTAAGAAGTTATGAAAACTATTTACATGGCTTCGGACTGAGGATGAGTTTCACTGTAATCTTTAGAAAATAGTAAAGTCGGATTAAAAATGCGATATGATAAGACTCATAAAATTTTGAACATGTAAATTATTCGGGGTAGAATTTAATATTGAAGAAAATACTCTACCAAGGGAAATGCGATATTTGCAATGCACAAAAATTATTTAGCGTTGATCATGAAGGTTTAAATTTCAACTTATCACAGCTTAATACTAATCATTTTTTCTACAACAGGGTGGATATCGCCTCGAACTGATGGACAGTCAAGAACGCATGTTACTGGACTTGACACCAAAAAACGGGAATGAAGACTACATCAAGGGAGACCCCACGTAAGTGCAGATATCAAATTTTGACGATCCATGCAACATAATCCAATCCAATAATAATAAATAATTTTAAGCACCGTTTCATTGCATGCATGCAAGACCAACCGATGGCTACAACATGTTCTCTTTTTGCACTATTACACCCTCATAAAAAATGAAAGCTATAAAGCCCCGTGGAAAATTGGGGGTTGGTTTAATTTGTTCCTCTCTCTCTCTCTCCTTAAATCACGAACATTTTCCTCATCGAAAGGCTGAAATTTACGACATTAAGCGTTTATCACGCGCATACATGAGACCTGTAGGCATTGATTTTGTGATGCGAATTTTAGCCGAAAAAGTAGATTCGGAGTGGTGTGTGTGACCGGTTGAATGGTTCCTTGCACTTTTTTTACTGCTTGACGTCGACCACACCATCGAGAGATTTATCATCATGTAGCCGTCAAATCAGATCGATAACCTCATTAAGGAGCTGAAAGTACACGGTTTTGTCGATTTTTCCTCCCTGCGTCGGTTTCATGATTGATTTGATGCACAAATTATTGGTGACAAATTGACGGAAAGATGATATTCTTGTTTGCTACCGGGTAGTACTTAAATAAATGCGGTTGGAGGTGGTAATTGCGGGTGATGAATGGATTTCATGGGGTTTTTTTTGTGGCGATGATAAAAATAAAAATAGATCTGTGTAAGAACTCAAATTATGAGTCTTATATTTTTATTTTTATTTGAGAATGCACTTTAGTTACAAATCAGCGACGATAAGTAAATTTTGTGAATGTTGAATTGAGATAAAATTCAATATAGATTTTTCATTTGTTGATTACCAATTGTAAAGGTGTAACGTGATGTAAAAATGATACTGCAGACGGCTAAATATGATTATTAATACTTCCTCAAGTGATACAGCGCTTATTCTTTGCTCTAAGGTTGACTCATATTTGCAAATTGCAACTGTTGTTATAAAACGAAAATTTTAATCTGGACTCCAGCAGCTGCAGAAAACAGGAAATGAGTCAGAGTCTCATTTTTTCATAACCGGTCACCATGAAATTTCTGAGACGTAGATAATATCACATTTCCACCTTAAATCTCACCAACATTGTATCCAAATCATGTAAAATACAAATCCTCTACTAACTAACTTCTCATCACATTCTGTCCAATTAATTTCACTTCACTTCGTTTCACGAGAACCCACAAAATTTAATCAAATCCTTCTCCAACTTGGTCATCTTTTGCTTAAATAAGTCTATCCAAGAGATGACGAACCATTAAAAATGCCAAAATAAATTATCTGAAATCTGCTCCCATATCTCTGCGGTAAATACTTGGTTGTTTGGTAAATGAATGGATGGTTGGATGATACGACGACTTCCTTATTCATTATTCGCATCATTCAATGTAAGGATAACGCAAAACAATTTGCCTCGTCATGAATGCACCAAGGGAATGAAATAAATACATTTTTCGTGTATCGCAGTACCACAAAAGCTAATACCCCAAGGCAAAAAGGACCTCAGTTTAGTATCTGTCATCATTAGGTAATTGTGGCGTCTTGTGTTTTTTTTCGTAAAATTTTCCATATTGACTTGTCAACTATTTAATAATATCCTGCCTGTCTGGCTGGCTGACACTATTTACTATTTCGCCATAAGCGTGGCACGGATGGATTTTTTTGATGATCATGACGGATGTAAATATTATATACTTATTTTTAATCCTTTGTTGCGCCTGGTGTCCAAATTTACTCTCAGTCAGTGACAGTTGATTGGTTTGGATACAAATACATTATCACCTTTTGTGTCCAAGATTACAATTTGCAGACTCAAAAAAATGACAAGGTTCAATGTCAAACTAGACGGGGAAGAATTTTAGTCAAGGTTTTAGTAAGGAATAAGATAACAAAATCAATTTAAGTAGCCAGAGTTTTATAATAATTCTTAACCTGAAAATTTTGACCATCACTTAAATTGAAAATTAAACACAATTGACTTGACTAATTATTTTACTGGATCAGCATATTTCGCAACATTTTCGCAATAAGTAATTTGCACATCACAAAAGATTTGATCTGCTGCATGCAGTAGGAGGATTATTGATACGAAAATGCGTAGGCACGTTACAAAAATTAAGCTATAAAAAAAACCTTCAACGCTATTATGAATCTACATATGTACTACCAAAGTGCACAATATATGGAATGCCATTGTTATATAACATAACATGCATAATGTGCTCTTTGATCTCATTGTTGCGTAATGCATGGTATGTTGCACTATTTGTACATTGAGATACTAGATAATTACCTACACGGTACGGCACACTGCAAATTATTCATTCTAGTTTAATACGTATTCTCTCTAATAATGGTATCACTTTCAGTTTTGCTAAATCCAAATATTTCGCACAACTCATGCACTACATGAATTTGCATAATGGGAGCAACACACCGTGTAATGTGAGTACTGATATAAGGGAAACATACGTACAGCGAAGCATAATTCCCTTCCATAGTGGAAAATAATGAAATGTTTGTTGTTGGCATATTCATAACACAACAATAAATTATTATGCATGCAGGAGGATGATGCAGTTGTAGATACTTGCATTAAGTGGTGATTTCCATGAATAAGACGTATTAAATGCGAAATTAACGAGGAAGATGAGGAAAGACGGGCTAACTTAGTTTGTACGTACAACTTGGAAACCTTAATTTCAAGGTAACGGATGTTCTACTACATCCCTGTTGATCCTTAAACACCTCATAATCGTGTAGGCGTTTGCAAAAAGGTGCAGATTTTACAGTGAAAATTACGCAATTATATTTTTCTTCAAATCGAACTCTGTCTTAGAGCTGGACAGACATTACATTACAGTATTAAGCATTTAAATGTGACCTCAGCTCGTCACCTTTGCCTACCTCGTCTTCTCGCGGTGTTACAAAAGCCGTCATTATTTCGTATCAGCCAAATTTGCACAAGAGTTTGCACTTGTTTGCCAATTACTTCGACAAATGATTATCGCAACAAAAAACATTGAACTGTTGAACCAAAACCAAAGTCAAACCTAAGTACATGAATGCGATCAAGTGCATAAATACATACTGCATTATTCATTCCATTACATTCTATCCATCCATTTTTGGGTCTGGGAATGAAAATAAATTTAATTCTTGTTTCAATTGTTAGCCGCATTGTAAAGGTAATTGTGGTGTCAATTTGATTTTGATTGTTGTGTCATTGTACAAACCAGTAACCACTTTAAGGACCCTACATATATATCGAGTGAATCATGAATGTGTGGTGGTCTGCATGGCAGTTAGTTATTGTACATAATTGCATTATCATCTATCTCGTTAAAGGTCAGGATGAATGTTGGTTTATTTTATTCAGCTGCTTATGCGCTTTACTCGGCCAGACGTTAGAAAAAGACATTGCAAGATGACTGAAATTAGCGACAGTTGTTGAATTGAAGTTCATTGTTGGGTTTGGTTGGTTGTTGTATTTTGTTCAGTTCGACTGTGTGTGAGGTCGTTTAAGAACGATGTAGATTCAATTTACGTACGTACGAAAAGGAGATGTCATTTAGTTCTTCAAGGTCTCAAGGTTGGTAAAAGCAAAGGAAATGGAGAACTTAAGAGTTGGCTGGTTTTATTATTTTGTTTTTTTGGCGTGCAAATCTACTTACTCTGTTATTTGCGAAAAGTTTATAGAAATAAAAATTTATTTATGGTGGGCTAAAACAATTTTCATCCCTCATTAAAGTTATAAATAAGTCTGAATGTATAGCAATAAAATTGAGAGCTGTTCTGTAACAGGCAAAAATTGCATCACTTTGCAAAAAATATCGCTGTTTTTATCAAGTATTTAAATACGACTGTGACAGTAAAGTTCTATTTTTTGGTTCCCACGGTCTACGCAATTCCCACCAAACATTAGTACTTAATGCGCGATGAACTCTTGTCAATATCATCAAAATTACATGACTGATAAGTACAAAATGATATCATTTTGTAGCTAATACCTAAAAGTAGGTGGTTTAATTAATCCCAAGTTTTTCCCAGGCGTAGATGGATAGTTGGACGAGATCCAATTTTGTAGGTACTTGAACTACATATTATGCATTAGTTTTTGTTAATTACTCTGGTCCCACAAAGGTCAAAGAGACCTTTGTTCTTACGCAAGAGGAGAAGAATCAATTGTGCAATTGTGATGGAAAGTGTTTATCAACCTACACACACAGATTTTTTATGTAACGAAGGTCTCATCATTTAGACTGTGTCGATTTTTACGCCTGTATTTTTGCCACCACCAACCACTTTCAGTCTCTTTTCCAGTTTACCAGTACCTGGCATGATTAAATTGTTTTCTTTTCAGCCATTTGTTCCCAAGTTTTCCCCAAAAAAATACTTGGTGCTCATTTCATCTCGTTTAGCTCTGCATGCGCTTAATTGAGTTATTTGAACAAAAAATTTGTACGATCTCATGCAGCGTGTGAAATCCGTTTTGTCACAAATTTTTGAAGCGGAGAAGCTCACCACTTGTGGTTTTTTGGCATGTTTTAATCCAAACAATGTATTGTTTTGATGTCTACCCACAAAAAAATACAAGTTAGCAAATGAAACTTGTCATATACAAGAAAGCAAATCTAACGAAACCTCTATTCAAACTATGATAATAAATAATGATTTATTTTTAAACGAAAATGAACAAGTGTCCCTCGCCCTCATGGCTATTTTATTTTACTTTCTTCTCTTCTCGTGTTAAATTGAAAACGAAATGTGTCGAAGAATGCGAGGCGTGAAGCCGTGAATGGATTTGTGTCAATTGAAATGAGTTTAAACGACGCGAGAAATAAAACAATTGGTCAAAAGCTATTAATTTACTCTCATGTCGAAGAATCATGATCACCAATTCATTCATTCTTTTTTTTAATACCGACTTTAAAACAAATACATATTAATAATATTTTGAACATGGATGTGTCGTGTCGCAGGGAGTATTGAAAAAATTATGGCATGTTGCATTTGATTTTATTTATATTCATTCATCCATCCATTCACTTTCACCACGGTGAGAAATAATTACGTGCAGGGAGGCAATCTAACATTTAAATTGAGCAGTTAATAGATTTTCCTACGATACGTGCTATGCAAATGACGAGATGATGGCTGGTTGTCAATCCTGTGACAAAATGTGATTGTGTAGGTAGGTATGCATGATTTGCATATTATTTGAATTTGCAATGCTACTCGAATCTTTTTATCGGAAATTTAATCTGAAAAAATATAAGCCAATCAATTTAATTACTCGATTCCTTCCCGTCTTGTAGACTTGATATTGATTTTAGTGTATGTGTTATGCTTAGCTTGGATTTTTTTTTCTCTCTAATTAGTTGAGCATTTAAGTAATAGTTTTATGTTTGGTTGAGTAATATTTTTTTTAATTGGGATGATGATGAATAATTCTAGAAATGTTTGAACTTTGAATATGTTTACTTGCTGTTTTTTTAAAATGTCGCTATAAATCTAAAACACAACAGTGTGAGGTGTGTCCTGCGGTGTGTGTGTAGCTGATGAGACAATTTATAAGTTAAGTCACATAGTTCATTAAGCTAGGTGTATGTACGTTAGATTTAGTTTTGTGTCTCATGTCACTCTCGTTGCGAAATTGTGATGGCAAAAATGTATACAAAGTCGATGCAGATTTGTAAATGTGTGTGTAGTTGATAGATAAGTAGGAGTGGTCGTCGGTGGTGACATTGTTGCTGGTGCGTATATCACTTACATAAAAAAGTATGAGGAAAGTACGAAGTAAAATGATGCGTACCGTTGTTATTGGCTGACATGAAATTCATTAGGGTAGAAAGTTTTAATTATTTTGTAATAAAGGATTAGAAGATCGATTATGGATCGGAATTTTTGCATTAGTTTTATCTTTAATTGATATTTTAGGAGAGTCTCATTTTTGGTCATTCTTCGTAATCAAAGAAAAATATTTAAAAATCAAATACACACAAGATTCGCGAGATACCTACAAACATTTGAAATATATATTTGTTACCCAAAAATACCTTTTTCGACGCTTAACATCAACAATCTATGTTTCATTTCGGAAGTTTTAGTGAAAAATAATTATGGAAATAATTGTACAATGATCCTTATGCGTGTTAGCACAATGCAGCGCTTTGTACATTGTTCCGAGAATCACACAATTAGCAAAAAACACAAATTAGCCAATTTCCAGCCTTTACGTCGAAAAAATTAAAACTGCCAGAAACCTGTTGGCAAAACTCTTACGTCGGGAAAATCATAGTAAAATGCTCAATGGAAAATTAGTCTTACAAAACGTCGAAAATTATTGCGACAAAAGAACAAATTTGGAAAACACACTGATATATATAATTTAATTAGTACTTATATTATTGATTTCTTTATTTCCATTCAACATCACTGCCAAATATTTGCACACGCAAAGCCATCGCATCGCACGTGCAAATTATTAACATAGTTATGCAAGAAGAACTCCAATAAATATTTTGATGAGACACAAACAGTAACAAACGAACAGAATCAGAAAATCACAACGGAAGACAACATTCAGACAAAACAAAAATGAAAGTGGACATCAATCCAATCCAATTGCGAATATACAATGTTTTATAAACACGCTATCAAAATTTCGCATGGCGAAATGTGCTACCAAAATGGCTTGGCTTCATCATCATCTGCGATGGCCATACATACAAACACATATTTTTATCATTATAGCAAAGCATTGCTTGTTTTATTTACGTGCTAATTTCAATATAGCGACGACCAACGTATAGTGTTTTTGGCAGGGAGCATAATGGCTTAATTAGCTATGCGGTTTTCTGCCATATTTTGGTTAGAAGACGCGCAATCTTCTTCCTGCTTCAGATTCATGAGAATGAAACGATGCATGTTTTCTTTCCGTAGAATAATAGTCTGCTTTTGTTTCACTCCTCGGCTAATTTACAGTTTGAGACTTCTCCTGAAATTAAATATTCATTGTTCTGTCGGTGGGTTGTGGATTGGAGATACATAGTTGCAAAGTCATCCATTTGACGGATGGATGGAAGGAAATCATTAATTTATTGTGTTCGTTCAGCAGACGTGGTTAATAATAATATGAAGGATGGGATATTTTGAACGTCAAGTTGTAGTAGTCCTAAATATGCTTACTACGTTTTAAAATGTGCGAATGATAGGAGTTGTCAATCTTATCGAAATATGGAAGGCTTTGATTTGACAAAACTGGAATAATTGGTGCAAATATTTGCAAATATTGCCATATTTGTAATGGAATGCAATTTTGAAATTAAGGTTGAATATGCTGACCAGCGAAAATGTCATTCCACGACACGTGTCCTGTTTGCTAATGAAGTATGTACGACAAAAATTCATATCTTTAAGAAAACTGCATTGGCAATTTGCATCTAATTTAAATCCTCAAACCTCACCCTAATTTACTTGACCACACACAAAATTGGCAAGCATATGTACAAATAAAATAAAATATTGCCACATTTTGTGCTAAACTTTTCATTCCGGTCCCTGCAAGCTGGGATATTTTGCACATATGCATGACAAACTTGAGCAGAAAGCCATTATGCAGATTAGTGCATCATCTGCCTGCCTGCATTCATACATACATAGTCCGTGTCAGTGCACTGCTGCTGATTTAAATTCTAGACGCAGTAAGTAGAATAAAACATGAAATGCATCTGTTAGGTGATAACGAGAACTAATTGAGTTTATTCACGACCATTGCACTTTCAATGCATGAGATTTGATTACATTTACAGAAGTCATGACCGTCCGCGTGGGTGGGTGGTGGCGACGACGACTGATTTATTGTACTTTTGGAAATAGCAATTTAAAATATCCATCGGCGATAATTTGCAAATTAAAATCATCGTTCCTTGGACCAATTACAATCCCGTAAATCCTGTAATGTCAAGAACTGTGGCAGCATGACGAACCAAAACTACGCAAGATATCTGAGGTCTCCTGGTGGAAAAGCTCATTCACTGAGTCAGGAGTATAATTTGCATGCTTCCTGACCCTTGGTTAAATTTAAAACTGGTAAATTACTGCAAAACACACACAATTGTTTAAACTTGGTAAAAAAAACATGACCAGACCAGCTTTGGCATAGTTAAGTAGACTCATTAAGTGTGATTATTAGCCCATTTTCTCACGGTGATGGATTCTCGAATCGCATGTGGACATCGTAACTATTCCTTAAAATTATGCTTTAAGACGTATTTATGTTGGGCTTAACTAGAATTTAAGTTAATAATGCACGTCACACTCCGTTGAGTAAAGCGACCGTTTGAAATTAGAATTTAGAATTAGAATTTGCATGACCTTGCCTTCTATCCCTCCACCCATTTTTTATATAATAGTAATTTATGCAAATGTGTTTACTTTGCACACGTTAAAGAGAAACTAGAGTTTTTTGAAAAGGTAAAATATTTCAAGAACTGTTTCGAGTTTAGTCCACGGATTCGAATAATAACTAAATCACCATAATTCGTTGGTATTCTGCAAGTATGCAGAACATGAAGAAACCCACATTACGTAAAAAAAGATGACACAACTGAGTCGTCGTCGTAAAAAAAGTAATCAATACTCGACCTATTTCATCCCCATTTTAGGCACTAATTAGTCAATGGAGTTAACTAATCACTCAATTTAGGACACATTTTAAAAACATGGAAGCTTTTCCCACTTGCCAAATAGTACATGTGTATTCATTTGTATTTTGTAGTTTGCCTAATGGTAGAAGAAGGACACAAAAACAGCGTTATGAATTATGAACAAGTGACCTAAATCGATCAGAGAAGATAGTCGTTCGTCTCTAACGCACTTTTGCTTTCATGTCGAACAAGTGGAGCTAGTTTAGTTGGACATTAATAATTCTGTGTGTATGCTGTTAACAGGTAATTTAGTTTGTGATGAATTTGGCTGATTGTCAAAGTTATGATCTTTTGTTCCCTTTATGAACAGAAGATTTTATCGCTCTTTGCATCGTGGGAAGCGTTGTTTCGATCCTTTATAATTTTTAGTCGGTGGGTCGTAGGCCACGCCACGCCAAATTGCAATAATACGCAACGCAATAAATGTAGGCAGCAGCAGCAGGTTCACGTATAGCCTGTCATCATGGCATCATTCACGCTGTTAAATTTGGTCTTATTGTTTGAATAAATGCGTTGGTTGGTAGTGGTAGTCGAATCAAAATGTGTAATGATTTCGTGCCTAGATTATTAGACTACGAAACTAAATGGTCGACAGGTGCAGATGGATTATTAGATTGGATTATTGCTAAATTGGATCAATTTCGATTGAAAGTATCGATACAGATTTTTTTTATTTTTGAAATTATCTGTATGTATTATAGAGCTCAAGCCCACACTGTAAAACTTCCGGATAACTTTACCTGTGATGATTGCACAATCCGACTCTTGCGACAGGTAAAGTTAATATTTAATAAATTTATTAGCATTTCAAAATCTGAAACAATAACAAAAATTCAGGCGTCCGAGTGGGCAAATCAGTACCGCTTTTGGTCCTGCTCTGACGTTGATATCGTTCCGGCGAAGAAATTTAAGGAAACTTGTAGCGGAAATGGACGAGCGGTTGTTGGTCGATGCGTCTGCAATAAAGGTACAAATATGTGACGCAAATATACAAATTTATGTACGCAAATTATATTAATTAACGGAAATTTTGCGACAGGATTTTGGGGTGCGAGATGCCAATATGAGGACGAATGCGAGACAGAATCGGAATGCAGTAACAATGGAAAATGCATCGACCTTGGTGGCACCGCTCTGCCCAGAAAGCAATGTTTTTGCTCGGCAGGATTTCACGGGGAGAAATGTCGTAAGAGAAATGCAGCCAAACTGCCAACTTCCGGTCAACCTTTGGACTTGACGAGGCACACGAAACGTGTCCTTTCCGACAGGATGACGCTGCATTACAGGGTAAAAATTCTGACGAGGAAATCATACATAGATATATACCGTATAAAAATTGTGTTTGTGGGATTCTAGATTCTCCCAGCCACAAAAGATGAGAACAAAGAGATCGAGATGATCTTAACCGTGAAAGGAACCTCATACGGAGCTCTTGGCTGGAGACCGGCCGGGTTTAAGGCGACCTGCAAACGTTGGCCGTTCATTGACAACTCGACCGCGGAGGTGGAACGAATTGGGAAGAATGCCAAGTTGGACACGGCTTCATCAGGATCGTCGTAAGTGATTTACATATTTAGTAGACAAGGCAAGATAACTGTGTGTTATCGAAATTATTAATCTTTTTCTAGAGACAAGTCGGCCGTGGCTGAACCAGAATCAACAGCCGAGGCGGAACCAGAATCCGCCGCGGAACCGGAAACGGCAGCGAAAGAAAAGACAAAGCCAAGCAAGAACAAGAATAAGTCTCACGAAGGATCTGCTCATGCAGAGCCTGAGCCCGAATCTGCAGCTTCTGAGCCTGCTTCGGAACCTGCTTCTGAACCGGAAGTTACGTCGGGTAAGAAGAACGAGAATAACTTTGAGGTTCACTTGGCTAATTATTTAGCCAACTACATAAATATTTATTCCTCCACAGAACCAGAAACTACATCCGAACCAGAAGCAAAAACGACGCCCAAACCGAAATCTGGGGCAGAAAAGTTAAAGTCAAAATTGAGAAGTAATCGAGTCCAGGATGGAAGTGATGTTCATGTCGAAACGTCGCAAATCGCAGTGACTCGATCTAACCGGCAGAGACAGAAACGTTCTCCGGAACCAGAAGAAGCCAAAGCTGAGCCAGGTATTTTATTGTCTTAATATCTCGAAAATGGACAAACTTGTTAAACATGTCTTTTACAGAACCGGAAACAGAACCCGAGCCAGAAACGAAACCGGAACCCTCGCCCGAACCGGAGGCAGAGGCCGGAGCCAGCGAACCAGAGCCTGAAGGGACTGCAAAAGCCGAACCTGAAAGTACGACATTCCAGTTTTCAACAAATTTTTTAGACTTAATTTACATACAATTGTCCACAATTTTTTAGGCGAAGCTGAAGCAGAAGCGGAACCTGGCACCACTGGTGATTCGACCCCCAGTGCGTCATCTGAGAGGCAGAAAAACCTTAAGCCATCAGTGGTAAGAGAGACCCTTACGATACATAAGTTGAATTCGTTAAGGTAATTTTTAATCTTACCTTATGTATTATGTAGTGGGCACCTAAAGGAGATTTTCACGCCATGGATTGTATCGACATGGTAAGTGGACAACTTTGTGCATTATTTTTTGGGGGGATAGAATTTTCACTCAAGCACAAATCTGTCAATTACACAACACTTATTTATTTTTATAGGTGATGGGTGGGGCAAGAGGTCCCTTATCCCGTATACGAGACTACTACACCCGCGACCGGTCCACCCCCCGCGTCGACTCCTTCTGGGGAGGAAAGGACGACATCACCTCCGCCACTGGGTGGGAAGACAATGGAGAAACAGTGCTCATTTTCAGAAGAAAATTGAAATCCAGCGACGAAGCGGATCACGACATTGCCGGCGAGATGCACGTCATTTGGGCTCGAGGTCAAGAAAATGGAGAATATGTTCACACGCCACACTCTGGACTGGAGAAAGAGACCCCGTCACGGGCCGAATTTTATGCCCCGGATGAAATCAAGTACCACGGGCATGGGGCGCAGAGGGGGATCACGAGGATTGATTTCTTGGCAGAGCAATGTGAGTTAAAAAGCACTACAAATTTCGATTTATTTTCAAAATTAAATATTTTCGTTTCGTTAACAGCGAGCGGACGCAAAAAAACGAAAAGCTACGACTGTGAGAACGGTTGGGCACATCCTCCCGGATGTCAGAATTACCTCGACCCATCTAAACCCTGCACATACAACGCTACTTGGCGATACATTCCGGAAATTGATTCAGTAAAATTCACCGTCGAAACGAGAAAGCCGGACAGATGGACTGGGATCGGATTTAGCGATTCGCCACAGATGAGAAACTCTGACGCAGTGATAGGATGGGTGACATCGGGAGGACAATTTTTCCATATGGACACCTTCATGGCGAGCTACACGGCACCAGTGCTGGACAATTCTCAGGTAATTTTAACGAGTAACATTTGGTGATAAAAATGTAATCACAATCACGTTTTGAATTTCACTGATTTTCTCCATAGGATATCAGCAACATGACAGGAAAATATCGCGACGGGATCATCCACTGGTCATTCGTCCGGAAAGTGAAGACATCCGACCCAAAAGACGTTTCACTGGATGAGTGTCGCTTCTTCCTCTTTCCCGTCGAAGGGGGGACCTATAATCACGTGAATAAGAAGATCCGAAAGCATGAACAACTTCCGATCGCTTCATCCGAAAAGATTTGCATTCCTCGCGAATGTCGCCCCGTTCGCATATTGAAGGACCCCGAACTTCGATACGAGTTCGATATCAAGTTGACCGGCGGATTAGGCAATAATTGGAGGCCGCCCCGTAAGGAAAGTGAAGATTTTAAACATTTAGATAACCGAATCGGAACAGAGTTGAGTTCCGAGTTGAAGAATATTAAGGGGTTCAAGAGGTTGCAGTTGACTGAGATTAAGAGGTTAGAGTCCAATATTATATATAATGATAACGAAAACGAAATACCTGGTTTATTTGCAGGGACGGTAAATCTGGCGCATTAGCCAAGTTTGAAGTCATGGTCGTTCCCAATTCGGAACTTGCCGAGACATCGAGGGTCGAACGCGCCTTGAACGACACACTGTCATCTGGACGGGTCGGATCATTCCAAATTGATCCGACATACCTCAGATTGAAGGCACCAATCTTAGAACAAGACACGGACTACGACGAAGTTGACCCACAAGTTGTGACCACTTCGTTTGGAGAGAAGCGTTTCTGGATAATTCTTGGGAGCGTGGGCGCACTCATTCTGCTGGCTGTGGCGCAAGGCATCTTCACAATTACGAAGGGGACAGGAAAAACTTCGTCGCACAAGGTAACGGACATATTTTTAGGCCTTGAATATCTTGGTTTTGGGGCTAATTAATTACAACTATTTCCGGTTGTGCAAGGTTGTTCCAAACGGGCAGAATTATACTGCTAACGGGGACAGTGCTAGTATTTCTGGTGAAAAGGTGGACGCTTAACTATAAGCCGCGTTGATAACTCTGAACTCTCTTAACTATATAGCTGCTAATTTTCTTATAATTTCTTCTTCTCAACCTGGTGATCAGTGCAACTTACTTAATATGCTTGCTACATATTTCAAATTATATCTGTGTCTGGGTAGCCAAAAGGTGCTTGATATTTCACTAATTCTGCTTTCTTGATACATTGCGGATTATCTTAATTAATGAATTTCTACATATGAAAATCAGGGCTCCAGCGGTTCTGGGATGGCGTGGAGAGACTATTCCGAAACGAACTATGGCTATGACGCTTACGACGAGAAGATGCAAGGTCCCAACGCCATGCAGCTGACTCAAACTCCGCCCCATTACCCGCCCGCGAATGGTCACGGAAACGGCGGGATGGCGTCGTCTCACTCGAACGGGGGAGGAAATGGTTACGGACATCACGCCGCCGCCCCGCCCAGCATGTCGCTCCCCCGACCGCACCACGGTCAACCACAATCTCAACCTTCCACCCAATCCATGATGCGACAAAGTAATGGAAATGGTGGCCCTTCGGGGGGAAGCAATGGGTTAAATCACAATCCAGACTTTTACTTTATGCCATCACAAAGAAAATACTCGGGGGAAATGGTCCGCGTTTTTGTAGACCACTCGAAAAGGTGATGATGAAGTAGTTGTTTAACCATTTTTTGTTCATTATTTTCAAAATGTCAAGACTTTTCTACTTAATTTGCATCCATTCGCTGCGTCGGAGTAACAGAGATAGTCAGATAATTAGCGGAGGTAGAAATATTTAGTTATGTATAAATGTTTTCATGCAATAGTAGGCGATATATACTTATGTATAAAATACTTATATAAAACTGTCCATAATAAAATATTTGATAATAATTAAATGTCGATAATTTAACGTAATTAAGTTTTGTGTGATGTGATGGATGATTTATCATTGTCATGCATAATGTTTAAATCGAATATAATTAGTTTCAATGGGGTGACTGGGATAGTTTGGTTTGACTTTGCTTAATAGAAATAGCGTAGCGTGTCAATGCAAGAAAACAACGAAAATGGTAGATAATTAATTGTTAAGTTTTAATTAGTAAAATCTTGTAATCAATAATCATAAGAGTTAACCTGAAATATTAAGGTTTGTATTCTGTATTTGTTGGGGACGTTTATGATGCAATACTAAATTTTATGTATAAGCGTCGTCACTCAACCATACAAATTAAGAACTTATTAGATGAACAAAATTCTAGGAAAAGTAGTACGCAATTTATATAAAACAAATAAACAAAATAAATCGCTAAATAAGAAATTTTTGATAATATAAAACCGTTTTATTTCTATTTAAATGAATTCAAATGTTGATGATGGGAGTGAATTGCATAAAATTAAATATTTTGCACGTTAGAAAAATGGGACAATTCTAGCTTTGCATGAACTGACAAGAAATGAGTGGCGATTATGCGTGTAAATTATCTGCTGCTTCCCCAAATAAGAAGGCCGCCCCCAAGACGAATAAAGCTGCATCTCCAAAAAAGAAAGCAGCTGCCGAGCCAAAGAAGGCTAAGGCCGCAGCACCTGCAGCCGCACCCCCAGCTGCTGCAGCATCATCTCCAGCTGCACCCAAACCTGCTGCTGCCAAGAAGTCGAAGAAGTCTCCAAAAGCCAAGGCTCCAAAGGTCTAGCTTCTCAACGCGAAGAAAGCAAAGTCTCCCAAGAAGGCGAAGCCAGCCAAGAAAGCTGCCCCCAAAAAGGCTTAACATCATCCTCTCTTCTAACAACAGACTTTAACCCAACGGCCCTTTTAAGGGCCACCACTTTATCCAAAGAGATATGGTCTAATAATTGTCCTCCTTTTTCATGAATTTTAGCTATCAACTAGAGACGAGCAATTCATAATCGATTGCTTTGCGGGCATAGTGGAAATATGTTGCTCAAAACTTAATAATTTATTTAATTCACTCTCAATTAGTAACAAAACACGGCGACCTATTCATTCAAAACATTACGGATGAAACTAATCGATAATTAATGACATACTTAAATACAAAATATGAGCTGCAATTGCGACCAGAACGGTCGCCAACGACGCGCCTCCACCAGGCGCCAGGTTGCAAAAATCCTTGTCGCACCCACAAATGTGATGCTTCCCCTCCAACCCCTTCGTGCGGATGATAACGTCCCCATTGTCCGGGTGAGGCATCGACTGCTCGAGTTCGTCTGTTGGATAAATGTCAACGCAGCCTCCCATCTTCAACGGCGTCCCTTGTTCGTTTCCAGTTCCAAAACAGCCCTTAAAGGTCCCATACATATTCAACACTTTCTCTTCAATCGTCACTCCGTTTTGCGTCGCTGTTGCAGAGTACTTGCTTTCAGAGGTACCATAAAGACATCCTAGATGAATGAACACAAACAAAACGGTCAAAATCATCATTTTTAAATACTTTTTATGATAATTTTAATTAAAAAATAACTCACCCTGCGAGCAAGTCTTGGTAAACCTGAAGCCTTTCCTTGTCGTTTCAGCCGCCTTGTTCCAATCATCACAAGCTCCTTTGAGGTACAAACTGCTGCGACCAAGATTCTCTTCATTGATGACCGGGCCTTTACCCCTTGTTCCGACCTCTCTTCCATTTGGGTTGCACGCATAGCACTTCACTTCTGTGTAACAGTATGAACAAAAGCAATTCATTCATACAGGTTTTTAATACCATATATCTTCATGCAATTCTTTAATGCCTGCTTCAACCGCGTTGATATAGTCGGAGGCGAAGATAATTAATCCAATGGCAAGGGACAAAACAAACGGACGTCTTCTCGTCCTGGCTGTGGGTAATCCAACGATTACCATTAAAAATGATGTTATCTAAAGATGGGACATATCAATTAAATTCGACGGTGAGCCAAACAATTGAATGAAAATATTACCAGAATTCTACTAGACGATCGCAATGCCTCAGGAGCTTTGCCAGTCGTTTTATTGTTAAGTGCCGCAATTTCATCCAGATTTATACCGGCGACTTCATCGTCCTCGTCAGAATTTTTGTATCGCGAGACATATATCGGATCCGAATTACAATAATCTGTCCAACATCTACACATTCTCATTGTGATATTAACAACATGGTCCCCTGAAGATGATCCTGAAACAAGAACTGGCTGTGTATTGGGACAAGTGTAGTTAGCAGGCACAAGGTTATCCGTTAAATTTATGTTTAGGAACAATGGCATTTCATAATTCACACAACCCCGAATTTCTATTTGGGTTCCAATGCCATCTTTTATGAACCAATTCCCACTAATTTTGACACATCCTGTATGCATAATTTAATAATTAATTCTGGTTTTATGACATAAATCAGTAATGAGTGATAAGAACCGGCTTTGCAAAACTCGGTGTGATATTTAATCTCAGCTTGATTGGCAGAATAGAGAATCTCGCATGGGGGCCGCATGCCCACGATAAGGTTGTTGGCGTTGGCCTGCGATATTGGGACATGTTTTACGCAGCTATAACAGATTGCTCCAGGGTACGAACCTGAGAGAACGGACAATAAAGGGGGCAAGACATATTAAATCCTTAATTGATACACGTTTCCTTTTTAATTAATTTTATAGTCTTACCCTGAGCATCTGAAACTGAATTGGACACCGCCAGGATGAAAATAAATGCAACAATAGCCGTTGTCTGCATCATTAATTTTCGAACAAGAAAAATGATTAATTTGGTTGAAATTTGCAAACTCGTCCACAAAAAGAGTAAGATGTTTGGAGTGGAGGCACGACTTCGGTGACATGGAGTCAACAACCTAGGTACATATTTTTATTTTTCGTTCTCTTGCATATTCCCTTGCAACGCAACTCGCAAATTCAATTTTGCCATGATGTAAATGTCATCCAAAAATGTATGCAAAATTTAGCAGATTTTCACTCAACTCAAACACTACTATGTCATTATGAGAATCAAAATAATTATCTTTATTTTATCAATGCGTAGGTTATAAATTAATCTTTTCTTTGGGAATCATAATTTATTTTTCAGAATAATTTTCCTTTTTTCCTTTGGCTTCCGCCTCCATAAACCGACACATGTCCATGCAACATGCCCGAAAAATAAAACTCGTAATTTATCGTAATAAATTTAATTGCAAACTTCAATTACAAATATGTTTTCATTCTCGGTGATTCATTTATCATTGTGACTGATTCTGAAACTCCAATAAGCAATCAAGTGGATTGTTGTGATTAATAATCACTGATTATGCTATCCTTTCCTATCGCTATTTTTTTTTTATTCAACTCGTAAAATTGAGGCAGGATTTTGATTCGATTAATGTCGAGTAAGCTGAAAATAATTATTCGTCAACCAAAGGGGTAACACTACTCGTGTGGCCTTAGATGAAGAAATTTTAGAAAATATCTACCGGTTTATTACTATTGATACAAATGAATGATGATTATACGATCATATTTAGTGAAGAATAGAATTTTGTATAATAATTTTAAAAACGATGTCACATTCAATTCAAGATACCATCGAATTATTCATTGACCGAGATGTCCTCTTCAGTACCTGCGTATCCAGCGATGTCATCATCCTTTGCTTTCTCCACTTTTGCAACGTCCTGTTCTGATTCTTCTCCACCGGAAGTTGTAACTTCAGAAGTGGTTGTATCGTTTCCACTTCCAAATCCTGGCAAAATCTTGCCCTTCTTCATCTTCTTTTTGTCTTTGTTCTTGTTAATAATGTTCTTTTCAGAGTCAAACGTTTGTGGCAAGGTGAGTCCGATGCTTGGAATGGGGGACTCTGGATCCGGATGATGCACCGAAGTTGAGGGTCCCAAGGCGAAGGCAATTTCATCATTTGCATTCTGCGGGGCTGGGTCCACCAGCTCGATTGTGATCCCTTGGCTGCCCTCAGGAAGGATGACGGGGATGGATTCAGAATCTGCAGTCACGTCGATGACAGAGTGCTTCATTTTTGATGGAATAGCCCGAATCGGAACCAGATTGAGAGAAATATTTTGGAAATTTCGGACACGAAAGGCTAGCGCTTCATGGAATCCGGCCGATGCTGGGAGCAAGGAGTACTTGGGCTCGTATACGTGAGGGATGGAGGAATTGGACCATTCTTCGCAGATGGCAAGTTTTCTTAACAAAGGAGATGGATGATTTACATCAAGAAAACAGAAAAATACTGATAAAAATCGTGACAAATCTCTTACTCGGGAAGAACCGACGCGAAATGGGTCTTAATCAAGTCTGTCCACGGATCGTATGGACGATGAATCATGTTCCACGCGCTGTCCAGCACTCGAAGTACGACGAATTCATTATACAACTTTGAAAGTTCAGGTTTTCTTGAATTTTTCGCATCGATAAACTCTCTCGGTCCGTTCATAAGTGGTTCCGGAGAGAAGATGAGGGCTGTTTTTATTTAACCAAAGAACAATTTAGTTAAATCCAATTAATATCACGTTAAATCACTTTTACCCTGCATTTTCTTCAAGCAGTAAGCAATGTAAGACTCGTCATCATTAATAGCTTCTCGTTTCCAATTCAACGCAGATGTGCAGAAATTTCCATCCCACGCCATGGTCGGGCTGAGTTCATAGGAGTATGAAACGTAATGGATTTTGGGCGGTGAGGATGGAAACTTATCCGTCACTTGGAGGTCAAACATGAAGATCCCGTCTTCATATGGCGTGTCGGTGGGTCCAACCATGAAGGCGGAAATCAAGTCCTGGAAATCAATTTCGTATCAAATTTTTGCTAGCTTTATCAAAACGATATTTACTCAATTACCATTCGATTCTCGTAACACCGCACCCAAATCCCTTCCGGTAAGGTTCCATGTTTTTTGAGACACGCAATCTCATTTTGCATCACGCTGACCAGCCCTTTCCCAAAGTTTCCGGTGGAAGGGACGCCGCAGTTGTGATAGCGGTGCGTGGATGAGGCGAAGGGCAACATGTCGAAGATGGGCTCGTCCCAGGCACTCTTGATGCTCTGATCGGCTTGTTGCTGATTATTGTTGCTAAGAACGGCAGGGGTAGGTTCCGCCACGTCGACGTAGGTGGGGCCATACTCTGTCACGAGTTGGTAAGGAGGTACAACAATCTCATCGATTGACCACTGTCGTGTAAAGAAATTCCAGAAGCAGCGACACTCCAGAGGTGTGACGAGGTGAGGATAAACCTCGTGCTGGGAGTGATCCGCGGTCACCGTGAGGACGAGTTTTCCCGAGGCGATGTTCAGATCGGTGACAACGGCGGTTTTGAATTTGGTGGTACCTTTGGTTAGCGAAAATATCGATAAAACATGCAGATAATGATTATCTTGAGGGGGTGAAACTACTTAATTACCTTTCACTCTGGGAAATACAATCGTTCCCCTCTCATACATTGAGTAAAGGGAGTGTGGTCGCAAGTTGAAGATTGACTCGGCCCTGACTTCCATCGGATTTCCGTTCAGAATCCACATTACATTGACTTTCCTTGCTTGAGTGGTGACTGTATTTATCAAGGGGGAAATAGTGATTAAATAATACGGGGATTTTTTAGTTTACCAATTCATACCGAATTCTTCACTGTCCAAAATGACACCATACAGGTCGGACGCTTGATAAGGCGAGTACATCGGACTGACGAGCATACCTCCCGGAAACTCGGTGTCATCTCGGCGATGCAGGAGTTTAGGAATTTTAACGGAATGTGATTTGTCACGGGTGCCATCCTAAATATGTAAACACATTCGTCACGGAGTTAGAAGAAGCAACAAGTTATCATTAAATTATGAATTATTAGATTTACGCTCCATTCCACTTCAACCATGGTGGTACGAGAGAGGATTTTCACTGGAACTTCGTACACTCGTTCGGTAGCCTGTGTGAAAATGTATTTATAACGCGCAAAACAATTGCAAAGATTTTATTTCAAGTACTAAAGTCCGAAGTGGTGCGGCCATCGTGATTGGCGATATGATAGGTTCTGCCCCGTCAACCCCATCGATAAACTTTTTGCGGTATGCACTCAACCAAGATTGGTACGTCGTGAGGTAGTCTTCCGGTCTTAGTTTGAGCATGCGGACGCTGTTGATCCCGACAGTCTCAGAGCTTGGAATTCCTTCAAATAAAATTAACACTTCGTAATAATTAGTGTATTAAAAAAATAATTTATCAGTTTCTTTTATTTGACGCAGTCTCATTAGCAGCTGCATTTAAGTCCACCTCACCTATAACGGTTACATATCGTAACATTTCACGATCCAAGGTTCCTACCGGTTTGGGGGCAGAATTTGGTGCATTTGGAGCAACGCGGAGCCAATTTACTTCAACTTCGGTGACCTGATTGGATCAGAGAAAGAATGATAAGATCATATATGTATTTACCTATTTTAAATTTTAGCCAGACCAAACCTCAGATTTGTTGAGCGTAACGTTCGCAAAAGAGTAAAGGTAATTCAATGGTGGCAGCAACTTGCTAAAAAATTGCATCGGACCGGAAACCCATTTCGCCTTTCGGATCACGGAAGCATTCAGTTTGGTCCGAATTCCAGGACAGGGCATCTATTCGGTAAAAGGTTAATTTGCATAATAATTACTATAAATAAATATATTTCACTCACTCCCACGCCCCAGTAGGGATCAGCTCTCATGAAGCCGTCCCTCTCCGTCACGACGACATAAAATCCCATTCCTCCATCCAGTTGGAACCAAATGTTGCGTTTCACAATGGTAATGACACCGACCCAGTCTTTGTACAAAATTTCTTGTCCTCGAATGAAAGACTAGGAATAAACCCATGATAAATGATCATCATCAATCACATCCACCAGTAAATAGTGCTAGATATTTCTGTACACACCGTAATTGGGCGCAACCTATCCAACCCGACCTTCTCAACGACATGATTCGTCCCAATGATTTGCACCGAGGTCCTCACATTCCAATCTCGCACCGTTCCAACGACCCCTTGATCATTTTCAACCTTTGTGTTCCGCATAACAAAACGATCAACGACGCTGACTTGTCCGGGGCGCACGCGTTCCACTCTTGATAAAAAACATACAATTTAAGCTAGATTCGTGTGGTAAAACATCATTTTTTAAATCAACAACTCACAAATTGTTTAACTCCCAGCGCACGTTGTACGTTTTGGGCTGATTTCCCTCCACGTTGGGACACGCTGGTTGCTTCATGACCGTTCCAAAGGCTGGAACGTACTCCCAGTCACGTGGAGGTTGTCGCTTAATGACAATGTCGCCATCAAACAGAGCTCGAGCAGTGGTAGAATTTGCGGCATCTTGTGCGGCCAACGCATCGAGTAGGACGTTGGGATCTTCCTCGACTGCTGCCGGAGTGGAAGGTGGCGATTGGTCAGGCTTGGACGTCATCTTGCCAGGAAACGCAATTTATTGAGAAACGACGAGTTTCACAATGCGAAAATATAAAACAAGTACGTAACTTCACTGTAGGTTTTGGGAAAGCGATGCACGAGGTGAGAAAATATTTTTTTATGGTGACCAAGAATTGTCGGAATTTTAATTGGGGACTTGTAAACTTGGTCTCCACGGTGACACTAGAGGAAGGTATGCAAATCAGGTTCAGTGTCTGCGTCAATAATCACAATTTGTACTTATCATAAGTACTTATCAACTATGTATAACAAATGAATATAAATGTTCATAAAAATTTATTTACAAAACATAATATGCATACATATTTCAGTTTTATGGTGAAATCATGCATGCATTAATGTACTTAACAATTTTCATGCAATCAACTTAATTAACAAGCCTACTTCTTCGCACAGTTTGGACAGCCACTGTCCTTCGCAGAATGGCCTTAGTTTTAGACTGACTCGTAAAATCATGTGTGTTCTCAGGCAATTTTGATAAGGCTAAATTCGTACTTGAAGTCAAAGGAATTTTCAAATTCGGAATATTTATTTTGAACTCTTTTTCCTTGATTTGTTTCGTTTCTGAAAACGGTACAATGTTGAGGTCCAGTTGTACCAACTTGTCAGTGAGATCGGATGGATAGCGGACTTCCCTCTTCTCATCGACGAAGAGTCCCTTCGTCACGTGGGCACGAGGGTAGTGAAAGAATCGAAATTTCTCAGCATTCTCATACACCGAAGTCTTTCTTGTTCTCGGGGTGGCCGCAACGTCTTTGTTTTTCACATCACCTCCTTTTGCCATTGGTGCCTTACAGCAAACGCATAACTTCTCTGTCTCATTCTCATTGGGAGTCTTGGCATTTTTCTTGTTCTTGATCTTCGTCGATGGACCTTTTGTTGCTTGTGGTGACGATGATGACCCACCGTTTTGAACGTGCATCCCGATCAAAGTCGTTTGAACATAGCCGTCCGAAATGTGGTCGTAATACGTTTTGTACTCTGCCTTAAAACCTGCTACGAATTCGTACTTGCTCAAACTGGGGATTTGACGATAGATTCCACTCCATAGGGCGAACTCTGACATGTAAACTGCCTCGAATGCGAGTTCCAACTGGAGGACGATACTCGAGGAAGAATTTGCCCCTTTGGAGATGATGATGGGGACGTAGACGTCATTCGTATGAAGGTCTGAGCAACTCTTAGTTACATGACCGAACGCGGTCCAAGCTGGTTCGGGACAGAAGGGCGACACGGTGGGGTACGTGTTGTGAAAATCGGTCCACATTTCCTCCCTGGAAATTCTTGACATGGATTTGTAAACGTATTTCTTTGAGAAATGGGACGGTTCCCAGTGATGAAGGCCGAACTGGTAGATTTTTCTCGCCGTGAAGAGAAGGGCTGGCCGGGTGTTTGTGGAATTACGAAATGCGACCGAGTTATGCTCCAAGGATCGCAAATACTCTGTGCTGAGCGCATTGTAGAGGATTTTTCGGCGGGTGAAGTATCTGTAATCGTCATCAGAAGCAGCGCTGCTCTCCAAGAGGAGGGGATGCGTTTTGCCAAAGGTAGAGTAGTCGCCTTCATTGAAGAGGATAGTTTGGTACCCCAAATTGTAGAATTTAGAGATAAAGCTGTCTTCAACGGGGACGAAGAGGCCGTCTGGGGAGACGCACATGACGAGATGAATCTTCCAATAGTTACGGTCGCACCGCCACAACTCGGCGTCGCAGCACGTCGACCACCCCGCTTGGAACATACGATCTTTTGTTTTTTGCCGAGAATTTGAAATGTTATTATGAATATCGCATATTTTGGACTTGAGTTCTTGCATAGAAAATATCGACAACATTCCTAACGAAAGTAAGGATGGGGTTATGCGGGTTCCTGACGACGTGAGAGTAGGATCGTCTCGAGCAAGAGAAAATATATTTCTGGGCGTGATGCTCAACAAGTAGTCGGCGTCGAGGAGGGTGCACCACTCGGTGGAGTGCGTGGTGACGAATTCTACCTCGTTTTCAGTTTTGATATCGAATTTGAAAATATGCTGGTGAAGAGTTTCTTTTTTCGCGAGAAGTTTAGTTGAATTTGATTTCTTGTCGCTTTTCTTGATAATTTCTGTATTTGAGGCGTGAGTCGTCGTTGTCGCTTGAACGTGTCGACTTCCGCGTTGGTTCAATTTTTGTTGTTGTTTTCTACTGAGCGTTAGAGGAGGGGGAGGAAGAGGACTAATTTCCTCTACAATTTCTAATGGCTTGGTGATAGATGAACAAATCTCATTTTCATCTGGGCCCAGTTTGTCCTTTACAAATTTGAGATCTGGTCGGTTAGAGTCCGAGTTTGAGGGTGATTTATGGATATCACGCGAGTTTGATTCTGGTGATATTGTTGCAACTTTTATCGATTGGGCGCTGGCATCTGGTGGGTTTTGCAGTGTGGTTTCTACATTTGTATCGGTAATGGTGGCAATTTTTTTGGTTGCTTTATCGACATCACGTTCTTCTCGTGCGCTAGAATTTTTGGTGTTAATCAATTTGCCTTCTTTTTCTGTTTCCTCGTTGCTATCTTTATCCTGTAAATTGGACATCGGAGGTCGTAAAATCTCAAACGGAAAACAGACAACTTTCGATGTTTTCCTATGAGACGATAGTGATGGAACTTGTTTTTTCTTCTTGTGCTTTTTATCACGTTGGATCCATGACTCAGTAGTCTCGTTTTTTTCCTTGAGAACAAAATTGGCGAATACGATAAGTTATCAATATTTGTAAAATCTTAAACTGCTAAATTCTGTACTTGATACATGACTGTCCACTTGTCCTGATTCATAATGGCGTGAAATAAGGCTGATTTCTTATTCAGCTTGTTCAAATGGTCCTCAGATAAGGCAGAGTTATCGACAGATTGGCCTGTGCTATAATGTCCCATGTTTCTGTAGCATGATGAAATTGTGGCAAAATTTTTCGAAAACCAATGACTCATTTCAATCGCATCAATTAGTTGGATGAGCGGAAGCAGGGCAGAAAGGGCAACGTTTCTACATTTCATTACCCAAAATTCATTAGTATAATGCAAACTCAGATAATTTTTGATGTCAGTTTTTTTTTACTTATAACTCGGGACAGGGTTGTCGGTGAAGACTAACGAATCGTCTCCGGCATTCTCAATTGCTTCTGAAGATTTTGATTGCAATTTGGAAAATGATGTGCCTTTCGAGCTAGTTTCCGCATCAACGACCGTAGTGAACCTGAAGACAAAGAAATGATTCCAGCTAAAATCTCAACTTTAAATTTTGGACTTATTTTTATCGTATTCAATTTTACCGTATCAGCATTTTGAGACAAAAATCCGCTCCATCCTTGGCAAAAGTTTCGACAAATTCTCCCCAAGAGTTTGCAAAATCTTCTGCATTCACCAGTACTTGAAACCACGTGAGACAAATTGTGTAAATATAATTTGCCTGAGACAGACGTTTATTCGCTGCCTAAAAAAATCAATCCTTCATTTATTTGGTTAATCATTCTGTACGCAAACTTTATTATTAAAATTGTAATTATGATAATCTTACGCTGCACAATTTCTTGAAGAATTTGAATTTCAAGAATAATTCTGGCCCTCGCTCGACACAGCGCAAAATAAATAAAAACACGAAACGTCCCAGGCTGTAGAAACGTTCGCATGTAAATGAAGCGTCTGATGGGGGATTTATGACATTTTGGAAGATTTTCTGAAAATAACAGGTTTGTTATTGAGTAGAAAAATGGCTAACAATATAAAATTAAAATTACGGAGTTACGGAAAAATAGATTTCGAAATCCCAATTCTCTTCTTCCAAATTATTGATGGCAGTAATGATGAGAGTGATGGTGGGAGGGAGGCAACGTTTCGTTATTTTTGAAGAACAGGTATTACTCAAACAGCGACAGAGAGCCGAATAACCAGTCTACGTATAAATTAAATAGTTGAAATAAAATCAGTCGCCATTTAATAAAAGAATTTAATAATGTCCAAAATAAGACCTTATCTTCCGCCAAGGGATTTGCTCCATTAGATAGCAAAATGATACACACATCTTTAAATGCACCCTCCGAAGCTAGCATGAGTGGCGTCATTCCGTCAAGCGTTGTCGCATTAACAACGGCCCCAAGTGATTTGTCGGAATGCAATTTGACAGTTTTAATCACCTTTTCCAACGGGGTAACCCATCCTCGGAGGCTAATCACGTGCGTGAGCGTGACTCCTGCCTGTTATGATTATATTTAAAATAAGTTAATAGGGGAATATTTTTAAAATCATAGAATTTTGTACCTTATTCGCACAGAGCAGAATGTCGATATCTTCACTGTCAGCGTTTTCTAAGAACTCACAAAAAGTCGTCTCCGTCGAATCCGAGTTAAAAGCGACTTTGAGAAGACACGAATTCCCAAATGAGTCCTTATTTGAATTGAAGAGGCTGACGTCTGCTTTAATTTTGCTACCATTAGTTTATAAATAACTATAAATGATTTAAATAATGTGACAATTTTATACCGACCTTGACCCTGATCATGATGTTTTTTCCGATCTCCAGAGGCGGTGGCACGTTGATGGCGTTGCTCCACTTTAGCCACTTTTCTCTCCTGCTTCGCCTTCCTTTGTGCTTGGATCTTCTCCTTTGCACGGTCTCGAGCCATTTCTTACAAAATTGTAATTTAGTAGTGGCACAAGATCAGGGTGAATTAAAGCATTTGCTCTAGGGGTGAGGCCGTCACTAGGTAAACAAAAGAATTTTTAATTATTTTTACTTTCGGTGAAAATTCTGTTCAGCCCGACCCAGGGATTATGTACATGTGTTGTCCGTCCGTCTCAACTCTCGTAAAATTGATCCAATCGACTTGGAATTTTGCATCCGTTGAAAATGTTATATTACTAGTGTTATACTTATTTTATCACTACTTATTTTATCTCAATAATTACAGAAAATGAGAGAAATTACTGGTGGTGGTGATGGGAATGAAAAACCTACAGTGTGGAGTGAACTACAATTCGCAATTGCGAACTGTAGTTTGACAGTTTTGATGTTTAAACCTCAAAAATGTTTCCCATGATCCAGCATGCAAAATCTCCTCCCAATCCGATTTTTAGATTGGTCGAAATTTTTAATTGTCTTAGTGATATTTTTGATTAGCCAATCAAAAAATCGGATTGGGAGAAGAACGTGATGATAACGTGAAGTCTAAACCTGGGGTTATGAGTGACGGCCGAACCCAGAAACACCGGCGTAGCCGTTAGTGATTGAAGAATCCTGGCACAAGATTGACTTAAGAAAAATGTTGTTTTAAACATGCTGACCCAAGGTTGCTTGACAACTTTAGTAATAATTACAAGGTTGCGACAATTGCTTCGACGCCTAAAAAACTTTAATTTTCGAAAACCCTGGTACCTTTTGGAACCAGTGTGCGTCGCACAAACTGTCGCCCAGAAACAAACCGCACACAAATTGTCAACACTCACATTTCGTGCTCTCGATTCTCGAATTAATTTTTTAATCATGGATGTATTATGATAAATTGTCAAGCAATCTTGCACTCAAAGTTAATGTCACTGAAAGACTGCTGGAAGAAAATAAGAAAACTGCCTTTTCTAATTAAAAAATGATTATCGAAGGGTTTTTACGAGCCTGTCGAAAAAAATTGAAGGAACATAAAACTTAATTTGTTAGGGAAGAAAGAGAATAATACGCGGTAGGTGGGTCAAAAGGTCAAGTTGTCTTTGATAGTTTAACTTTAAAACTTCATCATAATGCTAAAAAATAATTCTTCAGTTTGTAACTGGAGTTAAACATCACCATTTCTTTTTTTCTTGGTTTAGGAACGACGACTGATTACTGAAATGTTGCTTGATGAGGATCTGGTGCTATCCGGATCGTCCATTGATGATCAATAGGAAGTACTCGTACAAATTGCTCAATATGCACAGCCCGGACAATTTTTCAATCATCGTGGTGGATCAGACTTCCGTGGTGATTCAAAGGCAGATTAAAGTTCGAGTTCGGGTACAGTCTGTGCATCCTAGTGAGCGAGTTGACTTTTCCTGCTCGCCACTTACCAGTAATGTAAATGATTTTTGTCACCAAAACTTCTAATTTGCAGCTAATACAAAATGGATTGATTTCGTTTTGGTGGCAATAAATTCCTGAGTTTGTGCTTTACAATTTCCATTGGGCAAAAATTCCATAATAAATCTCAAAGAAAAGTATTGGACTGAAACATGTAAGTTATCATGTTTTTAGTCCAATACTTTTCGTTGAGATTTATTATGGAATTTTTGCCCAATGGAAATTGTAAAGCACAAACTCAGGAATTTATTGCCACCAAAACGAAATCAATCCATTTTGTATTAGCTGCAAATTAGAAGTTTTAGTCGGGATTGTTCTTCCTTTCTGGTTCGCGATGCCCCGTTTGGAGTTTGGGAACGGTCACTCTCAAAATCCAAAGCAACTTTTTACATGCAACTGCCTGCCTTGTTTACATGAAAATCAGCTGCTCTCTTCGCCCCGCCCCCCTCCATAGAAAAAAATCTCTCGGTACACAAGGAGACGCAACCGTCGTCTCTGTCTTTTAGTTATGAGATTTTTTCAACGTATATGCATTCTTAAGGAGGCAATGGATCTTTATCTGCACAACATTGCCGGTTGTGCACCGGTTGAGGTTGCTTGTCTGAAGGATAGACTTCCTGTACCTGTCAAATTTGAGGATGGGTATGATCATGAATGGGAACTTGAGACATGTCAACAACACCAAAAAGAAGCATGGTGCGAAATTTCATGCAAATCGGACGAGAAATGGCGAAATTATGGCATGGCGACGAAATTTGGCGAAAACAAGGGGGTGGCGGCGGGTGGAACCTTGCGACATGTCGACAACACCAATTAGAAGCATTGTGCTCAATTTCATGCAAATCGGCCGAGAAATGGCGAAATTATGGCATGGCGACGAAATTTTGCGAAAACAAGGGGGTGGCGGCGGGTGGGACCTTGCGACATGTCGACAACACCAATTAGAAGCATTGTGCTCAATTTCATGCAAATCGGCCGAGAAATGGCGAAATTATGGCATGGCGACGAAATTTGGCGAAAACAAGGTGGTGGCGACGGGTGGGACCTTGCGACATGTCGATAACACCAAAAAGAAGTCTCTGTCGAAGTTTGATGGAAATCGGACGAAAAATGGCGAAGTTATGGCATGGCGACGAAATTTGGTGAACACACGGTGGGGGCGATGAGTGTGACCTTGCGACATGTCGATAACACCAAAAAGAAGTCTCTGTCGAAGTTTGATGGAAATCAGACGAGAAATGGCGAAGTTATGGCATGACGACGAAGTTTGGCGAAAACAAGGTGGTGGCGATGAGTGTGACCTTGCGACATGTCGATAACACCAAAAAGAAGTCTCTGTCGAAGTTTGATGGAAATCAGACGAGAAATGGCGAAGTTATGGCATGACGACGAAGTTTGGCGAAAACAAGGTGGTGGCGATGAGTGTGACCTTGCGACATGTCGATAACACCAAAAAGAAGTCTCTGTCGAAGTTTGATGGAAATCAGACGAGAAATGGCGAAATTATGGCATGGCGACAAAGGTTGTCGCCATGCCATGCATTTATAAGGGGGGGGAGCTGTTGGCCGCCCTGAGAAGGGCGTTTCCGGAGCACACGACGAGGACGTCGCTCCCTTGTGCTCCACGCGGGTCGGCCCCCGCGGACGCCCGAATGCGTCCGCGGGGGTCTACCTCCACCGACCGGGAAAGCCCTGCCCACGTCGCCGCCTCTGCAACCGCGTTCCCCTAGGGGGCCCGTCTGACCCTCGCCTTACGAGGTGGGAGCGCACCCGTAAATCGGCCCCCATTAAGGCTTCCAACTCGGGAACCCGGTCGGCCCCAAGGGGAGGTATCGCTAAAGAGCGGCGTCACCCAAGGGTTGGAGGTAGAGAGCCCCTCTCACTTGCCAAGCGCCACCCACCCAGGGACACGTCCCCCACGAGCGCCTCCCGCAGACTGACAAAAATTTCTGGTGCAGCTCCTTTTATACCCTCTGGAGGGCGGTGAAAGTTCTGCTATAAATAGCACCCAGTCATAATGTATGACTGGGTGCTATTAATAGCCTATGTATATTAATAGCACTTGAGATAAGCGGCCTCACATGTTCCGTGTTTATAATTGTTACAAATAATTCATTATTAATAGTTAATTATTTCAGCGTTGTTGAGGTTGCGAAAATGTTGATTCGTATAGTTTTTTGGTCGCTGATTTCGAATCTGAGGTCAGTTTTTCGGTTGCGACATCATGGGAAGGGACACAAGGCCAATTAATTATGTTAAAATAACACATAAAGCTGCAAATATAAGGCTGGGTTTGGTAGTAATTTATGAATAAATTAAAAGTTGACATAAATTCATGTAACTCTTGTCAATCAGAAAGTGAAACGTTTGGGAACCTATTACTACTGCCACTATGTGATAATTTTTGTAATAATCTACATGCCAACTGCAACTTCGTCTCTTCACAGTCTTCACAGTCTTCGATTCTTACTTCGACGATGAAAAAACTTCAATTTTCGAAAACCCTGGTACCTTTTGGAACCAGTGTGCACTCACATTTCGTTCCCACGAATTAATTTTTTAACCATGGATACAAGAATCAGTGCAGTGGAAAACTAAAAAAACTTTAGACCAAAAAAAAAAAAAAAAAAATCAGTGCAGTTGTAAATGTGAAATCGGCTATTTCTGTTAGAAATTTGTGTGCTTTAATTACCGTTAGCGACGGCCCAAATAATTAGCACTTCAAAAATGGAGGTTTTTGAGGCTATCGAAGCAACTGTCGTAACCTTGTATTATGATAAATTGTCAAGCAATCTTGCACGAAATAAATATGTATGCATTCGCGATGGTATAACATCGTAATTTTTTTTATTTTTTTTTATATTTTTTTTCTAATCTAATGTTGCTTTTATTTACAGAATCTTTTGTTAACAATGATTAATAAGTACGCATGGAAAACTCATAAATAAAAAATTTCGCTGAGTTTCTTTCCGGTAGGAAGGGTACCCAGAATTGAGGCGACGTTTCCTCGTTGTAGAGTAATGCTTTACCGTTGTAATAAATAACTTGTGGCTCGTATTTCTCCTGTAATTGTTGTGATTCGTTGTCCAATATGTTGAATTAGTTTAATTCCATCTTCACCCCAAACTCCAATTGTTTCAGCAGCCACCGGGATGAAAATGAAACGATCCTCTAAGAAAGAGTATAGTGTCTTCTTCTTTTTCTCAGCTAACACGGCCGCAGCCCCAGGATGACCGGACGTGGAGGAGAGGTACGATGGGGCAAAGGTATCGACGCACGTGAAGTCCCAGACTAAAGCTTTTCCCCTTGACCATGGAATAAGTGTCATCCCATCAGCTCGTTTTCCGTCAGTTCGGCAGCATCCCACTGGCTCTCTTATTGAGGGGACTTCTGCGGCACGAAGGGCACGGGAAATGACATCATTTGCGGCACTGTGTCTTGACCACCGCCCAGCGCTCTTTCTGCACGATAGACCATGATAACCACTTGAGGATACTTCGGCTCCACAGATACATTTATGTGGTTGGCAAATTGCACAGCCGAGTCTGAGTGCGATGGCCACACGAAATTCTTCGTTAGAGAGGTGGTTTCCAAGTTGTGGTGCAGGGATTGCGTTCAGCCAGGCTCCGACGTATGGTCTGTCTAGAGCAAGTAGACGAGCTTTATCTTGCGGTGTGCTGGTGTTATCAAGAAGTGTCTTCTGGCGATGTTCGATTAAAGGAGCCTCCCAAATAGCTTGTTTTCCTCGCAATTCGGGTAGTGGTAGTTGGCGATAATCTGCGGACCAGAGCTCTTCACCTTCTGATATGGCGTCATCTTGGTCACGTATGTAGTCCGGAAGGAGGGACTCGAGATGTGGCAAACAGCTATGAGCGGACGCAAGAAAGCACGGAATCGCCGTGCTCACAGCATGTCTGGTTCCCAAACCTCCCTTACTGACTGGAAGAGACGACTGTATCCAAGACTCTGGGGATAGAAAACAGTTAGTGATTCCTTCCAAGACCAACTTGAGGGTGTTATCGTAAGCCAAAAGAGAGGCATGATTTCGCCAAGACGGTGCACATCGTAGGAAGTAAATTAGTCGCGGAATTGATATGGAGGCTCGTAACAAGAAGAAAGCACTATGGGCGGAAAGTTGAAGGAGGCGGTTCCCAAATGCTGCTAGCTGGGAAATCTTCGACTCCATGACTCTCTCTATCGCTTCGTCGGTGAGAGGGGCACCCAGCAATGTAGCTACTTCTGGGGAAATAATTTTGATGCCAGGGGATGCTTTGTGGAATTCGTCATATATGGCGTCGTGGGTATCGGGATTGCCTCCAAAAACTCCAACTTCACATTTCTCATAGTTGAGATGGAGTCCCACGTCTTCGCCCATTGTTCTTATGGTGTCAAATGCATGTAGAACTTTCTCCGGGATGTCGGCGATTGTCGCGTCATCCAGATACCAGACATTGAATTCTGTCGTCACGGCTTCGATTATGGGTTGGATTACGAGGGAATACAGACCTGGACCAAGTGGGTCACCTTGTTGGACGCCGAGAAGGGAGGGGATGAGTATGTTCCCATAAAAAAGACTTGATGGATGTGCGTAAGCTTGATTGATAAAGGAGTAGATGGATGGAATTCTTTGCTTGATAATATGAAGAAGGGAATCGCGTCGTATTTCATTAAACGCGTTCCGGAGGTCTAATTTCAAAAAGGCTTTTGCAGTGTCGTGGGCGTGGCTCCAGTATCGACGTGCTGCATGAGCTCCAATTTCGGCTCCTCCTTTTATGCCGACACCAAGTTGATGGGGAGAAAAGTAGTCTACCAATTGCGGTGTAATGCGAGTGACCACGATTTTCGAAACAAGTCGACGCCATGTATTCCCAACAGCGATCGGTCTAATTCCTCCAGATTTCTTGTTGAGGGCGGTGAGCGAGGCTCCAAACAGTGTGGGGCAAACAACATCTGGGACCTTACCACAGAGGACGACATCTGCAAAGCTACAAATTGTTTTCACTAGCTTCATCCCTGTGTCACCCGTAGATATCCCCACGAGGTCTTTTAAAATTTGAGGACGAAGTCCGTCTAAACCTCCGGCCGACCCTGGTGGGAACGATGAAATTGTGGCTAGAATTTCCTCTTCGGTTGCTTCTGCTGGGTGTTCATCCACGTCAGGCATAACTGGAAAATTCAATGGTTCGGGATGTGGAGGATGTTTGTCGAGTAAGGAGTCAATCGTGCTTTGATTATATGGAGCGACTGTGTCATCTGAGCATAAGAGACGGATGGCCCCTCGGATATCTCCGTCAGAAAGTTTTGCTTCCACTTTCTTTGAAATCATTTGTTGGGATTGCTGAGGTTTATGTATTGATGGACTTGGTTGTCGACCAGTGGGGATGGTGGTTGTGGGGTCGGTCTTCCATTTTGAAACTCTCATTTTGACCCACGATGTCAAGTTTGTCACTTTCTCAGATTTAGCTGGAACGGTGAGGACAGCATAAGGGAAGGTGAAGAGTTTGTTCCAACTTTCTGCATCATTTTTATTAATAACTTCTTCTAAAATGTTGGTAAGAGCTTCTGCGACAGATATTCGTGCCCCCTTTGGTACTGGCCGTAATGTTGGTACGGTCCCCTTGAGCTTTGAGAACACGAAGCCCAAATCTTCATGATTTTGACGGGGTGGTTGTGAAGCGTCTGTCCAGCGAATCCCCTTATATGCGCTGTTTGTGGTTCCCCGAGCTCCTGGGCGACATGTAGTCGTCTGAGGAAAGAGTTTGAAAATATACTTCCCAAGAGTGGAAATGGCGACTCGTCCTTCTCCTTTTATTTCTACATGTTGAGTGTAGCGGAGTGAGACCTCGGCCTTGGCGATTTTGGATTCTGGATCCTCGACTAAATTTTCTTGGAGCCAAAGGCGTGCGGCGATAATGATGTCCTTTTTACTTATTCGGGTAGGATTGCTTGTTTCCGCTTGAACCGGATGATTAGTGGGGTCATCATTAGCTGTAGATGAAAGTTGTGAAGAGGTTGAGTTGAGAGAGATGCAAACTAGACAAATCCATTCTTCTTCAGGAATGACAACAACGCCTACACATTTTGAGTGAAACCATGATGTGCATTGTTCACAGAATATCCAGTTATCATCTTCAGTATCACTCGGTCCAGGGCAGGTAGGAATGGGACAGTGGAGGTCATTTGCCATTTTCACTTGTTATATGTTTAGAGAATATGGATTATTATCTTCCGCCGTAACATCGTAATTTAGTTTGAAGATGCAAAAATTACTTATAATTTGGTTCAATAATTACGAGTTGATTCAGTAAAACAGTTTCATGACGCCTTCCACCTTTGTTCCAAGAGGAGGAACCTGCTGGTGTCAAGCGGGTTTCCGTTTACTCTATGGTCAACATGTGTTTAGTTCTACGATTAAAGAATTTCTGAATTAATATTATTATTAATTAAACAAATTTTTATCTGGTGTATTTCGTGATGGAGGATGAAGTCGTAATGCCTGAGATGGGCAAAAGAGTGCCGTCATTTTTGAACCCCCTCGATTTGGATATCGTAAGTCGAATCAAATGAAATAATTGATAACGTACCCTAAATTCCTGTTTATTTATATCAAAATATTTAATTATGAGCTTATTTTTTAATGTAGATAATGGTCCACGTGGTAGGTTATCTCCAAACAAAAGAGGTCGCCAAATGTCGCCTCGTCTGTAAACGATGGGAAGTCTTATCCACCAAAATAATGTTGAAGCGGCATGACCACGTTGTCACACTCACATGTCAGAACGCTGCCGAATTTACGTTATTGATGGAGTCTAGTCGTTGCATTCCGTTCCCTGGTATCAAGTGGACCTGCTGGTCGTTAAATAGCAGTGTTTTCATCAATCTGATGACGACATGTCGAAATCGAGGTGGAATCAAGGTGCTTGTGTTGGATATGGATTGTGCCAGGTATTTAAAACTAACGAATGATAATAATAAGTTCGACTAGATTGACTTTGAATGTATACATATACATATCCATATTTTTGTTGGTTAATGTAGTGGATTTACCTCCATTGTCGACGAAGCATATCATTGTACGAGTGGAAGGAGGATTGACGACGATAAGAATGGACTCAATTTCTTGACCAACGTTCTGCAAAACCTGTCACATTCACTTCAAGTTTTGGATTTTGACGAGATATCCCCAAAATTTGCACATCCTCCTCCTCCCCACAACAGCAATATTATTAATCAAGAAGTTCTCACAACTACTGTGTTGCCTACCTTTGAGGCACCACTTCTTCAAAAAATTATCTTTCCATGTCAAGAAGAATCATTTTGCGAAAAATTTTGGGCACATGTATTTCGTGTAGCACCAAATCTACAGGAAATTCATACGAATCATGCCAGCCAAACAGTTCCCATCTTTGCATCTTTGGAAAATTGGGGACGATTTGATCAGTTAAGAAAGCTAAGATTGGAAGAAATTGGTCAAGCTCAAGTTGACACTATTCTTGATTCATCCATAGTGCTGGAAGAGTTTAAAGTTAACGTGATTTCAAATAGTGTGGTTCGAAAGAAATTGGAACTACTACTGAAAAAGTTGAGTGGGACGTTGCTCGTTTTGGCGTTGGGGTCTCCAGAGGATAATTCTAAAATTAGGATCACACTTCCGAAAATGCTTAAACTTACGGAACTTGGGCTCTATCATTGTGATGATTCTCTAATTGTGCTGGAGGGAGTTCAATTTCATCGTGATACTCCAAAATTGAGGACATTATCGGTATCTTCGGCCTATAAGAAGTTGGATTGGAGGGAATACTTTTCATGTAGTGACGATGGGGGTGAAAACTCTCAGCCGCCCACTCCCCTCTTATCCGTGGAAAGTTTGACACTAGCAATTTTAGTTCGAGATCCGAACTGTTCTTTATATTTGGGTCAAATGTTTCCGAACGTGAAGAAACTGATGATTGAATTTCCAAGGCCTGAATTTCTGTGCAAGATTTGGACCACTTGGCAAGATCTTATCGAGCTCTACATCTACTTCAATGTGGGCTCGACTAGTGTCATGGATGTTGGATTATGTGGCTTTCCACCAGCTTGGAAAGCAGACATGGACGGAAAACTAAAGCCGAAGGGAATGTCAGAATTTGGGAGGAACCAGTTTTTACAGGAGGCTGAGCCTCCTGTGATACAAGCTGGGGTTTCGAATTTGAAAAGTAATATAATTTGATAAGGTCGCTTTATAAATTGATTATATAATTAAATTCCTTGCATTTTTTAAGGGTTACAACGCTTAACCGTGGAATCTAATCCGCTCAGGGACGCATCAAAATCACCTCTACTCACGGACCTATCCGTATATTTTAGTCTTATAGAATTGAAGGACCTCCGCGTCTTAAAAATTGGTCGAAGTCAAGTAAGTCTATTTAAGTACTAAATTAAACATTAAATATATACGTTGGTGTCATATTTTGTTTACCTATTAATTGTGCAATAGATATCACCCACTGCTGTGAGATACTTGAAAGGCCACCTACCCATGATAAGCACGATTGACATCAGGGGGGTTGAAGGTCCTGGCGTATTTTCCAAGGAGGAGAGTGAAGAACTCGTTGAATATATTCGTTACTACAATCACGAAGGCAATTATGATGAGGATGCCGTTTAATCAAATTAGTAGTTTTATATTGCATGTTTCTCATATTTATTACCTCAGGGAAATTTAGTTTTTTTTATTTTTGATAATTTTTCATATCAATAATCGAAATTATATCGAAATCATGACGAAATACATTAATTATAAATTAAAGGACACCATACGCTTGAACGAGCCGTTTAATTCTTTTTTCATTCTCTGTGACGAAACTGTGGAATGATGGCTCGATTGGGGTTCCACTCTTGGATTGAGGTCCCATTCCGTACAATATAAATTCCTTAAGGGCCATGAAACGGTAGAGATCGTTTATCCAAATTTCCCGTTGTGAAGATCCCTGGTCACTCGCTACTTTGATGAGGGCCACGTTGAACTAAAATTTAATTTCATGTATGATTTTTATCATATCGGTAGTTCACTTCTTAATTATACAGAGAGTGAATCAAGATACAAAACTCACTTTTATTTATTTTTCTACAGCTTTATTCCTCGTTTGTGAATTTTGTAAATTGCTTCAATGTGTAGCCCATTAGTTTGTCTAACGAGGTGCAATCGCTTTTTGTACGCTAGTATCACGTTTAACACTTTTTTGGAGTGATTTTGTTCCACTCGTTTTGAAAAGTTTTCCAAAACCCACTTAGCGCCCAAGCCGTCCGCTTTAAAATCTCTGCTTCAAGTAATAAAAACCAAAATAATCTATCTGAATAATGTCATTCGACTCGTCAAGAGTAATTGCAGTTAAAAATTTATTTCGGGAAAATAAGTTTTCAAACAGTTATCGCGAAGTTGCTTCGAAAAACTTGATGTAAGACGGCTTGGGGGCGTACACAAGGTCCTCCTCCGCGCTAATCTATTTAGGTCAAATTGAATGATCCTAAAAACTATTGCCTGACTCAGCCCCAACATTTTGCGTACTTTTCTGGGCTCACGGATTTTCCTTATTGCTAGAATTTGCAATATAGTACAACTCATCCTCGATTCTGGCTGATCTTGGACGCCACTTTGGTGGAGGTGGAACCCTAGCCAATGATCCCTGCCTCTTCATGGCAGTGCCATTTAATACACTGGAAACATGGCTTTGACTGGCACTTGAATTCAGTTGTCGCCAGTTTCTTAACAATTTTTTATGGTACAATTTATCTTTGGAAAACTCTAATACGGCTACCTCGCACTCCGTGGGGGGGAGTGGGGGCATGTTGATGCACAGAACTAAAAGTTGTTTTGCGAACTGTTCCTTGACTATCTGGGTACAACACATGCAAATTCCAATAATCCCAGGTCTCTCTAACAAATGTTATATCAACAATAAAAGTGAGTTTTGTATCTTGATTCACGCTCTGTAACTTTTTTCATGAAATGTGTATAATTAACCTTACCTTGTCCCTAAGGAGCCTGAGAAGAAATCGATGTCCACGGACAAAGTGTTGGGACAGGATTTTGGACAATGAGTCCATCAACGAGAGAATGAGTTTACTAAAAAATCGGACATTTCTCGAAATGTTTTCGTCTATAGGGGACACCTCAAGATGACCTGTTTTCCAGCGTAGATACTCTTCCCGATATAACCGAATGTATTTTGCCATAAATGCCCCTGTCATGAGGGTCCTGAATTCGTCCACGGTCAAGATCTTATATTGTCTAAAGTGTATATTGAATTTATTTTCAAATATGAAACTGCAAATACGAAAAGTATAATCATGTATTTGGAGCAACTCACAGGACCGGACTCGCATGGGCCATTCCCACTGAAAAATCCTCTTGAATCTCGAGCAGTTTAAACCTCGAAGTGAACATGGATCTGACTCTATTTTCCGAGTTTTGGTCACAATGTAGACGCATACTGGTCAAAAAGAACTTGCCAATGTCCTCAATCTCCTTGCTATAGTTGGCCGGATTCTACATGTGGAATTTTTAACAAATTTAATAAACCGACTACTGACTTAACTGGGCGAAAGGTCTACCTCGGTGAGATCACTCAAATTGCAGTGACCAAAACCGACATAGGGAATTTGCGGATTATCCTTGAGGAATAACTCGTTCTCTATCTCGGTAGCGATATCAGCGTCGACATCGTTTCGCAGTGTGGACGCAGTTTCTCCCACAAGGCGAGAAAATTCTGGCTCTTCTTCATAATCGTTAAAGAATTCACCCATCTTTTCACAATTATTACAATCCAACATGGCCGACTTGATGGAGCGCGTTCCGACCAGAACGTTCTCAAAATGGGCTTCCGTCTCGGCTTCATTTCCGTTTGTGGAGGACGAAGATGAAGAAGCTGAAGGCTCTTCCCGTTTTAGCATTAGCAAATCAATCGAGTTTGGGATGTGGCGTTCCTCCTCTTCGTCGCCTTTCTTACCATCTTCTTCAGCATCCTCCGCCTTACGTTTTTTGTGACCCCATCCTTCCCCTCCGCCACCGTCGTGAACATCTTGGTTATGGTGGCGTTGAGGTGCCAGGGATAACCGCAGCTCGGTAGAAGACCCGCCCGGACCCAAATTCAAGGTGACCGATCGCATATTGTTATTCTCGTCAGATTCGACACCTCTCCCAATTCTAGCACTGCCAGTTTGCCACGTGTACTTGTTGATGAGGGCGGGGGGTCCGTGGAGGGGCTGGCCGCACTTGTGAGAGGAGATAAGGCAGCTACCGATTAAGTGATGGTAGATGTCACAAGTTCCTCCGCGACAAAATTCCTGGTCAATGCGTGACCTGCCAAAAAGGGACGCGTCCAGAATTGACCACTCGACGGTATACTGTTTCAACTTGTGGCTGTAAGAAAAATAAGTATGTATACATTATGTCAACTTTCATATGATTGTGAGTTTCATTAAATTCCTGCCACTTACCGAATATACGCTAAATTCATGTAGTGCACCGACTTGTTGGAACTTTTCCGGAGAACTACATACATTGACTTTGTGGGATATCCGAGACCTCGCTCCCCCATCGGAATGACGATGGTATCCTTACTCAAGTCAATGTAGGACGTTTTGAGCATGACTTCTTCCGCGATTGGACCTCCGTCGCCCTGTTCTTGGTGCTGCTTGTCTTTTGGGAAAGCCTTGGGACTGACGTATTGGATCTGAATTTCATTATTGTCACGATCTATCTCATCATTCGAGCCAGTCTTTATCTTGACAATGTATGGATACTTATCATAATCGGGCCGAACGATGAGCCGTTTGATGGAATGGGTCACGATATGAGCGTCCCTCTCATCCTCCTTGTTGTACTTTTCAAAGTTTTCAGAATCTGGGTCATCGTCGAGATCGGCAGACTTGAGCCCGTTGAGAGAATAGGCGACGTCAAGAGAGGAGCAGAAGACGACGACGATGATGAATAGAATGAATGTTTGAATATTCATGATTTTTGAAGATTTTTCGTCAGCCTGGATAGGCTGCACTTGCACGGTTTCTATTGCATACGTAATTTGTAATTATTCTGGCTGCGCTAATAAATAACCAGGAAAACATTAAATATTTAATTGGTGGTGGTGCAATTGTATTTAAAAACCGTTTGTCCTTTTCATGACATGTTTCTTTCTGCGAAGAGATGTTTACAAAACAAACGGTGTGAATGGGGAATGGTCAATCAATACAAGGAGGAGGTGAAGTTGATCTTTTCATGAAATTGTATCTGATGCGTGGTGAATGAATATCTATGAATTTGGTTTTGGAATCGAGAGGAGTAAATAATGTGGTTCTTTCCACTTTAACTATCCAGATTTAATCTTAATTTACTTGATAATTTGATATTCAAATAACATCCGGTCCCAACTAGTCTTCGGTGACGAATGCTTCATTCACTTAGGAATTAAATAAGTATTTGGGAATTATTAATCTCACTCAACATTAATTTGTGAATTTACCAAATTTCAGTTTCATCGTTCACAAATCACCGTTAATCGTTAGTAGTGCCATTTCTTGACAAATAATTATAGTCTATTTATCAGTATTTCCGCCATGATACATGACAAGAGGAGGAAAATGGTGTTATCATCGATCGCCATTGCTTTAGGAATTTTCTTCGTTTTCATCATATTTTCAACCAGGATCAAATTAATTCCGTATAAACAAAATAAAATAACAGCTTAACTTATTTGCATTCAATTTGCCATGTCTTGTTTTATTCAAGCACTGAAATTTCGTAGAAAAAAGCTGTGTCAAAAATTTGGAGATCTTCTCTACATGGACAAAACGACCGGAAATTGGTCCTGTCATGGTTCACGCTATGCCCAAGGTCCTTGTTCTGAGGACATGATCCTCTTCCCTCTGCCAACCAATCGAAGCGTGGGCGTTTGTCAGTGCGACAATATTCGAAGTAATCGACTCCTCGTATATCACAAGGAGACGGATAAGTGCTACTTTATATTTACACGAGTAAGTTAATTAATTTGAGAATTAAATTAAGTTAATTTTGCGACTAATTTATGAAAAATTATGTATATACGTAGCAAACGTTCTGCAAGGATGACGAGTGGGTCACACTTTCGTCGTTCGACCACTATAGTGCGATTTGTACCCCAAACGTCTGTCTAAATCAGGTACGAACAGTAAAGGACCCGCAACCAGATTCCGAGTGGGTACCGTTAAATGATGGATCTTGCGCAATTCTTGGAATGAAACACGAATCCTGCCCTCCAGCTGGTCGAGAGGATCAAGTTATTCGATTTTTCAAACATAAAATATTTCCTGCGTGCAGTTATCATCACGACGAGGAAAGGAGTAAAAGGTACGGAAGAATATTTGCCGCAGGAGTGAGCGTTCCTCGGATGATTTGTCCGGAAGGCTTTTACGAGACCGAGTTGGGCTTGTGTGCAGTGGAATTTGATGATAGTTAGTAATTAACTATATGTTTAGTTATTTTATAGCCGATCTTGTTAAGTATTGTGTAATTTTGTTATTCGGAAATTAGTAAATTTTCTGCAGTATTGCTACATCATTTGCTACATAATTTTTTTTGCGGTGAATTTCTAGAAGGGCGACGTGGAGTGAAACACGTCCACTAAATGCAGATGCAAGTCGTCGTGAATCACGGCGACAAACATATTCTTGAATAGTATTCGAATCATGATATATATTACAGTAAACTCACAATTCTTACATCACAATAAGTTTTTATCGATATCCTCAAAGTAACTTGTATACATTATAATCCAATTTGCACCATGTCATGTATAGTTACAAGGGCCATCATGGTCCACGTATTCGTCATATTTTTGCAGCATTTCTGGAAATAATTGTCATTTTCTTTTTAGAGTCAATCTTACCATTCATTAATATTATTGTGTACCTGTGTTGCATTTCGACATGCAAATTAGCTGGCACCTATTCACCTATTAAAAGCGCCCAAAAATTCGCCACGATTTACTTAATTTGAACATAGCATACATAAATCAGAATAAATATTTAACTGCTTTTACCGTCCAGCCGTTCGAGAGACACGTGATATTGAGATTGATACAGTTTAGTTGAAGATGAACCAGCGTCGTTTTCCCTTCCTTCGTTTTATTGTGAACGTTCCGGACATGAATTTCGTCCATTTGAGAGCAAACGTCCCAATGCTTCGCATCGCAGCTTCCTTTCCAATCTTTCTGAATCTCGGCGTCTCTGGGATCAGGGGTCGTGGTAGACAAGTCGACCTCGTCTTCACTTGGGTCAATTTGCGACTGAATGGATGGTGGTTCTGGTTCGAGGACAAATTCGTCGAGGACAATGCCAGAATCAAGTTTTTGATTTTTAATCGGGGGCAATTTCTTGATGGCGTTGATGGTCGTGACATGATTGGGACCTTCTTCGACTTCTATATAGAATCGACTTCCTATACGATGAAGGATCAATAAATTTGACTGTTATTTACAATATTTTATAAGAACCCTTACTTGTAGATTTGGCACTGTAAGAAGACTCTTCCGTGGACAATGTGGCAGGGGATTCAGAGGGACTTTTACGAAATGTAAAGAAACAACAGAGCCCTTGACTCAAGATAAGCAACAGAATGCTGGCTATGAACCACTGCATATTTGAACGTACAATTAATGTTTTAATTATTTCACAATAGTTAATTTGCAATGTGTGTTTTACTTGGTTGACTGGATAAACCTTCAAATACAGATACTGTACTCCACTTTTTGCAAGATTTACATTTTTCTATGAAGCGCAAATATTCATTTATTGCGTATTCATGTACATATATTATGGTATATAGATATACATTAATTAATTATGCACTTTAGTTAAATAGTGGTGATAGCCTATTGACTTCATTAAATTAAAGTCGACTTAATAATTTAGTGCATCGCATGATGAGAAATGGTACAAGATGAATGGGTCATAAAATGTCATCCCTTTTGAGATATGTATGAAATTAATTACACTTCAATCCGCGCATGAGGAATTGTATATTTTTTAAACGTTTTATTAAGTCACATATTTAGCAGAAGCAGCAGCAGCAGTGTTACATATTAAACTAAACTTAACCACTAAGATAAAACTAGATTTGTTTTTCGACACGTATTTTTTTTAATAAAGTAGAAACATATTTTTATCAGGAACTGAAAGTCTCATTATCATCAGTTGGGTTGCGTCAGGAAAATATATATGTGTCGGAGGAATAACAATTAAAATATACAAATATTGGTACATATTTTGCAGACAGATCATCACATTTTGTTTCAATTTTTCCGAGTTAAATTTCATAACTATTTAGAGCTTGTTGATTAGCGTGGCAACTTGGTCGACGGATGGTTCCACGATGAATGAACGATGGGTTCCTTCCACACCGTGAATTTCAACTGGTTTTGAGCATACCTAAGAAAATTAGAATTAAAATAGTTAGTAAAATTGAGCAAATTATTTTTTCATGATTAAGAAATGGTGTTTTTTTGTATCTACCTGAGAGAGGCTGTAATCTTCCCCAAGAACTTCGGAGAACATATTTTTCAACGCCTTTATGAGAATTGCGCGCCCACCGAATTTTGAGGACGGTGTGTACTTATCAGCGATAACGAGCTTCTTGTAAAATGACAGGATGGCCTCCTTAAGTTCGACAATATTGATGTGAGGAAGAGCTTTCTGTGCAATTTCGGCCGTTCGGGTGACTCGGTCATCCATTGTGGCAAGGCTGACGAGGTCGTTCTTGACCCGAATGTATTCAAAGGATACGAACTGCATGAGGAAGGTACACATGGCGTCTGCTTCGCTGTCCGCCCCCAGAACCGTGACTTGCTTCGTGTCCTTGTACTTGGCAGTTTGGACACTAACGTATTTGTGAGATCCGTCCAAGAAAACGAGATTTTTCACCAATTTTTGATCCTCCTTTCCTAACAAGAGGGCCATTTCGAGCGCAATTGTACATCCGAACGAGTACCCGGCAATGTTGTAAGGTCCTTTTGGTTGAATTTTACGGATTTGTTTGAGGTAATAGCTTGCCAAGGAGTTGACTGACTCTAAATCTGCGTCTTGTACGCATTGCAACCCGTACACCGTCATGTCAACTTTGTTTGCCAATTTTTCCAAGCCTCGTGTGACTCCCTCGATGGGGTGGACGACCCAAATGTTTTCCTTCGACTTGGTTGAATTGTTCAGCTTGACGACACACTCCTTTGGCATGAGTTCTTGAATGTACATCTGGATCTGTTCGGCGTCAAGGAGTTCGGCCATTTCGCTACTGTCGCCCGTATCACTTCCGGCAGCCTCAGAACCACGGCGAGACGTTGGTCGTCCTCCAGACTCGGAACTTCCCTCGTCAATCTCCTTCAATCGACCGAGACTAAGTTGGCGAATTTCTTGCATGGAGAAGACAAGGTCGTGATCTCTGTAAAATGGTCATAAAAATATTGTTTACATATAACATAAGACAAAATTAAGGTAAGTTTAGGTTTAGGAAGCTTACCTCTCCAGGGTCTGTTTGACTTCGACGCCCATGAGAGAATCTAAAGAAAACAAAAACGATTTAAAATTAAATTAGATTTTGCAATAAAGTTTGAAAAGAGGGGAAAAATTGAACTAAAAGCGTACCCATTCCGAGCTCGGCGAGATTAGCGTTGACGTTAATGTTTGAAACGTCCTTCATTCCAAGAATGTGTGCCACGGCTTCCACGAGGCTGACTTTTTTGCCACTTCCGTCCTTCTTTCCACCCTTGTCGGCTAGCACGAGTGACGCGACGGTTGGTTTTTGTTGGAGGAGGAATGTGTCCATGGCGTTCAAGCAGGAAACGATTCTCTGTGGGAGCGTGCCTCCTACGACGGTTTCGTTGCCACCCATGTGATCTTGGACGACACCCACGTCTCCGATGGCACCCCACTGAATGGCAAGACCGGGAAGACCGTCCATCTGGCGAAGTTCGACCAAACGCTCCATTGCAGAGTTGGCCAGGCCGTAGTTGGACTGGAAAAATTGAACGATTATTAATTAGTTTATTACTAATCTTGCATAATTAATTAATTGTGAACTCTTTTTACCTGTCCGGCATTACCACGACCACAAGAGACTGAGGAGAAGATGACAAAGTGGTCAAGGTTGGGGCAGAGTTGGCGAGAAATTTTGTCGAGTGCGATAGTGCTGTCAATTTTGGGTTGCGTCACAGCGACAAAATTTTCGGCGGTTTGGTTCTCCATGAAACCATCTCGGAGGACCTGGATGATTAAGTACAGATTAATTAACTAACTAGAATTAGTTAATTAGGTATAATTACGACTTACCATGGCCAAATTGAAAATTCCTCCAACTGGTCCTATCGCTGCGATGGATTTGAACACTGCTGTTGCTCCAGGAATCGTGGTAACGTCGCCTTTCGGTGTTTCGACAACGACGCCCTGTTCGCGCCACCTTCTTACGCACAGATCTTGATACCCAGTAGTGATTCCGGATCGGGATACGAGCACCAACTTGGTTGCACCACGTTCCGTCAGCCAGTTTGCTAATTCTAGCCCAAAACCGCCCAGACCACCGATGATCACGTAGGCTTTGGATGGGTCAAAATATGTCTTGGGGATGGCTTTCACCATTAATTTGGCGTCATTCTTCTCATCTTTGATTTTGAGGAGGACCTTTCCGACATGTTTTCCTAAATTTTGAGAAAAATAGCATTATTAATTTGCGACACAATTACTTATAAGTTCAGGGATTAAAGTTCTTACCAGTCGCCATGAAACGGAAAGCCTCTTCGATCTGAGATTCAGAAAAGACCGAGTATGGCAACGGTTTCACTGCACCAGATTTGATCCCATCAGCCACGAGCTGGACGACCTGCCTCTTGTCGGCAGAGTCTTGATCTTTGTCCATCAATGAGTCGAGCAAAATTCCGTGGAAGGTCACATTCTTGAGGAAGACGGACATTCCGAGTGGGTTATTGTTGGAAAGGTCGAATTTTCCAATCTCCAAAAACCTCCCGTGCACAGACAAACAGCGGACGGAGGCTTGAAGCTTCTCTTCTGCCAAAGAATTCAGGACCAGGTTAACCCCGAGGCCATCGGTATGGTTGAGAACGTGTTGTTCGAAAGAGGTGTCTCTCGAATTGGCGAAATTCTCCTCAGTCAAAGTGGGGAACCGTTTTTTGAGGAGGTCCTTCTTATCTGCGGAGCCGACGGTGGTGAAAACGCGACATTTCATGCTCAACGCGATGGCAATGGCGGCCTGACCGACGCCACCGGATCCCGAGTGGATCAGGACAGACTCCCCGGGAACCATTTTACCACGGACAATGAGAGCCTATAATTTTGAATAAAATTAAAACCTATTTCGGACACAGTATGCAAAAAATATGTCAACTTACGTAATACGCGGTGGCGTAGCAGACAGGGACCGTCGAGGCTTCCTCCATGCTCCACGCGGCTGGGATTTCCCACATGAAAGTAGGATCGGCCAAAACCGTGGTTGCCAGACCTTTAGCAGCAATGAGACCCATGACCCTCTTTCCTTTCGAGTTCTTGCCAGCGAATTCTAATCCCAAGACGCAATCTTGCATGGCCAAATCACCGGGGAGCGCATCTGGGGGAAGTTTCCCGGTGGCGAGCATAATATCGCGGAAGTTGAGGGGAGCATAATTCACCGTGCAGAGTTCCGTGTTCGGGTGACGTTCGGGTTTGTAGTACTTGAGAGAACCCTCGATCCACTTGAGGGATGAGAGGTCACCTCGCATGAGGGTGTTGATGTAGGCATGTTCGACCTCCACGGTGGATTTAGAGTCCTCCTCAGTTACGAGTGGATAGTGACGGTAGCAGCCGAGGACGTTCTTCTCATTTACAACGTTTTGAATCAGGTCGTTCTCAAGGATTCGTTTCAGCAGGGGGCTAGGTTTTTGGAAGTCGATCACCACAGTTTTACCTTCAGGGGTGAAGAGACCACGAATCTTGTGACCGCCGGGTTCTTGTTTGAGACAGTTGACGAGGCCGATGATCCCGGAATCGGGGGTGGTCGCGGTAAGGTAGATGGCTGGGTAAGTGGCGTCCTTGGAGGACTCGTCCATATGAGTCTTGACCAGTTCGACCCATTCAAACTTTTGGTTTTGGATGGGAATAACGATGGGAGATTTTGATTCGATAGATTTCTGCAAGAATTTATTGAAATTTGGTCAAATTTTTATCAAAATTTTATCAATTCAAATTTTTTTTAAATCTTACCTTTCTCAGCAAGCAAAACTCCTTATCTTTTGAAATCTTGTGCGCAACCGTGTTAAAAGCGGAATGCGTCACGGCCAATTTCCCAACCGGAAGTTGGACCAAGAGGAACGCATTCTCTTTAAGCGTTGGCTCAACAATCTCAACCAACTTGATGTCATCAATCACTACGAGATGAAGTCCCTGTTCGGGCACGAGTTTGGCGACAGCGTCCTTTCCAACAATTTTAATTCCAGCCTTCTCAACTTCCTCCAACTTGGCGACTTCCGACTTGAGGGTGAGAATCGTCACGTCATCTTGATACATGGGTTGACTCATGGCAATTCTGTGGACCTCGTGGGCAACTGAATCTTCTCCCTTTTGCACGATCTCAGCTACCTTCAATTTTAATGCTGGGGTGTTTTCAATCACAATATCTACGCATGCGCGGAGGACCTTGTTAACTGGGGTGGTCGTCTTAGCGTCGTCAACGTACTGGGTGAAAGCGTACTCTTCCAGGTTAGGGGAAGCCTGAGTTTGCACCCTTCTCGGCGCCAGGGAGGCTTTCAGTCCTCTCAACTCAACTCCGGGGCATTTGACGACGTTGAGTTTCTTATACTTGTAGACGGTCACGCCCTCCTCGGAAATCAAGGTAGGGTTGTTCAGGGTGAAGTTGATAAGGGTCTGGGGGTCGATAACCGCCCTTTGAAGACGCGTTGGCAGATAGAGGCCTCGGTTAGGCTGCGACATGATGGTAAATTGGAGCATCGTGTCCAAAAATGAGACCCAGTTTTCTTCCCAGGCAAGTTTTCCCCACTCTCCTTGATTGTCGCAGGTCCTAATTCCTCTGAACAAGCCGTGGTAATCATACCCTCTCAAACGAAGTTCTTTATAACAGTCAGATCCCGTTAAGGGAATGAATTTTGGCTTTTGTGGAATTTCGATCGGTTTCAGGGCCAACATTTCTTGTCCTACGTCTTCCGGAGTTTTAATGAATCCCGACACGGCAACGGAGCCTCCCTCGTACACCTCAAACTCGCCAGTTCCTTCCAACACGTTGATGAGGAACTTGACAGAACCTTCCTTCTGGAGAATGGTTGCTCGTTGGAAGGACACATTCTCAAAGATGACGGGCAACTGGTCGAACGTTGTTCCTCTCAATTTGGCAAAAGTTTTCCAGACGAGTTGCAAATAGCCGGTCGCGGGGAAGAGGATTCTTCCATCGATCGTATGTCCGATGAGGTAAGCATCGTTTTCTCCGGTGAGGGAGACTTCAACAACACTTTCACCCGAGCGGGCCCCTGCTTGTCCAAACTTGGCGACGTCCCAGGTGATGCTGTGGTCCCATTTGACCATCGGGCTGATCATTGGAGTGCCTAGGGCGACGGGGAAGTCGACCTTCTTGTAAAGCTTGGAAATTTTGGGGGTTAATCCAGCCATGAAAATTTTTCCGAGTGCGGCCAACACGAAGTTCGCGTTGTCGGGGGAGGAGCGACTCATGAGCCCAACGTTGGTAGACTTGGAGGAGAGCGAGCGCTTAAGGATGGCTTGGAGAAGGGAGTGGGGAGCAATTTCGATGACCAGAGCGTTTTCTGGGATGTGGGCGATAGCTTCTTGGAAGAGGACGGGGGACAAGAGGTTGTTCACGTGGTAGGCGCAGGAGGACATTTGAGCGAGCGGGGTGGACCATGACTTTTCAGGGATGGAGGATGAAATCCATCGAGTGGATCTAGAAATTTTTAAAAATTGGTTTATAATCTTGATTTTTCTAAAATCTTATTACTTATTTCACAATTAACCTTGGTTTTGGAACTGGAATTAATTTATCTAGTGCTTCCTTTAGTTTAGAACCGGCATCTGAATTAATTAATAAAAACTTGGTAAATTTATCAAAATAAAAAGAATCTCAAAAATGTTTGCTTTAAATCTAAGCTGTCCATACCTGCAATATATTTGCTGTGGAAAGCTTGACCCGAAGACTTAACTTCCTTCGCAAAAATCTCTTCCGACTTCAACTTTTCGACAAACTTCTTGATCGAGTCGACCGGACCGGAAATGGTGACGCTGTCCTTGGCGTTGTGACAAGCCGGGAAGATATCCGAAGGACACCGGGCCTTAGCCTCTTCCCACGTCAAACCAACCGCGGCCATCGCGCCTGGAGCAAGTTTCGACTCCAGAATAGCTTTTCCTCTCGCATACGCGGCCATCACGGTCTGTTCCGCTGTAAAGCACCCATCCGCATAAGCACAACCCAACTCTCCCACAGAGTGACCGATAATTCCGTCTGGAGCGACGCCCACGCAGGACAACATATCGACAAGGGCGACTTGGACCGCCGCGATGGAGACGAAGGAGTTGAGCACGTTCTCAAACATTTCATCCGTTCCATTCATGACTAGGTCGATGAGGTCGATGCCATGGGGCGACAGACAATTGGCCGACTTTTTGATGGATTTCTCAAAAACGGGGAATTTCATCAAGTCCTTGCCCATTCCTTGCCACTGGGAACCCATCCCGGAAAAGATGAACCAGACTGGAGGCTTCTCTCCAGCAGATGTAGTAACCGGTTGTACGTCTAAATCAGCACGGTCCTCTCCGAGAACGGTATATCCGCGGAAATGATGTCCGGGAATTTCTTCTTTCGCGATTTCATGGAATAATCCAATCAATTCATCGTCCCTTGGCTTTTCGGCGAGTTGTTTCAGAGTGAATTCTACAGCCTCCTTTGTTCGACCCGAGTATGGGATAAGAATCGGGGTGGCTGAGGTGGTGGGGGTGGCCGGTTTTTGCTTTGGATTCGTCTTCAAGACAACGTGGACATTGGCTCCGCCAAAACCGAACGAGTTGATCCCAACGTAACCACCAGCCCAGGGAAGATTTTCACTGACGACTTTAAATCTGCCATCGGAGAGGGCAGGGATGTCGGCGTTAGGTTCGTTAAAGTGCAGGTTTCCTGGTAGGACACCCTCCTGCATGGCGAGAAGGACCTTAGCTTTTAAAGAAACAGGTAAATAAACTAAGGGGCAATGTGAAGCGTCAAGACAAAAAAGTTAATGATATGCAGGTGGCGAGATGAAATGATAATCTCATACCGGCTTTCTTTTCCTTGTAACAAGTTACTCGCATAGTTTTCAATTTAATACATTTAAACTATTAGTTATTTTATAATAATGGCCACACCCAGCCCCTCCTCCACTAAAAGTGTCTTTGTTACACCTCCACCAAAGCGACAAAGGGTCCAGGGTGAAGGGATTGCTGCTCAAGTTGGGTGTACAATTCTTCTGACAGGTATTATTATTAAATAATACATATACGTAAATGGCTTTTCAAACTAAATTAATTGATGCAAATATATAGGTTTATGTAAAGCTGGGAAAACTACAATTTCCAATGAAGTGAGCAGCTTTCTTGGTGGTCACGGTTATCTTGTGAAACAATTGGACGGAAAGAAGTTACGGAGTGGAATTTGCTCAAAGTTGGATTTCGACAACCTTGACGATCGGTCCGAGTTTGTACGTCTGGCCGGCGAATCAGCAAAATTGATCACAGAGATGGGATACATCTCTCTCGTCTCAATAGTGGCACCACTTGAGAAGGTATAATGCGAATTGATGGATGTTTTAATGCAATAATGAAACTACTGTTGGTATATTATAGGATCGGAAAACAGTTCGCGAGTCGCATGAAAATGATGGTATGAGGTTTCTGGAAGTCTTTGTGGATCGACCCAGAAAAGATTGTGCACACGGTCTTGAGAGAAACGGTAAAAATCGTAAGATTATGTATACTATTATGTTGTCTAACTTTCATTTATTTTTGCCAACTAACTTAGTATTGAACCAAATTGATGGCGATTATCAAACACCAACCACTGCTGATGTTCACTTAAGACGAAGTGGAGATAATGTATCCGAGCTGACAACACAGCTAATAAATGAACTCATTTTATATGTATGTACAAAGAAGAAAGTATGCAATTCTTGAGTGAAAGTGACTTTTATGAATTGTTTCATCTTTGCTTACAGAAAATAATTCCCCCCATCTTCAATTCACCACAATCACCACAATCGCCCTTGTCACCTTTTGGAACAATATCGTCACCATCTACGTCAGCTACTACTTTCAACTCGTCTGGTTTAGAGTCAGAGTTTGATGATGATGATGATGGTGTGACAAGTGCCACCACTCCCTTTAAACTTCCGCAAAAAGGAAGTGCTCTTCTTACCATTTTCAACTATGTGAAATCAGTGATGATAATGAGAGGATATAAGGGTGGAGGAGTTGCCAGTGCTTATACACAGTTAGTTTAAATTATAATACTATTAGAGATTCCTATTTATGATTCTTATTCATGTATGTATTGCAGTTCCGATAAGTTTTTTTCCGGTCCTCTTTACCAACCCACTCTCACTGGTGATGAAATTGAGATTGCAAATTCCATCACTAATAATTGGAGGAAAGACGTGGATGTGTCAAAAATGAAGGGGTGGACACCTGATGAAATTGCCAAATATCAAGATCAACTTGCCCTATTTAAACGAGTGGAGGCTGACTGTACGAGAAAGGAGGGCTTGGGAATTGCAGCCCTAATAATAGCAGAGATGAAGGGACAGTCCCATAATGACATCCTCATTCAACGAGACAACAAGATATATGAGCATATCAATAGTTTTGAAGAAGGAGATCTGTTGTATATTCAAAATGTCTTCAAGTTCCTAACTGGCCGTTCTCTTACAATTAATGTTGATCATTGTAACAAGTTAGAATTAAAGGATATGTTTTTATAAAAAAATTGAATTAATTGAGTTTTTGAACAGTGTTGCTTACCCACGGAGCAGAGACCAGATGCAGGCTCAGAGTGACCCATGTTGCTCTTAACGGAGCCGATGAGGAGAGGATTTGTCAAGGGGCGGTCTTTGCAGAAGACGTCGGCGATGGCGTTGAGTTCTTGGGGGTCGCCGACCTTTGTTCCGGTCCCGTGAGCTTCGACATAGGTCACGTCGCTGGGAGAGACGCAGGCTTCAGAGTAGATTTCTTCGAGGAGGCGTTTCTGCACGGCGCCGGCGGGGAAGGTGATTCCCTGCTCTTTGTAGCCGTCAGTGTTGGTCTTTGCGTGAATTACGGTGGCGTAAGAACGATGAGCGGAGGAGGCTTTTTGAATGTAGATCGCGACAGCGGCTTCACTTCGGACATAGCCATTTCCTAATTTAGTAAGAATTGCGTCAGTAGTTAAGCTATTAATTTTAGTAAAAAAAATTCAATTAATTATGTTGTTGTAATTACCGGAAACGTCAAAAGCTTTGCATTTCCCGTCCGGAGCTAACATTCCTAATCGATGGAATTGCAGAGAAGACTGTGGCTTCAGGAGGAGATTGACACCTCCCACAATCGCGGCGTCACACTGACCCGACCGAATGGCGGAGATGGCTTGTTCAAACGCAAGCAGACTGGACGAGCAGGCCGTGTCCATTGCAAAACTGGGTCCCTTAAAGTCAAACGTGTACGAGACTCGGTTGGCAAACATGGCACTAAGAAAACATGCAGTAATTTAATTGTATTAGTTGTTATGAAAGTTATTCTTATGCCATGTTAAGGAACTCAGACTTACCGACAACATCCCGTCAATCCATAACCATTAATGCTGTCCGGATCTGCAGACCAGCCTTCGTCACTTTCAGAGGCGGAAGCTCCAATAAAGACTCCCGTCCTGGTTCCTCGCACAGTCGTGGGGTTAATTCCAGAGTCAACAATAGCTTCGTAGGTCAGTTCGAGTAAGAGTCTGAGCTGGGGGTCCATTAAATGCGCCTGTTTGGCATGCACACCGAAAAACGTGGCGTCGAATTTGTCCAACGTCTTCAGTTTGCCACATCGTGTCGGCAACCTGATGTGAAAAAAGACGACAAAATAAACATTTGGTTAGATTTTATATTACCCCAGTTAAGCGGAAATTAAGTTCAACCTCGTCCTCTTTTTCATTCTGTCACCGTTTGAGTTATTTATTATTTTCGTTTCTTTTGTTTGATCTTTGAGATTAATTATTACGATGGAAGGGGGAGGGTATAGTTCTGATGAGGATTTTGAGGTCACGAGGCCACCCGTTTTTGCAAAGAGAGAGGAGGAAGAGCAAGTCGACGGCCCTTCTGCTAAAAAACGGTGATTTTTTTTCTCTTCCATCCATTAATTATATTATTTGTTTATTTTATTGTGTCTTATAGTGCCAAGAAAACCGCGACCCCTTTGCCACCTGCGTCGAAATTGTTAGTCGTTGAGAAAAAAAAGGATCCTCACGCTCCCTTGGGAAAACTCAACCCTCTTGAGACGACAGATGAGGATAAGAGGAAGTCGGTTACGGAAACGAGTTCAGTCCGAGATGACCAGGCCTTTGAACCACCGACGTGGTATTACTTCCCAAAGGAGGAGATACAGGTTGAGAAGCGATATCCGAGAGACGGAAGGGGGATCATTTTTCGAGAAGTGGATTTGGCCGAAGAATTTAAAGTGCGATACGCGGGCACATGTTATTCGAATCTTAAAGAAATTCGAGGTAAATGACCATTACCATAGTCGTTACGTGATCAAAATTAAAAGAAGAAACATAACTATTTTTATTCTATATAGACGAAGGAGTCGACTTGATTAAAAGAACCATTCTAGATTTGGTTAGCACCGAATCTCTTTCTTCTCCCCAGAACATCTATGAGGATTCCCCCGAAATGATTTTGACACAAGACGAAGGATTATCTGATGAGCAGAGGGAACAACTTTTTACGGCGATTTTCGACAAAGGTGGGAGAGTGCCCATTATTGATAAGCCGGGTTGGAGTCTCATCATTCACAGGGCACCCAACAGCGGAATTATTCATCTTTGCGTCGAGATGATAGCAATGCATAAAGGAACACCAGTTTACGAAGCTAGTAGACTATGCACAAAAGCAGGTAAACATATTCCAATATTGATTTTGTTTAATGACCTGGGTTATGCATCATTTCAATAACTATTGCAGATTGTTACAAGTACAACCAGACAATATCGACTGACGTCTTTCCAAAGTGTTCCCGTCATCAAGACATCAAGATGCACTCTGTGGTAAAATTGACGCCATACAATGAAAAAAACCTGGTAATTCAAATGCACGTGCAATTTGGAATTTCCACAAATTTGGGTTCTCCTGAATCCGATAAAAATTACAACGCAGAATTGTATGCGTCTATACACATGTCTAGTTCCAGGTCATGGATTAAGTATTATCCCATAAAAGATGCTCGCCCTATACCAGAAGCCATTTCCATGTACCACTATGGGACCGTTGAAGAAGCTTTGAGTCGTTTAGCACTGGAATCGGTTAGTATCAACTGTACTGTATATAACAGACTAAAACATGTCATTTAAACATTATTATTATTATTTTACATGTGCAGACGATCGGCATGTTTATGAAATTGGCCCTAGGGACTACGCCCTTCGTTAACTTGGATGACATCATCCCACTCTGCTACGGGATGGAGAAAGAGCTCGACACGCGTCTGAAAGAACTCGGGATGCACCTCAAAATGCGGGAATTGTCACCGGCGGAACGGATGGAGGTGACCTATCCCTTTCCTGGACAGTACTTACTCGGAACACAAGCAGAAAAAGAACAAAAACCTGAGAAAGGGAAGTCATTTCTTTACACGATAACAAGTCGTGACATGCATTACTTCGGGTGGAGCAATACCCCAGATTTTAAGGACCGCCTCAGAAGAGGAAACAGGACCGACGGGGCAAATGAGTATAAGCGCATAACGGAGGCAAGAGCCAAACTCGATGGAACTCGAGCCCCCACCGTGACATCATCTCTCCTTGCCAAGTGTGACGTTACAGATAACACGCAAATAGAGGCAAAGATGATTATTGCGGGTTATGTTGCCTATTTACTCGGACTTCGCAACCCATTGCGGAAATTGCCCTCTGGTCGTGGATACTCCACCAACAAATGTGTGTCGCTAAGTCTGGTCGATTCTGACTCGTGGAGTGATATTTGTCAGTTCGTAAAATTGTTTTGGGGGGTTGAACCCATTTTGGCGAAATTTGATAAAGATCGTGGTGAAATGGTAATTAATTTAATTTGTAGTTGTCTGATTTAAATGTACTAATTTTTAACCTCTCCTTATTTCAGCCAAATTTTATTGCTGATTCTGAGAATTATTCAGATGATAAAGTCGAAAATTCGGAGGATGAGGATTACAATCCAGACGAGGATGAGCACAACCCGGAGGCGGGCAGGTATTATCAGATACTTTGGCATTCTTAGTTTTTAATTAAAAATAAATATGAACCTAATCTTGCTCAGCAGTAGCAGCGGCGATCACTCCACAGACTCAAACTCTGATGAATCCGATTAAGTTTGCAGTAATATGGATACCACTTTCATAATAGTTCATGAATGTGTTCATTTTTTATACCTACTCCTTTGTTAAAACGTTTAAAATATAATATTTTACATATATATGTGCCGTTAGTTGCAGAATATTAATAACTAATATTACTTGTTCTTTTTTAATCAATTTTTACAAACTTCAAAGTCATTAATTCCCTAATAATAATACTTTTTAATATTTACCCGAACAAACCGGGAGACCAGCGACGCCCATCGTCCGTGATCATGTCCACTCCGTTGAAGAGGTTGTCGGAGAATTCCTCCATGTTTTCAGATTCCGGGAGACGGCACGAAATGCCGGAAATGACGAGGTCATCGTGACAGAATCCGATGCAAGTACGGTTAGCGGTCTCGTTATTGTTGGTCATCGACATGGCGGGTGAAGGGGGTGCGAGGTCAACTTCAGGAAATTGGGCAGGCATTTCTGTAACAAATTGTGAAATACATAAATAAATTGTCGTGAATTTAATTAGTAAATAATACACAAATTATTATTTTTAGATTTTTTTACCATCTCGGAATAGCACTTTACGAGTCATTTATGTAAATTTATTTTGTAGTATGACCTTTTTATTGCGATTTTAAATGTATTAATTGCGTATTGTCAACAATTTAACAGTCATCAATTTGCAGTGTAACAAGTGCTCAATTGCGTTAACTGCAAATTCCTAATCTATGGTAACTTTTTGCCAAAAATTTTGCAAACTGGACTCGAAACCTGACTATATGTTAGCAGAAGACCACGCCGAATTGTGTGCCAGTCACGGAAATAAGAAACGTTGTGAGACCAGACAAACAATAATAATAAAGTAATGTTATTGCAATTTTGATAAACCGACACCGATGGTATTACCGTAAGTATGCAACCTGGACTGGGCATCCGATTTGCATGGCGTGACTGCATGACTCGTCGGTTCGTCTCATTTTCATCGGAAATCGCTATGATGAGTTGTATGTATTTGAGTCGTGTGTGCATAATATGACGATCGGTTAACATTTCTTAGTAGCAGTAGTAGTTATGCTTGACTAGATAAACATGTGCATTGTAAAAGTGTGATGCATGCATGGTTTCGTTTTTTGCACGTTTGCAAATTTTTATCAAATCCAAAAAAAGTAAAAATCGCATGATGAATCTTAATCATACCACCACTTATTTAAGGATGTCGTCTCACTTTGTATGAAATGAAACTGCATGGCATGATCTGGAAAATTGGGTTACGAACCGATGCATGGAATCCAATAGTGCTTATCTAACTTATCTAAAAATATAATGCAGTGACAACTACGAGTAAGATGAAGGGCCAAGGAAAGTCAAAGTTGGCGAAGTAATTTTAATGAGTCGAGTCAAAGATAAAATAGTTTTGCAATCGATATACTCGATTTAATCCAGTTCTTTATGAGATCATGATAATTACGTCGTTGTGCAATAATTCATCCATATTTCTTGCAAAAGTATGCAAAAGTTGGGGATGTAATTAAACTAGAAAAAAAGTAATTTTGATTCAGAAGACGCAATTAAAACTTTGTCAAATTTTTCGTCCTGATTGATGTACTGCGACATTTCATAAGCCATTATACAACATATTTATCTATGTAACTCCGATATTATTATTTCCCCGTACTAAAAAATGCACCAAAATTAAACACTTATTACGCATTTGGCTCAAAATCCAATCTCAATTCGTCATGTACACGTTGACCCACGAGTGTCGAATGTCATCAAACAAGTCAAAGGATGCGTTGCATAAAACAAATCAATGGGATCGAAAAAGCATGTAAAAGATCTACTAAAAAAGTGAGTCTGATTGAAATCTACTCGTTTGAAGGTTAACAAAACGATGGCATTCATTTGTACATTTTGAATTCCACTTTAACATGAAATTATTATTAATCTATAGCTATGAGTTTTCTTTATGCAAAAAATTATTGCATTTCTTCAAGCCACGAAACATAATTACGGTCAACATTTCGACACGAAATTATACATTGGCAATGGAATATGTACTTGTGTACCCCCAAACACACCCCTCTCTAGCCAAGAAAATGTACGTGACTTCTTTTTTGCATGCATGCCATCCGACCACTGACACTGACTTCTTCGCTTAAAGTTCGTTAATTTTTTGTGTGCAAAGTATTTGCACATAAGTTGCAACAGACTAAGAGAGACGGACCGGCTGTCTGTATTCAGTATTATGAATTCGCCAAATGTGGTGTGATCTTCTTGCAAGGAAATTGCTGGCTTTTGGTTGGTTCCCGAGGAAAGCTAAGCCGGTTGGGCTACACATCGTATGATCGTAAAGTAATCTTATTGTTCTCCGTAGTAAATTACCACTGTAGTAGTAATGCAACTGTAGTGTATTGTGCTAATATGTTGGGTACTAGTTGTGCATACATGTACGTTAAAAAAGCTGAGTAACGACGACATGCATGCATACATTTAGCATGCAGATAATCTTCCAGTACGGATGATGATGATAACTGGAAATTTACTGGAGGTTTTACTACTTGGTCATGTCATCATGCATGATTGACATAAATGGATTAGCAGTTAGGGTTTAATTTAGTCGGTCGGTGGGTATGTAAAAGGAGTTTTCTCATTGTATGTATGTGCATACATAATAAATTAGTGGTGGTGGTGCAATCTCAATAAAAACGACCGAGTGAACTTGAGCTGAACCTGACCTGGGGAAATTGATGTAGTTAATGATGAGATGACATATGTAAAGATTGTCTGGGTTTTGGTCACCTATATTTAGAAGAAGTTGAAGTTGAAGGACGGACGGGTGGTAAATACGTGAAATTGAAATTATGATGGCCTTGGTGTAAATAAAATCCGTCCCGATTAATAAAGTGCTGAATCAATTGAGAATTTAAATTGATAAAGAATTAATTAACTTTCATTAAGTTGGAAAAGTATGGATACATACACTTGGAGGTTTGGTTTGGTGAATGCCAGGAATTGATGACAAGTAGGGGAAAAACGTCAAAATTAATAATGAGTTATGCTCTCATGCTATTTTTAGAAGGTATTTAACTAATTAATTTGTCTGACTGCAACGTCCGTCTCAAATTCTCAAAATATGCCTTATGATTAAATACTATAGGTTTACACAAGAGGAAAAGCTTGAAAATTTTCATTGACTTACCAGAATTCGAATATTTTGACGTTTTCGTTGTTTTAAAAATTCGAAAGTTTTCTTGACACTTTTTTGTATTGATTGATTTATAACGTGAATTCAACTGATTTATTGATTATTTAAGTTATGTTTTTGTATTGATGTGTGTTACGTGTTTTGTAATTAATTTGTATCGTGAAACTACTTCTGCTGCTGCTATAACTGCTGTACGAAGAATTTTGTATGCTTATATTTTTGGGAACACGACGTGTCCACTGAAGGTACTCGGACCACGGTCACAAGTGAAAAGAGGCCGAGAGAAGAGTCCTGCACTAATTTATAGAAAGTCAAAAGCTCCACCAGGCTCGTATGCAGGCAGCGATAGGATACATGACATGACATAACGATGGCTTGAGGTACACGTGTTTGGTGCAGGATAGGTTTGCAGAAAGCGTGCAAATTCATTTCATGCAGAGACAGAGAGAGAGGAATAAGGTGACGATAACCCGATCATCCAAGTGGGGAATGATGACCATCATCACCATCATCATCTGGTCGGATTGACCATAAGTAAGTAGCTATTGAAATACATGTGCGCTACGTAAAAAAAAACTATGTATGTAGATATGTACTTATCATTGCATAATGTGCATGCTAAAATACATACATAACTGATATTGTGCTAAACTACATATTACCCGGATCATGTCCAGAGGAGAACAATAAACAAAGGATGACTGTTCTTATTCATGTAAGTAAAAGTGAGAATGAGCATTCGGTTAAGTAGTGGTGATGGCCAATTACGTAAAAAAAGTCAAGATTTTTGTTTAAACACTTATCACATAATCAAATCCGTTACCGAATCTGATAAGATAGTGGAGAAATGGGCAGGGCTGTCTAATCGTAAATAATGAGGGTTGTTTTGACACAGATTAATCAATTTTATATATGCGATTTGTATAAATGATGAAGTTTACAACTATTTATATGCATTTAATTAATCGACATTTAAGGTTACGTATATCTGCATTTAAAATACGCATGCATTTAATCAATTCTCACAAAAAATGCGTAATACCCCGTAAACAAGTGGTACATTTTTATGTGAGTAATTCCGTTGTTATTCGTACTTTTGTACTTATTTATTTACCAACTAATAAATCAACGCGTCATAATTTCTGTTATAATTTGGAACGACGACGGATTGAAAACAAAGCTTTCGCTGTAGTAAGAATTGGGAAAATTCCCTTTTTGTATCATGTCGTGTCATGCTCATACGATAATTCTGTTTAAATGGTTCCTTCGCATACGTGCTGGTGACTGATTCCTCTCATCCTCAGTTAAAAAAGTGGCGAATAAAATAGTAACATGATGCGAATTATTGCAAGGAGTCAAGTTACAGAAGCTCTCTGCCGATCATACCACCACAACTTATTCTCACGTCCAATGAGCCAGCACAACTACATGCAAAATCTGCATGTAGTTGTGGTTGTGCGAAAATTGTGTCCACCACGTTCACGTGGAGTGACCAGTTTCAAGTCGTGCTGGCTGATGATCCAGCTCATATTTCTGACTGAAGCCAGTTTAATAATAATTTTGGTTTGGTAAGGATTTTGCGGCACGCCTGGGCAAATCCAATCCTGGTTTGTTGCACAATTTTGCTCGTATTAATGAAATGGATGATGGGGTGACCGATACGTGCATATGGAGTCAGATTGTCTATTTGATGATGAGATGATTCAACTTTTGCATCATATTTTTAATAGCTGTTGGGCATACGGATAAGGTTTGAAATTGCATGAGCTAGGACGTGTCCGATTTAGGATGGAAAAGTCGTTTTTTTCGTGGAATGAAAATATTGATCGGGATGCATGAGATGACCACATGGACAAATCGTGTTGTATGTGTATGTAAACTTACATGTATGTGATTTGTAATTATGGTGTGAGGTGATTGGAACAATAGTCAATAGTGTTTTATTTTGTTTTGTGCACAACGTACTGAGTTTGCATAATGCAGAATAACAAAGTTGATCATGATCTGAAATCGTGTCAATTTAGGTCTACTTTTAATCTTGAGGAAAGTTTAGTAAATGCATTCATCGTAATACTGAGGATGAGACAAGTCTCAATTTCCCCTTTTAAAATAATACTAATATTTATGTGCTTAATTGTGACACAGTTTACTTACAACTCATATTACAAATTTCTTGCAAATTGGTCCTTATATTTACCTTCTCAATAATATTATTGTACCAAAAATAATATTGTACCAAAACTTTCCGAAAAAAGTAACTATTGTAGTACTAAAAATAAATATGCTTGGAATAAATCGATCCCTAGGTTTTTGTCAATACTAACTTGCATAGAAATAAATGGGACCAGGTCAATGAATATTTGATGAATCTTTTAGGCATATCTATTCAACAATACAGTCACAATTTACAGTAATAGTTCTGCCCTATATTATTAAAAACTCACAATGCAGACTTTATACAGCCCGAGCCCATCATTTTTCTCGTTTATTACATACATAAATACTTAATTTGAAGAAGCACGTGAGGATTGTTTGAGACTTTCTGACCAATTTTTTTTACACAAGTCGGATCGTTGTTCTCCATCAATTTGCTCATAAGTAAATATTTCCAGCATGAAAAATTTCAGGCTTTCAGACGAAGAAATTATGAGTATGAAGTGACAGATGCAATCTCATTTCATTTCACGGCAACTTTCGAACTTTCAATCCGTGTCATGTCCATCCATCCATGATCCGCGTGATATAAAGGAACGAACTCTGTAACAAAAGGGAAAGTTGGTTCCATGTTCCGACTCCACCAAATTTTCTTAAATATGAACTTCGTCTCTTCACAAATGTCGGCCAAGTTGAAAATGCCATGTAAATTTTGAGAGAGCGAAAGAGATCCTTGAAATCAAATCAGGGCGTATAAATAACATCTTCAATTTTCAGTTTCATAAAGTACCGGCACGTCCTTCGTATACTTTGCGTCTCATTAAACACACCACAAAATTCTTGACAGTTGTCAACCCATTATTAATACTCTACAACTGTCATTATTCATTATTCAGCACAAGAGTGGGTAGTACAGAGGCCAATTTGCTTTCGATTTGAATAACCCTTTACATTAACGTGCAAGTGTATTGATTGTCGCTGAAACCTGAAAGATCGATTCTTTCTCGACTAATAATAATGGTTCTTCCCGATAATTTCGTTCGTATGGTATCGCATTGGCTGGTATTATCTGTTTGACTGTAAATGTGATATTCTCGTATTTTTTGATATCTACAGGTCCTCCAAGGAAGAATGGTGGTTTGGTATTAATACATTATCCAATTATGGATTTATTGATTTTCTATACATTTATCAATTTTATAGGATCGGAACAATGCTCGAGTTTCTATTACATAGAAATAGACTTTAAGCGGATTATTATTCATGTAGAACAAGGAATTAACATCAATACTAGACAAATAAGGGAATTAGCGTGATTGAAAACTGTCGGGTAGTAGTTAGAATTATGGGAAAATGAAATTGAATGGAATCAAAGAACACAGGATTTTGTGTTACTTATCGGATTATTATGAAATGGATGTGACTTTATCAGATGAAATAATAACCGGTTAAGTCCAACCTGTCTGCGGTATTGTGTTTCTGATGCATGGCTTCACCTCCTCCACGACCTCCTACTTTTACCAATACCATTAAGTAATGGAGTTTTGATACTTAAGTCACTGAGCCGAATGAACCATTACTTTCTCCCTGGTAAAACCGAATTCTACTTCCCATTAGACCGAATTTAGTACAGACGAACACTAACGTGCGGTCATTTCCTTATCTATTTCGGAACATCACCCATCATTTCATTGCGTTTACTAACTGACTGACTGACGGTTGTACGGTATGAACCAGCTAAATATGTGGTGCCCGAGTCAGAAGTGGGTAGTAGGAATGGAATGAAAGTACGTAAGCAGACCCGGGTGCCGGGTTTTGAGACTTTCTTTTGCCTCTTGCTTTCCCCGATAAATTCGCCAATATTGCTTGGCTTGGTAGTTTTCTTTTCCTATTTTCATCTCTTTGGGCTCAGTCAGTTAGGTAGGTAGAAGTAAGAAGTTTCTTAAATTTAATAAGCAGTAATCATGTTATTAGCTGCTACTTTTAGTGGAAATTATTAAATCTCAGTCAGCGGTATATCGAACCGTTTTGTTGTTTGCTGAGTGCGACAGGCTGTAATTTTTATGGGTAATCGTCGTAGGACATCTTATAAGTGATGGACCCCGGTTATTTATACATACATAGGACCCCGTAATTTCTTGTGGGTGATAAATTAATTGTGAGGCAAACACGTGCTTTGTTTATAAAAATACATGTCAATCATTGACACACAAAATTATTTGCGGCCTTATGTTACGCTCTTTAAAGAAGTGTGCACATATGTATTTAAAACAAGAGAATAAGATTCTGCATAATAAATAAAACCAAATGTGTTGTCTCATATTTTCTCGGAGAGGTTTAGCCTATTTTGGAGTTTTTGTCCAATTGGTAAGTCTCGTTATTGCTCAATGAAATTTTCATGAAATTTTACTAACCATGCATTTCTTAAGCTTGTAGCACTCATGATAATTCCCGTGATAACTTTACTCGTCGCGTACACCGCTGGAACTTCTCGAGATGGTAGTGGACGACATGTGAGTACTTTTTACACGCATACGAAAACAATTGTCAAGTTCAACAAGTGGTCATGAATTCAATGCCAAATTTTTGTAAAGCTTTCTTCCCCGGAAATGGCATTCGTGGTCATTTACTGTCTCGGACTCTGTCTCCTGGCAGGAATTATATTTGCTGGAATTCGCACAGTAATAATTAACACAATTTCTCATTATATTTAGAACATAAAATAAAGTTTGCAACCTCTTTAAATTGCAAGGACTCCCTGCAAAGTCTCTACATCTCGATCGCCTCTCTCATGATTTTGCAATTGTTCGCTGGCGTGATTACGATCCTGTCCTGGAAACCCGACACGTTTTTCACGGACGAGAAAGAAGTCTTGATAAGAGTGACCTGCCTGACACTCAATATCATTTCGACGATAACCTACCTCTGCATACTTATCTGCTACACGAGCCATCTCAAAAATAAGTTACGGGCAGAGTATGAAGCTGAAGAGGAGGATTTCTACTATCACCAGAGCCAGCAGTAGGATCTAAACCTCGACTTAGAAAAATTCTTACGTAATAAGAAGAACGAAATGGTGACAGCTTGGGTTTCGATGATGCAAAGAAATAGGAAATTATTTAATTTAAACATTCCTTGACTTGTATGTATGTACACGCAATTTTGGACTAATTGGTAATTAGCCATGTGTTACAAGAGTCCCACATCATCCTGCGAGCATGTGTGTGTACATGCCCATATTTCGTAATTATTAAATATCACGTCAGCTGCGAAACTAAATACATAAAGTGTGTCTGCAAATGAATAGCTAATTTTGTCCTGTGTGTAAATAATTGTAGCATGACACGTGATAAGATGAGCTGATTTTGTGCATTTCCTTCCTTATACCATCTCAAAAAATGAGTGACACGGTGAGCGAGTATTAGTGTTAGTAGTGTAGATTTCCATTCAGCGAGGTTTGACTAATTTTAATTTTTTTCTTCTTTGGATTAAAATTCAATGTCACGATGTGCTGCTGGCTGGCTGTGTAACATAATTTATTCCTTTTCAAAAGTGAGACACATTCTGACTCTTTTTCCATTTTGCCGTGTAAATAAGTAATATAAAAATTCATAATTTATGTAAATATGTGTATCTCAAGAATTTGAATTTGAACAATCTTTTGTGTACATACGCCTTCCTGTTTCTTGAAAAAATTGACAATGCGCTAATTACAATGCAGAGTTTGACTCTCTGCCGTTAACCAAGAAGACATAAAAAGAATCGTAAAAGATAAAAGCACACTTGAAATGCATCACTGATTCGCACTTCAAAAAATTTCATGTTCACTTGTACAAGGAGAAGAAGATGGATATGTATCCTGCACTTTACAAGGCAGCCTTTGTTCATAAAATGCAGTGATGACGGTTTAAATCTCATTTTTTGACAGGCTCAGCTCCTCCATTTGAAGGTAACTAACTGGGATGCAGATGTAAGTAGTGACTTAATCCACAAAAAACGTAGCGTTTTAAATTGTAGTAGAAGAAAGGAAGGAAGAACCGTCGACGTCGTCGCCGTTGTCGTTGTCATGATTGAGACACTGTTTTTAAGAAACTGATGAGTCGTTGTTCACCTTCTTGTATCATTCTTCTTCTGAAAAGCGGTCGGTAGGGTAGTTATTCATCATTGGGAAAAAATTCAGAACGGAATTTTCAACTGTTGTCCTCCATCCATATAAAGTGGCGGATTGATTTTTAACGTGAATATTTAAACTATAATCAGATTGATTTTAGTACGTGGAGTGGTGCTGTGGTGTGCTGGTCGGTAGGAAATAAGTGTTAGGAGAAGTGGAAAAGTGTATCTAACTGAGATTTGTATGAAATTTAGTGAAAAATCTTTATATTTCATAATAAATGTGAGATATTGCGAATTTAAAACGCAGAATTTACACATATCTATTTAGATTCTGACGAGAATAAGGCGTATATTTACATTATCTACAACGAGTAAAAACGCATTTCTCTTTGCATTCGGCTGACTACTTAATTACAGAATGCGACTTAATTAGTAGTTCATACATACGTAGATATTTGTCATTTTGTGATGACAAGGACGCCAGTGGAGTTGGGATGTGTAGGACTAAAGACGCTAAAAGAAAGGAATAGCTGAGGCAGTGACACATAGAAAATAAAATAAATAGAGATTCATTCCGCTCTTAGAAGAAGAACTTTCATTATTGACGAGGAAGACCAAGAAGACGCGTTAGATCGTCTTTATTTTATTTATTTACCTGCCAAGGTGCACACGTCTCATCTAAGATTGGAATTCATTTTCAGTCATCACGGGCATTAAGAAAGATCCGTTTTCTTCCTTTATGCCAATCCACGCCTTTTCTGTTCTGGGCATCTGTTACTATTTTTACATGCCAAACATGGCAGTGGTACTTTAAAAGTTTGAGGTGATTGAGGTGTGTGGTGTTAGTTGCGAAGATAAGTTCGTAGGTACATGAAGAGGAAACTTATCCATACGGGAAATTACGTATCTTATCTTAATAAGTATCGTGATAATGGTTTTTCTTATCCTGATAAGTTGATCGGTAAGAAGAAAAAATTGAAGCTTTTGGTTTAACGTAAAGCTCAAAATGGGACGAATTTGTGTCAAAGCGTCGTGTTATGTGGGATGCGTGGTGCATATTGTAAGTGGCTGTGATGCAGTTTAAGTAGATATACAAATTGGATTGAGGATAGTTCATTATTTTATTTTGTGTCAATAGTTGTGGGCAGCTACGCTTGTGACCTTAACGGCGGTACTTCAAAGTGACGTGATTTCAAAAAATATAGGATTTGTAAGTTTGGAATTAAAATGTATTAATAATTTATTCGGAAATTTTATGCTAATTTTCGATTTAATTTGTCTATATATTTAGATTCCAACTTTGTATGATTTAATATTCCTCTGGATTTACGATGTTGGCCTGTTTATCACTGGAGTGGCCATTTTTTGCGGATTAGTTTGGGTAAGCGATTTATTTACTTAGCAATTTTTGGTAAAAATGTGAAGATTTTTGTACTTTTTTTAGAAACGCCAGCGTTTCCTCTCCTACATCATAATTTTCTTCCTCCTCCTCCAATCCATGGCGTTTTCCGTCGTCGTGGTCATGTTGACGATGGACCGGTTTAAAAATACGGGATTCGGGCCAATCGTCGAGTCCACGCTGCGTATGACTCCCAGCTTCGTGATCTCCGTGATTGCCGGTTTCCACTGCCTTGGATCGTTCATTTATATAATTTTGTTGATAATTTGCATTCACAAGTTGAACGAGAAGTATAGTCCGTATTGGAAATGATGAAGAAGAAATTAATATGTAAGACATGAATAAATAATCTTTCACGTTTCTTTGCCGTAGATTAAAAATTCCTTGTAGTCGTAGCCAAAGAGGGTGAAATCGAACCAATATTTTTGGTAGAGTTCGGAAATTTCAGTTTTTGTTAGCTGACCAAAATACGAGGATACAAGTTGGGTGCGGTCAGTCTGTAGTTTGTGGGCCCATCTCGGTTTTAGTACTTTGTCCAGACCTAATCTGTAGATGATGTAGCCCTGGTCGCGATTGTACGTTTCCAGTTTTGCGATTATGTCGTACTGGGTGAGACAAGGGGTGCAGGAATAGTAGGCTGGGAGCCAGTGGTCATCAGAGTACTGGAGTAAATCCGTGGATAATAAGTATCGCACGAACTCTGGCCATGTCGGTTCAATTTGTGAGATGGTGGGATCCGTGCGGAATTTTTGGACGATTTTTTTACCGTATTTTAGGTAAAAGTGGTGAGTCCCGTGTTCATGGCCTGAGCATGCAATAACGGATTGTAAATATGGAATAATAAGGTAATAATGGGTTGTAAATTAGTGTACATACCCACGCTCGAGTTCGACAGCTTGTCACGATACGCAGACACCAAGCGGTCAAAGGGGTGGCGAACAATAAGCAATTTTACAGCGTTTTCCACAGTCTGAGAAAATGTGCTCGATATTAGAAATAATGTGTGAAATTTTGCAACCAATTATTCACACCTTCACATCCGGTTCCGCATCTCCGTACGTTTCTCGGGCCAAACTGCTTAATTGTTTGGGAGGATTTTCCAACTGTTTTTCTGAAAATCCGGCTAAAATCATCATATTCCATAGCCAAGATGTTGACCCTGCCTTGTAAACGGGACACCATCCCAAGTGGTGTTCCTTGTTCCAAAAGTAATATGAAAATAAGGGTGTTGGTGGCTCTTTCAGTCCTTGAATTTGAAAAGAAAGTGTTAACGTCCGTATTTTATACATGGATAAATTACATATTCATCCAGGTTTACATATGCATACCCAAATCATTGCTGCTGTTATGTGACCACTTATACTTCCCCAAATGATACGATTTACACAATTCGTTCACATTTTCAATCCTGACTTTAATTTCAGCCTCGATTTCTTCCCAATCAACAACTTGTGAAACGTCGTCGGCCGGCGATGACCTCAAAATGTCACTTCCATACCGGACCGGTACTTGGTTACTTATTGCGGTATCTTCCACATTGTTATTATTCTCGCCGTCAATATCATCGCCACCACCACCGTAATTTGCATTTGGTAACAACAACTGATTATTGCTACGCAATTCTGACTTGTCTACAATCTGCTGACTGTTACTTTCTGTTATCACTGGTGGGAAAGTTATGTTGCGGTAGAGCGTGAACAATGAGAAGAAAAATAGAATGAAAAGTAATACTGTTAAAAATTGAATGTTTTGTTTGCTCAACATTTTGGTGAGAAATTTATCGAATTGTCTGCTGGAGGAGTTGGATGGACATATGAAATGAATTTTCACCACAACCGCATCATGGATCAGACAGAGGGATTAGCCTATTTGACATACACAATGGATTACATGGTGTTATTTTGTGGCCCATTGTTATATTTGTTATGGAGGTTGTGAGACTGAGACTCTCATTATTACTCCAGGCAGTAGCGTGGTGTTGTTGTTATGCTTTTTGGCTACAGTTTACCTTAGGCTTTAGCTAATCCTAAGCTTGGTAAGTAGCGAATATTGTATGGAATGTACATCAAGTTTTTTATTATCGCGATCCATCAACTACTTTTCTAACCTTGAACGAGTTCATCGGCTAATGCACGTTCCTACCTTTTGCAGCCTCATTAACTCACGCACCATGATGATGACATTACATAAGTTTATGTGCATATGTATTCGTGGTATATGTTTATTTTCTGCTTACGAACAAAAGCATGTAACAAGTAAAGAAAATGATCCACGAGAATGAAAATGGTTTACGTAATAGTTTGCATTTAAGAATTTATCCGGGGTTTTATCGGATTTATGTTACAATTCAATAATAAAACAGGATTAAAATTCCACGATCAAACTGTGTCTCGCTCCGATCACGATTTCGTTAGTGTTGATGCTCGATCTGCAAATATGATAGGGATCATTTAAAAATATAGTTATGTTTAGAAGGGACAATTAATTTTTGAAAAAAAATCTCACCCAACAAACGTCCCCTCAGGAACAAATCCTTGCGATCTGGTATACACTCTGGCGATTGCTGGAATATCTTCAAATTCCAAACTGGCATTCACAGTTTCCTGTGCATCTCCAAAATTTGCAAGCATTATGAATCCGGTGGAATTGTAGATTCTGATAATAAAATGTCAGAAAACTTGTAAAAAAACTTTCTAATTTACCAATTCTTAATACAAGTAAATCACCTCGAGAATGCAAAAACAGCTCCATCATTGGGCGCTTTGGTCTCTAACGAGCCAAACTTGAAGGCATTTGACCTTCTTAAAAGTTCAACTTTTTTATAAATTTCCAAGTGGCTCTCGTCACTCCCAGATTGTGCTGCCACGTTTAAAATGGTGTAATTATAATGAATTGGAAGCCATGTCCTGTCCGCCGTGGAGAATCCCGCACTCTTCGTGGCATCCCACTGCATCGGCGTCCTTTCTGGATCTCTGGAGAATAATTCGTACCTATCCTCGCCCGCATTACATCCGGCTGGATCGACCGTATCAACCCAACTAATCCAAGTGTCCTGCATTCCAATCTCCTCCCCGTAATAGGTCACCGATGAGCCCGGGAGAAGATGGATCAACATGTTCAATGGATCAACGATATAATCACCGAATCTTTTCGAAACGCGATGGTTATCATGATTTCCGACGAGCCAATTGGCTGTCGCCCCGGGAGGCATTTTCTGAAACCATTCGTCCACCATGGATAAGATGTCGGTCCCGTTAAAACCAGGCTTGATCCTGTTGATGAACTCAAAGTTGAAGGGAAAGTGGGCAATTGGTCGAGATTCGGTGCCATAATAGAGGAATAAGTCGTCCAAATTGGGGATGGTGGCTTCGACCATCATGCACCGATCTTTCCCATCGAAAGCAGTGTAAATGTCGATCAGTTGTCGTATCTCGGCCAGGGCGTCGAGCACTTTGGGAAGATTGTAGGTGTATGGATGGAGATAGTATCGATACTCATCGGGGAGGGAGCCTTCTGGTGCGTTGGGATCGGCAGGTTCGTCGAGATAACGTTGATCCTCGAACATGTGGGGGACAGCATCTACGCGGAAGCCGTCGACTCCCATGTCCAACCAGAACTTGATCGCGGCAAGGATTTCGGTCAGAACTTTTGGGTTTTCATAGTTCAGGTCGGGCTGCTTTGCTACGAACTGATGAAGGTAGAATTGTTGGCGGATATCGTTCCAGGTCCACATGGAGCCTCCGAATACGCTGACCTGTGAGATTAATTAATTATTAAGTGGTGCAATTAGGAGGAGATTGTAAATTCGTGATGTGCGTACCCAATTATTTGGTGGAATGGGAGTCCCATCAATCTCAAACCCTTTGGCATCTTTCCAAACGTAGTAGTCCGTGTAAGGTTCGATGCGATTGACGGAACGATTGAACCATACGTGTTCATCGCTGGAATGATTAGGGACGAAATCCATGACCAATTTGATATCTGAAATCAAGGTATTAATTGATTCTGAGTCGAAAATTAGAAGTAATTTAATCTCACTTCGCTCTTTCATGGCGTCGGAGAGATTCCTGAAATCGTCCAAAGTTCCAAAAACCGGCGCAATGTCGGTGAAATTAGAAATATCATAGCCAAAATCTGCCATTGGACTTTGATATATTGGAGAAATCCAGACCGCTTGGATTCCCAATTCGACAAAGTGATCCAATCGAGACTGGATTCCTGAATGAGAAATAATTGATGATTAATAATTAAAATTTAGGGTAAGCTGATGATGACCCACCGGCCAAGTCCCCGATGCCATCGCCATTCGAATCTTGATGAGATCTTGGATAAACTTGGTATATGATGCCAGAATCCCACCATTTTAATTCTGGAAGGGGATCTTGCTTCTGAGGAATCTTCATACCATTTGTAAAGAAGACAATTTGCAAACTGAAAATTAAAACGGGAAGCAGTCTCACTTGCCTCATTTTTTTGCGATTTTTGCAATAAATTGAATGTGTTCCAACGCCACTCTTTGACTGAGGATGAGAGGTGTGACTGACGGGAGTCGTATTTATATGGAAAAAACTTATTACATAACACTTACCTCGTGTACTAAATATCATGTAGCGATATCATGTTGACACACAAAAGATATGACAATAATACGAATGTCCACGGTTGATAATGGTACTCCAATTTTGCATAACTGTGTAAAAGGACACGTCGGATAGTTTTAACGTCATTGATTGGAAACCACTTAACCAATGACAAAATAAATTTAATTTAGATGATTGAAATAAAAGCTTGAATTTTACAGGGTGTGTACTTTTAGGTCCCATAAAAATTGTTTATTAATTTCGTTAAATGTTCTGAAGTAGATGAAATATTTACATAGAATTTTGTGATCAACTAAAAGAAATAGACAAATTTTGGCAATGTTCCAATACTTTAAATTTACGTGCCTACTGCCTACTTTCTCGTTCAATACAAAGATTGCATAATTTCGATGAAAATGCAAGATTTTCATAAAACATCTTTTTTTATTTAAGTTATTTTCCCTGTAGAATAAAAAGTAATATATATTCACCAATTCACCCTGCATAAAAACGAACAAAGTCCTAAATACATCTGAACAAATGATGTGACATCACTAATTGAACTATGACGTTAAACATACACAACTTTGTTAATTTTAACCGACGTGTTAAAAACACTTGAAATCTGTATACTTATTGTAATTTCGGATGAAATGCAGTCAAACGTTTTTAGTGCACAATTTAATCAATAATAATAAATTGTCACTTGAGATTTATATATATGTGAATTTTATAAATTAATGACGTGTTGCAAAAATTTTGTTAACTGTTTATGTAGATTTGTACAATGCATGCACAAATTACATAATACCGATACTTCTCCACCCTATTTTTGAAGAATATCTTCATGAAAATGAAAACTATGTCTATTTTTTATATTATCATAAACACTTTGTCTTCATAAACAGGATTGGATAGCGGCACCTTCAACAAGGTTTTATCATTCATTCATTTCAGCAGTGCTAGCACAAGTGAAAGTGAAAGTTATTTTACTTTGTACTTTGTACTTTTGTTTTTTACAAGTTAAATTAAGGTCACGTTAATACTTTATTTTGTGTTTGTCCTGGAACTATTAAAAAGGTGAGATTGATTATAAAATGCAAAATGGGACACATTCAGTCTTGCACATTGTGTAGTCAAGTATTAAACTGGTTGGAACGATAATTTGTGTATAATGGGACTCGACACCCGTTTGATAAACCTTGGATTGGTAATTATAGCGTTATCAGGAGGGTTATCAAGTAGCTCCGGTGGTGAAAGTATTGAAGACAACGACATTATGGCTGCCCCTGTGGGAAGACAATTAGCAACACTGGCTGGAGGATGTTTCTGGTGCATCGAAGCGGTATCAATTTCAGAAATATATATTAGTATTTTTGCAATTGGGGATCCTTATTTATTGAATTATTTAGGTGTACAATATGCACAAAGGAGTGGACAAGGCCATTTCGGGTTATATGGGAGGACCAAAGGAGAACCCAACTTATGAACAGGTAAATCAAACCAAATGCAATTAACTAGTATTATTTCATTGATTATTTTTATATGAATATTTAGGTGTGCACCGGAAGCACTGGCCACGCCGAAGTCGTTCAGCTAACTTTTGACCCCAGCGTAGTCACTTATGCCGAGTTGCTGGAAGTCTTTTGGAAAGTGCATAATCCAACCCAGCTCAATCGTCAAGTAATTAATTACTACTTATTGATTTTCATTTCATCATCCACCAACCACACTTAATGAAAATTCATTAAATGTGATCAAATTAATAGGGAAACGATGTCGGGACGCAATATCGAAGCGCAATTTTCTACCATGATGCTGAACAACAACGAATCGCCGAACTCTCGAAGCAGGCTGCAGTCGAGGCAAAATTATACGCTGATCAAATCGTGACGGAAATTAGTGAAGCGTCCACTTTCTATCCGGCGGAGGCCTATCATCAAGAATACTATAAAAACAACCCTTCGCAAGGATACTGTCACGCGGTCGTGGGACCCAAAGTGAACAAATTTAAGGAACTATTTCGAGAAAAGTTGAAGTGAGATTATAGCAGCAGCAGACAGTAGTAATGCAATAAAAAATGGGATTCGCAAAATTAGAGTTAGTTTTTAAAAATGCGTGATATTTTGCAGGGAGGATGTCTTACAAGATGACTCAAAGCGTAAATGTGTCATGGTTTAAAATCCCAAAGAAATTCTGGTGCTATATTTTCTGTAACTTTTTAAAAATTGTGAATATAAATGCAATAATAATTCTTATCCTATACCGTCTACTGATTTGTCGCCTTATTGTTATCATTCGATTTTGACAACGTGACCATAAACAGTTTCGAATACCTTCCCGAAATTGCAGCATTTGCATCTAATCCGAGAATTTCTGGATTTTTTTCAAGTTCTTTGAGCCGTTTTGCGCTTGCCTTTCTCAATTCTTTAATCAACTTTTCATTTTGTACGTTGTCCACATCTGCAAATAATGTTTTAATTTACAGATTTTGCCATACATTTTGATTATTCTATGCAAACCTTTCAATGCCTGCTTTGCAGCATGCAACTCCCTATAAATCGAAATATAATCGGGTTTGATCCCCTTCTCCGTGTAGCGTTCGATCTTTTGAATAACTCTGAAAACTTGCGAGGCTACGGCTTGGCGTAAAATGTACTTTCGTTGGAGAAAAGGGGACTGATTTTGATAAATAATTTCATCGTTCATGGATCCCCCTTTGTCGACATTGGCTGCGACGAACTTTGCCCGAGTCCTGATCCGGTCGGTCAGGTCGTAGAATCGTTGCATCACGACGATCGATGCGACCACATCGGCGACGAGGATGATAAGAAAGGTGGTCCCCATGCTCAACTCCTCCCATCCGTTGAGGAAGCGGACGTGCATGAAAAACTGGAAGCCCTTGTAGACCGTGTGAACCCCTTGGGCAAAGACGAACCCCATGCAGAGACATGCGTTAGCCCTCGTGTCAGCGAATAAAACACAGGCCGACATCAAAGCGTGGAATATTTCGACCAGGAATTGCACAGCGTTGGCATTTTGGACAATTTCCATACAGTTGAAGACGCCTTGGAGGTGGTAGGTTTGAAGTTTGGCGTTTTGCATGGATATTTTGAAGCTGAAATTAAGATGGTAAATTGGCAAATGAAATTGGCAAATGTTTTACTTTTCCACACCTGTCGATCCAAGAATGAACAAAGTTAAATATCACGATGATATGAAAGATGAGACAGAAGGCGGACGAGAGACAGCGACCTCGGTCATATCGGAGTTTCTCTAATCGTAACCTATCCACTTTCTGGAGATATTCTTCAGTAGGGTTTTCCTCGTCTTGCCATGCGTGGCGTTTACCTTTCTGACCTGGAAATATTTGGGTAATTGTTGTAGGCTGCCGTTTTGATATGCAAAGTTGAAAACTATAAACAACCAATGAGAGCGATGTGTGCAGCTTGATAGTGCTGCAAGAGCTGCATGGGGTCGACAAATTGTTCCTCTTCTTCTTCGAACTTGAGAATGTTTGCTCCTTCAACTAATTCCAATGTTTGGCCAGCCTTCTTTTCAGTTTGGTTCCTCTGCTTCATTCCAACTTCCGGTTGAGCGGACCAAACGTTTTTTTCATCATTGACGGATACTATTGGAGAAAGAAGGAGTGGGGGTTCATTGGGGGGTTGTTCACCAGTGTCATTTTTGGGCGTTATCGGTGGGACATTGTCCTCATCGGCAGGTTTAGATATGCGCTTTTTAGCCTTTGACGTTCTTTTTGGGATGGAGGAAGTAATTTCTTTCTTGGACTCGGGTGGAGAGACAAAATTTATGTTCTGGACGGTTTCCGGTGGTGTCTCATTAGCACCTTTGGAAAGTATTTTTCCTTGGTCTGGCATCTTTTTATTAATTCTGGATCTGCCTAATTATTCGAGAAAAGTAATATCGGCAAAATACGTTCACAAAATGATTTTTGTACTAATGAGCAATGTTTGCACAGACATTTAAGCTTTCAAGTTTGTTCCCCATGACGAAAAGTGTTTCAAAACGTGTCTTGCACCAACCCCACTGAAAAATTTGTAAACCTCCCACTAAAAAATCTACTTCCTTGTTGGAATTATTATTACATCACGACTTACCAAAATATGACAACAATTCAATTAAATACCGTAAAAGTATTGTTCCTCTTGATCTGTCTCGTCACTAGCTTATCTGGTCTCCCAAATGCTACAAACCTCGAAGTGGACGAGGACGAAAGTGGAGGAAATCCAAACAGAACAGACTTTTCAGAGGGACAAGATGACGAAGTCGATATAGATCAAGCGGAGTATGAAGAAATCAGAGATCGGGCCAAAAAATCGTACGATGTAGCACACGCTTACTCAATCATGCAGTTTTCTTATGATGAAAAGAGCCCACTGGGTACAGTATTAAAAAAATTTTATTAACATAAACCTTGATAAACTATGAAATACACTGATTACTGGGTACAGTAATTCTGTCCATGAATTTATAGGGAAAACAGTAATATGTAATTTACAATTATGTCGCATACTAAAAGGTCCTCAAAATTGGGATAATACATCCATCGTGAAAGATGCCACTCGAGGGACAACACTTCTCAGTAGGAATAGATGTGAATTAAACTGGGTGACGCCGATTGATATCGACACGAGTAGCGTCATCGCCCCAGATGTAAATACCACTTATTTATTAAATAAGTGATCTTCATTTCAACCGATAATCATTAATGTTTCATAGTTAAATACCATCGTTGACGATGACGACGAAGGTGGTGGCACGCAGCGATCTGTGACACTGACCTTGTTACACCCCGACATTTCGAGCTTACAGTGGGAACTGGGCCACCCCACGGACGCATACCATGGTCGTAAGTGCAATCAGTGCTAGTTAATTTTGACGAATTATTAATTATTTATTCGCATAAATAAATAGTCGAGGTTCGCGTCCCACAACTCGGTCTTCTCTCCTTAAACGATCGCTTCGACTATATCGGTCAAGGGGTTGACATTGGTTGGACAGGTGTCAACGAGTTTACAAATTACGACCTGAATTATGCCGCTTTCTTTTATTGTGACCCGAGCAAGGCATCCGAGGGGAGATCAATGCATCAGATTGACGGTCAAAAGTTAGCAAATCAAGCTATTTAATAATTGAGCAGCAAATTAATAAAAACAATTTTCCAGATTTCCACTCGAAATCGATTTCATTTTCTTCTCGCAACCACCCAAAATAGGAATCGACAACTTCATCTGTGACGACCAGGCTGACCCCGTTTGCAAAACGGTGGCAGTAATGTTAGTCGTCCTGGCAGAGGTGGGTTAACTAGCAAAATAAGTGACCTATTACTTTCTATATTAACTTTGCCTAAACATGTCCCAGTTTTCTGATCAAGATAACCCCAAACTTGGCCCTCTTTTAAAAGCCGCTGCTCGATATAATGGACCTTCTTTCTCCCACGGTGATGGCGACGAACATTTCAAAACCCTCATTCCCACCCCATGGTCACCCACCTGGCTTATCCCGGAGTCTTCGGACTACTATTATTACGACGAGGGCAGCTTCCCCGTCCCCCCGTGCTGGCCGATCGCACGGATTTACATCGTCACGGAGCGGATCACAATTTCCCACCGGCAGTTATCTACCCTGTCCTCGGTAAGGACGGAACGCGAGCCTACTTCCGGGTACAAGATGCCTTGCACCTTCTCACTCCTCCGACAAAGGACGGGCGATGATAAGCAAGCCGTTAAGTTTAACGAGGCCAACTACGTCTTCAAGGCGAAGGATGGAAGACCTTTGACGGATGAGGAGAAGCAAGCAGCGATGGAGGACGAGAAGAAAGAAAAGGATGAAAGTAAAGGTGAAGATAGTGGTTGCGGGGGGAGAATCATGGATAAGTGTGACAGGCTTATCAAGGTGGTGGTCGCCGTGACAGTGATGATGATGATTCGTTGAATGGAAGAGTTATGATCATAAAGTTGAAAAAATATCGTCAAATAAATGAAATGAGATAATGCCAATTTTCTGAGTCTTGGGCATTTTGAGATTTTGAGACGAACGTTAGTTTTTAGGTTATATGGGGCGTATTGAAAATATGAGACTGCTTATAATGAGACAGAACAAGTGAGACTATGGCAGATAAGAAACTGTCGTCGCAAGTGGCCTCTGTGTGAGACTTGGTCGAATTAATTTTGCGCAAAGGTGAGAGAGCAAGTGACATAGAGTAGAGTTTGGAGCGGTGTCTTGGAAAAAAGTCAAGAACAAGGTGGAGACCAATTTTTTGGAATTAATTGGTTTTCGAAATTTCTCCCCCTGACCGCGATATCCTATAGGAAAGCCGAAAACAAGATAAGATGGCGAAAGCGGTTTCAAACTTGGTCAGCCGGGCGCCGGAAATGGCAGGATGTAAGTTGTATAAAAAAATTGGGTCGGTTTTTTGTATAAAAAAATGAGTAAACTTTGACCTTATCGTTTTGCTGATAAGAGAAAAAACTCAAGTAAATTGTGACTTGACTCTTGCAACTGATTTTACTATATGTGCAAATCATAATTATAATTATACGTATGAGCGTAATTTAATAAGTATCGAAAAATAGACAACATAATTAATTGATTGAATGACTGATTCAATTTGTTTTAGTGATGCTCCAAAATGCCAAGCCTAAATTCGCCGTTTTCTTGAAATACGCCAAAGTGGAGTTGGCCCCACCCACTCCGGGTGACATCCCAAAAGCCCTCGGTGGTATTCGAAACACCTTGAGCTCATTTCGTACCGGTAGATATAAGCAACTCACTGTCAAGGTGCGTACATATTAGTTTACTTTAAATGTAAAACAATATTATTATGTCAAAATTATAACACTCTTAATTATTGTATGTAGGAGGCAACTTTGAACACGCTTGTCGCAGCCGAAGTAGGATTCTGGTTTTTCGTCGGTGAATGTATTGGACGCCGCCACTTGGTTGGATATAAAGTTTAACTGACTCTTCATTTAATAATAGAGATTTAAAATAGATAATTACTATCCAATGAATTAATTCGATTGTAAATCAAAACAAAAGCAGCCATAGTCATTTGAGTTGAGAAAAACTGATTCCGTTCCGGGGGGCTGTTGAAACGTAATAGCTGTAGTACACTTTCCTCGGGCCACTCTTGTAGAAATAAAAATTTAAATATGTAAATATCTGCAAGGTCTATTTTTATTATCATCACGCTTTATTATTCGTAGTCTTAGCCTATACATTTAGATAAAATTCGTACATTACACTAGGTAATTACATAATTGCCATAAGCTTTACTGAAACCAGAAACGAACATGAAACATTTTCAGGTCAAGCATCGCCTACGCCTTTAATAGGTGCCTGCTTTATCTTCCCACACGGAAGAAGTTCTATGAACATTTTTCATACCGTTTTCAATTTAATTTTTCTTCATGTTTTTGTATAAATACATAAATACGATACACGTGCAATTTTCAATTCCTTTTGTCTGTGGAATGAAATTTTTAGATGACGCGTGGTGTGGTGTGTAGGATTTCAGGGAAAGTAGGCAATCCAGACGTAACGGAAGTAAGGCACGCGTTCTTAACACATTAAGTATTATATGACCTTCAACATCATGATATTTACTTCCATGCAAAATTTAGCTACCCGAGTATTATTCCGAGCAGGATGATGGTGGTGGTGGTTCGTGGTGGTGATGATGGGCACAGTTTGGGTCGATTGGGGATAAAATACGTATATATCTCAACCCAACGCTAAAATATAGCGTCGTTCGCGTTCCTCTAGCACTTTTTAGTCGGGACAAGTCGTGTGTGCTACGAGATATCACGGGTTCTCCTAAATTTCTATACATATTTGACTTTTGTTATTCGTCTATCTATCCAGCTATGGATTTGGTTGATTGATCACGTAATAGTTTGGTTAAACAGTCCATTTAAATATCTGACGTAGCAGAGAGCTGCCAATTTATTGTAATATCACTTTACCATCTCTAGTCCAGTCGAGGAATCGAATCAAGGTTTACTAGCAACGACGGTTTACGTACTTAAAATTCACAAAAATCGAATCGGTCACAAACAAAAAATAATTCGGAATCATGGACCGAGATCATTACAAGTTTCGTTCGAAAGCTAGGATCGTTGCATTTCTGGATCTGGTGAGACCATTAATTACTTATTATAATGAAAGACATGAATTTAATGGTTTGTTCTTATCATTTCAGATCCTTAGCAGCATGTCACTGTGTATTTGTCTTATCTTTTTCATCGCCCTGGTCAGAGTGACGACGATGGATCAGGGGATGAACACCCGAAGAAGCGGAGGGCAACAGTCCAGCAGCAACAACATTCTGGAAATGGATCTGCACTCGGGCGGCAGTGATAGCATGATGTCACTCCAAAAAGAAGGGTCTGGAAATATCGATGGAGATGCCAATGGAAGCGGAGGCGATGATGGTGGTAACTCGCTGAGCAGTCAGTTTGGATCACGGTCCTCAATGTTCTCTCCAAGCGATCCGGCATTCCGTAAATAAATAAATTCTAAAAATATTGCATGTTTTTTAAGAGTGAAAGTTTTAATTTTTTCTTGAACTATTAGTGAAACTGATGTGGATGTTCTTCGCCTTGATCACAATCATGACTGCAGTCCAAATTCTGGCTGCGATTCGACTCCTGAATGCCACTCAATTGGGCAAAGAACCAATTGGTGCTATGAGGCTGTGTCGATTTTGGAGGTTCGTCTGCATCTTCTTCACAGGTTAATATCCCATATAATTTATAATTATCAAATTATGCTTTTTCCATAAAATTTAAAATAAATAAATACAAAATTCTTCCCAGGTCTGCTCGTCTTCAACTTTCTCTCTGCATTCCGCCAACGATCCAGCGGTAAATATATTATCTACAAATATTATAAATTGTTAGCAACTGTCCACAATGAAGAGTTCTTTTTAGACAACTTTCTGGAAGTGTCATTCCTCATGACAAGCATCCTCATTCGAATCGGGGCTCTCTACATCGTCCAACAATTCGTGAGCATTTTTAATCAAAAATTCCTAAATAAAAAGGTGCCAGTTTGTACTAATTTCTTAAATTTCTTAGGTGAACGAACTTGACGTGACAATCGTGACGACGTTGCCGATACGTCGAATCCACCACCCGACCTCGTCTCACATGCCGCCCAGCTTCCCTGGTGGAGACTCCTTTGCATACGCGTACGGACCACAGTTTGCTGGGGGTTTGTCGGCTCAGGCTCAGGCACCTCCACCAAAGTATGAAGACGTCGTAAAGGAGCCGTACAAGCCGAGTGGAGAGGCTTAAAGGAAATCTAGGCAGAAATGCGTACGAGTCAAGAACAAGGTGTAAAATATAATATAAAAAGTTATAATATGAACGATGCAAGACTTTTAATTCTATGATTTAAAGTGTAAAGTAGCGACTTCTTACTGTAGATCTATCTAAATTGGTTGAATCTGCATTTTTACCCCACAAATATTCTCGTGGATTTAAAATTTGATAAGTTATAACTTATAATCGGCTGAGCCGTATATTATATTTTGTGATCATGATATGCTTTTATTTTCATGCACTCTGCTTAAAATATTTCCCATAACTTTCTCTCTATCCATCGCCATGAATTCTAGTCGAATAGTAACTTATAATAAGGAATTGATGAATTGTGACGATTTTGGTGTCTCTGTGAACGAACAAGTGATAAGATAACAAACGTTTGATTGAATTGTTGAAAAAATAAAATATAGTTTATAAAATAATTTATAAATGTAAATTATAATTTACATTTAACAAGTTATCAAGACCTATTGAAACATAGAAACTTTAAATTTCATCAAAATTCAACTTTAACTCAATATTTTTCTGAATTGTTAATAGATTTCTTGCTAAAATAATATATTGGTAAAATATCTACATATTTAAAATTAGGAAATAAAAGTCACTGAAAAATCCAAGCTTTTTTGGGTAAAATTCATGCAGAATCGCATATTATTAGTCTGTTTATTTATGCAAAACCTCATACATAATCGTTGTTAATTACAATTTCGCATCGCAGACTGCAAGCAAACGACGCCATAGACTAAATATTATTCAGCCTTCGCATCCATCCATCATGCCATTATTACTTTCTACGTATAGTATCATACTATTAGTATGTACCTCTTGTAGTAAGTATTTATCGAATTGACATCAACAACTTTCCCCGCACCGACCGAATACATTTGCTGTTTATATTCGCTGTTTTTCTAGGAATCGATTTAATTAAACTTGCAAATGATTGAATAAATGGGCGTCTCCATTAAGGCGGTGTTACTAATGGTTCTGGTCCGTTCTGCATGGCCGTGCATTTGGTCATGATTTATTTAGCCATGCCTCATTCCTTCCATTTTGTGGAATTTCATTTCTATATATAAAATATACTCCGTATCTCAAATTGTCCAAAATATTTTGCGATAAGCTGGATTTTAGCGTAAAACTAAACCTTACACTGTGTTAAAATTATTTTTTTCAACGATTTCATCATGCCACCCACCCATCCACCCACTCAACTTTAGGTTAGAAGAAGATTGATTGAAAAATAATAGAAAAATTTGTTCGCACATTTAAAGCCCAGCATGAAAAAGAAGTAGAAATTATCGAGGAGAAAATCCAGAGAGAAAGTTGGCAACCAACCTGATTAAGGAATTGATTATTCAAATCCATTCCACATTATTCCGGGTTACGTAAATATATACACATACCTACCCAGATATTGTCGCTATATATGCTTGTGTATGGACCTGTGGCATTTCGCATGCACAAAAGTGAGCACGGAATGAACCTTAATAATTACAATTATCCCTCCACTTTAAATCAGATATGATACGTATAGCGGTAAGAATGTGTAGAGTGTGCTTTCACCATTTAGTTTTGGTGAAAGCAGATCAAGACTTTAAAAAGAACGCATTCCATTAATAACTTCTCCCTTGAAAAGTATATGTACTCAGGTCGACTAATCTGGATCCAGTGGCCGCGGAATCTTGAGGGGACAGAGGGGTAATGTCCCCACGGTAATTCGGTGTCCCTATATCATCATCCCATGTTATATAAATAAACCCATCCCTCCCCCTTTCCTACAATGTTAGTGCCCCCCGATGTCCCCACGGCTTCCGCGGCCACTGTCTAGATCTGCTGATGCATAAACAGGACATAAATCACACACCACATATGTGGTGTGTGATATCTAAACACACATGTGCACATGTGTGTTTAGATATCACGTCCCCTTTTCTTTTCCGCTCAGACAGGAATCACTTTCAATTTTCAAGTTCCTTAATAATCTCTGCAACTAGAATTATTAAATAAGAACGAGGAAAAGGCATACACCTAATAAATCAGTGTGATACGTGCATTGCTAGATTGTAAACCTGGATCGATAACACTTTTACGACGGTGCATTGTTTAAATTGAAATAAGCATTGATAAGAGAAATAATGATTTATTTAGTTAGTTATCAATTTTTAGGGGGGGTCATATCATAAAAATGTTTACCGGTGCAATGCACTCACGCAATCTTTGGAAAGAACGGTGAAGTGAAAGTATTTTAATGGTTGGAGACATTATGGATTGCATTTCACTTTATTGTTTAAGAAGAAAGTTGTTGTTTTAATAATTTCCAAAATCTTGTCGGATTCGTGGTAGTTTAGAGTTTGGAGAGTTTGAATGGTTTTTAGTCTACCCGTTGTCCAGCCAGTCCTCAAGACAAGTCACTCATACATCGTGACATGGCACGCCAGGTCAGAGCCGACATAACATATCCCGCACACGACACGATATCAAAAATCCATAGAATTTGACACAGGTCGTATCATATACGAGAGAAAGCTTATTTTCTCCTCCTGCCTGGCATTTGATTTCCTAAAAGTAAATACGAATGTATGTATCCGATAATAATATCGTGGTGGGGAAACAAACATGAAATGAACCAAGTCTGCCTACCCTCTCAAAAACAAAGCAGGTTGCAAAATGAATAACAAAGTTTAAGTATGCATGGTAAAAGTACTTCCGTATTTGGTCATTGGGATTGGGTTGCATTTAGCTAATCTCAATCTCAACCCTCTCCCTCCTCTCCTCGCACCAGAAAGAAAACGACCATGCAAGCCAAGCCATGCCAAGAGTGAGACTGTTCACGGGACTTTGAGACGACGACCATGTTGTCGAGTGCATACCAAGGAAAAGTCGAGATTTCTTGATTTCTTCGTTAAAAGGAGTAATGATTTTCCCATGGAGAAAGTATGTATACTGTAAAAGATGGAATAGTTTGTCGGGTCTGATTGCATGTGGTGATTTGGGCTTCTAAAAAGCGGGTCTTGTATTATGCATATCAAATCAACGTGCGATGCAAGTGGTGGGTGAGAATGGATAAGTAAGTATTCGTGTATATGTAACTTAGCGTTGTTGTACTGCTGTTGGCGTTCCGAGGCGTAATGGTCATCAGTCAGTCTGTGCCTTGGTGTGGTGTGGTGGTGGCGATTGTCGTACGTGGTGAAGGTACGAGAGGAAAGGGAAAGCGTTTCACTTTCGTCTAATTTTTCATTACACACACATCAAGAGAAAGCAATCCATATGAAGAAACGATAAGAACGAATACGTGCACCATCATCATCATCATCAGAGGAAAGAAATAAGTACAACGTTCAGAGACCACGGATCAAAAATTAATAGAGTGGTTTGGTTTTCCTCCCCAGTCTTTCAGTAAACGCATGTGTGAGGGTGTCAATTGTAATGTCTTAGTTTTTTATTTGGGTGAAGAGTTTGGGTTATCTGGTTATTATTGATTTGTTAAAAGATCTGTAATTTGTAAGCGTGTAATTTTGACAAATTGGTAATTATTGTGGGGTAAAGTGACACGGGTGTTTAAAGCTTGTGAGATATTTTAATAAAATAGTAATAAAGTGTGGATGTAAAGTACTAGAAAAGTTGGAATGTGATTTTTCATCATGTGCTTTTGTAATTTTATAATTCAAGTTAGTTATTGATAATTTCGTGATAGAGTTAATCAAAAGTGTGCGTGGGTGAAAGTTGAACGGGATATTGCATTATTTTTGGGCACATCAAAATGTGCGTGGGGGTTTGCATAACACGACGAGGAATGGTTTATTTCGGTGCTAGCATTCATATCGTAAGTGGAAATATTTATATAAAAAAGTTTATAATACAATTAACACTTCTGTTTAATGAATTTCTTAATAATTCACTTCTTAGTTTGTCACTTTAATTTTGTTCATCGGCTCGTCATTTCGTGCCGTGCGTTTGACAACGTATGAAAAGGAGGACAGTGTAAGTTTACTGAAATTTTAAAACTGGATATGTTCAAAAAATATAGTTATTTATGGTACGATTTTCAGAGAAAAGAAATACTTGGGGGTTTCATTATCGCAACATATTTTTTCGTCTTACTCATGTTGGGTTGTCTCATCTTCAGAGCAACGGAACAGGTTTCTTTCTATCTAACTTTCTCCATAATTTTTATTTCACTCAGGATCATATTTAGTTTCATGGAAATGCAAAATTTCAGAAAAATCCTAAACTTTTGGGTTGGACGGGTGGAATCTTCATCACGCTTGAGACCTTCGCATTCGTCATAAATCTCATGATCCTCTCCCCCATGGGAAGCAATCAGGATGAGTACGGATTTCGAAATTTTGGCTTCAGCATGAACCTGACTTACATAGCGATGAGCTGTATTTTTCTCGTATGTATGATGGTAATGATGAATATTAAGTATTTAGTGATGATTACAAATTGTATTTTGCAAAAAAAGCGTCAGTGCCAATAATTACATTTTTTGCACAGGCCTACTGCGCCACAATCATTATATACATCAGCAAACTGAAAGAAGACGGCGACGTGAGTTCTGGTGACGTTGGCGGGGATGGCGATGCCGAAGCGTCCTCCACGTCAAACGCAGTGTCACGAACTTCATCGCGAACTGGTGCCCTGGGTTCGCTCCCATTTTTTAACCGGTCTCACTCACAGCCCCAAATGGACAACAAACCCACTTTAGGTGGCGCCGGAGGTGGTGGTGGGGCCTTCAACATTCTTGAAGTCGTAAAAGAAGCCAAACGCCAACAACAACTCAAAGAGCAGAAAGAGATGAGAGAAAAGCAGAAATCCGGAACAAAACAACCGCAACAACAACAAGCAAATAACAATAAACCGAAAGCGTCAACTAACCCACCTCAAAAGTCCACCTCCCGCCCCCACACGCCACAAATTCAGCCGAAACATGGCGACGGAGATGAGAAGGAAGTCAGCAATAAGGTCTCAGAACAGACTACCAGTAGCAGCCAAACCCACCAAGGAACACAGAGCGAACCACCCCCCTTGCTCCGACCTCCATCCAGACATTCCCAACTGATCAATCAACAACCCCTTTATCCAGCACCACCTCTTCAACGTCCCACTCTGCACGATCCCCCTCAATCTTCCACCACAAAACCTCTCATGAAGTCGCAAGAACAGCAAACCCAAACCCCACCACAACTTCCCTCCTACCATCACTTGCCACCCCCACCACCCAACCTGCTTCCGAACCCTATGCCGTACACTCAAAGCCAAACTCTACCTCATAAAAGGTCCCAACTGCAGCAGATGCATCAGCAATTGCCACCCCCACCGCCACGACAGTACAACCATGACCACGACCTTGACCACAATCGGCCTTACTTTCTTCAAGAGTACTCTCAGCGAGGGATTCTCAGTGCACCCTCGTTCGCCTCGATGGCCAATAATACGGCGTCCATTGTGCCGCACAGGTTTCGAAATCCGAGCGGAGGAGTGGCCCGGACGACAAAGTCGGGAACGTTGCTGAATCGGTATGACTGCATAACACCGCCCCCACCACCTTTGACGAATAGGGTCCAGTCCTTGCAAAGGTTAACGAGTAGTTGTAGCAGTTTCGACCCGTTAAATCCAAATTTTGACCTGGAGTGGGACCAGTCGAGGGGGGTGAAGGGGTACAATTACAACGCTCCATTGAGGAGAGGGGCACATCGGAGTGAGTACGGTTTGGGAGTTGAGGTCTGATAATGTGAGCTACTTTTATGGACGATTTAATACTAGCGTAATGGAGAGAAAGATGAGAAATTAATCAAAATACTGTATAATCTTGTGAGGTGCTTTATGATTTATTATCAGAGTACAAATTGCTAATTAATTATACTAATATATAATTAAATCATGTAGGACTTTCATGCTGTTATTCTGTAATTAACTACATAATATGTATTTGTACTCAAAACTTGTATTGTACCCCAACCAATTTTTACGTGAAATTAAATATTGTGAGATTATTTTTACCTTTCTAAATTATCTGACAAACGGCGTTGAAGTTATTCATGAATGGTATTTTGCATATGATTTGCAGTACAGGATGTGTAATTAATTTTACATATGCAATAACAAAAACAGTCGGCGTAATGTTTCTATGTCGTCAGTAGTCTTGTCATTACGCATTATTATCATAATTTTGTTTTATCTAATAAATTTTATTTACGAAGCTGATAATCAATTACTGACAATTGTCAGTAACCACCTCCAATCCAAATTTGTGTGGGGTCGTCAATACCATGGACGAAATGGATGATTCGAATTACGTTACGGGATCGGAGCTCGTTGTAAGTACAAGTGACTACAAGTGATTAGTAATAATAAACAACACTATTTGTTACTCTGTACAGAAATAAGTGTATTTTAAAATATATAATATATATATATGCAATTTGTTCCTCGTCGTCTGACGTTTCGGAGAGATAATCGGATAAGGCAAGTCAAGAAACCATCACCATCATCATGAGCAACTGTTCCAACTCTAATACGTCCAAGTGCTGTGAGCCCCCCAAGAAGGCGTGTCCACCTCCGGCCCCACCACCATGTACCAACCTCCCAGCTACCTTGACCTTCGCCTGTCTTGCAGAGGAGTGCAAACCGGTCCCGAAGCCACCCTGCCCTGAAAAACCGAAGGATGACTGCACATGCGTTGGCGCGGCCTCGGCCTACGAAGAACCAAAACCAAAGAACAACAACTCAGATGATCAACGTTGCCCGATATCCACATGCCCTGGAGCTAGTAACACAGATGATGACAATTGGATACTTTGCGACCATTGTCAGACATGGTACCACACAGCTTGTGTTGCTGTTGTCGTCATACGGGAAAATGAGTGGCTTTGTCCAGATTGTTTCTCTTCACAAGCAATCTCATCTTCACAGAACTCAATTACTACAAGGAAAAAACACACCATCGCGTCAACACAACATTGGCTTAAATTAAACATTATGGAGGATCCCTCTGGCCAAATTCCAAAATCCGAGGTCGTCACCCGTTACGCCCACCATATTGAAACCTCTGGAGAAGGAAAAGTTCATGATGTCACAGTTGCAAAATATATCAATCAGCTCTTCCCAAACGCAACGCTTCTTCGTCCACGAGCTCGAGGTGCTACAAACGCTTATGTTGGAATTAGATGGGCAGACCAACCACCACTTCAACAACTTCCTCCAAACCAAGCTGACTTCTTGGGTTCCTCTTTAGCCAAGTTGAAGGGGACCGTCCCAACTTTGAGAAGAGTCCCGCGTGGTGCAAGGAGTATCGTCGCTCAATCTCTGACCAAAATTCTCAAGGAAGTTGCTTCTGGGAATAGCGAGGAAAGTTGGAGAAAGCTCCTGTTCTTCCCGTATGCTACGCTTCCAGTTCCACAAAAATCGGACCAAGTAAAAAATCTGACCACATGGGTGAAGACCCGCACTTCTGAATGGGAAAATAACTTCTCCATCCCGCTACCACATCCACCACGCCAGTTCTCGCAACGGAGCCCCCAAATTGATTCAACTGTCAAGAAAGTGGAGGCCAAACTCGCAGATGGCGACATTCGAGGAGCAATTCGTCTTGCCTGCTCTGATGACACCATAGCCCCAAACGACGATGACACTCTAAGCGTCCTCCGTGCGAAGCACCCGGTACACCCAGAGCCCACAAACTATCCACAACCACTAGCGGATGACTCCGTGATTGAAGCAGTACACGTTCCTGAAGTAGCTAAGGCCGTATCCACTTTCCCCCCAGGTTCGGCAGGAGGACTCGATGGTTTGAGACCCCAAATTCTAAAGGACCTACTCAGCTGCAATCAGGGGGAGACAGGAGAACACCTCGCCCAAGCAATCACAGATTTCCTCAACCATGTGATTGCTGGAAAAGTCCCTGCAAAGCTGTGCCCAATATTATACGGAGCATCTCTCACGGCGCTGAGGAAGAAGACTGGGGGTATCAGACCCATCACGGTGGGAAATACGTGGCGCCGACTCGCCGCCAAGGTCATCCTCGCTAAGATTACCCCCCAACTTATCGACCACTTTTCACCTCATCAGTTAGGCGTTGGAATAAAAGGTGGCGCTGAGACCGGTGCCCATGCCGCCCGTGTATACTACAACTACCCTCACCACACCCCCAAAGCATTCCTTAAAATTGATTGCTGAAGATGTAGCGATACCGTGCTTTCTTTCGTCAGTCTACAGCACCCAACCCCTAATGGAACAAATTCTTCCGGTTTACCTACATGGTTCCGATGCCGCCATTGCGGAAGGAGAGGAACGATGGACTTCTCTTGGCCCAACTAATCTTCCTCCCAACACAGTGAGAGGATTACAGACAGCATGGGAGCGCCCCATCATCGACATCACAGTGTCCCACTTAGTCGTCGCCGCAGCCACGTCTGAAGATACGGCTCGCCTATGTGCTCTTCGCGACAAATATGCAGGAATATGGCTCAACGCTCTCCCATCTCCTCAAATCGGCACCCTTCTCTCGAACGAGGCATTTCGCATCGCAATTTCCCTCCGTTTAGGTTGCGATGTTTGTCAACCCCACACTTGCCCGTGTGGAGCGCAAGTCAGTTCACGAGGATATCATGGTTTATCCTGCCGACGAAGTGCTGGTCGGTGGTCTCGCCACGCAGCCGCTAACGACGTAATCGCGAGGGCGCTTCGATCAGCTGATGTTCCCTGCATCCTTGAACCACCCGGATGTTCACACCAAGACGGAAAGCATCCAGACGGGATGACTCTCGTTCCGTGGGCAAGAGGAAGATCCCTTGTGTGGGATTTTACCTGCACTGACACCTTCGCACCTAGTTATCTCCCCGAGACAGTCCGCCACCAAGGAGCAGCAGCAACAAAGGCAGAAGATAGAAAGAAAAAATTGTACGCCTTTCTCCTGGACCGATTCATCTTTATGCCCGTTGCAATTGAGACGACAGGTACATGGGGTCAGGAGGGGTTATCCTTCATTAAAGAGATTGGACAACGGATCGCTACCGCGACTGGAGAACCACGCTCCACAACTTTTCTCCTCCAGCGACTCGGCATTACAGTTCAACGTGGAAATGTAGCTTCAATCCTGGGGACACTTCCACCAGGAAAAAAGTTTAATGAAGTTTATTATATCTAAAACTACCATGTATTTTACAGACATTGTTACTCTGTACAGAAATAAGTGTATTTTATATTCAAACTAAATTAAAATTTGTATATATATATATAAAATATATATATATATATAAAATATATAATTTATAAAAATTATAAATATTATTATAGTTTTTTCCAAGGTCCTGAATTTTACTTAGTTACGGGTCTACATATGTAGACCCGTAACTAAGTAAAATTCAGGACCTTGGTTTTTTCTAATCTAAATAATCCTAATAATTATTATTAGGATTATTTTCTCCGGAACTCGAATTATCTACCTGGTTGTGCTCTTTATAAAAACATGCATATAAATACGTGTACATAAACAACAAATGTAATAAGACAAAAAAAAAAGTAAAACTCATAAGTTTAAAATTTCTAAACAAATTTGCTATAAAATTCAATTCGATTTATAGGTCATGGAAAACACTTGCGGCCGCACGAATGGGCAAGGTTGGCTAATAGTAAAAAGATCTCTAAATTATTATAAATTCAAACTTATTAAAATTTCACATCTTTACAGCAGCATGGGACCCATTTTCAGATCCATTTTACCAAAGATGCTTCATTATGCAGTTCTGGACCTTATTCGCTATATTTTTGATATTTCTTCGTCGAATATTGGAGAAAATACGGATTTCAATGGAGAAACGCCGCAAAGATGTAATTTGTCTATTCAAAACAAACCATTACTTACATTTTAAATCAATCAATTTTGTTTGGAAAATACAAAATTCTCTTGTTCTTGAAAATGCATAGGTTCCGAAACGTGGCAATGGTCCTTTTGATGGGGAAGAATATGATTACCCGTATTTCTAATAATCACGAATGAATTATCCAGGATCACAAGACGCATCAGTTATCATCAGTTTCAATTATGTTACTTTTCAGAAATTGTTCTTCAAAGTTTATGAAAGTCATCATTTGCCCCGAACGGAAATGGTTCGGCGAAATCTGTTTTCCATCCCGCAAAGTGGAAATAATAAAGTGGATAACTTTTGCTTGAGCCGGATTGTTTTTGTTAACTCCTAATTATTTGCGTGAACTTTGCACAATTGTTGGTCCTGCAATTAATAGTTATAGTTAATTGTTGTTCTACTAAACAAAAGGTAAGTTCACATGTAAAAACTTTAAAAATAGATTTAGAGATTTTGATTAGTTTGTACTACAAACTACAAAGTAATCTAAATCTACAAAGTTTTTTGTAAAATTCAATTTAAATTAATTGCAGTTTGCCGTATAATTTAAATTAGTTAAACAATAGGCTATTACTAGATGCATATTTTTGGTCCATTTTAAATTTCCTCTTTCATCCACCAACGTTCAGCGAAATATCATTATTCAATAAGAATAACTCAATAATGTGATAATGGCACATAAATAAAATATGTGATATGTAGACGTCTTATCCAAACTCTCGCCGTCGGCGATCCCCCTCTTGTCGCTGGACAGCGGTCGACACTCCTTCAACATCATCAATGGAGTTTCCGGATTTAGGTCAAAACTGCGCCAAAGCAGATTGCAAACAGTTGGACTTTCTCCCTGCAACATGTCTTCACTGTAATTCTATCTTTTGTTCCGATCACTTGTCGCCCTTTGTACATGACTGTGCCCAGTTCAAAAACAATGTGCTGTCTGATTCCGAGTTAGAGGCTCGAGAACGGGAACGATGGCAGGTCAAATGTTCCCAGTCAGGGTGTAAGGTAAAGGACTTGCTCCCGATGAAATGTCTCCATTGCGACCTACATTTCTGCCTCGCACATCGACACGCGGATCAACATGGGTTAGTCAACGATTAAATTCGTTATTAAGTAATGAATAATTAATCCTGGTTAATGGTTGTAGGTGTACCAGCCTCCAAAAAGACAAAGAGAAGAAGGATCTTATCAAGAAATCTGTAGAGAACGCTGCATCCGGAAAAGCAACCCAGATGAAGATCAAACAAGACATTACCGCTCGGCTAGAGGAAGCAAAAGGGGCAGGAGGGGCGAAGGGTGCGATGGCGACAAAGTTAGCCTTGATGAAATTGAAAGGGAGGGCGAAAGGGGACAACGCCGTCCCGCAATCGGAGAGAATATTTTTCAGTGTGGATTGTCCGAATAAGCAACAGAACCCGAAGCCTTTGGACCTCTGGATGTCGAAAGTTTGGACGTTGGGTAAAGCGATCGACTTTGTTGCAAGACAGGTGAAATATGAGAAACATGGCGAAATATGAGATGAGAAAAGTAGATTTTTATATTAATATTTCATTGAAAATCATTTTTTTAGGCAAGAATCAAAAACAGAAATAATATCAAAGATGCTCCAAAATTGCATTTGTTTAAGGACGAGGTGTGCTTGTCAATCCCTTCCGACAAGACTATTAATGATATGTTGACCCAGGGAGTGATTGTGGATGGTGATGCATTACAATTTAAATTAGTGGAAGAAGAAGAACCCCAGAATTCTTGATTTATAGATAGATATAAATGTAACCTTTACCAGGTGCCTAACTTGTCTTGTCACAATATGTATGTACATATACATTCTCTTCCAAAATTGAGAAATAAATATAACTACTTTTACTTATGTCTAACTCAAATACTTCATCATTTGATTAATACGCTATTCATTTGCATAATGCCTTTATCTTTATTGAAACCTAATTAGAAAATCCTTAGATTTTCAATGTATTAACTATTTCATTTCTGTTTTTAGTGACCATGTCGTGGAACCTTCTAATCAGTGCCTTCCACAAGTCTGGACGTCGGCTTTCTTATATTGTACCTCGTCATGCTCTCAACATTTTTCTCCTAAGATCTCCAAATGTTAAATTTGCATCTCAACTGGTCACCAAAAATTTCCCATCGCCATCATCCGCAATACCCTCAGAGGCGAAGGACATAATAATGTATCGATATGAAAACGCAAGATTTTTTAGAATGCTCAACGTGTTTGCCATTGCTCAATTTGGATTTTGGATCATGTTGTCATTTTCAAGCTTAACACTAGTCGATGTCCCAGTTTCCAAAAAGACTGAAGAAGACAAAAAGAAGGATGAAGATTTACCGTTTTGGAGGACAATTAATTTGGGACAGGATAAATACAAGTATGGATTGGGAATTGGGTCATTTCTGATGGGTGAGAATAATTGCTATTTTATCAATTAGAGATGCATTTTATGGTCATCTTCTAAAATATTGTATCTTTCTAGGTTACTGTATTTTATCATTTAGTTGGATGTACATTCTGCAATCAGTACGGTTTCTTATATTAAGGAAGGATAGGAGACACGTGTCGTTTGTAACTTACACGCCTTTTGGCAAAAATAGGATTATGGACGTTCCGCTAAGTTCGGTAATTAATTGATCGATAAAAAATTATCTGGACAATAAATCATAAATATTTATTCATATAGATAAGCGCTGCTGGGTCGAGGGCCAGTGGTGCTAGTCAGATTCCAGTGAAAATCAAGGATAAATGGCTCTTTTATATATTGGACTTGAAACAAGGTCAATTTCCACAACCCAAACTCTTCGATCAAACAGTAGGTTTACAGAGAAAGTTTTAAGTGAATTTGGTTATAAGTCATAAAATTATGTTTTTGGGTAATAACCTGATTTACAATTAGTTAAAACAAGGCGATGTGAAAACATTATGCACTGTATTATACTTACAGAACATAAAATCAAATAATTCAATAGTTTTTCAAAGAACCAACTGCATAACTTTTTATAATCAATGTATTGAGAAATATGCACTAAAAACCAAACAATTGCAATTTCATATTACGCGAAACATGTAAATATACATATTCATGAAATTCACTCCACCACATTCTGAACAGATTGTTCTTCATCACCCAAGTCCCCTAATAAAGCCCTGCCATCATCCTCACCATCAGTGTTAACATTAACTGCCAATAAATTTCTTCGCCTTCTCATAACACGCAAAGAAATCATAACCACCAAACCAAAAAGTACAATTGCACCAAGAACTGCGCCAACCACGATAATCCAGACAGATGAAGACGACGCATTATTATTCGGAGTAGCTTTGACCTTACTAAAAATGCCAGTATAATTTTTGAAAGGTGGGAGTACCACTGGCATTTCGCCAAAGATTGAGAATGACCCTGCCTTGACGCAATAATTAACCAAGCAATCGTCCTGAATCGAAGCAGTATGTTGTGTATATCCGGGAGGACAGGCCTTTGTAGTTTCATTGTGCAGGTCGGGTAATCCTATGCTCGTACTCATCGCCATCATACGTTCCAAATTTTTCTTATCGTACAACGGGTTTCCAATCTGACAACTAAAGAAGCCACCAAATTTTGTGGCAAATCTTGACCCCAGTTCGTAATCAGTTCCAATACAAATGACTAAATCTTCAAAAATCTTGGCTGAAAATTTCATAAACAAGAAATTGTTTTAAAACTAATGTTGATAATGGAAATACAAATTTGTTATACACATTTTAGTCACCTTGAGTAAACATCGGTGGACAATTTTTTGCCTGGGTAGTTGGATTATCCGTCGTCGATGTAAAAAGTCCCCCAAACATTAATCCAGTATTGTTAGAAATTATGGTCTCATCCGCAGCGCACCAATAAGTATCCGTTATATATGTTGAGCAGCATTGTCGACTTCTCCACCAAAAGAAAAACCAATATCCACATTCTCGGCAGACGCGGTTAGTTCTCGTCAAGAGTTGGATCGGTACGTATAGCTTAGAACATGAGTAATCTTGCGTAAAGAAATTCTTAAGAGATAAATTCTTATCTTGGCAATTATTCGGACCACCCCCTTCATTTTCATTTTGACAGGTCTGAAATAATCCTCCAAAAGAGTAATTGTTATACGGGTCTTGACACATCTCTTTGTTGTCGATATTTGCATTATAATCGAAATTTTTCGCCTCGACGTTCATACAGCCTAAATGTTTATTGTAGCCAAAGTATCGGCCAATAGCCCCTTGCAATTCGAGTCTTAATGAGTCCACATTTTCTAAACTTTCATCCGGAAACATTGTCGGAGTGATGATAAAGTGAAGTGGATCCCCTTCTCGGTCGACGCCGATTGGATGACTTGGTATGGACGAGACCCACACGGATACAATCACGTCAGGAGGTAACATCATTCCTCCAAATGCTTGTGTGTGTGAGGATCTCAAATTGTGTTCATATTCTTGTTTTAAAGTTTCATTTGATGTCGTTGTGTAACTTGCACCAAACCTAAAAGTTGTAAAAAACCTTGCTGTTGCTGCAACTGTGATCATTTCTGAATTTGCGGAAAGCTTTTCTTGGTAAGCTCGAGAAACGTATTCTTCTTGAGTTAGGATGCCTCCAGTATCGATGCGAGTTAGGAGATGGGTCCCGTATTCACGGACCTACAGATACGGATTTATATATAGTATTATTTAAATAATTTATGACCTACTTAGGATTAGATATAAGTACTGGGAAAGATTTAATACTGGGTGTTTGTAACATTTTAATATTTTCAACTACTTAAATATTTCACTGACCACTAATTCTAGAAGGTAGTCCACTTCTTCTCCATTCCCAATTTTCATAGCATCCATTGCTTTTCCCAGTTGAGACAACAACTTATCATCGATCATGTCATCCACGGAAACTCCAACCGTATACATTGTGTAGCGTGCCGCAACTCGCGTGGTGACAGATTTTTGACCCACTTGGGATTGTTTGCATTTTTGATAATCGGAGGAAAATGATCCACTCACGCCAATTGCACCAAATGATGCGTCCGCGTTTACGTTGATTGATCTTAATTTTTACACCAAAATCAATCGCAAACAATCAAATGTACCTGGATTAAGTAATAATTATTGTACTTACTTGGCAGTCAAACTAGTATAATTTTTCCACGAATCAATAATTTCAGCAAATAGTTGGATGTTGCTCTCATCGACGGGTATAATAAAGGCGGTATCGGGTACGAGAAAAAGTCCGTCTGGCGTCACTTTGCATTCTTTGTACGTGAAACGCTGAACTTGTCCCATCTCTGCATAAGTATATATAATAGTCATACATATATAGTATTTACGTATATATGATATATGTATATATCATATTTGTAGACCTTTGTACCTTTATTTCTTAAATTGCACCATCCACGGCCTGGGAGGACGTTCAATTTCGGAAGTGGGGGACAATCACCGGCTGTAGCTGCCTTAGTATCACAAAGAACCGATAAACACGACGTTGTTATCAGCAAGGAGACCAACGCCATGGGACAGCAATGCAAATTAGGACCGTGACGCTTTATCCGAGTGAATTTCAAGCACTTCATGTCGATCAATTGTTTTGGAAAACAACTTATAGTTTTTCGTGCTAAAAACGACGGGGAAATTAAAAGAAAGGAGAGGAATCTTGTGACAACTCTTGTCTATTTTTTAGCAGATCGGCTGATGTACGAATTTTTTTTAGCAAAATCGGCTTGCCATTCTTTCTACAGCTTGCGACACCCTTCGTTAAATAATCAAATATGACTCATGTTTTTTAAATGAACGACGTTGCATTTGTACATATCTGTTTATATATTTTTTAATTTACGGGTCCAAAGTTTGGACTCCAAACGCCCCTTTCTTCTAATATTATTTATGCACATATGTGTCTAATATATAGTCATACGCCATAGCATGTAATTGTTATTTTGCCATATTTACTGATTAGAGTAGCATGGAGAATTGGAGATAACACACAGACATGCTGATTCTGCATTTGTTTTGACAAGCGTAAGAAAAAAATATTTATTATCGAATCATATTTCACATAGTTTAGTTTATGCCTAAGCTTTACTACATATTTATCCGAACTTGAACGACTATTTTTAGTTCAATGTTCACAGTTTGGTAAGTACTAAGTAGTTAGACTGGTATTAATTTTAATTGACATGGGATTTGCTGAACTTTACAAATGCAAATCAGCAATCTGACGACGACGAGTTGTTTTTATGCTCAACGTCTCAACCGGACGTGATAAGGTGATGCAGAATCCGGTTATATGTACATATATGGATTTTATTTAAGAAATTAGTCATGCTTAAATTATATAATTATCCTATGCATAATATGGGATGTACAGAGATACAAAGTGCATGCAAAAATTTGCATGATACATGTAACATGATTTCATCTGAATATGATCCGTCCATGAACAACAATACTCGAATCGCGAAATGAAAGGACAAAGATTGCGCTGTTATGGACAACTAAAACCTAGATTTCGGGGATAAATATTTGCCTGAAAAAATATTGACGTTAAATAACTGCAACTGTCACTGTATATGAACTATGACCTGTCATAATGTCCCGAAATGATATCGTTCGCCCTTCGGAATCCGCCTCCTCTGGTAAGATGGCCGCCGCGGCCAAGAAAAATGATGATGACGATTTGCCAGATTGGTATTACGCCACATTCAAAGGTGAAGTGACACATAGCCCGTCAGTTGTCTCTGTAAAAAGAATTAAGTCAATTCGCAAACTCTCAACCCCCATAAACCTCCCGGTACACAAATTACATGATTTCCATCGTACCAAGTTCTGTCCATAAGATGAGAATTAATTTCTTGCCAGAATCAGACTTGTGAAAAGATTAAAGTAGAGGATGCCATCTTCGACTGTCAGGACTGCACGCATCAGGTGACCAAAGTCCCTGTGAACCTGGGCGAACAGGGCGTTGTTCTTCCAGGAGATGTGGATCCGAATCTGAAATGGATTTGCAGAGCAGACCCACGCCCAACGAAACCTCCCCGTAGAACAAGTTCGGGAGAAATATTGATGCAAAGGTTGGTTTGGTCGCGGAAATTTTTACCGAATTTTCAATTTATCAAACCAATTAAATAATTGCTCAGAGTCGATGCAAAATGCAAGGAAGCGATGGACCTTCTAATCGAAAAGTTTGAGAAGGGACTCATCCCAGAAACTTATGAGCGAAGTTGCAATCCAAAATTCCAACATGGTATCCATCCGACCCCAACGCAATCGCTGTGTGCAGTGTTACATGGCGACTTGAGTTATCCCACGCTCACGGGTACGGATGATGAGGTGTGTTTTTTTTTATGTGGGCTAAATTTCAAAGGTCAACTAAAGAGACAACTTTTGTCTTTCTTGTATACATAATTTCTACCCGTAGACTCGAAGGCATCATAAAACTACGCAGAAATTGGTGGAAGAAATCACAAAATATTTGGACGATGCGGACGAAACGGAGGCTGAACAAAAGAGGATTAGTCCGACCTACTGTCCCAACCTGGACCTAAATATCGAAGATTATTTGCAAGAACCGAATGCAGAATTTTTACTCAAAGGGACCGGTGCCATAGACGAGCAAGGATTTCTTCTTTGCACTTATTCCGACTACTATCAAGTTGAACATGCCGTTAAAGCGTTACTTGTCGACTTTGCGAAGACATGTATTGTAGAGCGAAAGGTTTGTTTAATTAATTGGTCTCTGCTATTGTCAATTAAGGTGTATTTAGAACGATTTAAGCTATAACAGAAACAAATGGAAGCTCCTCCGCCCCCCAAAAAAGTGAGTATTGTTCCAAACGAAGGTTACGAAAAGCGGATGGATCAAAGAAAAATAGCTGCGGGCATTTTACGAGAGGAGTTGCAAGAATGTTGTCCATCTTTGAAGAACATGACAAAGGTTTCGATTCCGTGAGTTGACGAAATTCGAAATGTAGTATGGTATTTAAAATAACTGCCTAACTTGATGTCTTACACAGACGCACAAAGACAAGGATTTACCGTGACTCTGTCCCCATCGAGGTACCGAGACGAGGTCACCACAGCATGCTGAGGGAAAAATATGCGGAAGAAATTGCAGGAAAAGTGTTGACTTGTATCGATCGGAGAAGTTTGTTTGACGATGATGATGACGACAACGAGGATGACGAGTTCCTTGAAATTATGCCTTTTGAAAGTAAAATTATTAAAATTATGCCTTTTGAAAGTAAACTTATTAAAATTATCCTTCAAACAAGATCGCGACTCGTTCGAGACGGATGGTAGCGGCGAAATAGCAGAGCATTTACAGAGTCTTCCCGAAAAGAAACGCCATTCAAGGATCCCCATCCATTTGGAAGCACCAATTAAAGCAGAGTTTAAAAGTTGGACCTTAAAGCACAAGTCACAAATTTGTTGTTTTGACGACTTGGACCATACTGTGCCGAGAAATTGGCGTGAATGGGAAAACCTGAAGAAATTGCAGGGTTGGTACATATGTACATAAAACAGTACTAATTTTACATATGTAATTTCATCAATATTTATGAAAAACGTAGAGCTTACCGTGGAAGGAACCTCCAACCGGAAGGACAGAAGACTTTTCCTTCAATTAAAGTATTTCCGACATTGGGTACAAATGACGCGTAAGGCCAAAAATATCAAAAGTTATTCTCCAAACGGAGACCAAGAAACGCGTGGAATTTGGCAGGGTCCATATCCCTCTTGCGTCTTGGCGAATATTCGAGCACTGGACGACATGACTGAATTTAGTAAGGGCAAATTATTATAAATCGGTCAACACCATAAATACATTTCGGTAGCTAAATTTGCATAATACAAATTAACAATGCATTTCAGAACCAAAATCATCCAAAGCATTTTACAAAGGAGTACGACTCCTGGAGGCAAACATGTTTGAAAAGACTCGAGAAATTATTCAAAATATCGACCGTGACGACGATGACGACGACCAAAATGTCAACACGGGACAAATCCAGTTTCCTGAACCAGTCGCATATCCAGAGGGTCAAGACGAAGGTGAAGAAGAACAAAGTGAATCTGTAGCAGAAAAAGTGGAAAGGTCCCCATCACCTAAAACATCTCGTGAATTTGAGAACATTATCGTGCTTCCCGTCAAACCCAAAGTATCCTCGATGACGACCATTTCACACGATAACTCCTCTTCAGCCATTACTTTGTTCAGCAACACGAAGGAATTTTACGCCGAGAGTCGCGAAGAGGAGGATTTATTGTTGGAATATAAGACTCCAAGTCATGAAACGCTGTATGATGTAATCAGCACGGCGTCAGAAGGGTAGTGAATTGACAAATATATTTGTACGTATGTAAATGAGTGCTAATGGAGAATTCATGTCAAACCGCAAAATTCCACGGACTTTGTGACCTTTAAAAGCACACGCTCTAATTTGGCTTTTCATGAGAAGCCATGCTGTGAATCCGTAACAAATGGAATTCTTATTCTTTTGATGCAACTTGACTGCTGAGCTTCTTGCACAAATCATTTCCTAGTTTATATTTGCTCAAGATCATCTTTTTATATGAAAAATGGTCGAATTCTTGATATACAAATTATGCAAAGTGCATACTATTTATTTTTTTCTATACGCTATGCATCCTTCTTTCAAGTAAAATGTAAAGTATGTATATCAACAAAAGGAATATTATGCTATATGCATAATAATTGATGCAATTTCCGGTTTAGCTTCTAAAAATCAGTGTTTACAATTTCTTATCAAAGCAAATAATAGATTCTGATTTAACAAACATGTATAACACTAACTTAATTTGTGTACTAGTTTGCATTTACAAGTACCGTTTTTTGTAATAGAATGTGACAACTATCAGTAATTCGTGATACTAGCAGCGAAAATGGGACTTGATTAAGACGAATGTTTCTATTTCTGTCGATAATAATAGCAATTTTCAATCAACGTCTTTTCTTTCTTTGTTAACATAACGTGTATTTCGATCCACTAATAAAAGAGTCAAGTTCACGTTCATCTCGTTCATGATTTAAATATCGTATTTCTCATTCATGTTTCGCTTCCTGTTGATGAATGTCCATCGGAATCTGAGTCATCGTCGCCATGAATTGTGCATTCATCACGTACTTATTACAAATAATAAAATTCAATTCAGCTGTCAACAAAAGCACTAGGAAAACAATTATAGCACAATTTGTCCATCCATTTCTGGTCCAAATTAAAAATTGTAACAATGAGACGAACTAAATTAGTTGTACGCACGCATGGACGAAATAAAAGGAAAAACAAGGAAAGAAAAGACAAATTATGGTGACAACTTAGACATTTGTGTACTTCAAAAAAATGAGATTTTCTAAAATATGAATGACATTATTTTTAAATCTCGAATTTTTTTAAACGACCATTACGAAAAATGGGGCATATGCCCTTACGCCAAATTGTCAAATTAAAAGTTACGTAACACCTCAAGAGCAAATATGTGCAAGTCTATCTAAAAATATCACCTAAACAATTTCTTCCCTTTAAAATCACAATCTCAAAATTGAATGCTGTCTAAACTATTTATGAATTCTTCCAATCAAAATATTTACACGTTTAGAAATACACTTTTCCATAAATTGCGGCGTAAATCATCGCACTCATTCAGTCATGATTAACTTCATTGTGCACTTGATTACAATGCCCAATTTGTATTTGTGAGTAGATGGATAAGTGTAATAAGTGGAAGAAATAAAATTAAACCCTTTGAGCACATTCACCTTCACGCTTTATTAGACTTCTTTTTTCATTATTAATTATTAATCACCCACCACCAGACCAGAGACCACTGCCTCGTCGTCTCATTACAGAAAATGAGCTAAATAACATCGTGGTCAGTTATAGAAGAGTTTTAGTTACCTTGCATTGCATCTTTTACAGACGTGCTTTTTCCTATTGTCATCCGAGGAAGGGCTGAGCTGCTATCCTTTCGGTTTACTTATTTACCCTTGCAAGTCGAAAATTAAATCACAGCTCTAAATGAGTAATAAATAAAAAAAGATAATAATTTTAGACAGACGACGATTCGTAATGCCAAGAAAAACTGGGCGCAAGAAGATTGCTAATAAATTTGGGAGGCTGCCGAATTGAATTGAATTGTTGTTTGTATGTAATGCAATAATAATGGATGGATTGGTTATGAGGTATGGCATTTAACTATAAATTTGAGCTCAATAAAATGTGGTAGTCATCCGGATTTAATAATCACACTTACAATTCTTCTGTGATTAAATAATAATTGGAGTAGTAATTCGTAACGTGGCCTCTAATTCTGTTCGAGTTATTTTTTAATGGGAGACATTATCATCAACTTTTTTTCGCAGAATATTACTTGTCATGAAAATTGGTGTCTCTTCGACAAAGAGCGTGACAATAATATATGGTGTACGTTTAAAGGGGTATGTGCATAATTGGTCTTTAGTTTGGATCGGTACACGCCTAGTAATTTAAATTTTGTTTGGCAAATTAGTGCAAAAATTTGATGAGGGATTGTGCTTTCCGATTTTGCTTAAAAGTTATTTTCTTAAGGTCTACATATGCAGAAAATCGTGCACATTTCCAGTCAGTATTTTATAACTTACTAAACCTTGCTTCCGACTATTACGTATGTAAATATGTACATAAATACATACGTTCTAGTTTTTTATGCCTGCCTTGCCTTGGCCAGTCTACTAAACCTGGCCTAATTAAACCTACAAATGGATAATAATTACGAGACAAGACGAGTGATTTATTATATCTGCATGCATAACCTTTCAAAACCAATCTGAAACAAAGCGTGCCTCAATTTTAGCACGTTGGTTGGTTATTTAGCATTCATGACATTCTGCGAGGTCTTTGAATTAAGGCAGCCTCGGGGATGGAAGATGGTTCCCATTGTGGTCAGAAATACACAATACGAAACGCTTGTGTAACGTGTGGCGTTTATTTGTTTAGGATTTTACAGGCTATATTTATAGTACGATTCGTATTCCATGTTTACAGAGAAAAATGGTAATTTGTGCGTAGTAGATTTGCTACTTTAGATTGAATGGTTACTCAAAAAATAGATAAATTAGATTTGTTAAATCGCATATAGAATAGTGAAAAAAAGGAAGCGTCCAAAACCTTTCATGCCTCGTTTAACCTAACCAAGCTTGAGCATTGAGCACGCTGTGTTTGTCTTACAGTAAGGTCTTGAAAGGTCACGCCATAACAGAAACGAAACGTGAATCATATATAAGTACAGAAAAACAGTATGCACAAAAAACTAAAAAGTGTGACCTAATCAAAACGTAATCAATTGTCTTCTATTTCAATTAAGGCGGAATGGAGTGAAATATTGTTTATTTCTATTGCTTTTTTGATTAATTAATGATTATTCAATTTTCGGCCAAAAGTTTAAAGTTCAGGTTTTTTTATGAAATTATTTGTCATTGAAATACCAAGATAGTGCTAATGACATCGTTAAGAAGGTTTGACACTTCTATATTCCACAGTTTTTAAATGGTTAAACAGCTTGCAATATATTTTTCTTAATCGCTTGCAAATTAGTTTAGTAGTTGTACGAGTAAGATTTGTGACAAATGCTGCAAAATAAGTGAAGTTATTAAGCTAACTACGTCTTTTACAAAATATTTTTTTACAGGTATATCCGCCTGTTCATTTTTTAGTGCAATTTTAACAATGCGATGTCAATTCATTTGTTTAACCACGCTTTTAACTTACTTATTTTGGTCCAGTGTATACAATTGTAGTTTGGATGAAGGAAATCTCTGACTGACATTGCGTGAAAAGAACAACGGAATTAACGCATCTTTATCGTACAAGTCCATCTTCAAGAAAAAAATAACAATGCTTTTTCTGCGAGTATTCCAAAATTATGGCATTTTCTTTCACACCTTGATGCGTCTCAAAAAATAGCAAGAAATGCATATAATAACATAATATGTGGTTACGTGCAATAATAAGCAAGTATACAGTAGGATAATCAGTAGGATAATTTTTAAGAAAAAAGTGAAATTGGGAAGGTTACATTGTCAATTAAATCCATTTAATTAAACCTGAACTTGAAATGTGCATTTTAAGTGAGGAAATAACTTCTCAGACAAGAATGGGGTTGGGAACGCCCAAATAAAATGTAAATCTTCTGTTCGCTCTACGAACTTCCATCAGAATTACTTATCCAATTTCTTATGGCTTTTATATATTATCGTTGATAAGTGTTTATTTACTTTATGCATTTTTTGTTGAACTTGCGTAGGTGGTGAATCGGAACGAGTACTTAATTACATATTTGCAGGAAATTTACTTAATCGAAATTACCGACATGTATTTATGTACATTATACAGATAAAGCCACCAATAAAAAATGTTTGATAATGATAAAGTCTTAAATTTGGGCAGTTATTAATCATTCTTTAATAAAGTGCATCCTTTATTTGGAATTCACGTAGGTAGCTGATTGATATTGGTTGTGGTAGTGAAACATTGCTGATCGATTATTACATCAGACTTGCACTATGATTATGGTCATATTTTATGTTTTGGACTCAATAATCTCATTCAGCCTCAACTTTTATTACGGTTTTGTGTATCAAATTCACAACCAAATGGGGATTGGTAATTTTGAGTATGTAATGCGAAACGCCACGGTCAAGTTACAAGTACACACATAATCGAACATACTTCCAAAATAAATAAAAAATGATCTAAATTATTACAAAATTATATATTTTTATTATTAAATAAATATGTGTAACATTTGATTTCTGAGCTTTATAAAATGAGATGAGACAAAAAGAAACAAACAAACCCAACCACGTATATAGATTTTCATGAAATAGAATACGAATATTCAGCTTTGTATTTATTGCAATTTCAGCAAATAAGCTTGGTTTTTGTTTGCCGTGTGCGTATCTTATTACGCCCATAAACGGAACCTCTTCAGAGATGTGGGATAGATTGGGATGGACTTGACGGACCATTGTTGTATGCATGCAGCGTTATTAAACTGCATAACGTTGTGCTGATACCCCTGCTGACTTTTTTTATAACGCTATCAATTGTGTGGTAAACCTCTTTCATATTCGTCCATGCAATATAATGATAATAAGTAATCCACCCATTCATGTATTTTACCAAGTTAGAAGAGCCACGCCACTCATTAAAAGATCTTCGTAAAGAAACAAGTGTATAAATACTGGACAACTTCCTTCCGAAGGTATCATTCATAGCTGAGACTTATTCGTGTGTGAGTGACAAGTGAATTATACAAATAGTGAGAAAATTTTGGAAATTTGTGGAAATTAAGAAACATGCAAACCTCAGTGGTAAGTGGTGACTGCATGAGAGCGGACACAAAATTAAGTGTTTCTCTTATTTCATAATCCAGATAATTGTTGGAGTTCTCGCCTTGTGGGTGGGGTTCGCCCAGGGAAAACCGGGGCATTTTTTCTACGGTTATCCACCATCTTCGCAGACAACGGTGTTACGTGATGCCCTGGGCAATCAAGCCACAGGTTTGTAGCGATACGCCCACAATTTAATGCTTGATATGTATTTTTAACTTGTTCTTGTAATGTTTGTAGCGTACTCGTACCAGGATGGACATTCGTCTTCCGTCGCGGTATCGAGAAAGTGAGTGATGTGATATTCCATGTCTTATCTGAAATTGGTGGTGAATGTTTATTTCTGTTTGTCCTTTAGTGATGTGAGCAAACATCTGACCTATGTTCCTGTCCCTGTCGCTGCCCCCGTTCTCCACCAGCATGTCGAACCCATCGTGTATGAACAGCCTGCCCTCGTAGCGGGGCCAGCTTATCATTACTCGAATCACCTTCCTGCCGCACATTATGGAGGGTACTACAACTACTTGTAAAAATAGTTTCGGGATAATTTTTGTACGAGGTCTTCTTTAGACTTTAATTTCATGTCTGAATTTGCATAATTTTCGAAATCATAATATGAACAAGGACGACCAGTATAATATAATTTAAATTGTAATGCAGTACAGATTTTTATAGAAGAAATAAAGTATTTATTGACCAGTTCTATTAATCGCTATACAGTTTCATTATCATTCTTTTTAGTAATGCCATGAACTAAATGCATAATTAAATTAAACTGCTAAAAATATAGAGTTATAAAATTTCTCGGCTAGGATAAACAAAACATTAAAATCAAACTAAATGTTATTGCGAGGAATGAGTTTTATAAATGTGGAACGTAAGTAGTACACGAAATAAGCGGACATTGCGGAAATTAAAAATAGAAATGAAAATTGCGCATAGCAAAATTGACTTGTTTTATCATGAATGCATTTTTCCCTATATACGTTACTTTGTACAGACATAATTTATATCTTCGAGTTACTATAATCAGTAGTAAGTTATTCGACCAAGCAGAATATTAACTATGTAAATTCTAATAAACAATATAAATTAAGGTGATCCCACGATAGTTTGTTGTTGTTGCTGTTGCGGCCCCGTCGCCGCGTTGTTGTTGCCATTATTAGCAGCTTTCATGCACTCATCGTAAAAATGATAATACCGCAAATCATCGACAAATCGGTAAAGTGACATTGTAAATCCGGTCAGATCGATCTTATCCCCACTGCGGGAAGTGTTACTACTACTTGATCCCTCTTTTGGTTTGAATTTTCCAGCTAGAAACAAGCGTTGATCGGGCGATAACACGGGAAAATCCTTTTGTAGCGTTTGGATTAGGAATACTTGCCAAAATCGGGTAAAATCCACCAATGACATTTCATACAAATTGAATGCAATTTCTTCCTTGAGTAAGTCGTGTGATTTGCTGGCCAAAACTTGGATTAATAAACTCATAAAGCCGTCAAACATTTTCAAGTCGATCACCATCCTCGAGTAGATTTGATGTTTTTGATTCCAAATAGCGAGCGTATTTAGATTAAAGCGGAACACTTCCAAGTCCGATTGGAGGAAAGACTGTCCTATTGTTTCGAATATCTGATAAAGTCGTCGGCTGATTTCGGCATCTTCCTCCGATACGGAAGAAGGAGAACCGGACGCGGACGGAGCAGCGTAGAGGAATCCAGGGAAAAAATAATTCCAACGATAATTTACTGCGTCACGAATAAATTGAAAAAATACAAGCTTCATATCTGGACTGGTTCGCTGGGCGAGGACGGGGTAGATGTTATCCAAGGCTACGGAGAGACAATCGGGAAGAAATTTTTTGAATGACGGACTTGGGTCTTTAATCATATATTCCAACATTTTTAGGAACCTGAAAATTGTAAGCACAATTTAATTACATTGCCTAAAATCTCCATATGATCAGTATGTATAACTTACTTTTCAATCACAATGGTAGAGGAATCTGCGTCTTTCATAATATTCGTGATAATATTTGCAGATGTGAATAAGCCAAGAAAAATTCGAACAGTTTCTTCAAAGAACTGAGCACCGGCTATACAAAACATGTCGTAAATTTTGAATATTTTGTAAGCAGGTACAACTTTGGTATTTGCTTAGGTGTAAGTTTACCTTGCTGACGTAAAACCTCCATGACTTTAAGGAAAAAGTTGAGAATCTCTTCACTAACGTCTGCCCGATTTACATAGACTGGGATTAATTTGTGCATAAATAGTACAATTTCTTGAAACACGCTCCAGCAAATTTTCTTAGAAACGGAACACTCCATCTGCAGGATTTCGAGTTGATCATTCAAGACACGAATTGATCCCAGCAATTTTGGGATATCAGAGCTGTTTGCTGACGATAACATGTCAGTCATGAGATTCTTCATGTATTGGTTATAAAGTCCGGTTCTGAATTCCCATTCTTGTTCAGCTGTGGTCGAATTTTGCCAAGGGAGGAGGAGAAGGATCGCTACAGACTTGTTTAAAACTCGAAACGTGTCTTCTTGTAGGGATTCACGAAGTGGAAGAATCTGATGGATCAGAGTCTGAACCCAGGGCAGTTTGAAAATGTGTGGGGTGCGAATACAGTTCACTAACATGGAGAAAAAGTTGGCGTTTGCTAAAATTAAGTTGGGGGTAATTGTGACATGGTTATCGAGGGAGAAACGGAGAAAGTCGGCTGAGACGGAGAGAATTTCGTAAAAACTCGTAGCATCGTTGACCGTACAATCGGTCAAAATTACTTCAGAATAGTAGCGTGCTATCCATACGATCCAGGCCCGAAGCGCGTAGACAATTTCACAATTTCTGGAAATTTTAAATATCACGTACATACATATAAAAATATGCTGTATAAAAATAATTATGGAACTTTTTATAAGAGAGCAGGCTTACGCTTGAATAAGGACTTCTGACGATCGTAGGAAATAAAAGTTTTTTGAGATGATCATCAGTCCAAGGAGTTCTTGCACTAGAGTTTTACCGCGGTCGAGTTCGTTTTTGAAAACGTCGCCATAAAATATTTCGGCAATTCTGAAACAAATCAGTGATAACAAGTGATAATAGTGAAATTATGGTTGGTATGTTAACCCTACCTGCCGATTAATTGAACAACAAAACTAAAATGCTTAATATCAGTCTCATTCTCCAACATAATTAAAGTCTTGGATTGGTCCATCTTGTTTAGCAGACTTTCAAAATATTGACAAGATGAAGTCCATGTAGATGTCACTCGTTCCAAAGATTCCGTTGGTAATAGTTCTCCAATTTTTACTAAGACATCCACATTTTTCGAAAGGCTTAGAGTGTCGACGTCTTCATCATCCTGGAAGATAAACACAAATTATATATATTGTCATTTAGGCCTTAACAAAACCGGCTACAAAATTACCTCATCTTCATGGTATTCGTCATCATCATCAATATCAAACTTGGCAGTGCTGCGGACGATTCCAAGAGCCAGATCGAGCAAATATGGTTTGAAATTATCCAACAATTCTTCCCGACTTAAGAAATTTGCGAATGGAACTTCACTAATGAGATGATCCAATAGAAGTTTCCAAATCTCTAAGCACTCGTAGTAGAAGACAGTCTCAGTATGAGCGAACGTAAAATTCAGCAGCAGTGCAATAAATTGTCGCGAACTTTGCTTGTCATAACGGAAGAAATACGAATTTGCGATCAGACATAGTAATTCGATTCCTTTTTCCAGATATCTAATAATTACAAACAATATTAAATAAATAATTATCATATTCGACTCAATCAATAATTACAATTACATACTACTCTGCGCTCACTTGTGGGTGACTGTTTTAGACCCAATTCCCGTAAACATTTTACACAACAACGTGACACCAAACGTTGTTATTATATTGATATGCTGGTCCAACTCTTTTGGCACGTATTTTCTATACAAAAGTTCGTTAAGAACATTGAGCCCCAAAATCGATAAATTTTCTAGTGCGTCCGTATCAGTCTGAAAACATGCAACAAACATAATATTTATTACACATATGCATAAAACAAAATTAACGTAAAAATTGTTACACCTACCTCTACCAATCTCGTGTCAGTCGATGCATATTCGCACAGTACAGTGATTAATTGTGGCGTAAAAAGAGCACTTTTTTCGGTGGCTTGTGACATTTGGGTGCTTGAAGAACACAGCGAACCATCGAAAGGGATCCAAGTGAAAAAGTGAGCACACGTTTCCAGAGCTAAGGCAATAACTTCTTTTAACGCTGGCGACAAACTACCCGTTCCAGATCTTGATTGTGGAACGCTAACATAATGTTTCAGTCCAGTAGACAAAATTTCTGCATAAAAACAAAAGTGCATTAAAACGATTCAGCATAATTGTTTGAGAGTAATAAAGCTATGAATACTTATGACTTACGGAATAACAGGTCGAATATCTTCTTAAGCTCTTTTATCAAGTGAAATTTCAACTCAAACTTGCGATCAGTGCTAATTTCATCCTTACATGATGGCCATTCTTCCGAAATAGTTTTCAAAAATAGTAATCCAATTACGACAGTGTCATCGTTGGCCGTAATCTAAATAATACAATAATTTATAACTGTTGACTTTAATCTTACGTAAAATAATAAAATTGACCTTATACCTTTAACACAGTTTCTAAAAACTGTGGGTGGTCTCGGGGCCATGAAAATTTTCCTACGTCCGTTAAGATCTTGATAATCTTATTCCGGACGAAATGAGGACACTTTACGTGTGACGAAGCAGAGGCATGTTGTATCAAAAAGTTGTACAAAGTTGTGTGTAGCTCGGTCTTTTCTTGTGACGACATTGTAATCCATCTTCCTTTAACTGAGTTTTCAATCACGGTAATGCAAAACATGGACAAAAAATCATTGGAGAAAGATTCCTGCCTGGAGAGAAAGAAAAGGGCCTGCTTCCAGGAACCTTCTTGTTTCGAAAAGTTCTCGAGAAGGTGGCCAATTTGCTGTTTTCGTTCATTGGGGATGGTCGAGCTGAAAAATTCGTTGACTTGACATTCCAGGCGGAGTCTGATTTCCTCCAAGTGGTCCATTTTGTATACCTTAACTGCGACCTAAGAAATCATATATGGCATAATTAAAACCAGTTTATACCGTTTAAAACTGTGAAATGCTTACAAATATTAAGTAATTATAAATTATTCTTGGTTAATGTGTTTTCATTGTTCCAGTTCAGTCAATCTACGAATTTCAGCCTAATCGATTCTAAATAAGACAAACAGAAACTTTTAAAATTTTTCCAGAAGTCCCAAAAGTAAAGACTTTACTTACCTGAATTTTAGCAAATTAATGTTGACACGATAAATTTAATTTAATTTAATTTCAGTCAAATTCTTCCTGTGTCCTTCATTCCTTGCACTTTGCCGCACATGACCCATCTGCTCCTCGGTGTATGAGACGTGGGAACAGCAGAGAGTAAAAATCTTGATCTAACAAAAACAAGATTCGTCAAAATTCAAAACATTCAAAGTATTTAATTGAGATTAACTTTAAATAATTTGACTTGTATAGATTTACAAAATTTGTGGTGTGGTCGATCAATCGACATGGCGTGCAGCGGCGGAGGATCCTCCAAAGTTATTAAAAGTGTGGCGAGACAAGTGAAACCAATCTTGTCGCTGGATAAGGCAGATGCTCGGCGACGTGTGGTCAACCTTTACAAAGCCTGGTATAGACAGATGCCTTATGTGGGTAAGTTATAAGATAAGGCCAGAACTCGTAATACTATTTGCTCTATTCTAAATTTTTCTGTTTGAATAAAAATTAAACATCCATAATTTACATAATTTTGAATTGTACCCTTGTTTTTTAGTTTTGGAGTACGACATCCCCAAGAATGTGGAACAGTGCCGACAAAAGCTGAGGGAAGAGTTTGATAAGAATAGGCACATTAAGGACATTCGGGTCATCGACATGCTAGTCATAAAGGTAATTAATCCATAATTTATAAAAATTAGCATTGTTCGAATTGAACGTGAATTGTTCGTTTTATCATCAAAAATTAATGCAATACATGTTCTTGTTAAATTTTTACAGGGTCAAATGGAGCTGAAAGAAACGGTAGAAATCTGGAAGCAGAAGTCCCACATTATGAGCTATTTTAAGGAGACGGTCGAACCAAAGCCTCAAGGATTTCTATCAAAATTCCTGGCTGGTCATGAGTAGCAAGCAATAATTAATTTGACATTATTACACAGTAACTCAGTAAAATTGCTGCCATCACCGTAATCCATTTGTGGAAATGTAATAATTTTATAGTTAATTTCATGTATATAAGAACATCACTCCTTGAAGAATAGTATATCATTGTAGATTTGATCTAAATTACACAGTAAGCGAAAGAAAATTAAATTATGTAGAAACAATTTTTCAACCAAACCATAATTTATTTATTCGTTTTTGAACCAAATTCTAATATTATTATAATCTGATGATATATAATAACAGGCCACTCTTTTGACTAGAAATTTTCTAATTTAGATATTCTGATTGAATGGTGAAATTAATAACAGAAATAACTAATTGCGGAAAAATAAGGTTTAGGTATTTTGAGATGTTAGCATTGTAAGGCAACAAGCAGTAGAGATTTTTGGCATCCTCTTCTTGCTGATAAGGAACATTATTAGTTGCATTTTTAGGCGTCAGAGTCATCAAATGGACGGAACACGTCGGCAGCGTTGGACATCGGAAGCGGTCGCGGTTGAGGGCGATGAGGCTTGAAAGGATAAATAATAGCACTGATTAATTCTCAATTTTTTTACCCATAAATTTACTCATAAATTCTATTCTATTTAAACTCCTTCAAGTTTGTTGTCTCTGCTGGTTTTGAACGTCTACGAAAACTGCACACGGAAATATTCTACACCCACTCACAAATTCATACTTACGATATTTTTATCCTAATACTTTGATTTTTTTGAGGAAGCCGAAGCTATAGTCTTACTAAATGTGGAGAAAATCCATTCACAACAGATAATAAATAGTATGGATATAAAGCTTTAAGTTACGTTACCGGAGGGCTTAAAGCACGAGCAGCACTTCCGGCACGACCTCCTCGGGCTCGCATTTTCCCCAATGCTTGTTCTGCCAGGTCGGACCTTTCCTCAGCTTCTTCTAGTTCTGCTTGGGCTTTTCGGAATTTAGCTGAAGGTAAAAAATATCATTATACATTAATACCAATGCAAATCAGTCATTGTTTTGGTTATAAATAAGTGAGGTGCGAGGATAGAAACTGTACCGAGATTCAAACTTGCAATTTCTTCCTAAAATGTAAAAAAAGATAAATCAAAAATAAATTTTTCATTCTTTTTATTAAGCATTCCTTACCGCTTCTTCAATCTGCCTCTTGTAGGTTTTAATTTTTTGCTGCAATTTTTCAACTAAATCTTGCATTCTCTCGTGGTTCTTCTTGTCTTCTTCGGCTTGGAAGGCCAGCTCCTTAATGCGTCGTTCTGCTCGACGAACATTCTTTTGCGATTCTGCATGTCGACGTTGCTCCCCATCCAGCTCATGTTCTAAACTTCGAGTTCTTTCTTCGAGTTTGGCAATCATTTTGCGCCCACCCTTCAATGCGTCTCGCTCAGCTTCTTCTAATCGAACTTGGAGTTCTTTCATTTGCTGTTCCATTGCTTTTCGTGCCTTTTCTTGTAATTGGGCATGTTCTTGTTCCGTTCTCAACTCGTCAGCTAATCGTGCAGCTATAAAATATTCAAAATAATGTTTTATTAATAGTAATTTTCTAACACAATTATTTCCACTTTAAAGTATTATAATTTTCAAAGGCGTTTTTAAACATCACTGGGACGCTTTGAGTAAAATCTAGGATTTTCTACAATTGTACGTACCATCAACCATTGCTTTCTTGGCTTTTTCTTCAGAGTTCTTGGCCTCATTGAGGATTTCTTCCAAATCCGACTAAATTAATCATTTATTACATAGGTAACATCCAAACAAAATATGTTAACAAATACTAGAAAACACATACATGAAGAGTTTGAAGCTCTCCTTCCAATTTCCTCTTTGCTACAGCAAGAGATCCATTGGCAGCCACAAGTTCGTTCAGTTGATCATGAGCATCGCCCAACTCTTGTTCTGCCAACCTTCTCGCACGATCAGCCTGCTCCAGCAGAGTTCGAGCCTCCTCAAGTTCGTTGGCTAAGGCGTTAGCGCGTCGCTCTGCCATCCCCAGAAGTTCTCGAGCCTCGTCTCTTGCTCGCTGTTCCTCTTCCAATTGTTGCTGAGTTTCTTTGAGCTGTTGTTGATACCTTCGTATTGATCACAAAAATTTACATATACACGTATTGAATATTTTCAATTTAACATTCTCCTCAGTAAAAGAACTCACCTCTTTATACTCTTTTGTGCTTCGGCGCATGCCTTGTTTGCATGATCCAAAGCGAGTTCTAACTCGTTAATGTCGGCCTCCAGCTTCTTTTTCATTCGCAGTGCCTTAGATTAGAAAGATTTTAATTAAGCAGTTAATTCATTGAGAAATAATTACTCAAATAATTAAGGACTCACTTCAGCTTTTCCTTTGGCTTCCGCTTCCAAACTGGCCTGTGAAATTATTAATAAAGATACGAAATTATTTTGAAACAATGCTTACCCGGCCGGGAAAATTAGCTCTGAACATATGCGCTACAATGGAAATGATTCATTCAACAAGCTTTTACATACCTGCATGGATTCCATAGTTCGCTGGTGGTTCTTTCGAGTGTTTTCAAACTCCTCTTCCTTCTCCTGGATTCGTCGATCAACCTCTTGCCTGATCTGGCTCAATTCCAACTGGGCACGAAGGACCTTATTTTCCTCCTGTTCCAGAGCAGATTCTGCTTCTTCCAATGCACCCTGAAGCTCATCCTTCTCAACTTCTAGTCGTTTCCGGGCCTTCTCAATTTCATGAATGTTCCTTCCCCCTTCACCAATCTGATCGAGGAGGTCTTTAATTTCTTCGGCCAGATTTTTGTTCTCTCGCTTGACCCCTTCGAGCTGTTCCTGAGCCTCTTCGAATAGGGCACGTAGTCGGAATAACTCCGTCGAATAGTTTCTGCACTCTTTTTGTGAAGCGTCAAGTTCAGCAGCAAGATCGTCCACTTTTGCTTTCCATTCAGCAACAATTTTGTCAAAGTATTTTTGCTTCTTTTCTAATTGGTTGGCTAAGGCCGTAGCGCGTTCAACTTCAAGTTGCATATCTTCTAATTCGGTGGAAAGTCGTTGTTTTGTTTTCTCTAAAGCGATAACTTTCTGGTTGAGGGACTCGATGGTCTCTTCCGCTTCCTGGAGTCGGGCTTGGAGTTTTCTCCTTAAAATGATTAATTAATGTTAATTAACATTCAACCTGGATGACAATATAGTTTAGTAAATTAAAATCTCACTTTGATTCTTCAAGCTCCTCTGCCCTTGCGACACCTTCAGTTTCATATTTTGCCCTCCATAACTGCGCCTCAGCATTAGATTTTGAGAGTTGCCGATGCAAATCTGCCTTCCCTTCCACCTCCTCGTTCAACTGTTCTGTAAAAAGTGGGAATTATGAGATACTGCATTCTTCAACCGGGAAATCTTATGAGCCTTTGTCTCTTCATTATTTAGTATTATTGTTGTTCTTTTTTTAAAAAAATATTGTTAAAATGATTTCTGACAGTGAATTACTCCGGCAGGAACCTAAAATGGGTGATCTTTTTTTCTGGAGGGACGCTAGCGACAACATTCAAATGAATGTTATGACAGAACAGGACATTACAAGTGAGTTGAATTATTTTTAAATCTAACCTTATCTAATTTGTGAGCCAAACTTAATTTCCCCGTATTATTTAGAGAATCTAACACAAATTTATTTCTCCCTTCTACTTGATCGACATGGGGATATGCGGGATATGACGGTGAATAAGGTCACCGGGGATGTCTGTCTTGTGAGCATGGCAGGATTGGTTACCTCAAACTTTAATAGCGACCCTTTAAACCTTGACGGCTGCAAAGTAAAGTAAGTGACAAATGGTTCGCATTGTAAACTAAAATTACAAAATGAGCAATTTACAGAGAACTGGAACAACAATGGGGGTGGAAGGTGGTTTCCAAAAGGACATACTCTTTCCATATATATTCTGATGATTCATGGGTCGCTGACCAACTTAAATCCGTTATCCGGAGAAAGTTTGGAGTTCTCTGCGCACGTGACCCGTATAGTGCAGAAGTAGTGTTAGCCAAACATACGGGAACGATTTATGAACACTTGCGAAAATTTCTTCCTCGTCTTCCTCAAATTAGAGAGGATTACTTTAACAATCCTCCTCCTCCTCCTCCTGACAAATTAGAAAACGCTCGTCCACCCCCACCGATGCAAGAAGAACGCAAGTGTGAATTGTGTCGCGTAGTTTTTACAAAAAATCACGTAACTCCTGCGCAACATATGGAAGTAAATACTCAATGTTTTTCTTATTACACACTGAATTTGAATTTATAATGCAATTGATATTAATTTGTCTAGATATGCCATTACTCTGGTCCCAATGCATTGACCTGTGATCTTTGCCCATGTTCGTTTGCAACATCGTCGAGCTTACATGTTCACAGAGGCAATACTCACGTAGGGGCGGAACCTCAAAAGCGGAGTGTCTACGGTATCCCTGATTTCAGTGATGAGGACACGGGCAAATGCGATGCCCACTTCGAGAGTATCCCATTAGAGGAAGGTTCAAAGGCCACAAAATATAAATGCACCTGGGTTGGAGAAAATGGACAGAAATGTGGGAAAGTGAATAATGGGTTAAACCCTACACGGTAACTCAGTCTGTTTGTTATATAAAATATTACGTTCATAATGTTATTTTTGTAATAGTGAACACGCCTGCACCCATTTAAACCTTAAGCCGTTTACATGTCCGGCGACTAGATGCCCTTACTCCTCTTCGTTTTATAACAACGTTGTTCGCCATTTCAAAGTATATACTCAACTTTGATTAATCAAAAATTAGTTAATCATGTTTCTATAAATCAACCATTATATTGTAGGGTCAGCATGAGGGACAACAAGACCAAGACGACGAAGAGTCTGATGAACAACCAGACGAACCTCCAAAGAAGAAGAAAAAATCTCAAGTTCAACCGTATAAGCGAAAAAGCTGTTAATTGATTATCGGAATTTTCAGATTTACCTCTTGCGTTGTCCAGATCATGCTCAACGTTTCGGAACTTTCCTAGCAAAGTGGCTCGTTCCCTGGCTTCTTCATCCGCCAAACGTTTAGTATCCTCGAGCTGTGTGGCAAGAGACACCTTTAACTTGTTGAGTTGTGAAAGTTGAGACTCGGCGTCCTCGATTTGTCGAGTCAAGTCGCCATTCTCCAATGTCAACTTTTTCTTGCTTTGGTCAAGATCTCCAGCGGTTCGGACAGCATCTTCGTACTTTGACTGAATTTCACCCATGGCTTGTTGCAAATTTCTGTTAAGCTTTTCTAAACCGACCTTCTCGTTAGTGACATGATCCATGGCTGCGCGTACGTCATTAAGTTCAGTGGACATTTGTTGACGATCTTTTTCTGCCTTGGCTTTCAATTTATTCAGAGTATCGAGTTGTTCGGCCATCTCAGTGACTGCATCATTGTGTTTTTTACGAATGTTGGTCATAGCTGCTTCATGTTGAATGTTGGCTTCTTCAACTTCACGACGAAGTTTGGTTAGTTCGGCTTCTCGTTTTTTGTTGAGCTCGATCTGCGCCGCAGTTGCACCACCGGCCTCTTCGAGACGATCCATAAGTTCTTCGAGTTCTCGAGCTAGATCTGATCGCTGTTTTTCTGCCTTGGCTCTCGCTTGTCGTTCAGCTATAAACGATAAATCACAAGTTGTATTACTTTTTGACCTAATATTCAGTTTTATCTTTTTTTTTTGATTTTGAATGCCAAAGGGAGAAGCCCTTTTGCACCTACCTTCCAACTCTTCTTCAATTTCTTCAATTCGTGCCTGGGGTAAAAAATGAATACCAGTTTTGTAATCATAATGAAAATGTATATATGCAACTTTCTCTTCACCTGCAGCTCCTTAATCTGCTTTTGCAATTTAGCCACCAAAGATTGCTCATCTTCCAGTTCTGCAAATAAATTATTGCAAATGAAACACTTCCATGTACATAGACAACGAGTACCATTCAAGTGAGTGGTAGAGCACAAGTGAAGTTATATTGTGTTATTTCTAAATAATTTAAACTCAACTAGAACTGAGAGAGGATAATTCTTTATCCTTCCGTTGAATTGTTGACTCGAGCTCTTTCTTGTTCCTTTCCAGGTCAGTGACGGCTTCTTGAGTGAGCTTTAAGTCGCCCTCGGCTTTTCGCTTGCCTTTCTCCACATCGCCTCGTAATTTCTTTTCTCGCTCGAGAGTGTCTTCCAATTCGTCCAGTGTCTGTTCCAATTTGGCTTTCACTTTGTTTAAATGATTGACTTTATCCTCGGCCGCCTGCATACGAGACGCAGAGTAAATAGAAAATTGTCATAAACAGAACAACAACATGGAAATTGTTATTTTTTGTTCACGATATCCAATTAGTTGGAAACAATAGGAAAGAGATAACGGAATTGGAATACCTGAAGATCCTCAGCAGTTTTCTGGTTGACTTCCTGTGTCTGCTTTTTCTCTTTGTTAAGCTTATTGATAAGTTCGTCCTGGTGTGCAATTTCGTCGTTGAGATTGCGAATCTGATGGTCTTTTGTAGCTTTATGTAAAAAATAAATAATTTGTAAATGTGTAACTCGTTCCCACTCCTGACTGAGAGTACTCTCTTTTCAAGAGGGTGCAGTGATTTCCAAACTCGAGCACTACCATTTTATACGTACTTACCTTTATCTCCATCCGCTACAAATAAAAAAATTCCGATTGTAGATTTTGATTAAAAGAGTAAACGAGAGAATAATAAAAACCTTTGTTAACGGATAATTCCAAATCTTCAATCTCCTTCTTGTCCCGCGCCTAGAGAGTCAAGTGCAAATTCTGCTGAGTAATCGATATATTTACAAGTGTTCTTAATAAATATCAATTGAAATTAACATATAACTTAATTAGTTCAGTGGGTGGTTCAAGTGGCAATAGTAATAATGTCTAATTTGCAAGAGTTAAGTGAGGAACAGCTTCATGAAGGAATCGCGGCTGCTACTCGACAAATAGGTGCATACAACAATGAACTACTTCGGAGAAAGAGATCGAGTGAAAGTGCATCGTCATCGTCTGCCGCACCATCGCCAAAAACACCACGAACAGAAGAGAGTGACGACAGCGATACTGAGCCTGAAGATTATCATGTACTTAAAAGTACACCAATTTATGTAAGACGGACTGAAGAATGTGGTCAGAATTGCGAGCTTTGTCCTCATGTATTTCAGGGTGAAAGTTTGCCTAACATGTATGTCATTATTATCGTGTATTATTACACAGTATGTAATAAAATGATGAATCAATAAACGAATTATTTAAATAAATAAATAGGCTAAATTCAGATCGGCCTCTCAACTTTAAGGGGGGGCAGCCTTTTAATTGCAACTACCCAAGAAAAGGAATTTATGCTATCATCTGCATCAACCCAGCTTGTCCTATGCAATATAAAGGTCCGATTTATATTGGAGAAAGCGGAGCAGGAAACGGCTTCCTCTTTAGCAGGATAATGAGTCATAAAGGACAAATTGAATCTGATAATCCTGAGCAACGGGTGCATCAACATTTCACAGGCCATTGTAAACCATTTATGCGTTTCCTATACCTGAAGGAAATAAAGGATACTGATAAACGAAAGAGTAATAATGATATGTTGCTTTCTATTATCAATAATATATGATGCATGTTCTATTTATCATTCATTTTACATAGAAAAAGAACCTCGTTATATGCAGAGATTTGGGACAACTATTCTTGCCAATGGAACAAATGTTAGGAAGGTTAATCCTCAAAAGGATTGAAAGCAGTGGGATAACTCTTCAAACACCGCCCCTTTAAAGAGAGCAGTTGGAGGGTCTAAACCAAAGTATGTGTAAACATGTACAGGTGCATAAGGATAGCCCATTTTGCACCACCTACTTTTCAGCTTGTTTGGTCTAAAAACTCTCCCTGTGGTATCTGATATGTCATACTTACATAATTGTAATTCAATGCTGTTACACGTATTTTGGTAAAATTTCGAGGAATTTAGTGGATTTCTATCAAAGTTATCACAAAATTATCGAACCTGCTATCCTTATGCACATCACTGTAGTAAATGGGCAGATGAATGTATGTATATACATATATTTCTTTTAGTCTTGGAAAACTGAAGTGGTTCATCATCCCTGCTGAAGTCATGATGCTCAATCCCCAGAAACAAGCAACAATTAATGAAATTGTGGAGTACGCAGCTAAAAAGTACCCGAATTATTATGGATCATCTTTAAACTACCGAGGAACCATTAGTGATTATTTGAGGGTTTCGTGCTGTGTCCCCAACAGAAAGCTTTCAGACGGCAATACAGTGGATTGGTTCGAATTGGTGGCTAAAGGGTGCACAAATAAAAAGTCTGCCATATATGGAGTCAAAGACCCCCTCTCAATTACGAAAGACTTGGAATCAGGGTTGGTTGCCCTTAAAGAATGGGAAGAGAATGCTGCAGCAGAGGAGGAGAAAGCTACTTCGTCCACACGAGCAGACAGGAATTCAAAAGGAATTAACGTCGTAGAAGATAGTTCTGCTGATGAATCAAACGATGATTAAGATGCTCAATATCAACTGAATAGCTTAATAGAAACTTTTTTGAATATTTTTCTGTGCACTGAATGAGACTATCGTTCATTTATTCAATTATTTAAATATATTGGCCAAGTTAACCTAAGTATACATTGCTACTGTTTTTTATTATATTAGTCAAATGTTTCTTTTACCTAAGTTCAAGAGTTGTATGGATATTATTATATATTAAATCAAGTGTAAAAAATGCAGTATTGTGATCATCCCGTTAATTAAATTGACAGAGACAGAAATGCATAATATCATAATTATTATAATGAGTTGCCAAAAGTCTTGAATGATCAGACCTACCAATTCCTGCTCGAGCTTTTTCTTTTGTTGTAATAATTGATTTCTGGCTTCCTCCTCCTGAGTTAATCTGTCCTGGGTGTCCTATACAAAACCACAAAAGCATCAAACTATAGGTTATTTCTGTACATACATAGAATAGATTGAAGAGTGAAAGAAAGATTGCTATCGTCCACTTATAAAACCGTATACGTAAAATGATCCAAAGTGTGGAGTTGTTGAACTATATTGAACAGAGATTACATAGAACAAATTCTTTCTCGGACAGATCAAATTTTGATACTTTCTTGTTGGAGCAGTGACGTCAAACATGCAGTTAACATAAATCCTGGTTCTAAAGAAAGCACAGCAGAAGCATTCCTCAAAATGTATCTAGTATTTTACGACTCTTTTAAGTTTACCGTTTCATACACTTTATTATGGTCAGTTTTATTCCCTGCAGACACACATTAAAACTTTCACATTATGCAATGCTGCAAAAAAAAACTCGACTATTTGTGGAATGCAGTTTAGAGAGAGCATTGAGACGGGACTATTGCCAATTTGGGACGCCATCCCAGGTGTGCAGAAGTACATACATAGTCAGCAAAAAAAGATATATTTACGATGATGTCACTTGACTCACCGACAATTGATGCTCCAAGTCAATCTTCTGTGCGGTGACTTTTCGCAAATTTGCGTTGAATTCGCCAAGGGAGCCCCTCTCCATCTCGAGCTGGGACGTCTTCTCCTGGAGCTCCTGTTGCATTTTTGCCTGCTTGTCTTCAATAGTTTTCCTCAGCTTTTCTTCCACGACAAGCTTTTCCTCCGCCTTTTGAGCCCGTTCTTCCAATTTCTGCATGATATTATGATTTTTACAGTCTCATGACTGACTGCGAGGCACCAAATTTAAATTGTGTGTTCGTTATGGTTTGTGAAACAACTGCTGCCCTTGACTAAAAAAAATACGCCTATCATAAATTTTTTTAAAATGTCCAATAAGTATCCTGATAGTGCGGGACAAGAAAATATACATTTATCAAACACGGGACCTTGGTCGTCAATCACGTCGCCCACAAAGAGATCAACAAATGAGGTGAGAAGGAAAAATAGTTACAAAAATCATAATAAGTAATAATAATAATTTAATGTAAAGAATTTTAATATTTAATGAGTAATAATAATTCCATTTATAGGAAGGACAAGAACCACCAGTGGATACTAAAAAATCCCGTTCAGATGTCGTCACCACTTCCGGAAGAGTTCCTCTTGAAGCAGTTCAACGAACATACGGCCCACTTTCTCGAAGTTTTTATAAAAGAGCTGATGGTCGTTCTTGGGACGTAATAAAAATTATTTCATTTATTAAATTATTATGTAACGAGTGTAAAAAAACTAAGTTTTAAGTTTTATTTATTAATTTTTCGTTGCAGGAAGTACTCAATCATGTTAGAAATACTACCGATGTAGGAAAAAATGTACAACAAGAAAGTAATACCGAAAAGTTGGAGGACACTCAGGTCGAGAAAAATGATGAAGAAGAAGATAACGGCGAGGAAGATGATGACGAGGAAGAGAAGGTCGAGAAAGATGATGAAGAAGAAGATAACGGCGAGGAAGATGATGACGAGGAAGAAAAGGTCGAGAAAGATGATGACTTATGGGAGGTAGGTTTTTACTACATGCACAAGTATCTGGAAACTTTATTTGTGGGTTTGTAAAATTATTGCATGATGTATCTATATTATAGGACGATAATGATTCTGATGGTGAAAACCCAACTTTGATTGATGTGGACGATGTCGTTGAAAATGAGGTTAGTTGGATCCTACATATATATTTAATCAATGTCCAATATTTATTGATTTCCTAGATAAGTCTTGAAGACTGGAAGATAGAGGCAGCAACGAGAGTCATAAACAATTTTAAGGCGAAATTAAGCAATCGGAAAGCTTCCACAAAGAAGAGCGTTTCACATAACGTTCTTGTTAAGGAGTTGGATAAGGTACTGAAGCTTGTCACGAACTTATGTATAATTAATTCTGAGACATTATTCCATAGATTCTTGGAATATTTCAAGCCTTAGAGGTCGAAAAAAAGAAAAAATTGAGTGACTACATCAGACACCTCCCCCAACCCAAGAATAAGGAATTCGACGCCGCAATGGTCCAAATTAAACTTCGTTCTAAACAGCATAAGCACAAGCGCATTTCTATAAAATGCCCGAAAAAGGATTGTACGAGCAAATGTTCAACGGTCGATACTGCCAAAGAACATTATATGCAGATCCATCTGAAATGGGAACTTTGGGAGTGCGTTAAATGCTCTAGGAAATTCAAAAGTAGACAATCCATAGTTAAGCACGTCAACTCTATTCACCTTGGTACTTAATTCAATTTTACTTAACTTATGCATGGCGGTTACAAAAAAAAACATAAATACTTTACTAATTAAATATATATCGTTTTAGAAAAGAAAACCCCTTGTTCGTCATGTGGGGTGTTATTGGGGCCAACAGGAATACATGACCATGAAATCTGGGAACATTATACTCCCATTGGACAACAAGTATTATTTTCACCTGTTCTTGGGAAAATTGAATCCCGACTTTTCGAGATAGATTATATCACAAGTATGTGCTCATATATACATATGTATAAAAAGTATAACAATTTTTTCCTAATTTGCATAAATATGTATAGTTGGATTCGGATACACATGGAATCTCTTCAAGGTTAATTGGATAGACGATGATGGTAATCCGGTAAACTTATCGGTTGGAATATCAAGATTTGTTAGGGTGGACATAATTCTACATAAAATGTGGAAAAGCTTGCTACGCATAATGTCAGACCCTCACTGTGACGGAACATGGGTTCACGCATGTGGGAGCGCTCGTAATGAAATTAGGAAGGGTCATATGCTAGACTGGGCAAGTGCAAAATCTCTCGGAATACCTGCAGTTTCAAAGGGAGTTGCTACTCAAGTCAAAGCAGTTGCACGGAAACATTATGACGCTATATATATTTTAGCAACGGAAGAAGCAGAAATTTATCTCACTGATAAAATACCGAGAATCATCGAGCAATTGGATTCTTTCCTCGAAGAACTTCCCCCCCATAATAAACAATTTGTTTTAAGCAATAGATCATAAATTTAGATTTTAATTTATCAGTCATAGTACTAAAAACAATGAATTAATTTATACATGTCACCTGTTTATAAATCATTTGCTTTTCAAACAATTCTTCACTAGGAGGCCCCGTGGGGCGGTCGAATTCTTCCCCCATTTTTGTGCTTTCTCCACAAACAACTAAACTACGACAACTATCGCAAAACTAAAGAAAGTTGTGAAAGCACCCAAAATGTAAAAATATTTTAAAGCTAATATCACAAATCACAGATCCTCTATCAATTGGTTTCGAATTGTTTCGATCGAAAATCGTTAACACAAGAGTTTCGTAATTCGGTAAAAAAAATTGAGATGCTAGACGTTGACCACCAAAGAATAAAATCTGCAAGGAATTATCGGTCGGTGGGAGATGTGCAAAGACTCTCACACAACCATGGAGTAGCCGACACTAACTTTGGAAATGTTTTACTAGTCATTTCGCCAACACCAGACAAGATCATCTTCTTCCATCCTCCATAATATGCCACCTACACATTTGACGACGACCACGACGACGAAAGAATGATATGTGGTTGGTAGTATCTTACACTGCTTATAACTTCATAAAATAAACCCCATCACTTGTTTGGCATTGGTATTTTTTTAAATTCGAAAAGCGTACTGAGCGTCCTTAAAAAACCATGCTACATATGAAATCGAGATGTTATGATGATGCACCCGCATTCAACTTTCTCGAATCTGCACCATCTCACCATCTGAATCTGGAGGTTCGAGTGTAAGTTTGAGGTACAACTTGGTTTCCGTATAAATAACCATTTTCGCTATTTCGAAGCACAGATGCATGCATGGGTGGTGGGGGAGGAGAGAGTAACTGCCAAATGTTGAAGAAAAATGTTACAATTTAGCATAGTTTATCATTCCGTTAGAGTTAAAGAGATTTCTGCATAATGTTATCATTCCCATTACAAAGTTGGTACTACACCCTCTGACACGACACACGGTGAGATGAGTAGATCCATATTTATACATCTGACAAGTTCTCTTATCCGAAACCAATTTATGTCGTATACATTATCACTACTTTACGAGTCCATACTTTATCCTCATCTCGTGAGAGGATTTCGAGCATGGATCACATTTAGACTTTCTGCTTACAACTTCTTGCACAAGTTTTGCATGTACATATTTATGACGGCCGAGGCTGCGAGTGAGTCACCATGCATAAAATAAAACGACACATGGAATTTACCTAAATCAAATATCTTCACGTAAAAATCTGATCCACTTTAAATTTTAGACGTTTCACTCTAAATACCAGCTCGTTTAGGGGGGAATGTAAAAACAAGAACGGCTTAATATGTATGCACGACATTGACGTGAGAATGAGGACTTGGAGCTCATGTATTTTTCACGAAGGATGTGTAGAACAGGTGTAGCAACAACCTAGAAGAAATATGTCTCGTTTTTCTAAGAAAAAAAGACTTGCTAAAGACATCTTGCCAGGAGTGAACTTGCCAGGAAGAAATTATTAATTTGGCAAAATGGACAACGAGTACGAGTTAATTAAATCATGTCATGAATATTCATACGTCGTGAAACACAATAACGAGTATATGTAACTTTCTCTTTTTTCACCCACCTTGATGTCATCCTCGATCCGAGTAACATTGAGAAGCGGTTTAATTTTCTGCCAGAGTCGATACCATGGCCAGAGTCGCAGGTTCATGTATTTTCTCAAAGTTCTCTGTACCACTTGCAGTGCGACTCTGTATACATAGTATAAAACGGTAAATAAACACTTCAGACTGACATGCATGCATTTCATTCCATTCCACGATGACAAGATTTATTATATGGAGGGAAAGAATAAACTAAAGTACTGACTGGGCCAAAAGTCAACTTGGCGAAACGAAAACGGGGAGAGAAATTCAGTAAAAGCAAGAAGCCTCTCTCCTCTGATGTCTGAACAAATGTTTCTCTCAGAAGAAAGAGAGATTGAATTGACCAGTTAAATAAACATTTACTTGGCCATTTCTGGACTAGCTTCATTTCCCTGTGTTTGCTAGAGATATGTTCTTTCGTGCTACATAATTCATTTAGTTGTTGGCCTACTTTTCACAATTACGTTATCGTCAGAGAGAAGAGTCATGTCATGTCACTAAAACCAAAACCACACACAATCTCTACTTATTTCTTACTCTTCGTCATTTGTTAGGAATGTAGAATTTTTTATTTCATTTCATACGGAAATTGACTTTCTCCGAACCTTTGATCTCGATACTTTTTGAAATCTCTCTTAGAAATGTAGCCCCGAATTGCGGATTGCATCCAGGTGACTATCTTTCCGAGTCGTTCATCACGAATTTCTTCCAAAGCATAAAAAAAACTCTTAACGTCATTTCGGGTATTAAGTGGGTGCCAGTTAATGGGGAATTTTTACCTTCTAGTTGGCCCAACACTCCAGCGCGGAAAAACACCTAAAACACATTTATTATCGTTTTAAATTACCTTCTAGTCTCGCTACAAGGCACACACGACACAGAGTTACCGCACACACAAACCAAACCATAAGACCAAATGTGTTACGTCAAGATTTATGACCAGGGCAAGTGATGTAATTAAGCCAAGGGAATGATGGGGAAAAATTAAGCATGTCAAGTTATTTAGTGGTTTAATTAAATTGGGGAGATTCAAGGAGATGCAATTTTTCATGAAATTCAGACACACACTCGTGATTCCATTTTTCGGCAGAACATGACAGAACGCCTTTTAGTATGACGAAAAGAAAACCATGCAATTAAAACATCCACTAGAAGCAATGTGTTCAAAATTGCCTTGGTATGTCCCAATCTAAATTGGTCTGATTCAAGCTGTACAGAGTCCAAAATGACTATGGCACACTTCTTGTCGTCACTATCCGTTTTCGAACAAGCGGTCGGTGCTAAGATTTTGTACCTTAATTACGTAACAATTAATGAAAAAATACGCCAACAAACATTTTTAAAATACACACTTTCACCACCATATACGTATTTGTATGGTTTGATTTACTCCTTATTTCTCTAGAAGTTCAGTTGATCAAATCTGGATAAAACAGCTAATAAATACTGAACACAACAGTCAGTAACTAGAACTAGCATACATGTGTTGCATCACTCTTTCATGTCAATCACAACCAGTGAAAATCCTCGAAATGTGAAGTACATATAGTGCGAGGAAGTTTTGCAGTAAACATCTCGGTTGTGTAGTTAATGAGACAAAAGTTAAGAGGGTCTTGAAGAAGAAAGCCATGCATCCTCATCATTTTGAGAAATTGAAGAAAGTCGCAGAGAAGTAATATGCGACCCGTCATTTCAAACTGTTGATTAATTATCAAACTTTCTACCCTCTACTCGTCTACTCATCAGTCATACTATTAGTTGGGAAATTGAAACCGAGAAAAGTTTATGATCAAAAACTCGTGAAATTTCAACTACTAAACTAAACCTATTTAGAAGCACCTGCCTTTGTATGGCCGAGTCGATACTTATCAGATTCCAACTGAATATCGTCCATACAAACTTGAGCCATTTGCTTGTCCTCTTTTTCAGCCAGCATTTTAGCTGGGCATATAACCAAGTACCTTGATCAGTTATTCACACGAAAATATAAGGACTCGATTAACACAAAAAATATCATCGCATGACTCAATATTTTTTATTTTGATAGGTAACTCTCGATGAGAAATCTATGCAGGAGGATGACAAGTCATAAAATACTCCAAGATAAGCAAACATTTCCCCACCAACTGGTGACGTGACATAGTATGACAGGATGTCAACCAGAGAAAGATTTATATCGTAATGTTCAAAATGAGACGCGTTTTAATGGCAGAAAAGTCGAGAGTTTACCCAAAATAAAATATACAACCGTATATGACAGTAGCACATGAAGCGGTATGATTTTTTTTCTCAACACGGACTAAAAATAGATTTTCAAGAGGAATCATTCCTAAAAATACGAGGAATTTTTTTGTCCACATACATACACTTCGGTAGTAGTAAACTACCTACACTGACTGCAGGATTTTATGGGTTTAACGCAATGCAACACGACGGAAAAGGTGCGTGGTCGTGATTACATAATTTATGTGGACATAAAAATGATGTGCAAAGCACATTATGCATACCTGTACTTGAAGTCTGGATATAGCATTCGATTCGGGAAACCCTTTCTGCAAATTCGAATTCCTTCCAGCACACCGTTGCAAGTTAGTTGATGCATCACTAGATGAGAATCGATTAGACCTGCAAAGTGCAAATTGAAGTATAAATCGTGAAACGAAAAGTTTGAAAAAGGTTTACATCCCGGAGAGATCTATATTGACCAATACCCAACTAAGTGATTTACTTACCGGGAGTTTTCACCTCATTGGGAATGATACACCGGATAAAATGTGGTGAAGTAGCTTGCAAAGTAGTCATCAAGTTGTTTAGTTGCTCCTGGAAAATAAATTAAAACATATATGTAACCATGCTGGATTTGTGCAATATACTTTTTTTACTATATAGCGCACCCTGTATAAAGCGGACACGGTCTGGAAAGCTGATCCTTTCGCTCGTTTGACACCTACGCGGAAATGAGGCATATTGTAGGTAACCAAAATTCGTGGAAAAGGGGCTTATCAAATCTGAAATAGAAACTGATTTAGGTAATTACTTTTCCCTGTCGGAGCTCCTTCTACTGCAGCCCCAGATTGACCTGCATGATCGGCCCACATATCATGCATAAGCTCGCTAGCCCCACGCTTGAACTGATCCACGACAGTGTCATTGAGAGGATCCTTATTCTTTTCTAGCCATCCAGTCAAGTTATATGGGACCTAAGTAAGAGTAGAAAAGGATTATGAAATAGTAATCTCTCAACTTTTCTCAAAATGTTTGTGAACGCTGGAAGGGTTATGCAGAATATAAATTTGTAGTACTCACTGTTCCGGCATAGTGCACAATGCTGAAATGAGACTCTACTTGACCTGGTTTTGAAGGTTTGGATTTCACAAAGTTCTGAGACTTTCCCAAATGATTGTTTCTCAATTTTTCGAGAAATGTTTGATCAGACGCCTAAAATGAAAACATTGCCTTAAAACCTCTGCACTACTTTATACTACAAAATTAGGAATACATACCTTAGGAAACATGCTCTCTTCTTCCAGAATGGACATGATCCCCATCGGCTATAATAGAATTGAAGAAAACAATTTCGTAAATTAATACTCAACAAAATTATGGAAACCTTCCGAGATCTGAAATTCAGAAAACGGAATTAAATGTTGTGGTAAATTGAAAACGGAGGCAAGCAATAGCTTCCAGGAAATGAAACCATACATATACATACATACATATGCATGAGTAGTGGAAGCAAACAAGTTCTATTTTTTATCAAAGTAGTCGTACATGGTTAAATTGGAAAACTGACAAGCTATTTCTTCCATTACAAACGACGAGACTTGTTTTTTTGACATCAAAGGTTTATAAAATGAAAAGTGCTTGCAAGAAAACTGGAAACTTTCTTTAAACAAAGGAACAACAATGAAAGAAAATGAAATGGGTTGTCGTGCCTGTGCGATAAGAGAAATACAGGCTTGTAAATCCATTCCAAAGTCGATAAAGGTCCATTCGATGCCCTCACGTTTGTATTCTTCCTGTTCAAGGACGAACATGTGGTGATTGAAGAACTGCTGGAGTCGTTCGTTCGTAAAATTGATACAGAGTTGTTCGAATCCATTGAACTATAGTAAAAAGGAGATATTTGTTAATTACTTAGATTGGTGCATCATGAAAACTAAAAGCAGCATTCTAAAAAAATAGTGAATGAAAAGGGAAAGCTTTGGAAAACATGTTTCCAATTTTAGAATGAATGAAAATCTAGGTAAATAAAATACAATTTTTCAATTCACTCACATCAAATATTTCAAATCCGGCAATATCCAATACCCCGATGAACGTGTGTCTCTTCTGTTTCGTGTCTAAAGTTTCATTGCATTTTTTTACCAAGTATTTGAACAAGCGGTCATATGTCGCTTTGGCAAGAGCACCAACGCTATAGTTGCACTGAAAGAAAGAAGGTAAATAATAATAATAATGTTGAATCAAGGCACACAAGGCCCAAGGGCAGACCAGAGATAGTGCGAGGGACAGAATTACGTCGTCGTCGTCGTTTGTTTCATCATGCTTTTTTCTTTTATGAAGTGAAATGCATACCTGAACCATATTACGACCTTGAGTCACAAACTCATTCCCCACTTTAATACGAGGCTTCAAAATGTTTTTGTACAGCTCAGGGCCATCAATCCCCAACAGTTGGCCGACGCGTTCACCTTCCTAAGAAATATTGTATCAAACATCATGATTCCCTTATTTTCGAAACAAAGAACAAGACACGAAATCCAATTACTTATTTTTATTTACTTACGGCAGATCCTTCAGCTTCGGCTTGTTCTTCGCGTCTAAAATTTGCATAATATAATTTTGACCTACATTTTCATGGTATGAAATCTGAGCTTTACTGACCCCCTCTGCTTGAATTTTAGCTCTCCCATATGCATCACGGCGGCAGTGACTTTGTACACGTCATCCTTTTCAGATTGCGTGAAGCCCAAAATGTCGAAGGCAGCCTGACATTAAAATACGTAAATATAAAATTAGACAATGAAAAACGGACCACCCGACAGAAAAATTGGAAATTAAATTACATCAGTGGCCAACATCTCTTCCGAGTCATCTACTCCCGGAATTGTAGTTTTTCCTTGCGAGACGTAATGGTAGTCGAGAATATTGTTGCTCAATAGGCAAAGTTCTAAAGATAAGAGAAAATGCATGAACAAAGTACTGCGAAATTTCTAAAAGATTAAAGCTCAATTACTAAAAAAAATCATTCAAAAAGCATTTGATGCACACATAAGTAAATTGTAATTTAAAATCATTCTTGCCTTTCATGGTTTTCACAGCTCCCGACATTATTTGATAAAACATATGATAACTCCGCTCCAGGGGTTGTTGTGAAATAACTCGAGCTTTCTCCAGCAAATCTAACACGAAAATTCCCGTTATTCACATTCATATCGGCTTAAAACTTAAATAGGCTTATCTTTTTTTACATGTTTCAATATCAGCCCCAGCCAACTTTCCCGTAGCTCCGAAATGAATCCTAATGAATTTTCCCTATAATGTGATCAGAATAAAAACTTGAAATGAAACGTTGAGAAAACTGCCACCTGGTCAAATTTGAACAATAAATAAGTAAACCCACAAAGCGACTCGAATTATCATTCCTAACAGTTTTCGCATTTCCAAATGCTTCCAACACGGGATTAGTTTGGACGATTTGATCCTCAAGGGAGCCCTACGTTACAAGTAAATAAACACGTTCGCCATTAAATCAAGTATACTGATCGTATTATATTGACTTAAGAGTTTAAATGAATTTAAAATAAATCAGAAATTTTACCTTTTTCGAATCGTCCTTCTTCCCAGTGGCACCAACAACGGCAAAATAGGCGATTACCTTTTTTGTGTTTTCGGTTTTTCCTGCGCCAGACTCCCCACTGAATCAAGTAGGTGCAAAATCATTACTTAACTAATTTATAGAATCAATCGAATAACTCAAACTTGAGTTAAATTATATCGATAATTAAGTAGGACAATATTTTCAGAATTCAAAAAGGGTAGGGTCAATGAACCACCACTGTGAAATATTGAAACCCTTTGAAATTTTCACAGCTCCTTTTCTTGTGTTTCTAGCCACACTACCCCCACTCACTCTCGTCAATCAAAACAAGTGCCAATTTAATTTGAAGTGAGTGAGCATTTTGGCTCTGCTTATTTAAATAATTAATTACTTATAATAATTAATAATTATCATTACATGAAATAATAGAAGAGAAAGTTATCATTTGTGGTTTGAAGTTCCAAAACAATTCTAGTTTACCGCCCACGTTAATTATTAAATTTACTTGTCTCAAACTCGGACCGGAAGTGAAAGTGCACAAATAAACTTTACTTACGTAATCAACATGGACTGATTCTCCTTGTCTGGAAACATTCATAAAAAAAATCTCAAACTCTATCATTATTCATTACCAAGGGCCAGGCCGTTCATCATTTTTCAGCTTTCACGGGAGGAAGAAGGTAAACTTTTCACACAGTTTGTTTTATTTGCACAAGTAGAAAGAATGAAGCGATTTGGAATGATTTGCTCTAGTTTATCATCATTTCATGTTTCAAACTGTGTCATGCATATCACTTATCGCCATGCGCTCTATCTCAACCCTCTTTTGCTCATGTTAGTTAAAAAAACGGGATGATTCATCCATCCATCTCTTCGACTGAGGATGAGTGACAAGTACGAGATCACCAGATCAAAAAAAATATGACAGGACAACCCAGTCCCACAGTGTACATAATTTTTTGCACGTATTTATGTAAATGAATGACTACAACTAGACAAATCTGCAATACCTCTCAACTTCCTTCAGTTGGTCGGAACAAGGTGAGTGAGATGAGATGATTCATGTGGTGAAACCACAGCCGGGATTACGATTACTTTTACCCGACCGTCGAGATGAAGGTGGTTAAGATTTATAACAAGATGCGGTATTTTATAAGGGAACGAAATATGGCATGTGGCCGATACGTACATATGTACATGTTCTCATAATGATGAAAATTATCGAGGGGCAAGATGCCAAGGAGAAATATATCGGGGTTAAATTTAGGAAAGTCATTTTGGCTCATCCACACCCACCCAATTCCATTTATGGACAGCAACGACAGACAGATGTACATTTCATAAAAATCATAAGTACGTAGTGCTGGAGCGAATGCATACCTTATCACATCATTCGTGGCATTTCGAGGATAACCAAGTGCTACTTTACTCACGACACGGTGAATGAAAAGTAAGCAAATAATATTATATTTGTATTCTGTAAAGTAAACCTAAAAAGAGAGGAAGGAAAATATGGTGTATATGTATGTACATAGTTTAGTCTAGGGAATGTTTGCGATGTGCGTGTCCTTTCAGTTTATGCAGCACGACGATGTCGAAAACGACGACGACGACGAGGGAAGCATCATCTTTTGAAAGGAATAGAAACGCGTGGTTGGTTTCCTTTTTTGAGTGTGGCTTAGCTTTTTTTTACGAAAGTGGTAAAAAGGCGAGATTTTATTTAGGTATAGAAAAAGTGCATGTACATATGTACCTCTTACTCATTTTACAGTATTGGATGATGGTTAAAAACTGGAAATGTGTGTCCGTTCCGTAATGCACCTCTCATAAATCTTGGAAAATCTTCAAACCAGCTACTCTCACTCGGGAGAGATTATACGCGTGACAGAAGGGCAGGTAGGAGAGAATAAGAACTGCCTGAATGAATGAATGAAATGGGACAGGACAGGAAATGTAAAAAGGAATGTTTTTACAGGACAACATTCCCTTTTAGAGGTTTGTTCAGGTTGGAAGTTGGAGGAGAAAAACATAATTTTCATGGTGATGGGGGTGTGGAAATGAGTGCGATATGGCAATGATAATGAAGAGAGCAGCAGTGTTTTTTATAGTTTTGTGGTTTGGCGAATGGATGGATGAGTGTATTTTACTATCGTAAAAGTATGCACGTCTTCAGCATGACTGTTTACAAGGATTATTATTATTATGGCTATACTTGGGGTAACGATGCAAAATAGGAAATATCCTAGTCTGTCTGTCTATTTAGTAATTTCCGTACATTAGAATTCTCGGATGGGGTCGCCAAAAATATCGTGATGATGCATCATTTAAAAAAAGTTGGGCAAGGTACATCCACACATATCTATGAGAGAAAGTTAGATAAAGATAAATTGCATCGTCTCAATAATCCCCAAGTTTGTGCTCACTTTTCACTTTCTTTTTCCACCACTTTCTCTCTCGCAGCGTAGCAATCTGTCGTGTCCAATTCTCCAATTTTTTCCCTTATCGAGCTGCTTCTATCTACCAAAGAACCAACTGAATCACATACATACTTTTGTTACATGATCACTCAACTCGCGAACGAGCAAACTCGCTTTATACAAAAGAAAGGACTCGCTCCAATTCTGGGACAATTTTCGTTCGTTTTCCTGCCTAAAAACTTTTCATCTTTGCTCTGTCTCCCCCTCTGTCTGCATGTCTTTGTCATTTCACTGGGTGGTTTGATGTGTGAAATTATTGAGACAACTTTTACACCTCTTTCACTCACTACTTCTTTCAAGTCGTTTTACACTACAAACTTTCTCTCCAAAATAGAATATGGAATGAGTAATGGTCACAAAGTCTGATGAGACAAGGAAGCAAAATATACGCACATGCCAAAAACTAACAAGCGCTGAACCGTGTAATGCGATACCACTACACCACCCAAGAAAACGAAAACATTGATCTGTCCCACCATTTTGTCTCTTAAGAATAATGGATGTGGTGGTAATGGGTGGGTGACATCATGGTGTGATGTCGATAGAAAAAAAAACAGTTGTAGTAGTTTGTACGTTAGGAGTGAAATGAGATGTAAAGAGTGACACTTGTTTATCATGTAGTAGTAAAAATGTGCAATTGACAGCAATTTTTGGATTTCAGACGGCACGACAAGATTTCTTTGTGTAATCGTTTGTGGTGAGAAGCTGGATGATATCCAAAACTGCATTTTTACATGTTTTGTTCTGCGATGAGATGATTTGCGATGCAATTGCAAATTATTACTGCCCAGTCAGTCAGAATCCCTCACTCAAAGTATGTTTAGTTTCTTGATGGCAAAAATAAATGAGAAAAAAAACATACTTGTCAACATATCGGAATAAGCGCCGTCTGAAATGGCGAAAATGTGAGGTGGGACTTCATTCCGCCTCCGTCCCTTATAGATCTGGATGACACGTTGGGTGTAAATCGGGTACCGTTTGTAGGGGTTGATCGCCACACAGAATAGACCGGAATACGTCTACATATATGCATACCAAGATGTTTTATAGTTTGACAGATGCAGACCAATTAATCAAAATTAATGCGGCAGCAATAAAAAATAAATAAAAAAACGTACGTAAATCAACTTTGTGTAGTAGCGCTGCTTCAAATTGTGCAAGACGGCAGCTTCGCTCAAATATGTGAGGTCAGCCATGTCTTCAACTTTCTCAAATTTGGGAGGGTTGACCTGATTGACGAGGTCCTTTTTGAAAGGCTTATCCTAAATTGTAATTAAAAAGTGTGCATATTTACTTTTGGGGTAAAATTAGGATGAAACTTTCTCTTGGAAAATGAAACTTTCTCTCGACTTTCTTTTCCGGCACGTACATACCTCTTCGTTCACGTGGACCGTGACGATTTCGCCTTTCGTCGCCTTGATTTCCCCGATGATGAAACCTTCCTTGTCATCAGGAACCCAACAAGCCTTTTTTGCATCGTACGGTTTACTTTGATCGATTCGTTTCTGTTCCAATGAAATAAACTGGAAGCAAAAAAATAGGAATCTGTTACATCACGAAAAATACAGCAAGCATTTCTCATTTGTTTTTTTTTGTGAATAAATTGACTCACGAGATATTCCGTTGGATCGGGATCAGCCCTTCAGGGAGAAAGAAAGCACAGAATCAGACGAGATTATATTTTATATCAATACGTGTCGTCGTTGGGAAAACTTTGCATGTTTTTTGCAAACTTTGATTCAACTCGGATTAGATTTATGTATATGTAAAGGAGAGAGAAAAGCATGGAATCCTTACCCGTCGTATTTTTTCTCTACAACCATCTCGACTGATTGATTGATCTAGAGTTCGAGTATTCGTTTAAAGATTGATAAGCAACACCGAACAAGAAATAACGAATTGAAGCAGAAACACAGTCCTGGAACGAGATGCTTTCCTGCAATTTGTATAAATTTGGCCAATTATTATGTAAAACAATTCATAATATTCTTCAGAATTGTTCAGTTCTGTAGTGCACTTTTAATCAGGATTTCTTATCATGTGCAAAGGGATATTTACATGGAAAATATATACATACAGCACACTTTTAGGTTGTAGGTATATATTTATTTTGTGATAAATTATTGGTCGGGGAATAAGAGTAAATGCTAAACACGTTCTGGGAGGTTAAAATGAGACATGTACTTACGTTCGAAAGCTGTTCTGGACTGATATGATGTATTGGAGCCACGCTTTTTTGAGGATTTTATGTCATTTAGTTTCGTTCTTGCATACTCGCGTGCAAAATGCAATCCTGGTGTTGGCATTGGTTTTAGGTCCCCGAGAAGAAGAAGATGTATCTTTATGTGGCAAGAGTGAGGGCGAAAGGTTGCATGGTACAGATGAGTAAGTGGTAAACAGTTTGAGAATGTTTGCATTTTTGGGTAGTGAGATTATTTAGATGAGGAAAAGTTGTTTCTATTTTGATACACAAAAATCTACTCGAGTTTTGTCAGTTTCATTTTTGATACAGAAGTTAAGAATATAAGTACATTAATCTCGGTAAAAATCGTGCATTTCTTTCATCATTTTGGATAGAGATTCTAATTTGATAATTACGTATGTAAGGTTAAATAATAATTGATAGTTAAATTTGTCATAATTTTTGTAATTGCAGATCAAAATGAGTAGCGAAAGTCAGTCGGTGAGGATTGAGGAAATTACTACCGATCATCTTGACAGTTTAAAGAGAAATTTACTAATCAATTCTACAAATAGTTCTAGGGTACGACAACTATTCTTTAGTATATTTTCATGGTGTATTTAAATTCTCATTCTTTTTTTGCAAGTGCAGAAAGACGTGATATGCACTCTAACCGAAATGTTGCAAACTTACCAGACAGAATTACGAGTCGGGCGAAAAGGCTTGCCCGACTTGCCCAACCTGATTTTACAAGTTGATATGATCTATGCAATCTCGCAAATCATGGCGACCTCAGACACGCAACTTTTCAGGTAAAATGTGATACTTTTTATTGATAAAGACAGAAATATATGAGATATGTATGTATAAGTCGTCGGGCAAAAATAGAATAAAATTCTCTACTTGTATTCCCTACAGCTGCACTTTGACTTTATTGAATTCGTTCTTTCGAGTTCCTCTCCTCCGGGGAAAGTTAAATGTGGTGGTGGAATCAGGACTCCGCATCGCTTCAATGGTTGTCAAATCGGATTATTCGGTCATTGGTGACGCTCGTAAATTCTTTTTGAGTGTCCTGGCAGACTTGTAAGTTCCGAGGGAAATAAAATACTTTATATATTTTACTTTATTTAGCCATTACACTTTGTTGAGCTTTTCCTCCTGCACCGTTTATGTACATGGAATGAAATGAACTCTATTACTCTCTGCAGAGAGATCGTTCCTTTGTCAATTCAACGCCAAGTTATTACCGTCTACCGCAAACTCCCGGATTGGCTGGAACCGAAAGAGTTGCTGGAATGGACACAATTACTGCTGTATTGTCCCGTATTTCTTGACACCCTTCCCGTCAAAGTTTACACGGATTTTGTCAAAGTTTTAATCGGGCATATGAAAGATGATAATATAGTGAAAATGTGCTTAAACTTCTTGGCCGATAGTTTCAAAAAGTTGCCGCATGCATTTGGTGAATTTACTAAATAGTCATGTTTTTTTACTGGTGATTTTAAAATTGAAGTTAAGGTAATGTTTTTTTGCAGTTCGTGATGTATGCATTAGTGATAAAGATTTCCTGAAATTTCTAAGTGACAAAATTTGTGCGCCATGTTCTGATGATATGACTGAAGATGGATTCATTTCGTTGTGTCTGGCATTTGATATTGTTCACCGTTACGTTGTAGCGATGCACATGACTGGGAAAGTTGAGGTTAAAGATTTTGTTTCCAATGGCTAATTTCAACTAGTATGAAATTATGTAAATTATTATGGTTTTATTTTAATAATATTGCTATCCGTGTTTTGTAGAACGTGAACCCAATTCAAATGAACTTGACGAGACTAATTCCACACTTGACGCAATATGCGGTGAGTGATTCCATTCTGATATTGCTAGCCGAATTGCTGCGTGAGGATCTGAACAACAACGGTCTTAAGGTATGTTATACCTACATAATTCGAGATATGTACAATGACGCAGGTTTTTATTTGAAATTTGATAAAGAATCTAAAAACAATGCATTAAATATAAACAGATTGAAGAAGATGATCCCAACGTTGTTGCAGAACTCCTTACAACATTTCACTTTTTGGTACTGAGCTTGGCTCACAAGGTACGTATGTATTTGTACAAAAATAGCAGTTGATGCATGTAATATTGACTGATGTCACTACTATTTGTGTGGACTTTCTTTTTCCCAGGCTGTCCTCGTCCGTAGTCAGATTAACGTTTGGAACTTTTTGCGTGAGTTATTGCGATTCTCAGCAAGGAATGCAGGCCAAGCACTCCGAGCTCACAAACCGGAATTAAATTGCTGGAACTTAATAGCTATGTCTGCTCTTATGCCGCCTAACGAACCATTGTTGTCACATCCTATAGAGTTTTGGAAATTTGTTTTGGATTGGATTAAATTACTCAACATTCAGGTATCTATTTATTATATGCTATTATTTTCTTGTTCAAATATTGACAAAGTTAATGGTAAACGGCACATTTACATATGAAATTGCGTTTTCTTTCAACCACTCTAGAAAAAATCCTTCTTCCGAATACCAAGTCACTATCAGTGCTTCAACTATGGAAGTTTTGTAGCAACGCTTGATAATCGGATCAATGCCGAAATTCTTATCCCGTTCTTCCTTTCTGAAAATAGAATTCAAGAATCGCAAGCCAATAACACTGGTCGAGTCGATGGTGGAGGAGTAGCTGTGTCGTCGTCACGTCGTTACCGATGGAGAAATGAGAAAGAGGAAATCGTTGCTCAGATTGGGAGTCTTTGCCACAGAATCCGTGACTCTTCAATTGATTGGGAGAGTGAAAGTGATGATCTTCTGTCAACATCCTTTCTCTTTGATGATGATGATGACGAAGGAGAAATCGTGAATAATAATGTAAAGACTGATACTGATGAGATCCAGAAACGTCAAGTTTCAACTGAAGAGTTCGATTCGGATGCAACGTGTAGCTTGTCAGAGTTGAATTTATAGAGTGGTAGTCTTCAGACCGGTATAGTTTAAGGTATTTTTATACAGTTCTCGTGTGTCGCATTCCATAAATACACAATCATGGAAAACATTAAGTAAGATATGCTGCCATCTTAAAGTAAGTATTTATAAAAGAGATTTCACTGTCAAAATCAAACAGGATTGTTGCTGAGCTTTGTATTATTTCGCTACATTTCAATTCTACGCAAGTATATGTGCATTGTTCGGTTTTGCTGAGCAATGTGAACAAACACCTGAATTTCAGAAATAGCAATTCACGTTTCTAACTGTAAGACGCATGTATTTATACAAAAGCTCCCCCATAACAAGTTACCACGGACGGATTTTATCCTGTCAATTCTGACTGGATTGGCGAATGAGTTGGAATTGTGTGTGGCTTTTCGCCGACAACAGCGAATTTATATTACCTTGCGTAACACTGTCCATAAACATATTCGTATTATTACGATTTGCCTATATACTTGATTGCACACTATTTTCTTCCGTTCAGAATTTTACGTAATATGTGGTGAGTAGTAAAATTGCGAAAACTCAGGTGTTTGGAAATACTCTATCATCGTTCCTAATATAATATGCCTCCCACCCACACTACTTTTTTGCCCACCTGGGTCTTGCTATTCTAAATATTCTATAAAAAATAGACCATGCAAACTATTCAGTCACACATCATCCCCTCTTTTATCTGGCGGAGTAAAGTAGAATTATAAATAATGAAGAAGTAGGCCTCGCATGGCATTTCAAGCAAGGTTGGTGCAAATTTATGCCCACCTGTGTACATATAGTTACTGAAAATGCATAAAGTTTTTGCTCCGAATTATGATTCTAGATTTTGCATGAGATGCCATAAAACAGAAGTGTGTGGAAAACCTAGATAGCATAACAATGCTTCGTTTGGCATCTCGTTTTAAACTCTCAGTCGCCAAGTAGATCTGTCCTTGAGCGACTTTTTCCTCTTCTTAACACGCAGCCAAACCAATGCCAGCAGGATTTTAAGCCGGCTTCTTCTTCTTAACTTGAGTCGACTGGAACCGTCAATGTCAACATGAGAGGAGAGAATCTTTCGCATGTGTCCCTTTTCTCTGACAATGTCACAGTTGGGAATTTCTGTGCCAAATGAACAAGCTTTCTGGTCGGTGAAATGGTCGAAAATGCTGCCTGGTTGGTTTTATATGCTAGATAAATACGGCGCTTTGCATGAGGCATGTGTTGTTAAAATTGTTTCAGTTTCTGCACGTCTCTGGGGACCAGGTATGTATGTGGGAAGTGTGGGTCTGATGCTGCTCGTTTGTTGTGATGGATAACTTTCTCCTCCGTCCTGCAATGCAACGTAAGTGAGATGAAGGTTTTCATTGCTCTTTTGCTGCTCCAATTCATTCCAATTTGCAATGTTTGTATGTTTTTACTGATGAAATAAAACCTTGTTTGTTTTCTCCGCTCTAAAAAGCTTGCGGTGGTGTGGGCGCTGGGTGAAAAAGAGTGAAAATAAAATATTGCACTTTATGAGGATAGTTTCACTAAATTTGGTATGCAAGGGATAAAAGAGTGATGAAATTTGACATGACGAAATGAACAAATCTCTGCAGAAGACGTTCTCTTTTTATATGCTTTGTGCTGAATTTTGACCAATTAGGATGAGAAAGGAGATCATTTATTTGGGTAGAGGAACCAATTAACTTTGTCCAATTAACTTAGAGGTTGATAAGATAAAAGCATTGTTTTGTAAAATGTAATGGTGTCGTAATTGTAAACTATGTAGGTCGATCTATGTATGTACATATTTTGCTGTGTAAGTGTTTTGTCTATGAAAACGTGTATGAGATTCTGAGCCAAAATTTTGCACGCGCAGATTTCCATGCCCTTCTGGTATTTTGGCACATCCTGTTAGAATAGTAAAATCCCCCACTGGGTATTAATTAAGCTCTAAGTATTTGTCATATTCCGCCCGTCCCACCCACTCAAATTAATGAGAAACACGGAAAAGGCCAGGATTTTTCCAGGAAACTGGAAGAATTTTCGAAGTCCGAGAAACACTGGATTTTTGGCAAACGTAATTACTATTCTCGTAGGATTATCCAAAATGCCAAAGGGGTATCAAAATCTGCGAAGTGCAAAGGTGAGATGTTATCCACCCCAGATACGTACGAGTGTGTGCGGTCTCATTACCCCTGGGATATCTTGAACGGACAAAGAACCAGGAAAATAAATATGTTAGTAGAAATGTCCGAATTAAACGAGCCATACGCTATTACTGTATCTTTAGTAGATTGCATAAGAATCTCTGCTTCCCCAAAAAAACGTCCAATTTCCTTCCGTCAATCTTTATAATAGTTGTCACGTCACATATCCACCACTGATTACCTCGACCACCACGTCCGTCCCTCATTTTGGTCACCTTCATACACCTTCGGGACAAATGATGCTTTCTCTTTTTCTGCGGTTACTTACTTTCTGAGCTTCCATTTCCCCCAACTAATTGGAGCTTTGTGTGATACTTTGTGGAAGTAATAATGTTGGTCGTGGTGGTGGTGGTGGGAGAGTCATTGGAGGAAGAATTAGACCAAATGAAACTCAGATGAGTCTCAAACTTGATTTAGATCGGAGGGAGAAAGTCCCGAGGCTGCACATACCATGGATTTAGCCAGGCTACACTTTATCCCTCGCCAACAGCCCAGCCACGTAGACAAAAAACACGGAATTTCAGTTAGCGTTCATTAGTTGGTGCATGGGAGAAAAGTTGGTTGGGAAAGAAGAAGGGGAAAGTCTGCCTGCGCGTCACTGGAGAGAAAACCTCTGCCAAGTTTCCCTCCTGATATGTTAAAACATATTGTTGTCTATGGCTGTTGGGTGTTTGCTTGGTGGTGGTGGTGGTGGCCGGGTTACTAGCGAGTGAAAGTGGCCGGGTCAGAAACTTGAACACTTTTCTTCTTTCACCAAGAACCAAATGAAATGCGGCGTTATTGCGTTCATCTGTTTTTCCCACCTAGATAGATAGATAACCTCCCTGGGTAAGCAGTGAAATAGATCGGACTTGTTCTGGCGATAAATAAGCTAATACATATATAAGCCTAGAAAGCGAGCGGATTCCTCTGGGTGGCATTATCACTAATATTTATACCCTTTTACTATAGTCACACCGTCCAACTTATGACCGTTCTATATTATGGCATTTATTTGTCTCACAGGGATCGAAAATGTGTCATTATTTCGAAAGTTGGTAAAGTTTTTCGCTCAAAGTAATGGAGCTCCGTCTTAACTGGACCCCGTCTTTAATGGAATTTTTAACTTGGATGGAAGAGAGCATGAAATATAAATTATTTTTTCTGCTGCCAATTTTTCAACATTAGTGGAATGTAATTCCTGTAGGGGATGAAATTCATCCCGTATTGATGAGCCACGTCGAGAGGAGAACATGTCTCGTATCGAATTAGGTCTGACATGACACGACGGCCAGCACGAGCAGATACGAGGCTAAATTGAATGAAAGTGTTCTCCTGTAAGAGGCAGACTGACACAATATAACGCAATATCTTATGACTCGGCTTGATGGTATCTATCGGATCCTCTTATCTTGCTTAAATTGGAGTAGGCAACGTCTGTCAAGTGGTGGGATGGTTTCGTTACGTTTCTGGTCTCCCGATTTCTCAAGGGATTCATTCTTCACGGACTTGTGTGATGATGATCTATTGGTTCGAAGAATGGAAGAAAATTATTTAGGCGGAAAAGAAGAACCATTATTAGAATGAGATGAACTATTATTATTATTAGTATCGATGTGGCGAGGATACGAATCAGTCGGTACAATGGAATTATCTACTGCGGTTGCGGTGGGATGATGGGGATAGGCTTGTAAAAATGGGAGAAAGTATGGTTCATGTATTTTCTCACAGTCCAAATTATGATGGGACTATATGGGAAGCGAAATGAGGATTTAGTGAAGAGTTTGGCCTGTTTTTGCTCACATACTTGGTATGAGCTAGATTATGTACGAGTAGTATATTAGATTGAATTAAAAAAAATTAAAAAAAAATAGTAATGATTAAACGACATTTATGAAATTATGAGAATTTCACAATTTTACAATACAAAGTTAGGTAATTTTCAATCCGAATGCCGAAATTATTCCTTGACATGAAATTTCAGCACAAAAAATCCCTACATAGCGATGATTACTTTACACCCCACTCAACCACTCATTCAACTACAATTTTGCCTAATAATACACCCTACAAATCCTGCTTGCTTCATTTTCATAATAATTTGAACTTTTTACTACGTACACTACATATTCTCCACGTCCCTTATGCAACGCGTAAATATTTGATCCATTACTCTTCATCTTTCCATGACGAGAGGGACACTTTTAACAAGAAAATTCCCAATTGAACCATCTCTCTAATCTTATCCGTCGTTATGCAGTAGCTGCAGCTTAATACCCAGTGCATGGAGGACCAGAGCTTAATATCTCACTTGCTAAATTCCTCCAGCACAATTTTTTCCTTCCCTTTCCACTTTGTTCGGATCGAGGATATAGTCACACAGGAGGAGATTTTGAATAATACATCGCGGCGGATATCTCTCTATCCGCTCGGCAGGTGAGTGCTGAGCGTGATATTAAAAAGTAGAGAAAGTCGTGATTTTCCTTTGTGCGTCTCGCGCCGGATGTGACTCTCTCCTCTCTGAATCAGTTCTATCTCTCTCTCTTTTTATAAAAAAAATATGAAAAAATGCGAAAAGTTTGTCCTCTCCTTCAAAGTGAAAGTATGTCGAGAGGAGTTCTTATGGCATCAAAAAGTAAGAAAAAAAGGTTGAAGCGACATTTTTCAAATAAATAACGACGGGACAGGAAAAAACAAGTTTTGTTTACTTCTGCTGCACCTAGCATATTTTTATATCAACAAATTTCGCGCGGGTACGTACGTACTTACGTAAAAGTGAAATGATTTAGGGGGAAAGTATTTTATTTTATGTTATGTAAAAGCAATAAAGTAAACGGTGGCTTTGGGCTATTGATCTTGATTTTAATATCTTCTCTGGTGGGGTGACTGATGCATAATTTGTATCGATTTTGCTACATGTGTGAGTAGATAAAGCTAAAATAGATAGATAGTTGTACTCGAACTTCTCCAAACTTTCTGGCCTAAACTAGTCTGCCCGAGTGGGAGGGAGATGAGGATATGGTGAGATCAGGAATTCATCATCCCACCAACTTTCACTTCCGCTCGCCTACTCCACTATGCCGTTGATAACTATCACTTCAACAACGGAGGGCCCAACCCACTTAGTAATTTGTAGATTGAAAGTGTAAGGTTTAGTTGGAGAGGATTCGTCGGCGAATCAAAAGGGTTTCACTTTCCGTTCTGAATACTTGGTTTGCAATAACTCCAAGATAAATACCTGTGGTCGTGGTATGTACATACTTTCACCATTTCTTGCTACTAATGATGAGAGATGACTAATGGATACTTGGATCATTTTCTCAAGAATCATGTCGCTCCTAAATAGCAGTAATACTACTTGACCAAGAGCAAAGTGGGCTTGATACATTTTCTGAAGAGAGAATGTTGCGAAATCAATTCTTAAGCACCATATTGCGAGAATCGCAATCAGAATAACTGCCACTTGACAGGGAGCAGCAGCATGGCAATGAGTTCATCTCACATTTTCTTGTCCCTCTTCAAACTGGTAGTTAACCATCTGGATCTTGCTGCCAAGTAGGCAAAAAGAGACAATAATGTCCTCCTTGTAGAACTTATAAGCATGTTTCTCTCACAGTTTGAATTGTCTGACCAAAAAGGCATACAGCTTGTTTCACACAAGTGTAGAAGTGGTTAAAACTTGGGCAGAATTTCAATGACGTTTAAAGAATGGCGGTGCAGCAGAGGAGGAGGGAGAGAGGAGAGAAAGTGGATTTTGAGGAGGCGAGAGTTGAATTAAATATTACTTTACAGGACAGAAATTTGGAGGAGATGTCAACTACACTCACTCAATCACCCCACCAGCAGCACCAGCAGTATCGCAGTGGATGTATGATAACTGCCTACGACGACCATGAACAACGGGGACACAGAAGTTGAGAGGAGGATGAACTGGAAATGGGCATCGTATCGGTTTCTGGAATCGAATAACAATATCGGAGAATCTTGTGATGCAACATTTCCAGTCTCATTTACATACTGATGATGCACGAAAATGATGATTTGCATGAAATTAAGTGTTCCTTACTTTTAGGAATTTCAGCAGTTTCACCTAATTTTAAAATACAATTAAAATGAATTAATCGTGAACATTATTTATCGGCGTTTCGCAATGACTGATTTATTTGCAATGCATTATAAACTAAAATAGATAAATCAATCCTTTAAATGTAAGCCTAAAATAATATAAATCAAAAAGTTTGTAATAATAGAACCCTGAGAGAATCTCTCCTCGTAGTAATGAACACGTTTTGCCTGATTCTCTGGCTTGGTCACATTTCCATTCAAAACCGGTGAAAACAACACCCACTTTTGTAATCACATCTCCCTTCGCGATTCGCCAACCAGTATGTGCAGAATAAACAGAATTATAAAACTCATCTGTTCCGTCCTCTGGCCTGGCTTAGTTTTTGACGTCACGTAAACATCCCTCTTTTTGACTCAACAGTATATATTTTCTTGTCTGTGAAATTCCTCCTTGTCAACTTTGAACCTTGTGTTTCACTGTTCAAAGTCTACGTCCTCCTCCGCCTACATTTTTGTTTGTAATTGAATCTTGAGGCATTTTAGTCTCTGACAAGGACTGGAGGGAGACAACAGTATATTTCTTCTAAACGTTTGTGCACGCAACTTGGTGAGTTTCTAGTTTATGTAGTTCAGGGAGAAAGCATGTATGTTTCTAGTTTTCTACTTGCGATGAGCGAGTAGAAAAACATGTTCAACCCAGATTTTTTTGTGGGAAAAATTCAGTAGACTGTCGACTCTTCTAATCGTTGCAACGTACCGGAACTCTATACATCTACAAAATCTAAACTAATGATTATTTTCAAAAAGTTTCAAAAAGGTGTTAAACTTTCTCAAATACCGCATCAAAATCTGTTTTTATGAAAAAACTGTACTTCCGTCGTTATAATAAAGTCTGGGCTACACATGGTTTGCATGCGCACGGTTAGTTAGGCTAAAAACAAGGTAAAAAACTCTGTATTATAATTGACTACAGAAAATAAACACGAACTGGTTTACATTTATTTCGAAAAGATACCCTTCCTTCCCCTCAATTTTGAAGCAAGCTACTAAATTAGTTTGAAGTGGGCAGTTAGTAGTTTCGATATCCTGTCAGTGGGCAACAAAAATAAGAATAAAGTGAAACCAGGGTGAAAGGTTTTCTTAAAGTTAAGCGTATCTCTCTCTCTCTCTCTCTCATTCAATCCCCCCAAGGTAAAAGATTGCCTTGCCTGTGACTAGCGAGTGAAATTATAAAGGGACCTGCAAAGCCAGGAAAAGCTGCATAAGAGAGAAAGTAGAGGCTGGATTGAAATGGAAATTGAATGACCGTGCACTTTCTCTCATCCACCAAACGAAACGAAGAAACGTTGTCGTTAGTAAATACGCCGGGCTACTTCTTCTTCCTCTTGTATTGAATTATATTCCAGAAAATTTTGAGATGCGAGAGTGATTGGATTTTGGCCTGGGAAATGGGAAGGAAGTAGTAAAGCCTTGTAAATAAGGGGAGAAAATGGAGAAATACTACAATATCTACGGCTTTTGAATGACCAATGAATGAAAATTCTGGGAAAGCAGGAGTCCAGTTATTGAGAAAAACATCACGTTATTACAACCATTCGAGTAAATGAGTCAATAAAAGTGATCATGCGATATTAAATTCTTTATTAACATGCACTTCAAAAGAAGGAAAAGTAATTGATTATTCTTTCCAAACTAATTAAAATATGGGGAGAAAATCAAAGACGGAGATTATTTTGAGTAGTTGAGAGTAGGATTTGATTCTCATCTTCCCCGGGAATAAATCTCCCTTGAACTTTCTCCCAAACCAACTTTCTCCCAAAAGGAAGAGAAGAAGGACAACTTTTCCTCGCGAAAATAAACTTTCTCTTTTCACTCAGCCCGTATTTGTGGCTCGGTTTGACCGACAATCTTTTGCACAAGAATATCTGCACTGTCACAGTGATCGTCGCTCATGCATGTGCGAAGAAATAATATGTATGCATATGGTAGGCAGGCAATTAAGTAGTTAACGGGAGGGTCATAAAGTATTCGTATGGATGGAGGCAGCTTTTGTGCTCAATTTCCTCTCTCATGTCGTGATGTATGCTTCTTTTTAACATAATACCACATGATTAATACGGGGTTCCTAATAGGCCAATTCTCTCTCTCTCTCTTGGATTAAAGTTAGCATAGATACGAATATGTGGCATGACATTTCAGGAAAACGAGGGCCTTGTTTTCTTCGCATGATGGGAGACAAATTGGTCTTTTTTTATACATGGCATTATTATTGTTGTTGTAGTTTACCGTATACAACGCTGCATTTAGATGCCTACTGAGAAAGTAAGTCATGGAGGGGAAAGCATGGAAATATTTCACGCTGTAGCCTCCTTTGTCACGATAATGTAGCAATTTAGCTCCAATTTTAGCTGGGAGAGAAAGCAGTTGATCTCAAGTGGTGGTGCGTGGAGAAAGTATAAAGTGAATTTTAGTTAGGCAGGTGCTATTTATGGGTATGGGTGGTTAGTTTTGGGCCTAAGTATGAATATATCTTGAATATTGAACGTACGCAGGAGGTATTTTTTTCATCATGACTAAAATCCTAAGGTTTTAGATCTCGCTGTTCTGTAAAAAAAATGGCTGAAATTAAATACATATGCCAAGGAGGTAAGTAAAATCCGCTCTAAAAGCGTCTTAGAGTGTCGTCTTCCCTATTTTTTTAATAAATAACTATGTCCACGATCAAAAAAAATCGATGAATGTGTTAAAAACTGTAGAGTTTATTTCGTCAGGCATGTTTTTTAGGAGCTTTTTTCCATCATCAATTTTAGGTTGTTGTTTGCGAACGTGCTCTTGGGCTGATTGTGGGGTGTGTTTTATGTGAGAGATTGATATTGAGTGGTCTTTTGTACTGGATGGAGGAATTAGTGCGAAATGTTTATTTATTTCTGTTTATTTGGCAAATTGCTTTTTCAAATCAGCCAAGCGCCTGTAAAAGCAAGTAGTCTTTCCCTTCTTGTTTGCGACACAAAGAGTAAACGTTGGACCAAAATGTTTCAGCCAAAGTTAATTCGAAAGACCTAAATTGCAATCACAATCAATCTTTCATGCCGTGTATTTATGAGAGCCGAATCCTCGACATATGTCTCTTGTTAATGTGTACCTTGCAGGTTTCAAACAATTACGTGAACTTGGTTGCACGTCCATGAATTATTTAGAATTTACTTATACTCTAAAACCAGCAATTCTCATTAAGCCTAATTTTCCTACTTTCCCATCACATTATGCATAATTAAAGCCTGTGCATTTAGTCCGTATTAATTTTGAAACGAATATAAAGTCTATGCATAAAGCGCGTGGTCGTCATTTGCTTGAAAGCATTTAACCGATGATTGTCAAACCTCTGGAAAAAGTGGAGTATTTAGTTGAATTGAATACACTTTGAGAGAGTGAAAGTCGTCCCAGCAGCAGCCGGTACTATTAACAATGACAAACAATGCGTCCCATTTCTTAAGAAGAGGAGTCGCACTGTCCTCCCAAGAAATCAGCCATTCCAACGCTTTCTATTACCAAATGAAACCAGCAGAGACAATAAATGAGCTCTTTGATTCCGTTGAGTATATACTTGACCAAAGTCTCATCTGCTAAATAAATCCGAGAGGAAGAAGTAGCGAAATATAAAACGCACTCCACTTCTTTTGTCCTGATCTGCTGTCCTCGTTCTGATTTATGTCATCGTCTTCTGTTTGCTCAACCAGAGAACCTCGCGCATTACGGATGAAACGTTGACAGAGAAAGCTTAAGCTTAACTTTGTACGGTACAATGTTGACTCTTGGTTTTTGATGGGAAGGAAGAGAGGCGAGAAAAATAATGGTTTGCTTATATCCGTATTAATGCCGTATCATAAAAAAGAGGGAAGAAGAAGAAGAATCTTTTCAGTTTTGATGTTATTTTGATGCCAGTCAGCATTCCTTTGTTTGCTTGAGCAGCTAAACGTCACATTTTTCGGGGGAGGAGGATGACAATACACGGTAAGAATGGAGGATATTATTGGCAAAGTGTTGTGAAAGCAGTTTCTTCTTCAATAAAGACAGAGAAGAATTAAGCAAGTGAATAACGACCCTCTGATATCACAAACTTTGTTTTGTGGAGGAAATCCCAGGGAAATTTATCATTTTGATTCCGAAATCGTAAACACATTAGGAGTTTTGTAGTAATAAATAGTTGACCTGGTCATTATTCGTGCAAATACGGACGGAGTCAATTTACGACTCGAGGAGAAATTCTTTGAGAAAAGAAAGCAGCGAGGAGTTGTTTGGTTTGTTGGTTTTGGGTGAGCTATTTTCCCCGAGTGGTCTTCTGGTCTGGTTTGGTCTTTGGTTTCATAGAACAGAACAACTCTCCACCGGTTCTAATTCATCACGACTTTCCACACTTTCCTTTGATGTGATGTGACGACTAAGCTCGGGCTGAGCTTTGGAGGTCAGGTCATAACATAACAACATCCTTTCATTACTTCTGGACAGAAATGAATTGACTAAACTACACTCTAAGCAATCGGGGGGTAAAAAAATTACCGTGACGGAGTGTGTTTCCTGCTGAGTTGGTAGTATCAATGTCAATTTTTTTAGAGCACTATTTTTTGCTACGTTGAGAGGGTAGGATATCAACAATATGTTACCGAATGGTGGACAAAATTGGTATAAGAATTTCCCCTTCGATGATAACAAACCTGATTTCGCGGAGAAATTATTTAACCCAATACAATTTTTGTTCCTGAATTGTTTAGAGTGGATAAAGTAATGGATTCGGTATTCTGTGATGATGATTTGGAGTCAAAACGACGTGCCGAAGCGAGGTGGGTGGTACCCATGTAATCTACTCCACTTCAATTTGCTCCGAGTAGTAGTCAACTAATGGGCAAACTGACTGATTTGATTGAAGTTATTTAGTCGTAAGCAAATCATTACAAAGGAGAAGAAAAGTAATGATCAAGTAGAATTTTTTGTTGGAATATTTTATTTCATTTTTTGCTACCTACCCACCACTTCCGGTAGCAATCTGGTAATGTGACCATTAAGTAGGAGAGAGAGAGACTTATTATATGGGAGCTTTGATGCAGAAAATCTTCTCCTGTAATCGTACAAATGTAGCATTGACCAAAGAAGAAAGTGCCAAATTACGTGCCATTCTCTTCGCGAGGATCAAATAACTGTGTACATGTGTATGTAGCAGTAAAAGTAATAACATAACGCCAATGAGCAGGAAAGTCGAGATAAAGCCCAACCGGAAGAAGAATGGTTGTATGAGCCGAGTCAAATTGGAGTGGTCTGACTTGGGATCAAATGTCAAACGTCGTACTTGTATGGGGATGAAGTAGTCTTAAAATAACGGTAATTTACTTAAGATAGCTTTCAATCTCATCAAGAATTTAAAACAGGGGAAATCGATATAGTGGAGGAGATGGAGAAAGTACATCCCACACAGATCAGTCGGCATGGTGGGTCTTTTATTTATACAAGATAAGAGAACCAGAGGAAATGGGATGTTTAAAGAAGAAGAAGAAAAGTAAATTCTCTGGGTCTTGGTGATTCCAAAATAAATTTTTACTTCCCCCTGCTTGTGGCAGTCTTGAGAAAAGTGTGGTATTGTCATTTGCATGCTTTCTCTTTTGCTGGAGAAAGTGGGAGAAGAGAGTGGGAAGACAAAATAGGGGACAAGAAGATTATGTACCACCATTACTTACTTATTACCAAATTGTGTATTAGATTTCCGGGTTCGTGTTGGATGTTGGGGAAAATTGTGCATATATTTTTTAGCTGGTACTGGTACTTACGGGTCATATTGTGCATTCTTATGAATAAGAAATGAATCGTTTTGCTACGTTTCGATTTTTGGTGGTCTCTTTGATGCGGTTTTCGGTTATTGCTTGATGAATAAGTAAATTCAGACGGAAACTGTTTGTACATATATAATTCAAGTTGGGTAAAGAAGTCAAATGTAAATTCGTACATTTGAGAACAAGTTGTACTAAAAATTTTAAGAGAATAAAAGAACGTAGAGTAATTTACATGAAAATTACTTCTCAAACAATTGACACAGTTCCACATGCACACAAGCGCATAGAACTAATTAAAACTTGTCATGAATAATTTATAAAACGGGAAAAGTGCACTTATTATTTTAAACTGGGTTAAACAGTTAAAAAATAATTAATGTCGGGTATTCTTAAATCTTTATAAGGATGCCAATAATAATTTATTCAAAATTTAATGTTAGAAACTGGTAGTAAGATAGTGATGTGATAAGCCGTAGACATGCCGTTCATAATATACTAATCCAATAAAAACTTCAAAATTATAAAAAAATCACCACCTCAAAATTTTCAATTGCATTTTAAATTCTGATAAAACATCGTCTCAATAGTTATACCACATTTAAGAGAATTCAATTTTTTTTACAGGAGAAATGCACAAAATAAGACTTCTCAGCTCACAATTTAAAAAAATGTTAGATTTTCATTTAAAAAAACATTTTCTAAAATAACATTCTTTACAAACAACATTTCGCATTTTTTCCTACCTTTTCTCACTTTCCTTATCAATCACTCACACATTTTCAAAAATTCCACTTCAAAATGCAAAATTTTCATGAAAATTCCAGCTTCCTTCCACGGGGGGGAGAAGGGCCCTGGACCCTTCAACAGCAGCGCCGCAGTCTGTCCCCAGCCACCCAATGAGCAACATCGTCGACGCTCCTCCCACCCTCATCTGCTGGACGTTCATGAATTCTCTCTCCACTCTCCACTCTTCTACCACAGTCAACCACCAACACTACTGACGAGAGGAGCTGAGCTGAACAACACAACACTGAACTGACTCAAACTTGTAAGTAAAAAAGTGTAAACGAACATCTTCGGCTTCTTCACCTTCAATTGATATTTTTGATATTAATTGATATTTTTAACCTTATCGAGGAACACTTATTTATGTGAACGTATACTCGTCTCGTCACAATGTATGGAACGTAATAATAATAATAATGACTCGATCTTCTCTGTGGTGTTTTTCCATTGCAATAATAAAATAACTAAATTAAAATCATCATCTCCATTGTTCTAAAAAAGAAGACGAAAGTAAAAGTGAACAACTTTTTTAAAAGTTATTATTATTATCAAACAAGTGTGAATTAAAATGGCAGCGACTACAATGGCAGCGCAAGTTGTGACGAACGGAAATCAAAGCGAATTTGGAACCTCACCTTCTCCAAATTCTTCTCCGGTGGGGGTAGGTCAGGTCCAGGGGATCGTGGTGAAAACTGAGGTCGGATGTATGACGACGACATGCCCATCTTCTCCGTCAAGTATGATACTTGGAAATTGTGTAGTTACCACTTCGAATGGGATTAATTGTTCTTCTTCCGATTCTTCAGACAATATGAACATTCATATCAGTAGTGGGGTTTGTGGGGGTGGTGGTGGTGGTGGATTGTCTTGTGGGGCGCAAACGTCACCATCTCCTCCGGCATCGGTGGTAGGTGGGGGTTACGAGGTCACGGTGTCATCATTTATCAACGGCTCGTCGAGTCCGACCCATGTCGTTAATGGGACATCGTCATCATCCACATCCATGCCGAGTCCGGGGGGAGGACAAGGACAAGGCTTTTTTTCCTCGTCGTCAACATCGTCAGGGACTTCTCCAATAATGGTAAAAACAAAATCATTGATTTGTGCATGATTATTATTATTATTCATGTAATAATGCTATTGATCATCAAATCATCACTTTTGTAATCAATTTGTCATTCGGTCGGAAAGAGAGAGAAAAATTGGTCTTGGAAAAATATGAAGGAGTAAACTTTGGTCGTTCACGTTCACGGACGGAAGAAGATTAGTTCGAGTTTATGGAAATAAAAGAAGAAAAGTAATTTTTGTAAGGTTTCTTTCTGCTCTCCTGCGCTTACTAATTTACGATTTAATACTTTTATGAATAACTTTTGTATGAGAAGTTTTGTTGAAAGTTTCCAATTGCGTATAGTTAGAGAATTACTTTTAGTTTTATGGTTTGGTTGGAGAGACGAGTAATACATGACGATGCTGCAAATTTGTGACAAGAAACATTTTTTTCACGCATCAAGAAATACAGTTAGAATTTAAATTCTATTTTTGTTATGTATGTACAAACGTATAATATAGCGACAAGTTGAGAGCGAGGTTTCATTTTTTATTATTAAAGTTTAAAGATTTCCCTAAGCAAAGCGTTTGGTCTACTGCGACATCGTTTAAAGTAGGGGGTTCGGAATATTATTCAATTCATGGTTTAAAATTCTGTCGTCAAACTATGTAATCTATGTAATTGAGTTTTACGTAATAAGTAAGAATGGATGAATGAATACAGCGCAGTTGGACGTAGTCATAAAGAGTTTTGAGTGTATAACTAACTTTTTACGTAACGAAATGATACACTTTCATGTTGGGAAGAACCATTCCATTCGATCCGTTAAAACAAGTAATCATTCCATTATTACATCCAATTCAGCCATGATACGATATGACCTGGGCAGTCAACCATGGAGGTGAATAATTAATGTGGGATCGGCCCATACCGTGATGCTAATTTGTGTCAGTCTTTTACAATTTTTGTTCTGTTATGTTGTTGTCCATTTGGTTGGACTGGACATCATTTGACATTTACTGTCTCCTGCCGGGCCTTCGTTTCTGCTCCGACTGTAATTGCTACCATTCAGTAGTAAAAGTAGTAATTTGTCTAATGGCTAGAGTTGTATAGAGGCGTTTTAGTATTTTCTTCCAGATATTATTAATAACGGTGTGAGTCGGAAATAAGTAATGGTCAAATGGTTTTTAAAGCTGTCGACATTCGCCACCTTCAAATATCGGGCTCAATTAGTGGGAAGAAATATAATGGCTTGTAGCACAGTAAAACACTTATAAGGACATAAATTAGTTTAGAGTTTGGTTTGTCCAAATTTGTTTGCCCTGTCGTCATCATGTTCCATTCATTTCATTTTACTCACTCGTAACCATTATTATTGCTACTTTACTTTCTGCATGAATAAGTTACATACACACGAAGATATCGTGCAAAAGTGTAATAAAGGAGCGTTGAATAGAGTTAGCGTTGACAAATAATGGCGATGAAGAGAGTACAAAGGAAAAAATAAATGAGTAATTAGTCATGCAAACAACGACAGTCGTCGAGTAGAGGTAGAGTGAAAGCACACTGACAGAAAGAAAGAGTTGTGTGTAACGTTTTTTGTTGCTAATTTTATCCAGCTGTTTATTTTGACCATTTAATTTCCGTTGTAAATCCGGTTGGGTAACTATTTTTGGAACTTTGGAGCTTTGTTTGAACTATTCTAAAGTTGTGGGTTGCATTCTCAAATCTTTGGCAAATAGTGATAGATGCGAAACTTTCGAATGAAGGCATTTATTTGTCCATCCATGTACAACGCATTCACATCTTTTTATGTATTTAGTAAGTTGAGAGACGGGATTTATATAACCTCTGGCTCCACGTCTGTTTGGGGGAGATTAACAACTTTTGAATTTCGACGATCTATGTAGATTTACGAGTAGTCAGAGGTCTCCTAGTTCAATCTCCCAGCCTCTGGTAGTGGAAATCTAATTAGCTCTGATAGACAGGCTTTGTAAACATTCAATGTAACAGAGTTACTTACATTATTATACATAAATGGCTACGTTTTGCTAATTTGTATAATGAGCTGAACGTGAAGTCAGCCTAAGAGCTAAATTACTGTCACATTATGCATTTGAATATTTATAAAATTTTGCGAAATGTAAATATTCAGACATTTTAATGGCATGTTGCTGAATTAGTCATTAATAAGATGTTAAAAGCATAGTTAAAGTGACAGGGTAAAAATGGAATCATAAAAGGTGTCGTACAGAAAATATATTGCTGAAATCAAACCTCTATTAATTTTGTCCTCCTGTAAAGTGCGATAAACATTGCAATTAACTGCGCTCTAATTTATGGCTTATTTTATACCAGTGCTATTGAATGTTAGATTTATTTTTGCACTTTAACCTCATTTACAGTAACAAACTTTGTTTACATTTGGTAGCTATTTTTATTAAGATTTTATGGACGATAAATTCTATTTCTTGAAGCAAAAGGACAATACAGAAGATAACTTCACTGATTAATTACCAGAAAATCACAACATTCATTTGAATACAAAAGAATAACTTTGTTTGCAATAGTGCATCAAAACAATTTAATGGCAAATTTTATTATTTGTAGAATAATATAATAAAGCAAAGGGGGCTGATCGATCGTGCATGCAGAATTGCATCTAATACACGAGATTGACTGGTCGGCCTTCAGTAATTTTTTCCAATTAAGCTCATTTGATTTGTGTGTTACGCTATTCTACAATTTTCCTTTATAGCGTCTTCGTGTTGCAATCACATTTTTAAGTCGGTTAGTTTCCTCATTATTGACATTAAAATTCCGCAAGTTGAAAGTGACATCAAAATACAAGTCCCTTCCGACTTAGGTAAAAATAGATACAACTTTGAATTTAGTGAAATATTTGTTATTGCAGCGATATCTTACTGAAAATCATACTATAGATTTATTTATACAATGGTCAATCATATCAAGACAGACACAATATTTCAGTCCATTTTGTTATAACCTCACAGAAAGTTACATGACCCAAGACATTTATTCGTCCAAGTTGGACTCCTCCTTAACTATTTATCATAATATGAACATGTGCAAGAGTTGTCGTATGTGATTATGATAAACTCTGCAAACTTTCTTCGCATTTACATAAGTTCATTTTACTACCTAAAAGTTGACGAGGTTATTGGCTAGCTGCTCGCTTTAAAAATTTTAAATGTATTTACTAGCATTCTACTAATTCTTACAGTGATTTTGTTTCGGAGAGGAGCAAGAATTCTAATTAATTTCGCCAGAATCTTTATAATTTCTTGATTCATATAGCACGTAGAATTTATACAAAGTTGCTCAAATTGTTCTAATTGTTATTTCCACATAAATTAGCAATATATTGCAGACCAGGATGGATGCAAATTGAACAGTATGTGAAGTGCAGTTAATTGATTCACGTACGTATTCATGACAAATGACGGTGGGGTGTAAATTGCAATGTTTATTTAGCAAATATTTACAGTTTGTCCTTTCAGTTTCATTATTACTACATTCATGTCCCTATCCCCAGAGAGGAGCTTGACTTGACTTGTATTTAATTTAAAGACTGGGTTTTCAAACAATAAACAATGCTGACTAGTTTGGTCCAGTATATTATTATGTCGCCGACGACACCAAAATAGCGTATGTAGCAACTTTGCTAGATGTTGTCAAATTGTAATCATGTTCCTTCACTTGCACTACTTCTATTAGGACCGCATTGTCTTGTTAGACTAACTCGTTGTTATGAATCATTAGTTACAAAGGATAGATTTCATTAGGCTCGTTTCATTGTGCATGCATAATAATATCTCTCGAGAGAGTTGGTTGTTGTTGGTTGGTCAATGATATCAGTCCAGTGACATCATGTTTGTGAATGGAGATCTAATTACACTGCCAATTGTGTGTGCGTATCTAGTACATACATACATTCTGCATAGTTTAATTATTCGTAATCATTAAATAATATATGTTGCGATGTTTTTCAACGAACTACAGTCGTCCGGAAACTGGTTAGCTACATATACACTGTGTCCAAAAAGTCCTGACGCTGTCGTCCCGCGCGCGGTTTTGCCTCGTTGTTTTGTTGATTACTTTTATATTTGGAAGTTCCGACAAATTATATTTTTTCCACAATGGGTCCTAAGGTCAAGGTATCTTGTGAACATAAAAGAGTTAGAATACAAACATTATTCAGCGAAGGGTATGGCACCAAAGAAATTTGTCAAAAAGTTCAAGTGTCTCCAAGTACAGTTCGCCGGTGGAGAAACAAAAAACAATTTACAGATAGAAAACGATCCGGAAGACCAAGAGTACTCTCGCCTACCACAAAACGTCAAATAAAGTCCAAAATGTATAGAAAATGTGGAGCATCTGTACGAAAAACCGCAAGAATATTGAATTCCACTCCCCGGTATATGAACAAAAATAAGAATATTTCAAAAAGTACCGTGCACAATTACCTCAAGACAACAAAATGGGGTAAAACTGCATATCGGAGCCAAAAGAAGACTCTTTTAAGTAAAAAAAATGTTCAAGACAGACTTAAATTTGGACAGTTGGTGGAGGAAACTGGATTTTTGACGCCGGGGACGCGTGGTCAAAAATTGAGGGCCAATATACTATTTACGGATGAGACATGGATTGAGCTCCACGGCCAAGGTCACTCTCAAAATCGTAGATACAGAACAGAAGAAAGAATAGACGTTCCTCCGATTTTAAGGCCAAAACACAGCCTTAAGATCATGGTGGCGGGTGGCTTCTGTGCCGGAGGCGTCACGCAACTGCACGTTGTTCCTCAGGGCCAAACCATCAACGCCAACTATTATCAAACCAAAATTTTGCCTACCTATACTCAGGCTATGAGCAGTGGGATATTTAGCAGTCGAAATAATATAGTTTTCCAACAAGATGGGGCTCCAGCACATACCGCAAAGTCGACGATGAAGATTTTAGAGGACGAATTTGAAACGGTGTGGGGAAAAGGGGTGTGGCCTGGAAATTCTCCTGACTTGAACCCCATCGAGAATTTATGGTCCATATTAAAGGATTCAGCATACCAAGACCCTCTTCCCACGACAAGACAAGAGTTACAGGCCCGATTCCAAACCACATGGAATTCGCTTCCGGTTGACCTTTTACAAAAGTTGGCCCAAAGCTTTAAAACACGTGTGGACCAAATGATGACCAACGACGGTGGACACACAACTTACTAGGGTACTTGAAAAAAATGTTTCAAATTAATTATTTCCTTTCCCACTTTTCTACAAGCCAATAAAAATTACTCGTATTTTATGCGTCAGGACTTTTTGGACACAGTGTATGCATTTAAACCAAACAGATTCTGATATGGGTATATGGATGGTCAACAGCATAAACTCGATTACCAAAGATTACATAGATATAATTTTTTTTAAATAAAATCTGTGCGTGTCTCTGCAATGGTGACAAAGCTTAGCGTAATTTAATTTAATTTTTCCTCTCGCATACATACATAACATGGCGACAGAGGGGATTTATTTCTAGAGAAAAATCATCTTTCATGACGCTCCTCTATCTCTAAGCTTGTTATTTACTTTTGAGCCAATCAAGAAGATAATCCATTATTGTTTATCATTCCGCCGAGGCTAATGCAATTAGACATGAATGGAAGAGCATATAAAATTGTTGCCATTACGATGACACGACGATGACAGTATTAAAACTGAAGAAGGTAATTTAAATCCCTTGTTGTTTGAGCCGTCGTTATCTCAAACAATTAGTAGTTAAAGCCAAGAACATAGCGTGAGCCTTGTTCTTGACTTGAAGTATTTTCCTTATAAGCTATTCTATCTTCTTCTTCGTTTTTTACGACTAAAATTGGTGGGTTTGTGTCAATGGGCATATAATGAAAAATAAAATTTAAAATCTTCATTAGAAACGAATTAGCTTGATATGGTTAGCTAGATAAGTGCGAAGTTATAAGGTTTACTGTCTTTAAAAGATCTGACTGAGGTTTCATTCACTCGTTATTAGTTATGATTTGGCACAAGTTGGCAGGGTCATCCTCAAGCAACTATTAGGAAACAATGCAAAACATTGTACGTATTATTTCGATGTATAACGCACTTGAGAAAAAGCTCAATTATTTTTATGCAAATTATTTGTACACGATTTATTTGAATTTTGTAATTTGCTTTTTAACTCTTCTCATGCGTCTTGTCAAGGAGAGGCTGCAATATGTATGTACACAGTTTTGGTGCAAAATCTCTTTTTCCATTTCATCATATTCGCGTTTAATTTAAGTTGGATGATGATCATGAAGAAGGGAAGGTAAATTCTCTTGAAGAACGAAAGGATTTCTTGTGAAATCGATGGTCGGTATTCATATTATCACAAAGTATGTATGTATTTTATTATGTACATAATATTCTTGATGTTAAGTGATTCGTGAAGTTATTCATATTTAATATTAATAATTGTAAGACCTGACGTCTGTGTGGTTCCATATTTTACTTGTACAAGTCATGTTAATTGTCATTTGTCAATCGAATCTTCTTAAGATAGACCACCATGAAAATTGAAAGTCCGTTCGAGCATGTATTTTTATGTATGGTGTTGATTTGAACATTTATTGCAATATTACTGCAAGGTGTCAACGATTGACGATATTAATACAATTTCATATTAATCCCATCGGGTCTCGGATTTCTTGAACTAATCGTTATGAAAGCTGCTGATGTGGCTGTGATATTGACAAATTGAGACGATGACAAGTTATATAAGTCTGAATTTAAAAGAGTGATATTTTTCACACGAGTCAAATTTTTGCTCACTTTGCACATCTTTAGCCATCTTTCAAGCATAAAATAGCTGGCAAATGTTTCTAGCAACTGTTTAAGTCCGTTGGGAAATTGGGAGTGCAATTCTTCTTGTTTTTTAACTTTGAATGAAACTTGAGCAGATGCTGATTGAGTTGAACATGAGAACTTGTTCGTTCCAAGTTATTGCTCTTGAAGGATATCATCTAGCATACATTATGGAATTTTACTTTGTATAATTTTTTAAAGGTTCTATATTTACAATTTGACTTGGTGTCAATTCCCTGCCGTCAGATCGCCCCCATTAATTCCCCGTCATCAAATCAGAACCACTCTAGTCAGAAATTGTTTGTTTAAGGACTATGGGCAAAAACTATGACAAGAAGAATGAGTAGAATTTGTATTACAAGAGAAGAGAACCACTAATTGCAATTACAGGAAGCTGATAACGAGGATGATGATGATTGAGAGGAAGATGTTTTTGCACCAATCCACTTAATAATGATGGCTAACTATTTGCTACCAAATACGGTGGAAAGGTTATGAAATGATTGGCATTTTTATTTCGTTTAGTAGGAATAGATCTTGATCTTCAAGGGCAAATTATGAGCGAGCAAGATGAGTTTGGTTGGCTAGCCTAATTTAGTTGTTTTTCTTATCGTACTGTTCTATTTTGAACCTGACATTATTGACGATAGGTCAGTGTTATGTATTTTTGATAAGATACCAATGTTTGAACGGGCGATATCAGCAAATAAATATTATGGTAACGATTTATCAGACATTGACTTGATGACTCAATTCATCATCACACACGACTGTTAACAGAAGATCATGTCCAAATCGAGTCATATACATGTTTCTACGAATTGATTTGTGGTGAAGGCCAAAAATTTCTGTATATAGGAAGTCTGGTTTGACTGGAGAATTAAAGAATTCCTTGTATTTTGTTATGCCAAGAAGAAGATTGTGAAATGACATTATTTTTAATTGAAATGTTTATACTGCGCATATCTAAACCATTTCTAGATAAAATATTATTTTGGTCTGTTCCATTCCATTATCTAAATATTCCCTCCGTGATCACACATTCGTCCTTCTTTCTTCTTGGTGTTATAAAAAACCTTTGATCCTAAACTTACATCTGGCCAAAACTGCTGTTCCTTTTCGTTCGAGTGAAGCATAAGCATAACGTAAGAATAATAGTAACGAAGCAAGTCCTGTAACGGTAATAATGCACGTGAATTAGTTGTATTCGGGTTCGCAGAGTGAGTGTCCCAGTCCAAAAAGAGGAACAGATCTGACAAAGAAGAGCGTGATGCTGATGCTGTACGTCTAAAGGCAGCTCCCCTTTTCCTGGTTTGGTTCCCTTCACGAGCTTCTTCTTCCTTCCCTTTTAGCCTCCGAGTAATAAAACTTTGTCCGTGTTAAACTTTTGAGGGTTACATTTTCTTTGTGTTGCGTTCTTCTCTTATGTGACTGATCGTGAGTCAGGCAGGAGCACATGATTTACTTGAATAGCTAAAGGCTACACGGACGAGACGGCATCATCTAACACATATGGTTGAACCCAAAAGCATGCAGCATATTTGGTCCCTATTTGGTAGGATGACAATTTGGGTCAAATCCATGCCATGCCATGCCGTATGCATTCTATTCATTCACGGTATACATAAATCGTTATTTTCTCTCACTCTCGATAAGTCGCATGGATTGGGATGATTAGACGAGGGTAGTAGAATAAACAGCCAGGGAAGGAAACTTTTCGCTTTTATTGTCCCTTGTCCTCCTCCACGAGTAGATAAGTTAGTTTAGTTTGTCAACAAATTAAATTTGAATAAAGATCCATTGTTTCAAGACAGAAATGCGGATCTGCACTTGACAGAAAGAAATGTGTAGCGTAGGTAGATTATAGAATAATAAATATATAATAAATGACAATATTGTTTCGTGGTGGTATTCGAGAACAACTTTCTTATTATTAGCAAGAGGTATGAGGAAATTGAAAATTGCGTTTTATGCAGCAACACCTACTTTTAAAATTTTCTCGTGGCATGGTCAAAAGGATCGAACACACTTACGTATGTGTGTGCATACGATCGTGGGTTTGGTCCCATCTGGAATTTTACGTAACTGCAAACCTCGAATATCGGTTATCTGGAGATCTATCTATCCTCCTGTTATTCCTTTGCTCCTCTTCTGGTTCATTTCATGGCTTCCTTCCTCCTGTCTGCTTTCGTCTCCTTTCAAACAACGTTGGGCAATTTTTTTTAGGATACCTCAGTCTCACTTCACTCAATCGGCGTTTTGTTTAGCCGAGAGAGGATCGAAGCTCTTTTACTTGCTTGTAGTAAGCTTAGTACATATACTTCCTGTAAAAAAAAGCTTCTTGTTGGATAGTAAAGAAGAAGAAGCAACTGATCCCTAAAAACGAATGGGCTTTTATGTTCGGCTGCATGAATTCGGTTAAAAACGGATGCGTCAACCCACAATCATCACGTTAAAGGAGACGTGATAAAAATTACAACGGAGCCATTGCAAACTTTTTTTGCTATCGATATCATTATTTTATCATCGTCGAGAATATAGCATATCTGCAAAATTCGGTTCGATTTTTTGGCAATGTTCCAAATTTTGGCTTTTCTTCTATCTTTCTATTTTTTGAAAGAGGTTGCGATATTGCTTCACCTCTGTGAAATACTTTTTGGACATAAAGAGCAAGAAATATAAAAGTACATGCATGGCGATTGGCGACAGTGGTGCTTATATGGGATGGATGAGGATGCTATTTCTAGAGAAAGGGGGAAAGAAGAAGAGAAAAATATTTTGCTAGCTAAACATTTTGAACATGACATTTCTGACCATCTTGCTAATATCATCTTTGAATATCTTTGTGATCAATCGCCGTATCGTAGATAATTGTAATTGAGTTGGATTAAACTATCAAACACTTTGGTGAAAACTGTCTAGTGTGAATTTCAAATTCAAATCTTGAGATCCGATGTATGATCCTGATGGTTATCCAAATTGACTGATGACTTGATACAGTAGTTTACTCATTGTATTTGTAACCCTATGACATGTGTGTGATATGTCATACAGACAACAATACCACGACATGCAAATAGCTGAAAAAAAATTATTATGGAAAGTGGTAGGACGCCAAAGCCAAAAAGTTAAGCCAGAGAGGTGGCTGCATATATAAGACGACGACGATGATTTCCATATCTGCAAGTTAATTAATATTGCAGCAGTCTTTGTTGGCACAAATAATAGTATTATTATATTCTTCTCCATTTAGATTTATTCATGAGTGAGTGAGCATATTTCTATAATAATATTTCATACTCAGCATCACCAGCAGCATTGTTGTTTGCAAAGAGGTTGCAGCGAGGTGACGGCCGGTTGGGCAATATCTTCTAAAAAATGCAAGCCGTTTTATAAATGAAGTGCAAAGTGCAGAAAGATGATGAGTTGTAGCAACACAAAGTAGAATGTAATACAATCGAAGAGACAAAACATGTTCTGCATACTTATGCGTATCCATTTTATATTGTCCGTGTGGTAAATGTAAATGTACTGTTCTGGGGACAGGAAAGAACGCTAAAGGTTAATCCATACCATTTATTTGCGTTTTCTTGGGCAGTTTTGTTCCGTGGGAGAGAAGAAGTGACTGAGAAAGACATTTGTTTTATTGGGGGTGATGAATTTTCCAGACGTCCCAATCAGAGAAGGGGAACCAAACCAATTACTGTTGTCAAACAGTCAAACTTTGGCTGGATTCGATCTAATACGTACGCATATAGCGGAAATGGTAGGATAGAGAAGACACTAATAAACATGTAGGAAGTGGAGAATACGTGCATAAGTGTAGTTGTTTGATTTTGTTGGTAAGTTTGGTTTGTATATGAGTGAACACGAGAAACTTTTGTTTCACGTTGTTTGAAATCTAAATTAAGCTCGAGGGAAAGGAAAGGAACATAAAATTGCGTTGTCACATCAAAACTTCGTCTTCCTCGAGTAGGAAAATCCACAAACCAAAGCCAATATTTTTTCTACAGAGATGCGTCAATACCTATTATTGTAGTTATGCATTAAGTTGTAAGTTGTGCGTAGTAGTGAATTTATTTATGTAGATAAACCCAAACTTACTGCATGCATGTACTTACAATTAAATTCCATGTCACAAAGGGGGGTACCTTGTTGTGACAAGCCGTTGTTTCGCCCGTCCTTAATTTCATTGAATGAAGATAAACGTTCCTTGGCAGTTGCGTTAAGTCATTTTTGCATAATGTATCTTGTAAGTTTTCTACTACAAAGTAAATTTATTTCCAAAAAAGATAGTGATATGACAATTAAGTTGTTTGAACAATCTGCAGGGTCAGTCAGTGAAGAGAAGCATCTGCATTTCATGTCTGATGAAGTCATCACAGCAGGGATTAAGAAAACAGATAACTATAATAGAATCGATTTAAGAAGTAGCATTGAACGTGATTGACAGCATGCGACATACACAATCAAATGACACATTTATCCCTGAAGAAGACGCGCTCGTCACTGTCCATCCAACCAAGATTACACTTTTACATTGGCGAGTCAGACTTGGATAATGTGCATTTATAAAACGGAGAATAGTTTTTTTTGCAATCTGACTAAAATAAATTGGTACAAATTATTCTTTTCGAAACTGATATCATTGTAGGTGTTGGTTTATGTATTTATATATTGAGGCTGTTTTTGTGTGGAAAGCATTGTAGGTAGCCTCAAGTCAGAAAAATTGAAGTCAGTCAGTAAGTAGTAGCGATTTAATCACTGAAAATATGTCCTTACTCACTAATCAGCTACATACGTAACTAAGTATGGAATTTGGTTACAAAAGTCGGAATCATTCATTAGTATTTGTGGTTTTGCAACAATGGGATTCACGTCACGAACAGGACAGGATTTATTTTTTCTATACTTTACTTCATAAGATCACTGCTTAGTGAAATATCGGTATTGTCATCGCTAATATTACTACCTGTCGAATCATCCTTTCTTTTCTTCTCTTTGGCTGGAATATCTTTGGAATATTTATGATCTTGAAGGGCATAAACTGCATTTGTAAAATTGACTCATTGTTGGTTACTTACGATGGTGTGAAGTAATTCATTAGTATTCCATAAGCAAGTAGTAGCGCAGTATTGTTGTCTGTATAGATTTGCAGAATTCATTTAAGATTCCATGATTTTGATTAATGAATTGGAGAACGCTGCTCACAATCTTTCCAAAATAAGTAATGTAACATAAATTTTATACGATTTTGTGGTTGGTAAAGTATGCTAAAAATGCAATAAAAATATTTTGGCAAGGCAAGACGAATATATCAGTTTAAAAACAATGTGTCAATGCAGTGAGTTAGTTTATTTTCATACAAAAAATATGTGCTTATATAGCTATACGCACATAATTAGGGTAAGGATAAGTTGATCACGATTTTGTTGTAAAGTGTTTATTTGTACCACGTCGTTCGTGGTGGGATAGTTAGTTATCTGTGACCACAACAAGGATACTCACCTGTTCCTTTATCTTAGCAAGCAATGTCCCTTAGCTTATTTTATAGAAGAATTTTACTACGACTAAAATTTTAATTTATTAACGTTCGCATAATTTTTCTCAAATTTTGGCATTTACTTTTTCGCTTATTTGTGATGTATTATTTGATTGCTTCTGCCAATTTTGCAATCTCGTTGCTCATCGTTGCTGTTCGCGTGCCGATAAATATAATACATTTGTTTGAGCAGCCTTGATGCTTTGTAAAGTGGTATTATAATAGGAATACAACAACTCTTCTAGCTGTCTGTCTGCCTGTCTTTGTAATATCGTGGTCATGTCATACTATCACTATCTATGTATTCTACCTACTATGTTTGTCTGATTGTAAAAAAAATTCCACTTGTGTAGTAATAATGAGAAGATTACTATAATGTAGTTCCATCATCATTACTAATGACAGCAAAGATGAATCTTCACTTTTTTTGGTGGTTTTGAATATCTGTTTGAAAATGTCACCTTGACAGGTGCTATACTGCGACAGCGCTTCTTCGTCTCATTAGTTAATTTATGTCTGGTTTCAATATTAAGCTGAGTCATGCTTTATCCAAAATTTGAATATGATTAGTTATGCCCGGATTTTAATTTGTAAACTGCACGAACCGAATTAGGGAAGACCTCTGCCTAAAGGCAATTCAAGTTGGCTTTTTTACTTGAAAAACATCAAAAAAACCTATTCCGAGTATTTCTCATACAGGATTAAATACACGAAAATTGAAGGTTTTCTTTTATCCCATGTGTCCTATTTTCATTTTGAATTAAAGATTACTACTCTACAAAAGGAACTTTGTATTGAAAGGGATTACGACTAATGAGATCATATTTTTGGGAAAAAGAAGCCTGGTTCGCATTTATAACGTAGTGCTATTTATTCGAAAAAGCTTTTCCTGGTGTTATATATACATTCATATGTAATGTACGGACTGACTATACGGAACTAGCAGCGGAACTGTTTTAGGTGTGGTCTCAAGCTCTAAATTACAGGGTTGGATGGTTGAAACGAAAAGCAACACTTGATCACGTTCGCTTGTATTTTCTCTAATGATCAGCTCAAACTGAAGGAGGGATGGCAGTAAGCCAGCGAGGTCTGCTTAATTCACATCAGGTTATGCAGTAATAGGCTGTTCCTTTTATAATAGAAAGTCTCATTAATCCAGAGCTAAAAGTCTACCTATGTGAATACATGCGCCTACTCACGATTTGCTTTCACCTACATATATTTTTGCATCCTTGTGAAAATAGGGTGTGCACATGATTGAGTATAAAATTATGTAAACTGAAGGAAGCATTAATGCGTGATGGGGAGTTGAGTTGTAATGAAAAAGTTTAATTTGCCCGAAAAAGCTTAAAGTTCTGGTGAATTGTTACTGTTTCGAGTTTAATGTTGATTTTGTAATCCAAAATTCAAAGAGAATGTTTAAAACACCGGATTACATCTGCAGCTTATGTATATTTTATTTAATTCTGTTTGAGCTAGCTGCGTGTGCCATGTCGTAATAATAAGCTTGTGATATTACATACATTTATATTATAACGATTTTAGGCAAGCTTTTCAATCTCACTTTTGTTTTGTGCCACTTTTTATGCTCCACGACAGCCCTTATTGAATAAGAAGTTCTTGTAATATGTTAACGTGTACTCCTTTTCACCAAGCTAACATACTTTGGCACAAAAATAACGATTCTTTGATAACTTATCAACTCTCGGTGGGTCATGTGCCCTCCATTTCAATAAGTTGAACATGTTCTAATGCATTTTTCATGTTGAGCTGGTACTTGTTTTCGTGGATATACATTTTTCAACTGGTTTTTATTAAGCATTAATGAAAGCGGAGTAGAAGTAGAAGCATTGTTTTGCTTATGTCTCAAAGTACTTTACTTATTATTTAGGCATTTGCAAAATAGTAAAAGGAGTATGGTTCAAGATTTATGCTAAAGTAAATTAGAGGATACACAGCGTTTAAATAACCTCTTGATTGTTTTTGAATGAGTTGGCTAAAACCGGAAATTTGCGTGTTGAGAAAGTTTACTTTCCAGCATTTCACTCCTGTTCCTCGTTAGACCAGCAGCACCGAGTTTGTTTTGATCATCCAGTCTCGGACGAGGAGGGTGGTACTGTAGTCTTGTTAGTGTTTTATTATTGTTTATTCTGTATTTCATCATGAGAAGAGGAAAGCAAAGTGGTATACGTATCTGTACTTATATCGAGAGAAAACCTAGCTGAAGGGGTTTTGACTGACAGTAATTCGATTTTCGATGATGGGCCCGTATCTGTCATGCTAATTTAGGTATATGGAGTTCTACTTTACTGCATGGGATGGGCTATGCTCTTTACAAATAAAAGCACACTTTTGGGTTGACGACAGAATATTGATAAATGACTCTGGGCTATTTTCTTGTGTTTTATGTTTATGAATGATAAATTTTGTGATGTTTGAAAATGTTTCTATTTTAATTGCAGGTAAGTTTTGTGTGCCGAACAAGCTGTGGTTGAACAACATACTCTCACTACCCAATCTCTCCTGCTGTATATAGTACGTAAGCGATGATTTGACAAATATAAGTTGCATTGGCTTTCTCCATCAACATGATATCATGCTTCGAGGGGGATTAACTCATTACATAAATTTGCATTGGACCAAGCGATATGGTATCATATTTCAGTTTGTCAGTTTGACTTTGCTTTCTTTCTTTAAAGCCAAACTGCGCAATTCTAAAACAATGAAATCGCTACCTACGCTGATGGCGTTCATTTCAGGACTTCAAGTCAACCACTTGAAAATTCATAGCGTTTGTCTGTCTATCAATGATGCAAATTTGGGTGAAAGAATAGAGCCAGACGTCTGCATGAAAATGCATCACATAAACTTGATTTTAGCTGCAAGTCGAACTAACAAAGTTCTAATAATAGCAGCGTCGTAGTTAATAACACTTTGGAATTTTGAAGTGAAAGTCAGAATATTCAGTTACCACAACATGCCTGCATCGACGTCGTCTTTCTCCATGTCTGTCTGCCTGTCTGTCTGAGGTTTAGTTTATTATTCTTGACATAAATTAAAAATCTTAGTGGTAGGTGAAAATTTCACTAGAGAGAAAGATTATAAATCTGCTAGTTGAAAGGTATATAGATGTGTCAGACTAATTAATAAAGTTGGGGTGCTGAAACATGCAATTCTACTCTCACCACCGACACCATCACGAGGGATGAGTTGAATGGTGACGGAAGATTAAAATTTATTCAGAATTTTCCTCCATTTTTGGAAGAGCTGTAGAGAAGAGAAAGACAAACTATTTTATTTCATTTCCAGAGTGAGCTTGATCTGTAGAGTCAGATGAAGATAAATCGCAGTTATAGCCAATTTATGTCATTATTGGCAGAATTGTCAGATTAAATCTGCAGCAATGATTGACCTCTAGCTTTGTTCTATCTCTTTCTGGTTGAAATCTGATCCTAAAAATAACTTGGCATTTTAGTTTGATTATTAAATCAAGCCTGACTGCGACTGAAACTTTGGCAGTAACGATTCGCCAGGAGAATTATCGTCATTAGTCACCACCACACGGATAACTTTGGTTTGCCTGAATAAAAATTGATGGCGATCATTAGAATCCTTTTGTCTGGCTGTAAATAACAGGCCAAACTTTTTATGTGTAACGGCAAATATTTCACAAAGATGGTTGATATCTGTCAAATCGTAATCAGATGACTTTTTCCCTGCAATCATATAATCGGAAGTTATATATACATAGTTGGGAGAAACATTGGCAAAGAGTGTAAGGTGAAGGTCATGCATTCAACTATTTACTGGCGATTTCACGCAACTTGAAGTTTTGAAGGGAAACCTACGCCAAAAATTAGACATTGACAAAGAAAGAAAGGAAGAAATAGGATAAAATCAACAGCGACCCGTAACTCCTTTTTTTACAACTCCATCAGATATTCCACCCTAAAAATAGAAAGATAAAAACTGGATCGTAAATTTGTTTTAAACTTCCATCCCACTACTCGGCGTTCATGGCAGTTCACTCACTGACTCACGGTATATGGCATCTCTTACGGGTGGGAGATGAAAGTGAATTGTACATTCATTCAGCGAAGAACAAGGATAATAGAAGTGGGTGCACTTGGAAATCTCACTCAACTTTACTCTCTGCATTACATTGTCTGGCCGTGTAGAGATGTTTGGAATTTATTCAGACTGCCTCGTTCTTGCATTTCCTTCACCTCACTTTTTCTACCTACTACACACTCCAGAAAGGATATGAGGGAAAGGCGTCGTACAATTTCCACATCTTTCGGTGCATAGCATTGTGTTAAGTACACTACCCGCGTCCTTCTGACAAGCTTAAAGTTGTTGAGTAGAAAGTAGAGTGGGGGCTTAAAACGTCCACTGTATACGTACGAATGTATGTACCAGGGCTCTAGTTTAGTTTGGTTTGAGTCTCAAGTGTGGTGAAGTAGGGAAACCCGGGTTTTCGGAGAATATACCGCCATCCGTGGCGGCAACGGGCATTTCGGAGTTGGAGTTTGTCCTTCAGCTGGATAGAGAAAGCTGCAGGGTTTGTTTGGCAGAGGAGGAGAAAAGTTGGTTGCTGGTATTTGATGAGCTGAGGCGTAGTGAATGATTGAGATTTGGAAACTCAAAATTGTGTGGATTGCGGAAAATGGATTCGAAATTTATTTAGCTCATATGTGTTCCACTTCCACCAAATGGCTATTTGCAACGCAGCTATATATATAATTACATAAATTGATAAGAGTCGTTTTGATCACAATTCAATTTCGCAAGGAGTGGCAAAAACGATTATGAAACCGATTTCATAAACTTCAAATAGCCGGTGGTCACCAAAATCTCATCTCGACAAATTGGCTGTCTGTCAAACACTGCCTTCCTTTCCTTGCCCTGCTTTCCTACCTACGCAAAAATTCAACTTACCCCTACCGACCGACCAGAAGAATGGGTCAACCAGTGGACAATTCACATCACGTGGCTTATAAGTAATTAACACAATTGATATTTTGTGTGTTGAAATAACACACAAGGCTCCAGCACGGCGGCTTTGTCAGGTTTGGAGGGAAAGTGCCGATGAATGAAGCAAGCAAGCACGTAGACTGAGGATGAGAAATGAGACGGACAGTCTCAGACTGTTAGGCTGGGATTTTTTGGTAGCGTCTCGTCGTCGTCGTCGTATACTGCGACGACACAAACACCTTATTGCTTATTTTTGCCACCACAGCGGTAGTAATTCCCTGTTTTGTGTGCTTTCTCAGCTGGAAATGAGCGCAATTTTATTTCTCAGTTAAAAATCATTATTTATTTCCTGAGTGACTGCGAGTGAGGGAACTGATACAAATAAATCATTAAATTCGGTTGGTGTTGCTAGAATTAATCGAACAAGTGCGAATATTGTTTAGTCGTTTGTGTTTTGTGCAATTGTTGAATCAGTGAATTAATTCAAGATGATTTCAAATCATGTCGTCGACTCGGTACTCCCACCCTTCATTGAAACTATTGTTTTGGAAAAAATTAAAGTACAAGAAAGTAAAATGGGATGGAAAAGCAGTAAAATATTCTCCAAGAAAGTTTATTATAGTGCAGCTCGTGGTTTCTCCTCATCTCTTATGAGTTACATCGATCTATGTAAGTTCATACATACCTGGTAACCCAGTAGTATTAATTCTTGAGCAACGTTTGACTTGCAAATCTAATTTATTTATTTAATTAACAGCTTTACACTTTTTGCTAAGTATTTAACGTAGTCTTTGTTTACTTTGCGCTAACACTTTTACTTTCATTTCACTACTCTTGGCTAACAGGGTCTTCAACAACGCTAACAAGTCTCAAGGTCGTCACCGCTTCGTTGGCGTCGTCGTCATCATTGTCGTCAAGTCTTTGCAGTTTCTGCGGACGTTGTGTAATGACACCAATTGATGGACTGGACGACGACGAGACAGAATTTATTGTAATGCCCCATCCGGAATCATGTTGCTGTGGATTGTGGGTGAGACTGCTTATCAACAAGGAATTGGAGGCTGAATGGGATGAGTTAGAGAATGAGATTTGGGTTCGTATCGCTTTTTTTGCTTTTATTTTAACAACTGGGTTATATATTATATTTAATGAGACTGTTTTATTTTTCCTTACTAACAATTTTTAAACTTGGTTCGTTAGTTGGATTGAAATGTTTTATTGATTGAAGGCTCAGCCAACTGTATGAATTGGTTAATTAAGTAAGTTTATGTGTGTGGAGAAGATGTGTATGAAAATCACGGAGGGAATAGTGTACAAGTGCACCCACCGGGCTTATTAATCTTGTCGGAATTCAGCTCCTGGTGGAAAAGTGCTTCTTGTGCCAGATTTGTCTACCTTCCTGTTAGTGATGTCTTATCTTTTTGTATCTGAAGCTGAGGTGTAGTCATGTCATGCTGAGTTTCTGTTCCAGGAAGAGGAGAGTTTACTTTTCTCCTCAGTATTTTGCTTGTATTGCTCCGTAATAAAGCACCCCATGAATACTTTGGGGTACAGTAATAAATTTAGAGTAGGAGGTAGAGCTGACATTGAAAGGAAATGCTTGGCTGCTTTTCCTCCTCTTTTTGCATGGAAAGAATACCGTAATGTGGCTACTTTTCCTACGTAAATCCAACTTGCAAGATTACCAGGGAGAGAGAGAGACGACTAACTTTCTCCAGCAGTTTTCTTAGCTCCTGAGCATTAGGAGGATGTGGCCATTCTTTTGGAAAAGAAAGCAGGAAAATTAAGGTCCATTGTAGGATGTCAGTTGTTCTCAGCATGCTCATCGTCCTCGTCCCCGCCACCGTGATGGTGCATATACCTGAAAAAGATTAGGATTAAAGCGTAGAATACAAAGGTGGAGAGATGATCTCGCTGTGAAATTGTTGGTAGGAGGCGAGGAGGAGGAGGCGACCCCAATTGCCATTAGTTCTCTTCTGTCTCGAATATGGTTTCAAATACATAAGTGGAAATATAGAGGTGATGGTTCGAGTTGGAGTAGTTTTCTCCGTCCTTCATCTCGTCCCTATATATATTATTCCAAAGATTTAACACCAGATTCACTTTGGTTTTTGGGTCGGACTGCCCAAAGACATAGAAGAATAGATAGTTGGCTAGAGTATGCATGCACCTCGAATAGAATGGCACGGCGCCTTGAATTGCTGAGCATACAAAGTTGAAGTTTGTGCTTGGGAAGAAATAAAATTATGGGATTGGAAAGTTTCAAGTTTATTTATGAAGATGCTTTTGCTGTTCTCTCAAGAGCGGAGGAGAGCAGCACCACCACCTCAATTCTATTCGTCGGATGAGTACTTTGGAATGAAAGATTAGGTGCGATGCAGCTTTTTGATATCGTGCATCATCAGCAGTCGTAAGAATTGGGCAACTGGGTGTTTTGTTAATAATGTCTGGAGATTCATAAGGTGTCGAGTTTAATTTGGGGCCGTATTATTTTCCCGTCTTTTGTGGAAAATATAGAGGAGAAAGCAAGATAGAAATTGCGATGAAGGAGGAGGAGGAAGAGGAGGACTTCTTTGCTTTACTTCATGATCTATGCAGCCTTCTTTGGCTCCTGGTCCGTCTGTAATATTACTTTCGAGTTTTAGTAGTAGAGAATAGGAACAAGTTTCATTTTGGCTGTGGGCATGCTCATCCTAAAACTCGAATCCTGTTCTTTTACTGATGTTCTTCTTCCCACAAGTTAAAATAGGGTGACGTGGAAGAGAGTGGTAAAGTGGATTCGGAGAAAGTGGTAAAAAATTTGGTCTGGTTTGGTAGTTTTTTTCTCCCTCTTCGCATTACTTTTTTTCTACCGGATTTCTGAGGTCGAGTCGACTGTCTATGACTTTCACCTGGAGGAGGAGGAGCAGAGCCTCAGAGAGAGAGAGAGGGAGCAAACTAGTTGAAACGTGAGAAGCGTTAATTCACTTTTTAATGTCACTAGAATGTAAATGATGATTAATATCTTGTCAGCGGTGGGACGTCTTTTTGCTGATGTGATATCTGGTATAATATTAGATAGATCCCACTTGGTAGACGTGCAATCGATAAGACAGATTGTGATGTGATGAAAGATATCATATACGGAATGGGGAGTCTAAATTGGACTCTTTTGATGTAAACTTATGTCACAGATGGTGGATGGATGATTGTTGAGAGACAGGGTGGAAAATGGAAAGTAACATCCGTTGTTCCTTTTCAGAAGAAGAAGGCGAAAAAGTTTGGAGAAAGTTTGCTTTCATAATCGCCCTGTATCACGACCGCCTCCGCAATCTAGCCTCTGTATTATTGCATATTATTATATACAATTTGATACAATGAGAATAATAAGAAGTCTTCATTGTTATGAGTTTTACAAAATTCATTTATTGTTTCAACTTTTCTGGGAAAGAAAATCTTGTGTCCACTTGAGGACCACTTATTTAATATCGGCTGTAATAATAATAAGCTAGGTGGTACTTGGGAATGATGAAGTTTGAGGTTTCTGAGAATCAAAATTTATTTCGTTCTCCCGAGAAGAAAGACTTATTAACCTTGTTCAAAAAGTTTTAATTTAAAAGTTTTGCAGAATATTTAATAATCTGCGTGCGACTTGGTCCACAACTCTTTGTGCTTGGTTTATGTAAGTAAGTACGTTTACTAGTAATGAAACCTAATGCTTTTGTTGTTGGTGAAAGAAGGTGAAGCCCACATCTGAAACCAGGTGGAGAAAAGGGACGACAAAGTGGTTTCATTTCATCATCTTCTTATGATGATATGAAAGTGAGTCCTTATAAGTTTTCGCTAACAGAGAAAGAAGAGCTCGAGGATATAACGCTTGCCAACTTTCTTCGTCGCCAAACCAGCGCCGGCGACTAACTCGTCACCACCAGCATCACCACCACCGCTGAGAAAGAGAAAGGTCTCCTCCTGATTTGATTACATTTAAGTACTCAACTATCTCGTCTTGTACATATTACTCACCAGATAAAAACTTGAATTCAATCAAAACAACCTCCGCACGAAGTTAAAAGTGGAACTAGAGTCTAAGTGAGGTAAAGATTGGTACTTGTTAAAGCTCTGGCTCCCCCTTATCGATTCGACACGTACGTCATGTGTGTACAAAATTATCTAAGGCTGGAGCGGTGGCTTGGTTGGTGTTATTCATTCATTGCTTTATTAGGTTGGGCGTGAAGGAAATAATTTATTATGTGTTTTTCATATTCTGAAAACTTTGTGTTGGTGGCCGAGTAAAAAAATAGTTCGGAGAGATAGGTAGTAGTGGTAAATTGAATTGCTTCTTGGCCAGGCGAGAGTGTCAAAGTGAAGTCGAGTGCTTTTCCTACATGTATGTTGCTTGGTTCTCATCATGATGAGTTTTCCCCAAGTAAGTAAATAGTACAAGACACGCACACACACCCAACAGGAGAGAGATATAGGGCCACTTCATCTTTATCTTGTATTTACTGCATAATGCGGATTCTTTCCAATTAACGTTGAGCTCATCTCTTCGGTGTATGTACGTACGTACGTGTGTATGTTTTGGTAATAAGAAAGGAAAACTTGATCCAATATGTGGTCGTCTCGCAACTTTCTCTCCCTGCTGTTGATCTTCCTCCTCTAGAGACAAACCTGTCTCTTGTACTTCTTCTCTCCTTTTGCGTGGTCGTCATTCCTTGTTTAACTTTACCCGTTCGTATTATCTATCGGAGTTTTTTTTTATAAATAAGAAAGAATGTAAGGCAAAAATATTACGTGACTGGCACTCCGCTATGGCTAATTTGATCTTCCTTCATGTCTGGTGGTAGGTAGCAGTGATTGAGATATATGAGCATAAATCTTTACTCTAGAGAATAGTGAAGCGATCCGAGGCATGCGAGTGGTTGTATTGTAGTACAAAAAGCGAGGAACAACTGTCACCTATGCGACGAAAAAATCTGGCTGTCTCTCCACCACCTCAAAATCAGGGATAGACAAGCATTTCACATTTTCCTTTTTTAAAGTTTTCCCAAAAGAATTAAATTCATGTCTAGTAAAATGATGGTGGTTTGACTTTGATGTGTGAGAAGAAAGTAGTCGAAATTCCGGTTTGATTCCTTCTCAAATTGTGCCTTCATACCCACGACACGATATTAGTGTCGATCGTATCATTCTTCTTCTTATTGCCAAAAAAGATTCCAGTCCATGATAGATATCCGCGAGATCTACCTCTGGTATTTTGTCCCATGTTTATCAAAGTCTCTTGAGGAGGAAAAGTTGTATGTGTATGTGTGTATGCTCGATGGAAATTTAATACTAAACTGGAAAAAGGATGGTGAAGGGTGTGACAGAGACAAATCAGAACATTCTTACATACACACGTGGAGGAAGAAGAAAGCAGTAGCGTTTAGTTAAATAAGAAAGGAGACGGAAAGAAAGTGAAACTTGGTACTACTGCAGCGAATAAAGTTGATCTTTGTCGAGGGAAATGTTGTCCCGATAATAATATGAAAGTTTGTGATTCCCGTTTTCTCGAGATGTCAACGAAGCGTGTGATAAATAACGAGTAGAAGATATCACTGTCCTTCTCGGTATCGGAGAAGTTCTCTCGTATCGAAGATTTTGTATTGATCAAGATCATATTATTTTGAATTGAAGGATGGAGAAAAGTTGCGTTATTTATGTATGTGTTAAGTGAACTCGAAACTACTGACTACGTAGCAGTCAGTAAATGTTGATTTTTTAAGGTTTGGAAGAGTGGATCCATTGTCGAATAAATGCATGTCTTCCTCAATCTAAAATTTAACAAGAAAAGGAGTCGCACAATCGGTGGAGGAAATGGTTCAGCCATTTGCAACGATGCGATCCGAATCTGGGAATTTGGAACTGTCCCAAAAATGTTTTTTGTTGCAAATGAAGAGACTCTTTTGTTACGCTGCATGACGATGATAATGGTGGGTTCATTCTGTTCGGTCGGAGAGATATGTATGTATATACGGAAACCACTGAATGCTTAATGTGCATGTGTGGAAATACATAGGTGGGAAAATTATATAGGTTTGATTCAAATGGTGTCATTTCAAAGGGGCACAATGTACCTCAAAAGGGTTTGACCTTTTGAGGTACATGGAAATCTGAATTGCGTAGGTACATACATATGTACACAGCTCATATTTCTGGTAACTTGAGATTAATGTATTAACATTTGATACCTTACGATGTGATTTTCTATTTAATCTATTCCTCTCAACCGGGGTGGTGGTGCGTGGGAGGTGTAGTCGTCTCAATGTAAGCTGCTTTCTCTTCGCGTTGAAGGAATCATTCATTTGTTAAAACTTGCGCCACGAGGGATTAAAAGACAATTAAAGTATATGTAATTCAATAAAACAATTATTGAGAGTGCAAAGTTGGGGCTGACGATGTCTGTTTGCGTCGTATACAATGTTTAATAGCCCCGTCGTCTAGAAATTTAGTTATTTGAACCATCCACAATCTTGTCGGAATGTTGTTCTGAATTAAATGTTTTCTAATAGTCTTCTTCTTGAATCGATACGTATGCAAAATAACTGTCCTCAAGTGAAAATCGCAATAAGAGTGAATGTTATTGCATGCGACATGGTGATGATGGCATATATTTTATAGAGGTTGGAGAAATTTGCCATTTACAGCCTGCCTGCATATGCTGGCTGGCTACACTCTCGTTAATGTATTCCATGCTGTCCTGGCTGGCATGGCATGGCTCGTTTGTACAATTAATTATTGCAAAGCTCTGAGTTGGTGGAGATTAAAGCATCTCCGCCTCTTTGGTTTGGTCGTCGTCATCGTTTTAGCAGGGGCATATAATTTTCAACCATTCGTTAAGAGTTGGTTGGTCGCAAAAGGTCCAATTTCGAATCATTCGGTAATGCTCTTACATAAACATTATTTCTTATAACGAGTAACAGCAGCAGAAGCAGCAAGTTCTTGTACTAACATTAAGCAATAAGGCAGGGTATTTGTGTGTGTTGTTGGTTTTACATCCAGCAGTTTGCTTTGGTGTTGAAAGCTCTCATCACGAATTCTCTGGTTTTTCTGCTATGCCGTGGATTTGTTGATCCAAAAGAGTAGGACAACATTCCATGTACTCCCTCCACTTCAGAACTTTTAATTGAATGCAATTGAACCAATTGACGTCCTTTTGACTGGAGGTCGCTCATTCTATAAAATTCTGTCTGTCTCACCATCCATACAGTAATCTATGTATGTATATATGCTATATCTATTCTGTCTGGTTGAGACCGTTAGAGATGACAAATTGCAACTAGTTGAACCACTCCCAATTATAAGGCAAAACCACCGAATTTGAGAAATGACTCTTCCGCCTGGTGGAGAAGGAACTTTGTCAAGCTTGATTTTAAATTATGGCAAAGTTTCTCTGCTAGTTGGCCTCTCTTTTCAAATGTCACTTTCTAAAGGAAAGATTGAGTGTCTTTTTTATAAATTCCCATCCCTTCTAATTAGCTTTAAACTTGAACTGCTAACCATTTACTATGCAAAATTGTGTGTAATGAGTGGCTGGAGTCCAAGAAAACAAGCGTCATAATGAGATAGGCATGGATAAGAGGAAGACATGATTTGACAGGTTTGTCTGTGGTGACATTTCCTTACACGATTGCTCATGTGTATGTATGGATGGATGTTCCTGCGTGGGCGTGTGTTTATACTGTGGCGTAACAATTATTAAATTGGGAAATGACTTCGAGCAGCCCTGCTACTATAGATTACGGATTTTGTGATAGAATTTTCTTGAAAATGCAAGACGTCACTCTTCAAACCCGCCTTGTGGGTAAAGCCAAGCTGCCCATGCCACAAGTATGATTGCATGCATGGAATGAATTGAAATTCTGGACAACTGACGAAGTGAAATATCCACCAGTATGTTGCTTTATTATTCTCTCCAGAATGGGTTGCCTTATCCACGAGCTAATCTAATAATCCATCCTCCTGCGATAAAATTCAAATTCTCCGATGCTCAATGTACCACGAGTATGGTAACAGCAAGGCCAAATGAATAGTTAAGGAAACGAGGTTGCTTGGAGCAAATGCTATTCAAAACGAAAGTTGAGGAATTGTAGAAGCTACTACGACCAGTGTGGCAGAATGTCTTTATATGTAAAATGTAACCCTCGTTGTTGTAGATTCCATGGGATTAGGTTTAGCAGAGAGTTCGACATCCTGCCCGCAATGCGCAGTGACTTGGAGCTATATTACATACACACAAGTTGTGCTTTCCCAATTCCTTCTTATACTGATTTGCCCTCTCTCTCTCTCTGGTTCTCTCGAGCAGTTTACTTGGTTCGAGTTGGTCTTGCCTTAGTTGGTCTTTGGAAGTGAGCAAGGAACTGTGTGAATCGTACTCTGCTGCTGCTACTTCTGCTGGACAAGGAAGGAAGAAGAAAGAGAATTACAAATTCAGAACGATACATACGATTCCCAGTAGCTCAATAATACTCGTTGTTGTTGATTTGAAACGAATTCCAGGTTCTTGTATAAGATTGTGAATAGAGATTTTCTCATTATAAAATAAAATCTCTTAGGATTGAGAATTACCTTTGGATTGTCGAATAGATGAAAATCATAAATTATTATTAGCTATAGTGCATTATTGTGATTGCAAAGTAAGAATCACGCTTCTTCTTTGGAAGAGGTGGAGGGCAGCGAGAGGGAGAAAGTCAAATTTAATTTTCTTTTCACCCTCCCAAGGCGTGAATGAAAGTCGACAGCAGACAGGCTTTTAGTAATTTTCACATTTGCTTTCTCGAAAGCGGAATTCCGATGGGAGTCAGTTAGAAGAAAGTCACAGAACTTGGAGAATGTAGCAGGTAGTGGTAATTATTATAAAGTAAAAAAAGTCAAAGGTTCCCTACCTACAATCCAATCCAGAACCAAACACTACCAAAAGCTTCAGCCAATACCCGAAGGACTACTCTTAGACCGAATTTCTTTTTCGTGCTTGTGGGTCCTGACTTGAAATCTTCTTGGATTGTGGTATTAAGTAAAACGTTATAAAACGGATCGTTAGTTCTCTTTCATCAAGACTTTGTTTTTTCCAACTCTTTTTACCGTTGACCGGTTTGGTGGTTGTTCAAATGTGGTGAAGAAATTGGTGGATGGATAAATTGTGTAGTAACTTGCTCTCTGAACTCTGGATGAATTGTTGCAGCCTACCTACAAAAACTTCTGCTGAGAGCGTGTTAATAATTTAGACTGCAGTTGTGTAGTTTACTTTTGGAGGTTGGCTACTTGTCCTCCTTTGGTTGAGAGAGGGTGTGTCGTATTTCTGTGAAGAAAAAGGAAACTCTTACTTCGCCATAAGTGCATTTAAATGTGTGCAGACGTTGCAAATTCAATCGCCAAACTGTGGGGTCCTGCTTTTTTGTTCCCCGCGTCGCAAGGAGTCCAGGGTCTGTACTACCCGGCTGTAAGTCATTAATTGCATACCTTTTGTTTTGGTCATGGAAAACGTGATCGCTTTACGGTTAAACAAACACGAAATACGAATTGATCGCATGCATAGTTTAATTGTATCTGGTCGGTGTATCTGAATTCAATTCAGCGAGCTTGTTGACTGACTGACTGCCCTGACGGTTTTCATCATGCTACCGAACTTTGAATTCGTTTTGGGGGTAGGGTTTGGTTGATTGTTACTTGGTTGGCGGGGATGACAATAATTAAATTTAGTTTCCTCAACTATTCCACGATGATGATGATGATGGGTAGATAGCAGTCTAATGAACAAAGCATCAAGTGGTGTGGTGGAAAGCAATTATATTATGTATTGTGTAATGAAGTCTATTCTCTCGGTTGGTTTGCACTTAGCTTAGTAGATAGCATAGTTTTTGGTTAACTAATAGTGTTCCTCGTCAGTCAGTGACATGACACGAGGACTTTGAATTCTAAGCGTATCAATATCATCGCTCTTCTCTCCTCCTCCTCCCTTTGTGTGGAGGAACCTTTCTCGTCCTTTCTGCAATTTGACGACAAAGAGGAAACAAGGATCAAAGAGAAAGTCGAGAGGAGCGAGGCTTGTTGTAACCAACCAAACCATATCCGACCGACCCAATCGAGGAACAATTTGAAGTTTGTTATATTTAGTAGTACGCTCCAACTTGCTCTTAAGGTTGAGGAGTTGTTTGTTCTTGAGAGTGAACGGTAGGAGAGAGGAAGGTGGTGAATATTGTAAAGGTAAAGGTCTCATATTTCTCAACCTTTGATAAATGTTTATGAAGTTTGTGAAATCTGAAATTTCTTGGCATAACTGTCTCGGCATTGTGGTGCAGGCAGACCAGGAGCAAATGACAGCACGGATCCTTTCAAGTTTTAAACTCCTCTAAAAGTCTCTCCTTTGACTCGTTAATGTTGAATTATTACTTCGAATTTGATAGCATTTCTCGGGTTTTAGAAGTCTCTTTTTAGATCAAGCTTAACACCACTTGTCGTAGTCGTTGATTTCTTGACTTTATGTCATGTGTTTGAAAGATGGAGTGTTGTACGAGTCAAGCAAAGCGAAATATATGTATGGTTGAGACACTTTTACTAACCATCTGCCTACTTGGAGCAGTAGTGGTATGAATGTATTAGCGTCGTGATCTCAAGCAAAATATTTTTTACTCTTCTGAGCGTATGTTGGGTTATGTCAGAGTGTTTTTGTAAAAAAAATAGCTCCACTTTGTCCATGTCGTATTTTTAGCGTCGTTTGTTTGAAGTTTGAGGTTTTCGTCTTGGCCACGATCGGATCATTGAGCATATTTAGGATCCAATTCCTTGACAAAATTCGAACTTTTATGCAATTATGGGGGCTGTTTCGGATTCATGTGAATTGGGAAAATTGTGTTATATTTTGAAAATTTATTTTGCTGATCTTATTGAATAAACTTTTGGGATATTTAAATCAAATGATAAAATTGATGGATAATTTTATCATGGTGAATTCAGCTAGATAAAATTTCATGTATAAGAGTTACAGTGTTTGACCGGTAACTTATGTATAGTCTAAAATGTAGTCAATGATAACGAAACCTGGCTTTCAGCAGAGTGAATATTATCATAAAGTGGAGATTGTCAAACAGCATTCTACAGTAGTCGTCTCGTTGTAAAATAGATGAATGCACACCACTCACGGCAATAAAATATTCAAGAAGATGTGCAAGTAGTTTTTGTGTTCTGCTGAAAATCAAAGCCGAGCAAGAGAAGAAGAAAGATCCACGAAGCAGGGTTGGTTATCATCACGACGATACCATTGATGATGATACGACAAATGGAAAGGTTTTAATTTTCGATGTTGCCTAATTCAATTATCCACTTCTTTTAACTCGACTCGACTCGGTTCTTCCCACTATTCATCCCATCTCCTCATCCATCCGGCCTGTTGTTCAGTCAATTAAAGTTGGGGAATTGACTTAACTACTTCCATTAAGTGCACACCAGAGCTTTCTTCTTGGCCTGGATTTTCTCTCGTGTGTGATGATGAAATAGTAAAATACTTAGAGGAGCAGTGTCAATAAGGGATTAAACAAAATGAAACAGATGACTACTAAGATTTCAATTCTTTACAGGAGGAGAAACATTAGCATAAAATAGCATGAAACGTCCTGTTGTATTCATTTCCACACTATTCTCGTGGATGTACAGATTGCTCAATTTCTGTACTGTTATCATTAATGTGTGATGGTTACAAATGGAGCGACACTATATGGACAGATGTTCTTCTGGTTACTAATAAATTCAGTTGATCCCAGATTGAAGAAAGTGTTGCATTTATCCATACATACGATGTTCGAAGTTGTTCAGTTTCCTTGCTTTGGTTCGTCTTGGTCTTCTTCTTGCACATGGAATTAGTGAAAATTAAATCACGAACAGTTGGAAGTAGTTCTGTTTATCTGTAATGTTATTCCCTTCACATGTTGTTTTTATGTGTTTCTTGTCTTATTTTTAATTCAGATGTATGGTTTTTGGCAGCCTCTGTTTCCTGCCGTTTTACTACTTTACTCCATATATTTTTCTTCTTGTGCTTTGTTAATGATTCTTAATGCTTCTGTGATACTTCATTGTTCGCAAAATTAGTTTTACTTGACTGAAAATACCAAGTCTTGAAATCGGAGAAGACAGAGGCAGGACGTGCCACCGAATGCAAACGTGCGGGTCGGAAATAAGTTTGAATTGAACAGGATGCCAAAGGCATTCATGGGTGAGGTGGCTTGTTTAGTTAGAATTTTAATTTTATTATCTTTCCGCCAGACGCATCTTTCAACACGTCCTCTCCTCTTGGCAGTGGAATATTTCCTTTGTGTCAACTAGAACACAATTGAATCGGAAAGCCCAGGATGGGATGACGATAAAATAATGTGGCCATGTGGCTTTTTTTACCACCTTGAATTTAATATTGCATTCAAAATACGCATAATCAGCACCACTTTGGCTATCGACCACTTTTGTGAATGGGTTTTGAAACCAAGCACAAAATGAAAGTATTTGATCTTTGTGGCTGACTTTGCACTTGGAGAGCAGCCGGAGTAAAAGTTTTCTTGTGAAAAGCATGACCTGGTGCTGGTGCAAGAAATGCAGTCTCTTTCTACTCTTGGATCGATACTATGTAACGCACTTCCCTAAGTTGCTGCTGTATGTACGATGTATCCAAACCAAACCACAGGGCCAACAGACGTACGTACAGTAATACACCACGAGGGAAAAAGATAGAGTTTACAACTTACAGTTGAACAGCTCATCCTCAGTCAGTGAGATGGCAAACTGCTGGGCAAGAGAAAGAGCTAGAATTCTATCCGGTACGGTTTCAGTTGTGTTTTTTGGGGCTCCTGGCACTGTATTCTTATGGAACGACTGGATGGCGGAGAGGGGAGAAGTGAGGGAAAGTTGAACAAGTGTTGCAGTGCTTGGAGAAAGCTGCGTACTTGTGATAACTCTCTCTCTCGTCTCTGCTGGTCTGGTTGCATGGCATGCTTTTACTTTTGGTTCTCATGTTGAAAAACAATGCAAACCTTTCGCTCGAGACTGAATGGGCGACCATTTCATTGCTGCCATGCCTATCGTCTAGCAAGTTTGATGAAATGAAAGAAGAATTACTGTTTAATATTGTAGGCCACTTCTCTCTCTCTCTCACTTCGTGTTCCTGTGCAATATTCCTTGACACGACACAACCATAAGCAAGCAACCTCTTGAAACGGCGAGCACTTAGAAAACGCTTTCTATTTATTTTTGTTCCGTAGTGTTATTACACGTTACTCGAATTATTCTTTGTCATGTCTTTTGATTAATTTATTCATTCAGGGAAGGCTGCCTCTCTAGTATTTCCCCATCGTTTACTATTCTTGCTATGCTTGAGTGATGAATTCGTCTGCACCAACAAGCCGTCAACACTTGTACGTGTAACATTTTTAGTAAGAGTCGTGGTGGTGGGTGGCAGTGGAGATGTTTGATGTCTTGAATTGAGTGAACACCAAGTAGCTAAAGTGACACTGCTGCAATGACGACAGATGAACGGGGCACGATGTGAAAGTTAATTTTCATTTTCTTCCTCCTGGCCAAAGTTACATATAAGCTGTCCCTCCTCGTTCTGCTTCTTCAGTAGGTGGCTGGCTAGCTGGCTAAAATACTATTCTTGTACGAAGGACGAGAACAACGTTGTAAAAGTTTAAGCAGGGGATTCACTCGTAGTAGAAATGTATCCGTCACTCAAGCAGAATCGTGCTTCCTCTACCAAAGTAAAGTAGTGCAAACGCAAACTAAAATGCTGATGAGATGAGTTTGAAGGCACAAGCCTAGCCAATTTTGTAGAAAAAGACAGAACAGAATGGAAAAATGGGATGGATGGATGGAGTTAAATTTACAAGAGATTTATACATGCAGAGAAGGTTGAACAGTTTACATATTCCGCAGTCATTCTAATCTGTCGTCGTTTTCGTTTTTAGTATCAGTTTTGCTTTGCATCACTTGTGGTGTGTGTGCATGGAGGAAAAGTAATGAGGAAGGAAGGAAGGATATATACGTGTCGTCGTCATTATTAAGTTTACTACGGGGGACGGTTGGCTGGGGTTGGCAAAATTAGTCGTAGTCATTACATCAGTTGTAGTTATTATACTGCAGCAGAGGACTGTAATTGGTATGGTTTGACGAATCAGTTACAGTTTTATTGCGTCCTGGCTATTTATTGACTAGTTTGCGGTGGAGACTTGGCATGCTTGTGAAAATCTGCTCGATTTACCAATCCGTTAACTATATTTTTGCTGTTTTCTTCCTTGCTTTTGTCAGTCTTACTTTATTTCACCCAGGTTGCTAATCTGAATTGATTTGAGATTTAGTAAATTGAGTTTCCTTTGATTAATTAAATTTTGGTTTGAATGCAATAAGTGAAAAGGTCATAGGGAGTTCGATTCGAGGTTGAAAATTGTGTTTTGTTATTGTACTTACTGTAAAAGATATTAATATTTATTTGGTTAAAGCCTGAAGTGGAGAAATCTAAGATAAACAAACAAGCTGTGCTTTCACTACTCGAGTTTGTTCGCGGAATGCATATTTATCCTGCACTTTTCACGGATCATATGATACAACATTATATTCTGTTGTCTCTTTACTTAAGACAACCGTTTTCTCTCCCATCCATCCAATCTCGTCAGATTGGTCTCATGTTTTCGTTTGAGAAAGAGGAAAGCATTAGAAAGATAAAACAAGAGAAAGTGGTTAGTCGTGGCATAGGGGAAACTCGACATTAGATCCAACTCATCACTTTTATACTGCTTTTTGGGTATTAAGCTAAGTCGGTGATTTCACTGGAGATGGGATACTCCTTCAGTTTCTAGTCACTTCCCTTGCTCGAGGAAGTGAGTGTAATGAAACACCCCGTCGTCGCCGTCTCCGTCTCCTGTAGAGTATTGAATTGTCGCGACGATGGATTACATGAAAGTGGTGGCGCAATATAAGATTGAGAATGGAAGAAGAAAGACTCCAAGGGGTTGACGACAAGGAGAAGCTTGCAAGATAAGCACGACGAAGAATAAGAAGCTGAAAATCGGAGATTCTAGGAAGATGCGATGTTTGCTTTTAAATTAAGTTGAATGTTGGAAGGACGCGATTGGGTTCTATATTGGACGACTATTCTATATCTGTAAAAAAAATTAATTTTAAACAAGGAGAGAACGAATTTTTGGACGGTCAGCATCTGCGAAAAAATTGTTTTAGCAGTATAACTTTTATGATGGTAATCTTGACCAGGAAATGTAAGCCAGACTGGTGAAAGTTTGACACTCTTGAATGAAACGACAAATATTTTCTATCCGCATTCCAGTATGGAAGGAAGCTCGTCTTATTTGAAAGTCTAGCCTGATTATAATACAGATATTTGGCCTGCACGCCGCATTTCCGGAAAATAAGTTAGAGAGGAGAACTCAATTCTATTATTGGAGAAAGTGTTAATACAAGAGAATTACAGGATTTGGGAGAGTGTCGTCATGTGTAAAAGTTTGGTTGTCTACCCGTGCGAACTAACTACTTCAGGTTGTTTGGCTTTTGTTCTCCCAAATCAAACTCTCATTCCACCACGACTACTTTTGTTTCAAACTTTTGTACTAGTCGGTAAAAGAAGAAGAGGGAAGCGCAATTTGCTCCGTTGCGGTGGTTGAAAATCATGCAGCTGTGGAGAAAGTATTGGACAAATTGCATGCCTACATACGTAATGTCATGATTACCGTACACCTACTAGTTGGTGATTTAGATTAAAGAATCCTCTGAAAATCAGCAGAACATGTTACATGCATGTGACGCAATTTCATATCATCCTTACATTTACGGCATGGAGATATTTGGTTGTGGTTATAGATAAGATTTATAATAATAATAACGCTTATATTTCTTCTACTTTGCAGCACACAGTTCAGACGACCGGGGGGAACATGCCATTTCCCGGAGGATGTACAAGCGGACTGCAGAACGGGGACACAGTTGGTATTCCACCACTGCAGATGAAAGACAAAGATTCTGGACAAACCTTTTCATCTCCGGTGGTTGGCGTGAGCGTTGGTAGTCAAGCGGTGGAACAACAAACTGTAAGTTAAGACTTGGAATTATCATTATCATTTGTCTTTGTGTATACGTCCTTAAAATGACGGCATGCTGATATGCTATATCCTCCTGCTTGTGACTATGTATCTCCTACAACCGGTGTTGATGTGGTCCCATTTGGCAATCTCCTCCTTTTCACGTTGAAAATGCAAAAGGCAGGCTTTCTCTCTCCTCCATTTGAATATTGTCATCGGGTAGAGTGGCAGCAGTTGTGGATGAGTAATATTAGTTTATCTAAATTTGAACTTTCTCCCCGTTCAATCTTTGCCTGCCTCCTCTGGTTGTTTGAACTTTGAAACGGAAACATACGCGGAGTTGCAGTATATACCAACCAACCACAACCTCTCAGAAGAATGTTAAATGTAACTTTTATCCGACGCAACATTAATCTTTTTTTTTGTCTTTTCAGCAAACTGAACCAGAGTCGGATCCGAGTGGAACTTGTTCCATGGTAATGGTCTCATCGGGAACGTCATGCATTGGAGTAAGTCAAGGAACTTCGACCACTTGCACTCAGATTTCAAACGACTCATCCGGTTCCGGAGGAAAACATCAACCGAAAAGGCTCCACGTCTCAAATATTCCCTTTAGATTCCGTGATCCAGATCTTAGGGCCATGTTTGGGGTAAGTCTGGAAACAACTTTCTCCTCGTCTAACTTTTGATCTTTGATTCATACACGTCAGACAGATTTGAGGGGGAGAAGTTAGAAGTAAAGGTAGATAGGTTAGGCGTGTAAAAGGATTAGGATGTATTCCATCAGCATTTTAACGAAGTAAACCCCAATTTAGATTACGGCCCTCGAACGTATAAAATTCGATTTGTTTATTGGTGACAACTTACACTGAAAGTCATCGTCTTGAGAGTGTAATATTTCACGCGAAAAAATTGTAATCGTTTTTTTCACCGAGGAAAGGGTATCTTCTCTACCTCTACGAAGAGAAAGAACGGCGTGAAATATTACGCATTTCGCTGTTACGGCTTGTTTTGCTGAGTCGATGAAAAAGATAAATAGGCTTGTCATCGTGAAATTGTATCGATTTATTTCATGTCACACAGTCAAAGACGTAATGATTTCCTCGCAGGTCGATTTTAGTTGATTAAGAAGGTAGTGTCAGCGTCAGCACGGTAGCACTTTGAAAAATTGTGCATTTCATTTTTATTACAGCCATTTGGACCAATTCTCGACGTGGAGATCATATTTAACGAAAGAGGGTCTAAGGTGAGAACCTTTAAATAATTAAATATGTACCTATATCCGATTGATAATAACCCTGCAGCAGGAGGACTGCGCACATAATTAAACATTTGCACCCTTTTGGCGTGGGTGTGTGGGTGGGTTTCACGAAGATGAAGGGACTCTGCTCGATATAAATATTCATTTATTTTAACGGGCTCTAGGCAGAAGGGTATTTATTAGTTAGATAACAAATCTTGGAAATGAATTGCGATACACACAAGTCGTCGACTCGTCCTCGTCGTCGTCGTTGTCGGGGGGCAAGGAGCAAGGTGCTTTATCCCATCGTTATCATGAAAAAATAAAGCACTAGTCTGTATATAAACCTGAGCCGACAGTTTCTTCCTTTAGTGAAAGCAAGTTACTCGGGTGAATGAGGATATGACAAGGCAATCGATCATGTTGTAGCAAATGGATTTTTTGCACACCCACCACACAGCCCGCATTTCGTCCTCCTCCTCCTGGCCGACGACGGCAGCTCCTCAGTCAGACCGTCTGTCGAAATATTTCCATCAATTCCAAGTTTCGAAAAAAAAATCATTTACTTTCTTGTATTCTTATTTTCCTCTTAAATGCCATCAGTTTTCATGATCAAGGATAGGACGGTCTTCTTCTTGATGAGTAGACGAGAAGATTTCTACACTTGTTTCCTCTTTTTTCATGTACAGATAGATCCTTCATCCGTTCACTGATTTGATTCGAGTCAATTTAGTCCCTTGACTTTGATAGATATTCGTACAACACACTTACGTTCTTAATTCTTTTTATCAGGATATACGTAGTTAGTCAGTCAGTGCAGTGGTGTGCACTTTTTCTTTCTTGGAGGCTACTTAATTCAATAGTCGTCAATCACCCCTTCACGTACTAGATTTCTTTCCTTTATTCCTTGCTCGTTCTTTTTTATACAGACTTTTACAGTACATAGTGGTCAGATACTGGCTATAGATTGGAAACTCTTGTTTGAACAGTAGAGACAGGGCTTATACTTATAAATAGAATGACCAGCTATACCAGATAAGTTCATGCCATTTCATCAAAAACTTCGATCGCAACAAATATCAAACGAATATGCAGTTAATACATATGTTGGGAAATTGCTCAACAAGCAGAAAAACATATTGATCAATTCCATCACCAACGCCCCGTCATCCGTGTTGGCTAAATTAATTAAACTTGATCGGTGTTTTAATGGCCGTTTTGCAAGTAAAATTAGATTCACGAATGTAAACAGTATTTCCACTGTAACATCATGGAAAAGTATATATTTATCTTTCTCATTTGTTACGTTTGGGACATGTTTTAAAAAGTACACGACCCATCAATCATGTTCAGGACCACTGCAATTTTTTGACTTCTTCGTTCGTTCGTTCGTTCGTCTTGTGCAAAATTGCCATGCATGCTCTTTCGTAAATATAAAATATAAAGGCTATGGTAATGGAGTTATTGCGTTTATATAGTGGCTATGATGTGCAGTCTCGAAATGACACTAACATATATAACCTGTGAATCCCTATCTATAAATTATTATTGGTCCTCTAAAACCTGTACGCAAAACTGAAATGACACCACACACCAGCAGCTAATTCGAATGCGCGCAAATTACTATAATAATATAATAGCCCGTCTTTGACAATAGTATGTTTGATTGCATGAGGTGAGGGGGGAGGCAGTAAAATCTACCCTTACGACTTACTTGTATTATACATACTTGCTATTTGTTCATAATAATAAGCTGGTAAACCCAACCACCAACCAACCAACCAACTCCTTTTTGTACGGTATATATATTTTATGAACAATAACAACAAAGTGAAATCCCCTGTCCAATCCAATCCAAATTTGTCCCTTTTATACACAATATTTTACCCACAGATTAATTACTTGACTTTCTCTGGCATTATATATGTCCTTATTTTATCCACTAATAAATCTGTGTTCGTTCGTTCGTTCGTGGTATGTATATTAAATTGAAATGATGAATTGGATATATATATCTTTGCCTTTGACACATTTTCCCTGACTTTGTATGACTTTTTAGGGATTTGGTTTCGTAACGTTCGCTGCTGCTGCTGATGGTAAGTGACCCAATTGTAATATTAAGTTTTTATAGTTTAATCAAATTTAAATTGAGGGAAATTCAAATTATTAGAAGGGTTGACATTAATAGTCAGAGTTCGTCCACCAAGAAATTTAAACACTTTTTCCATGTACTCTCTATCCTCAGCTTCAGTAGTGGGCAAATGATGGGCTCTTTGGTTGTGTGGGATAATTAGGATTCCATTATGGACTTGTTTTTTCATTGACAAGATTGGGAGAACTGCAATTCCTAATGACTCCTTCCTCCTGCAGTCATCCTCCACCAACTTGTGAAGAGCCTTCTGATCATCAGTCCACGATTCTTTTGCTGCATGATTGTCAATTAAATTACCCAAAGCTGATTGTGCAAGTGTTAATGGAGTTTGATAGAGGACATCGGAGAGATATTGTTCTCCACTAGAATACAAATAAGGGATTTATTATTATTACGCAATTGCATTATTTCATTTAACTTACTGAGTGAAATTACTATGTGTTGTTTTTAAATCCAATATTAAGTTTGTCAGATTCCATTCCATAGTAAACTCGTGGTAGCTTATCACAATAAGTTAAAGACATAGGTGAATTCAATGGGGGTTTCTCATATTCATCACTAATAGTAAATGTAATTCCGTTCTCCTCTAAAATTTCCTCCACTTCATCTAAAATAGCACAATTCATGTCAAACCGCTGATTGAGTAGCACATGGGGTTGAATTTCAGCTTGTGTCTTTAGAATCTCTTGGTTTCTTAACATCACAATCAAATAGGTGGATACCTAAAATGTGTAAGAAATCAGTAAGGTTTTGAATTGATCATAAACAATATGATACAAATTCGCTACCGTGGTTGTATGGAAAACAGGGAATTTGAGATCACTACCATATGAAATTGAGGTTTCATACAATGGAATGAAATTATGCTGGGGATGTGAAGTCATGTAGGTTTGGAGCAGGGTATTCTGTTTAAAGTATCCGTTATTTAAAAGTGATGACCATTCACTGGGTAGTGAAGCACCTCCATAGCTCAGGGTTACGTTGCATCGTTTGGTTTGTTCATTGACATCCTGACATATTCCAAAGATCCCTCGTTTTGTTTTGGAATGGCTTCTGCAAAATGGACTTCCGTTGGACCAACATTTCTTACATTTGGATTGCCCCAAATATCGGTGTAATCTGGGATTTTGCTCATATTTGATGGTTTTTGCATCCCACCGAACAGCAATATAATTCCACCACTCATGTTGTGTAGGAGGTGTAGTATGATTTTTTTTGTTAATCGGATTCTTGGGTACAGGTATTTTGACAGGATAAAATCGTTCTTCACCCTCCTTGTCTTTAAACCAAGATTCCCATTCATTCATTATTTTAAAAAATAGTGGATGATTGAGATTATCAGGGACATTGGAACTCCCAAGACGAGATTTGATTTCATTAAGAAGCCAATCATATATTGCACGGAGCAAGCTTCCCATGACTGGCAATCTGAATGGGACATTATCAATTTCCTCTTGTCCATCCTCATCCATTATCATCTCATCGTCACTAACTGACGAGTGTAAAAATGCTGGTGGTGGTGGTGGCATCAATAAATTTTGAGGGATAATATTCTGTTGTATAGAAAATCATAAATTAATTAAGCATTTATTCTATAGCATATCAAAAATGCATAAGTATTATAGTTATTACATTCGCGACAAGTGTACACACTATTTCCCTAATCATGGCATTGAACTCTTTTCCATTTGCAATAAGATGGATGTCAGGTGTAGATGGATTCTCATAATCCGCGTCAACGGGATAAAAAACTAAATCAAAGTAACATTTAAAATGCATTCATACATACATTGTATTTATTACCATTTCTACTAAGCCCAGTCTCCCGGTCACATTCTTCTTTCGATTTATCAACAAAAATTTCAAGAAAAGCCAAATCATCATTATTATGGGATGCTCGTGCATTTTCCCTATCCTAGAATAAATTGTCAAATTGATGTTCTATCTAAGTGATAAATATCCATCACCACCAGCTCATTAATTTACCTTAGACAGAGGAGCTACAATTGATATGATGGTGATGAACCCCTTGTCAGTGAAAAGTTTGGCACATTCACTTGTTAAATGTACAAAATTTGACCTATCTTCTGGCTTATCAAAATCCAATTGACTACATAATCCAGAGCGTAATTTTTTTCCATCTAGTTGTTGAACGGCGACATCCTTCGATTCCAGAAATTGTGTCAAACGGTTGGAAATATTAGTTTTTCCTGATTTGGCCAAACCTTTAAAACAATTTCATTTTGTTTTGTTATTATAAATTATAAATTAACTTATAAATTACAAAGGTGTAATCTCGTATAAGTATAATTGTACCTTACGTTTAAATTTGCCATTACCTGTTAGTAAAATAGTACATCCTTTCTTGGATTTCGTTACACCCTCCATTTTTATTGTGCTGCTTACAAAAACGCGTCAGAATAACAGATGTGATGTCATCAAGCTCTTCCTTCCAGCGGTATAGAATAAGGAACGTGGTATATCGCCGTCACACCACCGTGAATTAAATCATTTAAAAAATGGCATGCATTTTGACGCAAAAGTTGTGCAATTTAATTTTTCTTTTCTGTATGAAAAATGTGATATTTTCATGTTACATGAATCCAACTTGGGATTAAGGCCCCAGAAGAGGTCATACTGTAGAAACGGTAGCAACATTTCAATGAGGTTTTGTAGGACTTGGGTTTAGTCTAAAAATTTATTGTTAATGTCATTTTTACGATAATTTAATGTAGTTTATGAAAAAATTTCTCCATCCGCCATACTCAAGTAGTTTTCTCAATATTAATGGACATGTTTATTTTCGAATGACAATAGTACTGCAACCGATACTAATCTCTTTTTTCCCTAGCGGACCGAGCACGCGAAAAATTACATGGCACCGTGGTAGAAGGGAGAAAAATTGAGGTGTGCATGTTCTCCAGAATTTATTATTACTTACTATAATAATATACTTACTACTTCTTCATTACTTTTCTTCACGTCTATCTTGTTCTTCTTCTCATTTCATTTCAGTTCTTTCTCTTGAAATTATTATTTTCTGGAGTAAACTCACAATTAAAATGCCACTCAGAGCTTTGATCAGACTAATGCTACTTTGTATGATGATACGTTATCTTACATAAATATAAGGAACAATATGTTGTTAATGAGACAATCACAATTACATACATACATTTTGTCATACGAGTCGATAAATTAGTCCAGTTTTGTATGCGATTTTGGTGACGTGTGTATGTATGCGTGTTAAAAAAGTTGTGGTGGCCACAAGTGACTGAATGAATGATTGATTAACTAGTGTTTTCATTGTCAAGTAAAAATTTTTCGACACCAAAAAATTTATATGCCAAAGTTTATGACAATTTTATTTCTAATAAACTATTCAAGTGTTAGTCAAGTCACCTTTACAACTTTCTCTTTCTTGGTAGAAGGATGGAAAGATTTTCTTCATTTTTAACTAGTCAGCACGCCCAACAAAAAATCTGACTCTTTCTTTATTCTTGGGTAGGAATGAAATTTTACTGGAGTTACCATCTATATATTACGGAATGTTTTTTTGTTCTTAATTTGATTGCCTGTCGTGCTTTATTAAAACTTGGAATGTATTTTATCGCTAATATTGCTGAGAATGCTATAATAATAATATTAAGCTGGCTGTATGATTGTACATAATAATAATAATAATAATAAGTGCTTTTGTAATATATTTATTATTACTACTACTGGTTGTTAATGTGTTGTGCTACCACTGCTTCTTAAAAAATGACGGAGTTATGATGCGTTATATTTCCTGTAAAGCCTTCTCGCACAAAAAAGGTGTGATGATGATGTTAAATCCATTTTTAGTGGTCTCTGTATGTCTCTTCTTTTTACTGCATTCAAGAAATATAGGTGTTTTATGTCAAATTCTCGGTACAAGAAGTACTTATTTCCTTGATGTACATACCTATCCATCATTTTATATATGTAGTCTCTTCACTTGATTTTTACTTTATAATTTCCATATTCTTGACACGATGCGACCTCTTGTTGATTCCTTGTCTGAATTTTAATCTCTTGAACTCCCTTAATATGCATTGCCAAAAGAGAGACCTGTGTTCATATGTATTATACGGTGTAAGTAAAGATTTATATTCATGGCATAGTGATGATCCTGGTATAATTATCGTTTCATGTTGTTTACCGCCCTGATTTCCTTTGACATCTCTGTATTATTGGAGACCAGGCAGCAGAACCATTTATTCAGCTCATCCACAGCCCTGTGTAGAATTAATGGTGGTGTATATAATTTATCAAAGAAATAGTAAATCAGCAACAGAGAGAGAGATGAGTCAAAGCCAGAATGAAATGTAATTCACCAATGAGTGATCTCTTTTTGATGATGATATGTATGATGGAACAAAATAGAAACAGGAGGACAAAGTGGATTTAAAAGTTCAAACGGCGTCACATGTATGAATTGTGCAACCAGGTCAGAGGCTATCCTTTGGAGTGGTCGTCATGTTTCACCAGCCAGCAGGAGCAGAATCGTCAATCTACCACAACCACCACCACCACCCACGACATGAGATGAACAACATCATCATCCTCCACAATCCACAACAACAACTGCTATCAATTGGAGCTTTGAAAGTAAATCATTCTCCTGCTGGATAAGCACATATGCAGCAGCCACGGGCCGGCAACATGAAATCAAATGCATGATAATTCGCCCAAGAGTCCTGTCTTTTTGGGATTATTGGATTTGGATGGATGGATTGCTCATCGTGTGGTCTGCGAGAGAGGGGGGCTGGTTGGGGGTAGTTGAGAATGCTGAAAAGAAAAATCAGCTCCTTTGAAGATGGATAGATGATTCATTTTGTGTAAGTCTACTCATCCCAGATCAAAACAAATCGATATCTTCTGTCTGTTCCTGGCTGCACCGTGTGTGGATGGATTTATATATACTTTCCACCCTCGTATGGAGTATGTAGGCTTTATCAATTGAGTCTTGAGTAATGTAATGTATTGGCCGTGGCATCACCGCAATTCTCAGTGCAAGCAAAAGCGATTGGGCTTCTTTGATAAGTTGACTGGAACGAATGGGCATTTTTGGAATTGGGATGATGATGATGACGAGAGTTTTAGATAAGCTTGCGTGCATTCTCGCAATACTGATTCAAAACCAACATTGTGCTCCTTTTTGTTATACACAGTGTAGAAGTTTTATTAGTTTTTTGCAATTTTTTATTTATTTTGACTTGGCACACACACTCTCGATGTGGTTGGTTAGCATAGATTCTATTGGGCTTTGCTTTCATCTGACTGTTTTTTTTTGCGAGCAACAACTTTCTCTCTCTCTCTTCCGGGGATGCTGAAGTCGAACTGGACGGGATTTATGTTTGGCGTAGTAATTACTTAACAAAAACAGAGATACTGCCTGTGCTGATTTATCTGCAAGAATGTTTGCGCTTGATTGAATGTTTTTTGTTGCATGTGTAGGATTATTATTATTATTAACATTAAATTAATTTGTATTTCCAGTCGTGCCGTAGTAAAAAAAAACTCTATAATTAAATGTATGTATCTTTTTACTACTAGAAAGAGAATGAAAATATATGGGCCGCAAGAATGAGAATGGTTTGAAAAATTATTAACTATTGTCTGCATTATTTCTTTTCAAGCAATAACTTTTGTACTGCAAAAACAATACGCAAAGTTATTCTTATTATTGGTTGTGGGAGAAAATCCGGAATGTGAACCGACTTTTTTGAGTGTAAAAGATTATCACGTGTATTATTATTACTTACCTATTTATTGTACCTCTCTCTCTCTCTCTCTTTCTCTACAAACTAGCATTAGTCGCAATTTATTGTGGTTTGCTCCACCTGTCACTTTGAAAATACTGTCTTTGTTCTGTAAATGAAGCATGATATTATTATTATCATTATGTTAAGTTGTGATGTGTCTGTGTATTTAATGGAAGGTCATTATCTAATAGTTTTTTTGTGTGTGAACGAAAACGTATAGGTCAACAATGCCACGGCACGAGTACAGACGAAGAAGCCATTAGCAGCTGGAATTGCGAACGGTAAGAAGGCTGATTTTCCTATTTTATTTACGTCATACCTTAAATTTAAGCGTATTTTGTAACAAAACAACGAACTCTACTTACTTACCAAAGGGATCAGTCAAATCAAAATTGCTAGTGGGTAGTTGTGGGTCGTCGTGGTGAAAGCGACCCCACGTTGATTAAATTAAATGTAAACGTAGTCTAGTAGAGTTGACATTTCAATTTATTCATGTGATATTTATAGTAACCTCACATCAGATCGAGACATAATTAGCTTTTAACAATACGGCTTGCTTGTCGCTGCTTTGAATGCTTTATTCATTACGGAGATCTTTTCCTATATACTCTCGTAACCTACCAATCTGCAGGTGTAAGATTACCTCAGCTTCCTTGGTCTTCATGGATCACCCCGGCTCATGCTCATGCAGCAGCGGCTGCAACCCCTCTGTCGACAAGCCCTTTAGTTTTGGCTTCAAGGCCTGTGAGACGAAGGTAAGCTCTGTGTTAAGATAGGATTAATTGGAAACAGGACACGAACGTGACAGTATTAGTTAGTCAGTCAGTTAGTGAAGACGATGAAGAAGAGGGACAGGAGCAGGACACACAGAGAGATTGTAAACTATTTAGTTGATAAGTTCTTGTTTGCCAGTCAGGGAAGGAAGGAGAGTTGTAAATAAGAAATTCATGGGATGTGGTGAAAGTTGACGACGACAAGGAGGACGCTGGTTGGTCGAGAACCTTTAAGCCACACACGGAGTGAAATATGTTATTACTCTCTGCCTTCGTCACTACTGTCTCGTGGGAGTTGCTGAGAGTGTGTTTACCAGGTTCATTTACAAGTTACTTGGGAGTTTTCAAGAAATAAATAAGAAAGTCTGCTGTGAAAATAAAACTTTTTTCTCCTCTGTAGCTCATGAGCTTATGTATTTTAGTTTTAGGACGTGGTACTGGTTGTTAAGTATGCTATAGAAGTGGTCAGTGGAGAGAGTGTAAAACTTATTTAGCCAACTTACTCGTCTGATAATGATGAGAATATATACGGTAATAATGATTGAGGCTACTGAGATGATCCCGTGCAAGTAAGTTCAAAGTGTAAAGATACGTATCCACCACCTCTGGCATCAAATTCGTCCGATAAGGGTCGTCTCATTTCGGAAATGGTGAAAGCTATGAGATGATTCTGTAATTGAAAGTAAGCTTTCTCTCTCGGCTCGTGAGAACCGTACTATTTCGTAATTGTAGTAGAAGAGAAGAGAGAAAGATAATGAAACTATTTGTTTCCCTTAGGGCACCATTTTCTCAGGCAGAAAGATTCATTAGAGATATTAGATGATTCATTTTAGCCATTTTCTCCTCTTCCTACTCCTACTCATCTTATATGTAGGTATGTACATACTCAAAATTCAGCAGAAAACGCGACCAGTACCCTTTACATGGAGTTGTCGAACTTTTGGTGGTTTATTACTTTTGCTTCGGGACAGAGTAGACAAGTCAGGAAACGGTTTCATTTGGCAGTAAATATCGTAGTAGATTGGTGGTTGGATGGATGGATGTCTTTGTATTCTCTCGGATCGATGGCATAAAAGTCGGGTCATGATGCGAACATGATTGTTGAGTTGTTCAGCACTGACTACGGTCGGTAGTAGTAAATATGTAGTAGTAACTTGTGTGTTAGTCGAGAAGTAGGTGATTCTAATTTCGATTTCAATTCGAATCCCCCCGTGGCTTGCCATCCATCTATTTTTTTTCTCTCTCTCTATTTCTCGAACCTCTACATTTTTGCAATATATCTTTTGATGATGATAATAATGTTTTGTAATGCGGAATGCGAATTGCTTTGCTGCTTGTGTTCGTTCGTATGACTTTTGCCGATGACGGCGAGCATTGCATTTTTGATTTGACTGAATTCGTTTTTATATAAAATGTATAAAAATGTGTACTGCCTCTCTCTGCCTGAAGGATGATTTTAATGTTAAAAGTTGCTGATATTGGAATGGATGGAACAAATCTTATTTATTACGTGTTCAAATAAAAATAAGCGTTTCACAAATTACATTTTGCTACCACGTATTTATAACAACTTTTCTTGATTGTTGTATGAATTTTTGCTTTCCTTTATTATTACTTTCACTTAGTACATATCAATGAGCTTATGTATGACAATGATAATGTAACAAATATTGTATTGAGCAAAGACTAAAGTGCTGTTTTCTTTTTTTGTTTTATTTTATGTTTGTGTTTGGAAAATCTTCCCTCACCTGTATGTCCACGCCACTGTCAACTCTCTGTCAACCTCAACGACTGCTGCGGATCACTCTCACCGCACTCCTCCTGGGACGACCCTCTCTCTCTCGCCACCACAAATATATATCATTGTGTCTGTCAACAATACAATTTTGTGACACCAACACCACCCACACTTTCATTTGTCGCACTTTCACTTGACACCAACCAACCCACCTCCTCCTTCATTCATTAATTGGCTTTGTCTCTCTTATTATTCATTTATTATTACTCCCGTTCCTTTGTCAAATCAACTATTTTGCAATATTTATATAACTCACCACTGTACCTGCAATATTCACATTCCACGCCCTTCTTTTCACACATTCCAACACTTGAGTGTTTGAATCCTTTTGAATTACTTTCCCTACACGTTTGTTTGTTTCTCGTATATTTACAACCATGATATGTATCCCTCCTCAAACTGAAACTACATGCACTTACTGACCGTATATACAAACCTTTCTTCTCTCTTGCTTTCACTTTGCACGAAAACTTTGAACTACTCCTCCAGTTGTGGGAGCGATGCGTGGAGCCGCCATGTTACAACGGGGTCTGAGTCACCGACTTGCAGGGGTCGGCCCTGCCGGTCACCAATCTCAATTGGTTGGCGCTAATAGTTCTGCAGCCGCGATCGCGGCGGCAGCTTTGGCCCGTCAGTCTTCACTCAATCTCAATGCTGCTGCAGCGGGGTTGCATGGACTTGCTCCGTAAGTAATAGTTTTGCAATGTTTGAATTACTTGAAATTGTGTATGTACATGCACACCACTTACTTACTTATCTATGTATCTATTTATATCGTAGTAGTTTTGCAAACCATGTATGTAGTTGTTTTGATGTTCACACACATACACGCGGTATTGTTGTTGGTCAGTGTTATTGATCACACTTATACTGACAGGTTATGTTGGTTGTTGCGTTAGTTGTGACCGAATATGTTGTGGAGTAAAAATAACATGTACTTGTTAGCTGTCCGTTGACAATTTTATATGAGGAATGTGCAGTTATGAAAATTCCGTATATTTATAAAGCATGATTTTGATTTACGATGATGAAGGCTTGTATCGCATGACATAATCACATTCCTTCGTGTTATTAATCGAATTTGTTGCATGCATTATATGATCTTTGGACGTATATTTGTCCCATTGAAGAGTGTATGTTTCTGTGCATAGTAATTCATGCGCAAATACAATAAAAAGCCAGAAAGTGTTTTCCATTTCTGTGAAACAACGTTTTGCTTTCTGGATTTAAAAGCAAATCCGATCAGAATAAAGGAAAAATACGTGCATAAAAAGTGAGAACTGTAACCTGCTGCTGCTGCGTGCAAGAAGAATGAATAACGAAATGATACGTATATTATGCCATTTGGTTCTATTTTTTCTTGGTTTTTGGATGAATATAAGAGAACATGGAAATTGAAAGTGAAAGTAGATGAGAGCGTATGGAAAGTGCGAGGAGAAAATCCCAATCTGACAATCTCGGGGGGAAATGGCTTATTGCCATATATGTATATACATATGCACATTTATGGTTAAGGTTAGAAAATCAGATCCACCACCTCTCTCTTTCTCTATTGGTACTCCCATTCTAAGGGATAAGAGAACAGATTGACGTGCCACGAAATGGATGGGAGCAAGGGAGTTGGGAACAAAGCTGCAGCTGGGAAAGCGCACATGCACATATTGTATGCCATTCTATTGTACGTTCACATAGAGAGAAAGTGCCATGGCGTAGATATTACTTTGGGGCAAAAAGGACTTGAGAAAGTGAACAAGTTTTGTTGCTCAAAAGTTTTCTTTTTCCTCTTTCTTTCCCTCTTTCCATAGTAGTGAAATAATACAAAATATAAATCGATTGTCTGTCTCTCTATCCGTCCCGCTGTGTATGTACCGGTCTAGTAGTCGTATTGTAGGTTTATGATCGTATAGACTGACGACTTTCTATCTACATATGCATCCGTTGGAATATTAATATTGTCCAAATTACTGTAAGGATTTAGTACATCAAAGTTCCCCAGGAGTGGAGAAGCGGATATAATGGAAGTGAAAGTTGGGCATATTTTATTACAAGAAAGCAGTTAAGTTATATCTGCCTACAAAGATGTGAAAAGGTAATAGGGGAAATTTTGAGCGAGGAATAATATATTTTGGCAATAATAATGCTTACGAGGAATGAATATTATGCAAAATGAAAAAGTAAACTTGTTCTGATAGTTTTAGTGTTGGTCGGATGAAATGAAACAATTCAAGTATGAAAGTTGTTGAAGCAAAGTTAGATTTTGCCCCCTCCATCTCCTCCTCCTCCTTCTTTTCCATGTAATAAAAAAAGGATTATTTGTTAGTGGAGGAATTCCATACAAATGTTGACTCTGTAGTCTATTATATTTCATTTCACAAGAGTGAGCACGGGAGTGCATAGCACGGTCAGGCCACCGGAAGGTTGGGCAATAAAGTTAAACACGGTTGTAGTCGAGAGGTAGTTACAGAACATGCACAGTTCGATGCATTCATTGTCGTATGGATGAACATTATGATATTCTGTTGCTAGCATATACATAGCACCGTGGTATGTTTTTCCTGAGATAAGCGCGTATATATGTGTAGCCTGGCATAAATTAATGTTATGTCGGTACAAGTGACATCTTATTCATCATTATTGGCGTAAGCTTGAGGAAATTGTGTAGGTGAAAGCGGCTACTCGGGTGTGTTGCATTTTATTCGTGTAGGGACCTCATGATTAAAATTATTTCAGTGCGAGATTATTTTGTGGAAACAAATATGACGATCGACGAGTGTGTACTAAATAATTTAATTTGTTGTTATTTATTAAGTAATGAACTGGAAACTAATCGTTTTTGTATTATCTCTCTTTAACAGCGGAGTCTACTATGATCCTTTCTTAGCCAGTGCAGCTGCCGATCCACGAGTTCAGGTATGAAAATTAGCTGATTTATTAATCTCTGTTGTTATTATACTTCCCAATTTACCATTGTATAAATCCAATATCAACCCAACAAAGTCCTTTCCTGACTTTCCAAGCTGTGACATTGTTGCCCTTTTTCATCGTAATTATGTCGAGATTTGAAAGAAAATTTGCTGCTGACACTTTTGAAATGAAATGAAATGCAGACTCATGGCAGGTCTTTTCTTTCAATTTCCTTCCTTTCTATTTTCTGTCTAATATAATCCGGTCATGGAGGGAGGAGAGAATGTTGACATAAATGTTTAATTAAATTTCTGTCTGCTTTCCGTAATTTAGTAGTTTCCTGAAAAGACATCAGTCGTTAAAGACTTGTAATTATTTCATGGAATTCTTTACTCGGTCTTGTTGATAAATTCAGTTTTAGTTTTATTCGAACAAAATCTGACCCTCTTCGTCTTCTCGCTCGTGGGAAATACATCAGCTCGCGAGGAGCGCCCGTGGTAAAGTAGTTTCTCCTGTGAAACATGACATTCAATTGCATAAAAAACTACAAACGACAAATTCCTCCGCCATAAATTTTTATACGACATACATCTCTCTGCAGGAGAACATGGACAAGGGAATAGAATGGAAAAGAGAAAGTCGTCAATTCGAACGAGGATCATGATGATGTTAGCTTTCTCTATGTGTTATTACTGCCATTCGCTCTGCAGTTAGTCGACTTTCGTTATGTCGTTTTTGTTAAATTGGCCTGAAAACAGGGGGTTGAGTTGAGACCGGCGTGTAGTATGCCTAGTTTCTCTGTAGGTCCGTTTTAATTCCACATAGCGCTATTTCTCTTTTCGTCATTGAACGCCCACACCCATGTTGTTCGTTGTTGAAGAAGAAGGAGTAAAGAAAATTTCATCCTCCTTGGGGAACGGCCAGCATCAAATAAAATGGAATGAGGAAAAGTCAATCCAGGCAAGAACGTGATGTTTATAGCGTTTCGCTTTCTCTTTTGATATTCAGTGTTATCGAGTCTCTGGTTTCTCCTGCATGCATGCAAGTTTTCTAGGTGAGCGAGTAAGTTATAACAATTCGGTTCGTTTTTCGTTTCTTGGATTGAGTTATGATTGCAATTATTACTGCGTTATCAGGAGTTTTGAGTAGGGATTTAATTTCCTGTTAATTTCACAAGAAGAATACTCCAATCTTTCTGCTTGTACCCATGCAGAGCGAACAGATTTCTTGACACATTACGTACGAACAACCCGTGCAACTCTGGTTGATCGTTTGAAAATTATGACTCAAAATCGGCCAGACGTCAGTTTCAGTCCACGTCTTGTACGTACATGCACATTGATGATGATGATGATGGTTTAGATCTGGCAGACGTTGGGAGAATTGGCTAGTTGTGATACGTTGTTTGTTTATCAGCTTTTACGGTACCGTCGTTTCGTCGTCGTCCTTTTAGCATAACACGCTCCACGGGGTGTTGAATATGTTTGGTGGTTGGTTTGGTTTGCAATTTCGAGTTTTGTCAGATGTTATGTATAGAGAAGAGTGAGTTGGCACAACATCCATCATCAGCATCCGTCTACTATGTACTCGCAGTGCAGTGGTCGGATTACATATTACGTATACGCGTATGTACATATGTAAGCGACGACTAGTTTGGTTTTGATGGAATGGAAATAGCGATTTTCGTTTAGAAGTTTTGAAAGCTTTTGAGTTTTGACGTTGGTTGGTACAAATTTTGTAGTTGAACAAAATCTTGACAGATTCAAAAGTTTATGTGGGCAGAATAATAAACAGTGAAAATGCTGATGAGGAGCGTTATTTGCGGAAAACTAGTGCCAGGATATGTTCACCAATGGGGGAATAAGTGGTGGAAGATGTATTGCCGTATTTAACACTCGTTTTCATGCATGCTTTTCCTGGAGCTCGAAATTCTTCCGAGTTTTACTTGTTTGTTTATTTTGTTTAATTTTAATGGGTTCTCTTCGCAGTATGTTTAACTACTAATTTACTTTATTTTGATTTGAAACTTGGAGAGCAGATGTGGATGTGAGAAGACGGATGGATAGAAGGGTTGGGCATTACTCATTTGCATGGTTATTTTATTCTTTCTTCTCTTTGTTGGGAAATCCGACGGGATGAATATTACGCTACATTTCGTTTATTTTAGATAGGCATAAAATTTCAGTTAATGGATATATGCCGACTCGGATATTGTATTTCAGACAATTAACAAAATTCCGAGTTAAAAAAAGCTTTCACTTTGTTAGGGAATGATAGGAAATTCTTGTTTGTGAGGAGGGTAAATAATATCATATGTCAACATTTATTTTTGCGGTATGAAAATACCAATGTCATTAAGGCAGAGTAATTTTTATCAGCAAATAAGAACCCTCTTTTTGATGCTTGTGTGCCCTCAATCCCTTTTCTCTACCACTACCAAGGAACTTACTTGGACTTATGGAATCGTGATGGTATTTGGTTTCCTTCTTCCAGTCTTTACTCAGACACACACACACTTTCACTATTTCTTTTCTTCCTTGCAGTAAATTGGCTTTCTTTCCCTTCCATTCTCCATGCCCGTTCGTTGTACTTTCTTTTACTTACATACTTACCTCTGCTATATGTACATACATCCATCCATGGGAAAAGGCAAAAGTATGACAAGATATAAAATGACATCTTTCTTTATACCTTGTCTTCTGATAGAAAAAATGGAGAAAAGTATTTTCTACTGAGCATCTATGTCGTCTAACAGAATTCTTTTCATTTTATCATGTTATTAGAAAACTCAAGTTGGAGGCAAACTTCGTATCACTTGTTTTTTTCAAAGTTGATTTTACTTGGTTGCTTTCACCATGAGAAATGATTTGATCAATTTGGGGATGTGTTTTATCGATGTGTGGCACAGTTTCCTTTTATCCTGGAGACAGATTACTGTGGAATAAAATCCGAGATACTTATTCCTTCCTGAAATTCCGATCCTCCTCGTCCTCACTTTTGATTTACAGATTGAACAACAAACTCTTCTTGTTGTCTTTGTACTTGAAGGAGAAAGTTTTTTCATATAAATTGTAATTCCATAGGCGACTTATGCCGCTGCAGCGTCGTATTCTGCGGCCGCTGCGGCAAGGGCAGCATATGGCGCTGCTGCGCCTCAACCTGGTAGCGTTGCTGGGTTCCTTCCGGCGGGGTAAGAGAAAACCGGTTATGAATAAATTAAGGCTTTGTCCATGGTTTTATAAGATTTGCATAGAAATATTAATGGTAGTATCAAGCTTGGTCATTAACTGCTTCTAGCGTTGCATTCATGTAGTTAATTCCTGTCGGCTGGATTTTGCACCTTTACCTTTTTTATTTCAGGTTATTGCTCGACAGGTTTGTCTTTGGTGTTTCTTTGGACTTGTGGAACCACTACCACTCTTGTTTTTGATATCGTTATCTAAAATGCAAAAGAAACTAATGAAATGGACTAAACACGTGATAATCATTTTGCATTTTGGACAAAGATATTTTATAATTTGAAAAAATAAAATTTGATTTTGTTTTATGCTTCGCAAAAAGTTTGACTTGGTTGAAGAGAAAAGTATTTGGAAATGCTGAGTTTTACTGAACTAATTTCAGATATGGGAGGGATTTTCCGGAAACCTATCTGAGTCACAACATTGGTCCAGTGACTGGTTACGGGGTATGCGTTAGTTGAAAAACTTGTTAATTTTTGTGCATGGATTATATTTAATTGTGTGTTTCTTTAACTTTGCAGACGGCGGTGTACCGGAGTGGTTACAATAGATTTGCACCATACTAAAGACGGACTTTCTTTCGAATATTCTCATCACTTCACGACTTCAGCTTCCAAATATTTCTGGATATTAATTGACATAGTCAGTTTTTTGTGTTTAATAATTTCTGTTCGAACTATGTTTCGAATTATTAGAGTTGTAATTTTTTCACTTATTTGTTCTGTTAGAATATGTCTGACTATTTATTTGACATGTTAATTTCAATAATTTTTGACGAAGACGCATTTGTTTATTATTAATGCTGGTGGGTAAAAAAAGAATACTCGATTCGTACCTAATAATACTTCACACAATGTGAAGAGGAGGAAGAATAGTTTGTCGCCATTACGATGCGAAACGAAAAAGAAGACGAACATTTATTAGATTTAAAACAATTAGGAGTTAATATTATAACCTGTAAAAGTAAATCCACTCGACTGTTCTTTTAGTGTTCCTATATATATACTTATTTCCGTGAAAAGTAAGTCAGTTTAAAAATTGTGTTATTTTGTTATTCTTATACGTCTCAGATTTATTCATACGACACACACGTGGGGGCAACTATTACCACCTCTTATTAGTTCATGCATATTATTATATAGAGATTTTGAAAAATATTTCACTATTCATATTAAAAAGCACTGCTCAAACAAAGGTTGAAAATAATTCGTCAACGTTAAAATGTTAAGAATTGAGATTAAGCCAAGCCAAGCCACAATTCGCATGTTTTTGATACATTATACAGTTTACAAATGATTAGGGAAGAGAGATTCGTGTTAACACATGTAATATGTAATGTTGTGCATTTGTATAACTCAATATACTTTACTTTTTTATAAAAGTCGATTCAAACTATTGTAGATCTGCCAATATTGATCTGATATACGAGACAGATAGATCTGCTGACACTGTCTCATGAAATTATTACAGATACACCAACAGGCTAAAATGCCATATTTATTTATTACAGAGGGGTATATGAAATCTGTTCATTTAATTTATTTTGATTAAAATACTTCTTCAATTCCTTTTTCATTCTGATGAAATTGTTATACGTTTGCTTATGAGAGCCTCTTAATATCCCTTGTAAATCTTTAAGAATTTTGTTTAGTTTTTCCAATATGTATAGGCTTGCGCAATACATTTTCCCAACCGTGTGTGTACCAGAGCAATTAAATTGTAGGTAGGGAATAGTGATTGGTAAAAGTACGATGATTATAATAATGATCTGATAATGATTACTAAGCGATACTGCTGAACTTACTGCGAATTATTGTTCGATTCATTATTTATGTGCCAACTAAATACTAACTAATGTATATTATCGATCTACTTACATACATCGCTCCAGATTAAAGAGCACCGATTATGATATTCATACGCGATATGTAATAAGAATACTACTCATTAGAGGTAATTATCATGTAAGGTTTGCATTATACATATGTCGAGTCTAAAAAAGAGGAAAAGTGAAAACTTGTACATTTTGACCTATTAGATGAAAAGTTCTTGTTATTGTTACTAGTTGTGCAGGCTAATTGTTAGTATAAAAGCAGAAAAGGTGATTCACGAATGATTATGTGAAACAGAAATGCAACACAATTCTGGAAAGTGATAGTAAAAAAAGAACCCACTTGCCATATTAGGAATAAGTTTGTTTGACACACATAAATACAAATTAAAACAAGTTATAAAAATAATAACGGTAGCATAATAATTTGCAAAATTTTAAAAAACGTTAAATATTTAGTACGCTTTCAAATATAGATTGGATCATGTAAAGAATAAGGGAAAAAATATTATTTTGGCACAAAATCAATCTCTCGTCTTTCCTTGTATGTATTTTTCTCTTCCATAATTCGGCACATTCCAAGTCATTGTCTCATTAATGTGTGCGTTGTGCCCTCAAAATTACCAATCTCTACATAAATATGCAATTTCTATCTATTTACTTACCATTTATTAAGAAAGTGCTTGCAAATTGAATTTTTATTGACTGTAGTAAAAGGCTTGTCAAGTTAGTCACTAGATTAAAATATCTAGCCAATAATATAAATGATTATGATGATGATATTTTGATAGTATTTTGATCAAAGCAACGAAAAGAAGCACGTTATTATTATGCATAATGACATGATGTCGACATTTGCCATTTTGCTTAAATACGTTTCTTGCATTTTCCTCTTTTTTTGAACACTAAACAAAATGAAATTTGTTTGCAGCTACTAAAAAAACATTAAAATTATAGCCATCGTTAAAAAATACCTAGAATATTTAAGTATAGTGAAAAAAGTGGGAACAATTACCACGACACACTCAATTGAAATTATTATTCAATTACTAAAGAATGTTAGTCATAAAAATAAGTAATAAAAGGAAAGATGATAAGGTGGAGAGAGGTCACATCAGAAGAAAGAGAAGCTATAATTTAATGGATATCTTGATTACTTTTGCGTATATTATTGTTACTTCTACTTCTGATAAGGATGAAAAAAGCAAGTGCAGCTCCTATTACCAAACTAGTTGTGTTGAACTCTAAACATAAAGTCTGAACTGGAAAAGAAGCATAATTTTTAACACACTCTCGTTTTGTTGTGTTTAGTCAAATTAATTAATTATTTTTTGTTAGCTTATGTACTACAACATGTTATTAGTTGTAAAACCCTGATTTTATCTTCTTCATGATCATAACGCGTAATATATACTGTAATATATTGAGTTTGTCTTAAAATGTTACATGATTGTTGTGAAAGAGAAATAAGGGCATGTAACGGAATAACTTGCCGAAAAAAAGTAAAAAAGAGGTTAGAGTTAAGATTAGTTAGGTTTAAGGATAGAATTGATTGCCATGATATTCTATAAATATATACGAATTGATTACTATACATAATGTACATGGAAGGGAAAATCTTCTTCCATTATACCAACCAACTCAGTAAATATTAAAATAAATATTACATAAATAAATCATTTTGAATTGAACAAAGGATATAATTGTGTGATGTTAATTTTCACTATTTTTCATCTTTTCACTTTTCATCTTTCTGGGTGCAAATTCAGTAATAATTTTGATCTGTAGTTAACCGGCGGAGTATGCTTACAAGAAGATTTTTATTGCATTTGTATAAGTAAGGAAGTAAAATACGAGTATGAACAAGTAAAATTTTGTTTTTTGAAGCACTATGGCATGACTGTAATATTTAACAAGACTTATGAAGACTGTTGTGGAATTTCAAATGGAAGCATGATTAATCAAAGTGACTTTTTTTAGAATGTTGAATTGAACAACAGGTACGGCACTGCACATCATTATTTCATAGAGCATGGCATTTAGGAATGAATTTCAAGAGAATTAAAAATTTTGTTTTTTGTATTGCATTATGAGATTTGAAGAATATTTACTTCTTTTTAACACGGTTCATGTCAAATCCAACACTTCTGAGGAGATTTGCTGAAGGTCCAGAGGGTCCATCTTGACTTTGGAAAGATTCTAATATATTGGCTAAAGCGTTCATGTCAATGTTGACGGGAGTTAGACCTTCCTCTTGATCAAATTCGTCTAGTTCTGTTACGGAGGCGGTGGCAATTTTGGGAGATTTTGAAGAAGATGGTCCTTGAGTGGTGGAACTGGTAGAAGATGACGATGGAACCGTTTTGGAGGAGGAAGGACTTGCTCCATTTTTTGGGTGTGACTTGAAACTTTGACCAATAGTTGTGGAGGCAAGTTCAGTATCCATCTGATCCATTATTCCAAAGAATTCTCGCGATTCTGTGCTAAATTGGTGCATTTTGCTTATGCTCTCCAAATCCGCTTTGTATTCGTCTTCATCACTTCCGAAGGAGTCGTCGGAAGCTTCCCAATCTTTGTCTGGAGCGCCTAAATCTGTTTATAGAAAATAATCCGTGTTATTTATAATATTAATTCAGTAAATCGAGACAAATGAGAATGTATGTATTAATTTACCATGAAGTAATTTATCCATTGCCGATACAAAGTCGTCCGCTCTGAAGTCAATTTCTCCAAAGCTATCGATTTGCGAGTCCCCAGCGGCGGCTCCATTCTCGCGTGGCGATCCTGATGACGAGCTGTTTGAGAGATGACTTGTGGAATCACTAGAAAAGATGAAATTTATTGTATAAAAAATAATAATAACAAAAACTTGTTATTTCCACATACCCAACCGGTTCTACTCCAGAGAAGTCAGAAATCTGCTTCATAAATTCTTTCAATTTAGATGGAATATCATTTGGGTTTAACCCCCCTGAATTAAACTTTGCTTGTAATAGAGATTCCAAATCTTCCGGTTTGATAGCTAGCCATGAATCGTCTGAAAAATAAAATAATAATTACACAAATACATAAAAATACATACAAATAAATGTATATAGTCAAATTATTTAGCATCGGTCAATAATAATAAGCATCCACATACCATCGTCTTCTGGAAGTGTTTCACTTTCGCTCTGGAGCTGGTCTAAATCGACTTTGACAGTGTCCGCCAAATGTTTGACTTCCTGACATACAGATTCTTTCCAAGAAAATACGGGATGGCTAGCAGAGGAATTACCGTCTACATTTGCCAAATTCGTTTTGTAAAAGTCTTTTGCCCCAGAGAGCAGATCCTGATATGGTTTTGACCCCTCCATATATCCACGAAAGTAGCCCGTCTTCTTTAAGGCTTCCTCATAACGAAGCCAACCAAAATTATCGCCATCACAGGTTTCCACTCCATTGGTCGATGATGGCGCAGATGAATTCCCTCGACCTTGTTCTAATACAATTTCGAATCCGGTTGTCTGTAACACAAAAAACTTGAAATAAGGATAAAGTTGTACTATGATTTTATGTTCTTGTGTTACCAGTTTTGCACCCAAACTGTGTGCCTTGTACTCGGATGATGACGGGCTTTGAGAAGGCCAACCGGATCGTCTGTCTGGACGAAAATCTTGTTTCGTCAACATGGCATATAAGCACTTGGTAAAACGGACGCGTGATTTTACCAATCCGTTTCCAGGCTTGAAGGTTTTCATCAGTCTTGTCGCCTAAATATATTTAAATAATAATTAGTCTATATTTAAAATAAAGTTGCATGGATAAAGTAAATTATTACTTTTAAACTAATCGGATCTCTCAGATAAAATGCAAGTGATCCCACTGAAACAAGGGATGGCTTCTCCTTTAATATAGTGGCAAGAAGTGGTGGCAAGAATATTTTGACATGGTAGAAATTCTCCTCCATCTTTTGTGGATAGTTGCCGATACGATTGGTAATTACTTTTTGGATACTTTCGTTCGCAACGGATGCGGATATTGGATTTTGCCGTATGGTATGAACAGCTTGAGCAATTTTTAAACCGTCGTCCTCCGTACAGTTGGGCGTCAGTTCGTTCGGGATGAGATGAACTTTCCCTTGACGTAGGTAAACCTAAATAAGTAGGAAATTTATATTTGCTGTTTACTGAAGAAAACGGACTAAATTGAACTCACCCTATTTTTACAGCATTCATCGGACTCTGCCCAATCGGGGAGATGGTCAGCTGCCTCAATTAATAGAAATTCCCCATCATTATCGTCCACCCTAAGATGGAATCATAGTCATTATTTATTATTACCAAAGTTTGAAACATTTGTATCGATTAATTGACTAAACAAATCACTTACTTGACCACCAACTCTGGAAACATCTTGCTCAATTCTCGTAAAATGAACACAATAAACCATTCGTCTTCCAAATTGTCACCAAAATGAGTCATCCCGTAAAAGTATGGCAAGTTATCATCTCCATTGTGACATTTCTCCTGCTGACCTTCGGTGTCATCTTCATCATCAAATGATGACAACGGAGCAAGTCCTCGTCTCAAAAGAAATGGCTCGTTGTGCCAGATGTAATCTCCAATAATGGTTTGGCATGCGGCACTGAGTCGAAATAGTTGTTCTTGCAGGTCAGATGACGATGAGGATGAGGGGAAGATAAAATACCGCACCCATTCGTCATGTTTTTCAGGTTGAAGGACGTCTTTTAGGGTGGCCATGACTTGTAATGTCCGCCTTTCAGTCAATTAAACCTAAACAATTTAAAAAATTTGTTTACTTAAATATTTATGGATCATCAAAAATTACCAGAAAATTACAAATTACAACTTCCAACTTACCAAAATCAGACGAAGTTCAATGCAAATAATCTCAAATCCCAACCACACAAAATAAAACCAAAGACTGAATTGTTAAATGGCACTACTTGAATTTGTCTTTATATAGTTAGCTAATCTACCACCGCAATTAGTTAAATTAATTGTTTCACAAAATGAAAATCATAATTTTTATTTTTATTCCGGTTGTAAAATTTTATTTTGAAAATCGCGAGGAGATCAGCAGTGCGGTCTCTGCTGTTGCTGGATTCTGCTGGCTGGTGGGAACTGGGAGCGATGACTCAACTCTCAAAATACACAAACACTTCTTCCTTCGATCTTTTTTTATTATTTTTTTCCAGAAATTTTGTAAAGATGTAAAAATAATTATTAATTTTGAGTAACACATATACTTAATTTGCATAATTTTTATCGTCCATTGTTCTTCATTGTCTTCATCATTCTGACTGGAGCGGATTCGCACAACAATTGATTCTCAGATGAAGGAAGTAAACAAATAATAAAATGAAGAAACACGTGCAATTAAATTTTGAAGTGTACTAAAAAGTAATGGTTTAATTAAACCATTAATTTGAGGAGGAGGAGGCCGACAAAATATATTTATTTTTCCGGTCTTGAGTTCCAACTTTCCAATTTGGGGTGGTTAGTCGCTTATCGGTTTACCAAGAGAGTCGAACGCTGGGATAGGAATGAGAAAATCGCATTAAGGTAAGGTTATAAATTGAATCAATTTTAGTAATTAGTGTTGAATTAACTATTTTTGAAGTCAAGCGTCCTCCTCATTTTATTTCATGTCATTTTTTCACTAATTAATTTATGAGTTGGATTTAAGTGTGACTGACGCCTGACGTACAATAAGAAATTATTATGGCATTTTATTTTGGAATAATTGAAATATTTAACCAATATTTGAGTGGAACAGGACAGAAACAAGTATTCATAACATAATATGTAACACTGGAATGTCTGCAGTCTGTGTCGTCCTCGTCATTGTGTTGGCACTTGAGTCTTTTGGCCATTAATTATCAAATTTAAGTGTCGTCGAGCTCGAGACAAGAAGTTGCACAAGCAATTTTTTATTAGTTATGGCCATGCATGCATCAGAAAAAAATGGAACATTATACAACGGTCTAAATTCGCATGTGGCATGAATTAATGAATTCAGCATTGAAAATGATTGTTCGCTTTACATGGTGAGATAATGCTGGAAAAAATTGGGCTAAATGTTACCAGTTAAAACTAATTGTGGTTAGGAGTCGGGTTTCAAAAATGTGTATAGTTACATATCCACACTCAGGGTGGGTGGCCATTGATTAGCAAAATGTTTTTTTATTTTTGCATGTGCGAAACAAATGCACATATTTAACGACCAGGGAGGACTAATTGTTGTCGATTACCCCCATTTAGGTAACGAGGAAAATGACTGTCTAGCCATATCATTCATCACTTCATCATTAGAGAACGTATACAGAATGAGATGATAATTCCACTGTTCGAAATAAATATTTTGTCAGTCGTTCGTTCTGATGTTTATGATACGATACTTTGTGTAATTATCTTGTTTTATGTATGTAAATGGATGATTGATGTGACAGAAACTACCGGTATTTTAATATGTTGGGTTTGGTCACATAATAACTCTTTGCGTGTTACTGGCATTTTTGGATCATTTTACGACTGTGGCTTGATAAGAGCAGAGGTCAGGGATTTCCGTCTTCTCTGCACACATACATAGTATGATATGTGCATGAAAAAAAAATTGCTGGGGTTGATATCTACCTTAACGTTGTTTATATCTAATTAATAATCTTGTTTTTGTTGATTTGTAACTTTAGGTGGTGCGGAATAAGAGGAGGAATGTCAAAGCTGTCATTTTGGATCATTTCTTTAACAGATGCAAAACTTGAATTTATTTCGGGTAAGTTATATGCAGTATTTACAAGTATTATATTAATTAATGTAAAGTTAATTGACAATTGTTCTGAAATATTACAGAATGAGACAAGTTCTGCATTTTTACATGTACAGTGTCTCCGTCGGTGAAGGTATTTTTCGCCAAAGTGGTTCAGCCGTTGCACATCCCTTAACGTGCAACTGCACCATCCTCACTTCATCTTCGCCACCGCAATGAAAAGAAAGTCTTCAAAACCTGCTAATTACGACATCACAGCAATGTCCGGAGGGACGGCGTCACGAATGAGTTTGGAGCGTCACCGTCCCGGCCCTGCAATTTGCCGATTTTTTATCAAGTATCGATGCTTCGTTGTCCCAATTGGTCTGTTCATGTTGGTGCATTTGATTCTGGCCGTCTGTCTAACATATCTTCATTGTGCGGAAGACATTATTGATGACCATCATGGGTTAAGGAGTACAAAGTCAAATGCGGTATGCATTTAGTTTAGATGATTCCTTAGTCAATGATAATTTATGGGATAATTTATTTTTCCAGACATCACATAGTTCGGCAACTTTAGATTTAGAAAGTTTAGCTTTCATACCTGAATGCAACATTACATCACGGGAAGCAGTATCAGCAATCCAACGGGCGAAAACCCAACAATGCAAAGAGCAACTGGCTACTACGGTAAGATTTAAGCGTTGCACCAAAATATTTAGGTTTCGCATTAATTACATCATTAATCATCATTAATCATCATTAATCATTAATTACAAGGATAAAAAAAATAAATATACAATTTATACTATTGCCATAAAAGTATAATTTGTATTTTATATAGGCGTGCAAAATTGCAACGAATACCTTGTATCCGACGAGGTTAAGTCGGCAATGTGCGAACAATGGTTAGTTGTATAAGTTATATCCATATAAAGTTTTTGGATGAGAATTATAGTTGAATATTTTTGTTGCCTTTCTAGAAACTGTTTTTGGAAAACGTGTTGGGTGCTTCCGAGATAATAAGAAACACAGAATCCTTCCAGATTCCTTCCTTATCATGAAGGAGAGAAATTCTCCATTAAATTGTATCGAAATGTGCCTTCAATCCGGTAACTTTAGTTCATTTATTGCTGTCTCATTTTTAATATTATATGCAAAGGTGAATAGTGATGATTCGACAAATTTTCTTTAGGTTTCCAATATGCCGGAGTACAATACGGGTATCTGCCAGTCATTATTAATATTGAATTGTTGAGAAAGTTTTGACAAAAGTCGTATCCTTACTTTACAGAGTTGAATGTTTTTGTGGCAACTCTGAGCCGTCCTCCAAGGAAATTCCTGTTACCGAATGCAATATGAAATGTCCAGATTCATCTCTTTCAAACTATGAATATTGTGGGGGTTACTTTGCCATTGATATTTTTGAAACTGGTATTTCTCAAAGTAAGAATTTTTTCATTTCTGTACCAACTTTTATTTCAAAACTTGCTGAATTAAATTAAATTCTTTTAAACCAGGTCAAGACGGAAAATCAAATGTTATTGGATTGGAAGATTACGATCCAGATTTGACAATGGTTTCAAAACCTGCAAGGATTGTTTTTTTCTTGACATTAAATGGTAATGCAAGTTTATTAAATAATATATCGGGCTTGTGTTTACGAGAATTGCACACGAATCCTTAAACGAATACTTAACATTTTTCAAATGTGATAACCTGCAGGTAGATCGATCAGACAAGTCTTTCGACTAATTAAAGCGCTATTTCATGAAAAGCATTACTTTTACATCCACGTCGATTCGGTAAGACATACAATATTGTCCGGTATATGCGCCAATAATAATATGTACATAATAATAATTAACCATTGAATCCCAGAGGCAAGATTACTTGTACCGAGAGCTCTTGTCTTTATCGCACAAACTACCCAATAATTTCAAATTCATGACCAAACGCCGTGGCACAATTTGGGGCGGTGCAAGTTTGCTGACTATTCTTTTGGAAGGGATGAGAGACCTCGTAGTGAACCACAAAGACTGGGAGTGGGACTATGTCATTAATTTAAGTGAATCGGATTTCCCGTTAAAGTAAGTAATTTCAAATCATTTAGATACATAACACTTTCTTTGACAGATTTTAATTTTCTGTGTTTTTTTTTCAGGACGACAAGCAAGCTGGAGTACTTTTTAAGCATAAATAATGGAAAGAATTTTTTGAAAAGTCATGGCAGAGATGTTCAAAAATTTATTCAGAAGCAAGGGCTGGATAAAACATTTGACGAGTGTGAGTACCGCATGTGGAGAGTCGGGGATAGAAAATTGCCCACTGGAATCCTGATGGACGGAGGTAGTGACTGGATTGCCCTCCATCGAGATTTTGTGAAATACACGGTTGAATCGGAAGATGAATTGGTAGCCGGACTGAAAATTGTTTTCAAACACACTCTTCTACCTGCTGAAGTAAAAACCTCATGATTATAAAATTTCGCCAAAACTAATTTCAGCTTTAGTAAGATGGATTATTATGTATTTTCAGAGTTTCTTCCACATTTTGCTAAGAAATTCTGAAATGTGCGACACTTTTGTTGATAATAATTTGCATGTGACAAACTGGAGACGAAAACTTGGGTGTAAATGTCAATATCGGAATATAGTTGACTGGTGTGGATGTTCACCGAACGATTTTCGACTCGCAGATTGGAGTAGACTTCAGGTAACAAGAAATTTTAAATAATTTAGTAAATTCGTAATATGTTATACTTTATTTTATCCTTTGGTTGGTTCAGCTTACAGACGCTCGGCTCTTATTTTTTGGGAGAAAGTTTGAACCCATCGTAAACCAAGGGATAATTAATCAACTCGAAGGCTGGTTGTATCCAGAACGATTTGAGAAGAATTATCCAACCATGGACCGATTTTGGCTCAGTTTGTACCATCATCATGACCTATCACCGAAACCTGATGATGCTACAGTCACTTTGGTACTACAAATTTTTCTGATTTTATATTTTAGTTAATATCTGAACATTTTGTAATGATTTGTTATGCTATATTTTTTACAGGGACAATCTTTGAGTAGAATTTCTGCCAAGCGTTTTCTGCTCCGATGTTTTCCGTCATTGTCATCAGAAGATCCCAGTTTGGATAGGAATATCTTTTCCACGTTCGGAATTGACCTGATTGAAATAACGGCATATAACCATGAAGATCAACTGGAAGGAATTTTAGCAAAGTTTCATGCAACAACTGTGGATGAGCATGGAGAAGAGTTGGCATTTGGTTTGGAGGCTTGGTTCAGGCAGGAAACGAATGTTGAGGCTGGTGCAGTAAATCGTAGAACGTTGGAATTTCAAAATAAATTACAGGTAATTACTCAATAGTGGTAAATACTTATATATTTTTCTAAAAAAAACTTTGTCACTCTAAAATAGGGTTTGAAAGTTGGGAGCGATTACGAGCAGAAGGAACAGATTTTTCGAAATTTTGCTGGAGCCCTGGGACCTTTTAGCGAGCCTACTTTAACGTACAGTGTCAACACTGATGAAACTTTTAACATTTCTGTTGCTTGGATTGATCCTCACAACGTAGTTCGCTCTGTTACCAATGTTTCTGCGTCTGATGGATCAACGGTATTGCACTTTCATAATGATATTTAATTGTTGATAGCAATACCTTATTATTTTTTTTATTGAAGGCAAATTTCATAAAACCGACACTGAAGCATCCGTTAGTCCCCGGAACTTGGACGGTAAAAATATTTACTGTGGACCGAGACTTACTCTATAGGGTGAAGTTTTTGGTTTTGCCGTTAGAAATTTATCAGGGAGACATAATATCACTTTCAGATAGGAGGTAATTAAGTGATCTATTATTTTTTGTTATCAAAGTCAAATATATAATAAGTATAGGTGTGTATTTAATTTGTTTGCTATAAATTTCAGATTTGTAAATTCAGAAGAGTTCGATGAATCTGATATGCGCGGAACTCTTACTTCTTCTAGTCATGATTTGCAATTAAAAATTGATGATCTTACTTCGAGGTAAGTAAATGAAATATCTCTCATGCAAATAAAAATAAAAAATCGAGCCGTTTTAAAAATTATGTCTTTTTCGTCGCAGGAAATATACACTTCAAGATTTTTGTTTGGAGAAACGCGTCGATTATAAAACTCTGTCAAGCTGGAAGTTAAAAATTAGTGACTCTACTGGAGATTTTAAGAATCAGTACGAATCCCACGAAAAAGAAATGCAGGATTCTTTTGAAAATCTGGAAACGTCACTCTGCTCCCATACGCAGTGGAGCTCTTTTTATCCCGACCCCAAATCCACCATTACTGGAATTGACCCACACACTGGACTTTTGATGCCATAGAATGATGAGAGATTGCAACGCAATAATTGATGCAATATTATGCAAAACTGACTTAGACTTTATTATTCTTACTCCAATTTAATTCCTCGAGCTTCTGTGTTTTAAACTTGACGACTCCGAGTGCTTCCGTTTTTAGTTTATTCCTTGCATTGATATTATTATAAGCTGTTTATGCATTGATATTATTATAAGCTGTTTATGCATTGATATTGAAGTGTCATAATAATTTATAGAATAACATAATAACCTAAAACTTAACCATCTTGTTCATTGAACGGTTCAGTACAAACTGAAAACCATAATTTTGTGATGCAATATGATCTGATCCAGCCCAACCAAAGTATGTAAAAGGGTTTGACAAATTTTATTGTGTTCTTTTCTTTCAATTTTGTTTGTCCTCTTTATTACAATTATTAAGTAGCTTCAGCTACTTTATGTGAAGACTTTGTCTGTCTGTCTGTCTGTCAGCAGGATAACGGGAGAACGGATAAAGATAATCGAAATCGGTTTTAGCCATCATACATAATACCCCAGGGGGAGGATCCTATCAACTTTTGGGTGCAACCGGACCACACCCCCGGTCGCCAGGGGGTGTGGTCGGGGCAAAATGAGATTTTTAGTGCAATTGAATCTATGGATGAAATGGAGTGAAATTTTGAGTTCCCCCGTTGTGCCACACCCCCCGGGCGCCAGGGGGTGTGGTCGGGGCAAAATGAGATTTTTGAAAAAATTGAATGCATAGATGAAATACAGTAAAATCAAGTGCTCCCGAGTTGTGCCACACCCCCTCGTCACTAGGGGGTGTGGTCGGGGCAAAATGAGATTTTTGAAAAAATTGAATGTATAGATGAAATACAGTAAAATCAAGTGTTCCCGCGATGTCGTGGGAGTGCTTGGAGTGAAGTAGTCTGAAGCTACTTCCGTATGCGCGTTTGCGACGGTTTATTATGTGTATAATTCTGCTGACTGATTATTATTGTTGAGATTGAGACAGTTTTTTTGATTCGTGCCAAGTAAAATTTGTTATGTGATTTTCTGCAGTTTGTTTGAGGTATGAGTTTTATAACCGCAAGTTAAGTTTCCATTTTACAACAAGGACGCATAATAATTTACAACAATTATCGAGAATTTTCTTTGTTACCCAATGTTATTTATGACTTACAGACTCATTTGTACTTACCTACCAAGAAATTGGTATACATCTAATTGAAAGGAGAAGTATAGGTATGAAGGAGTTTTAGTATGAATAATACAATTTAGTGATATTACATAGAATAATAGAATCGCGATATAATCGAAGCGAATCCTGCCTAACCAACTGGAACTAACTACCTAACTACCTACCCCTCGACCTAAAGCAATAGGTAAAGTTGATGACGACGACGACTTTGTAGATATAGAAGTCTTATCATCATAGTACCTTTAAAATTGTCTTTCCTTTATTGTTAACCATACATATTTACTTGTAGAGCTTTGTAGATCCAGTGAGCTAAAAATGCTGAAAATAAATAAAAGATTAAAAACACCCATCTCCTCATGATGCATATTATAAGGCAAATACAATGGCTTGAATTGGTGTGACAAAGTCAATGCCATCGGGTTACAACAAGCAACACAGATATTTTTAGAATTGGAGGTGATGTAAGTTGACTCGCTTAAACAAAATGTGACAAAAGCTTATCAAGGTGAAAAAATCAGGAAGTCGAGTAAATGCCGATGTTTCTTACTTGCACATACGCAATTAGCAGGAATTTAATAACGAGCAATTACCGACAGAAAACCGGATTCGGTATAATTTTCATAAAATGCAACTTGTTTTTGGTACAATTTTGTGCAAGCAAGATGAAACTGAAACATTGCGTGGATAGGAAGTTCTTAAACTCATGTCAACTTGATTTTGAGATTTGTATTGCTGTTTTTTACAATTGCAGAAAAAAATGGTGTGAACCCAAGTAACATGTAAGTCTGGCCCATACTAGGATTATCTCCGGCAAGTCTGGCACAAGATTTTGGGGGTCAGAAAGGTAACTCTGTGATGGTCCTGGGAAGTAGGATTGACGGACTACTTTAACCAAGGGGGATGGTTCTTTGGCCCTGACTCGATTCAGGTCAGGATGAACTGATATGGCTAAACCCCGTATTTGTTATACTGGCCCGTCCGTTTCTAGTCTGACTTGAGCCGAACTTGAACTCTCGGACATGAGCCAGGGTTGGCCCTTGCCAAGCTTCTCGGCTCAGGGGAAAGTCTGGGGGAAACCCGAGAAACAAGTCAGGCGCGTACCCGGACCACACTTGTACCTGATTTAAAAAAATCCACTCTGGCCCATCCCTGGGTGAAAGTTTGACCAGTTATATTCAACACGGCATTATTTTCTCCAGTTTCTACCAGTCCTCGAGCGCAATGGCTCAACGTCTCTCCACCAAATTTTCCGTCGTTTTTTTTCCTGAAGAAAAAAGTGTAGCCGCAGTCCCGACTACTTGGCTGACAGAGGAGAAAGGTAGGATCTTTTGCAAATGGCCCAAAGGCCCTAACGCTGCTACTGTCGTAAAAGATGGAAATAGTGCTCCAGGGAAGGATTGGTCCAGTTTCCCTGTAAAAATTTATAAAGGGCTCGGGAGTGGTAAGCAAAAATTTTAAATATGGTGGCGAATATACTTAATTTATATTTAAGCACATGAATTTACTCTACAGACGAGTATTCAAAGGCTAGTGCAAACGCCGACGAGGCCAGGACCCTGACGAGCCCTAGCGAGGAGGAAGGTTCGCCATCATCCATTCCTACGGTCAGCAGAGCCAACTCAAAAGCACAGCAAGATTCGTCCGATAGTGAGGCCGAGTTTCAAGCGAATTTTGACAAAGACGTTCCAGATAAAAGTCCACATGGCAATGCCACACTGAATCGTGTCGAAGAACGCAGCACAAGTAAGCGACATTAAATTAAGTGTCATTTAAAAATGGCCAAGTTATATTAAATTAAACTTTTTTTTAGCACCTTCATCCAGCCCAATCTTGAATTTCAACATTACTGGTGCCGACGGTGATGATGGAGACGAATCGCAATTAAATTATACTTTCACAAATCCTCTTACTGTTATAAGTCAAGGTTAATAATTACACCATTTTTATATGTAGCTATTATCTTAAGTATGTTAATATTATTTTCATTTCCAGGTTTTGAGGTCAACGTTTTGAGTTATCTTGTCGACATCAAAGCAGAATTATCTAGAATATCAGCCCAGGTATCAGCAATTGCGGCAGGGTGCGAATCTACAGATACGGAAGAAGAATTCATACTTCCGTTAAATACTGAAGCCCAACTTGAAGAAATAGAGTTGAAATTGCATGATCGTTCGGCAAGAAAGTCATTGGTAGACAGTATTCAATTTTATTTATACAATTGTGTTTTATTTAAATTCGTGCAGTATATGTATGATTAGCTGACGAAAATTGTGAAAATCGGTGGACTTGAAATCAAGGATACAGTAGAGCGAGTACTGACAGCAGTCTTTGGACAGAAGATAGCAGAGCAGACGTCTCTAGCCGGAAAGAGCAACAAATTTGCTTTTAATATGCTTGCTCTCTTTAGCATCATAGTTGGTAATTATTAACGTTTAATAAGTTCAGCGTAAAAAAATCACCAATTCTGGTTTTGATAAATTTTAGATGCCATTTTAAAAAATCCCCGCTGCTCCAACAACACGCAGAAGGACGTGGAAATTGAGGCAACACGGTGGTTTTCAAACGCTAAAGACCGTGACGGTGGCCGGGATCGGCGACGTAAGGACAAAATAACACCTGGACAACAACAATAGATTAACATAATGGATGCATCTAAAACAACGAAGTACCGCAAAAGAAAAGCCGAGGTGGCCAGTATTCTTAATAAGTTTAGTTTAGACAAAAGTAGTAATATTAGTGGTAATGTAAGTTCTAGTAGTGAGATTTGTACTAATATAGAACATTCAATTCCAACAATTTCAACTGGAATGATGAATAGTGAAGTTGAATTTGATGAATTTTGCCCACCAGACACGGACGATGAGTCTGAAGACGAAGAGGACAGTTTTTCAAAATCTTTGGCATTTAAGAATAAGTTAGCAAGGTGGGGATTAAATAATAACATTACTCATGTCGCAATGAAGGAACTTCTTCACATTTTAAGGGATGAAAAATGTGGAAGTAGTTTACCAAAAGATCTTCGCACACTGTTTAGGACTCCAAAGTATAGCAGCCCAGTTAGTTTAGGAACCGGAAAATTTAAGTATTTTGGGATTCGAAAAGCTTTTGAAATAGCGAATACTAGAGGGTGGGAAGATACTAGTTCAATTAAGTTAATGAGTATTGGAATTGATGGGCTACCAATCTCTAGAAGTAGCAAAAGTCAATTTTGGCCAATTTTAGCGCTTTTCGATAAATGTCAGTCACCTAATCCTTACGTAATAGCACTGTATTTCGGTAGTTCAAAACCAGGATCACTGAAATTGTTCTTACAAGACTTTGTTAATGAAATGTCGGACATCAAAAATAACGGTATCAGCATCAAAGATAATAAGTATACATTAAATGTGAAATGCCTTATTGCTGATGCTCCAGCTCGATCCTTTTTAAAAATGTGCAATGGTTTTAACGCATACAAAAGGCGTTAGGACATGGTTTTGACGAATTCATACCTTAATTGCGGGATGGTTTTTAGTCGTAGAGATTTCTAACTTGTTTTATGTGAAAGCCTATGTCTCAAACTATAGGTAAGCATATCTGGCTTCCGATTTTGTGTACTCTGCGAAATGAGGCAAGGTCAAATTTGGAGAGGTGTCCTTTTTTAGTTTTCCAAACCAGTGTTCTTAAAAAATGACGTTGAACAAATGATTTGTTTATTAGGTCCTGATACAAAATTCGTCTTTGCGACTATTATCAAGGGACTTAGCATGTTTTTCACTATATAAAACCACTTTTATCTCATGCTTATCTTTTAAGTCCCTTTTGTAGTCTAGCTTCATACTTGTCCTAATGGAATACTCTCGTGAACGCAACTCCTCGACTTTTAAGGCCCCCACATTTTACGACTTTGATGCTAAAAATCCCTAACGTGATTTTTATCCAAGGTACATATAGTATATTGCACTGTAAGTACTTTTGACACAATTTTGATAAGTGGTTAAACCCCACGGACTGAGTTTTCATCAGACCTTATAAATTTTTTGGAAAAGTTCCCGTCGTTTTCGATGTCGAACTTCAGAAATAATCTAACTAACCAAAACGCAATAATTTTATTATTTTGTCACTTGTACCTTGTAGATAAAATAGTTCTGCAGTAGGGGACACAAAAAGATTAGTAAAATTTATTTTCGAAAAAAATTGACCATTAATTTTCCAAATAAGTTCACGAGTTTTTAGGATTCCGCGACAGCTGATTAGCTAGGGTCGTTCTCCAGAACTGTTTACACAAAATCATCACTGTTTAATTTAATATTTTTTGGGACACTTTGAGCTTTGCCCTCAATCTTCATTTGACCGAGTGGGTCCGCTTTCAAGGTCAGCAGGTCAATTTTCCTGTGCACGGTCCGATTTATCAATTTTCATGAAAAAGTATCAGCGACGATGGAGGCCCAACGTTATGCAATTGATGTAGATTCTTTTATTATTACATGCAATGATTATCTAGCGTTGTAATATTAACAATCATTCACCTCTGACCTCATAGGTTATCATGCTATATGAGAAATTCAGTTTGGAAAGTGTTTTTTTGGCTCCTTCCAACTCTGGGGGCACTGGAGGGGGCATTTATAAAGCTATCGGCCTAAAATTTTAAATATATCTTTTTGAGAGTATTATCTTGCAACTGACCAAAAATCAGTTCAAAATTCAACTCCCCGCCAGAGATATTCACCCGCAAATTCGTCAAAACCATGTCCTAACGTCTTTTGTACTATGGATGTGAGCGTTGTTGTCAAAAAGGAAAATGGATGGGAAAGGTAGTTTTTCCAGAAATCGATGCAGTTCAAAGAACAAACGAAACTTTTTTTGACAGCGCGCACGCTTCTGAGCGATCCCCATTTGCTGAAATAGAATTGGGGATGATCAGCCAAGTACCCCTTGATTATATGCATCTGGTGTGTCTTGGAATTATTAGAAAATTAATTTTTAGTTGGCTTCGTAGCCCTCTTCAAAAACGAATAAAATTAAGCTGTAGTACCATTAATCAGATTAGTACAAATCTTAGAAATATATCTTTTTTTACTCCCTCTGAATTTTGTAGAAAACCGAGATGCATAAGAGAAATTGACCATTACAAAGCAACCGAGCTGGGTCAATTTTTACTATACACAGGACCTGTGTGCTTAAAAAGTTTGCTGCCGTCAAAACTTTTTGACCATTTCATGCTTTTGCATTGTAGCATGCGAATATTGTTGTCTAGTCTTGCAAATTCTATAGAATGGATCGAACTCTCGAGAAAACTTTTAATTGAATTTGTTTCTAAGATTAGTGGTTTATATGGTGAAGATTATTTAACATGCACTCTGTCATTCATATACCCGATGATGCATTAATTTATGGAAAACTTGACAATGTGAGCGCATTTCCTTTTGAGAATTACATGCAAATTTTAAAGAGGCTATTACGAGCCAAAAATTTGCCATTAGAACAAGCAATTAATCGAATTGAAGAGAGAAACTGTTTCGATTTTGAAAACGATAACAATTTAGAATTGAATAATAGGCAGGTTTTCGCTGGAAAACAGTTTTCAGTTAAAAAGGGTAATAATGTAGCATTTCTTTCCTCGGGAGAAATTGTTTAAATTGAATGTTTTATTGACAATAACAAGTTTTTGGGTAAAAGATATTTAAAGAAGCATGATTTTTATTATTTTCCCGTCAGTAGTCATAAATTAGACTCATTCATTGTTAAGAATCTAAGCGTAATTTCTGGAGAGTTTGAATGTAATTCAATCATTAATAAGGGTTATCTAATGTTACTTAACGATGAATTTGTATGTATGCCATTGTTGTAAATGAAAATGTTGAAAATGTACAATTTTTATTGTAATGAAATAAAATTATAAAAAAGAAATGTGTGTGGCCCATCACTGTATTTGCATCAATGGTCCCTGCATGAAATTACAAGTTTGGCCCAAGTCAGGCTTAAATAAGCCCATCAGCCAGGATGCAAAGCAGGGCCAAACTTTAACCAGAGTAGGAATCCACACTAGGGCCAGGCCTGTTGAAGCTCTGGACCCTAGTTGTAAGAAGTACGGCATAAGTCAGGGCCACGTCTGAATCATTGCAGGCTGAAGTCCGGATTGCAAGTCCGCCACTGGTCATTCCCCCGATTTCAAAACTGTACTTGGCCCAGACTTTTGACAAAAGTCTGGCCCACACATGGACCAGACTTAAAATGTTAATTGGGAACAAAAGACTGCCGACGCATGAAATGATATCGCTTTGTTACTTCATTTAAAAATACTTTTTGTGCGTAAAAGCTCGAATTCGTGAGCACATCTTTGATTAAATCATTCACTTACGTATTTAGGTTTTTTGAGAACTTTGGAGAAAAATGAAATTTACAACACATAATTTCGATTCTTGACCTAAAAATTATGAAAAATTGATTTCAGAGAGAGACAACATCTCCGCTCTTATGACTGACCCGTAAACAACATCATCTTTTTGTTAATGGCTCGTCGTAAAGATAAACATTTAGTGTATCCTCTTTGTCTAAAGTCACGTGACAAGGTTGGTCAACAAATTGAATTCGTTCTGACTTGACTCAATTGATCCGTAGAACCCTTTTCTTCAAAATTCTCATCCAAAAAATATTAGTCACATACAATGCATCGTAAAATCTCCATCCAAACATATTCATGACATGATTGATACGAACGACCAAATCTGATACAAGGTGACAAGTTTTCTCAAATGTAAAAAAATTGTTGTATAATTTTTTGTTAGTACTGAGTGTAAATCAAGCGGAAATTGTTATGAAATTGAATTATTTCATGATAGCGAATTCTGCATGCTTGTTGAATTGTGTTGAATGAAAGAAAGAATGCGAGACAAAAGAACATGAGACTTTGAGATTTTGATAAAAACACGTATTTTATAACAGCTCAATTAAGAAAGGGTACCTGCAAAAATTTTTGAAGACATTTTTGAATATTTTTTGATGACTTATTTTTTATCATAATCTGGTTAATTAATTAGCAGGTGTGTAAAAAATCATATATTTACTACCATCCGAATCTCCGATTCGTCACGCTGAAATTGAGAAATGGAGCAAGTACAATGATAACTCAATTTATTTTAAATTGACGATTACCCCATTTTGATTAATATTTCATCACATATCTTGCAACATGAACTTTAAGCTTTAATACACTTTCTGCCTGATAAATTGGTACAAGAGAACTTTGGATTGATTGAAGGTCCCCTATTTTAGGTGGAATTGGATTTGTGTGCACAAAAAATAAGATGGAATATTTCAGCGATTTTAAACGCTTGAACGGATACCACTGGTTTTTGTGTTTTTTTACTACTTACTTTGTGGGCCCATCTTGTATAAATGTCATAATTTGAGATAAATAAGTTTACTTTTCATAAAAAAGGTAACGTTTCAGAAGATGGAATTAAAATCAAGGGATATGATATGCTATAGATAAATATGGAATTGTACCACATCTTTTAGTGCATAAATCTCACATTGCCTCAAGTTAAGTCACTCGATCCCCTTGTGCAGAGTCACTGCAAAACCACATCTCCAATCCAACAATGAATTGATATGATATAAACACGGGGACACCTTTGCTACCTAATCATTACCATGTTTGATACTGAATGGTAAGCACAAGCACGACGAAATACGGCAGTCTAGATTTTTAGGCACGGAGTGAAATGGGAACGTCCCATTTAATCCTGCTGCTACTGGGCAGTTTATTTATTTCAAGTGTGTTGGGTGTGGCTGTGATCGTTGTGGAGGGTGGGAACCCCCTAGAAACGGGTGTCGATGAGGGTAGCGTCAGTCCAAAAACCCTGCTGGAATTTCTGACGTCTTCATCTTCAACTTCAGAGAACAAAACTTTGAATAATGAGAAAAGTGCACCCCAAATTTTCATTGGGGGCGACTTTGCTTCTGTAGAGGGATATTCGTTAGAGGAAAATGTCAGTGGTGGTGGTGACAGTGGAAGTTTTGAGGATTTCCCCTCAGGAGAAAGTGAGTTACAAGTGGACGCTTCTGGAAAGGAAAAAGTTAATAATGAGACGGAGTTGATACCACCGCAAAAAGTTAAGCGTCAGAATGATGCCACTTATCATCCAGAAGTGCAAGAGTCGCGACGTTCGAGAACAGTTGTGGCCCATCCAGGGAAGGATTTGAAGGCTTCAGCGACAGGATATGGACATGAAGGGGGTGGAGAAGTGGGGTAATGTTGAGACATTTGATTTTGGGGCGATATGATATGATTTACAATTTGTAATGTAATTTTTAGATATGGTGGAGGTGGGGGAGGTGGTGGTGGATATGGACATGACGGAGGGTAAGTCATCAATTGCTTATCAATATCCGGTGAAAGTTGAAGGGATAATTCTCTATTTATTCCCAGTTACGGGGGCGCCGAACACTACGGAAATGCAAATGGCGGACACTATGATAGTGGACATCACGCCAAAAAAGGGCACAAAGGTCAGGAAGGTCACCACTCCCAACACGGTTATAGCAAAGGGAACAAAGGGCATTATAACAAGGCGGGGAAGAAAGGTCATTACGGGAACAAGGGTGGATCGTCGAAGGGACACAAGTCAGGAGGGCAGCATTACGGGGGACGACATCACGGGAGCAAAGCGTCCAAAGGGGCACGACACGGGCAGAAAGGTCACCACAAAAAAGGACATTCGACGAAAGGGTTTCACAACGTGTATCACAAGGAAGAGTATGGAAAGCAGAGCTCGTTCTATGACGATTATCACAGTGAAGGTAGTACAAAGTTGGAAGGAGGATAAGGAGAGGGGTTATCGATATGATAAGATATTATCAAGTAGCAATATGCCATATCTACTTTAAGCAAACGTTTTGTCGGTCCGTCTGCCCGTTTGTGTGCTAACTCTTGAAGCACAGTTTGAAGTTGTAAATAATAGTATGTACCACATTTCTTTTGCAATCCCCTCGTGACCTTGGGGGTCAGAGGTCAATAATTGAATTTCAGCAAAGTCTGGTTTAGTAAATTGCGAAATTCTAATTGAATTTTCCTCGTTGTTTGGCATTAGCGCTACCTCCTAAATAATATCTGTTTTCAACTAAAGCTTATCTTCAATTACAGGCCATCATGCCAAACACGGTGAGCATGGACAGCATCACGATTCGCATGGCGGAAAGAAATATTACGGTCAACATCATGACGAAGGACATAATCAAAATCATCACGGAGATCAGGTTTGGTCAATGAAATTACTGCATAATTGTAAAAAATAACCAATTTATTCGACAGGGGCACTACCAACGAGGACACCATGATGATCAACATAAGGGACACGTAAAGAAATAGAAATTATGGTTATTTTGAGGGTTTTAAGATGAACATGATTTACAGAAATCGAACCACGGCCAGCACGGGTCGCACGGACATTCCCAACATTACGGGGATCAGGGGGGACACAACCATCACAATAGTCACCATCAAGGAGGGGGTTATGGACAGCAGCATCAAGGGGGATTTGGGGGCGGAGGGGCTATTTATGGGGGTGGAAGTGGGGGTGGTGGCATCGGTTATGGCCACGGATATTAATAAAATCTCATCCGAACTGAGTTCAAACATGCTCTTATTAAGCTTAACTTTTGGTGTTGGGAATAAAATAATAAAAAATAAAATAATCAATTCAAACAAAAGTTCATTTTTTTAATGCCACTTGTCAACACCTGAATGAAAGACAAACATATTCATGAAATATTAAATACATTTGGGGAGTAGAGGAAAACCCCGATTTTAGTCATTAGTGGGCTGGAAAAACGGATAGGCGTCCGAAATCATCAAGGTTTTTGTATGTAACATTTCGTAAAATAATTATTCTACTACTACTAGTAATCAAGCCTCTTCGCTGCTATATGGCTCAGCTGCGAAACGGCATTTATAATTCCACCCGTACCCCTTCCCCAAGCCACCAAAAATCCTCCCCTACCCCCACCCCAATACACCCCTAACCCCCACCTAAATCCACCCCACAATTTTTATGGGGCAACGTGAGATACCTTGGGGCAATGTTAGATTTTATTTCATACTGGGGTACCGTTCGTAATTAGCGAGCGAAGCGAGCAGGGTAGGTTCAGCTAGGTACGAGAAAAGTGCAGAATGCTTAGCTAATTATAGCTACATCCATAGTCCGTGATTTGTTCGTGATTTGGTGATGCTTTCACGGGTTCATAATTTCAGCATGTTAATCACCATAACAATTTAAAATATCGACCAATCAGAAAATCGGAATCAAATAATTTTTGGAAAGTTATGGAGTATGGATGCGAGAAACCATCAAATCATGACGAAATCATGAACAAATCACGGACTATGGATACAGCTTAACCTAGCTACGCTATATACAACTTGGGGCCCAGTTTAAGTTTGACAAATCAATACAAATTGTCGAACATTTCCAAAATGAATTTCGAACTTGACAAGCATAAATATGCAAAAACTCTCATAAATTTAGGTGTAAATTAATTATAGTTTACATCTTAGTTACTAATTTTTCATGCAATTTTTTAGGAGCAAATTGACAAACGGGGGCACTGCCACCGGTCCAACGGATGAACTTTTTCATTCAATTTTTGAAAAAGATAGTGCCCGAGACCTATGTCTTTGCTAAGTGAAGCCTTTCCATTCGATTTGTACTACCAAACGCGTAGTACAAGCATCGAAAATGGCCAATTTTGCTTTTTAATTGCTCTCAGCGAGCAAGGAATTTAATATCTGCGAAATCAGGCTTCACTTAGCAAAGACATGGGTCTCAGGAATCAATTTTTTCAAAAATTGAATGAAAAAGTTCATCCGTTGGACCGGTGGCAGTGCCCCCGTTTGTCAATTTGCTCCTAAAAAATTGCATGAAAAATTAGTAACTAAGATGTAAACTATAATTAATTTACACCTAAATTTATGAGAGTTTTTGCATATTTATGCTTGTCAAGCTCGAAATTCATTTTGGAAATGTTCGACAATTTTTATTGATTTGTCAAACTTAAACTGGGCCTTAGGTAGCTCTGCTACCTAATTATCCTAGGAAACTCTGCTAGATAGATATGCTAGGTAGTTCTGCTAGGTAGCTATCCTAGGTAGCTGTGCTAGCTAGTTAGGTTAGTTAGCGTTAGTTAGTCATTCCACACTTTTCTCGTACCTTGTTGAACCTAACCTGCTTGCTTCGCTCGCTAATTACGAACGATACCTTAATATGAAATAAAATCTCACTTTGCCCCATAAAAATTGTGGGGTGGATTTAGGTGGGGGTTAGGGGGTGGGGGTAGGGGAGGATTTTTGGTGGCTTGGGGAAGGGGTACGGGTGGAATTATAAATGCCGTTTCGCAGCTGAGCCATATAGCAGCGAAGAGGCTTGCTAGTAATCTATGTGTAAATGAGATGCTCGAATACTTGAAGCCGCATTCCCATTTGAAATATCAAATACAATTTCTTCATAGAAACATATATTTTTGGGGACAACTCGATTACAAAGACACGATTTTACTTGCACAATTTAATTCTCCTCTCTTATAGAGTGATCAAGTGTCAAATAATTTTGCGCAAAATCATAACGTCTGGAAAATATAATAGCCAAATTTCCATCAGCTTCATACATTGAGGCTTCGAAACTCATTTCGAGTAATCAAAATGACCACAATCAGCTTGTTTATCATTCTTACATCGCTGATTTTCAAGCTTGTCCCCGGAACTAAGTATGGCTACAACCTGAAAGACCTAGAATTGAAAGGCGGAACAATTGTCCACGAATTCCCACCAAATCAGCCTCCAGACCCTGACTTCGATGCTTTAGCATCAAGATGTTACGAGTTATCCTACATTCCCATGAATGACAAAACCCCTCTCGTTGACAGACAGCCGAACGTATTTCACATCTCCTTGCTCAAGAATACGACGGACGAATGCACCAAAATATACCTGGACAAACTTCAATTTGCAGTTTTAGCAGGGAAGATGACACTGGCGGAGGATCGCTTCCCGGTCGGAAGCTATGATTATGACGACACAAACAAATCTAGTCGCCACGTCCAAAATCTTGATGACACGGTTTTACAGCAAAAGGCTTGCTCTGGGAATACGCTGTCTCCAAAGATAAAGTACCACACCTTCCCTTACAATATTCCTAAAATTTCCGTTTTTTATGCCGCCATTCCGGGAAACGTCTACCATTGGGTAATCTCACTCACAATTCATGTCATTTTACTGAAAACCTGGCCCTGCATTTCACTGAAATCAACTCTGCTGCACAGGATCAACCGAGTCCGCGGAGAATAAGACTGAAAGCATTGTCGTCTTCGACACACATCTTTCATCTGGAGAAACGGATCTTAAAGACCGAGAGCCAGATAAATATACCCAGCAAGCTGTAATCTGTTTCTACTTGGAATATCAACCGAACGATGATTTGATCACTCAATTGCTCCCGGATGGAGGCGACACACTAAAATTGGATTTTGTGTATGAAAAAAAATATAATATCAAATCATCAAATCATGGGGCTGCTTAATTTACGTAAGGATTTCTATGCATATTTTGTCTAGGGCGGAAATTAAAACTAGAGTTGACGGCGTGGCTGCGAGATGGACAAGTTTGACAGAACGGAATTGGATGGAATGGTCCTATGCAGAACAGGACAATTGCAAACGAGTAAAAAGAGTGAACGAAAATGCCAATGACGAATACGAACTCCAAGATCGGCCCACTTATTATACGGATATGTGTCGTTGTACGAAGAAGAAATACGCACGTTCAACCGGCTATGAACCCAGCTTACAATTAGATAAACCTCTGCTGCCAATTCGCGATTTGCGCAATTCCTATTATCCATCGGACCCTATGGATGACTGTTATGAGTTGAAAATGTATGCTTTTGAAAAGCCCGATAAAATATGGGTGCGGTTGTGGCTGAAAGAAAAAAATTGTCGGTACACCAAACAAGTGGGCAATGTCAAATATAGGCAGAAACCGGTGTTTGGAAATTGTGGGGCCATTACGGCATTGGATTCAGTGGGTCTTCCTTTCGGAAAGTGGCTTCCAGATGGACCAAAAGATTGTCCTAATCCGAATGCTTGTATAGATAATAATAAAGCCAGAGTTATACACGACACAACATATGGATCAGAGATATGTCAAAAACCACCAGGCTACGAAAAGATAGATCCGGTATAAGTTTGACGCATATTTTTTCGAGTTATGCATATTTGAGAATTTTTGTCCTTGAAAATTAGAAAAAATACATACGGTCCGAAAACCATGACTTTTGGAAGCTAGGGTTCACTGACCCGAACAAAGAGTGCTTCACGATGCGACGGAATATCGTGGATCTTGAAGTTTAAAGCGAACTACTTGAGATCGGAATTTGTCAAAAACTTTCAATTTCAGTAAATTCCTTTAAAACATTGCATTTGTGAGTTGTTTTAAATTTCTCGTAATTTCTCAGTGCCGAGGTACAGATTATCAGACACACAGGAAAAGATATCAAGGTTCCTTTGTCTTATCCTCTTGCCTGGTTTTATCCGGAAGTTGTCGTTATACGATCACCCGTCTATGAAGCGAAGATTGACCAAGGTAGAGAAACAATTCGGGAAACACCAAAGGAGATACAAAAGCCAGATGTGCATATTCACCAACTGTACAAAACTTGGCAAAATACGGACAATTGCAGAGGCCTTTTTAAACCTCAACCAACTACGCCAACGACTACAACAACTCCTACAACCACAACTACACCTACAACTACAACTACGCCAACAACCACAACTACACAAACGACTACAACTACACCAATAAATACAACTATTCCAACAACTACTTCAAGAACCACAACTACGCCGACGACTACAACTACGCCAACGACTACAACCACGCCAACAACCACAACGACGCCAGCCACCACAACTACTCCAACAACTACACTGAGTACAACTACTCATACAAATACACTAAAACCACCAATCCTGTTAGATTTCATTCTATGTCGCCATTTTCGCCCCGATGTTCCAATTTACAATAGGAAGTTAACCTTTGGCAAGGACATCAAGCTTTTACCCGCTGATCAAAAGTTCAAAGATTGCTTCACATTGAAGGCCTTTCCGACATCGCTTCCGTACGCGCTGCATGTCCAATTTCGTCAACATGCGAATACAAATCCGGCCTGCGCTGACCTTTCTGCGTCAGAAGTCGCCTTTCAAGCCGTCAATGAGCAAGGATATCCGATCGGTTCGATGGAAAAGTCGTTCCACGTGTTTGATGCGGACAAAAAGTTTGTCAAGGAGTATTGCGAGAATGATGACCTACTTCAACCCCCCGACCTCGATGTGCAAGCATCAAAAAATTATCCATGCCATTACATTCATGGACAAAGTTTCAAATATACTCAACGTGTAAAATTTTTATTAAATATGTTCTACAAAATGTTGGAATTGATATTGAATGCTAATAATATTTTAGGTAACGTTCCCATCGGAAGTCCCGCAGATGTTCGGTTTCAAAGTACGGTCGAAAGTTGAGGGTGACATTTGTCTCATTTGGAAATATCTCCCTGCTCGCCCAGACTTTCCAGTTCCACCACCGAAAACGGTCCAAATATAGTGAGGAATTTGTGACTTTATGCAATTTATTAAGATGCAGTGTAACGCTCCCTATTCTATTATGGGATTGCGTGTCCTGATTCACATCCACTTTCACGGATGCCCCTTTTCTTTGCGACGTTGTGCAATAAATTCGTAGTGGAAAATCACTTTTTTATAAGAATTATGAATATATTTATTTACATCAATACCGACTGAAAAATATTGACTTTACAGAAATGCTCGTATTATAAATACGTGGGAGAGCTAATGCTATAATTTATATTTTAACTAATTATCCATACGGGAACTTATTATTAAGTTTTCGAAAATCTAAAACCTTGAACTTGATCTTGATGATCACTAAAACTAACCTGCTGATCCTGAATCTAAAACTACACTTTGTTCTTCTTCTCTCTGCTTACTCTATATATACGTGATCACATAAGCCACGCCTTCTTGATCACTGCCTTTACTTACGCTACATATGCACAAACTACGCCCTCATGATCATGATGACGTAGGCATCATTCTGTGCTCCTCATTCCTATCCTCTCTTCCCCTTCATGATCTCCTCCTGCACACAATATGGTTTGGACACACATGAGAGGCGAGATACATATGAAAACTACATCTATGTATTTTAAATCCCTTGACCTTTGAAATGCTGATGTCACATTTGCATCAGCGTTCCAATGGTTGCAGCAGTTAAGTAATTTTTAATTTCTTGTATTAATTCCGGTTAGTGCCGAAGTCTTCATCGCGCAGCATAAAGTAGTTTCCGTTCTGGGGTCACAAGTGTACAATTATTTGGACCCTTCCGACAATACCGAGAATCCTCCGAAGCGCAACTGTCATGACCCGAATCCCAATTCATGGTTTAATTTGAACATGGACGATCCGAGTATCGAAGTGGCAGAGTTCGTCACAGATTGTGCAGAATCTGAAGAATGTCCCGTTTTCTTCAAGGATGGAGATAGAAAAACTCTTCCACCCGTTGTCCTTGTTACTGGCACCCAGTTCAGACGCAGATCAACAACTCCGAGTACCGTATGCGCGAAAATTTGAATAAAAAAATGGCGAGTTAAGATTGTGAATCCAAATTTAGACGCCGCAACCTGATATCGATGCGTATGAAGGATGTGCGATATCCAAGGCTTGCATCGCTCCCCCAAAAAATGAAGACGAACCAGAGCCGGATGCGAATCAGTGTTTCCTTCCTGAAAATCGTAATTGCGAGATGTTGGTGACATTTGGAGACGCTCCGGCCGAAGGTGAAGATCTAGTTTTGGAGAAGGAGCTAATCTTGGAAATGTTCAAACCTTCCGTGGATAAGTGGTTGGCAATTGCACTGTCGGAGTCAGACAACATGGTGCCATTTTAAACAATAAAATGATTTGTTTAGATTATTATTGGAATTGCACTAATTAATTCTCATTAGGGACCAGCCTACGTTGTCGAATGCGTAATTGAGAAGGATCGAGTGAACCTTTATCACTCTTTTAATGTTGAGAAACAGCGCAGAAATGGAAGAATGGTAGCTCTTTCTTCATACACAATTTGTTTCCTGTACTTACAATTAGTGTTCTCAAAATTGGGCCGGACCGACCGATAAGCTTTGTTGGCACGAACATCGACAAAGCTTAATCACGCGGTCCTACTTATTTTGAGAACATTACTTCTGCATTATTAATCTATAACTTGTGTATCTTGCAGCGAGGAAATTATTCTCACAATGGTGTGGTTAAATTGTTGCGTTACCAGCGAAGGAATATAGGTCTTTACTGCAGATTTTCCATCAAGAGACACATCTTTGTGAGAGATCCGAATGTCACCAAGAAGGTTCACAGTTACGACTTGGTCAGAGTACCGTATTTTCTGCTGTACGCGTGGGGCAACGCTGTGACAGAGGATGGCATTACAGGTTTATATATTGGACTAATTATTCCTAGATTTGAAAAATACGCAAAAGGTTTTATTTTGTTAGGGAATCTGCTGAAACACACGGATTTCCGCGCCTCGTCCAAGAAAATTGCAATTGGAACACGACTCTCGGTAGTAATGCATATGAATAAATAAGTCAGTGTATCTAGAGTTGTCATCTTAAATATATTGTGTAATTATTCCTTCAGCCTCTCCCTGAGCAAAAGGCTCTTCTTCGTCTGCATTCGACGTTCCTGATAGCAGCCGTCCTATTTTTTCTGTCGCTTGGCATGTTTTCTGGCCGATATTACAAAGAGACATGCGTCAATGTAAAAATTTTCATCTTTCCGCTCTGGCTAGTTGTGAGTCATCTATAAATTTATAGTTGCATATCAGGCATAACAAGTTAACTACGAAAGTGCTAATTTCAGGTCCATGCCATATCCATGACCGCTATGATAGCGCTCCTCGTAGTTGCCCTCGTCGTAGAAATTATCGCCCATCAGGGTTGGACGGCTGTGACGCCACCGAATTTTCACTCGTACGTGGGTTGTATGGCGTATGACTTATCATTTGTCGTATACGGGATGGGTTTCTTTGTCAAACCGTCGCAATACGGAAGCTCCAACATACCTGCGGCGGTGCACGTTGTGGGTGGAAACCTGGTTTATTTCTTGTGCTTCGTCCTCATAATTTTGGCTGATCGAGTTTCCTTTTCCGGATTGGCGTGTCACATCAAGTGGATCGTGGGAGCATGGGGTATCATTTACTGCGTATTCCAATGCTTCTTCACGGTAAATACTTTCGGTTTTTCGGAGCAATGCTCGATTTAAAATCAGTTTTGCAATTTGATGGGCCTTTTTTAGTATCAGTACTGGTGGATTGACTATATTTTGGGTCTAAAGAAAAAACGAGGCAGGTGGTTCTTCCCGATTCCAGCCATATACGCGTCAGATGATTCTGGGTCACAAACACGTCTGGGTAACAATGACGAAAGGGGTTTCAAGCCAAATCTGGAGCCTGAAAAGGGTCAAGATCCGGTCGAAGCGCCGGTGAGTCATACATAAACATAAGAGCTGCCTGCTCTTAATGTTCTAATGCAAAATTTTTGTGGTACTGGCAGGGAAGCAAAATTCGATTAGGAGCGTTCGTAGTGATCTGCATCTTAGCAGCTATATACACAACTGGGAGCATATTTTTGGTTCTACGGAACAAGAATGGACACGGAGATTGTTTTACGCTTCATGAAACATTCGAATTTTCAAAAAAATGAAAAGTGTAAATTGTATTATTTAACTCTAACTATAAGTAGTATACGTGTGTACGTAGAAAAGGTCAAATACTTCTACCCTTATTGGTAATAATTTGTTACTATTATTAAAATGAGAAATTAAACAAGGCTTAAACGGTTTGTGTCGAACAGTTTGTGTCATGGTTAGTCAATAATCATGAATGCTTATGAATTTCATATTTTATTTTTCGAGCACAGGAATCTCTAAGGTAGACGAATTTTTAGCCAGAGTCTGGGCTTATAGAACCATCATTTCCGTCCGTCTAGGAATAACTGATCACGATTGATTGAAACGGTTTCTATGACGTGGCGCCCCATAGAATCATAAAGTGTCAAATAATGCTGGTAGTTATCATTTTATTCTCCACTCCACGTTACCCAACGTGGCTTGGCCTGTACCTGTTACACGGATGAGAATAATGCAAAGACGAAGAATGGTCTCGCCCTCCGGTTACAGCAGTCTTTTTCTTGTCGAAATGGATAATACCCAAAGCTCTCAGACGCCTGGAAGACCTCAAAGAAAGGGGAAATTAGCATGGATCACAAACGTAGCCATTAGATTTTATAGGTTTCTCAGACCCAGAAAAATACATCAAAACTCAAGAACAACACTTCCTCCGCCTCCAATACAGAATAGCAACCTCAACAACAATGAACCATCTCTTCTTGTCCGCAGTAGTAGCATGCCATCGTCCTGTGATACATCTTTGTACACTATTGCATCCACGATACCGCTGACCACAAACACGTCACAGAGCGAAAGTCTTTCAAAAAACATGGCAAATACAGTAGAACTGGCCAAGACAAAGTACATACATGCTTGTTTATCTACTGAAAAGAGTATCAAATTGTGGTATCGGTTAACTAAGAACTTTGTCAATTTTTTAATGCAGAGACGAACGGGAGGACAGACGACGTTTCTATGCCTGGTACAAATTAGTGCAGTCCTTAAACGAGGGTACGTTCAGCCGGGTGTATGTCGCATATCATAAATTCAGTGGGGAAATTGTTGCTGTGAAGAAAATCGAGAAAGACTTGATCAAGGTGTCTGCAAAGTTGTGCATTTAGATTTATGTATGTGCAATAATTTATTAGTTTCCTTCCGTCTTGCAGAACGAATTAAGCCGCACAATGTTGGAAATTGAAGCCCTTAAAATGCTCGATCATCCCAACATCATCAAACTCTATCAAGTCTTTGATTCTGGTCGATATCTTTTGTTAGTGCTCGAAATCTGTCGTGGAGACCTATTCGACGTCATCCACAAGTACAAACGGATCAAGGAACGCCTCGCAAAGAAAATATTTTACCAAATTGCAACAGCCGTTGACTACATGCACTGCAAGGGCTTTGCACATCGAGATTTGAAACCGGTCGGTAAATAATTCTGTAATAATTTTTTGCTGAATTGAAGACATTAGATTTTTCAGGAGAACGTACTATTCGACCAAAATGGGAGTGTGAAATTGATCGACTTCAACCTCAGTGCGAGAATCCGGTATGCAAGTGGTACTGGAGGGTGGAACAAGCTCCAAACTCATTGTGGAACAATTGAGTACGCTGCGCCAGAGTTGGTTAAACCGGAAGAATTTTACGACGGTCCTCCCGTCGACTCGTGGTCACTTGGAGTTTTGTTGTACACAATGTTGACTGGAAAATTCCCGTTTGAGGAGCCAGACAGAAAAGCCAAAATTTTGGTACATTTATTCAAATCATGACAGAAGTTCTCGTATGTATGTACACAGAAAAATGTATGTAAATTCCTATAGTCCGCCGTGTACCATACTCCGTCTTACATTTCAAAATCGGCCCGTGACCTTATGAAACATTTGATGCAAGTAAACCCGAAACTGAGACTTTCTCCAGCTCAAATCTTGAACCACGTCTGGCTGACTAACAAACGCGACGGAAAACATGGGATCATCACTGGTCGACCAGAATCGGTTCGCTACTACCCGAAGAATAATACTTCCCCCCTGGATCGAGAAATCGTGGAGTATTTGGCCTCTGAAATAAATTTGCCTTTAGACGAATTTACTAAGCGAGTCGTGGGAAAAGAGTACGATACTTTCGAAATGGGAGCTTACGCGATTTTCAAAAGGAAGAAGGAAATTTTAGGAAAAATTGATTTTGAACGGTGGAAAGCCACGTGGAAATCGAAGAAGGCGAGTGTGGTGGCGAAAAATTCGAAAAACAATAATTTGTCGTACTTTCATAAACCACCTGTTTAAACTTTAAAGATTTCTGAAGAAATGTGCCGTTTTTTTAAAGATGTGTCTTTTTTAAATAAATTATGACCATTTCATTTGTAAATGTGTATACTTTTATGAATTCGGGACACAATATTTATCTAACTTTCTAGTCTTCTTCTGTATTCAAATAGTCACTACTTTGGATGACGCGGTCGACTTCCTCCTCGTCACTTTCTCCCATAAGCGACGTACCCGGAGTGGGCGGAGGGACTGTCCCCTCGCGATCGTATTTTTTGAATGGGTCGACCTCATAAACTTCTCGCCAAATACCTTCGGCAAATTGAGCTTCTCGCGTATTGACAATGTCCACAATCAAGGCTGGAATTTGCAATAATTATGTAGATATTTTAAGTTGGCGTAAAAAAGTGAGTGAAATTTTTATAGATTTTTATACAATTTAGCAGGTCTCTCGTCATATTTTGTCGCCTGACTTCTTGATCAACTTGGTCATTCAGCCAGGGAATGAATCCTTGCTCCATCATGGCTTTCTCTTCAGAAACGAGGAATCCTTCCTTCCTGAAACATGGGAAACATGTATCTATCAACCTTTATTTTTAAGCAAACTGAATACAATGGTTATGAATTTTGCTAGATTTTAAGGTACATGAGGGAGTCGACACATTGATAAATCGCGTCGTTTGTAAGACCACCGCTGAAGGCGCAGATATTGTAAAACAGAACATTGTCGTCAAGCCCACTTTCTCTCTGGCGACGTTCCGCATCCTGTCGTTCTCTTTCCAAGCGTCGCCTCTCCTCTCGAAGTTCCCACTTGTCAATCGTGTCCCTGGCTTGTTGGAGGAGGTAGGCGTGCCTCTCCTGCTGTTTGATGAGGGCTTGTAACTCTTCCTCTTCAAGTAGCTCGAGTTGAGCCTAATTGAAATATTATGCAAATTTTCAATATATATTAATTTAATTGGTATTTACTAACCTGATCGACCACTGCTCCAATCAGTCTTGCCATTAAGGGTTCAACTTCTCCGTCAAAATCGTGAAATTCATTTGGATAAACTTGCGTTCCAGCGTCTTCGAGATTGGTCGCCCGGGACGGCGCGATGGGGAATGATCTCAATGTTTGAAGCCGTTTTCCCTTGTAACAAGCGTCTAGAACGTCAATTTCATCGGAGAGGTCGATCAAGTACTTTTCTGGGTCTTTCGGAGCCAAATTGGAAATTGCTAGTTTGGTGTAACGAGCCATTTCTTTGTTTATCATGTCTTCCGGGGTGAGGGCGGCTTTCGCCTTTTTCTCGGCGAGACGTTGCGCCATGGATTTCGTTTTGCGGGGACGGTTTAGTCGCTGGCGGATTTTGTCGCATTCTTCTTCCTCCTGAAAAAGTGGAGTAATTAATATAGGAAATAAATTAATGTTAAAATAAGTGTGTTACCTTTCTGGCCTGTTTTTGTGCAGGGTCACCCCGACGCACGTGACCATCCCACATTAAATTGTAGTAGCTGTGGACGCCACGTGGTCTGCAATGTCAGTTACATTGTTACAAATTTCTACTTATAAGTATTCCGGCAGAACTGACCTTGGCGTGTGACCCCGATACGTCGGTCTGGCCACGATTCCTGAGATTTCCTTCATTTCCAAGGGCGCTGGTGGGCAGCAGTACTGATACAGATTGGGGGCTAGTTGGGTTTGATCTGCTCCTCGGGCAGTGTCACAGTTTGGATAACCGATGTTCGTCTTGGGCCATCCTCCTTCAGCAGCGCTACAGTTTTGCTGCTGGGTTGTTGATGCCGTCGCCATCTTGAATCTGGCACCTTTCATTGTTCAAATATAAGCTAAGCGGAAAATGATATCGTGTTGATGAGTATCGACAAAAATTAGATTCATGTGATCACCAGTAGAACTTCATAATCAAGGAGAGATAAATGTTGATCTTAGAAATCATAAGTTTGGAATGGTTTAAAAATGTGAGAAAAAAAGTTGGCATGTTTCCCATAGAATCATTAGCATGATTTTGTCGGCAGTGAAAAAGGGTATTTCAAAATTTCTCGATCCTACAGCCATAGGGGACCGTCTGGATTATGAATGAATTGAATTTTATCAAATAAATGGAGTGATTATTTAATCATGCATTGTTAACTGAATTTGTAAGTCTTAAACGCCACTTGTAAAAATATGTGCTTATCTAAAACCAAAAATAAATAAAAATGCAGATGGTATGGGAAAACGGATGGATTATTAAATGGATTATTTCAATGAATAAACTTTGTAAACTCTCTTCTTTCAGGCTTAACAGCCTGAAAGAAGAGAAGAACCTGAAAGAGGAATGATGAATCTATGTATGCAACAACACTGAAATAATGAATGTGACCAACATAATCTCATAATCTCAAAATGCCCATTTATCAATAGCATCGTCTCATCGCTACAACAAAGTCTCAATTTCCCCAACATTGTCAAACTCGTCCAAACTTTGTGTATATTGCGATGTGTTATATTAAATTATAAATGCCTATCGAAATCTAATTACTAACATTACTAACATCTTAGAGGTGTTGATAACCTACGGCGATAAGGTAATCTTGACATTGTTCATCTGTCCACAAACGAGTCGTTGAGTGCTGAGACTGCTTGTCAACGTAATTCATTTCACCCCAGGAGAGAGCGAACTTTGAGCAAATCACATTTATTCCGATTTTGCAAAAGGAAGTTGATTCTTTTGTGTCGCAAAAAATTGTAAAATTGTTATTAATTTCATCTCGAATTGGTTAAGTTGTTAGCTTAGCTTAGAATAGCTTACAAAATGTTGAGGACAGTTTCGACAAGATTGTCCTGCATTAGTTGTGGAGGAGGAATCAGTTTACTCAGAAAACCGGTAAGTACACTTATTTAAATTGTGAATTGTTTTTTTGAATCGATTGTTGTTAAAATTGTAAAATTGTATTTGGCTTGTTAATTTGTAAAGGTTTGCCTTCCACACTGGACACCGACAACAACAAATTTTGAGTCACCAGAACAGAGACGTGGTAAAAGTTATTACGCGTCTGACCTCGAAGGTCCTCCCGAATTGTACACCGACTTTGAAAAGTCGTACGCCGAGTGGAAATGGGTGGAGAGGATGATTCCACCAAAAACCGTCCCCCTACGACCTGCCACTCCCGGAAAAGTGTTCCCTTCAGGATGGACGGTACCCAATCCTCCCAAGAACTGCTCTTATTACATCCCACGGAACAAGAATCACATGGTGCCGGTCTACACCCTCACATGGGACAGGGGACAGATTAGAGAGACGAGAATTAAATTTGTGGAAGGAAATATTTGGGTGAGAACAGAAACAAAAGCTTAATAAATTTATCGGTTAGCAGTTATTGATATATTTCGTAATTTCATTATACAGGCGCTGGAAAGAGATGTTGGAAAGTTTTTGAAATCTATATTTCCGTACAGGATTATTTCAACGTATACACAGGAATGTGCCAGATTCGTCGGGATAAAGGGTGACCATACGGAACAGGTTAAGGAGTGGTTAATAAAACGAGGCTTCTAATATTATTATTCAGATAGTTTGAAAGTTGGACAATTTTATATTAACAAATGAAATATAGTATATGAATATTGTAGATGAATACATTTAATGTTATCAAATTTAGCCCATCATGAATTTCAATTTATTAAACCGACCAGTCAGGCAGCGTGCCAAGACTAAGAAACTACACTACAATGTAATTTATTCGTCATTATTATTTGGATGCAATGCAATACATATAAGTATAACAACATTGGTTTAATTAGATAATTAAAGGGTATACAATTAATCACAATTAAGCTGGATTAGTCCTACTTGTTCCACTGCTTTGTTGTTGGTCACCCTGACTCGTAGTTGGCACCCTTCTCAGCAATTCATAGTTATTTTTATCCGGGTCGAAATTGAGTGAAAGTTCGGACCGCAAACGAAGAAATGCGATTTCCGGTTCTGGCTCATGGTCACAGTCATACTTCAACGCAACCACGACTATTATTACAATTAGGAGAAATCCCATCAACAAGCATGATGGTCCAATTACAGCCAGCACAACGCTTCCCTTATTATTTCTTGTTCCCCGAGGAGTCAAAGCACCATCAGAATTGGAACTGCTCCCATTATGAGATGATGATGAATTCACAATAATTTTGTTTTCATTCGCCTCCGTTTGTGGTTCCATCACATGAGGAAAATCAGCAAAACTGCTCCCCCCGGGGGTTTCATTCCCATTGTGACTGCTATTTCCCCTCTGCTGCTGCTGGGAATTTTTCTCCTGTAATAATGGACTCTGGCCAGATTGGCTTTCTCCTCCTGCTTGCTTATTATTGGACCCCTGACTCGAACTGGGGCTCATTTTCTTCTCTTGTCCGCCGTTTTCCTGACTAGGCTGCTTCTTCTCAACGTGGTTTTGTTGATTTTCGACCTGAATGGATGATATAGGGTAGTGATGAAATTGCTGGGGCGAGTGTGGATGTTGTTTATGTTGGTCGTCAGAATAGGAGTTAAATGTCAAGTTAAATGTTAGAATGCTACCAATCACGAGGAGAAAGCAAGCCAAGCAGAATCCAAACAGGGTGTACACGGCGATGTCGGGACGATTAATACGGCTCCCCATGTTTGCCCCAAAAGATTTGTATTCCCGTGACCGACAAAAATCTGACTGGAATTTTGTGGATTTTTCTGCTTAGCTGATCTTAGAACGGATTGATGAATTTTGAAGAAGGCCAGATTGACTCCATTCAACCTGATCTTTTGAAAAAATCTTGTTTTTGAGATTCATATGATGAAAAACGGATTGAAAAAAGTCCTTTTCCTGGCCAATAATATGGAAATGATTGAGCAGGAATAAATGGATCCGGGGACGAGTGTAGTGTAGTCCTCCTTCTTTTCAAGAATCTGTAAATAGATGAAATAAATTTCGAATTCAGTATCTCACTCGATCTCACCCATTGAACTCGTAGAATGAAAATTTTGCATTGTTGTCACCGCTCTCGATTCATAACTGCGAGAGAAGGTGAATGATAAGGTTTCGAGAGATTTGATAGAAATGTCACGTCATCATTTTATCCATGTGCAATTGAATGAGAGAGTTTTACGAACTTCAAATTCTGCACTTTCTTACGTAACCGCAAATCTATATTTCTTGGTATGCTTTTCGCACCCAAAAATTCGAGTCGTAATGCATCGTAATTTACAAGAAATTCTACAAGAACAGCGTGACGTCCATCATTACATTATTATTGAGACAGATGTACAGGGGTTATAAATCGTCCCGATTCGAGGGGTGCCTTAACTTGCTTTCTCGACTGACCTCGTTTTCTCTCCTAATACGTAACCCTTTTGCCATTGACACCTTTAACCGACGACATGAATTTATTTATCCGAGCATATAACTTGGTTGGTTGGGGTTTAATGGTGGTACTTAAACTCCTGCGTCTGTCTGGCTGACGGAGAAAAACCATCCGACCGACCGACCAGACCAAAACCACAGCAGCAGATTTATGATTTGATGGTCATATATCTACTCGTTCATGTTTGAGGTGGTGGTGGTGGTGAAAGTCGGAGAAATGAGTGACGGATGTGCTGGAGAAAGTTCCTTCGTCAGCAAACGAACGAGAGTAAGTAAGCAGTGATGGATGAAGTAGACCGTTTAGGGCAGCAACGTTAAGTAATTAGGTCGTTACTTACGGTCTTTATATTCACTTTACTGGTTTAGCTTTCATTTTCAGACTCTCTGTTTCTGCCCGTACCATAATAATTTACTTACTTCGTTGGCTGGATGGTGGTGTGGTGACTAACTGCTCTGTTTACTTAAGATTGGGTTATTTTGTTCCTGACTTCCTAGTAGAAAGCTGGTTCATGTGTATGTACATATGCGTAGTTAGGTTATTCTATCCATCCATGCTGATCTACTACACTTTCTAGTGTAATTTTGGGTCTTTTGGGTTAATAATGATCCGCCTCCGCCTAATTACTATTCGTTATTGAGTTAGTGAGTGAAAGTTATTTTCGAAAATGCTACTTCAACTTGCTTGAAGGACCTAGAAACATACTTTTTTCCAGGTTGTGATTCCATTCTTGAGTTGGATAATCAATTTGGAAGTGAGTTTATTGCTTTTTGATTGGATTATGTATGTGTATTTGTTCATTCACGGGGTTGAGCGGAGGAAGAGAATTGGAAATGTCTCAAATTTCTGGAATTTGTTAATTAGTGCATACCAAGTAGAAAAGGTGGGCGGATGGATGAATAAATAAGTAACTTCTTGTGCAGAGTGAAGAAGACATGGTGTTGTGTAACAGAAGGTGAAAGTTGTGAAAACAGTGGAGCATGAAAATTGACACTTTTCTCTCTGCTCGTATTTCGCGCACGACCATGTTTAGCTGATCGGATTAGATAAGATCTTTTCTTTTTTTCCATTAATACAGAAAAACAAACCCGATAACGACCTCATCTTCTTGACCTTTCGTCAAGAGTGCGACATGCGAAATCCGAGCCCTTGAAGTAATGATACAATCGGTGCTGAGATCTCTTTTTGCGTTGTTATTACATAAATATGTAGTATGACATATTTGGTAGTAAAATATGTCCATTTTGTTCCCATGTTTGTTTGTTTGTTTCCATTTTGCAGCAAGTGAAGTATGAAGTGTGTGGTTAACTGTGGGACGAAACTAGGCAAATTTTGTGCACAAATTAGGTTAAATTTAGCATGCTAAAATGAAACTGGTGTCACGATGTAATGGTTATGTCAAGTTGGACCGCCTACGTGCGCCTAGTTATTCAAATTGGAATGCGTAAGTACCTTTTGGCTTTTGATGGGATGCGAAGAGATCGAATTCTGCAATTTGTAGATTGGAATTCCTAATTCGTATCGAATATCAAGTAATTTAATGGGTCACATTTTTACATTTTGTTGTTTTTATGATGCTCCGAACAATAATTTCGAAATTTCGAAAAATACGCCATTCACATAATTTTAGCGAATTTCCCGATCCCAACGCCCCCCAAGCTAATAAAGTGAAAATCTCCTATTGACAACGAATCATGATTTAATTCAATTGATTAATAGTCAATGCACAAATTAAGGTGCTGATGACCATGATCATTCCCCATCAAAATTACTATCAATAAAGATCCACTGTTTCATTCAAACCATTGAAATCGCTCCATGTCACGACAAAGTACGATTTCAGTTTCACTAATATGTGACCATTTCGGCACGACGAAGTGAATAATTACAGTACTTTGTAAATCAATCCATCCCTGCTGCAGTACATTTCCAAGGTCAGAATGCAATTATTTTTCAATTAGCTCAGTACGCCAACACAGGAACGAATGATGGATCGAAAAGCACTGCGATTTGTGCTTGGATAAAGTTGAGTAGCAATCTAAAACTTTCGCCGAGTCAAGGTCAGATTTGTTTTAATTAGTTGTTATACGCCAATTACGTGTAATGTCAGTCACCAAAAGTCGTCCCATCGTTTCTCCTCTACGCTAAAATAATTGGGAAAGAAAGCTCCATTACGTATGCATGTATAGCGTTCATCACCCATCATTACCACCTCCGAGGAGCGCTGCACCACATGAAATGAAAGCATTCACTGATCTTCTGTGCTGACAAGTTTCACAGAGTTGATTTCAATTGAAGTGGTGGTGCTGGAATCACAAGGTGCACGGTCGGTGGGTTATTACGTAGGCTGCACAAAATATATACGATCAGTGGCCGCGGAAGCGTGGGGACACAGGGACAAGGTCCCCATCATCCCCCATGCTACATAAACCCCTCCCTCTCCCTATCCTTCAGCGTTAATGTCCCCACATGTCCCCACGGCTTCCGCGGCCCCTGTCTGCATGTACGTAATACCAATGCTGTGTAAGGTAGGTAGCACTAAATGAATAGTTATACTGTGCGATAAGACTCCATGATGGAGGTATTGATCTACTAGAGAAACTCGCTACTGCTTTCTCCTACTTTCACTTTACTTCATCAACTAAACCTCTCTCTCCTAGCCCCGAAATGAAAAGTATCACTTGTCACTTTTATTTTTATTGTCAACTCTCAAAGTGCAAGTCTCAATTTGGAGCAGTGGGACTGCCACCTTGGTCATGAAATTGCCTCGCTGGGAGAGTGTGAAGCAGAGTGACTTTCATAAATCTCGCTAAAAGTGGGGACGAAGGCGTTTGATGTCTTTTTTCTCTTAAGACATAGTGATTTTTTTGGGTGTCTAGAGTTGGATAAGTGCGGCGGGGAGACGTATTATCTAGCTTTTTACGCTTATTTTTTTCCTTATCTGAAACATGGATCTCGTTAGAGTATGCAGAGAAAATCGCTGCACAGTTTTTTTTTCAGTCAGGTTTAGCATTTCTTTTTGACAAATGTCTCAATCTTATTTACACACCTGACAGCGCTTTCTATAAGTTTTTGACTAAAATTCGACTGCTGGAAACTATTTAGAAATTCTAATTAATTGCGAGTGATTAAAACTCAAAACAAAGTTGGTTAGGTGGACATATTAGGTATCATAAGTAATAATCCTAAGCTTGGATGGTGATTTTCTCGGCAACTTTTCAACTTTAACTTGGAAATGAGACGCGAATTTCGGGAAGAAAATAATTAAAACTTTAACTTTACTACGTTAGTTGGGGTTGTTTGCGTAAAAAGTGTGAAAGAAGAAGTTTTCGGCTGGTGGCGATATCACAGAGAAGAAAATTTTGGACCAAAGTTGTAGTAAAATTTAAATTTTATCTACGTACGTACGAGTGGAAGCGATAAGATTTCTCGGGAAATGGTAGCAGGTTCATCGTCATTTATGATTCTTCGGGTTAAAAATCTCTAAATAATATGGGAAGAAAATTGTGGCAGGTTATCAATACTAACGAAATTCACATTTATCACCCTGCGGTGAGAAATTAGATCCAAAAGTTGGTGTCAAAATCGAATTTGAAGTGTATTTTTGTTACCGTTTGGTTGAAATTGTTGCCAAAATCTGTACCAATTCTTTTCCCACATTATTTAGAGTATACTTTCTCTTTTGATATGCACATTATCCAACTCCTACAAGATTCTAGCTTCACTATATCCTCCTTAAACGTGCATTTTGTGCTATCTCACTTTTTCTCCGTTTATCTCTCCCACTGGGGTGCCATCAGGTACTATCAAGTCCGAGAAAATTTGGAGATATAGGAAATACAACAATACTTTCAGACTTTCTCCCGGCATTGTTAGTTAGCTTTTGGCACGAAGTTCTTACATGAAAACTCGAAATCTAGTTATACAAATTAACTTACTACACTTTGTTCTCTTGTTATGTAACGTTTAAGAAGAAGACCATCCCAAGTAATTAAATATGCATAACGAACGAGACATGACGCCATCATCTCCCATTTTGTCACAAAACGTGATCAGAACCGAGTTGGGTAGGTGGTGACATTTATGTAACGAAAAACATTAAATGAAGTGAAAGAGGAGTAACATGCAGTACGTTAATTATTGGTGAAAGCATCCTTCGAAATACGGCACGACGCAACTTTTGAACCCAAAATTGAACCGACGTACGCAAAACCGCAAACTTTTATTCAATAAAGTTAAGACCTACATACACACATTTGCATAGAAATACATGCCTATAGATAATATTAGTTGTTGTATCACCGGTAATGGAAATTTCTACCAAAATTTAATCCACGTTGCTTTATTTTCAATCAATACGTACACCGCAGATCCGATTACTTTGTGATCTTCTTCACCATTATAAACTCTGGACTTTGTTGGGTAACAAAATTTACCAGTGCTTACGACCAAACCGCGGCGAAAAGTGAACAACAAGTCGACTCATTAACATTATTCATTATCGAGGCTAAGAGTATGGAAAAGTGGAATTAGCAAAGTTCGGTCGAATCTCTCACGCGTCGTCAGGAGAAAGTTTGCCAAACACTTACACAACGGAAAAGTTGGCTCGAAATTGTTGGAAGGCTGACATTAATAAATATTGATTACTTACACATACGTAAATATTTTCAGTTGGAGCCATTAGTTGGGAAGGCAATCAGCACATACATATTTCAAGGAGTAATTAGTGCCGTAATAAATTCCATTCGGTTCGAAGACATGCAGAATAAACTGTTACAACGCGTGTAACGAAAGGGTGAAAGCAGAGAGACATGCTTTTGTGAACTTGCGTGACCTTTGATCCAAAATGGAGGTCACCATTGAATTCTGGGTTGAATTTCCTGTTAAATTGAAATATGCAATTTGACCCTTACGTGACCTTTCGTGACCTTTGTGACCCTGTATTAATTGCCCATATTCGAACTCGCCCTGCGCCTTGAGGTTGTTACGTTGAAAGTTCTGTCTTTTCGTTCATGAGTTATCGGACCAACGGACAGGTAGACAGACAGACAAACATAACGGGCTTTCACCCCTTAATAATATTGAATACGAAATAATGGCGCAATTAAGTACTAAATATATTACACAATATTGATGAAAACCTCTCTCGTAATAATGTTTGAGTAGCAGTCTGTACTGTAATTGATTTATGTGATTCGTACGTCATCCTACATATTTGAGGCATCTCTGTTTTGGATTCATTATGTAATAACGTTATATTTTTTTCCCCTCTTTTTGCTCACAACCTTCAACCTTTACCTTGCTTATGCATGTAAAGACTATGCTTTAATAAATAAATAGTATGTGGAAATGTGTCACCCGCCGAGAAGCAAACAGATTTCATCTCTTTTCAAAGATCAAAAGAGAAGCTGCTTTCACTTTTTGGTTCAAAAAAACGGAAACTAATCAGACATTTGCGTGCGTCCTAGAATTCAAAAAGTTCACGGTTTTCTAAAAAAGAAGATGTAGTAGTGCGGGGCTGGTATAAGAGAACTTTAATAATCTCACGCCCCAGTTATAATCCAGATTAAGCCTTACTTTCCCCCCTAATAAGCAGCAGGATACAACAGATTCATTCATTCACAGTACACAAATTTTGCTAATCTTTTCATAAACCATTTCTAATCCCAGATGACAGAATGTTGCAATAAAACAGTAAAATTCCAAATTAACTCGGCTCGGGGTGAAAGCAGAGAGTGCAAACATCATACACCAACTTTCCTTCCTGGCGATATGAACGAAAACTATTAACTCACAGACTGTGTCTTATAGTTAACAGCGTAATGAAGTAAATTGCTTGTAACAGGTCAAAATTTTGTGTTGGCTTATTATAAGGCTCTTAATTCTGCCTCGTCTTCTGCAGGCGAGGCAAAATATGTACGTGCATATGTATATACGTAGACGGTCTAAAATAGGAGAGAAAGTTGGGGAAAGTTCATGCTGCCGTGTTTCAGTATTTCCGAGAAAATTGAAATGAGACGGTGTGTTTCACCTAGTTTTTGGCACGGGGGCCGATGTAGGGATAACCTGTAGGGAAATGGCAAATCTACTTTGGACCAACCAACCAACAATATATAATCTCGTATCGTAAATATCTGCATCACCGAATTGTGTGTTGTTGTCTAACAGGAGAAGAGAACCCACGCCAAGAGATTTTCGGAAATGCCACCGCTCTGACTGAGGAGAGTAATGAATCCATTTGGCTTTGTCGATCTACTTTATCCTCCGCGGATGAGGTTGCGAATTACCGTAGCCAAGTGGAAATTTCGGTAATTTGCACAACGTTAATCTTATTAACGAATTTTAGAGTTGCGGGTGAATTTAGGCTTGGTGAAAGCCATCAAGCGCGGCGAGCAGGTACCTACGAACCATCTGTGAAGGCAGACACATGCACGTAATCCATACTACCTACACGGTAAGATTAGAAGGTGGATGTGAATCAGCTAATGACGACTAAGCCAATGCCGTGTAATAATAATAATGGTTTAGTTTATTCAGTTCGTTTTCATAAATACATCGTTAAAAAGGGACATCATACCCTGAAACACATGAATGTCGTGTAATCGCTGAGTAAATTATTCCACGGGCGCATCTTGGTGAAATCCCAGACCGCACTAACATAACCAATAATAACCAACCACCACATCTGTGCCAACAAATTATTACCGTGGGAAATGCCGATCAGTGAGCTTTCACTTCCAGCTCTGCTTCTGAAAGTGAAAGGTTTGGCTGGAGGATTGCAGGGCAGGTTCATTTTTAAACTGGGAAAAGTGAAAAGACGTGTGTGTAACAGTTGTCGCAACCTTTCAGATGAAATCTGAGTCTTGGTTTGCAATCAAAATACGATGGTGCAGATGTAATGCACATGAGTGTCATTTTCGTAATTTTCTGTGGCACATTGCTGCAAAGTGATGGGCAGGGATTTGCACAATATGCAAAACAAAGGCGGGATGGAGTGAGGTGGAAATATTGAGATTAGTGCAGTCTAGTAACCCGAATATTTTGGGGGCTTAAAACACTGTATTGACGTTACTACGAATAATCGCCTGCACTTGAAGTTATTTTGCTGGGTTGGTACAATAGTCGTATTATTTAATATACACATATAACATTGTTGGTGTCCCTGAACACAATTTCTATTGATTGGTTTTAAACAAAATTAGAGTCATTAGACATGGAAATCATAGTCGAGCAGGGTCCACCTTACATGCAGCCGTACCTACTTTCACTTTCACTTAAGGTGGCCATTTTAGATTTTCACTTCAAATTCTCTCCACACATGCTAAATATACATCCCGGAAGGCTCGAGACAAGAAACAATCCTGGTTTATTGAGGTGATAAATACTTAAGATGCGTCAGCCAGTCGGGATCTTGTGGTAATCTGAATTTCAATCAAATTCACACTTTATCTGTATAATAATTTGTAGATGTCTGTCATTCCATTATGACAGGCACACATTCTTACATGCACATACCAAGCCCACCACCTCCGGAATGTCTCAAGCACATACATACACGTCCCATTACTTTGAGTGGTTGGTTATCTTATGCAACCCATCATATTTTTTTCCTTTCTTACATAACGTCACAATTTACAAGGTGAATTATCTCAGGTCTGAAATGCGACACGGAACGAAACAGGTCACCTTTCCACTTACTGCTAAAAGCAACGCTTAACGTTGTCACCATTTTTTTTGGCCCGGTTTGTTTATTACAATTCTAAAAAAGTAAGACGCCTATGTCTCCATGCACCAACTTTTTTCTTCCAGGGAATGACTACCATGCCACGACATAAAATAGGAACGTGTGCATACGCCGAGGAGTGTGTACACGTACGTGTATAATATAATGATAATAAATACTGTCGCGTTTCATGGCAAGGAGACTAAATTGACTACTTTCTCCACTTTCACATTCACTCAAGCACATCCGTGCAGCAGCAAGTAGTAAAAACGGAGGGGATACATAGATATTTACAGAAAATCGATTTTCATCCACTACCTAAATCACATCCCTTTAATCTTTAGGAAGTTAAACATACACAAGAAAGTTAGATAAAAATTTGCGTAGGGATACATATTTACATGCACACATTTTATCTAGTTGAGTTAATATGGTTTGCTTAGAAAATTCTTTGAGAGGAGGAGGACGTGTTTACAGGAAATGAGTTTTACAGATTTAAGTAAGCCAACAAGTCTTTACTTGACATTTGGACAGGACGGAGGAGAAGTACGACGTTCGTTCGTCATCTTCCTTTGAAGGTAATGCTCCCCTTAAATAAATCGGGAGTTTGTTTTGTACATAAAAAGTTAACGTGGTCTGTACACAACGTGTGTTCTGACCTTATTTGCAAATCTACTAGTGAGATTTTGAAGTTTTGAAGGGGAAAGTTCATACATACATATGCATATTAGAGGAGAAAGTCTTGCTAAGTAACTGGGGCTTCATGGGGAAGGAGAAGAGTGATAAATTTTATAGGATGCAATTTACTCAAGTGATTTCGTCCAGGTTTGACTTTTTCTGGAAGTGTCGGGGATGCTGGAGTAGGTATAAGTTCGGTTAATGTTTCGTGCTGTTTAAATAATTTGCAAAAAATTATCATGCGCGAAATTTCCCCAAGGTGAGAGAGAGAAAATGGTAAAGTGATTGAGATGTGAATTAAAGAAATGTCAGTAGTAATAGTAATAAGACGAGATGAACTGAACTGGCATTATTTTCGTAGTTGTTGATAAATGTTGAAGTTATTACAGGGCAAAAAACTTTAATTCGCAGGAGTAAGTATTGCATGTAATTGTGATTAGGCAATTAGTTGCAAGGTATGAAAGAAAAAGAAAATGGGACTTGGATGACAAAAACATGTTTTCATGGAATTCATAATTTAGTTAATAGACCCGAAAATAATACTGAGAATCTCAAATCTGCAATCATGCTCATTCTCCGAACTCGACCCTGTTGTTTTGACAAGCTCAAAATACTTTCTCTACTTTCTAAACTAGTCCTTGTGTAATTTTTTACGCGTTTCACCAACGCGTGTGACCCCCTGGGAAGGCAAAACTGCGTCTCTTTCGCCCTTCTAAATCTCCTCGGATCTTGTTCCACGTCTTTTTCAAGGTGCACTAAAGTTGGGGAAATTGAGACAATAATAAAATTGGATTGCACTTTATTCCATATCGGAAATTCTTTTCCGTCCATCCACGAGAAGGACAAGTTTGCTGATCTAATCGTGAAAACAGGATACTCCAGCACCATAATTTTGCCACTTTGTCTCACAATATTGAACCCAATCCGCTCAGTGATCCCACTTTATTGGCGAACTGGTTTTAGGAGGACTGGAAACGAAGTCAGAGTTCACCTTTTATCGAGAAAACAGTCCTAACACTATTTTACTTTGGGATGAACATGTTTGAACTGAATGTCTTTTGGCCCGTGCTTATCGTATCCTTCACCCACCGTTCTTATTGGATTTTACATACGCATACCGGAGAGAGTAAGAAAATTGAGTAAATCTACAGATTTATTATGGATGATCAAGTCAAGTAATCTATTCCAGATACAAACAAAAAGTTCAGGAAGGTCTTTCTTGCCATCCGTGGGGACGGAGAAAATTCGCTTATGATGAGAAGACCAAAAACCTTGAAATTTTATGGGGAAAACTGCATCTCGATCGGTTCGATACTTGATTTTTGCTTGGATTTCTTACCCAAATATTATAATATGCTGCTAAATATTCAAATATTTTGACTCCGCATTCCGAACTCCCAGAATTTTTTAGCCAAAACTATGCCGCTTATTCAGCACAATATTTTATTGCTGTATTATACAAGTACAGGTGTCCTTGTATTGTATTCACCGTTATGAAAGCTCACTAATTTATGTGCACTCAACTTTCTCAACAAGGACAAGAGAGATGCGTTCTTTACAACGTCCTCCACTCCACAAGGACGTACAGCCTACTTCATCATTCCCATTTGTATAAGTAACCAACCACCTAAACTAACAAACCTGTCACTAAAACCACTATGTACAACCTCTCAGGAAAAGTATTGTGCCCTGAAGAACGAGTGAATGAATGAGATTGGAGAAATTTCGCAACACTCGACACTTTTCAGCAGCCGTGGTGGTGGTGGTGGGAGCACAATGGGTGAAAGTTATCCAAACTCGGTAAGTAATCCTGGACAAAAAATTGGCTTCGTATTCAGCCTTAGTATTTACTGACACACAAAAAAAAGAATCCCTTTCAGACTTTGGCACAATAATAGCACCCAAAAGTTGGACCCGTCAGGTAAGACAAAAAGACAAGAAATTGTTGAGATGAATTCTTTGGAGATGAATTGTATGCAGAATTTTCCCCAGGAACGATTAAGAATTTTCGCTTAAAATTGCTTTCATGCCTACGCAAAAAAAGTTGGGAAGTTTTTACTTTTCTGGAATATCGAGAAAACCCGTGTTGGACTATTAGTACGTAATTGGTGGCCCGGTCTCTCTATGAGATTTTCTTTCTTTCAACTTACTTTTCTATTTCCGTTTTCATCTCAAAGTTTCCACGTGCAGGGAGATAGTTTTTTTTGAGAATATGGATTTCACAGAGGAAAATATGAAACCGCATGACCGAATTGATACTTCATATACATGTACGTTGCCTATGGTTGAACAGTCGGGGGAAAGTTTTAAGTGGAAAAGTTTCATTATTATTACTACGCCATCATCGAGCTATGTAACAGGGTGCGATATTGGACGAGATGGAAAAAGTCTGGCCAATATTTGCAGCATAAATTGTACTGCAAGTTACATGTGTAAAAGACGTATGTAACTAACCATCTGGACTTTTGGAGGCCTAGTTTTTGTCTAAAATGAAAAGTCGGTCGAAACAAGGAAATAAGGTGATACATGCAAAAATGTTTTTTAAGCGGATCGCCTAAAAGTTGTCACCCGTGGAGGCACGACTTTTTAATTGTGTCAAAAAGTTGAGTTATGAGAAAGAAAAGTGCACACAATTCCCTGATTTGAATGAATACGGTAAAATGAATGAAATCTTTTCACCGGAATGAGAACAAGCCATACAATTTCGGTGGTAGAAGAACCACGTCTGGAAATATATTATTTTATAATAATACCAATTTTTAAGCCTGACTGTGACGTATGTATTATCAACTTTTCCGAGAAGGTGGTTCCCTCCCACCTCGACGAACTTTCACCTCGATGCAACCAAACCACGGGGAAAGGAGCAGCCAGGCAGGAAATTCATTCTGTCAACGGAACCGTGTGATGCTTCTCTAATTAAGTATCTACGCCTTCATTTTTTGAAAAGCTGAATCACGGATTTCTTAACCTCAGAAGTCAAATTCTAGTCGAAATGGTCCTCCCAAAAAAACCGAGTTAAGTAGACCGAACTATTCCCTTATTATTAGAACGAGACGTGCCACTTTATCAAAGGAAAGAAAAAAAGAGTATGAAAATGCTGCAGGTCACTGTTAGCGAGACCCAGTTGAGGGAAGGAGTAATGTCATTTCTTGTCATTTTTTGCTCCAAGCGACACCACCCTCATCACTCAAGTGGAGAAAGTGTTACACTTTTGGAGAGAAAGTTATCCGTCCGTCCGTGTTTTTTCCTTAGTTATGAAGCTCAAATCTACGCACTTGTTAAGCAAATAAAACGAGAAAAGTACTTATTTCAACTGAAATTATGAAATATATGACCATCCGACGACCCAACTTCCTGTTTCCGGTAATGACGACGGAGGATCGATTCTTTCGAATAAATATTTTCTTATTCATTCCAGAAAAGAAAAAAAAACACACCGTTATTTTTCCCATTTCTGACTTATGTATAGGTCGACAATGGGAAAAAAACTAAGTATTGAGCCGCAATCCCGAGAGAGAGAGACGAAAAGCTTCCTTGGCTGCTGGGAACCAAGCATCCTTTCGCGTCACTTGACAGCGTAATACGTAAATAATGCTACATTCGACGTATTATAAGCAGTGCTGTACAGTAGACGGAAAGTGCTTTCTTCTTCTTCTTCTCTAGAGAAATTTGTCATCTTTCCAATTCTCGTTCTTCTCATGGAGTGACACAACTTTTACCGACAAATTTTGTTGTCCAATTCTTTAGGGCATTACAATTCCATTTCATGCAACAAATATTCCTTTCAAAATTTAAGGTCACCTTAAAAAGGATAAAAAGAAGGATTTGAATGCAACTTTGAAGTCTGGTGAAAGTTTCAGTGTTACGTAGTTTGTACATATGTACGTGCGTGAGAAATATGACTGACTGACTATCCCTGTCAGTATTGGATTCGGATTATTTATCGAGGGAATATTGGGAATAATGGAAATTGTGTGTTTTTCGAAACAGATTGTCTGGGTGTTATGTAGTATTCGGCTTTTTTTGAGGATAGGCTGGGTAGAATTTTGTATCTTGGGTGGAAAAATATCACGAGAAGCACAATTTCCCCCAATATTTTATAAATGTTGTGTTAATATCCGTCCAAATAAATAAAACGGTTCGATAAAAGCGTCCCCCATTTGTGTTGCCGGGTGGAAAGGTAATGAAGTGTGAGAGGACAGTTGAAATGGCCGCATCACGTGGTATTTCCGTTTTCAGGGAGAGTGATAGAGATCCCATTTCCGTATCGTGATCAACCCGATCGTTATTCTACTTAGGACACGATATAGCTCAGCCTATTGTACTTTTGGTCATGCGGATCTCAATGGTGCTCAGTCAGTCAGTCAGTCAGCTCTCAATCTCGTAGATAATATGACTGGCTTTCTCTTCTAGAGAGAGACGGCCAGACAAAAATAAACATTATATTATTTAATGAGATAAATTCTATACGGGGAAACCCTTCATCCGAAAGTCTATGTAAACACGGAACCTTTGACTTGTCATGATTTGCTCGGGCTCTGGTCTGAAATTAATACCGGTCGGTATACAATTGATTTGTGGTTTTATGTAAGTAGGTTGAAAATCAAAATCAAATCACCAAACCAAACTGAAAACCGGAGAAGATGAGATGTTCACATGTCACTCACTTTATAATTCATCACGGTGAAAGTACGCACTTACTGGGCGGCTGTAGAGATATTTTAGCCATATTTTTTGCCATGGTGGCGCCAAAATGGGGCAAAATTTACATGGCACGACGTAACACTTTCTTTCAGTGAAGATGTCTTATTATGCAATCGCATTACTAAATATCTCTCTCGTAATTGTCCTTCTGTTCTCTCAAGAACCCTTCTATTAGATTACAAGTCGATATTGAGTGGAACAAAAATCCGTGAGAAATCATACCCTGTTGCAAAAATTATCTGATCTCAGCCATTTCTTTCCTTCTCTCTCCGGTGATTACATTACGTTACATTGTCCTGATTTTATTAACTCGCAGAAGCAATTCACTTACTTTCCCTTCCCTCGCTCGACACAAATGTTGAGCGCTTAATGTAGACATACACACAATGTAGTTCATCGGACCATACAGATTTTTGCAGGCAGTGCAACTAACTCTTTAACAGCTCAGACAAGTAATCCAATCCACTTGAGAGAGGGAGCAAACTAAGCAACAATCTGGAGAGAAGCTGGAGCTGCCAGAGTAATTTTATTCCTGAGATCCTTCAGCATTCTTCGCAGAATGTACGGATTTGCCTCGTCTTTCCAATACTGGGTTTTTTGTATCTATTTATTTACCATCCGAGCATACCTAAGGATTTTATGTGCCTAAGCAAATCCGAGCGAGCAGGTTTGTATGTACAGCGTGCAGAAATACGAGCACAAGTAAACCTGACCCCTCCTGTCTAAGTGCCATGTTCACAGTTTGTTAGACTAAGGAGGGGAGCTTGCGAGGTTGATAATAACAGATATTGGTGCCCTTTGGATATGTGGTAGGGACCCATGAGTGTACTAAAACCCTGAAGTAGTTTGACTCCATGGCCACATTTGCGCCCGCCACACCCACTCAAAAATGCCCAAAAAACGCTTTCACTCCAGTTTTCACTCACTCAAATCCACGCCAAAAATCCAATTTTACTCGGATTTTGAAATTTCTTTCACCAATATACTCCCCGATAGTTGCTTTCTTCAATCCAATATCAAACTCAATTTTGCTGATTATTATTTCGCAGGCATAATTTGCCTTGTTGATTGCTACAACAATGCTCATTCAGAAATTTAAATTTTAAAAATACTAAAAATTTCGAAAAAATTGAGTTTGATATTGGATTGAAGAAAGAAACTATCTGGGAGTATATTGGTGAAAGAAATTTCAAAATCCGAGTAAAATTGGATTTTTGGCGTGGATTTGAGTGAGTGAAAACTGGAGTGAAAGCGTTTTTTGGGCATTTTTGAGTGGGTGTGGCGGGCGTAAATGTGGCCATGGAGTCAAACCAATTCAGGGTTTTAGTACACTCATGGGACCCTACCACATATCCAAAGGGCATCAAGATCTGTTATTATCAACCTCGCAAGCTCCCCTCCTAAGTCCGTCTTACGATCAATCAGAAAAGGAGTGAAATCTCTTAAGAAAAATCCTTTCTCTGCGATTGTTTCGCCACAGTTTTTTTTCTAAATTTCAGGAAGTAGGCGCTTTGTCTTAATGTGGTAACCCATTTAGATCACGAGCTGCTAGCATTTCAATCCATTTACTTTTAACTTGTTTTACTTTACTTTCTCTCAAGAAAAGAATGTGCTACATACACCCAAGTTTTACAACAGGTTTGAGATTTAACCGTTGTTTTTGTGCAAGCTTGTCACGCGAAGTGGAAGTAAAGTAGCCTCACATTTTTCGAAAGGGAAAGGAGTGGAAATTTCTCTAAAATCAGGAATCGCATGGCTGACCCTACATACATACTTTTACTTCTCATGTATTTATGTCCTACTTCTCTCATCCCGATAAGTTTGGACAGAGAACTGATAAATGAAGTTGAAGAAGCAGCAGCAACCAAACCACGGAAAGATTTCTTTCGCTTGGGTTACTCCTCCGATTTGTAAAAGCTGACGGACCAAGGAACCAACTCGGTTTAAAAGACTACTCAAGATTTGTATTCACAACATAACACATGAACTGTCTGTTATGCTGGAGTTTCGCTGTGTAAGTAAGTACAGCCAAGTGAAAGCAGTTATTGGTTTTGTGAGTCATTTTGTGTCGAGTTTGCTTCAGTAGCTCCTATTCGTACCTTCGACCTACATAAAGGAATCGAAAATGGATGGAAACAGTTCCTCCTCCGGGTGCAGAAATCTTTCGACACATTTTTCACCACATAGAGATTTGGTTCTTTATTGTTAAACCTTTTATGTACGGAGGGAGACTCGTCAGGCAAATCTGACATGTCAAGTTCCATTTTGTAGGATATGTGATGATGTGTGGAAAGTTTGCTTTTTATGAAAAAATACTAATAATAATGTTCGCTTTGTTGCAAATCCTGCTTTCAGTCAGGCTTAGGAATTACTTTCCTGGTTTGGTTTGGAGAAAACTTACTGCGCGTTTCTTTATTCGGTGACTTTTTAAACTTTTTTTTCTTTCCATAATCCTATTTCTTTTGGAAAAAGGATGTAATTGTTTGGAAATATTTTTCACTTTGGACCACTGCTCCTGACACGTGGCGTTTTTCATTGTTAAATTTTATGAATACATATCGTCATTTCATGTAAAGATTGAGGTGGTGCAGAAAATACTTATATGAGTAAAATATGAGATGAAAATGAAAATTACCTAAAATTCCGGGGGACGATGACGACTTTAAACTTTTCAAGAAACTTTTGAAACAAGAAGGCTGACAAAAGATGTGCTATCAGACTTTCCCACTCTGCCGGACGGATGCATGTAACTTCTTGTACTCCAAGTTTCTAAAATATGTTCAAGTTTTGATGGCGTTGTCAGAAACTTGTCACCACAACAGGGGACGACTTGCGTATGTACGTGCATATGCACACAGTCACCAACCAACTACTTTATTCTGATAAATCGACACTGCTTTAGGTAGCGAGTGAGCGAGACTTTTGATGATATTGGTTAAAGTGTGGTGTTGGCTGTCGGGAAAAACTTTAATAATCTGTCATCCGCAATATTTGCAATGTGAAATGATGAAATGAGTCACTGTGCAGACTTCTTTTTCTTGGAAGGGTTTTGCATTCTAAATATGTTTACTTTTACGTACATGCAGAACTGAATACACGATCTTGGCTCCTACCCTTGCAAATACCGACTGAATAAGTGAATGTGCATTCGTTTTTTAAAGGTGCGATTTTATGCTGGGGAGGGAGTTAAAAGTCCTTCTTTTATTATATGTACATGCACATTTATACATCCAATGCACACCTGTCTTAACAAGTCTAAAAGTTACGTGGCATATAAAGTAATTGTGTTTGTGCTATGTAAAGAAACCGTACAGCGAATTGTATGTCTCTTACTGTATTTTGAAGAAGCAGTCATACATACAAGTTGGATGTATATATTTCCGCGGAATATCAAGCCAAATGGGCCAATCTGTAAAGTAAACTGTTCTTCGTCTGCTTCAACGGTCGCGAAAAGAAGAAGAAGAATGACATGATATTTATTGCTTGGTTTTTATCTGGTGCCTACTTATTATTTATGTGTATCTCTTCATTTATTGCACGAAGGAGCCTGTGGACGTTGGCATTGTGCGGTGTAGACAGGTTTTGTAGTCGAGTATAATAAGTAGTTCGGTAGGCAATAAGTTATTAGAAGAGCTTGGATGAGATGAGATGAAATGGATTATTGTTGAGACTTGAGACGTACTTTGGGCCCGTCGAGGTTAATGAGTTTTATATACGAGACGATGGGAAAAGAATGCCGTATTGCATAACTTTTATTATTTGATGGGGTCGATATCCCGATAAATATTGGGGCTGGAATGACACGAGGGGGCAATATTATTCTCTGCAGAATTGAGTCTTATTATTAAACTTGGGAGATTTGTTAAACAACTCCCCTGCTGTTTTTCTTCTATCCGCGCTCTACGTTACATTATTATTTTGTGTGCAGTGACATAAAAGTGAATGGCAAAACCAATCGTTGTTTTCTGCAGTTGAGATGTTGTGAAGATGTATTATTAAAAGAGTTAGAAGAGTACTGCATGCAGGCAGAAGAAGTATTTAGTTGTCGGCTCAAATGGAATCGAAATGTTGCAATTCGAGTCGCCATGCATTTTTCATAAGATTCGCACATCAAGTTTTCCTTCTGTTGTGCTATTATCTTGGATAGACAACACATGCAAATGAACTCTCTGCACTAATGATGTGACTGACGGGAGAATGGCACTGATACAGAAAAACCCTTTTAAACCATGACTTGAATCAGATCGAGTTTGCATGCAACTTGAGAATTTGTACGGTTTAACGAACGTGCGACACAGATTTTGGGATGCTGGTAAATGTACTTAAATTCGTACAGAAAAAAAAAATCAGCCTATCAAGAGAAGTGGGGATGCAAATGCGAAAGAGATCGAGAGAAACAAGTCGTTATCTATCCAGTCGACCAAATCGGACCAGGCAACAAAGACAGTCTTTCTGGATCTGGATCGGATGTCCAATCTGGAGCACAAGATGTTCCCCATCCAAGTTGAACATGACAGTGGAGTGTGGCACACAAAAAAAAACGAGAAATTGTCCTCCTCCTACTTCTTGTTACGTAAGTAAGTATGTAGCAAAATGCGAACAAATATATTAAGGAGGACAGACGACGAAGAAAAATACTCCCGCACATCATTGTACCAGATTTGCAATTTATTTGCGATCTGTGACGTGGCGAATTTATCTATCTATAGAGAGCCCTAAATTTCGTAATAACATGACTGCATTCTTCTTATAGAGTAAGTAAAAGAGAGGACCATAAAGAGAGAAAGCACAGAAAAAGAAGGAACCCTCCCCCTTTCAATATCCTGCCAAAAGTCCGGCAGATTCCATGTTCGATTCTCTGCTACGTAGAAGTATTTACCCCGTGACCATGGAATGGGCAAGATTTTCTGCGATTTTAGATTAAATGGAGGCATAAAGTGGACATGTGGGATGTACATTGAGTAGTGGGAGTCATAACTGAGATGAGGGAGGGGATAGGGACATGGGGATATATTTCAATCAGGATTTTTTTCCCAAATTTGATTCAGGTAAAAGAAGGACCTGGAAATTTGGGTTCAAAAACAGGTTCCATATGTAACCGCAACCTTGGCGTATTTTAGCAATCTATTCATGAGGCTTTTCAACTTTTTAGTATTCTTGCTAATAAATTCGCAAGGTCTTAACCCGTCTGCCATTTTTTATCATCTCTCTATAAGTATTTCCATCCCGGCGCCGACATGCGTTCATCACTTGAATGGTTTTCATGGGTATTTGGGAAAGGCTTTAGCAGCCGTAAAAGTGCATGCATGGTTGCTTGAGGAGGGGAAGTTATATACATGATTGATTGAATGCATTTAAATTCATATCCATGCCACGAGCAACCTTAGGAAATTCTTTACCTGGTCAAAAAAATCCTGAATCGTAGTATTCCGCAGTTTTGTGCGCATTGTTGGTTCCGGGAATATTTGATTAAAATGCATATAATTCGCAGTTCGTGGAGCTTGGATTGATTTTATTACTCTCTTTTGGATTGGATCGGGATGGAAATGGAATGGTGATGTCAAGGCTGGTTAATCCCGAAAAGGAGGAAGGAGGTGCACACCAGAGGTCGACGCCGCGGATTTTATGCCGCCGCCGATATATCTGATTTCCTATTCCTTCAACATTGGGCTGTCGCGCTGCGGAAAACCCGCCAAAATTAGCGCCGCCGTAAATTGGTAGGCATCGATCTCTGGTAAACACGTGGGTATTACGTCCGTTACGTTTGTAATACCCACCCCGGGATTTAGCACGGTTTTTCAAAACAAGAGTCCACATCAGGTTTGCGGTCAGTGTGTTATTTGTTGTTTTTTATACTCATCCAACATTGAGTAGGACCTGATCACGATGCGTGCGTATGGTGTCACCACGACCTCAAAGAGGTCACATTGCGGTTGGCGAAACAATCCAGCTTTTCATTCTCGGTTTAAGAATAAATCTGTCATTGTGTGGCAATATAATAGCCAAACTGGCCGAGAATGGTTCTCCCTATAAAAACTAGATTTTACCCTGAAATCATGGAGTGTGGATGTAGCTGCTTAAAACTAGTAAATCATCATCCTACGCTCAGGAACTGTCACCGTAGATTTCATTCGTATTCAAATTGAGTAACTTGTAAAAAATGAGTACGTGCGAATTTCTTGATACGCGAATTAGAAAGTTTTCTGGTCTCATTTACACAAATCCTATAGGAGCTGCGCAATTAAGTTGAAATCAAGGATTTGGTACACATAAGTCCTATACACCTTAAATATCTGACTGACATACATAATAATCTACCGTCGAAAATAGTTTTTCAATTAAAACGAAAAACTTGTCCGGATTCCGGCGAAGAATAAACCCAAATGTCGATCAATCACGTTTCACTGGAGTAGATTGCTTCTCATTCTCAAGTGGAATAGAAAATTTACTATTTATGTAAGACTTCTTTTACATATAGAATTTTCTAAAAGTCTCTTTTAAACCTATCAAGGAGGATAAGGTTGGTTGACGAATAGTTCTATGTTCCGGTAGATAAGGTAAATTAGTAAGTGATTACGTAGAGATTTATTATGTATGTATGCTTATTCGAGCAGTAACAAATTATGCAAGTGTGCACATAAATCTTTGCAGGAGAGCTAAATTTAGACACGCTAATAATTATAGCTTGTAAGTAACACACTCGACGCAATTTTAGTAACTAGTTTGTTCAAACATTAAACAAAAACAATTCCTTGCTGAACTGAAGGCTCAAACAGAGAAAAGGAGTTTGTGTCTCGGTAAAAGAAACCTACTAAAAGATGAATGCGTGTTCCTACATGTGTTGCATAATGGGCAATGAATTAGCGATGAATTGGTTGGTGGTGGTATTTCCAGACTAACGAAAACTGGAATGGAAACAAGCGTCCATTACAAAGTTGACGTGTGCATAAATGATGCATGCAGTTCCTTGGACAGGATTACGGCAATGTTCTAAAATGTTCTAAAAGAGCATCTAATTTAATGGTGATGATCTCTCCTATAATCTGCATGGTTTAAGGTTGGACTTGTAAAATTCCGCTCGTTCTGGTTAGATTACTGGTTCAAATTTATAAAAGGATGGTTCTCTCGGAAAGTTAGAAGCAGTAAGTGTTTTGCACGGAGCGAAATTTTTACCATTTGTTGGGACATTTAAACTTTCAGTAAGTAAGTTTCATATATATTTAGTCTCAAGTTGAGACTCTCAACGACTTTAATTCTTATTAAATTCTTATGAAGTTGTGCTTAATTTTCTCAGAATGGAGCCAGAAGAATGTCCAGAAGAGTGGAGATATTTCGGTTTGTGTGGACCCCACGTCGTCGTTATCGTTAAAGAGTTTAAAGAATTTAACGACAGATACAGATCAAAAGATTGATCTGTATCGACTAATAAATTTGCTGTGATCAAAAAACGTAGGTAAATGTCTCATTTGTTCATGTTCGAAAAATTGCAAAACTGTCCCAATTCTCATTGCGATATCTCATTTTTTTGCAAAATTGGCATCCAAATAATTCAATATTTCAACATTTCATTTCATCAAATGCAAATAAAAAATCTGTGCAAATACAGACTTATTAAATAGTTACAAATTCCTATAATACCTTGTCTTGCAAATATTTAAAAAAAGATCTAAGAAATAAATCACTCAACAATTAAATTATGTCAAATATGTATTTACATACCTACATTCTCACCCACGCCGTTGGCCTGAATACATCACTTTTCATCTTTACGTATCTTAAATATTCTGACATTTGACAATTTCTACGAATTGCTCGAGGAACCGATTTCTGCAGATTATTCACCCTGCACTTTATTGGGCTTAAGTAAAATACAAAAGGAATGCAGATATTTGCACTCATCCTCAGAAAGCGAGGCCCCGTCATCATTCTTTCATGTGTTAAATACGTATTGATCTAACTCTCCATTTCCGAGCGAAAATATGGCATAAATGCAGAAAATATGATAAAGTCTTTAAATATTCAGCCGCGTTGGTGTTCATTCCACTCGAAAATTCCCAAGTATTTTGTTTTGTTTGGATTATGTCGGATAAGATTTGTTGCATTGAATTTTGCACTCACATTTCAATATATTTACATAATATAATGGAAAACTGATCTTCACCGTGGTGTGGTGAGAGAAGTGGCGGATGAGCAAAGTAGTAGTTGACTAGTCCACCGTAGGAAAAGAGGGTACTTTCCATTTCATCACTTTCACTTCCCACCCGTAAAACGTCTGCCTGATGCAAATAAATATTCGCAATATGGATCCGCAAATATTTACCACTTTAATAAAATTGAATTTAACTAGGCGTATGATCATCTTATTGGGCATAATACAGAATTTTATGCCGTGGGCATGTTGACCTTCAATTCATAGCGCCCAGGAGAGTATGTGCCCCACACCCACATATTTACATATTTATATATCCTCTAGAAGTAATAAATGTGTGTCGAATTCCCCCGATTTCAGAATTTGATTTCCCAGTTGATTTCCAGGTGAAAGTAAAATTTGTGAAATTTGATCTTTTTTTCTAAGCTCATTAACTAGATTGGAAAACTAAGTAATTAGGTTTTTTTGCACAAAAAAGTTTATCTCAGCAAAGTTTTGTGATTTTATGTGTATTAAAAGGAATTCGTATTCATTGACATTTTGGATTAATTACTACATAAATTTACCCATTATAGTGGTTAGTCTATCGTGAAATGTATTTTAGTACACTCGACTTCACCACTTGTTACACCGTAATAATTTTGAGTTTTAGTAGCAGAGAAAGTTTTCCGTCGACGATAATGATGTGTCTCGCGTCACATTTTTCCAGACTGAGAATTTTCATAGACTTTTCGTATTATGCAAGCATATAAAAATACTGCATAATAGCAAAAAGGGCATGAAATTAACAAGGACATCACGAAATGCACGGGTAAAGTTTTCCCCATGAAATAAAATGCGGGTATAATATCCCATGCTTCTGCTGATGATTCATCATGCGTGTGCCATTGCCATACTATCCAAACTTTTTGCATCCGAATCTGTATAGAACAAAAGTCTGCCTGGCACCCGACCAGCAGAAGAAGAAAAGAAAGAAAAGTCATGTTTTAGATGAAGGTTAAAGATAAAAGCATTTAGCCAAATGCGACTCGTGTACATTTCTCTGTTCCAAAAAAGTCCAAGTTACAGCACATCTGAAAAGTCGTCCCGTTCGTCGCTCTCTCCTGCACACAGATTCTCCCAAAAACGACAACTTTCTCCTACTCGACGTGATAAAATAGTGAGCTTTTCTTTCACCATCCTTTTCCTTTGTCTGCTGGGCTAGATGGGAATGCGATCATCCTCAAGAACGGAAACTGGCAGAGGTTGGTGAGCAGTGTCATTCTTTCAGAGGAGCGAATTTTGTCAAGAATCCCAATCCAATCCAAGAGATGAGAACTTCAAAGTCTGCGGCGTACTAGGAATACTGCGCTATATCCCATCAATTTAGTTGGTAGGCATGTACATACACTTTATTACTACGTGAATTTCAGGATTTGGTCGTGTCTGAGGGGAGCAGAGTCTGTCCCACGACATGCACGATTGAGGTATGTACGTATGCATTACTTGGTAGAATTACTACGACCATTTTATAGCGAAAAATCTGGACACACATTAATTTTAACTTGGTCGAGTTGCTTTGATCCTATTGTACTTCGCAGAGATATTATTCAGACAGGAGCGTCGAGGATAATGGAACAGTTCAATACTGCTTTTTGCATGCAGCATGGCTGTGAAAAAGCAGCCTTCCCCAATTCCTCCCGGACCACCTACTACGAAGCTAAACTTTCTCTGCCAACTTTTGCTTCCCCTGGTTTATAGCTCTTTCTACTCAATTTGGCATAATTTAATGCGAGCAGTGATAAGATAATGTGCCCAGATTTAAAAGATGGTGGTAGTACGAGTGCCGACTTAAATGGCAAAGTCACTACAGAATGTACATACTTTTGTGGCAAATGTAAGTGGAAATGTTAATGCGGGCCCATTTACTGGCTTGGTGTCGCACACTTGGATTTATTTCGAGAGACTGGATTTCGTTCGGATTTCAAGATCTCTGCTGGCTCTACTGGTGTGCAATCTGCTCTTTTGAGAGGAGGTACATCCACGTGAGTAAGACGACCCACCGGAAAGATTCAAGGTTGTTGGCCAACTCCAAAACCACGAAAGCCGAGCATTTTAAGGGTGAGAGAGTGCATCTCTCAGGCAGGGTGAAAAGATAAGGTGTGACAAATCGCATTATGCCTGAGAAGACTTTAAACCAAACTTCCTCGTATTCTTCTGCTACAGCTCCCAGCCAATAAGTAAGCCTGTAAGGCTAATCCACCCCAAAACCAATGTATACTTGGACACTTCTTCTTATACTTTTGGCAATTTAGTGAAGTGAGAGAGACAGGAATGTCCGTAATTCTCTTAGCAATAGTGCGCTGGGGGCATAAAATAAATAAAAGACACCATCAACCATTCCACCCGAATCATAAAAGTTTACCTTTATTATACAATTTCGAAGAGAGTGAGTGACTCGAGTCAGTCACTTTGCCCACCTTTTGTAAGAGGTATCGTTTCGTTGGTAGAAGACAGCCATAAAATTGGTATATAATAAAATTAAGTGCACTTTTACCCACCCTTTGAGAGATGAGTCAAGTAACACAATGCCGGCTCAACCAACCGACCAAGCAAACCATCCAGTCCACGTAATAATACGTAACGTAACGATTGAGAGAATAGGACATTTTAGTGAGAAAGGAACGATATATGAAGCATAGAACCGTGCAGAATTGCTGGCACACATCTTTCCTCGGTCGGTCGGAGTGAATGTCAATTCAAGACTCTCAAGAAGATGACATGACGAAGATGACGTGTCAATGGTAAAAGTTGTAACGATTTTGGTGCAACTACACAAAAATAAGAGTACTTTTTCAGGCTTAAGGAGTGGAAGTAGTTTTGCCTGGTTTGTTGGTGGGAGAGAAAAAAGACGGGACAAATCCTACATATCCGCTCTTCTTAAAGAGTTGGATAAGCGTCTCATGGTGGAAGAATCGTATCAATGCTGTTATGCAATATGCTTACCTAGCTTTAATCTTCCTAGGAGGGAGATTATCTAATTCTTGTCATGAGATAGATAGGAATTAGATATTGCGACAGGGAATTGTGGATTTGTGCCTGTATTTGTATGTTTATACGGGTTTTGTACATTATGTATGGTGCATTAAGTCTCAAGTTATGTTTAATGGTGATGTAAAGGATACGAACTTTTTTGTTGCTGCGTGATCGAGGAATAATTGGCTCAAGTTTCGGTGAGATGGATTTCATGAGGTGGTGACAAAATAATAGCGCTTTTAGATGGAGGGAAATGTGTCCTTGTAAAGTGCGGGGAGGTTTACGACCAAGTAAAAGTTTATACAACAGGGGGATAACTTTTCCCATGCAGAATGAATGTAAAACAGAGATTTTTTGTTTAATCCTTCCATGGCTTAAGTAATTTATCCTAAGTTTTTTAGGGCAATCAATTTACTCCGGAAATTAAGCCGAAAATAAGTCCCGTGGCGGAATTATGGAGAAAAATATGTCGAGCTTAAAATTCCAGGATTTCTTACATAAGAGGCATGTTTTTTAGTAAAATTGTTGTGTAATTCGACTAATCCTAAATGCTTATACGGAGAGGTTCTTATGTATATATCTTAATTAATCTTGAAACACATTTTCTTTCGATTTTTTACTAAATTTTTTACTAAATTTTCGACTAAAAACCATGTTTTTATGAATTATGTAAACCTTTATTCAACCGTCAATTTTGTCTCAGAGAGCGTTTTAACAAACCTACTGTACACGGTTGTTTCTGTTTTTTGAGTTTTCTAATTTCTAAAAAATTATTGATTATCTATGTATCTGCTAACGAATAAGTATTTTACGATAAAAGTGGGGTCGTTGTTGTTGCCCCAATTCTGCGTATATGTATCCAGCATGAAAAATCTTGTTTTTTTTACCAATTGAACAAACAATTGTTTCGTCCTTCGCAAAAAAAATCATCACTTATTTACAGACCTGACGTTGTCTCACATTTTCATGCAAAATTAGATCTTGTTTAACCTAAAAATATATGTAGAGTAAGATATGACATGACAATCACCCACCAAAGCTACGTACTTCATTCAGGGGAGTACTTAAGACGTACTTGAACAACTCAACTGCAGATACTTATTCTGCGGTTAGACCATCCAAACTTTCAGATTTTATTACGACCACGTTGAAACTTTGGCTGCCTCATCATCATCAATGTCGAATCCGTTAAGGTTTATTCGTACTCAATTAAGGTATCCTCATCCTCAACGATGATCACTTTGAGTCCATACGAGACCGTTATTCTTCTAAAGTTTTAAACCCTAAATCGCCCACTTACTTATCTGCATGAATGTAAAGTTTCTCCTTTGAAACTGTTGAAGCACCAAAGTTATTTCCCTGCTGATCTCGTAATCAAATCAGACCAGAGTTTTCTTCCTTGTCTAAAAAAAAAGTTCAGGACTGTTTTTCCAGCCAAATTCCAAAATGCTTTGCCAATGGAAAAAGCTAATTAAGAAATTGAAATTACATCAACACATCAGTGATGCTGCGAAATAGCGACATTCATTCAAAACGACGGCGACGACGATGTCAAAGCTTGTATACGATATACTTTTTCCAGGTTTTTAATTTAATTTGTTTTCCGTGTCGTTCATAATGGATTTTGTGGCCTGAGACTGAATAATGGGGTCGGGTTAAGTAAAGCACTTTAATAATTAAATCAGCCCGTTAAAAGTAGGCGTTTAATTAGTAAACACTTTACGCAGTCCGCAGAGTGTAATAAAATTTTGGATAGTCAACAACAACACCGAGTAACTCGACACGGTAAACTTTATTGAAGTCTAAAATTCGGAATTACATGTCATAATATTTATCCTAGAGTTAATAATTATGTCGTAAAAGTATTCTTAGTATTTTACTCTGTCACGCCCAGGAATGACATAAAATATAATTGTTAGTGCTATATAGATAATCCATTTATTTATGTAATGTATATTGTTCACTCGTAAAAGTCGTGGTTTTAAAATGTAGTCAATTTTCCATCAACAACTATCACAGCCATATCCAATTCATTCACTAGAATAGCACCAAAAATCTCAAATTTCTCACGCAAGCATGCCAACATTTCTATTATTATGGTTTGGTTGGAGAGAGCTTGCCTCGTATAAAATTAGGTCTGTCATCATCATGATTTTAGTAATTATGTACACGTTACAAAGTAAGATTTCTATTCAATAAGGAATTATAATGAATTATATGAAGACGTAAAACTGTCGTGATTTTTTTAGTACGTTGTAAATTAGGGCCTTATACATGTCACCATAAAAATATATGTACACACATAATAAGAAACTGTGGTCAATACTTATCTATCTCAGTTTCAACTAGAATAAATAACGTAAAATAATTAAAATCCTTGGTTAACATTTGTATTTATAAAGTAATCTCGATAAGTAAAAGTTGGTGAGTATGTGTGTTATCCAAATTATGCAAATTTCTATGATGACTCTACCGGCAATCCGGTCGGATTTATGCTGAAGAAACCACCCGCCTCTCCAATGCTGGATGATGGTCGCAACAATTCATAATTGTTCTTGTCAGGGTCGAAATTCAGCGACATTTCCGACCTGAGTCGGAGAAAAGAGATGTTCGGCTCTGGTTCTTTGTCACAGTCGTATTTCAACGCCAACACGCCCACGAAGAGGGTGAGCACGACGCCCAACAAGATGCAGAGGGGACCGATGATGGCGAGAATTAAACTCTGCTTGGCTTTGGCTTCATAGGCCGACTGCATGACGGCGGATGAGTTGGGATTGTGGTGGATGGGGTCGTGATGACCTCCTTGATGGTATGGGGGGATGGGGATGGGGTAAGTTGGGGTGTGGTCGTGGTCATGATCGTGGTGGATGGTGGTGGGAGGATCTGGGGAATTTTCGACCGGAGATTTTGGAGTTGATGTTAAAGATGAATTCGTTGCTGACGAGCCGGAAGTCGCAGTGTTGGTGGTGGTTGCGTTATTGGTCGTGGAATTGGAATGAACTGAGTGGGTATGGTTATCAACGTGGTGTTGGTTGGGATGATGAACTTCGGGATGGTGATAACTCGGGTGGTGTGGGTTTGGATGGTGGGAGTGGTGGTGAAAGTGGGGAATATGAGACAACGCGGAATGTGGGTGTCCGTCGATTGAACCAGGATTAAATGCGACGTAGGTGAGTATTCCTAATGGGAAAAAAGTATTCAGTAAAACCCAACTTTTTCTGACAAAACAAAAGTCTGACATATTTAATTAGTTACAAAAATGAGACGGCATATACAAACCTCCAATCGTCAACAAGAAGGCTGCTCCACATAGCCCCAAGAGGAGAAAGTACGCACAATCCGGTCTGTTCCCCATGCTTTCTTTGAGATGCTGCTTTCTTCTTCTTGTGGGTGACAAATGGATATCCTCCCCACAAAAGTTGTGTACGTGTCGTGAACTGAATTAAATTATTGTGATGTTTCGGGTGGTGAATGAATGGGGAGAGGTTTGCGGTTTGTGTAAATTATTCCTTTCCTGATTTTTAATGGGATCCGGATTTCTTTTATCTTCTGGTTCTCTCTTAGAAGGACGACTTCGCTTTCTCTTTCGCTCTCTGTGTGGGTAGCCCTGGTGTCTTTTGGTTATTAAGACTTCACTCAAAATACATACGGACGTTGGGCCCTTTGTGTCTAAAGAAGTTCACCTTAACGCTTGCATACATGTATGGAATGTTATTTATCCTTTAAATTTATTCTGGACGTAACCCATCAGCTCGGAGTAGTTTCCACTCCTTGTTTTCACTTTCAACTCCTGAGTTCTGATGAGAGAACCACTTTTCTTCGAGTCGCTCTTTCAAGTTTATGGGAGACGGTTGTTTGATGCCCCCTGTTTTGCTGGCAAAGGTGTATGCTTCTCCACTACATGTACATATTCCTCGCCTCTTGTCAAATATTTATCTTGTTATTTCACCAAGAGAGAAAGATGGAGAGTCCTTTGCATGGAGAAAGTCAGGCAAAAGGATTATTTTCATCTGGTGGAAATTGTTCTCGTTTGAAGATAAGTTAACTTTGGTGAAGAGGTTTTCCAAGTTTTTTTTTCAGCTGGCTTTGCTAATATTTACCATTCTCGTTAGTATGCAGCATCACACAATTGCATTTCCATGATGGGTGGGAAACGATATTTATTCAGAGGAAAACCGCACACGGAGAAAATTCGGGGGTGGTGGTGGTGATGATGACGACCGTTTTTCCTGCTGCTGCTCTTCCAGTACCTGGAATATTTAGTTACAAATGTAAGAATAACAGTAGCCTGGTAAATTGTACTGATGAGTATCATCTCAGTGTGGGAAATGATGTGTGTAAAATTTCAAATTAATCACAACGATATGAAAGACAAATATCAATTTCATTTCGGATATTATATTTTCCACGGAGCTTGAGCTTTGTTCATTATTATTTCTCTAAAGTTTGGATAATATAATAATCCTGTTTTTCCAATATTCCGCATCTGCTTTCCCTTTCATATGATCATCATCACGTATTATCCCAAGCCTAAAATAAACATTATCCCCTCTCCACCAACCGACACATTCCCATTTTTCTCTGGACTTATGGCCTGTGAAAGTTTCCCACTTTCACGGACATGGTGAGAAACGATGTAATTAGTAAAGCAGCGAGGTAACAATGCGACACGAGGCGACCACCACAGCGCATATGTCGCAATGAATGAATGTTCATTGTCATCGCATTACTTTTCATGCGTTCCACTGGTTCGGAATAATTATCTCGGGTCCGTCTCACGTCCCTTATTATATTTCCTGGAGAAATTCCGTCCGTCCGTCCGTGTACAGAAACTTGTAACAAAGAGAGACTCGACAACAATGCGTCTCCTCCAACACAATGGAATTAGTGTCACATCGGATCAGAAATAAAACCGGATACTTTGTTACTTTACTTGAGGCGAGGGATGTATGTACATAGATTAAATAGTTTTGGGGTACGATATTTAGATAGTGCTCATTTATTTTAATAATATAACGAGGAACCTACCTACGTATTTACATGCATCAAAAGTTTGTCCTTATGTCTTCTTGAGCATAATAATATAATGTATTTCCGTATTCCGTAACGAAATGCATAATATAATTGGGTAGGCAGTAGGACGAAGAAGAAGCACAATTTCGACATGGATGAGTTCCTGGATTATTAGCTAATGCAAAGCAGGTTCGTACGTATGTGTGTAGTTGGCACACATTTTGAAGTGAAAGTTAGAGATGTTTTCCTCTAGGCGGAAAGATACGGATTTTGTATGAAATTTGTATGACTGTCGTGAACTAACAAAGTATACATACAAGCTTTTAAGAGAATTTCCAATTATCATTCTGATTGTGTACTCACTCGCCCACCCACCCGAAAACCCCACCCCACTCAAAAAGCAGCACGTCTTGCCTGCCTCCTGTCCTAATTAATTAATTAGTTATATAGTTCCATCCAGTATTAAGTTTGGGTGGGTTGGGCATGAGTTGAATTGATTGAAATTAGAACCGTGGTATGAATAGCGATGAGAAATTTCTGACGTGGAGATGCATCCCAACAAGTGTGCTATTCATCTATTATATGTATTCAAATCCTGATTGAATTGTGGTGGGAGGGGTGGTACGGTAAAGTTATGCATAATTGTTGATTAGGAAATTGTGAGGTATTGTCAACCAACCGATTGTTCTGTGTGCCGTCATGTCGACTAATTTAGTGTGGACTGGATAAGAGGAGCTCTTTATGAGGTAATCAAAATCAAGCCAAACACCCGCAAGGACAGAATTCAGACAGACATGTCTTATGCAAGTATACAGAGAGGATTCGTCTGATTTCGTCATCTCCTCACGTCCTTTGAGGTATGTAGTCAAGTCACCCAAACTGTTCCATATCCCCCAGGAAGAACGACGGCAAAGTCGTAAAATATGCCCAGGGACGAAACAAATACCATTTAAGCTGTAAAACCAAATGAACCAAGTTGACGATTTAATTCTACTTCTAATAAGATTGTGTAGAGTAATAAATAATCGGAAGTCGACCACATGTGTTCTACGTCGTTGTTCATTCCGCCAATAAAACAGTGACAATTTATTCCAAACCAAGACTCTGCCTTGAATGACTTTGATGTGGTTTAATTTTGCAAGTGGGTGGTTCTCGGCCATATTTAAATTATTCAAGTCAAAGAATGAGCAAATATGTACGTAATATGTGTTTTATTATTTGCACTTTAGAATTTACCACCTGCGGACATTTTATGTAATATGTAGCTACAACTCAACGACAAATTTTGAATTCACCAGGAAAAAGTAAACGCAACGAATTTAAAAGAACAAATCTCAACTGAATCAAACGTGGGTCATGTTTACTTTTATTTTTTACAAACAAAAGCACTACAAAAACAAACTTTAATTTGGTTTGTCGTTCTGCTGCGGGTTTCTGGACGTGTGTAGTTGACCAAAAATATACTGGACCCTGTGCGTCCAGTTAATTTTATTTACTGCGGGACAACAGACAACTTCAACAAATAACGGTAAACGTGACACTGCTATTTCGCTGTATGTGTGTATACCACGATGTAAAAAATAAACGCAACAAATGGATTACCAGAACAATACGGATCTACTTTCAATTCCGGGAAAGCTTTTATTTTACTAACTTAAATTATGTAAACAAAACTATCTGGAATAGTGGACACATTAACAAATTGCCAAATTTGTGTGAAAATATTGCGAACTGATGAGATGATCTACAGATATTTGGTACAATTTGAGACTAAAATGCACAATGGAGGACGAACACTACGTGACCAGTCTCAACTTTAAATCACGCATTTTCTGTGTAACACTGTATAAAAATGGGACGGCTTTTACAAAAAAAACTTTTGTAGCGAGCAAAACAAATTAATTTGGACCCGTTATCTCTCCAAACACGACGAAACTGACAACTTTTCCTGACAAAAAAGTTTCTCTCTAATCAAATCTGTCATATAAAAAATCCCATTCGTCGCTCTCAACAAACGTCCGATAATGAAACTGCTATGCCAATTGTCAATCAAAAAACGAGAACGACTATACGAAATCATATTATTTTTAGGAAACTAAGACTTTTGGGAAGAATTGATTCTTTTACAGCAATCTTAAAAGCCTAACCTTTGAGAATTTTCCTTTCTTCCGTCCAAAATTTCAATCTAATTCTATCCCAAATCGCGATTTGATATGACACACAAGACCTGGAATTAAGGATTGAAACTGTTCTGGGAAATTTCTAAAGATCTCGAGACTCATGAAATGAGTAGGACAGGCAACGTCATCCATACAACTTTTTCCTCCTCCTCCTCGTGGACGTGGATGGCCAAGTCAAAGGCCAAGTCAACCTTGAGATGGATTGGAACTTATCAGAAAATTGGAAATCGTGCAAGATAACAGTATAACAAACTCTGATGGAGGAACAATGGCTATTATGTGAACGACGACGTACGTAGGAGAGAAAAACTGAGGGTTCTACGAAGACGCAGCCGAGAGATTCTTCTGCCAAGAAGAAGAAGCTTTTAACTTTGATTCATTTATTACTTCTACTTTTAATACTATTTTTCATATCGGCAAAGCAGAGCAGAGCGGGTGTATGTATCTTACGCTCCGAATATGTATTTAGTAAGATGACTGGCGTATGATCGGATCGTAATAGGATTATAAAGTTATTTCAAGGGATTAAATTCTAAAATGAGTGTGATGGAGGGGGAAGGAAAAGAGAGATGAAAAAGTTGATGTTGAAATGAGAACTTACGTTGCATTTCCGGATAGACAAGCTTCTCCAGAAAAATCTTCTTAAGTATATAGCGAATAGGGAACTTCTTCTTAATGTCCTTTAATCACGAGTAATTTAACTGAGTAATTAACCAGTTTTTAAGCTATTTCCAGAAAAATGGCAGGTACTATAGATAGATTTTTTCCATGACGTATTTTTTAAGAGCCCACTTTATTTTCAAAATGTGTGTGTAACTAATGTACCGTGATTATAGTGGCACCGAGCGTCAAGCGATGGTGGTTGGGTAGTCACTTGAGTAAGTAAATAGTTCAATGAGTGGTACGGAGAAAGCTTTCCAAGCAACTGGCCAAAATCCGGGTGAGTTTCTCCCTTTCGTTCTACTTTACTTGGAACAACTTCGGAGGATCGGATCTCTATCCGCACACACACAAATTCTCATCTTCTCATCCTCACTCTCTTTCGCCTACAATTTTGTTTTTGCAAACCCATATTCCGCATCTGCTCCTTCCTTCCTCTAGCAAACGGCAAACCAACCAAAACGGCCAACAACTGTCCCACCAGCAGCACGTAACGTGAGTAGAAGAATTGCTGTAAAACGGGGCGATGGACTTGCCTTGGGGCTCGTTTTTGCAACAGTTCTCCCACCATGAACCGTTTCACAGACGTCTCCCTCGTCACGTAAATGTTACAGATATTTAGATACGAAGAATCGCGAAAAAGCATCATGGGATTTAATTGCCAGGAGTTTTTTATACGAGGAAAACATCAACATACAAATATTTGTTATGCAGAATTGCAGAGATACAACACAACATGAAAAGGGTTGTGTTATGTCAGTTCTCGACATCTGCTGCTGCTAGCAGTGAGACAAACAAACCCTCGAGGAAACCGGAAGGAAGTCGTCGTCAACGGCTGTCTACGCCTCAAATCGCGATGAATGTATGCAGCAATGCGAATATTATAAGATTCTGATGTGGTGGTGGTGGTGTAGTGTCATTATCTGAATGAGAGAATGCAGGCAGGAATAATGAAGTTATTTGAGGACTAGACTGACAATGGTCCATTTATTGGAGGGCAATTCGCATTATCATAACGCTTAAGTTTTTTCCCCTTACGACGTCCTTATCATTGGTGTGTGTGGAAAGATGCTTAATCGAATCTCCGTTTTATTTACCATGAAGATAAGCTTTTTCATATTAGATTGCCGAGATATACGCACTCCTAGAAGTCAAAACAATGCTTTATGATGACATTGACTGCCCATCACGTCATGCTCATAAAATAACTTTTTGATGCGAATGACTAAATTTGTTCTAGTTTCAATAGAAGGATTGGAAGACGAAGGTTTAAAAAAAGTAACAAAATTTTATATCTCAAATATTGGCTTACCTTACATGTTACAATTAATTAATATCATTAATTCTTCCATTATAATTTTACAGATATCATTTTTGTGGCGCAATCGAGTTATGTGCAAATATATAATCGGCATTTTTAATATACACTGTTTGGTATCCTTTCCCAGTCATAAAATCCTGCACAGTTTTCCTTGCCGAATCGTCTGCATTTCTGTGAAACTCTACCGAAATTGTCTAAATAAAGGGAAAGAATTAGATAAATCTTAATTTTCTTAGATAATTCATCATTGATTAATGTACTTGTGTACCCGTATCAATATCTCGTTGAAGGGAATCGTCCTCAGTACTTCTTCCTCCACGCCTTCCACGTCCAGATTGAAATAGTCCACCTCCTTCACATTGAGGGCACTCAGGATGGAAAATATCGGAAAGCAGGGAACATTGTAATGAGTCCAATTTCCAACTTCGTCCACAATATCTTCCGGATCCCCCAACTTGCTGCCGACCGAGTAATCGTCCCGATGAAGAAAATTGGTCCAGACTGGCCACGATTTTGGCGAGAGACAAACGTTTGCCAGCCAAGCTTTCCTGTTTTTAGATCTCCACCTGCTCTGCAGTGCGGGGGAGGCCTCAACACAGAGTCCCCTCCAGGAACGGAATTTTTCAAAGCCGAGGGTGCTCGAGATATGCTCACCATCGTTGCTCCCGGCTTCGATGAAAAATCCGTTTTTCTGGAATTATGTATCTAAATTATTTGAACTGTGGAACGAAGTCCTTGTTTAAAAGCCTGACCTTATCTCCCAGTAGCTCCTTAATAACGGTAGTTAGCCCGGTGTCCAAATCGGTCTCACCGACGCCAGGCTTTCTTAAGTTGTACTCTTTCGTGGACGGAGGGAATAAGTGATTTTTTCGAATATAGTTCAAAATCCTGGAATCATTTTGCAGCAAGGTTGTCACCATTTCTTCCTTTCTTCTTGTATTGCTTTTACTCTTTGTGGAAAGCTCGTTCCCATAAATGACGAATTCCAGGTCGAGTTCGTCTCCTTTTAAAAAGTTGAGGATGATAAGTTAGTTTTAAAATCTTGTGACAATGACAATGCAAAAAATAATGTAAATACAAATAAATATACCTGCAAAATCCAGACTGGAAAAATTTCTGGATGAAATATTTATAACTTTCTTTCCACTTGCTGCAAAGGTGATTTTGATGATCCGATTATAATTCAGATTGGCAAATAAAAGTAATATTCCTGCGAATATTATAAATGCAATACGAAAGACTCGAGACAATGGCAGCTTCATTTTTGCAATCAACTGAGGAGGAGGTTGATACATTTGTGGAATGGAATAATAAATGTGGCCACAAAAATGAGGATTCAAGTCACGTTATTTTCCATTGATCAGGTGCTCCAATATAATTGACATTTTGGTTGTCATAGGCAACGCCGCATATTTAATGAGAGAATGATGAAAGTTGTATAATAAAGGTTATCGTGAGGTTATCGGATTTTTTTCGTATGGCACAATTCAAATTTTCTCCAGCGACGATTTTCGTTCAGTCTGGACGCGTCTCAATTTTTTTAGAAGTTCTTGCGTTTGTGTTGACCTTTAATACATTTTTGAAGTTTATGTTAATAAATCGTGATTGTTTTTTATTGAGTTGTCTTTTTGAAGTAAATTATGATATGATTATATAAGCATTGTTGATAAGAACGATTTGAGTTCATATCAGGGAGCATCGATCAGTGAGCAATTAATGTCATCAATTTTGTTCTCATTTCCTCTATTATTTTTAATATGCGTGGATAGAATTTATGTAACGAAAGTCGGAAGTTTGCATAAGTTTTCTTTATTTATTTAGGCAACTCTTTCACGATACATGTTTTTGTTTGAACATGTGTAAGGTGGTGGTAACTTGGTAAGTACATATGAACGGAAGAATATGGAAAAAAAGTTGTAATAAAGCTAATAATAATGCTTGCAAAAAATTAAGAACAAAATATGAATGGAAAATATGTTTGCACAATTTAGGGATCCGCACTATGCAACTAAATATTCTTGCCCTCCACAATTAACTTATCCATGAAATGCTAGGAACTCAATTACATTGTGACAAGAAATAGTACAATTTAACCTTGGGATAAGCGAAAAGTTATAATTGATAAGCTCTGTTTTTTTAATAAATAGTTGACTCGATATGCAAATCTCAAGGTTAAATATGTAATGAAAATATTCTATATTGAAAATATTCTAAAATATTGCATATTCTACTTAAGATTTCAACATAAGCGTATAATGTTAATAGTAATCATACAATTTAAAGTGCCACAAAATCAGTCACCACTGAAGAGCAGGATCATCCCCACAAGCAGGCTTATCCACCGTCCAATCATAAACACCTCCCCGTTTGACGAAGACGTCCGGCTCCCAATCCGTCTCAATTAGCGCTTGTTCCACATCAACATCCAAAATTGATTCAGACTCCTTGTAAACGTCCCCCTTGTTAAGAAAGCGCATTTTCTCGTCGAGAATTATATAGGACGATTTCATCATAAAGTTTGACTCTGGAACGAAACAGGACAGGTGGGCGTGTCGGGTGCAGAAATTTTCAAATTCTTCATCCGAGATTAGAAACTCTGCGCAATTTCGGAGTGAATTATGTCCCGTGTTTTCCGTATCAACGGATAAAACTTGAAAGCATTTCCATCGAGTTGGGTTGAGAGATGAGATTATTTGTCCGAAATCTTCGGCATGATTGTACCGGTTTACGACCGTGTTAAGCTTGAACTTTACATTGTGGGAGGAGCACCAATCTGAGATTGTGAGCAGTTTGGCAGTGTGTTGACCAGTTCCTACATATAATTCATGAGTAAAATATAACAAAGTGTCAAAATTAGAGTAGCATGTGGGATGATTTATGATCTTGAGACTCAACTTACCCCGACCGATCTTGATGTTGGTTTCCTCGTCGAAAGAGTCGACGGAAATGGCGAGAATGTCCAAGTACTGGCCGTACAGTTTGAAGAATCGTTCCTTGATTAAACTCCCGTTCGAGACGATGGAGACGGATTCCAGTTTTAAGACGTCTTTGCAATATTTACAGATTTCTCCGACATATTTCCAATAGAGGAAGGGTTCTCCTCCAGACAAATTGAGTTTTTTCATGCCGAGATCTGCCATCTTTTTCAGACCTGAAGAGAGACATACATAAATAAATTGATAAGTGAGGTACGATGATAAGTGGTGCTTATCCTGTATGATGACAGGCGACCCGACCTACCTCTCTTTGCATCCTCGAGTGGAGTTATGTGTGAAGTTTTTGCCGTATGAAAACAGAACCCGCACTCATAGTTGCACTTTCGTGTGAAATGGAAGTTGACGGAGACGGGGATTCGCTTATCGGGTTTTTTGAGATCGAATACCGTTTCCTCAGTAGATACATTAGTGGATGGGATGATCACCTTGTTGGCGTCTTCTTCGTCTTGATTTGCGCCATTTACGACAAGAAGTTTTGTTTGGGTGCGATAAATGCAAACTTTTGCTGCCCAAAAAACAATGGCAAGTAGGGCAATGTGCCACCAATATTCGATCATTTTAGAAAATCTTAAATTGTACTCGGGGGACAGATTGAGATGAGAGAGATGATTTTTATCGTGTCAAAATGACTGGTTCGGGTGGAGGAGTATTTGAGAATGAAATGTTCCACATTGTCAACTTCATTAAATACCCGAATTGTCCGTGAGAAAAATATGTGTCTAATAGAAATATTTTGGAAGTAGGAACGTTTCAAGTTGAAATTATATTTTATATTGCTAAATATTCTCATTCGTAACCGGTTTATTTACAATTTCGCAGCGTACGTACGGTAGGATATATATGGTTAGGTCGATATGGAAAGTATTCATTTACATGGACAATCGCCAAATGAAATTGGCAATGAGAACATAAAAATCGGATACTTATGCATGTTGAACAAGTAGGATTTTTACTTGTACGTTATTCGCCACAAATGATTTCAGAGTCTAAACGTTCATTTAATAAAGAACGCTTTTCATAATTTGGGTGATGATCATGCGATCAGGATGGAATCATATCCAGCAGCATGCATAGTTGGAACAGCGTGGCATTATATTTGTAGTGGAAATTTGCTATCAGAATGTTTTAGCAAACCCGATGCGTAGTTAAAGAGCTTATCATGTTTCCGGGGCTGTCATGACATGATGTGTTCTGATAAGTACTTACTGATTGATTTGCATGACTAAGAATGGAATGATCTAATAGCAACAGGCTACTGCCCATTCGTAATGGGCCCCATGTTCCAGTCACAAGAAAAATAAAAATTGCGTTTTCCTCGGAAATATGATATTCTACAGAATCGTTGCAAGAATAAAATATCAGGTTATCCATTCCAGTCTCTTTTTGTCTCATGATAGAAGCATTTGTTGTTTATTTTACATCACAAGCAACGATTCAGCTTCCATTTTCAAAATGTTATGAATTTTTATGTGAGACATAAATAAATAATGGAATTTTTTATTAGGTTAGCCACCCTTCATTTACATATGTAACTAGTGATAAGTATTGCATGCGCGATGTAAATATGTACACATTTACTAAAATCACTGTATTTTTAATTCATCCTAAAGGTAAACATTAGCAATAAAAAATATATAAATACATTTACACCATAATACTGATACGATTAAATATATGATAACCCCATCCTATAAGTGTGTTTATTGTACTATTTACATTGTACATTTGTACCTCGGACAGAAATTGTGCCGATATACCGGCCCTTGCGGAGGGGGTGGTGGATTCGGGCTTTCCGAAATGAGAACCACCCCCTGAGACTGAACTCCATCCATGTACGCGCTAATCGTGCTGGCGTATTTTAGCTGGTTTTTCTGCGACATGTTATTAATCAGTCTGAAATGAGATCATTCAAGATTTAAGGGATAATTTATGCATAATTAAAGGACCTCTGTATACATACAATTCGACTCACTTGCTAACCAACTCTTTCGAATGTTTGTCTTTATTTTCTCTCCCGATTTCACAAGCTATCCGTTTCAAGCAGCTTTCGTCATCTTTATTCATCATGTTGCTCATCCCCTTGGGAGGAGACCCACCGGAACTAGGAGAGGATGACAAAATCTTCAATTTCTTCAACTTTGGCAACGTCTTGAACTGTTTTTTCACTCTGGGGTAAACCTTGTCACTTTCATCCACTCGAGGCTCCAGGAGAGCGTCAGAATTAGGGAAATATTGCGCCCCACTTGGTATCGTTCTCGAAACTGGGGTGTGATCTTGTAAGCCCAATAATTGCAGAAGTTCGAACGTCTCGTCCACCAGGGGTGGTTCGGTGAGGCGGCCTTGTCGCCGTCCAACTGCAGCCGCACCGGCGAGACCGGAAGTTGACGTGATGAGAGGGAATGGAAAAAGAAGGACTAACATGGCTCCCAAAAAGATAGAAAAGATCATCGGCACGGAGAGGAGGAACATCAATTTGAACGCGGAAAAGCCGATAAGGTCAGAAATTATGGTTCTATCGTCGGCAGGGGTGGCTAAAAGGATGTTTTGGGTGATGAGAGATTAGTAACGGGCAAAATTAATTGGATAGAAATTTAAAGGAGTTAATTAATTTTTGCTGCTCGCTTCTTACGTTGTGAGATTAGCCTCGTGTCATCCGGGGGTTGGTAAAGGTATTGATATTGCAAAAATTGGTCAGGATTTTGCCTCCTTTGTGCATCTCCACGTTCACAGAAAATTATTAGAAATAGGGATAAACTTATACTTATCGAGACGACTCTTCTTATTGAGCATCCAGAGATCCGTTTCAGTCTCATTTCGGACTGAATTCAAAACTTTAAGACGGTTTTATTTTACATTGAATTATCGGACGTAATTATTTTTCGCTAAATTAACACCCCCAAAAACTCTGAAATTGGAAACTTTCTGTAACAAACTTTAGTATATAATACAATTACAAATTAACCCCACGACTTTACAGACGACGTAAATAAACCCAACTAAATGAGACAATTGGTGATCACGACCATTTATAAACTTTGGGATGGACTTTATCCGTTCTATTTGATTCACCTCATGCGTCTCCTTCAATCTAATTTCGAATGTGGGATTAGTCATCAATTCAACTAATTGAAGATTGAAGTAGGTCTCGTCTCATCATCCGACGATCCCCTTTTAATTGAAAACATGCTGCAACGCTTCTGGTCTGGCCGACTTTGCCCACGGCGTACGTACGTCGCTGGTTAGTTAGAGAATACCGAGACCGACCCCTTACTGACTCTCCGCAGTTTAAGAAAACCTAAAAAAAGACGCAAGTATGTTCATGTGGTAAATTCGTGAGAATTGGTAAACAGTGATTTATCATCAAGTCATCAACACCATTTCAATTTCAAACTCATCATCTCTGCACTGCGCCAGAAAAGATGTGCACCACGGTTTTGCACGGCTGGTCATCGAACCGACCGGCCAAAGTCTTAAGAAAATGTGCATATTCATGAAACTAACTACTTGCATTATAAGTTCGACTAACTGCTGCTGTTCCAATTAAAAGCGAAGATGTCATGTGCAACAGCCAAATGTCAAATTGTACACCTTACGTACGTGCATTTCCATTGTCATGAACCCATTATAACTAATTATTTGTTGGTTATTCATTACACATCTTTACTTACATACAATCGGGGTAGGAAAAGGTGGGTTGAAGTGGTACATAACAACAATTCTTACTTCTTGGTGAATTGACTTTGACTTGTGGAATAAGAGGAAAAAGTTGAATAAGTGTTTTCAAGCGAGAAAAACGCTGTATTGCAGAAAAGTCAGGAATTGAATTTACTGAATCAAATAGTGATGCACGCAAGCAAAGGGTGGCTTATTGTTGGGCAGATTAGAATGGAGGGTATCAAAAGAATTGAAACATTTATTTATGCGAAATTAAGGTTTGTGGGTTGTCGTCTGATTTAATTTCGTTGGTTTAAACTTGTAATTAATTGTTTTAAAGGTTACGGGAGGGTGTTACACGTTCAAGTGTGTTATAATGAATTGAGCATGTTACCGAATTTTGGGGCAGATAGGGTTTGATAATACATAAGTAATTAAACGTCCCATGCAACAGTTTTGATTGAAAAGTAGTGCAGAAGAAATGAAGGAATAATAGATCAAAGAGAGGTATAATAGATCTTTTGAGGTCTTTTCACCTTGTTTATAATATCGAGGACAAAATATATGCCTAAATTCGGTAATGAACTTTAGCAAAGTTTGTTTATCATAATGAAAAGTTTCCTTAAGTAGGAAACGTTTTAATTATACAAGTCGATAAGATGTTATCTTGTTCTATTTATGAGGATGAAATAATTTTGAACAAATTAATCAAAGTTAAGCACTTATTTAGTCGTACTTTCCCAAATTTTTAATCTAGGTCTTGTGTAAGATTAATTGCAATTGCATCTGTACTTTCTGTAAATTATTTATATTATGTAAAATTGTCACCACTTCTAAAATTAAGCCCACTTGGCGCATGAAATGAAAAGGTAATAACTTGACTATATAACCCGAGTAAAGTAGATAAGCTCGTCTTAATTCCTACCCATCATTCTCAGAATCCTCTTCATTTTTGCCCACTTTTCTCTAATACAAACTCCTTACTATATTCATGTCGTTGTCACTAAATATTTACTCTTGGGGTTGCAAATTCAATAACAAACTGTGTTTTTCCTGGAAATATTTATCCAAAAGATCTGAGACGAAGACCTCCATCCATTTAAATTTAATATGCATGCCAAATAAAAGTCGTCCCCTCTTAGAAATTCATATCTACATACTTAATGAAGTACATTTTATCCTGTTAAATTCTAAGAATGTGAAATGTCCTCACTCTTGAATAATTAAATTCAATGATACCTGCTTTTTTGGAGAATAAAGATGCCGGCATTTACCCAATTTCATTAATTTCTCCCCTTCGCCGAAAGATTAAGGGTCTCTTGAGGCTTGGAAAGAAAGCGTACGTATTGACGAGACCGAGGAGCTGGGAAAACATAACATATCATCGTCATCATGTGCATAGCTGTCTCTGGGGAAATTAATTTCAATTGCTATTCACAAGAATAACCACCAGTTCCACATTGTAGAACCAGCAGGAGCCCTAAAATTAGGTTGTAATCTGTCATAAAAAATGGGACACGGGAGGATTTTAATTTTACATTCTTCTCCAGAAATGAATGAGACTGAATTTGCATAATAATACTGCCCAATTCAACGGTGGGTACTTAAAACTCGAATGACGTCACAAAATGCACGTGTTCATTCCTGTCTTGACGTTGCACCTTCGAACGTGAACGCGAGCCCCCATGTCTGCTTGCTCATTTATCGGTATCATCCAACTCACTCGCTCGCTCGCTCACTCTCACCAATTAATTGGCTGATTTGGGTTGTTGTCATTTTGATTAAAGTTGTCAATATTTTTCTCGCTCGTGAAAGGTATAATTAATTATTAAAAATAAATAAATACAGTTTATGAAAATAAATAAGTGAAAATAATTATATATTTTTTGTGTAGTTTATTTCGTATTTAGAAATGACGGACCAAGTAGTGGACATTTCGGCTGAACAGCTGTACTGCATTGTGCGGTGTCCGGTCTGTTTGGTCGTCCCCTTCGGCCCGATAAGGACTTGGTATGTGTTTTATTTAGCAAATTTAATGATGCCATTATGAGTAGTAGTATTATTGAATAATTAATTAATTAATTAATTGGGTAACTTTACTGTTTTATTACAGTCAGAATGGCCACGGATTGTGTGAGGTATGATTATAATTTATTTAATTATCAATCATAATTAGTTATAATTGAGATAATTTATTAATAATAATTACTCATAATAGGAGTGTACGTCTCAAATCAACAAGAAGTGTCCCATGTGTCGCTGCTGGTTTGGGGGTGTGGCTCGGTAAGTCATTTGCTTGATATTTGTCAAAAAATGTGTAAAAGTTGCATTTACATATATTAATAAGCAAATTTTTGTCTAGGAACGTGGTCCAGGAGCAGATCATTGCAAACGCCAAGTTTTTCTGCCCCTTGGAATGTGGCGTGAAGCTGTCCGGCAGGGAGATGCCGGCTCACTTGAAGACCTGCCCTTCAAAGGAGGACAAGTAAATTATTAACATAATTTAAAATTTATATTTCTTCATAAAGCTTTACCGAAAATATATAAACGTTTGTACTCGTTGTAAATAACTTAAATGCCTACATTTATTTCCATTTTCTCAAAACTCATTGTTTACTCGTCAAGTTTTTGCAGGGAACTCGTAAGACTTTGCTCAGGAGAGTTACTTTCTTGTTTGTAAGGCACCACAATCATTTTTCATTTTTATCTGACGCTTCCATTCGAGTGAAGAAAGGAAGAAGGAGCAAGAGCAAGGATTTCATACAAGAAAATGGTAGAATTTTGTGTGGAGCACAATACAAAACATTCCATTGATTGAACGATCATCATCATCTGCCTCTGACAAATGTGCTTTTTAGGCTGAAAATACAGACGTGAATCATTATTTTTCAATCAGTAAAAGTAGGGCGGGTTTGAATCACCGAAAAAGTTGTCCGCTGGGCAGATATTTTATGCCGGATTGATTTCAACGACGGAATAATGCACCAATTTGCGATTAAAGTGCTTCATCAAAATTACTTAAAAACATGCACGTATTTAATATAACACAAGTTAAAAGGTAAATGCAATTTATTCTGTTATAAACACATTCACATTTATATACATAACTTTTACGTATCCATTTTCAAAGTCACTTAAAGAACTAATAATAGACACGACACGTGTATACATAAGTATATCATTTACATACAGTAATCAATTAATTAATCTGAATCCCAGGAATTATCTGGGCTTTTCAGTTCCCGTGTAAAGTTACTCCTCCTTCCAGCAGTGGAAGGGCGCTCAAGAGTGACTTCGGCAGTCCCAAACTTTCCACCAGCACCAGCAGCCAAGTTGTTCCTTGAAGTGGAAGACACGCCAAAGTTTGAAACACTACTCCGTTGCTGTTGATGTTGTTGACTTTGACTCATGGAAGTCGCGGAATAATTGAAACCCTTACTTTTCTGATGTTCATCCTGTTGCTGGTACTTTTTCTGAAAAGCGTCGTAATTGGTTGTCGCTGTGGTGGTGGGAAACTGAGATCTTGAAGTTTCTTCATCACTGGTAAAATCCACTGATAAAATGCTGCTCTTCATGATCTTGAGATTCTCATTAGTTTCGCCATTATTAGACTTTTGGTCTTCTTTTGTGCTCATGTTTCTATTTGTGTTGCTACTGCTCGGCTGGTTTGTTCTTCTCCTCCTAGAAGAAGACGGACCTGGATGTGAGTCGTAATTGGAATCGGATGATGAAGAACGATAATTATAATCCACTACTGCCATTGTGGATGTGGATTGACCTTGGCTTTGTCCATCAGCATGCGGGTGAGCAGGATAATCATCTCCTTCAAAGGCATGTATTTCTTCTTCCTCTTCCGTATCCCAGGCGCTCGTATCGCTGCTGTCCGCCTCGGGTGGTGAAGATCTTGTTGCTCTACTTCTTTGAAACTCGAGATTATTATGATTCCTTCCAACCGGAAGTGGGCCACTGCTAATTCTGGTGATGGTATCGTGCGGGGAATGGAATTTGGGGCGATGATGGGGAGACGAAGAATGTTGCGAGACTACGTATCTTCCATCCCTGGGAGAAAGGTGCTGGTTTGATCTAGGAATATAAATCATGCAGTGAATTATTTATGTATTTACAACTGATTAATCTCGTGTGTGCAATGTCCACTGGGTCATTTCGTCGTTGAAATAAGAGACACGTTTTACATTAGGGAGGAAAAGGAGGAGAAGCATTAATGACTACTAATAAGAAAGGAGGAGGAGGAGAAAGCAGGATTGGAGGGAAACGTGAGACTGGGGAGAAAGTCACGGATTCGCTTTCTCTCACTCTGTTCTTTGAAATACTATACAAATTTAAGCAGCCCTTTCTTCCCAAAGTTGTAATGAAGTCATTAATCTTCCATTAGCTGGGAGGAGGACACAACCTGCTGTTGTATGAACGGACTACATTCGGTCGTGAATAGTGAATGCTGCACAAAAGAGTTTTCTCTCCCGAGGTTTGAAATCAAATCAGTTCTGGGTGCAATTTGTAATTCGAGTTGGATAAGAGGATATACAATTCAGTGTTGTATACATAGTTTTGTGGTTGCGGTATTCGTATTTCCAAACCAAATTCATTGTTAAATTTGTATCCAAATATATAAAATAATTTATTTATGCGGCACTCTGGTGGTGGTGGTCGCGATGGTGTGGCAAGTAATTGAATTGAAATTAGAAAGCACCACACGCAGCATTGTTCGACATAATGAATTCCTAATTTTAGACACAAAGACAAATTGTAGAGGAGGAGAAAAGTGAGACGAAACGGTGCAAATTGGACTACATTGGATGTATTTTTTGTGTAAAATGAGCTGTTGTGTTACGTTGTCATCTTCAAAATTGTAGGTGAAAGGATGATGAATGGAAAAGAGAGACAGGGTAAAAGTTATAAAAAATAGATGAAATGAGAAAGTAAACTACACGCTGGGACATGAATTCAGTAAAAGTCAGTAAGTTGGTAAATATATCAAGCAATAAATGAAAAAGTCATCACATATCGCCACGAAAAAGGGGATAAGCAATAACAAAATGTTTGAATGAGAGCCGGCTGCATCCATGAAGTAAATAGTCCCAAAAAACCGAATAACTGACTGGATAAAATCATGTCGACCACAAAAATTGTGAGCACTACGTAATCTGACGTCTGACAACATGCTGAGAACCGTATTGATAAAAAAAAGAATACGACGCAGAGGATATTGTACAGTAAAATGGGAAAAAACAGGTCATAATAAGAAATAGCGGATAAAAACAGTCCTGCACAAAATGCAATGATGATGATCTAGAGACATCAATTCCGGTACAATTCCATCCAATAAAAGATTCAGCAATAATACCCATAAAATTCCGACCAAACAACCAACAACAAACCCTGTGTGTCGCTGTTTTGTCTAAAATAAATGACGAATGGACTTTAACAACCCACTATTACTTATCCAGCTAGCAGAGCTGGTGTAAAAATGGCATATCCGTTTTTGTCGCTAGTGCGACAAGGTCAGTGAAAGTAGAATTCTTTTCAATTCATCAGCGAAATGTCGAAAAAATCGATTAGAAGGGACGAATTTTATGTACCTATAAGTTTTTGACCTGTGGTGCAATTTTCCACTTCGTGCGAGCACCACCTGAGTACCACTTGTACGAATAAAATAAACTAAAAATGAAATATTTTTCGCCAATGCAATAGGATCAGGTCACTGTCAAAACGTAAATCAACCTAAAGTCAGTTCATCAGTTATTAGGAAGTGAAATGTGATAACACAAAGTAAATCTACTGCTACAGGCATCACCAAATCTACAAATCACCATCATCATCATCATCATCAAGAAGCAGTTAGTCGTCGAGAAGGAGAAGGAGAAGAATGTGAAATAAAAAAGACTGACGCATTTCTATGAATTTCATCGCGATGTCCATCACCCTCGTCGGACAATGAAAGGCTGCTGCTCTTCCTGCGGAAACCTTTCCTCCTGTCATCCGATCTTGCAAAGCTCATCTGCTGCTTTCTCTTCTCTGGTGAAACCAGGTCCAGCACGGAAGTGGTGGTGGCCAAAGTTGAACCTTTAGTATGACGGCGACTGGGATTTTTTTCCTCTTCTGGTGAACGTTTACTCCCCGTTCTGCCGTTCCCACGTCTTTGTTCTTGTCCGGAAACTAGTGGTGAACCATTTCCCATGAGTTTTGCATTTTTTCCAAATTCCTGCAGGGTTTCCTCACTCCAACCATTGCTCGTTACCGCAGTGCGGTGAGGTGAAGTGGTGGTCGCGATGGGGGGACCGGTCACGAAAAAGTTGGGAACTTTAAATTTCGTGGGTGGTGGTGAGGTCCGAGACTCATTATGTTTGACCGCTGGCGATTTATTTTTGTTGAATTTTGCCTGTAATTCCGAAACCAACTGGCCATGCAGGGCAGCATTCCGATTAGGTGGAGATTTAGGAGAAGAAGCCGGAAGTGGGGCGGGAGGATTGTTGACACGTCGTGGTTTTAGTTTTGGCTTAAGATTCTGTGACAGATGATGATGAGAATGTGGAGATTTTGGAGGTTGTCCAATCTCCTCGCTCTCTGAAGCAGAGTCAGAATCACGGTTTGGTTTCCTGTTGCCACTGCTGGATTTTCTCCGACTTTCTCCTCCTCCTCGTCTAGAATTATTGCTACGTCTGTCGAGCAATATAGGTTGTGAGCGAGTCATGTAGGGAGGCATTTCCACGTCGCTACTACTTGACTCTTCTTCATCCTCGGATGAGCCCGTGTTGTCGTCTCGATTTCCCTCATTATTATCGTCAACCATATCAGACTTGTTTTCTTTGGCATCTTTGTTTGCTTTCTTTTTTCGGCCCCATTTGGAAAAGAATGTTGTTTTGATATCGTCATCGGCAGGTTTATTCTTCTTTTTCGTGGGAGTATCTCGCTTTCGCTTCATGGCAGATGCGACCTAAAAGTATATACATAAGGAGAATAATATGTATATTTTTGCTCGTATTGGTCGGCATTATTGGAATTGGTTAGTGAATGAAATGGATGCGGAATTCTAAAGGAAAAACATGAAATCCCAACGGAATGACGGTTGAGTGACTTTGAATGATTACTACATTGGGGAATGAAATGCATTAAGATTCACTACTCATTTATTTTAGGAGATGGCGTAGTAAATGTACCTTCTGCCTCCATGATGACCCTGACTTTTTTACTTTGTTGAAAATATTTGAGAGCCGATTCAACTCTGGTTTCCGTTTTGGTGTTCCATATTTTTCCAACTTTTGTTGTATAGATCGTCGAGCAACTTCATGTTTAACATCTTTCCGTAAAGTGTTGAGTTCCGATTGAAACTGTTCTCCTTCATCCTATACGAGGAGAAAAACAGAGACATAAATAAATCGTGGGTTGGATCGAGTGGTACTTATTTTTGCTATGGGTTGTTTATTTTTTATGTATTTATCTCTATTTTTTGGTACCTCGGCCATGAAGTGTTTTTCATCCTTGACGTGTTTCAAAGCTCTCTTCATTTCCTCGAGACCGATTGAAGTCGCGGTGGGATCTATGCCCAAGTTTGCGATCTGCGTATCCAACTCGTTTAGCACGATGCGATCCCGGACTAAATCCATTTGGCTTTTGGTTTCACTTGCATCGATAAGTTTTCCTTGGACAGAGTCGAACACGTACTTTTTCTTGGGAGACGACGACTTTTCCATCATCGCCAGTTTATTTCGGGAGCTATATTTCTTGCCCAACCTTTGACCCCCATTACCTGCGTCAACACCTTCGTCTGACAGACTTTCTCCGTCATCGTCACTGCTCTGAGCATCCCTTCGATGATTTTCCGCCGACGTGGAGAGCGTATAGTTTGACACTTGATCATCAAGTAGTTGCCGTTCCTCTCGAATCTGCGGTTTTCTTGCCATCATTGCAGATTTTCTTCTTGTCCGTCTTGCCGGTTTAGGATTTCTGGGAGAGGAACGTGTCTGCCGTGGTGGTGATGGCAAATCTAAAGTGGTGGTTTTCGTGGTCACGCGTTGTACTACAGGTCCAGACTGATGATGCAAATATTCAGGAACGTCGCCTTCCGCATGAATTATTGTCAAATAGTCTCCCTCTGCATCAGGATCCTCGCTGGAGATTATGCCTTGATCTCCTTCCTCGCTCTGGTAGTCATCGTCATCCTCTTCCTCTTCTGAGTCGCCGACTGGATACATTTGTCGGAAGGAGGACGACGATGGCTGCTGATTTATTCCTACGTTGTCTCGGCGAGTAATTGAAATACTTTCTCCACGACCGCCAACGTCGTCATCGTCGTCCTCGCCACAACTACTGTTATTTTGCCCTTTCATGGTAGAATTGCCCCTTGTTTGACTTTTGGCTTGTATGTCCCCTTGTTGTTCTTGTTGTTCTTTACATGCTGTTCTTCTCCTCGGCTTAGCAATAGGACCTGTAGTTTGTAGGGATTTGTGTATTATAACGATAATTTATTGCATTAGCATTTCTGCGTGATTGACTTTGACATTGAGAGAATACATAACAAAGGAAAGCCGTTAAATAAATGTGGTCTGAAACGCTGACGCTTTATTTACCCGCATTCTTTTGGGGTGAATCAAATTCCTCCACGTAATAATTCTCGCCTTGTTGATCCAAGGATGAGACTGGGAGTTTGGAGGTTAAACTGGCTACATGATTTGATAGCGAGGACGATCTCTGTTCAAAATCCTTGTGCAACTTTTCAATCTGCAGTTGATGCTGTTGTTCAATCGTGTGGAGTTGGGTACGCCAAAATTCATCTTGAGATTCCAACTTTCTCTTCATCTCTTGCAATTCGAGGGTCATCTATAAATAATTAACATAAAGAAGAAGAACAAGGATTATTATGTATTAATCTTTGTTTGATGCTTATGTAGACCACAAAATTCTGCCCCAGATATTCACCTTGGACTCGAGGTTGTCTGAAAGTTTTTGAAAGTGTGCATCCATACCACGATCAAGTTTTAGTTCTTTGTCTCCATCCACGCTGGTAGCATTTTGGCCCATTGATTTATTATTGTCATGAACTTTAACCCCGAGATCAGCCACAACTTGAGTGTTCGTGGCGGTAGCGGTGGTGGTGCCAACTCCGTCATCGTCGTCCCTGGAGGAAGCCACTCCACGATGAGGCGTGTTGAGGATCATCTCTTGAACTTTCTGCAATTGGTGCATTACATTATTACGAATGCCGCAATTTGGATGGATTGAGGATATCGAGGAGGGAAAAAAACTAGACCAATTTCGCTCCAAGCACTAATGAATTCTCACAGGAGAAGGCTCGAGTGAAGGGCTAAAAGTCAAACCTCAGCACGGCTCACAGTCAGTTTTTTCTCGGTATATGTACATATTATTATTATTATTTTATCCCAGAGACGCCTATTCCTTGTAGTGTATCAACTTTCTTTTTCTCGGATGCGACACAACAAATACGAGCCGTGTTCTAATAGATCGACACATCCTACAAGACAGTTGAGACAGTGTGACCATAAATCGCCCAACAACTTTCTCCAATTTCATCCATCACGAGGAGCAGAGCTGGAAATGGATGGGTGAGTGAGTGGAGAAAGTTGTTGTACTCTACGATTTATTGTTTGATGTATTATTGGAGTGAAAGTGACACACTGGTGATGACGAAGGGAGAAAAAATGAATCAAAATATTTGGGCTAGCACGAGCGAGAAAAGAGTCGAGTCAGGTATTTTGACTGGTTTCGTAACATTGAACCAAATATTGAGTGATGACTGCACCTTTTCTATCCTATTATGTAATATGATCGGCATCACTGTTTCAAATCAGGCTGGGATAAACTAACTAAAAAGCTAAAAAGAAAGAGGAGAGATGAGAAAAAACATACTTTAATTTCCGTCAAAAAAGCATGTCTCAACTCTTCAATCCTGGGTTGGACATGGCTGGAGAGTTGAGACTGGAAAATAAAAAAATACGATATCATTATTTATTACTTGCAAAATATTTGGGAGTTCTCCCGTGTTGCACTCCTATCTCAGTCCTATCTCTTCTCTTTGGTAGAATATGGCCTTCTCCCACTCACTCGCTCATGTTAATCTCAGCGGGTGGGGCAGAATGAGACAACCCAGTTTTGCAATAAACAAGCAATCGAGTTGGGAATTGTTTTTGACAGTGAGACTAACTTTAGTTTTTTTTGTTATTCAAACGCTTATCATATTCGAAAAATTAAAATGTCACAAAAACAATACTCGTGGTCAGCAGAATGGTATGAGCCTGATATGGTCACTATTTTTTCCCGTTTTGTGGGTACAAGCAACAAGAACCCTGTAGATGCGGCCTGGCATCACTTTTACTTCATCAGAAGTGCCTCAGATAAAGGGGTCTGCACTGATGGGTAAGATTTATTTATATTATAATAATCTAGGTATTATAAATGTAAAATTATGCAATTAATTTAATGTTTCTATTTAGGGCATATCTCGAATTAGGGAAGAAATTCCACCCAAATGGGGCTGTTAGATACAAAGGGACGGGAGGAGTGAATTCGAAGGACGCTCATGCGAAGAGAGCAATAGTTAGGACTCAAAGAGGTAACAAAAATATGTAATTAATTTATAATGAGTAATAAATATATATGTTGCACTACATAATTATTTCCAGCTACCACTGGGCATCATGCCAGTTTCCAATCTATGGCGAACTTAGATTCGGGAGAGAAAGCTGTGATTGTGGCAAACTTGGAGCAAGTCCCTGTACTTTCTCCTCTCCCAACAAATATCTACTGGAACGGGACTCCAATCAATCAGGAAATAATGCCGAGTATGTCGTTAAATTAAATTAAATTATTATAATGCATATTTTAATTTCGCATTGAAATTGTTAAATTTTAGAGAGCGATTTGCCTAAAGAACACCCAGATTATGGATTGCATAGAGACTCTTGTGGAAGAGAAAACCAAACTCTCCCAACGTACAAGGTCGTCGACATGGCCAACGCCATAATGGAATTCGCGAACCCGAATGCGACGAAGGGAAGCGCAGCAAAAAAATTTGACGTGAGCCATTCATCTCTACAACGCAATATTTCCGACATGGAAAAAGAAAGTCCGGTTCCCACAACGTTGGAAGAAATATGTTTGTTCGTGGCTAAACGGAGCCCAATGGCCAATCGAGAAGGATGTTCCGAACAAGTGATGGCCATTCCACTCACACGACAAGGAGTCACAAAGGAAAAAGGACCAAAAGCAAAGAAGGTATATTTATTTACCCCAATAATAATAATAAATGCAAATAATATTTCATTTTCTTCTTTCTCCCTTTATGCAGGCCAAACCTAATTTGCAGGCCTTACTCGATGAAGCCAATGCACGAAATGCTGAACTGGAGAAGAAGAATCGAAAGCTGGACAAGAAAGTGGAAGAATTGCGTGAGAAAAACGACGAAAAGAGAAAGATTATCAAGAAGTTGAGACTGAAGTATGAACCTTAGTTCATTTCATTTTTTAATTATATTAATTGTTGACTTGAAAATTTTTTCGAAATTTGATATGTAGTAAACAAAAATTGTTTTTGATTATCTTTGTAATTGTTGCGAATAAAATACCTCATTCTTTTTCTGAGATGTGAAATTTAAAGTCTTACCTCCCCTTCAATCCCAGAATCACGAATTTTCTCCGACAAATGTGTCCACTGCGTCTCAAACTCATCTTTCATCCTCAGCACGTTCCCCTCTATCCTCTCCAAGTCTGGAGAACTACTGCTTCCACCCTTATCATCAAAGTTACCACCAGCAGTAGGAACATTAGTGTCACTTCTGGTTAGTGGTCTGGCATTAGGTCCTGATGGACTCGGACCACGACTACTACTACTTGACGCTGCAACTCCTTCTCCTCTGGAAACTGCGAAAGTTGGCAAGTAATTTTCCTTGGTGGTGAAAGCCACTTGAGGATTCTGAGTGGTGGTGGTGGTGGAGGAGGGTCGATTTTGTGCAAATTCATGGAACTGATCCATATTGTTGTAAATGGATTTCAATATTTTATCATAATGCTGGTTCTGACTCGCCACACTTTTTTGCTCCAGATATTTCTCGACGAGATCACAAATCGTGTTTAAATCAAGACCAGAAGGAATCAAAGATGGGCTGCTGGTGGTTTCATCTGCTTCATGATGCTCCTCTTGCATTCTTTGTCTTTGATGTTTGGCTTGTGAAGAAGGAAGAGGTGCTTCTTTTTCTGAATCGGAATCATCATTCCCATTTCCACCAGCAGGAGACGGATACTTTATAACTTTTAAGAGAAGAGGATCCGAATCCGAATTACTTTTCGTTGTCTTTGACAAAAATTTGGAATGAGGGGGAGAACATTCATTTCCATTTTGATCATTTCCTCCAGTACACTCTGAATCTTTCTTTTTCATGGTGTTGACAGTTTCCTCGGAAGAAGGCTGAGTTTGAGTTTGAGTCGCAGAGTTTCTCCGCTTCTCGAAATTATTATTATTCTCTAAAAAAGGGGGCGAAATGTTGCTAAGATTGTGATTTGTAGCTGTAGCTAGTTGATTCTGATTTCTGGTGACAGTTCCATCAGGACTCAGGGTGAATGCGTAAACAGTCGGGGTCCCACCAAGGCCGACACTTCCACCAGAGCTGAACTTCATTGGGGAAAAAGCGGTCGAGGATGAGCCTTGAAGTTGCACAGGAAACATAACGTTGGCCGTGGCACCAGTCGAATTTTGCTGAAGGTTTCCAGGAATTGGGAGCCCTTGATGGCGTCGCTGAAGGTGAGCCAACAAGAGGGAGGGGGCCAGGAAGGTTTTGCTACAATAGGGACACTTTAGAGGAAAAACAAACAAACAAAGAATTTCATTACTTATTCAACAAGCTGTGATGAGAGAGAATACGAGATTGATGCGAATGAGACAAATCTCATAATTATTTATATCTCCACCGCCGACTCGATTTGCATAGACAAACACTAATCAAAGTCCTCACCTGGTCAACCTCGTCCAAATTGTCACTGCCCAATAATTGCGTCTGTGTCGAGGCTAGCATTTCCTTGGTCTTCTTCAATTCCTTCTTGGCCAGGGTGAGATTTTCTCTCAGCTGACCGGCCTCCTCGTCCCCCTTGACTTTTTGTTCTTCCAAGAGGCTGCATCTAGCCTCAAGAGTGATTACTTTCTCGACCCCCTTGTCCCTCGAGAAGGATAAATATTCTCCAATTAGTTGACAAAGTTTGAACACTTTGATGAAACCGGGGTCAATTTTATTCTCGTCGAATTCCGAGTCAGCCCTGCAGAAGAGGATGGGCGTCACGAATTCGTCCAATTCTTCGGTATCCACGTTTTGAATGACTTTTTCCAGGTCTAGGGATGCTATAAGATTTGGGGGAAACATGCAATCAGAAAAATCGGACAGATAATACATACTTATTCGCATGACATTCGTCTAATTAGATTGTCCATAACATGCTACCAGTTTATTCGATAATCAATAATGATTGGCTTATTAAATTATTTTATTGTATTGCATTTAGTTCGTGACCTATTCTTCCTACCTTCTGTACGACTGGATGCAAAAAAAACAGTAAAAAAAATCTGATAAGTAATTGGCTTCATAATAAGGTTCCTATTTCTCCTTTCTCCAGTTGCAAACTGGTGACTGGGCATTCTTATTGGTCGTTATTTACATGACTTAACTTGTCCAGTGAACCAGTCCAACATGTCATTTTCTTGATGAGACAAAATTGGTTCTTTACTTACATACATAGTTTTCCAACATATTGACCCGAATGACTGGGCAAAGGAAACATGTCAAGTCAACCGGATTATATTATTTTATTTATATCGAACGAGAAAGGGCCCACCCAACCCATTCACATGACAGACAAGAAGTCGTATGAAATCCAATTTATTTTATGAAATGCAATAATAAATAAAACTTTTTCAAAGGGAGAAGAAGAACGCGTTTAGAGTACAGATGAAGAAAGTCTCGAAAGGAAAATCTCGTTACAAAATTTATAAGGCTTCTTCATCCCTTTTTCCTTTTATGAATTTTAAAGGATAACGTGCCATAATGCATCTTTCTTACAATTTCCACCAAAATACTGATATTGCTCTTTCTTAAAGAAGATGAGATGAGAAGAAATGAAATTCGATTGGCTATTATTAAGTCAAAAAGAAGTAATACATCTTGTAATTTTTTCCGATTCGATTCACGTCTCTGAGTAATATAGATAAGTAACGACATTATTCTGGGACAAGTTCATCATCTTATTTGATATCTAATAACTTGACTGCTTCTCTACTTTTCGACAAGATTGCACAGAATGTATAAGATCTTACCTATCTTTCTCCAATCGAGACGTTCACTCCTCCTCTGGAAGTAGAAGGGAAGAATTGGATGTGGATCATGGCTATGATTAATTAATTGGACAGATTTCCGATCGCCCTTCATTTCTACAAAAATGTGATAACACGTGTACTTGAGTTGGAAGAAATCGTCATTGGGGATGAAATTTCATTACGTTGTACTGCTCAGAGTTAATGTTAATGGGAGGACTAAATTAATCTCGATTTATTATCAGGAAGAAATGTAGAACTGAGTTTATTATACGCACTTTCTAATAATAATAAGCGATCAGCATTTTCAGAGTATTTTAGCGTGCATCTATCTGACGGGGGAGTTTTACTCGCTTCACGTGAGAAAGTTTTGGCTTTTGTTGTGCAGAAAGTCTTCCTTGGTTACCTGGCTTCCCGATTTGAGAGATTACCCAGATTGAGATAAAATCGGGAACATTGGTTAATAAGTGTATTGATGGAAAATGCTTAATAATTATGTGGAAGGTTTGACATATGACATAAATTTTCTGTTTTATTTCATAAATCGTAAATCACACAAAGCTCAGTTTGCATTCACTTATGTACTTTCATATGTATAACGAAATAAGACAATATTTAGAAACAAAGGATTATTTGACACCTCAAAAATTCGAGATTGATTGCAATTTTGCGCTTTTTGTAAAGAAAAACTAATTTGTTGTAACTAAAACTCGGTAAATTGAGAAAAGGTTCACATTCTCATCGTAATTTTGGAAATACAATTTGACATTGACATAATTTCTATGCAGTACACATTTATGAGTTAATTTCACACACGAGTATGTAGGATTATAAGTAACAAGTATAATTATATATATATTGTTGATTGCAATTATTAGATTCACAGATTTTTTCAGATATGTGTAATATTGTTTCCGTCTTTTTTTCTTATGAATAATGAGGCACTCACGAGTAAAATTATTGTCTGTATTGATAAAGGCACACGAAACGCAACAATGGATTAAATCAAGGACAAAAAGGCTAAATAATTGTAATAATTTAAACAGCCCTATGATTTCAAAGATTTAATTGTATTCAGTTAAAGGATCTTGTAGTTGTAGGGCTGACTAGAACATTGACCATATAATAAATAATAAATGTATGTATCTCAAAGATTGAGCCTTGATTTATGACAATCGGTTTTGTAGTTAATTAAATACTGAAAAAAGATGTAATAAATTACAAAAATGAAAATACAACGAAACAAGTTTGTAATAAGAAACTGAAGACACTGATGAAATAATAAACCACTACTTCTACCTAATTAATCCATCAATTTGGTCAATGTTCATCATAAATAATTGTAATTAAGATATGTAAAGGTTGTTTAATGTTGCAAGAAATTATTGACGTATTTATCACCAGTCTTTATCAATTTCAAATTTCCAATCCCATTTGAGGTGGGTGCTGCAAATCATCATACATAGTTTTACAATTTTCATTAGTTTGCACATTTGTTTGCATGCACAAGTAAATGACCAATATTGATGATCGAACTAACCATTTGTCGTCATCCGTAAAGTGAGAATTGACCGAGTAGTTTCCACGATACAACATACCACTGGGGGCTTCCTCCTATAAAATTACATAATTCGAATCAGCTTCTATAAGAAACATTAAACAAATATGCATTTTTTACCTGAGGCGTCGTGTAACTTTGAATTTCATCCTTGGGTGCATAACTTCCTGTAGTACGAAAAGCAAGTCAAAGATTAATGACAATAAGCAAATCCACGCCAAGAATACAATAGTTTAAAATGTGTAAAAGTTTTGCACTTACCAACCATGTGGGTCATAGTGTCCACTGGAAATTTTAAAAGAAAGTTTTTATTTTCACTCATAAAATAAAAAAGTATGTACACAAATTAATTCTCTCAAATATGTACCTGGGATTCCTTTCCGATACGTTTTCTGAATGTACTTCAACCCATGAACAATTTCTCTCTGGACGATGAAATCAATCCGAATTTTGTATGGAATGCCTTCCTTGATGCGAAATTTGTGCTCTTTCAACTTCGACAAGTCGCCAGTGAGATCCAACTCCTTGTCCGGCATTCCATCCACGACGAGAGCCAACTTTTTCACGATCACTCGTCGAGGATCATTCGGTTCTGGAAAAACCACGCCCATTCAAATTAAAAATCTGTATCAACAAAATAAAATAAAGTAATAATTCTTACCAACGATAATTTCCGTCCCAGCAGCCGCCCCACCTGTTCATTTTGTATATTTTTCATAAATATAATCGCTCCAATAAATTATTTCTCATTAATTAAATAAAAGTCCCACCGAGAAGTTGTTCTTTATAACGGCGAAGCGACTCGTCTTCTTGGTCAGCCGCTAAAATTTCTTCGATCGTCTTTTGCGGGGGTGGTTTATAGTTTGGGTCGTCAACATCATCAATTTCAGTGGATGGAGGGATTTCTTGTGACATTTTGACGTCAATTGTAAAAAATCGGGACAACCTGACCTAACAAAAGGAAGCAAGATACAATCTTTAACTCATATTACACAAACCTTTTGTAAAATAAATCTCAAATCGGCGTGCAAATGCAGAGAAACTAAAAAAAACCGGATGCCGGTTCTACTACTAACCAGATAGCGAATCCTTTGCAAAAAGCTAATAACTTATTGAGGCGTGGACAGTCCTGGACACATTAGCAAACTACCCACCTCGTAAAACCCTTTAGCCAATCTATTAATGATAAGTAGTTAGGAGTCGGAAAATAAATGCTGATCAAATTAATGGTCGGGCAGAGAAGGAAGGATGGAGCAGTGTTGTATTTAGTAATAATGTTTGACTGATGAGGAATGAAAAACACAAATGGCGTGAGTAACTACAATAAAGCAAGTTGAATCACCAACCAACCACGAAAAAAAGTATTATTGGATAAGAAATACTGTCCTAACAGCTAACATAACATAAGTAACCAACCGCAAAAACCAAGATAATATACAAACCTGTCGTGTAGTATTCAATTCTTATCCATATAAGAAATGCACCAACGAAATAATATGTCAAATGGAAAAAGAATAAAGAACTAACGAAAAGAACGAGTCTCTCTGACTGAAAAATCCTGACTCACTCTTTTTATTTAGACATTAAACAAAGATATTTAGGCTTGACTTTTTTATTTAAGCCAACAAAAATCCAGCGAGTGGTGGTAAAAAGACTGCGTATATCTCTGTAATCCAATCCATATTATTAGTGGAATGGAACCAATATTGGGACCATTTTTTACACGAGGAAAAAACTATATACTCATCCATGTCATGTCCAGAGGGATGCCAAACATCATGTTATACATACAGTTTTTAAACATGAACGATGGTGTGAAAAGACTAGTTAGTAAAGGATCACGTTTGTGTACTATTACAGGATTCGGATGGGCGGATATTAAAGAAAATAATGAAAATGTATATTATTGTCCAGCGAAATGGTGGCGATTGGCGTATCTGTATTATGTTGGTAAGAAGAAAGCGTACAATTAGTTACATGATAACGTCTACAAAAGTCTGTAATTTTAATGAGCTACACAAATTGGTATAAAGACAGTGATTTTTTTGACGCTGGGGTAACGTTAAACGGGTGGACCATTGCAAACATTTTGTCGTCATAATAGAGTCGTTAATTGAAACTATTTAATTTATTTAACTTTAATTACTTAATCTATAAATGTATAAAAATTATACGATATCTTGCATTTCCTCATTAGCCGTCAAAGTCTCACAATTTTCAGTACGGTTAAAAGGGATGAGATATGTATTGACAAAAAACTAGTCTCACTTTTCCTCAGCAGCAGCACCCAGCTCTTGTAAATGTAATGTTAGGATCATATGGGTTTATTTGCGAATCAAGTTTTGAAGCTGATTTTGGGAAATCTCGCACATTCGTGAACATTTTGTTGCGTCATGAGTCAGCAGAATCGCAACAGTGAAGGAAGTGTTACTTACTAGTTGGACGATGGAAAATGATGACACTGTGAAGACGACGGACGACGGAACAGGTGAAACAGAATTGGAAGGTGAAAGTAAAATCGTAGTGGAACACGAAGATAAGCAAGACGAGGAAGCTGAAGGAGTTAAGAAGAAATCGGAAGAAGGCAAAGAAAGGGATAAAGATAAAAGTAAGGAAGTTTTGGTGAAATGTTGTGTTTTTAAGTCGATAGTGGTTTTCGTTTTTTTAATGTTTTGTAATTTTATAGTAAACATACGACTAAACGCTGTTGGAAACGCTCCGATTCTCAGACAAAAGCTGTGGGCCGTCCCAGCAGACCGTGAAGTTGGTCAGATTGTCGAATTTGTCAAGAAATATTTGAAACTTGAAAAACATCAGAGTTTGGTAAGTGTTGAAAATGTTGAAATTCTAAATTCAGGAATTATTGTTGTTTTGGGCTAATACAAATGAGGAATTATAACTAAAACGTGTAAATTTTCTCAAATTCTAGTTCCTATTCGTTAACCAAGCCTTTGCCCCCTCTCCGGATCAACCTCTGAGAGAACTTTACGAGTGTTTTGGTGCCGACGGGAAAATTGTGTTCCATTATAGCACGACCTACGCTTGGGGATAGAGGATAGTTAATCCGGACGTAATTTTTATGCAACAAAAATCGAAAATGAAGCAGAAAATTATTCCAAAGGCGGACTACGACGACGCCGCTGAAAGCGGACCAGAAATACCTTTAACAATTAATCTAGATGACCTGTTGGAAGTCACTGATATCAAGGAGGAAACCATGAGTGAAAGTGGGTACGACAGTGATGTAAGTCATTCATAATTTTGTACATATAAATACGAGAGCATTAATTTTTAAGATTTTAGATCAATTAAAATACTTTGCCGGTGAAAAAATTAGGCATCTTTCGTAGTTTTAGTAAAAACGCATGCGAGGTCGTATTAGTGAAGTGAGGGAGCTAATAATAATCTGTCACTTTTTGTCCCTAGCTTAGCTTCTCAGTTCACTAATATGTACGCGTAGGAAATCGTGAATGTGAGCCTATTTCCATTCTATTCATTACATTCACATCAACACATTCATTTCATCACGATGCAGATGTGTAGGTAGCCTTAGGGGATGTTGTTCAGTTTTTCATAAAAAGTTTCACCACAGACCTTGAATGGCGATGACTTGCAAAATTTTAGGCCTTTCTTTCTTTCATGCCTCCCCATCCATAGTACTCGACTCGACAACTCCACCATTTTAACTTTGGCTTGTACAGTTGTACAATTCCATTCTAAAATCCTAACCATATCCTGTCACCAAATGCTGGCTGACTCTTTTAAAATTGGTTAATTTATCAGATAACGGGACACTTTTTAATTAGTTGGAGTGTGTTGGTTGAGTCCATTCAAAATAAGGGAATTTTTCAATTACATTCATGTCATACAGTGACCACTTAGGATTGGGAAGAGTTAGAGATTCACGACAAATGCAAAGGGTCCGTTAATACATCCATTTCGTTCGATGGGCGATTCGTTTATTGGGAAATAGTAGTTTCTGTGACTGATTAAGCTATTTAACTTTTGCAGGATCGTATAAACATGCAACAAGGCATGCTTAGCCCCCTTGGGCCCCCGATTCCTGGCATGGAATTCTTGAACGATGACGAACTGGTCAGTATATCGGTACGAGATCTGAATCGGACTTTGAAAATGAGGGGATTGTCGAGAGACGAAATCATTAGAATGAAGCAGAGACGAAGAACGTTGAAAAATCGAGGATATGCTGCAAGGTTGGTGGATAAGAAGGAAAAGATCTATATACATTTTTAAGCTACTATGAATTAACCAATTTGTGGTTGACTTTGCAGTTGTCGAGTCAAAAGAATTGAACAACGCGACGTTCTTGACACTGACAAAAATCTCGAGTCAGGGGACATAGAAGCCATCAAATCGGACAATCAAGCCATTAGAAATGATATCAATGAGTTGCAGTCCAAATTGGAGGCACTGAGGAAATTCGCCGCTCAAAAGAAGATCCCACTTCCGTTTGACTTTTAGTTTGATAAAATGTTTCGATTATATTAGTCTTATATTTATTATACAGGCATTTATTGTACGTATAAAATGTGATAGTAGATAATTGTCTTTATGTATCAGTTTTTGCCAACAACTGTCGTACAAACTCTCTTGATATCCCATCTGCAAATCGTAGTGGCTCTGGAACTCGATATTTGCAGCAAGCCAGCACGGTTTTTCTCGAACTTTCTAAACAGATTTTATGTCCGATTGAAACATAAATTGGATTTTTTGCCTCTTCTGCCGATTTCAAAGCCTACAAACATATACGATTCTTACCGTAATTACTTATAGTTATAACGTTGTGAAATAAAATGTGTTTATAAAATTGAACTCACTAATCCTAATATGCAATTTTCATTGTCTTTAATTAGCGTGAAGTCACCAGCTCCGCCCATATTTTGAACCATAGCTTTGGTACAGTTTACATTTTCCATTACAAATAAGTTCTTGGCGACTCCAATTGTGCAAATGGATGTGTGATACCCAATATGGCATGCCACGCCGCATTTTTGGGGATGCAACAATCCATTTCCATCCACTAAAATCACGTCAGGTTTAAATTCGGGGTGTTCTTTGAGTAATTTGTTAACTAGATTTAGTAAGGGAGGTAGTTCTCGGAATGCTAAAAATCCTGGAACATAGGGCACATCAGGTTGACATAATTCGACATCCTGATGAACAATTTCCATTGAAGGGAACTTGCAAATAACGAGGGCTGCATATGCATCGGAATGACTTTTATCATGTGCATCCTTCGGATATGAAATGTCTAGGCCAGCGACCAATTTGAGGGAGCTGTCAGTCAATACAAGATTTATCAGTCAGGCTTTTTTCTACAGCTAAATAAATGTATGCATACTTCAAATCACTCTGCCACTCCTCAGAATCACTTGTTATAATATTGCTTCTTAGGTCATTTTGCACTTTAGTCCATTTTTCTATCAAGGCAGAGTCCACAGTGGCGTCGGACATGTTGCCTGCCATAATTATTAAATAACTGAAAGTGTCTATGTAAATAACTAACTGCTATTTCACAGAACTGCAATCGTATGAGTCGAGCGACGTCGAGGTCAACTATGCACAATCTCAACAATCATCTATGCGAGTATATGAAAGCTTATCTCAAATGTGAAAATTATTTTGTGTGACATCTTAAATGTGGGTATACTATACTACACAGTATCCATTACGCATTATCACCATCGTCATCATTGCCGAATGAATAATTTCCGTACAACTTTCCATATACATATGTAAATGATCAGTATAAATCATCATGGCACTTATTATTGAGATAAATGACTGGTACAAAACTTGTACAAAGAAGTATTAAAGTATTAGCAGCTCATGATCATATTCGTCCTTAATTAAAGAAAATTGTGCGTAAGATTAATATGGTCAATTGTAAGAAAATCAAAATGCTTGACTCTACACATTACATGAACACGGCTACTTCTACACAAAACTACATAACAAAATTTATGTCGAGGTGACACCCTTTCTCGCAATAAGAAGGTTAAGAACTGGATGTTTTTTGACATAATCGACGGCTTTTTTATGCGTCACCATTGTAAAATCGTATCCGTTGCATTGTAAAAGTTTGTCGTGCATTCTTAGCCCTGCTTTATCCGCTGGAGAGCTCGGAACCACTGTTAATAGAATAAAATCTGTCATAATTTAAGATTACGCAAATTATTACAAGTTATACAGTACCTTCCGTGATGTAAACTCCACTATCCGAGTATCCATAAGGCGACAATCGAAAATCCTGATCTATCCCACCACCAATTTTGAACCCACATCTGAGAACTTCGCGACCCTCACCGTCAAGACCGGGCTCCTTATGAAGTGTTATAGGAATCTGCAAAATTAACATTATATCACAATCAGCAGCATATTCACAAAATTGCTAAAAATATGCTCCCCTTAACTCTACACTTACGCTAAGACATTCCATCGCTGTTCCAGCTTGATGTTGAAAAGCTGTCATACTTATTTGGTTGCAATTTCCAAACGAAATATATATATTCCTATAAATACAAATAATACAATCAAGAAAAAATGACCAATCAATACCAATACTACAAGATCGACATATGTATGACTCACCTTTATTCTTAGCACTAGCGTCTCCTCTCATTCACCTCTCACCAACAACAAAAACAACCAACAAGTTTAGCAAAATCTAATTTGCTCAATCAATATATGCCGATCACACCTCAACAAAAGAAAGTCAGTGCCTGGTAATAAAATTATACAACAGTGAGAATCTTAATTTCGCACAAAAGTTACAAACAAACGACTGGAAGAGGAATATTAATATGGAATGAATGATTCAATGGAGGCAGGCAGATGACGATGATGATGATGAATATGTCCCCAATAAGAGGGTTGGGATTAAAGGAACCTCATGAAAAGACTCTAGTAAAATAATATACCCGGGTAGTAGAAGAATAAGGGTAGAAAAAGGTGACGAATTCACCAGTTCCAGCTGGACTGACTGGAGCAGTTTGAGTGAGGATGAAAAAGTCACACGAATTGGGATTCACAATCTCACCACTTTACTCAAAGATTTGACAGACAAAATGACAACAAAGACTAGAGCGATGACAGTTAAGTTATTAATGAGCACGTTTAGATTTAATGCATCCTCATGAAATTGCAGTTAAATTAACTTGTAATTTACAAGTTGTAAATACCGAGTTTTGCGAGGTGTCGACTAAATAATAAACAAAACTTGGCAACTTGCTCATTTCGCTTCTTCCACGTTTGCCCAGCTGGACCGGAGAGAGAAACATTATTATTTGCACATACATTTTGCTACTGCAAATTCCCTCGGATTTTCGGGTTTTGCATCACTGTCCCTAATTCTTGGTGGTCGGGTGAAAACGGAAAACGTTGATATAGAAGAACGGTCGGTCGTGGCAGTGTGTGGGTCGGACTATTCTCGGATATGTCAGAAGTTGTGACAATTCTCCAGCGAGCAACACGTAAGTGATAAAGTTGGTGATGTAAGTGGGTCACCTCCCTGAAAAACTGGGTCAATAATATTTTCGGGGTTTTAATAGCTATTAATTGCACTATTATATTTCAGTACGCAACGCCAAATACGCACAATTGAGTCATTTTATTGTTTGGAGAATGAGCTTGTAATTAAAAACAATAATTGGAAGAGGGCAATCGAGGTTTGTTGGTGGATTGTGAAGATAATCGATAATTAAAGATAATAAGCTACATTTAAAGACGAAAATGGCCGTAGAAGTTTTTCACGGTTCGTGGCAGGTAAGTGAAGTTTATTTATTGGACGAGTTATCATTTATCTATCATGCTCATCGTGTAACGCCACAAAACTTATCATTCATTCTTTCAGATTGTGGAGATTGTCAATATTTCCAACTTCAGAAATAATGTACCAACTGCTGCTCACGGGTAATAATAATAAATCTCGTTATTAGAGCCTTTTAATTTAAACGTACCCTGATTTTTCGGGACAGTGCTGTATTCGTTTTGAAAGAAAATGGGGATATCGATTGGATACTTGGGCCTGATATCGATAGAGCATTTCCACTCTTTCAATGCAACTGCTATGAGGTGGTTCATACCTTCGTGGGGGTGTGTATTCAACTGGGCGCTTTGTCCGGACATGTGTTTGAGTTTTGGGTAGACAGGTACTACCAGTTAAATCAGACAAGATTAAGCACTATTGTTATGCAAAATGACTTATATATGTGTGGCCTGTTGTACTTCCTAGACCTGTCCCACGGGATATGATGCTGTTGACCTTTGAGGGGTGGTGCATGCTCCAATGTCATCAAATACCGACGAACAAACCCCCCTTGGATTTCCCATTCTCACTACTGCCAGCGCTGACGGATTCGTACTTTTCGGATATGATCCTGCCTCTGAAGAAGGTGGCTGAGTCGGAAGACACTGTGAAAGCAGCGACGAAAGACGCAGTACCAACAGAATCACTGGATGTCTTTGCATACGCAAGAGAGGTTGGAATTTATAGAAACAAAAGTAAATATTTAGGGAATATTTATGAACTAAGGTTTATTTGTTGTTACAGTTTAAGGTGCATTCGTTAATAATGGAGTTTACCGATTGTGATCTCAAACTGATATCTCAGTTGTCACCCGATGTACTCGAAGTAGTTCTGCACTATCTCTATTCTCAGAGTCTGCCTTTATCCCTCTCGGAAGATTTGGCTCGTCGGTGCATAAATCAAGTCCCAAAGACTATGACGGCTTTTGTTACATTATGTGAAGATTACATTCGCAGAATCGTCATTAAAAATAGTACGCACTGATTAGATTATAATTAATAATTTTACTTTTTTTATACTGATCAAATATTGTTTCAGAAATTGTGAAACTGGTCAATGAAGTCCATGCTCGTGCAGAAGCCATGGCAGTCGCTTTTCAAGATCACTCAGTGATTTCAAAAACCAGATTTGGTCATGTGACGAAAGAAGCTTTACGTGATGGTGGGGTAGCCTTTCTGAAATTAGTGGAATTGTGTGTCGTCTATGGGGAGGAGTCACCATCCCTGGATAGGAATGAAAGCGTTGAAATCCTCCGCTATGCCAAAACGAGACTACCCATATTTCTGAACCAGTTTGTTGCACTGTTGCGAAATATCAAAAATGATTTCTCAACGGTTAAGACAGCAGATAGGAACGATATCGCGGCTCACGTCGCACCGCAGATTGAAACTTTGTTGGAAGCACTCTCAAGCTTATTTCAAGAAGGCAGATTGGCGTGTACCAATATTTGGTCAAAGTGGTCAACCAGTGGAAGTAATAAGACGACATCCACTCCCACGCCAGAAACGCCGGCGAGTACCACAGCAGGAATCGATAGTCTTTCGGAAGCTTTATTCGCCATCTTCAGAAAAAGAGAAGTCATAAAACTACATCAGTTGCAGGCACAATTATCTGCGATGCATCTGTATCTTCACCAGAAGCAGTTAGTTCAGCATTTAAATTATCTAATTTTTCCAATTTATCACCACATTAAAAAATAGTATTTCTAACTAAATCATGTTTCGTAGGGAAAACTTTGAAGAAATGAGTACTGAAGTGAAAGTACGATGTGTTTCAAGAAATTTGGAACAACTCATTGAAGGTTTGAATTTTTAGTAATAGAGATTTTTATGATTTTATAACTTTATAATTTTATAATTTTAGAGCTGCCCGTTTTTTTGCTTCGTCTGGAAGAAATAATGATGGCGTTTGATGATCGATTTCAATGGAAGGATTTCAAATTCTGTTTGCAACTCGCAATTTCTCAAGTCGTAAGACACCCACAATTGATTTTCAGTATTTTAATTATCCATAAGTACATAAGCAATACAATGGTTCTTCCTTCAGTGTCAAACTGTGCAGCATCTCAGGAAGGAGAAGGATGAACTAAAGAAATTCCTAATGTCCTTGTCCGAGCTAGTGCACAGAGATGAATTTCATCAAAGTTTGGTTAATCTCGGCCTAATAGAAGTTCAACAGGGAGACGAGTCGTCATCTTGTTCCTCTGCTATGACTAATAATAGTGATAACCTAGCATCAGGCCAGAACGTGAACGCTGGAATGGAAGCAATTTCTAAACCTGTCACTTCAGCGAAGCCTTTAACTACAAGTGCGGATTTTACTAGTAAACCAAACTGTGGGTTCTCTGCCATATTTCCCACACGTGATGTATGTATATATATTTACATAAGCAAATATGTCTAATTAATCAGTATTTTAATTTAATTGGGTTTCGTATTATTGCAGCTAAACCTCTTTGAAAACCTGTGTACTCCTCAGGTTTCAAGAAACAGTTTCCTAGCCAAGAGTGCAAAAATTTTGTTTGAGTCGAAAATTGGTTCTGACATGGTTTTTGAAATCGTGCAAGGTTAGATAATCCGATGTTCTGACATAAATGACAACTGGCTGAAGTTACTAACTACAATTTTTCTTACTGATTAGATGGTGAGCCAGTAGAAATTCCAGCGCATCGGACAATAGTAGCTGCACGGTGTGACTGGATTCGACGAGCATTATTATCAGGAATGAAAGAGTCTATACAAAAGTGAGCCTGATAAATTAGTAAATCTATGTAAATGGGAATGACAACTATTAATAATGAACTATTTGCATAATACTATACTCTTCTTAATTTTCTCATTCCAGGAGAATTATTATCCACGATTGTTCAGTTTCTGTATTTCAACTTTTCTTGTGTTTCATCTACACTGGACAAATGACGACAGATGTAACATTAGAAACTCTATCTGAATTAATTGCATTGGCAGATCGGTGAGTTCAAACTGTTTTCAATTGAATTTGGTTGCACGAATAAGGCTGGTTTAATGTAAAATTCATAATGTCAATGTCCTTCGTGTCCTGCTCATCAGGTATGAGATGGATATTTTGAAGCTATATTGCGAACAAGAATTGACCGTCCGACATTTGGATGAGGCTTCTGTAATTTTCCTGCTCAGCATGGCCGATCAGTACAATGCTCGAACTCTCCGGGTGAGGAATTTACAACAACCGAATGAACATGATATAGATTTGTTTAAATAAAGTGATGGGTTTTATTCTAATTCAGAGTTCATCAATCGAATACATCACTGCCAATCCTGGAATAATGGGAAAAGAAATGTTTGAGGAACTCAGCCCAGAATTGCAAATGGAAGTTTATGACATTACAATGTGGTCAAAACCAAAGTAAGTTTAACTTATATAATAATATCTGCCAACCACCAAGAGATTTGATTAATTGGATTTACAATAAATTCATATGTGCGCATGTAACTGCCTGCCGTAACGCTTGGCTGATCACGTATCTCACATTAATTATATTGGTTTGTATTTTGGTAGGAAAGTGTATTCCATTCCTGAAGAACTTTTCAATTGTCCTCGCTACTTGCTTGTACCCGATTCACCCTCAGATGACGATTCTTCTCCAGGGTCACCACCACCACCAAGTGCACCAACCATTTGAATATCATCCTTCGTATTCGTGATAATGCAGATTACAGATTTTTTTGTTAATCGCTCATATATTTATTACTGCTTTTAATAGAAGTAATGTTAACAAGGAAGCTGAAACGACGATGACATTTTAATTCAGCGACACGATTAAACTAATCATCATCACTAGTTACTAGTTGGACGTACGTAAAAATGTGTATGTACATACGTACATACTATAACATAGCTTAGTTTGTATTATCGCAGTAGGGATCATCACGCATTTTATTTACTACTTCAGTCAGAGGCAATTTTGCGATTATATGTACACAAACATAAAACATTATTATTATGATGTATTGCCAAAATCTGTCTTTTTTTCCAAGTGACGAACAAGTAATAATGGTGCGGTGGGAAGGATGAGATTTTTTTCACCAACGTGCCATAAGGATTTTCGTCATATTCCTTATTTTCAGACTTGTCAAAATATTTGCATTCGCATATTATCTTGTGAATATGCAAACTCGTGTGAAATCTCAGTGAGCCTTATGTAATGATGCTAGTTGCAATGATATGCAAAACAAATGTGCTTGTATTTCTTAGAATTTCTTGTTCTCTTCTTCTTCTTCGTGCAATTCTAGTCAAAGTCAAATATGCCAAAGATGCTAGTTACTTAGTTATCTTGTACTTTTAAGTCCATGATTTTCCTTCGGAGTTGTCAGTCTTGTCTTAGTCGCCTTGAGGAACGGACCGACTTTTAACCAGACTCTGTTCTCTACGACGACCACGACTATGGCGTGTCCCACTTTTGACGCTGGAACGATGAAGAAACAAGCTTTGATTCTCTCGTTGTTGGCCGTGTATCTGATAAGACAAAGTTCCGGATATACTCTGGATCATAAGCATCATGCGGAACCAGACCTCTCGTACGTTCCACCGACGGTAGAGGTTCCTCCCCCAACTGTAGCACCCCTCTGTGGATGCACGGAAAAGGGACGATGTGGAGAAACGTTACGCACCTTTACCGAACTGGTCATTCGAACACAGGCGTCAGAAGTAGTTTGCGGTTCCAAGGCTGAACTTTGCTGTTATGAAGATGACCCATGGCCGGGATACGTGGTAAGGAGATTAAATGCTGTTACTTTGCATTCAGCATTACTATTGCCGTTTATAAATATATTTCATTTGTCATATTTTTGCAGGATGCATTTGCTCATTTGGCTCCATGTGTTCCTGACCATATTTGCAAAAGACCGTATGGAACGGTGGCGACGGATGTTCGAGATTTTGGAGCTATTGGTCCTTGTATTGGATTGGGAGCTGTTAGGTGTTTGGACGGATTGGAAGGTCCACCAGTACCACAACCGGAGGTAATTTATTAGTTAAATGTATTATTTATGTAGTTATATTCTGAAGAATTTAAGTGATTTAACTTATTCACTATTTCATTTCCCTTTACAGAGTCCTACACATTTCGTGATCCCAATAATTGACAATCCAACCCCACCAGACGAATATTATGCCCCTCCTCCACCACCCACAACGGAGACCCCAACAACTCAGCCACCCGTCGTTTACATTCCTCCACGACCAACAACTCAGCCACCAGTCGTTTACGTTCCCCCACAACCAACAACTCAGCCACCAGTCGTTTACGTTCCCCCAAAACCCACGACGCAACCACCAGTCGTTTGTGTTCCCCCTCAACCGGAGCCTGAACCACCAGCTTACGCTCCACCAGAACCGGAACCAGAGCCCTACGCTCCTCCCACCCCAACCTACGGCGTTCCTCAAGGCCAGCCTCTCGGATACGCGTACACGAGTAGATTTGGTTACCCGTATGGGTATGGGGGCTATTATGGAGGACTGCGATTCAGACTTCGCAAATATTTCGGGGGTGTCGGATTTTTGGGCTAGGAAAGACTTGACTTGACATATGATAATGGACATCAACAATTTTTATCATCCTTATTGACGATAACAGACATGAAATTATTAATTAACCCTGCCATTGTTTTTGTAATTACGACAATCATTATATACACTTTTATCATGAATTATATTCACTTACCATGTGGCATTTTAATTTATATACTCCAAACGAGTCAAAAAACTGAAGCTTTACTTCTATATAAATAATGTGAATTCGATTTATTATGACCTGTTCAATTTTAATTCAATCGCAAACGATAAAAAATAAAAAGTCATACAAGATTACAAAACAAAATTGTGTATGTAACAAACTGTATTTTATTTCATTTATGAATAAGAATCGCATCAGACAAGAATTTATGATGATCAGAATATGTGTCGCATAAAAAATCTTCTTTGCTTACAGATTAGGTTAAATTTTTTAGAAATACACAAAAAAAATCTACAATCCCTGCTTCAAATTTAAATAATTTTGGTTATCCACATCTGCATCTCGTCTGTTGTTGTATGTGTGCAAAACTGAAACTTGATGACATCTCCTTAATGACCGTACTTTTGAAATTCCCATTCTCGATTATCCAAGGGACAAACTTGCCGAGTCTTGAGCCACCGAGAAATGCAGTGGAAGTGGAATGCGTGCTGGAAAATAGAATAACAAGTTAAATTGATGCTAAAATATGATGCCAAATTATTGCACAAACACAAATCCGTCAAATCAAAAAACTTACGTTACAAACACCCCAAGCAACTGTGCACTCTTCTGAAGATGCGGAAGCTTGATTAGCCTGACATTCGATGCATAGGTCCATAATGTGATTTCGACAAATGGCGCAGTTGTCGACGACAATATCCCAAGCCCAGAGAGCGACGGCACTCCACTAATAAATGACCAATAAAACAACAAATTAGTCATTTTGTCTTAATACCAACTAGAAATAATTCAATTTTAAATGTAATTAAACGATCTTCTGACCTTTTTAACTTCGAATCGTTTCCGGTCTTTGGACGAAGATGACGACACGGGTCCTTGGGTTTCCTCCTCGTCTACTTCCATCTGTCCACCACCACCGTTGTTTGCCATTTACAATTGAAAAAGACAATAATTAGTCACACTAATTATTTAGTTCTAATTTTAATTAATGTCAAATTTGGACAGTTTGGTTGATCGGAGAGAAACAAAAACCTTGTTTGCGTAATTCAGCTTTCTCGCCTCACAAAATATTTCTCGACTCGATGCCTTGATCAGTTACTGTGGTTTTGGAATTTTGAGATGGGAGGCAAGATGAGATTTCCGTATCTTTTATCGACATTTCCGTATCATTTATTTTTATAAGAAAAATCTTGCTTTATTTTAATTTTATGATTTACAAATTACTAACAAATTTCATAATTATATGTCCATTAAATCTTTAAATGTGTGAACCAAAATCAATGAAAATTTTGCACTTATATTTTGTCATTATATGTGCAACTTTGACATCATAATAATGTCCCAGAATGTTGAGAAAACTGAGAATAACAAGGATATCAAATAATCTGCATATGCATTTAACCATGTTATTAGTTATTGTGCCATGTCGTACCTCTTAAATGCACTAAATTATGTTTAATACCTGTTTTCACTATCAATTGATGGCGAAAGGTGTTATGTCTGTGTATCCTCTCAAGTTTTAAAACTAGTTTTAAAGTGAATCTTGTTGTGAGAGTTTTACGTATACATAAGTTCTCTGAATTGAATCAAGTCATCGTGTTCTCGTTTCAAATTAGGCTACGTAAATAAGCCCAAGAATTTCAGGTGTTTTAAAGTTTCTAGAAAATTATTTGAAAGGAAAAAGTCCTGCCACTGTGTCCCAAGATTTTAATTATTACACCTGTGGAAAAGTGCATTATTTTAAAGCATAGTTTCATAAAACCCTTCTCCGTCAGTCATGGCGTGCATTAAACTTTTCATAAAATCAGGGCTAGCATTATTGTGCGTATTGACGATTTTTGGATTTGCCCAATGCACCCGAATCACCTTATTTGAAAATATGAATAAACAAGGTAATTACAATTACTTAATTAGTCAAACTAATTTAATGAAGCAACCGATTTAAATTCGGTTTGAAATTTTTCAAAGGGGAAGCTCTGAAACTCAAAGAGATCTCGAATTGTACCAACCTTCCCTCGGAATGGCAGGACAGAACTTCCTCGCTAGACATTCATCGAAGCGTCTGTGTCAAAGTTTTTGAACACTCTGATTGCAAAGGACGCTACGTCACGTTGAAATCCTCACTTCACTCGGACTCAGAATATTTGGACAATCTCAGAGAACTCGGGTTTAACGATGTCATCAGTTCCGCAAGCCCGTGCGCCCTTCAAAGTATGTAGAAAAATGGGTTGGTAATGACCTAATGAGTGCTAAAAATATGTAACATTTGCAGTTGAGCCTGGTCAATACGTCATCCAGAATTTGGGAGATAACAAGGTCGGTAAACCTCTGTCGGTAAATATTTATGTTCATAAAACACATCATTAACGGTTTACTTAGATGATGACGCTCGTCAAACACGGCGTGTATGCCATGGTGTCATCGAAATATTGGAAAAATTTGAAAGTGCAACATTGGGAAATTCAGCAAGTTGCGGTATTAATAGCTTTTATTGAGTGACATGTTTGTTAATTTAATTTAAAAATGTAATTCATTCTACAAATTTTAGGGATCCACAATTCTGTACGAGTTAAACCCCATCGGAGAGAAGCCACACTTTGAACAACCTGTAGTTTATGACGTCAAAGACCTCCCCCGACTTCCCCAGTACAAAACGGAAATCCCAGCTTTTCTCATAGAAAGCGTGGATGACTGGAAATACGTGATTCGAGATTCTAGGTCGAAATTCTGTCTGACCACAATTACGGGGTGAGAAGAGTGCATGATCATTAAATATTTGATATGAAAGTGAAATAATTCGATGATTCGATAATTTTCGACATTTCAGAAAAAGTGACGTGATAGCGACAGCCCCATGTTCTCCGCTGGCCAAGAATCAACAATGGATTTTCAGGAAGGCGTAAAATGTGGAATTTATAGCCAATTTTGTTATCGAGCTATTTATTTATTACAAATTATAATTTACAATTGTTACTAGTATGAATTTTTACAGCTAATTTAGAATAAACTAGACATCAAATCCTAATTAGAAGTTTCTCATGATATTCTACAAAAAATTGCAATTGCCTTCAGTAAATTCGTATTTATTTATCTCCACCTACGCGAGCAGAACCATTTTCAGGATCAATGTCAAGCGTGGCAAGAATGACAGTAAATGATCAAAATAAATAATTGCTGGGTTCGGTATGCATTCCGGTAATTTTTCTAACTGACTAATTGAGGACTTTTCCCAGAATTATTGAGACCATGCTGCGTAGTGGAATGAGTGATTAATTAGGTAGAAACATGCAATCGGTATTATTCTTCAATGTATAAATAAATATATAAATGTCTAATAGATAATTGTCCTAGAGCAGTAATTAAATATTAGCAAATATATAAATGTGTAAGTAAATAAGTTCATCTCATATTTTTAGGCAGTCCTAAAAAATCAAAACCATTTGAAGAAACTAAAATTTATGCATAGTTTTGAATTTGGCTATCTAATCTAAATAGTCACCTCTTATCTTAAAAGTTATGAGCTGCTGCTACATTTCCAGATTTTAAATACAGTCATTAATTCAATTCGGCAAATAATTTAATACTTAATACATACCCAATGGGTATTACCCATACACAAGTCGCTTAACATGTCACGAACCAAAGTTCATTCTTACAATGGAACCTTTTTTCAAGCTACACGAGATAAGCTTAGTGACTTATACTAAAAAATCAAGCTAAAAATTAGTAATGACGTGGTACTTATCTTTCCGTTGAATGGGCACTTGGAGGTCAAATATTTGAGGGCAAAGTTCACAGTAGCGGCCTGTTTTATTCTCAAGCGGGCGAGCGGAGGAGTGAAAATTTTCTCCTTCGAGGTCACTCCGCTGCCTTCACTCTCGCGTTTTCGGGTTTGCAGTAGTTTGCACTTTCATTCAATGCACATTGTTTTTGATAAAATTTCACAATCTCGTAAATTGGTGCATACATTCATATAATTTTACATTTACTTTTTAAATCGATCCTACTATCCACCGATCGGTAATAAAAAAGTATCAATTATTTCCCCGCTTTCGCAATCAATAAAATTTACATCATGCACTATACCACCTAATAAAAATAAGACTAAATTCGTAATAATTAACATAAGTGCTAATAACTATTCATTTATCACCGATTTTCATTTTCTTCGATAAGTATGTAATTGTAAGTTATCTCGTGCAGCTTTACTAGTAAAACTTCAGCAATTAAGAAATGTTCTTCATCTGGGTCCGATTCATCATCCTCGAAATTGTATTATTTGGGTGAATGTTTTAGCGACGCACTTATAATTTACTGCACCCATCGTCACTTTTTTAAGGATCGATTTAAAAAGTAAATATAAAATTATATGAATCTATGCACCAATTTACGAGATTGTGAAATTTTATCAAAAACAATGTGCATTGAATGAAAGTGCAAACTACTGCAAACCCGAAAACGCGAGAGTGAAGGCAGCGGAGTGACCTCGAAGGAGAAAATTTTCACTCCTCCGCTCGCCCGCTTGAGAATAAAACAGGCCGCTACTGTGAACTTTGCCCTCAAATATTTGACCTCCAAGTGCCCATTCAACGGAAAGATAAGTACCACGTCATTACTAATTTTTAGCTTGATTTTTTAGTATAAGTCACTAAGCTTATCTCGTGTAGCTTGAAAAAAGGTTCCATTGTTAGTATACCAACCAACCACCGGCATCATGTTCTCTTTTTCTTTAACCACCCACACAGAATTCCCCATACATAAAATTAACGCGACCCCATAAAGTACAACGGTCGGACGATTATACAAAATACGAATAATGTCACAGTTCATTCCGTTTCCACCAAGCCCACCAACTGCACTGCTCACATAACAAAAAGCCATAAATTAGTGGGACCGATAACTTTGCGACTTGAGTGAAAGTAGGAGTGAACGCGTATTATTTGACATTGACATTCGAACCTATTGTTCGTCACACGTTTCCTTTTATTGAAATTCTTTGCTTTCTCCAAAAAAATATAGAAATTGCAATACAATACTTCGACAATGTGCCAATATTTTGGCAATCCACATTCAGAACCCCGTGGAACAATTCTTTTCGCAAAAATATTCGAGTAATCCATACAAACATTAATTGATTACACCCGTCAAAGATCTCGTGAATTATGTCGGATACTCCGACATAAATTGGTTGCTCACTTAACCAACGTCACTTTATCCTCTTTGACCCTTTTATATTCATTCCATTTAAATATGCTGCAGAAATTTACTGTTCATTAAATGCTTTCTCCTCTCTCTCTCTCTTCCATTTATTGAGTGTCCGGATGTTGCTGCATGTTCTGCTGGTTGGCAGTTGGTAGTCGTAAAAACAATTTGGCTGTCTCGCAGTCAAATAAGTGAGACTAATGAGCCAGTAAATGAATGAATGAATGAATGAGGACACAGCAACAAGAGTCAAGTTTATTATAATAATAATATCGTTCATGTCATGGCATGACAAAAAACTCGTGGACTGCTATTATTACCGCACAGTGGGGAAAGTAAAGTAAGTACTGCACGACTGGCATGTGCTCTTGAGCTTTCACTCAAGCCACCTCATTTCATTTCATTTACGGTGTAAAGTCCATTGCTCAATTAAACAGCGGTCGGTGGATAAACAGTCAACCCACTCATTGTGAGTTGGCTGAAGTTGGACCAGACACGCAAATTCCATCAGTGTAGGAATGAATTTGATCAAGTTTCCAGTTTTACTTGGCTGGTTCTCACTTGACATTTTTATGTGCTAATCTCCAACTCTCCGGCCAGACGGGGAAAACGCAGGGAATAATAAAAGCAGAGAAAGCCACGGAGAGAGAGAGATTGGTCACGTATATTCAGTGACGGATTAGATGTTGGGACAAATTATGACCAGTACTTTCTCTGGTTAAACATATATATCGCAAAAAATATTGTACACCACTTTCACAAGGATTTAGCATAAAGAACACCACTTTTAAAAGTATGTGTAACAATATCAGCACGACGCGATAAGAAGACTTGTTCAGTTGTTGGTTTCACGTCGAAGCGTGTACACGGGTTTTCTCCGCGTGGCTAAAAATATATTTACCATGAATCGGCCCAGTTTAGTCTTGACTTTCACCACCACCACGATTTTAATAACGTCTTGTTTTGGACACGCACAAATTAGGAAATGTTGCCAACTCGAGGAAATATTGGACATTGGGAATAATTCGTGTGTAAAAGGTCCGACAGGAAATCAGTGGAGTATTCCGACAGATTATATTCATTCTTCGAAGAGGAGGAATTTAACCATGCTTTTTAATCGGTTAGATCTTTTAAGGGAGGCTTTTTTAAGGAAAATTTGTAAATTGAAAATTTGATGAGATTGATACATATATATGTAGATTTGGTCGGCCAAAATGCAACAATATGACGCACAAACTTGTCCAGAGAAAGTTGTCGAGGGACGATATTCACTTTCTTTCTCAGGAATCCGTCGCATTCCTGGAGCGCCCTGGATTTGACCACTTCAACGCTTCGAGAGTTGTTGTGGGCAATTCTGAATTCTGCGTTGATAGTTTGTAAGAGAAATATATTAGGATTAAATTTTTAGTTGAAATTAAAAAAAAACACTAAAATTTGTTACCATAATTTTAATAATCGCAGTATCTCCAACTCTGTCGAATACCTCGTAGAACTTTGTCTCCCAAAATGTTCCGAAGAAAATCCTTGCGTCCGCAAGTGCTGCGACCCTCACCAAATCGTGGATTTGGACATATTCGCCTGTGACGATATCCGAGGGGCTGAATTTGTTCCAGGAAATCGTAATATTTGGGAACCCTTTATAGATCCGGAAGTCGATAATGTTGTTATTACCGACGCCACCGGTGGCACCACGACCACCACCACGGAATTTTTTTATTACCCTTTTCCCCTCCACGTAAAGAAACTCGGTGTGACCCATATTGGCGAACCAGCCTGTAAAGGGGGAAATTTACTCGATACCGAGTTTGGAGAGAAGGAAATCTACAAGAGGTTCATAAATATTTAGTTTATTACTCACTGTAAAATTTTAATTGCGCAAAGATTGTAAACCTAAATTTCACTGTAGAATATCCCTCCTTGAAAATGCGAGTCTGCTAATGCAGTTCAACTCTGGGGAGAAAGTGTTATATCGATGGGATGAATTCTGCATCGACGGAACAATGGCGAACAGATCGGATGAAGAAAACTATTTGAAAAATAGAATAGTTTTCGTTTGTGTTGGGGAACAAGAGAGTCAAAATTTTGTAGATGTTCTTCAAGTAAGGATTTCAAATTTGATTTCAAAATTATATATGTTGTGTTTAATTATCGTGAAAAATAGGAGTATCGACAACATTTGTACCCAATTCTGACTGGAACATCGGCCATGTTTCTCTTGTTGACATCAATTATCTACTCGATGTTGTGGAAGGACCTTAATCTACCGGGATGGCTGCAATTTTCGTACACAAACTGTCTCCTGGTTGCTTTCACGCTCTTGACCGTGGTGCAGATTTGGACGGAGCAAATTCTATCTTATTCAGAATATTTGTGCAAAGTGGTTGGTAAGATGGTGACAGGAAATTTATGAGTATGCACATTCCAGTGGATGTTAAAGTGATGCGATTTTAGGTTACACTCTGCATGCGTCGTTTCTCTCGTGTTTCTTCTGGCTTACTTCGATGAATATAGATTTATGGCTTTCCTTCCGGTAAAATAAACAGTTTCAACATGCTGTGTCTTATCGTACGACTAAAATTTTAATAAAATTTTATGCAGAAACACGTCACTTCAAACCAACTTTGGAAAAAGTAGGGGGAAAAAGAGATATTTTGGGTTTGCACTGATCTGTATTTCCACACCGATTGGTGTGACCGTGGCCGCGATTATAACCGATATTGAGATAAAGATGGGGTCAAAGTATGCATATAAAAATCGAGTATACACTTTTTAGAGGTTTTTATGATACAATTTGTTTTTCTTCCAGTCGAAATGTGGAATTATTCACGGGAATTGGTGAAACCGGATGCGCCCTCAACATTCAGAATCGAATCGTGCATCTCTGCTACTTTTACGGTGTCGTGGGCATCCTTCTAGTCATTAATGTCATGTTCTTCTTCTGTACGGTGTTATGTTTAAGGGAGAGGCAAAAAGAGACGAAATTCGCACATCGTCAATGTACTGCACCCGATTCGGCAGACTTGATAAGGTAAGCAACCAGATAACCCGACTCACTCAACTGCTTAATATAAACTCGATTTTAATTTTTGCTTAATAGATTTCGACTCTTTACACGACTTTTTTTCGTAATGGGAATTCTCTGGGTGTTTGAACTCATTTCTTGGATGTCGACTTTTCTCAATTTAAATGCCCGATTTCTAACTGTGTTTGTCGTAACGGATTGTCTCAACGCGCTTCAGGGTGTCGCCATATTTTTCATGGTTTGCCATATTTACAATATTTTCAAATTAGCTTAATCAAAAGTTCAAAATTTTAAATGTTTCACAGTTTGTCTGGAAACCTCAAACTTGGCGACAGCTGAAAAAGAAGTGGAGGAAAGTACTGCAAATGGAGTCACAAGCATCACTTATGCCCAACACGGTTAAGACGACGAGTGTGAAATCCAGCACTAAATCGAGATCTTCGTCATGTAAGGCGTCAGGTGGTCCGACCAGTCCGACCAGTCCGACTGGATAAGAAGGATCAAAACCCGTTATATAATACTAAAGTATATTATTATGCAGGAATGTTAATCTCATTAATTTACAACCTACTACTTTTTAGTAGTAGTTAGTTCAGTAGGTGTATTCAAATAAATTGTTGTGAAATGTATATGCATAGCTTTCTATAGTAATAAAATCATTGCGTGGATCACAAATCGAGCTTGCTTATCATCTCTGCAAATGCGAATAATCTCATAATTTCACCCCCACCAAACAGAAGCTACACCCAAAATAATTCGCCCACCTGGTATGACTAATTAAGATTTATGCATGCAAATTATCCAAATATTTGCATGTAAATAGTAATATCGTTGAATTTTTTTCAAGAGAAATTTCAACATGGCCTGCGCCTACCCACCAATCTGTACTTATCAATACGCCGAAGCGTTGTACACGCAGTGGCTGCGACGCGAAACTTGGTGTGCCGTGACTGGAATTATTCCCGACAAACAGCGTCGACATTTCCCGTAACGTGAAAAATTATTGACAATAAGTCACCGTCAGGATGCAATTTATCCATGTTTTTTTCCGACTTCAGGTACAAAATGGATCATCAAGTCAAGTTTTGCACGGGCCAGGGGGCGAAACCAATGTTCAACTACATCGACCGCAGCAGACCCGTCTACTTTCCGCCCCCACGACGAGTATTTCCCGACCGGAAGAACGTCTCACATTTGGAAGGATTCTTTTGACGACGTATTTAAAACATTGTCCTTATTGACGTACTAAATTTTCAAAAATTCCTGTGAATTGTAAAATAATAAAACGGCACAATTAGCATCTGACAACTTATGGATATCGTCCCGTTTAATTTATTCGTAAATTTTATATAAGTAATTTTCAAATGTATCATGCTTTAAAGAATTATTTGTCAGGTGTCAATTACTCCGAGAAACTGACAGCAGCTTGTCAATCGTCGCCAATCACGGAAAGTTTTTAGCAATTATGGGGCAATTTTCCTACAATAATACTTTGATGACTTATTTCCCTCCCATTGTGTCAACTGCAATTATAGAAAGATGACATTTTTTCATGTTTCCGAATTAATTTGCATATGCACAACCAAGTAATTTTATTTTTGTCCCAGCATTCGATAAGGTAAATAATATAAGTTAAAAATATTTTTGTCACGTCATTATTGAACCCTCGAACATACTAAATATACGAAAAGGAAGCATCATAAATCTCTCACATGCATTTTAAACACGTCAAAACGATGGTATTGACGATGTCGAAAGAAGCAATACTGAATTGATTCAATGACACCTTGACTCACGAGCAAGGAATATTATCCCTTTGATCACGAATATGAAATTAATGTTCCAAGAATTTGAAAAACAAAAACGACATTGCATTTATTACTGGTAAATTTGTGAGTCAAAATTGCTCCGTTGTCTCCTTTGCTGAGAAACAGTGTGTTTAATTGCATCTAGTTTTGTACCACATGCATTTATGTATTTATTTCTTTGCTGCCCATCAATTCACTCCAATCCAATATTTCACTTCATGGACGATTTCTTCCCGATGTTAAATGTGATAAGGGACTAAATTTCGAAACTCATCTGGGCAAATGACATTCAGTATTTTGTTCACGATTGGTAGACGATGACGTGCCGGAAAATTGTCTCGTATTATTTGTTGCACAATTAATTATAAATAGATTTTAAGAATTATAAACAAATAAATTTTAACGTATTAAATCCTTTTTAAATGTAATTCCTGCTAAAATGGAGATTCATGCATAATTCGAGTGATTCAAGATGATTCGTAAAATCGGGTTTCTCGTGTTACCTTTGTTCTGTTGTGGGATTGATTTGGTAAATGGGAGGAAAATTGTCGTTTCAGGAGCATCTTCGAAATCTGGAGAAGATGGAATTGATCCAGATTCCTTTCAAATGATGCTCAACCACTTTCAGAACGAGAATTTGAGATATCATCTTCATGCTTGTGAATGCTCTGGAAATAACAAGTCGGCCAATGCAGAAAGTTTGGATTGTTCTCGGCAAGCGAGTTCTGAATGGGAACCACCCAATTGTCTCATGCCGGAGAAACCAGGAGGACTAAAATCCTTTATGTAAGAAAATATATATATTTAGTTAAGGTAAAATTGCATGTTTGAATTAATGTTTTTTTGGGGGGGTCGTGTAAATCTAGTCTAAAAATGCACGAAGGAAACACGTCATTTTGTCCACTGGACAACTTTACGTCAATTCTTGTCTCACTCGGGGGTTCTCCGAATGATCAATATTCTCCTAAAATTCTCGATGAAAATGGAACTCTGCAAATTTTCGATGATATTTTTGGACTTTCTCCACCCAGGAAGATTAAGAAGTCGGGTTATTGCATTATACGCAAGTAAGGAAATTTAACGGGATGCTAAACTGAGGCAAAGTTTAAATATTTAAATAATAATTGTAGAAAGGGAACCATCATTTTTAACATTTGCACCCACGACGTACCCGAAGCAGTTGACCCATCAAGTTCGAAGTCATCATCCTCACCCACCTCGGCATCTTCCCCGATCGCAAATATTTCAAATTACGTCAAGAAGTGTTGCAATTTTGACCAAATCATGGACGGTAACAATCCCAATAACTGCATAACTGTGACTAATAAGACGCAATGGTGGTATCCAATCTACTATCGGGACGGGCATAGGCTTCGACTTCATCACAGTCATGAATTACCGAATCCTACGATCGTTTATGGTAAAACTCTTCAGAAAGTATTAATTTCGACTTTGTTGGTATTTTCTCAACCCTTTAATTTCAGGCTTCCCAACCTGTTCATCCTACATCATCGAGAGCTTCAGAGATAACAAGTGAATCGATCTATTTTGTGTTAATAACTAATCCCCCTCTGTGCGTGTGTGTAGTTTTTTATATGAAATACACACACGCACTGTGTGTGTGTGTAGTTATTCATGAATATTTTGATTCAGGTTTCCTAACCTGCAAGAAAATGGGGACGTTATCCTGGTAAGAATTTTAAAGTATAAATTAACGATAGAGTTAAATATGCATGCTCAAAACTTGAATTTAAAAGGTCGACGAGAAGGCTGTTGCTCCGAAGAAGAAACACACTCCCATTCTTGCCGGACAGTTTTGCATTGATGGTATCTACATAAAACACTTGTCCCCGAACGATGTCCACGAGGATGAACTTGAAATGATGCAAAGAGGAGATAAGGACAAGGATAACCAAGAAGAGGAACAAATTTATACATATTCTGGGTCCGAGTGGCATCAAGGAATTATCGTTTGCACGCCGGAGGACGGGAATAAGCATGCAGAATCTCCGGTATATAATAATTTTTGCAAAATTTTTGCACAAATTAATTCGCAGCCTATTATTACTACTATAGTCCTTCCTGTATCCTTTGTATGCTGCGGTGAACCACACGGCGGCGTTGTTCCTCCTCCTGACCGTATGACCGTAGTTTATATATTATCCTTCTCTCTTATTATCTGGGTATACTCAAAAGTTTAATTTAAGGTTGATTACGTAAGGCCGTAGTGTACATCCTCCTCTGGTCACATCACAATATTCATGGCTGGCTACAGTTTTCGTACGTTGTCTCCCTATTTTTCGCCTTCAGCTTTCTAGCCATTGTAAGTTTTATGGTTTTATTAAATTGAAGTTCAGCAATTTAAAATAGTTGCAAATAGGCAAATTCTAATTAATATCGATGACTTATCGTAATGCAGATTCAGGTTTGGTCTCAAGTCTTTATCGACCATTGGCCACGACTTTGTTATAATTTGGGTAACAGAAAATATTATCGAACTCTGTATAATAACTCGAACTTATATTTTTTGTAACTTTCCCGAGTTGCATTCAGGCTGGTTGATACATTTCTCAATCTTGAGCAGCTTCTTTTGGCTTACGGCAATGAATTTTGACTTATGGTGGAGATTCAGGTGATGATAATACAAATTATTATTCGTAGTTTGTCAGTCAATAAATGCCTAATTCTTGCCTCATTGTATTACTGATGAGACGAGAGAATCAGTGTTCATATTTTGTATTAAAGTGGACGAAGATTCATGATGAGGATAAGGTCGAAACCGTGTCGGGAGAATGTCAAGAAATTTGTCTTATTTGCACTGTTTTCTGTCCCGGGACCTGTTGTTATTACGTGTGAGTTACTTTTCGTAATTAAATGGGATATGGTATAGAATGCAAATAAAATATTGATATATTGTTATTTATGTATGTATGTAGGCGTTGCGGTCTATGTCGACAGGGTGTTTGAGTAAGGGATACATAAGCATGATGATGATAAGTGTGTCGATAACTTATTTATTTTTTAGAGAGGTCCCAGATAGCGAATTGTTGATACCGATGCCACGATTTGGTGTGCACAAATGTTACTTTGCCGATCAAAAGGTAAATGTTCATAGATTTTTAAAATGATTATAATAATAATTTAATAATTACTTTTCCAAAAGTCGTCATTTCCCTTCCTGTATTTTCCCATTGGGATTTTGCTCTTCATGAATTTGCTCTTCTTTTCATCCACGGTCGTCCAACTGAGAAAGATTCACAGCGATACTGAACTGGCCAAATCCCACAGCACGTCCGAGGACAAAAATGGGTTACAAATTACAACTTTTTGAAAATTTCTTTACAGAAATGTTTCTTGATTCTGCTCCATTTTCAGGGTCCGACTCATTGCGAAGCTGTTTATTGTGATGGGTAATTAAATTAAGGAATATTTAGGAATATTTTTTGGTAACGTTTTACCAAAAATGACGTTTTTTACAGGAGTTTTGTGGACGTTTGAATTTGTGAGTTTTGCTGCCGGCATGATGTTCACCGGAAGTGAAGAACTGCTCATGTGGATTTTTATGCCAACTGAGATTATCAACTCGTTTCAAGGTGTTGCAATTTTTGTTATTTTTATTTGCAAACCGAACGTTTTAAGCCAACTTAGTGCAAAGTTTGGGTCTTTGAAATGTCGATAAATGTGTAAATGGGGGCGAATCTTACATGTACATATATTTGATATAATAATACTGAAGGGTGTGTAACTAGCTTACAATTTCACCAATTAAACTCAACCAAAAAATAAATAAGTAATAAAAACAAAATAAATTGTTTGTATGTACAGTAATTTGTACCATTTTGTCTGGTTATCGATTACTTATTACCATGTTCTGCTGAATGGTGCGGTTCACTCGCACAAATAAATAAAACGGTCTGATTTTCATTATTACGAAAATGTTCGCGTTCCCCGTAATCACGAACGGCATCGACGCAAAATTCCCCACGGTCGAAAACTGCATCGAAGGAAGTTCCATCAGAATCTGGATATGAGTACATTAGTTTTCCATCCTTACGAAATCGGAATCTGCAAAAATTTAGCATTTTTGATATGGTTGTTTCATTTCAATTTGCACATAGTAAATTAATTAGTTATTTACTTCAAGTGCTTAAAGGATGTTCCTCCCCGTTCCGCGGAATTGGCGGGGGTAAGTTTTTCTGCAATTTCTTGACTGTATGGGAATGCCAGTGTTATCTTATTGTAGCAAGTTTGCTGAAAGTTAGGTGGGTATTTTTGCACAAAATGTGGAGCCACCATTCTCATTTCGTCCGGAGAGACGGGAAGGCTCATACTTCTGTAGAGAATTGGGCTGAATTTCGATTCCTTTGGGTGGAGGGGTTGACAACCTGTACGAAAATTCTTAAAATTTATCTCATAATTTTGAAACCACTGTCCACTTACCCCGATTTCCAGAGTTTAGACCAAGATTGTAAATTTCGTCTAAACCACAGCATTTTTTAATGCAGGGCGTCTCCCACATGGAACAGTCTGGTTTACAGATGAGAACTTCGATAATGCGTGTGCTGAGACTACATAAAGAAATTCATTTTTAAAATAATACTCTGAAAAATATTATGAAATTATTGCCACAAAAATTATTTAGCTACATAAATTACCCATTGACACAATACTGTTCCGGACTGTAGAATTCGTTATCATACTTCAAATACCCATCGGTCAGGATGCCGTGCCTCTTTTCACCAGAGGTTTTGCTCTTGACTTGTTCAAAGCTGTGCATGAAGCCTTGAAATTGAAATTTTCCAGTCCCACATTTCAACAGGGTTTGTCTCAACCTGTAAAAACAATAATTATTTAGCAACCAATTTTGCCGAGAAGACTTTACCAACTCACAAAAACTGGGCGCTTTTCCCCCTCGTCGTAAAATATTCGGGAACATTCCACTGAATTAAGGGTTGCACTTTACTATTTGCTGATCGGCTTTCATTCGAAACCTTGTCAGTCATCCTCTTATTCCGACAATGATGCGTCAATCCGTCGTTGACACCGGCATCAAAGTTGCAGCAAGTTGGAAGGGTCCATGGACCAGAGGATGGAGATTTATTGGCATTTTCGCCACGTCTGAATTCAATTCCACTACTTCCACCCGTGTCACGCTCATGGTCGACGTTTTTAAAGTTGTTGTGATTGAAAGTGGTTTGCAACAAACCGGGGACATTTTTTCCGTTAGACTGTGATTGTCCTCTGTCTTGAGGTACAGGAACCGCAACCTTAAGCACGGCTGGGATAAATTTTTCAGATTCTGGATTACGTCCGCCACCGTCGTCATCTCTGATTTCTACAGAATTTAGAGGAACTCCATCCTCAATTTCTATTTCGAGCGATGTTGACGACGACGAATCCGTCATGTCAAGGTCGATCCTATCCTTAAAATTGGTGACTTTCTTGTTGGGTTGACGTTGGGTTGGTGTTGAAGACGATAACGGAGGAGTTGTTGTTGTGGAAGGAGGAGGAGGAGGGCGAGTATTTGTGGTTGTAGGTGGTGCAGGAGGTGGAGATGGATATCTTTGAGAAATAGTGTTGAACATGCCAGGCAATTTTGACCCGTTTTGTTTTTGTTGTAGTGGATGTCGATTATGAACGATGGGGATTTCGAATGCTGAAATAAATAAGGATTTTGCACATTTAGTATGAAAATAGGCAAGTGTTTAATGCATACTTCTGATTTTAGATTATATAATTTTAAGTTATGAATTTGATTGAGCTATTCTACTCATTTTTCTTTCTATACACTGGAAATCTGTATTGATTTTTAACTTGCTGCTGAAGTTTTTTATTAGAGAGAGGAATAAAGTACTCCATTTCTCCCCTGTTATTCGAAATGATTGGATTTTGCGTGACTTCAGGCGGTTTTTCCGTAACTTTTAAATCATCTTGCTCAAGAGATAACGCTTCACTAGCATCATTGTTCATTGAATTTTGACTACTGTCGTCTAGTAATACGGTGGCACCTTCTACGCCCACCCTTTTATTCACTTTACCTTCATCAACCCCACCAGAGCAAAGAAATAAAACAGTTTCGCCCTCAAGATTTCCAAATTCCGAAGATTCTCCATAATCTTGAGCACCATCGACGCAATAATTGTCGATTCTTTTAGCACTGACGCCTGAATGGTGGTCACCAGGGTATAAGAGCCAGCCGTCCTTTCGTAATCTGAACCTGGAGAAAGATAGCCAAAAAAGTTAGCATTTCATTCTGTTAATTATATTTTTTTAGGATATATCATGTAATTAATTACTCAAGATTCCTAAAAGTCTTTGAGGTCAGTGCGGTCAAAAAGTCTGAAATTCCTGTCGAATGTGGAAATACGGTGGTCTTATTAAATCTGCAATTGAATTTGAAAGTCGTTGGGAACTTGTGGATTATGTGAGGATTCAAGGCTGACAGGTCTTCGGGGGACAATTTAGTGGTCAAATCGTGATATAGGGTGGGGAACCATTGGGGCTTGTGTGACCCTACATCCACACATCCTCGGGGATTGTCGCCATATCCAAAACTATAAATTTGGTGAATCCCACAACATTTTTGTATACAAGGAGTCGCTGGGTTGGAGCAGTTGGCTCTGCAAATTTTGACTTGGAGACGGTTTTCATTCAATCTGAATTTATAAATGGGTCATTAAGGACACATTTTAGAATAGAAATAGCTACATTGCTACTCACCCACTAATGCAATACTCGTCCGGTCGGTAATACTCGTTTTGATGTTTGAAATACCCATCCGGTGAAAAGTACGAACTTCGACTCTGCTTTGGCATGTGTGGTCTCGTAAGGGGCAAATTTGCGGAAAAGATCTCATTTTTGCAGAATAGTGAAGTGCTCACAAATCTGTACAATTAGATAAACGAGAAAACTACAAATTACAGGAAATCCTAAAATATTTTATGTATACTTACTTGAACTTCAACGTCTTCTTGTTTGACACGAGGTGACCTGGTGCAACCCAAGTTTTCCGTTTGAAGAGAACTTCCTGTGACGATTTTCCCAAAGTATTTTGACACTGATACGAAACTACGTCATCCTTGACCATGTCGCAGCACAAGGGTAAAACGGGAAAGGAGTTATCCCCCAGACTTTCGTCACTTGTCATCGGCACGACATCACCACCACCATGAACTAGTCTGACATTGCTACGAAAATCATTTTTCTGCTGGTAACGGAGCCTCTGGGAATCGGCCGGACAAACGGATAATAAAATTACCACACTGGACACAAAGATCACTTTATTTTTTCGCACCATGATAAAAATGTACAATTCCTTAAATCTGCTTTGATACTGTGTATAACAGTTTCTTTTAAAAATACGGCCAACTGTGAGTGACTTAATGACACAGGATTTATGCGCCTACGCTCTGGGGCAGTTGTTGTGGTGGTCACATACATTTCATGATATAATTGATGAATGGATCGCTTGACGAGCAGCAGATGTCATAAAAAAGAAGCCTTTGCACCAACCCCGTAAAGGAAGAGATGGTGAATCTTGAATGAAAGAGTTCAAGTAAAAATTTACCAATGTTTGATCCAATTTATACTTAATAACATCAACATCGTCCAACAAGTATGAAGAACTGGGACGAAGAGACAGGGGGTTACGATTTAAAGTGCAAAACTGTAGTCAAACCCGTTTTTTGAATTGAAGAAGCACAATAAAAGTATGTAACTCGGTTGAGATGACCTTCTGCAACCTCTAATAAGACAATATTCTGCTCTGTTTGATGTGATGTCGGTGATTGAAATATGCACTAAATTTAGACCCGGCATTATATTTTAGCGTAGGACATGTCACAATAATACGACGATCCGGAAATGATAAGAAAATTTCATAGACTTTTTAAGCTCATTCTTATTTATTGCTGTTTTGAAATACATACAATCCGTATACTTGTCGTATTCCATTCTGACTGCCCCCCTTCCTTAATATAACTTATAAATACTTACGCATTTCATGCTTCGTGCTTCTATCTCTCTAAATATTATAATATAAAATAATAATAATAATCACGCATTTCACACCTTGTTTCAGTAATACGACAACGCATACTATTCTGTACATACTTTGGTCTCTAGTTCTTATAAATAATTTTAAGCATTTTTCAAAAACACAGTAATTGAAGGTTAATAAACAATAAAATATGGGAATCTAATGCATCTAAAATTATATAATGCATGCGAAAACTTTAAATATTTCGTCACTGGCTAATAATTACTCTGCTAGTAGGAACATACTCCTAATTAAAAGATTACGAAAATCTCAGGGAGGAGGATTCATCGCACATACGAATAAAACGGCATCATCATCACTCGTCCGGTACGGGGTGGCGTTGGGTTCACCGAAATTTCTAACGCCATCGACACAATACTCGACATTGTTAAAAGTTGACTCCATCAACTTCCCTGTTAACCCGTCACTGATGACGGGGTGACGATACATCACTTTGCCATCTCGCCTCAAGCGGAATCTACATAAATTAGGTAAAACATGTCGAGATTATTATGATTATGGGTAAGATTAAAAAATGTTGTAGCTTTAAATTGGCTTACTGCAAGTTAATCTTTGCCAGAGGGCTCATGAACGCAACGGCCTCTTTCTTGTAGGGGAAGACGAGCGTCAAATTCTTGTAACAACTGTAATTCATGAAATTAATAAATTAAATAAACTTAAAAACAGAACGACTTTATGAATTTTCGGCCTTAAACACTGTGTAAATGTGTGTTTGAATTTCATTTTCTATTCGAGAACTTTTTTTACTTTTGACAGTTCAAGAGGACACCTCTAGTTCTGATGTCCAATTATGCGCAAATCGACTCGTGCATCCATAATTAGCAGTATAATTCTCTCACCTGTATTGAAACTTTGGTGGAAACTTTTGGACGAGATGGGGTCTCATGGTTTGCATTACGACGTCTTCAACGGGGGTGTTCATGTCCGAGTAAAAGCGAGGATTCCAAGGCAGATCACCTTTTTCTTTGGACAACGCCATGCAACCCCGCTTCGTACCGTGACCTCCCAAACTGTACACTTCATCAGGACCGCAGCACTTGTTCACGCAAGGTGTGTCTGGAGAAGAACAGTTAGTTTTGCACATTAGCACTTCGATGATGTTGGGAAATATCCCGTTCACACAGAATTCTCCAGGTTGGAAGAATTCGGTTTGGAATTTTAACATCCCGTTCGGCATCAGACTGGGACTTCCGCCGCCGGGGAGGTTCTCGTAATTGAGAATGAAGGCTTTCGACCAGTCGTCGTTGCATTTGAGAGGCTGGGTCTCCAGTCTGTGGACAATTTATGGTTGAAAACTTGTTGTAACTTAATTATCATGGAATGAATGTTATTCCAGGTTTACCTGAACTTTTGGGGTTTGACGCCATTTATAAATTTGGGAGGTGATTTCCACTCAGCGACTGGAATTACATTATTTGAAACTCCATTGCAGTAGTTGGCACCCTTATTGTCATTGTCAGATGGGTTTAAATTGCAGCAAGTTGGCAGGATCGGGAGTATCACTGGTTTTGGAGTAGTGGTGGTTGTCGTCGTCGTTGTTGTGGTCGTAGTCGTAGTGGTTGTGGTACTTGTGGTTGGTGAATCTTTACTTGCATTTTCAGTCTGCCTGGAAAGGCTTGCTCCCACACCAGGTTCTGCATAGAATGGAATCATTTTTAGAATCAGTTACCAATTCGAATTTAAAAAAACCTCAAAGTCTAACCTTGATCTGGAATTGTGCACAAAAACAGGACCGTCTGTCTCTCCAAGTTGTTGAATTTCTCACTTTCTCCGTAATTTTGTACCCCGTCAATGCAGTACTTTGTCGTTCTCGTCGTTTTCTTGATGGCAATCCCCTTCATGGTGGAATTTGGGTGCATCAGCCACCCATCTTTTTTCAGTTGAAATCTAAAACAATCGAGACATTTTGACAAATCCTCTCTAAGTTTACAGTACAACCGATTTTACACTTACGGCAAACTGACCAACGACCTCTTCAACACACTATTTAGAAAATCCACAATTTTCTGCCCATACGGATACACCGTGGTCATCTTATTCGTGCATTCTGGTTTAAAACTCGTCGGGCTTTTGTGAATAATATGTGGCTGCAATTTCTTCATTCCGTCCGAATCTAATCTTTTATTTAAATCTTCGTAAAATGCAGGCGACCAGAATGTCTCGTTCAGGAGAGGGTCCAATTTTAGACATCCACCACGCTTCCCATTCATCCCAAGGCTGTAAACTTCATCATATTCGCAACACTTTTGTACACACGGCGTCCTCGGATCAGTGCAATCGGGTTGACAAATTTTTACTTCTAATTTGTCTTTCTCTTTGAATCTGCGTTTTGCATACATAAACGAAACTCAGTCTTTTGTTAGATATCGAGCAAAAAATAAAGCTGTATAACAAGTTAACGACTTGTTCATGCATAACAGAAGATCGTTCGTACCGCATAATTATTGTAAATTAGAAACACAACCTTTGAGAAATTTCATTAGAAGCCAAGCAGGTATATACGCATTCTTAATCATATTTAGTAAGCAAACGAGAGATCATGCTTCATTTAATTATTGTGTATCTGCTGCATAACAATAAGTGGATTTTTGAAATCATACCCATTAATGCAGTAGTCACTTGTTCGATAATACTCGTTATTGAATTTTAAAAGTCCGTTGGTCAGGAAATGGTCCCCCTCACTGTTCACGTAGTCCAAAGTCACGACTTTCAACGCGGATTGGCAAACAGGACGGCGTTTTTCGAGACTGGAGAAAATTAAAGGAGAAAAATTTAAATAATGATAAGTCGCCACGTGTGACACAGCACTTATCATGACTACAAATAGTTGAATGATTTTACGACATGTAGAATTTGTCATAAAAATTGTTAGAAGCAATTCGTCACGTTTTAAATATTAGAAACGATGTAACGATTGATTACCAATTTTCTAGCGATTGCACGTATATTATTTAGTTTCATAGCGTTTATAGTTTTTACATGACCAAATTGATCTCGTGTTAGTGCCTCCTATTAATTATTACAACTTTCCAACCACCCAATGAAACTATGTATCTACGAAGATGAGCAAAAAGGCCGAAATCAAATCATATAAGGGATACCATTGCACAGCAGAATCTCTAAATCTTACCCATGATTAGCATAACTTGTTAGGCATCAATGAAGTGCAATTTCATGCATTTTATTTCCACTTTTTACAACATATTTACCCTTAATTTGTTATTATGTCTCCTCAATTATAAAACGTATAGGCTCGATCGATGCTTTCTCCGAGGGCAATTTTTAGTTTTTAACATTATTTTTTAAAAGCTCATTGCTAACAAAGTTCACGTTTCAAGTACACTTTTGAAATAAAAGTGACTTGATTAACGGACCATTAGTCCTACTGATCCCACTAACCCAAGAAGAAAATAGATGCTCACCACGATACAAGTTTTATGGAAAAAATGAGTATAATTTTTAATTTGATATCTGTAAATCAGTCATCTGATTGCTATTGTTCTTGTGTCATTTTGACAAGCAACCACATATCCCTTGTTCATCCTTGTCACTTTAGTTTCACTTGTCGGACGGACTGCAACATTTTTTCTTACTGAAACGAGATCAACTCACAAATCACTAGTTTTTAGTAGATAAGAAGAAGTAGTGCTAAGTAAAAAGTGACACTGCCCACTAATTCTGATTCAGCATGATCGCTGTGTAAAGGGTGGGCTTGGCCAACAAATTGAAAGCTGCATAATGTGTAAAATCCTCACTGCCGTCATTAAAGCGTCTTATGTTAAGCCGTATGAATGGGACATGACATGCCCTGCCCAGAACGACTATACATAATTTTGACATTGTTGCTAAAAAAGAGGGGAAAACTGTATTATTTTTATCACATGTGATGTCAATGTCAAAAATGTTTGATGGCGAATTAATATTTTCATCGAGACGACCATGTAAATCAAGTTTAGTGATATTTTAAGTATTTATTCATATTTTTATTGGCTATTTTGCTGTAAGCTTGCATGTAAAATGCATGAAATCGTGACGGTGGTCACTTAAGATTTTCTCACTGAATTTTTCATGTAATTGCGAATTCTCGATTCTTTTATACTTTTCACACGCACTTTCCGCCGTTGCTGCTGCTACGAAAGAAATGAAATTACATCCTAAATTTCCTTATCTGTAATCCAACCACTCACTCTCGCCCAATTCCTGTTTGCTCATCATCATCGTCAAAACACCACCAAACCAAACCAAGACCACGGTGAGATTGACATTGATAAATGTTGTACATTTTGCTGTCTGCAAATCTTACAGAAATTTTTGCAGATTTTTTTATCACGGCACACACAAGACAAGCACGAGTCAAAAGGTTTATAATAAAGACGGATTTTTTTTGTAAGTGTGGATATTTCGTGGTCAGAAATTGAGAGATTGATGAAGACTTTACCGCATGCAGCGGCTTTTGGTTACTGTATTGTTTCAAAATGCATTGCGTGTCAGATCAATAGTCAATTTGTCATCAGGTCACATCACCGTTGAAGATTGACCAAATACTGACACACTAAATGAAAGTGAGGATCTTTACAAAATGTGACAGCTTTATCACAAAATAAAATCTTGAGATTGTATCAAACGTAGAAATTAATGTTTTCCAACGGTTTTGAAAAAATGGGATAAAATCTGATTCTCTCGTGCTCATTCGTAACATCACTCCAACATGCAAATGACATATTACATTACAGAGTAAAAATGTAAAGTAAAAGTATGCAGATTTCAAATAAAAGTCATAATTAGAAAATAATCTCACCGAAATATTTTGGGACCTTCCTTCCTCAACAAGAAGTTTGACGGGACGTCCCAAACGCCACTCTCTTTGGCTCCCGTGTACACATCGATGGTGTCACAATTGCTGAGAATTTGCCGGTTTCCGGTTTCCCCGTCAATTTTCTTGACTCTCAAATCACAACACGTCGGCAAAGCAGGGATGTCTAAATTCACCGATTTCTTAACCACGCTAGAATTTCGAATTTCATTTTCATCATCATCTCCCACTATTTTGCGCAAGGTGCGATTCGTGAGGTGAGAAGAACCTTGGCCAATTTTGAAGTTAATCTGGATTACTTTCCCACCATCAGAAGTAGAAGTTACTGGAATTGCAGCACTATCGGGTTGTAATGTTGTTAAATTTATGGTACCATTTTCACTACCACCAAGCTCGATTTGTATCGTATTATTCGCACCATTGGTCACTTTAACATTTGGCGAACCACTGTTATCCCCGATATAATTCACCGTCATAAATATACTAGCCGGAAGTAAAGTTATGAGGAGAATTGCTCCAGGATTTACTTGCAGCATGATGATTATAACTTGTTTTTTACACTTTTCTGTTGTAAAATATCTGATTCTTCAATTCCGCGAATCTGCGAATCTTCTTGTCACATTATTATCACAAATAGCGTCACCTTTGTCCTTTAGTGGTTACACTAACCTTGCCCTTATTGACGCAACTCTCTCTTTCATTCACTCATTTCCCTTGGACTTGAAGAACACGACTGACCAAGATTTCAATTTGACGCATAACTTTGTATACACCAAAATATAATTTGATTTGCATTTAATGCAAAGCGTTTATGGTGAGAAGAATATTATGTTATGGAATAGAAATAATCTTCTGCATGCTATGCACTCATCGAATTAACCACTAATAGTAAAACTCAGCAATGTGAGTGAATACAACAATGGGACGATAAGTCGATAAATATCTTCATAACAGGCAGGGGATAAGAAAAACCAAGATATTCAATTCAATCGGAAGATTTCTATTGGTAATTTGCCATTAAGCACAACATGTGTATGTATTTACGATTATTTGAAAACATTGGACGAGAAGGTGGCTTGGTCACTCTTGATTTTTGTTGGTAGGTTGGTTGTCTTGTCTTTCTTGATGAAATATGTGCGAGCAAAGGAATATGAAGGAAAGTAAAATTTGCACTACTAGCAGCGAGGTTATCTATCAGAAATAAGGTAAGGTAATAAGGAAAGTCTTGCATACATAATAATACTTACGCGTATTTCTGAATCTGATCACTGGGGGACGGGTTATATGGTCACTTATTTAGCAAAGTACATCGCTATCTGGCTACTCAATATTTTGCACTTGCTAAATTGACGTCAACCACACCACAAACAAAATGCGTTTTTCGAATCGCTTGATTGGAAGGAAGGAAGAAAACGAGATTTACACGAGTTAGAGTTTATGCAAGTTACCTTTATCGCGTTGATTTTGAATTCGAAAATTAATTCCATATTAACAAATAATAGACGACAGACATGACACAGGCCATGTAAAAAATAGAGGTTTTTATTTATGCGAAAAAATATTATTTTCTTCTCTCTCTCTCTCAGGATTTTTGTTGACAATTTTTCTACAGAGTTTTTATCACGACGTTCAGAAATGAAATCGTCATTTGTATTGTAAAAGACAAAAAATATTTCTTCACGATAACCTACACAAGTTCTGTTTAGTCTGAATTAATTGACTTTGATTTTTATGCTGAGGATAGGAAGTCGTTTTTAAACTTGTTTTCGTGGTCATTCTTGGTTCCATTTCAGGTTAGATTTTTATAAGTGGGTAACAACCTGTGAAGAATAAATTACGAGTGTGGTGTACCTCAGTTTAGAGAAATGTGGACATCTTTTTAATTGCTGATTTTTTTAGCGTACCATTGCTTACAGATGGTTAGAAAAATTGGTAAATTAAGTAAATTTGAGAAGATATATTTAAATGATGATTAAAAAATTTTGGTAACAGATTAATTTATTTTAGGGTCTGAATATCGGAATTATATTTTTCTGTAAAAATGCAAATGGCTCAATTAATTTAGACTTTTAGGTGCAATCCACACCCTTCAATCAGGCATTATGTATGTACTACTTCACATCCATTTAAAAAATGCGAAACAAAGTTGCTCCTATGAACTAGTTAAGTTAGTTATTAGTGTTACTGAATAGCCACTAATTCCCTTTGACCAGGCCAATTGAAATTCATAGTGCTAAAAAAAGTCTCAAAAATTGCAGAGTACGAATATGACGATGAGTGACATATGTCACGTACCCAAATCTACAACTTACTTTCTTCCTCACTTTTACTTGGTGATATTTGTACCTGATTTTTAAACTGTTCCAAACAGAGTTATAAGTGTTGAAATAAATAATTGGTTGTGCTAAATATTTTTTAAAAATTGATATCATAAATCAATACTTCATGCAATATTTCTATTAAAAGAAGGGCATTCAAATGCACAAAAATTGATAGAAGGAAGTGAAAGTAGTCGAAGTTTATAGATAAATAAAATTTGCCCCACTTCTGGACCAAAAACATACTTATTGAAGATTTTTAAGGCATACATATTTACATAGATAAAAAAATAATAACAGTGCGGTTTATCAGTGTAGATAGGTAAATATTGATAATACATGCATAAAGACTTCATTTTTTTGCTGTACATGACGCTTATTTGCATTTCTCTGCAATGAAAACGGACCAATGACCATAATCTAAATATTTATTTCTGATTTTGGGGAAACACATAAATAATTGACAATGAGCAGTTTATCTGAGACCGGATGTAGAGCAAATCAAGTGAATAACAGGTAACAATGTGGTTTATTATTTATGTAGGTGTTTCATCATAAATTAGGTAATTCAAATTATTGACGATAACATATGCAAAAATTTACAAAAATTAAGATAACAGCTTTGTTCACTTATGTATGTATTAAAAACTCTATTTATGGACGGATTGAAACTAACTCTAACTAATTTAATATTTGTACATACTCGGAAACATTGCTACACAGTCGTCAAGTTTTTAGAGTTCCAATATTTTCTACATTTTTTGGTGTCGTCTCTTCCACTTAAAATTATGGTGCGAGTATCACCCTGTCGTTCGAAAGAATAATCGCGACATGTCAGATTCCATCCTTTCACTGCATCCAATTTACACCTGGCGTTAATCACCAACTTCCAAATGTTTGAGGGTTCCACATACTTGGCTAAATTGGTGATTGCTACCTGGTCACTTAACGATTTGCAAACGATTTGTGGTCAAAGTGCAAGTACAAATGAGCCTCAATTAGCCGGGGGAGGAGAGAAAATAATTTTGTACTCATTTTCATCAATATTGATTCTCCTAGGGCCACGGTTATGTTCAGTACTTTTACATTTTCAAGCAACTTGAGAAACTTATGAGTTCGAGGAAACTCCACATTGGATTCAAAATAGTCGAGTGTATTTCTGGAATTGATAATTAATTTGAGTGCGGAAGAGCGACCCCTGCTGTACAAATTGTTGTCTACCATAAAGCCTACCGATTTTAAGGATTTGTTGAACACCACTTTTTGAAATAATTCACAATTTGGACAAATTCTTCCAGAAAAGTGGAACGATTCCAACTTGTCGTGTTTAGAGATTGAGTTTTCTATCCAGTGCGTGTGATCTGCGTGACGCAGATTCACGTTATCGTAAACAACAGTCTCAACGTTTCGAGTGATGAAAACTTCGTCCATAAATTGGACAAGGTCTGAGCAATCTGAGAGAAAATTGGTTACTTTGAGATATCTTAAGTTTTGGAGAGATACTTTCTCGAGGGATTCGATGTCCAGAAGTTCCTCACCGTTTTCGATCGTTCTACAAATATCGTGAGCGTTAATGACGAGGAATTCAATGTTGGGGGCGTCTCGCAGGATTTGGTGTGAGACATTAATCGTGACGTTTCCAGAGAGTATTAATCCGTTTATGTCTTTGACACAGTCGTGCATTTTTTGAAATTTTGCAAGGTCAAATGTTCCTCTAACTTTAACTTCGAGAGCTTTTTTGACCGTTTTATTGCATATCAATGTCTTCATGTGGTCAATATCGCTGGCGGAATCGATTTCGAGAGTTTGCATCCGAGGGAGATTGAAAACGTTTTTCAGTCGGGTTAATTGTACATCGAGTAATTTAAGCGAATTTGTTGATAAGCTGGTTGATGATTGTGATGAAGTTGATACGTTCGAGAAATTTCTACCATTTTCCAATGCGGGAATGATTATCTCTGTATGATTATGCAATTGGCCGTCTCTGACCATTGGTACTATGTCCCGTGTAGCGTTGGATACATTTCTCCAAGATTCATCAATCCCTGGTGGGAGTGGTGCTGGATTATCTAAAGGCAAAATGGCAGACAAAGTAGGATATGTGTCAACATTTTCACGGTTATTAGGTGGGGAATTATTTTGATCAGAAGTTCGGTCAATTGCGGTAGACGGTATGTAGAGTTGCGTGAACAATAAAAGCACAAATCCCACGCTTGAGGCGACAGTGACCATTTTAAGACGCTTTTGTTTAATGCAGGTTAGAGTCCTGGCTCCTACAAAATTTCCAGGAAAGTGAAATAATGGTTAGAAAATGTGTAAATATCAGGATGGATCTTACCGATTGTTTGCTCAGGGATTGGTTCTTGAGACTGTTGAAGAAGGGGCCCTTCCTCTATTTGTACTGATATTTCGGATATTCTCGAGTTTCTTGGAGGAGGAAGGTTCGGAAATTCTTCTTGTAAGTTGTGTTTCTCACTTAAACCGTAAAGTTTGTCTCTGATTCCTTGATTGACCGGGTCGTCTTTAAGGATGTTTAAAGTTTTAATGACCTGGTTAATACCCCTTAAAAAAATATGTATGAGTGAATTATTTGATTGTAAACAATTAGTACTTATATATGCACGAAATGTACGTTTTCGGATACCTGGAATTAATAAATTCGAAAAATTTCGCTTTATCGCTCGAATGCGAAATTACACTGCCTTCTTCGGGAGTTAGAATGGTTAAACTCGTTAATTTTGAAACGTATTTCGTCAATTGAGGATGAGTCAACTTGTCAATTTCCTCACAGACTGGAGGCCACAAATCTCTCACGCTACACTTTATTGGGCGGCCAGTAGTTTCGCTAATTTTATTACCATTCATGATCGCATATTTTGTACAGGGTTCAACATGGCTTAATCAAAGTACAGACGTGATGATAGTTAATATTAAGAGTCGTTAAAAGAGGAGTTTACTAGCGGGGGTGAGACTGAGATGTTGTTGTTGATTCATTCTTATGCCAAAAAATGTGCGTACGAAGAAAAAACACTTGCTAAATTGAGGATGACCAAGTCTCAGGGAGAAATAGAGAGGTAATAAATAAATAGCTCTTCAATAATTCCGCAATGTTGACTGTGTTGAGAATCATGCACGTCTGAGAACGAAGGTTTACATTTTATTGCTACTGTGAACTGCGGGATCGTATATGTAAACCAAAATTCTTTATCATTAAGATAAGCGCGATCTGTTGTTCATGTCGGGTAAATTTTTATGCGTAAAAAACGATTATACGCTGGACATAAAAATAAGGCTGATCTAAAGTTATGTCATGTCCAGTGTGCGGTAGTAAAACATTGACAGATAACTTACTTAAAGGCTGTGACGCAACAGCAACAAATCACACCACATCATTTCATATGGAAGTAGGTCATCGATTAATCCTGTCGTTCAAATCACACGTAACTCTGCATCAAGCTGATGAAGCGTTATAAAAATGCGTAATAAAAATACGAACCACCCCGTCATCCAAAATATCCCTACTGCGTATCCACACTTTTTATCCAGCATATCATTATCAAGAAAAACTTGAGAATTCTTACTTTGCCTCATCATAAGCCAAAAAATGTGGACGAGGCAAAATAAGACGCTTGACACGTCTCATCTTATGTACAACCAAAGCCTCGCCCTCTCGTTTCAGGGCAACGAATCAAGGAAACCGGCCACCAAATACATTCAACACGAGACTTTACTCTCTCCAATTTCTTATTGTGGCTGCCTGGTTGTCAAAATTTCTTAGATTTTTGAAAATATCGAAACAGCTTGGAAATGGCAGCCAAACCTTTGGCAAAGTTTACTCCACCCATCATCCACGACAACGAGACGGGATGGGGACCCACCGGGACACCGGAACAATTCCAGAACATGCCGTATCAACCTTTCGCCAAAAGCGACCGGCTGGGCAAGGTGGGTCTGGGTAGTTTAATTTATTTAAATAATAATTTATTTAATTAATAGTGAACGTTAGTAAGTAATTATTTATATATTTTCCAGATTGCTGACTGGACCGGTGCGACGTATCCGGATAGACGATTCCAAAGTAAGACAGTTAAGAAGGCAAAGTGAAAGTATAAAATGTAACAAACTCTTTAATCTCCTCAGATAAGTACACATCTCAGTTTGGTGTGGGAGCCGGAAACCAATTCGCCTACTTTCACGATGAGGACGAAAGTTCCTTCCAACTTGTCGACACGACAAAACTCCAACGCCCGATGTATCAACGTTCCCGATTCCGTCCTAACCAGAGGAATATGAGGATGCGAAATCAAAATAGTAGGATGCAACCGCAAGGTATGCAACAACTCAAGGCGAACAAGATGAAGGATCGGCGCTTCCAAAACCAAAGGGGTCGAGGACGTTATGATAATAAGGGTCAGATGAAAAATCGTGAGGCGTCCGTTACCGTGAAAGCCGACTGGAAAAGTGTGGAGGAGATGGACTTTCCTCGTTTGAGTAAACTTTATCTGCCGAATGTTAAAGAGCCGGAAGATTTGTGAGTAAAATGGTTATTATTAATTAATTATGTGACTAATTGGTTTAAAGTTAAACGTTTGTGTTTTCCATTTGCAGAGTAAAATGCGGGTCAATGGAGTTCTATGATAAGTCGTATGATCGAGTCAATGTGAAGAATGAGAGACCTTTGCAGCCCGTAGATCGTATCTTTCATACCGTCACGACATCGGATGATCCAATCATTAGGAAGGTAATTGATACAAAGATGTTAGTTTCTATTAATAAGCACAGAACTTGATCATCCATCTAGTAATAACTTTAATAGTTTGATTATTTGGACATAAACTCTGTGCAATAGAAAATTAGGTAAAAATAACTAGGGACATTATTACGTATATTGCCCCTTGTAATTTTGCCAACAAACAAACACTAATCAGAATTGTTCAGTTTAGTTGTACTTAAATTGAAATTGAAAAAAAACTTTATTTCTCAGTTGTCTAAAACGGTCGGGAACGTGTATGCAACGGACTCTATTTTGGCTACGTTGATGTGTGCCACTCGTTCGAACTACTCGTGGGACATTGTTGTACAAAAGATTGGCGAGAAATTATTCTTTGACAAGCGTGACAACACATTTGGTAAGATTTTAGTTATCGGAATGTAATTTCGCATAAAAAGTCTAAAATATAGATAGAAATGCAAATAATGATTAAATTATTATAGATTTGCTAACTGTAAATGAAACCTCAAACGAGCCTCCAGTCGATGATCCCGAAATGCTGAACACACTAGCGTTGGAGGCAACATTTGTCTGCAACAACTTTTCTCAGCAGGCATTAAAAACGGGAGAAGATCGATACAAGTTTGAAGACCCAAATCCGTTCATCGGAGAAGAAGAAGTAGAAAAGATGGCTTCCGTCGGGTATCGGTACCGGAAGTGGGATTTGGACAATGGAATCGTGTTAGTCACGAGGTGTCAACATGACGCTGTTATGCAGGCTGTAAATGGGGAAATGCAGTATATAAATGTAAAAGCTTTGAATGAGTGGGATCCACGGGTATGAAAAAACAATTAACTATCATATTTAATGTGGTATATCATTGGTAATTAAATAATTAATAAATTTCAATTGTGTATAGTTCTCTGGTGGAATTGAATGGCGTCAAAAATTGGACTCCCAGCGAGGTGCTGTCTTAGCCAATGAGCTTCGTAACAATGCTTGCAAGTTGGCAAAATGGACCGTGCAATCGCTCTTGGCTGGATCTGATCAGATGAAATTTGGGTGAGCATTTTAAAATACTGAATTTAAATTGAAGCACTTCTTCAGATGAATATCAAAAAATAATTCATTGCATGACATTTTAGATACGTTTCTCGCGTGAGTGTCAGGGACGATTCAAATCACGTAATTCTTGGAACCCAACAATTTAAACCGACGGAATTTGCAACTCAAATCAGCTTGAACATGGATAATGCATGGGGTGTGCTTCGCTGTGTAATTGATTTATGCATGAAGCAACCCGATGGGAAATATTTGATTCTTCGTGATCCCAACAAGGTAATGTATTATATATTTGCTTGTCTGGTATCTTATCTCTATCTTATTTCATCTACAAAGACAGAATATCAAGTTTTAAATGAATAATATACATTTTGTGTCAGCCTCTCATCCATCTCTTCGACATCCCCGACAATACGTTCGAATCTGAAGAGGAAGATACCTCCGATGAGGATGGAGGTTAGAGTTTGACGTTAAACTCTTTATTTTTTGTGTGTTCCGTATCTTTCTACTTTTTTGGGCTAATTGAAAGTAATGCATGATACTTTTTGCCTGCAGATCGCGAAGAAAATTAATTTCCTGCCATCTTTTGGGTCGTTATTATAGGGTTTCTAATTTTATTTTAAATTAAAAATACTTTTCTATAAGTAGTAGTTTCAGTTTGTTCTGTACAATAATGTCCAAATTTAATTATAACAACTCGGATATTGTATTATTCAAATATTTCATTACAGACATGAATAAAATTAAAAATTGGAAAATTACTTAATCTTCTAAGATTTTTTTTACACCGTGCTGAAATCTATTGTCCGTAACTGTTCCGTAATATATTGTCGCTGCATTTTGAACTCGCTGATGTAATACCACGTCATCATTACTGGCGTTTCGAACGTGACTGTCTCCGTTATTCGAGTACTTTTGCCGTCATGAGTCGCAACAAAAGTCATGTCCGCATCGGAGTGTGCTGAAAATTGTGAAAATTTTATTACTCACGTCATGAAAAATTGGTTTCAGATAATGAATCAATTACAGCAAAATATCCAGAGGCATGAATCGTGCTCTGAAATAATTCTAAATGGTTCTGCGAAATGTCCATGTTTTTGCTCTGGAGTGACTATGAATTTTCCCTTAATTGTCACCGTGAATGGAAGCTTGGTCAAGCGTTCCGTGTAAGTTACGCCGTACTCCCAATTGTCGTAGGTGCCTCGTTCATAGTCGATTTCAAAATCAAGCCTATTTAAGCAGTCAGTAAAACTTTAGTATAATTAACAACTGAAAAACAAGTGTTGGTCCTTGTCTTACTTACACTGTAGGGTTTATCCTTTTATAGTTTGAGAAATCTGCCCAATATTCCCAGATAGATTTTGGCACTACATCCGGTATTACGATTTCATACTTTTCTGTAATTCTCCGCTGTCGTATGAACAGCCAGTAGAATACGATGAGGGCGGTGAAGTAAAAAGCGACCTTTTTCATACCAGATTTTACTCTAACGCCCATTTTTTAAAGGCAACAATGTAAAAGGTTTCGTCAAGATACAGTTCCAACGAATGCCGACTACTGACTGGAATACTTGTGGAATTCTTAATATGAAAATGGTTGCAGTACACTAAAAAGGAAAATGAACGGATAGCGAAGATCGAGTCTTGTGAAATATGGAGATTAGAATTCCAGGAAACAATCCAGCCAGCCAGAGAGACAGGGTTGCTTGAAAATGTAGATAAAATGTCTTTCCTTCACCACTCACCCTTTCTTTCGTGTAGACTTCGCATTAAAAGGGTTCAATAACATTTAATATATTACAACGGTTTTTAATACATCGAGCTCATTTTTTTTTACACAAAGTACAACCAAGCTATGAAATGCTAATATTAATGTGAGTATAATAGTAAAACCCGAGTACAGTACAATGATATATGCACATATACAGTGAAAAGGTACAACATTCCTTAGTTTAAACGTATCTAATCTACTTCTATAAAACGTGCAATGGTATTTTTTAAGTACATACATTTCAAACACGAAGTATTATTAGTAATACCGCAAGAACATTGTTTAAAAATGAGTTAGTTTAGTTACAAATCGAGTTAAAGTCCAAATTAGTCAAGTGAGGTAATGATATGAGATCAATGTCTGGAGATAAAAACTTGTCCATGTCAACTTCCACGCCGTTCGTGAGTGACAATTCGGTCGAGACGGGTGTGGGCGGAGGAACTATTTTACGAATGCCACCATCTTCCTTAAAAATGTAGGTGCCAAAGGGTAGATCAAGAAGGTGCGATATGAATGGGCTGTCCACCTGCATGACAAACAGTTAAAAGATGTTAAAATAATTTCATTTGATAACTTTATTAAAAATTACGAAATTGAGAGTATGCATACCTGAATGACTGGAGATGCATTTCCAAGTCGCTCCACTTCCTCTTCCTGGATCGGGTAAAATTTATCCCGTGCAATCTTTGACAACTTGTCAGCCATGTCAGATATCTCTCCACAGGTCTGCAAACACAAGGGTTTATGGATAATTAGTACAAATGATTTCCATAATACAATTGCAAGAATAACCTTATTCAAATGTACCTGATTTATACCACATAATCGTATCTGCTCTTTGACAAACTCCCAAATACTGCGTCTTTTGGGCTGACTTGAGTTGTTGTCATTCGTAATATTTTTTCCGTCATCTGCTCCTCGATGATGATGATTACCACTCAAACACGTATCGTCTCGACTTTCTTCATCCCCACTACTTCCGCTGAGACGATGATTATTTTGTTGCGGCGAAGAAGTTGAGGTTGTCGTCGGGACAGGAATACTGCAACTGTTAACACTTGTGTAGGAACTAACGTTGACACTGGAATCATGAAGATGATGCGACGACGAACTGCTGTGTGAAGTTGACGCGGCGGAGAAAAAGGTGGACACATCAGTATTGCAAATCCTTGTAGTTGAATTATTAGCGACTTGTACGTTCACGTCACACCGCGAAGTTGGTCGGGGGATTGGTGGGGATTGAAAACGGGGCCCCAAATGAGAAGTACTACTATCTCCTAAAAGATTTTCTAAAGAGTTGAACGATTGCTGTGAAGAACATGAGCCGTTTCCGATAAGCTCGTTAGGAATTTGATTCATGGAAATGGAAGCGTGGTTGAAGTCAGTCTGAAATTCCATGAAATATTCGCGCTGTTGTGGGTCTGAAGGTAAATCTTCTCGAGCAGAGTTAGAATGTTGCATGCTATTGTGATGTTCATCCCTAATGTTGCGCTCGATAAATAAAGCAGGGGAGGAGGAATCTGTCGACTCCATCGAAAATGCAGGGAGTTTTGGAGAAGTGCAATTGTCTGATAAGGTGTCAGGATTTGGGACAGATGCAATTCCTCGTCTCATAATCGGACTAAATGCTCCAATTCCCAGCGAGTCATCGTCACAATTTGAAGGAGTAAAGGGAACAGATTTGGGTTTGGGACTTGGCTGTTGTTCCTGATGATGATGTTCATCGTTTATTAAAGTTGCAGTTTTTGAAACGACTTCCGGGTCCAGAGGTTGTTGTTCCGTTGAAGTTGGGAGGGATTTCTTTGGCTTCTTCTTTCTCCCACCGCCAGTAGCTTCACTTGGATTTGGTTTCACATGGTCTGGAAACTTGTCAAAATGTTGATTAAATTTAGCATTTCCCAGATAAAACCGTTGGCACGTTTGACATTTGAACTTTTCTGGAGGTTTCCGTTTTTTTACGACTGGTGGCTGCGGTTGCTGTTGAACTTGTTGGGTATTAATGGAAGTGCTAGTGCTCGGGGCTGGACTTGATCCCCTACTAGTGTGGGCAGACGTGGTAACCCCGCTTGCACTCATCGGAGACCCAGGCATACTTCCTCCTACAATTCCTTGTGGGGTAGACACAGCCCCCAGCGTACTAGAAACAGCAGTCGCCACAGCTAAAGCCATTGTATTGGACTTTGAAACTCGCCCCGTCCTTGTGGTAGACTCCTTCATTAGAAACGCCATTTCTGCAGCTTCAGCTTTCTCTTCCGAGATGGAATTTCGTTTAGACAGCTCTGCCGTTAACTTTCGTTTAACAGGTTTCTTCTTTTTGACCACCTTTTTCTTCCGTGTTCTGGTGTTTGATGAAGGGTCCTCAGTTGAGGAATGAGTCGTCACGCCATTAGGTAAAATATTGGGAGTAGTCACAGTTATAACGTTTCCCATTGTTGCACCAAGATGTGCAGATGTTCCGACATGCATAATGGGCAAAGAGAGTGACATTGGTATCGGCAGCAGGGTGGCGGTCGGAGGTAATATTATTGTCGTTCCAGTAGTCATTTGTTGTTCTTTTGGAGCGATAAGAACGGGATGATGACTCATTTTATAATTTTCGTAAGTTGGGACGGAAACCTTCATCATAAGACCAGGAGGAAGGTTTGTTGTTGTGGCCTCGATGGTGGGTTTCTGTATTTGTTGCCCCTTAGTTTGTGGGGGTTGTTCTTCCGACTTGTTTGACTTGACATCTTCAGTAGCACCATCGTTTGGGTCGACATTATATTTCTGCAAGCGGTCTTGAAATTGCTTTGGATCAATGACATATATTTTGACCGGCCGGCCAGATAAGGCCAACTTCTTTGTAAGCGAATGGCGAGTTTCCCCTTCGGACACGATTCTTCTCTCGCTTGCAATCATCCTGGTATCTTCAGAACTTTAGTGGCAGTCAGTATTTTACAAGTTTATCTGAAATTGTAAACAAATAGTTCGCTAAAACAAGTCATTATCATTTCACTTATTATATTTTCAAAAAAGTAGGATCATAAAGGAACGGAGCTGACGACTGACGAGACAATTTAAAGCGAAAGATACAAATTTTCATATAACTAGTCATTTTGCATTATAAAAATTGAACCTACCTCCTGAGCACGGGAGCCTTCTCGTGAAATTCAGTCACAAGCTAAACTGATGAATTATTCACATTTTTTGTTAGTACCTAAATATTTTAAAACAAAATACATATATTTTTCTTAACAAAACAACTTTTTATTAATCACTTACCTTACATACTAATTCGTATCTTGTATATTGAAATTGGTATCAAAATTTGCATCCCAAAATTACGCAATCCTCATAATGTGTAATGTTCTGAGGACTCCTCTCCTGTTATCCTTCCTTCTTATAGCATCGATCGTTCCGGCCAAGTAATATATTGTAGCCGACCAAACCCTTGGATTAAAGAATAAGCAGATTAATTCAGATTATTAATTAAATACAACGACCTTGTATTACTTAGAGAGCGAAATACAACGTGCTCCAGTTTACCTTTGATTAATTGGCCTGTATAAATAATGTTATTGCTATATTACTCACCAAAAATCCAATATTCCTTCCTCGCATTCGCAGTAAGTAAGTTGTCATTTCATTTGTATCTTTTACCGTCAACACTCGACTTGCTCGGACGTAAAAAAATAGCTTGGGCAACCGGGAGCACGGCCGCGAAGGGGCATTCATTGCGGGGCAAAGTGCGAAATTTGCATGAAAATAATGCAAACTTTTCGGATTTTACATATTATTAAATTTAATCATTTATTTCGTTTCATTCTCTTCCTGTAGGTAAATATGATTGCATTTCTGCTTGAATTGTGGAATTCATACATTCAAAAATAATTAAATCTAAATAGTAAAGCTCATTAATTAAATCGATTGCTATCAAAGCTGAAAATAATGTATGTAAATTCAAAATAATCATAAATGTAAAACTAAAATAACTTTGTTCATGATTGAAAATGCGAGGTGAGTGAGTAAGTGAGCCGTGAGGTGGTTTCGTAATAATGAGATTGAAAATTAGTGTAATTAATTAATAATCGATAAGTCTTAGACATTTCTTTGAATGGATGGCGGAGTGTAAATTAAGAAGTGAAAAAAGTATTGGATAAAAATGATCAGAATGTTGAAGCTATTTAAACCATTAAGTGGCAACTATACTAATAATTATTATGTAGTTGGTAGTAATACAATAAGATAGGAATTCTACCACTTATTTTAGTAGTGGTTGTAGGTAGTTGTGTGTTTGATTCTTGAGGAGAGGAAGATAAGTTTAGATAATCCCGTATATATTTATTGGTTTCGGGTGTAGGTAGATCTTTGGTTTAGAGATAGTGGGCACTGGGACAAAGGGACGACAATTTCACTGCACTAAACTGCAACGGGTTTGCTATACTCGGGTGGAACAGCGTATCGGTTGGAATTCTCTTCAGAATCACAGATATACTTGCCTATGTAAGAGAAATTGGTTGGTTTAAGAGCTAGACCATATGTAATTACTTATGTGTCTATTTGTACTCACCAGATACAAATCGTTTCTTGACTAATGAAACTCGATATCCAGAACCAGTTAATTCAAACTCGCAACCGGACAAGGTAGAATTTTCACAGCTAAATTGTGCTGCAATCGTCCCCTGCGACAAGAACAAGGAGGCGTTGCGTTATGAATCGACCCACATAAAATTTCAAATCAAATCATAACTCATTACGTTTGAACTGGGTCCATTCGAAACATCGAAACGAGCACGAAGAGATCCGACCCCGAGGTTGTCTGATTTAGTTGACAATGTGGAGAGCTTCCAATATGCACGATTCGTAGAAGAAACCCTATTTAACCAGTTGATAACCATATTGAATCATTATGATGGGAGAAAGTTTTGGGTTGTTCTACGTACCACTGGCCACCAGGTTTTGATTGCATAGTTTTCACACCTCCATCAACCGGTGCTGCAACGCAAACTTGCGAAAGTGGGGCCTGATTTGGAGAATTTGAAGGGCTATTTTTGGCAGCGACAACTTCAGACTGGCTTGGCTCCATTGCTCGACCATTGTATTTGTAATCGATCCGAAGATCAGTTTGTTGGGTTTCGCATTTCCAGAACGCTACTAAATGAAGAGGGCAAGATGCTGCTCCTGGCTTTGGCTTAATCTGCAAAGCATAATTTCAAAATAAGAAGAGTTACGAATTCACTAATTAAAAGTATGCATATAGTTAATTCGTACCTGATATTTTAGTATGTCGACATTAAAATACGACGCATTAGGATTTTGTTCGGCATGATTCTTCAGTAAAATAGTTAAGGCACTCATGTCAAATTCGAAATGCAGCACGTCTCCAACAGAATCACTGTAACAGATCAATCATTATTACATAACATAATATTTAAAATACCGAATAGAGAACACTTACACTTTTACGAGATTTTTGTTAGAAATCAAGTTTTCCAATCGTTGCTTGCTGCAAACTTGAAAACTTAGCTGCGAAGGGGAAGGATTGTTAGCGAACACCTGAAATAAATATTCAGGTTGTTAGATAGTGTAAAATTCTCCCCATTTAGTTTTGAACCCATGCTAGGAAAATTTGAGAGAATAATTTTTGTACTTGAATAATTCCGGCAGGGAAAGAGACCATCATGTCCCCAGTCATTTTTACTTTACACTGGTTTTCATCGTTCCCTTTGAAGTAAGCGTGAACTATTTCAAAATAAAATTAACTTCTAAACATTTATCTATACAGAAAGGGCATTATTGAAAAATGATAATCCTTACCAATTTCGTGGAATGCAATTGCGATGGGTATTGTGTCTGACATTCCGAGAGTTAATGGGGACGGCCCTCGTGATCCACTTATGTGACTCCCAATACTTTTTGTTTCCAAACTTGCAACACTTTCAGTTCTTGAAACTACTGGAGAGGGAGAGCTCGTATTGCGTTGAGGGAATAAGGGTATCTAAAACACGTAAAATAATTAGTATTATTTTATAGCATAACAAAACAATAAGGAATTGAACTTTTATATAGTTCTAGTGAAACTCCAACCAATACGCACCTCAGGTCTTGGTCTAGATGGAGGACGAGGAATGGACATGGTCCCTCCAGATGTAGGAGTAGATCTAGATATGTAAGTCTTTGGTGGCAGTGATGGCTGCATTTCGCCAATTTCTGCAAATAGATCCCCCAATTCTATGAAATTAAACAAAAATATTTATACCCAATTTAATACACAAACAACTATAAACAATAAACAATTGCAAGAACTAATAACTAACCTCCATAGTTGGAAGAAGGGTCATTGGAAGAGTTACAATTTGGACTAGTTTTACTACCGTGTGCAGGCAATGAGGGACTGAGGGGAGCGTAGGGATAGCGAGGAGGAGGGGACGTACTCCCAATCTGTTGCGATACCGAATGAGACCGTTTCATCTGGGCGTCTGCATCAATGACTATTTTTCGGCCCTGCGTAAACAATAATAATGTGGATAAGAATGCACGCGTAATAAAACATGTGAATGTAAACAATAATTATTAAGTAGGTTATTTAGGTTACCGGAAGTGCTGTAGAAGACAGAGTTAAATTTTCCACTGTAGTACGAAGTTCGTCAACACTAGCACTTAGTGGAGCTGTCCCGTTAGTGAGGGGCTTGATTTCCACATGCAGTCGTTTTTCAGGCGCTTCATCTAGATTAAATCGATTGGTTTGATTTGTGAATTAAAATACTGTGTTAATAGTGTTATTTGTGTCTACCAGAATCGGTGTCGGAACTTGAATAAAATTTGCTAGCATCCTCTTCCCAAACGTCCTTTGGTCGAATTGTGAAACCTTCAGCGTCAACCTTTGGCGAATTCGTACTTACTTCGGCAACCGAGGAATTGGCGATACTAGTTTCACTCCTAGTGTATAAAAAATAGAGTCAGATTTGCAAGTATGCTTGCAACGATGGTATGAAAATCGTTACTTACTGATTTTGAGATGCATTTCCCGTATCTTCCTGACTCGTCGACTCTTCCTTGTCCTTTTTCTTCCCCTTGTCTTTTTTCTTACCCCTCCTACTCCTCAAAAACCCTGGACACCATCACATGAAAATGTTACTTTGACCGAAGCAATCACAAATTATTTCCATAATCAATCATCCAATATAATAAAATGAAAACTACAAGATCAAGAACTAATTGAGGCGTGCAACAGCCTACTAGTTCTATATAGTGTAATAGAAAGCTAGTGTGTGGTTGGTGTGGATTGCCGGTAACTAACTATTTATTTTTAAAGCAAGGTATCAGGCAGAAAACCCGTTTTAAACCGTTGAAGCGAGCACGTGATTTTTATCTAAAATGCTCTAGTGCAAAAATGAAGTATTTTTTTGCGAATCTTGGTCTCCCACCTCCTCCTCTGTAAAGCGTATTTGCTCCGTCCATAAAAGCCAATAATGCAGTGCTGCTGAATAAATAATAAATTGATAGAAAAATAAGTAGAAAAAAGCAGGCTTATTTCATCTGAATGAAAATATCTACTCGTCTAAACATATTTAAAGGGTTTGTTTAACAGCAATTGATGTACAACATAACATTGATTACATTTTGATCCCCTGTTGCTTGTTCTGGACAGAGTTGTCTGGCCGGTGGTGGGATTTCCAACCTCTACTTTAGTAGCCGTAGAGGTAGAAGTGCTTGTTAAATCAACACCTTTCGTAGGTATGCTGCTTTTACTACCTGTGTGCAAAATACCAACAACAACGGTGTGAACAGGCAACATACAAAAACAAAGAAGAGCAATTGTACTCATAAACATGGTGTAGCGAGTACGGCAGAACATTGCTTTGAAGCACGTAGCCCTTGGAGGACATACCCTGGGATTGAGGAATGAAAAGGTTAAGGAGGGAAGTTGTTCTGCGTGATCCCTTGCTTGACCGATCTCCTACTGGCATTGACACAGAACTGGAAGTGGAGACTGTAGTCATGTCGTTACCTTCAAAGATCTTCTCACTAGTTGCCACAGTAGAAGATGTACTAGTATTATTAGGAAGAACTGTAATTGTTGAAGGTGGTGGAAGTGCTGTTGTTCCAGACGTTGTCTTTTCTTTAGTTTCTCCCAGGGAAGACTTGTCCTCGGAAGAACCGCTGTGGCTGATTTCAAAATTAATCAGGGTGTCATCAATTTCACCACTAGCACCTGGAATGTAAACTAATAAGAGTAATGCACTACTATAACTAATCCATCACGAGGAAAATATGATAGTAAATATATATTACTAGGTTTAGAATTTCCTGTCGCTTTTAATCGCACCATCTGCTGCAAAAGTTCCTCTACAGTCAGGGTGGAACACTCATTTCGAAACTCATAGTGAACCTGCAAGTAGATTATTTTTTCTATCGGTGCAATTGATACTTCAAACTAAATGCATAATCAACTAACCTGGCCGATCGATTCGTGATTGTTGTCGATTGCATTAGAATACGAATCCATAAACCCTTTCATTTTTTCAAGATAGAAAATTTCAACGTCTTGAAAACGCTAGAGAATAAATGTACAAATTAAATATACATAAATCGCTAAAATATTATACACGTCGAGATAGACTCTATGTCACGCGCACTCGGCAGGATTCCGTCATTTTCGAAACGTAATCTTCGGTGCAAATTTGATACTTTTCCACCCAAGCCTTGTACTCTTCATGTGCCTTCTTCATCCTTGCTTCAGCCTTTTCTAGCTCCTTCTGTGGAACGTTATCCTGTTTTTGACACTTTTCCAGTTCTAAGTATCTCTGCATGTAAATTGCTTTGGTTTTGGAGACCATCGCTTTGGAATTTTGATACATTTGGACCGATTCTACCGTTCCACTTTCGCTCTCCTTTACTAATTTGTACTGTTTCTGAAGCTCTTCTGCATAAATGAGCAACTCTTTGACGAGCTGTTAATAAATAAATTATTCAGAAATGGTCAATACTGTGTTGAGCAAAAAACAACTGCTAATAACAATACCTCCTCAATCTTTTGCACCATGTGGGTGTGGGCGGATGACAGTTTTTCTGATAAATTCTTGAGAGCTTGCCACATAGGAGAGAAGGAGCCGTTAGGGGTCCCATTGCTCGCGATTTTTGCCAATTTCCCAAGAGCTTTGGAATGTGATTCTTCCAGGGAAGACCTGCAAACCGAAATTGATAACGTTAACTTTCCCTCGCCTGACACTTATCATTATTGGTTAGTTATTACCTCTCCTTGAGAAACTCTGCAACCTCTTTTGTATTAACAACTCCTGATTTGGCATTTTGGAAGAGCACCTCTATTCCCGTCGATTTCTGACCTTCTCCCTAAAAAAAATATAACTTGACTTGAAATCTTCCCTTGATCTCCACCAGATAACGATACACTTACCCAAAAATAGTCGCTAAAGTCGACCGTCATCTTGTTCCATCCCTCGCACGTAGTCACCTTTTCTTGATTGTTATCTTTTCACTTTGCTTGGCACCAGTACCACCACCACGGAAGAAAACTAACTAAGTAAACGTATAACAGTTGACGATAAGCAAAAAAATCACGACATGGGAACAAAATACAAAATGTGTTCAGATAAGTAGTTATCTATGATAAAGTTGCTGCTATAATTTTTATGCGAGAGAAGAAGAAACTCCCTTCCTTCCTGCTGGATTTGGTAGGGATTTCAGTTTCACAATGAGATTAGTGAGATACAAAGCAAAGGAGAGATCTCGACCCGCTTGGCGAACTGCGTTCTATGAGCTGAATTTTGTTTCACTACTTGAGACGAAGTTGAGACTGTCTCAAAATTGGGGTAAAAATGAGACTTGTAGTAATTAGTGGTTATCTTTATTCATTACCTTATCGGCAGTGTTACCGGATAAGCGGGAAATTGCATGAACTTGTTTTTGGCAGTAGTAAAATTAGTGAAATGTTTTTTCAATATAGATTATTTCAACAATACACCATGAAATTTATTTTGTATAAAATTATTTAAAAAACTTTATTGTTAAAATTGTTAATTATTAATAAAATGCAATCAATAACAATAAGAATAATAATAATGTTTACGTCATGATGTCAAATTTGCGAAGTAGAGCAAAATGTAGTTGTCAACTTTTTGCATCTTCACCATCGACGTACTCGTCGTCACTTTTACATACATTTTGAACACGAGGATAACAAATTGTTACACAATTTTAGACATAAGTATTTGGATCTTTCCACGCACTGTACATAAAGACGACCCAGCAGAAGGGGAGGAGGAGAAGGAAATCGGTACCCGTCACCGATAAGAATACGATAATCGGGGTCGAAATTTGCAACTCGTTCGTCATGATGCACAGAAAGGCTCCCCCGATGGCACAGATAATCAAAACGTGGGCAATAACCCAAATTCTGGAGACCGTTCGACCACCCTAAAATCATAGAAAGTAGAATCATTAGTGCAGGAAATGAGTTAATTTACGAGATTTGAGGAGAGCGTTGAAGTACTAATGACTTTTCAACACTTGAACGAAGGAAACAAAACTCATTACAGAGTTGTGAGGTGTTTTTGAGGTTTTGTCTCAAGTTTTATGGATTGAAACCAGTTAAACCCACATGTTTCAACTTACCCCTTCCGTCGCAAGGAGAAGCCACAAAGATAAGAAGAATTGGCAAACGCCTCCGATAAACCCGGTGGCAGAGCAAGCCGTAAGAATTCTGTAGATGACATCAAGGTCGTAAAGACCCGTCGTCCCTCCGAAAAAGGTGTTCACTTGTGACAGCAAATTATTCGCCGTGACCAATGTGGGATTTCGCCAATCTTGAATCGATCTGTGTAGCACCCAACCACACACCCCGATCGATCCTATCCCGAGTAACTGCAATGTCACAAGAAGTAATTGAAATTTGTGGCAAAAAGTTTATGAAGAAGTTAGTTACTGAATTTTAATTACGATTGAGAACAAGGCGACCACTTTTACTCCAGCGACGACCGGGACACAGTCGGGTTCTTGCTTGCGACGCCTCACGACAGGGGCTCTGTGTTCCTGGGGTGGAAATTGCATCTGCATCTGGTGCTGTTTCTTAGTGCCTGACCATTGTACTGCGGAATCTGGTCGGGGGGATTTTTCATGATGACCGTTTTGATGGTGGGAACTCATTTTTCTGTAATATTTTTTAAAATCGGTATAGAATTCGAACCCGTTATTATTTAGGTGTAAAAAAGTGCGTATAATTGTATCGCCTTACCTGCAATTTATTTACTGTTGTCGTAATTTAATTGCAAACGAAACAAAATTAACGTCACTTCCAATGCCACGAGATCTTAAAAATCACACTAAAACTGACTTGGATAATAATCCCACACTACTTGCTTCAATCCAACTTCTAGTTAATATTCACCCAACAACGCTGCGTATATGATAAATATTACAGATCTCTGTAGAAGAAATATCCTTTACTGATTTTAGTCGAGGGTGACGTTACGTTACGAAATTTTAGCACTTCTCGTTTCAAGTGATTTCACAACCTTCCCAAATGGTAAACACTTCATATGAACATATAGAGAAAACAATAAAACGAAATAGTTTATATGATTGTGTTTGGATTGTTAACTCTTTTTTTACGTCTTTCTATATACGTGTAACTCTTAATATTGAATGTCAACTTCTCAAATTTAACCGTTATTTAATGATATTTTCTTTTTGCCACTGTACAATAAACTGTATCGTAAACTAGCAAATTATATCGGCAAACACGAAATAAATATTGAGGCAGAAATATTATTGGGACAAGAAAAGTATGAACAAGTCCTGGACCAATTTCGCTACTGAACCAAACCACCCAAAAATGAGACTGTGTTATTGTGACAAAAATTTTAACAAAGGTTTGACTCAACCTGACTCAGCCAAGTTTACCGAATGAATAGTTAGTCAAGTAGTCGGAGGAAGGAGGTACATACATTAAATGTTGATGAGATTTTGAGACGAGGATGGCGTATAAGATGAGTAATTTACGCTATACATAAGTCATTACGATGCTATATACGAAAAAGTAATGTAAAGGTGAAATATGCTCAAGTGTGAATCTTGATGAGATGAATGAGCTGGCGTAAAGCAAAGTTCTTGTGTGTTTAGTTAGGTCTCCTCGGGATTATTAAATATTTTAGACCGAGCTAAACTTGGGTCTCTGAATTCTTAACATGTACGTACTTACAATTGGCTAATTTGGCGCTGAAATAATTTTCTGGCTGAAATGAACTTCACATCAGCCGAGTCATTCAAATCCAGATAAACGTAACGATAGGTTAATTGAGATGAAGGTGGGGGGTCAATTAAAAGTGGTGAAGATGACGATGACAAGAATATCTGTCTTGTTAAAAATCTTATTGCAACAAAAAGTGACGACCGTGTGTGTTGCATAACATTTCCCTTTAAAGGGGCTCGTCATCCTATTTGATTATTGAATACATGCAAAATAAGTAATAAGGAAATTACACGCATCCTCTACCAATTTTTGGTCTCTTATTAATTTCGCCATCATCACCATCATCTCTTTCCGTTCCGTGAATAATGTTTATCCTCGACTATTATGTGTCAGCAAATGAAACGCATTCGTCCAAGGTGGGGTTTAAAATGTGTAATTTATGGCATTCCGTTTTCGTCATCGTCACTTTTCATTTTCATCCTGTGTGTATGAGAAACGTGCATAAATAACTGCATTAAAATACTTAATGGTGTTTAAAATGGAGACTCCATTTGAAGAATGGGTGCACTTTTATGATCATTGCGTGGTGATCAATTCGTATTGTATGTAGCTTTGCAACTTTAAGATTTGCAAAACAATTTCATGTGACTCACTTTGCAAATTTTGTTTAATTAGCATCAATTAGAATACATAATTTCTTTTGTGCCAAAACCCATACGTAAACACTAAATTTTTCTACAAACCTATTTTCGTTGACTGGACAGGCTGACTCATAAGAATATTTGCATTGTTTTCTTGTGCCCAAAAAGTATAATGGTCTGACGTGTGCTAATTACGTTAAATTTGTGCTTTTTACTTAACTGTGCATGAGATGAATCATGCTTGGGAAGTGAGCAGGCTTATTTATTGTGGCCAAATTAGGTATTAGACTGTCTCTCCTTTTTCCAGATTTATTGTCATATGAATTTTTTATCTCGTGAAAATGGAGCCAAGCTTGACATTTGACATGACATGATCCCCAAATACAAATATGTCACTCTTAATAAGACAATCTCGTCGCACTAAAATTCCCTGCTGTGCTTATGTTGTTGAGGTTTCTCGTAAATTCGTATCGATTTTTCCCCTATTTACCCTCCTTATATAAAATTGATGTCTGGGTTGTTGTTGCGTAACAAGAAATATATTTATAACCAGACCACCGATAACGAAACGTATTCTATTTTTTGCAAGGGTGAGGAGCAGGGAATCAGAGAATGCATAATGTTATGTGACATCCCTTTCCTTCTGTCAATCCACACTTTTCACACTTGGAGAGGAGGAAAAGCTGTTCTCGGGACAATCCTCTCGGGACATGTTCACCTTGCATCATAAATATGTCGATGTATACATGGATCTTGCCAAATAGGTTTATACACTTATTTACAGCGTCTACATACTCCCTCGAGAATAAATATGGGCAAAATTCAGGCCGGAATCTAAAATCAGGATCAGAAAGAGAAGTCTGCTGCAAATATATTCATTTCTACATAGGAAATCTACTTGGTCTGGAGAAAGTTTCATGAATTTTTTAAAATTTGAAATTTCGTGTATGTAATTTATGAGCAGATTTCCCGTGGTCACAAGTGGAAAAAATTATTCTGGAATTCATATTGTGAATTTATACATTCAGAGAGGAGCGTCTTCTTCTTCTGTCACGAAGTTGTGTAGTTAATGGGATTCTCTAGTTTGAGTAGTTAAGGGTGCTCTATATTCGATGACGTCTGTCGATGTAAATCATCAAGAAAAGATGTCAGTCAAACCAAACCACCAGGATCGAGGGAAAGCAACCTAGACTTGACTTGAGTTGGAGAAAGCAACAATCACAACCATAGCAAGCAGACGTAGGACTCTTCTTATGTGTGACACACAATTGAGAAAATTTAGTCGAGCCTTTCTCCACGAGACACAATGGACACGAACCAACCAACTAAACCGTCGCCAAGCCGGGATATAGATGCAGAAGAAGAAATCAAATCTACTTCATCCTCATGAACCATTCAATTCATAGGAAAAGTTGGTTCTTGCTTAACGAATGTGTGTACATGTTTTGTTGTGTAAGTACTTACAAAATCCTGCCGAACCATTTTTAGGCTTCACCAAACCTGAATAAGTATCTATTTTGCTAAGATTTTGCTAAATTGGGATGAAAATCCTATTGCGAAATGTATGTATAATTCTTCGTTCTTGTCATCTCCTTCTCTTTCTCTGGGCAAAATTCGATTCAGATTTCTCTCCCCCTTCAAGAAAATTCCTTAGAGCAAACCTCTGTCGCGTAAATAAATAATAATGCTGCAGCATAATCAGCGTCCCGTGTTTCGTCGTCTTCTTCAGTCTGAGGAGCATTTTAGGATTTTCTACGACTCGAATAAAACGTGGATTTCATCTGTCCTCCTGGTCGCGAAAGAATCGTGGGAATTATAACAGGAGAATTTAACAAGAAATAGGACGAGGAGAAAGTAAACTAAATAAAATCTCACAATCGATGTACAGATGCGGAATTTGGACCACAAAACTACTAAACTTGAGGAATTTCGTCTATTTGCACTCTTCCCTGAGAAAGAACAAAGAACGGAGTGAAAGCTGACCTGTATTCTGAGAAGACTGCTGAAGATCTGACTATCTCTCATCCAAGAACAAGCCCCGGTTTAACTCGCTTTCTTCTTCCTGAGTGCTTCTCAAATCCCAAATTGTTAAAAGGCAAGCAACGGCACGGACGTAGGAAAGGATACTCCGGAACTTTGAACGTGTGCTATTTGTGACGAGAATCACGTTTCTCCAACAGAATAATAATTCCCTTCGAGAAGAGCATGATTGTTTTCCTATTTAGCCGACGGGATAAGAAGAATATGTATTTAGCATGTAAAATCGTAATGGGATGATTCCTCGTGGTTTTAGAGATGTTCCATTCTCCCGTATTTCTCCAAGTTGTTGCAAAAGTTACCAGAATTTCACAATCCAATGGCATCCTATATAATTTATTTTATTTTATGGCGCAATAAATTCGTGTATGCTTGAAACCCTTGAGAATTATAATTATTTATGCAGCCAACAAACTCCTCTGTCCCGTCCCCCAAGTTATTTTCAATCCATAACCTTTCAAATGGCCTGGGAATTATGTATGATGACATGAAATCATGTTCCTCCACTCGGCTCTGGAATCAAAATCAGTGAAGAAACGCCAACCTGTGCGGATTCTCCTTAAGTACATATTTGAGTTTCGCATTGAGCACGATGTCGAGCTAAAGTGTGTGTGTGGGATGAAATGAGTGAGGTGGTGTGGAAACATTAGTCAAGTAACATAGAGCACTGCAGGTTTGGTAGAGTGGGTCAAAATTAAAGTGAAAGCAGGAGGAGAAATTCCAAACCGAAAACCAAAAGGAAAGCCATGCAATACTTGCGCTTCAGTGGGTCGTGTAATGTGAGGCGTATACCATCGTCCGCCGCTGGGCCATTATTATGACTACCACCACCAGTCTCAGTCTGCAGAGGAATGTCCCTCCTTGAGGAGAAAGTGGTGGACTCGTAAAACCAAACCACACATTTCAAGGCAAGACTACTTTCTCCTTCCAAATCCTGTAACGAGTCGGTACTAACGACCCGGCACCCAACTTTTATAATAATTATGATCTTTATGAATTCCTAATTGCGGGATTACTTTTACCCTTTTGGTTTCATCCCGCAGCTTTGAGAATGATGATAAGTAAACAAGCCGTAAATTAGTGGGGGGACTCTCTTTGAAGTCGATAAATGTAAAATAAATCTGGATGAGGTAGATTTGGCTATAAATCTGGCTTCATTGCCGACTGCCTCAAGCAGCGGGGACAGGATTGATGAATGCGGGGAGGATTTGGAAGAAATTTTGCATTTCTTTCTTTTCAGAAACGCCGTGTAGAAAAAAGTTTTATTCGAAATGAAGTAAATAATTTACTGGGGAAGAAATATACCCAAGATACATATGCAATTTCCTGTCGGCAATGCAGGCCACGCCATCACCGCCTCTCCCACGGCACTGTTATTTATCGATAACAATAATAAATTCTATGATAAACAACAGTTCCCTGATCGGATACACATCGCACGCGATAAGCCTCCATATTTATCTTCTTATCAGCAGGAGTGGTAAAAGTACCTGGTAAAAGCTCTCGACATTGGAGCGAGCGAACACGAACACGAGTCGCTTATCCATCCATACATTGTCAAAAAATGAAGTTATCATAGATATGTACTTACCACTGACCATGTATTTAATGTTTTTGACCATGTCATATCTCGCAAATATTTTTGCGATACTGGTTATCGGTTGTCGTTCGTTTTGTGATGATGCGTTTCCATTTATCTTTTTGATATTGGCCTGGTTGAGCATTATGCAGTATGGCACGAGTACCTAAAACTATCCATCCAAAGATAAGCGCAGACGGTATATACCATTCGTTCCTTCTTGACTTTCCACACGATTTAATTTTCATTTAACCTTCTCCATTATATTATCAGGAGCCGTGTCTCTTTCTTACTTCCTTTGATCCCTAAAGGTTCCAGTGGTACGTGGTTGAGGTTCAAATTACTTTTAGAGAGAGAGAGAACGGGCAGGATTTTATTGCCCTCTGGATTCTTTGGAATCGCATCATTTTCTTGTGCTTTATTTCGCCAAGTATTGATTAATCTTGGTGAGAATGACGGTGGGAGGAGGGGATAATCAAACCGGGAGCCAAGGTCGCAGCCGGGAGTCGGAATTCGAACAACGCGTCGTTCTGGACACGAGGCCGTGTTATGTTAGATACTCGCTGCGAGGGCTTGGCGTATTTTCAGGGACACGTATGTAATTAAGACTGATTGCATTGCAGTATTTAAATGTTAATTTAATTGTTAATCCAATTTTAAATGTGTTAAAAATTCAGTATGCCTTGTTCTTGGTGTTTTGAACCTGATATTTCATTGGTCTTTTGTCTGCATCTTGTTCAGCATTTTTCAAGGGTAAGTTCAACGCATAATTTAAATTCGTATGTTATAGAATTATGGATTTGCATACTTGGTTTGGAATAAATAATATTGTGAAAATCTTAATTCACGTTTTTTAACATCATCAGAATACTTGGGTTCTTCGTCGCCACGACGGAGGCGGCGGGAGGCAGTGTGAGAATTTGCCATTGCATATTTCTCAATCGCTATCCAAAATGTTCGGGTTGGGTGGAACGACAGCCTCCTTGGGTCAAACCCATGTGCTACATGTTGTAAGTGGGGATATAAATCAAAAGCAAAATTATTTCGTAATCAGGATCGTCATGATAAATCTTTTTTTTTTAGGATTCCGCTCCCCGGGATGATATTTTGTACGACTTGGTAAAGTTGCATATGTCAAATATCTGACATTAGTATATGAATTGTCCTCAATATATGCAGGCCAGTAGATAATATGCTAACAACAATTATTCTAATACGTTCAGGTACACTTTTTTCGGTGGAGGATTCGTCCTTTTTACCGGAGTTGCATACATCGTCAGTTTGTGGAGACAGGAGTAAGTTTTACTAACTAAACTGCACGTAAATCCTTAAAATTTTGAAATATGACACTTGACAATCTCCTGTTTTTTCCAGTCCACGAACAATAAACTCTGATTCGACCCCTGCCCCCGGAAACAACTCCAACATTTCATCACCAATGGGCAACAACAACAACAACCACAACAGCAACACAATGTTTCCAAAACACACCAATAACACCAACGCCTACGCCAACAATGCCACGACCTCGTCGTCCCCCTCATCCTCACAACCAAATCGACCAACAATTATCGACATTCGCCAAAACAACAACGCCACAACGACTAAAAGTTCGTCCTCCACCGGCAAAGTTTCGCCTCTCAATCCTCTCGCAAGTTTGTCCAACTACGATTCAAACTCGAAAGGAAATCATCACAGTTCTGGTTACGCTTACGACGGCGGCGAAAGCGGTGAAAGCGGTGATCGGTATGAGAACATTTCGGTGATAAGTGGTCAAACGAAGAACACGCGGACTCCGACCACCGCGATGGAGATGGATTGGCGTGGTGACGCCAAGAATACGAATTCCTTCTACACCAATGTCGCCTTGAACGATGATGATGACTTCGGTAGTCGTGGTGCCGGAGCCTTTCCGGACAATAATCCCTTCGTAGTGCAGACTAATCCGGGGAGAAATGTGCAAAAAGTGACGAGGCCGAACAAGCCGGGCTACGATGATGACAACGAGGCAAACTGTTAAGAAAATGTATAATAATATACACACAAATATATGTATAGCCAGTCCAGTCGCCTAATTTACACATCCCGCCTAGTCGAAAAAGCATGTAAATATTTGTATTCGAGTCAAAGTGGATGTATAATTCAGAACTTTTGTATCGTTAATAAACACCCCTTGGGACATAATTACATTAAGCTTTTTGACATCTACATACCATCCTCGTCACTCATCCTTCGCCTGTCCTGGTAGGGCTCTCGTACTACAAAACCTTGCCTGATTTCCGAGTAGTAGTCGTATTCATATTTAGATGTAAGAAGAGAAAGTGACTGACTAAAAGCTACATGCGTATGAAGTTAGCCGCATGAACAGGGATCTCTCTATATTAGGCAGATTTGCTCTACACAAGTCGGTTGGCTGGGTGCAAATCTATCTACTCTTGTACACATTTATTTGCTCAGTCGGAGCGAGAGAGACGGTTTTTGATTACATAAACATTTACGGAAGGCAAAGTACATAGAGTTAAACAATAATAAAATAAGCCAGCCAGCCAGCCAACTTTCTTGCTACGAAGATTATGATGCATACATTTTGTTTGGTAGATGATGGCGAAACCGACGGGTTGACAGCATTTCAATCTGGGAGACAATTCCTACGTACTTGTTGTGCATTGTTCTCTCGGCGGAGATATGCAATTATTTAGGAATGGAGGCGATTTATATCAGTTTGCCTTGTCAAATTTGCATGCCGTTGACAGCTTGTCGGAAAAATAAGTAGCCTGCTTGCCTCTTCGTTTGATACTGTTTCCGCTATTTACCTTGCCTCATGGAGGAGGATGCCACTTTGTATTTGCTTTTATTACACGTGCCGCACTTTCGACATACAGGTTTTGAGCATGTCGTCATAATAAATATGTTCAGAAAATGGTTGACTCGTTTTCTGAGGGGAAAGCAAATTGAAAGATGCACACACATCTCGTTCTAAACTCGTAAATAAATAAATAAATAAGAGATCTATGTATCTACCGTTGACAGTTTAAGTTTGAAAGTTAAAAGGGAGAGAACGTTGATGATCGACTTTCTCTGAGGAATGACAATATTATCGTGAAAGACAGAACTGATACGTACTTTTGGCTGGAAAATATTCTCCTTGTTGATGTTGGCTCGACTTTCTCGGTGACTTTGACAGTCGCTATGTTCTATTTAACCCGTTATTTTTGGCTGGTTGCTGGCTGAGATGACTTAGAAATTTCCCGTCTGTAACAACTCGCCCAGAAGCAACAAAACATCGTTTTCATCTCCTAATGATTACTTTCCTTTCACTTTATGTGGTACTTATCTCTCTTTTTCTTACTTAGGTATGTACTAGATCCATTCCAACTTGGATGGGATGAGATGGAGGATGACGGATCAATATGTATCTAGTATCCGAGTGAAAGAGACGACACAAAATAATATCTGTATGCAGCAACATTCTGCACTTTCTCCAATAAAATGAGACGGATGGAAAAAAATCACAGACTTTCTCATCCGTGTAACAACCCCCTCTGGATCCAACATTGTTCAAGATTTATGTACAAAACGAAAACAATTTACATAACCAACCACAACCACACCAATATCGCCACATGTTTTAGACAAAGTTTAAAAATTTTTCCGCCACCCAAGTTTTCGAGGAGACAGTTGCTTTTGCAAAAAAAGAGAAGAAAGTCTGAAAAGTTTTAACTTTTTTAAACCACCACCGATTTACCTGTCCTTGCTCCAGCTCTTGACTCTAATCCACTCTTTGGTCGCCTGTCTGTGCGCTCTTTATTTAAAAGTAAACTTTTCTTTGAGTTTGGTATTGGATGGACCGACCGACCGTCACTTGGTTGATATTTTACTTTGAGGGGGACGAGGACTAATGTCATTGACGCATCAAATCTAGATCACCTCGACAGATCTGGTTCAACTTTTTGATAAAATAAAGTAAATCAATTTTCAAACTTCTTTCCCTAAAGGGTAAGGTGAGTCAAGGAGGAAAAAAGGACGCCCAGAGTCCACTCCTCGAGTGATTCGATCATTTTTTTTATAAGAAAAAACTAAATTGGAGGAGAGAAAAAAGACAGAGTGAAATTGAAAGTTGGACTGATCTCTCTCTGAAGAAAGTTGTAATAAAACCTTGGCTTTCACTCACTCAATCAAAAATTCCTGAAAAAAATCCTAAAAAGTGAGTGGATCAAGAAAAACTCTGGCAAAAGCGGAATCAATCATACATCTATTCGTTCGTTTGTCACCTGAATTGAGGAATTGTCTAATGTATGAAATTGTGGGTGATTTGGCTGCGCTGCTCCTTCTGACGGAAAAAGTTTAACTTTTAGGCATTCTTTCTTGGGCTTCTTTTTATCTCGAGAATTATTTGCTGATGGCTCACTTTCTCATTTTTTTGGTGGGTGCATTCTTCTCTTTTTTAGCTGTCTATGATTTATATGCACATACGCACCACCACCAGTCTGACAAAAAGTAATCCATCCCAAAACTCGATATGCTTGGTTTAATATTGGCAAATTCTTATTTTTATGGGTTTCGTTGATCGTAAAAAAGTAAAGCACTTCATTATTTGCCGACTTTGAGCGGAGCAAGTCTTCATTTCATCCTTCCATCCGGCAGCAGATATGGTATCGCGTCTCAATTTCTGAAGGAGAAGGAGGAATGCTAAACAAACATCACACTACGAACCAGCAAAAGCGACGCGACTTCTTCCACATCAAAAGCTGTGGGTTCCTCGCCGACCGACCTAGAAAGTCAGGATAAAGATATCGCTTCATACTTCCATCAGTGAATGCGATGCATGTTCGCTTAATAAAAAAAGCTGAGACATGTGCGTGGCTAGGTTTTGCTGGTCTGGTGGTAATAATAAGTGTACGATATGCATATACCACTTTATCAATACAAACCCAATTTCCCTACTGCTACTTGTTATTATTAAGCGTTAATACATTTTCCTTAGTTGGGTAGTGGAAGGAAATTGTATGAGTGATGGGAAAAGAAGACGAGAGAGAGAGAAGTTGGCATTTCGATATTTTCACGTGATATTGATATTCAAGTAAGTAAGTAAACGAATGAAATGAATATATGCCACGAAACGACGTTTATATGAATGAATCGATTTCTTGAAGCTTACTTAAATATTAGATTTGATATTCTGCTTGCTTCTGTCTGTCCCGTTCTAATGATGGTATGACGATTGCCAAGAACAAGGCCGCTCGTAGGAGGAACATCCTCACGGTATGTATGCGACGAATACCTTAATTGGGACTTCTCCACACCAGGTAGGTGACTAAATGAGAAGAAATTCGTTATGCAACGTGTTTAGTTAGTGGAGAACACGCAGAATTTTGAAAACTAAACTATTCATTCAGCAATAAATCTTTTCTCGGTCAGGATTGGATTTTGTTGTGCGTGATTTGGTGGAACTTTCTTCCTACGAAAAACCGCAACCAATCGAATCAAATCGTACAATAATACAATTTTCTCTCTCTTATATAACCACAGGGCTGGATAGAACTTCATATATACGACTTTTACCTGCAGTGCTGCGTGACTTGATGATGGTTACGTTCGTCGATCGGTTCACAAATTTTTTGGCTATTTTGAGCAGTGAGTGAAAGTCGGGGTCTAAATCTGAGCCGGATTGGATCTCGACCAGTAAACCGCAAGACTTGTGACGAACGAACGAACGTACGAATTGAGGATGGAAACATTTCTTTGTCCCGTGTGGAGTGATATCCTGTGTACTTTTGACTTGTTGGTTTTCCATGTCGACTCGAACAAGTTTTGACTCATAGACATGTGACAGATTCGAGATCTAACCAGGTCGGCCTTGTTATTGGAGGGGGATCGAAACTCAATTAGTTATCGATTAGTTAGTGGAAGTGTTGGCAAGTCGGAGGGACGGCCTCTCTCCAAACTTGGTTTATTTTCCTCAAGCAATAATTCATTGTTATGCCGTGAACAATGCCAAGAATATATTTATTTACAATACAATCTTCTTATGTGAGAGATAGATAAACGAGAACGGTTCCTATTGTGCAGCCGTTTTCATATTATTTTCATCATCTTCAACAAACCAATTCAGTCCGACGACGACGTCACTCATTTCCGGGAGGACAGAGCAGGACACACGCTCCATTGAGTTGTCCTTGTTAACTTGTCTATCTCGAAATTTCAGTCCGGTCCACCTTTTCTCTGCCTCACGCCAGAATACCTCGCAAAGTGTCGTCATCATTATTACGAGAGAAATATGCCTTTCACGCCAAAAGTCAATTCTTTCCCCATCAAGGAACATAATACTATCCATCAAGGGAAAGTATGCCATAGTTTTGAATCTTGGTTTAACGTGGGATTTTTTTTTCTGAAGGCGCAAAAAAATACGGTCGGGCCAGACTTTCGTATATATGCAGACTGCACATTATGTTAAGTCTATATCTCCCCTTGAAGGGTGACTTTCTCCCGAAAAATCACCTATTTCGGAGGATATTGCCTCTTCACGGTGATAGTGATGGTAATAGGACCCATTTTTCCGGCGACAGCGATCGAGCATGACCTATTTTTATATAAATAACGAAATCAATTCTTGTTGACTTGATCGCAGACGGAATAAGAAGAGTCAAGGAGGACAAGACAAAAAAACGAAGAAATTGTGTTGTGAAGGCATGTTGTCTGGTCCAGTGGAGTGAATGGCTTGCCTCGCACTATAACTGACTGAATCTCGAAATATCTAGGAGCCCAACTACTACTACCAAAAATGGTGAAAGTGGTCGTTTCCACTCGGCAAACTTCTCTACTAGTGAAATGCTCATCTTTTCAATAAAAGTGGTCGAGTTCTGGAGAAGAGAGAGGAGTGAGTTTTGGGTCTGCTGGGTTTTGCCTACCCACCTTGGTTTTCGTCCTACTACTTCTTGCAGGTTTTATCTCTGGAGAAAGCCAGTCTCCCTCGAACCACCACCAGCCAAGTTCCCAAAGAGGAAATCACCAAGCTCTCTCTACGACTTGTTCAACTTGTCCCATTTTGCTCGAGCTCTGGTCGTGGGGGAAATGAACGTATTGAAGAATCTCATCCCGTGGTAGGAAGGCCGACCGACCGACATATCGTCTCATGTCGTTCAAGAGTAGTGGAGTTTTAGAACAGTGGTTTTCCTAGCTGCTGCTTGGCTTGGCTAAGTGGACCACGTCCAATAATACGGGGAAAGTTTGTTTGTGTCTTGTCCTCTTGTCTCTTGGCACGAAGTTGAGCTTGGACAAATATCAGAACATTTCTCGAGTTCTCGAGGACAAGAGGAGGAAGACCTGTCGTCTCGTGAGGTTAAGCCGTATCGACACGGAGATATATACTTATCTACAAGTAAGTACTGTCAACCAAGCAACCACGGTAGCGTGAGACGACAACGACGTGTTGTGGTGGTGAAAGTGGTGGTATTTTTTTCTTTCCTGGGCGAGGAAAAAGTGAGAGAATTTTTGCTACCACCCGTCATCGGAAGTGAGACTGGTTCGTGCTCCCGATATTTATCAGCAGGCAGGCAAGCCAATTATCACAAGCGAGCGTGTACGTCTGGCAAGCAAAATCTGTACAAGAAAACTGCGAAACGGTCATCATCGCCTAACCAAAATTGAATTTAATGCCGGCCAAAGTGCTGTTTTGTTGTTAAGATAAGTGTCGTCTTTCCCACTTGAGGAAGAAAGATTACGAAATCCTTTATGACACTCGCCCCTCGACGACAACGACGTTGAATTACGGGTCCCCGGGCAGCATAATAAAAGTGTCCACGCCACCGCAATTACTTTTCCTCCCAGAACTATACCTACATAATAACATCAGCCAGCCTTCCCAGCACCCTGCCCACTTTGACATCAAATTTGAGACGAGAAAATCCATCTCAAAAGTTACCACCACCGAGCGACACGACGAGTGGTGAAAAGAGGTGACGTAACTCTTCAAATTTTGTGGTTTTCTGCTGCTGCTTTTACGGACTCATTCAAATTCTAATTGGCTATTAACTCTGTCTCGGAAAGTGTCAAGCTGGCTGGTAGTCGGGAGGAGGGGGGTAAGAGAGAGACTGACTGAGAAATATGGGGGCACACACACACATGCAGCACTTCTCCGAACAATGACAATCTTGACAGGCAACAAGTTATTTAATAAAGTGAGGCAAATAACGGGGACGACGAGAGACAAAGTGGGGGTGATTAGAGGTGGTAGGTGGGTGTCAAGTCGTGTTAGCTTTCTTATCCAATCCACTCACTTCCCCCAGCGAGGATAAGGTAATAATGGCTCCTCGTAATGGGATCTCTACTTGTCTGGATTGATTAACCGGAATAGACGTCTCACTTAGGAGAGAGAAATCCGCAACAAGAAATCGTCTCAAATTTTCCCCACTCTAACCAGATTTTGACTCTTTCAATCAAGGCGAAATGGAGGCTTTTACTTATTAAGTTGTCGGGCGAACTGATTTACCCGAAAATTTATGACACGGTCGAGATTGTTCGTTGTATATATTGTACTTAAGAAATAATACTGCAGAAAATAATGTGCTGTCGGTGCTGTACGACGTTGAAGGTTGCGGGAACTTGGGGGGCTTCCATACACATTGTAAGTAGAGAAAATTTGGGATTAATTTTACCCAATCAATCATTAATTCACTTCATCATATGACAATTCCTCGTGGAGGATAAAGTTTTTGGGGAAAATTGCCCTCATTTCATCAAGCGAGAAATCGTGTACATTTTCACATGTGTATATTAATTGAGGAAATTAACCTTCGTAGTTCAGCGTTCCATTCGCTGACTGACAAATTGAGCAATGAAATTGAAGGCCTTTCAATTCATTTAGTCATGTGCATACGAGCACTGTTATTAAGCAGTTGGTTTGGTTGTGCGTACATCTGGCCCAACCAAACCAACTGCTTAATAGCGTAAAAAGTGAAAGTGAGTGATGGATCGGGGGCAATTTTAGCAAAGATCGAACTCTAACTTTACTGGCATATTATTATTGACATGATAAAACGAAACGTGTTTATTATTTCTTACGTCTTGTCTTTCTTTTCCCGTCCAGAGCGTGGGGTTGCTGCTGCTAATTGTGTACTTCGTGATTGATGAGGTATGTAATCCAAACTAAGACTTTCTTAATCTCTTCGCCTCTCCGACTTTCTCTCATTTTGTATCTTTCTCTTTCTTCCATTGAAGAACTATTTACTACGTCTCCTCTCGAACAGACACATCTGTAATCTTTGCTTCCTATCTCGTGTTTCCTGTCGTAATCTGACTTTCACTCTGGAAGCCAAGCCACATCCTAAAGGAAACTTGTAACTAATTGAAGGAGGAGAGGAATAAAGCTCTCTCTACCACCCACGAGAAATGAGATATGGATGCTGGCTGGCTTCTCACATATTAATAAATCACTACAAGAATTAATTAAATTTGAACCATCTCTCTCTCTCAGAGGAGGGAAGCAAAACCGTGTTTTTGGAGTCATACACAAAATTATTATTATTTGTAGTGTGAACAAATTACCAGTTTCCTTTCGCCTAGACCGACCACATACATAAGCTCCCATGTTGATGATAAGTAATAAATGTACCGCAAATACATAACTTGCAATGAAATTATTTCAGGATTTGGGCGACTTTGAAATTCCCTACCTCGTCTACATCGGGCTTCTCGTCCCCCTCGGGGTCATAATTCTACTCTCTGTTTACAAGGTAAATAAATAAATGTGTGTGTAATTACATAGTGGCAAATGATAATTTTGATTGAGGGGTGCACAATTTTGGGAAAAGTTGGTTAATGGGTGTGGATTATCGGTGGGGGAAATTTTCTACTCCGACCATAACTTATCATCATCATACACGAATTTGCGTGCGAGGAGGATGGTTTCTTCTTTTGCGAGGAAAATAAATGGTGTTGGTCTCGTGGAAAGTAAATTAATGAAGTTGTTCTTCTTCCATCTCGGTTGTCTGGCAAGTGGCATGGCTTCAATCTCACATTCTTCTTCCTCCTCGACTTTCTCCCATCTCACAGTCACAGTGCATACGAAGTGGTTTGGCTGGTCGTAGTCGGTTCCGTCGTCGTCATCCAAACCATTTTTTAATTACTTTAATTTACGTCATCTCACCCAACCCGACATCCTTTCTGCCTTCGCCTGTGGGTTCAGGATGCCGGAATGAATTCGATTTCTAGAATACTTGAGACTTTGGAAAGGCTTCCGCTTTCTCCTTGACTTTGCTTGTTGTCGGTGTGGGCTCTTTACGTTTACTTAAGAGAGTGGACTGAAATGAAATCGAGCCTAATTGTGTTTATGCACATCTTCTTTAAGCAATGCCAACTTTGCGTCTTTTCCCTGATGACGAAGTAAAAGTAAACTCTACTTTATTTTCGTGACATTATTTTTCAGGGACAAGGTTGGATGGGAGACAGTTTTCTTCCTACTTAAAAAGAAAAAGTTGCCCCATAATCATAATTCGAGGAGAGAAATTTGTCGTGTAAGACACACTTTTTCAGAGGAATATAAGAACCCACATTAACAAATCTCTTGGGAAATTATCCAAGTAGAGAAATTAACGGACTGGTTATATTATTTATCTGGATAGGAAATAAGTGTACAAATAAAGTAAAAAATGTTTAGGGTCATTTCAATATTTTTTGTAAATTCTTACGTCATTCAAAAAAAATTATATTTGAAATTAAATTTTACTCCGCAAAAGAAGAACGAAAATGCAAATTTAGTCGAGAGAGATTCCTCTCTTTCTCCTTCTCATACTTGAAGCTGTCGTTTTCTATTGACGTCTCTGACGTGTGTATAACCGAGAAAAAAGTCTACTACCCATCACCCGGCCAAAAGTCTGAGAATACGAAGATCTGTCTTTTCTCCGTCTTCTTTGAGTTTTGACTTTCTCTTCTTTGAGCCGACCTACACCACGCCATGAATGAGTATGGATGGTGATACTGACTTTTGAGCGAGCGAGCTTGTCTGACATGGCAATCTTTTTTATTAAATGTCATCATGTTTGAGAAAGAAGAAGAACGTCTCGGACGGATGAGCTAGTAAAAAGTCCTCTCCGAGCAGTTGGTCTTTTCAGGTTTGGATGCGAACAAAAATTGTATTTCGATCCATAGCCGAGGAGAAGGAGAAGAAAGCAATTTCAATTCATGAATCTAATTAACACGCCAGTTCCAAATTGAATTCACGACTTTGTCTAGTTCAGAAGAATGAAATTACAGTTCTCTCTTTCGTGTGGAGATAAATTAGGGTAAAAGCTAACAACAACTTTTCTTTTCTTGGTTTTTTTCCTAGTCTACATAAATACACGTAGCTTGCACGCAATTATGCATAATGGGGAAGGATGTGAATTGTAAATGCAATTATTTATGTACATACTTACTTTCTCTCTATTTTTGCAGGAAATTGACTGGCTCATCCGCGGAGTGACTTGGTTGTTCATCCTGACTCAAATCTTCGGCTTTGGCGTTCGTATCCTAGTTCCGGCACAGACGACGAGTTGGACCATCTTGCAAAGAATTGCGGCCCTTTTCACGGGAATTTTATCATCCGCGATCTACTCAGCGATTCTTATCTTATTCGCGAGAAAGTTGAGGAAGGCGAAGAAAGCGGCTGCCCTCGCGGCGGCTGATGCGGCTGCTGCAGCGGAAGAGGAAATGATGGGTGGCGATGGCGAAGGGGACGATGGCGATGATGTCGACGGTATTGCGCCAGGACCGAGTAGGGGAGGATCCGCAATTGAGCAGGATCGCAGAAATGTGGTGGATAGTTAAGAAGTGATTATGGAAAAGTGATGGAGTGAGTTTGAATGAAATTTTAACCCTGTTTATACACTGTGTATGCTATACAAACATGTCATTATGTAAATGTTATGAATAATAAATAAAGATAAATATGTATGTGTACTGATCACTGAGCTGAATGTTGTTTTGATGAAAATTAATTGTGCATGATGATGATAAACATGACTAAAAATAGTTCTTTTTAAACTGTGCAAACTTTACAAAAGGTTAGAAAGAGAAAACTTGTCTAAAAATTATTCGCATCCGTAACTCTTAGGAGTAGAAAGCTAAGGAGTAGAAGGTCACTACTTGTCGGGCCCCGATTTCGATCTCCTTTGGATATGTTGTAGTACTACATGAGTGTAGAAAAAGTGAAGGAGGGTTAGACTCCATGAGCCCATTTACGCCCGCCACGCCCCCTCGAAGGCGCCTAAACCCCCAGAGTTGCCGCACTAAAATCATCGCCAAAAATCGAGTTTTGGTCAGATTTTCAAAAAATTTACATTTTTGTTATCCCAGATAGTTGCTCTATCATATCCAATAGCAAACTCAACTTTTTTGAAATTTCGAAATTTTTCAATACATACCCTTGGTCAGAAAATCTTCGAAAATATTGAAAATTTCAAAAAAGTTGAGTTTGCTATTGGATTATGATAGAGCAACTATCTGGGATCACAAAAATGTAAATTTCTTGAAAATCTGACCAAAACTCGATTTTTGACGATGAATTTAGTGCGCCAACTCTGGGGGTTTGGGCGCCTTTAAGGGGGCGTGGCGGGCGTAAATGGGCTCGTGGAGTCTAACCCTCCTTCACTTTTTCTACACTCATGTAGTACTACAACATATCCAAAGGAGATCGAAATCGGGGCCCGACAAGTAGTGACCTTCTACTCCTTAGCTTTCTCTCTTTTTGTCCAATTAATAATTGAGAATCCATCTTGACGTGGGTAAACTTTTTAATTGTGACGTATATGACATATATGAGTTACTTTATGCATATACATATCTCCCAAAATACATACGAGAGGTCGATTTACTTTGACATCCAGCCAAGCGTGAAGGAGGACTTTATTCTTCATTTTATGGTAAAAAACGAATGATAACACTAGAAATGAGACCTTCATGTTCCATCCACTTTCTTCTCTTATCGCTCATCTCACCCCATTTACTTTAGACTGGATGGCTGAACTAAAGAAAAATGCGATAAATATAGTTGCAAAATGAAGCATATTTTTCATGTCGTTTTTGCAAATGCCAAATATTTATGCCGTTTTTGCAAATGCAAAATATCAAGTTGAAACTTTTGACACTGCATGCTCAATGCCTGATTAACCGCCACCTGTCATCCAGGCAATCAGGCATGCAGATCAGCAGCATGGTTTACTTCGCTCGTTCTCTTTTACTCTCATTTCCGAAATTATTTTTTGCGTATATTTTACTAAAATTGATTGATGTATTATTGCTAATTAATTAATTGAAGTTAGATAGTCGAAGCAAGTGGGAACGAAAGGTGAGTTGTGAAAATACGTGAATTTGTAGCAACTTTTCTATTTTTAAGTATGATTAATAATTTCATATTTTGTTTTATTTTATTCTTTTTTTGTGGAGTGACCCTGTGAGGATGATTATCACGGCCAAGACGATTTACCGGATGTGGGCTGCAGCGACGGACGATTTTGAAAGATGCATTGGACAGTTCCTAAGCCAGCCGGGGATTACATTTCAGGATTTCTGCGCTGTGGCGAAAAGAATGAAGATTGTGCTGGTCATGAATGCGTAAGTTGTTAATAGTTTATTTTCTACATTAAATTGAAATGGTGCAATTGTAAGTGATGAATAAATGAAACTTTTCCTATTAATTGCAAGATGCGTCGGTCAAGGGATATACCGGCACGAGCATTACGCCATCTTCTCGAGGATAATGCTTGATGCTGCGACCCAGTTCTGGACCCTGCCTCCAGTTGCTTGTGCTAAGGACGGAAATTTGGAACTGCGACGACGTCTGGGTGGATTTTATTTGGCTTACCTGCTCTGGCACAAACAACCTTACGCGGGGGTTACTCCCATCATTTTGAAATCTGACGACATGGATGATTTACGAGAATGGTTTAAACTGGTCGAGTTAATTGAAGACGATGATACTCGACTCTCTATTAAGATGATGATTCACCAGCTGGCGATGACAGACGGGTTTCTGTTATCGGCCTTCGATATTGAGGTAAGAACACAACAATTATTATAAATGTTATTTTTTTATAACAACCTTGCTATTTTTATATTCTTAATAATTAGTATGACATCCACCTGGTCCACCGAACCGTGCTCAACATGATAAACAATCAACTGGTAAAATATAGCAGGACCGAACGAACGGTACAGGATCAACTGGCATATGGTACGACCTGGCATACCATGGCACCATCCATTGATGCTCATTGTGAACTTCAGAGATGTTTCATGCAGTGCTTAAACTGCGCGACGAAGCCAACATGTAAGGAGATGACTGCAAAATCAATATTAATAAAAATGAGACTTGAGTAAATTGGATTTTTATGGTCTAGGTCTAGGAAGAGTTCGTGCTTCGAAGACTTCGAAGCACGACGCCGAGGTCAACAAGGACGAGGTGAAAACCTGCTTGGAAATGTTGGCTGGCGACACAAACATGGCGAACTTGATGTTGGAGGTGGCTGATGCGGTGGATGTCATGGCTCGTCAACCGATCCTCACCATTGGCAAGCTTACGTTGGATAACATTGTATATCATCGAATGATGGGCGAATACCGGACCTTCCTTAGGGTGAGTTGCTAATATAATGCTCGTACAATCTACTATATAGTTTGATTGTGTGGGATTATTTTTATTGAAATAGCGGTTGGAGAAGAAAATTTTGCGAGGGCGGAAGAAACCTGCCAGTGAGTACATTAAAGCTGGCAGCTACTGGGGAAGGAAGAAAGAGGTCGACGAAGGAAGAGATCCCGTAAAACGCGGTCCAAGGAAAGGGTACCCTCGAAACATCTACATCTGGCTTCACGACCTTCCCTTCAGCTTTGATCCAGAAAAAGAGTCGGAAGAAGAGGCAAGGGCTAACGCAAATGCAAAATACAACGCAGCTGTTAAAAGGGCACAGGCAAAAGCTAGGTCAGCAAAACCCAAAAACTGGAGGCCTAAAGCCAAAGTTCGGATTCCAAAGAAAAAAGCAGCGAAAAAGCCCAAACCGCGCAAAGAAAAAAAGTCGCCGGTGAAAGTTCCAAAAGCGACTCGACGTAGGAATGAAGTTTTACGTATGAAACAAAAAATGCCAGTAGAAACAGGAGGAAATGCTTTCGCAGGGAATGCAAATACGAGGCGATCATTACGTTTGGCTGCAAAAGAATTGACGGTTTAAAAAAACATGCAAAAGTTTTGAAGGCGACAAATAATTTTATGGAATTTTATGAACGTTTGTTACAGAATTTCTGTATAAAATATGAAAACCTGTTGAATAAAAGCTTTGCTTTTCAAATTTAGTTTTTAGCCCGAACCAGGGCTTATGTAATCGTCATGTCCGTCCGTCTGTCCGTCCGTCTGTCTTTCGATAACTCTCGAACGAGTTGACCGATTTGGACCAAATTTGGTACAGACATGCATCTGGGCAATGCAACGACCGAGTTCGAAGATGGGTTCGATCAAAAAAGTTTTGGACCGGTGGGGGTCATCGGAGTGGGTGGGGTATTATGCACCAAAATTTCAAAATTGTCGTAGAAAGATGAAATTTGGCGCAGAGGTTACTAATGACTCCTAATAGATAAAAATGAGTTAAAGTTGGAAAAATTTTCATCTTGAGGGACCCTAGGGGGTGACCCATACTGATTTTTCAAAATCGTCATATCAAGCTGAAATTTGGTGGAGAGGTTGCTTATGGGTCCTAATGCAAGAATATGACATGAAATTGGTATAATTTTAATCTAGAGCGACCCTATGGGTTGACCCATACCGATTTTTAGAAATTAACATAGAAAGCTGAAATTTGGACCAGAGATCCTTACTGCTTTCTCATGAAATAATACGAAGCTAAATATGAACACGAATTAATCATATGGGCTGTAAAGGCGACCCCCACTGGGAAGTAGTCAAGGGCAATGGATAGTAAATATTTTTAGAATTTGGAGCCTAGTAGTACGAAAGATTGATGCAAGTTAATGCAAAAATTAGTGTAAAATAGTAGCACATAATTTTATAGAAAACTACTGAGAAACATGGGTTTACTAAACCTGGTTCGGGCTAAGCAAAGCTGTACTGATAGGTTTTTTTTGTTTTATCTGCAACTTATTTTTGGTACAATAGATTGTCCATGATTCAAACTTATACTCAATGCAATATGCTATTCACTCATTCATGTGGAAATATCGCAATGAAGTTTAGATTAATTTTTTTTAGCCAATTTACCTACCAAAGAGATGAGTTGATATTCTGGACATTAAATGTTATTTCGACCGAGCTTTCCTAAAACGATGCAAAGAATCCTATCACTTTCTATAAATTTTCCATAGATCCTTTTCATATTGCATGCAAACTGAGCATAAACGGACGGACATTGAAATTCTTATGAAAACCGTACCTGTCTATTTCCTCACTTGCCTTTGCATCTGTCCATCACTTTTCTTTCCTCTTTCTCAGCATTTCTACCATGTTCAGTCTAAAAATGTATTCCCGAGAAGAAAGTCCAGTCAGGAATCATTGTCGATAAACACAATCGACTTCCTTCTCCCTCAATGGAACGAAAATAACAACCTTTCCTCTCTCTCGTTGAATGGATATTACACTTATCCAACGTTGAAATGATGATGCTACCGATACGAATACAACAGACTGCAAAAGAACTGTCATTTCATTTCACCTGCTGCAAATTCCTCTCGCTTGGCTTTCCCTCGTTTCCATTCTTTCAGTCAAATGCACAAAAGGGAAAGTTATGCAGTAAAAACTCTGGCTTTTCTTTCTACTTTCTAGTCTCCGCTGTAAAAGGAAACGTGTCTCAATATCTGACTGGAAGCTCAAAGCTCCTTCCTTCTCTTTCCCTCCTCGTGTTATACGTTATCAAAGAAGTGGAAGCAGTTTGTGCGAACGAAGGCAAGATCAAGAATCGCTGTGCGTGGCATGCATGGGATAGCCTGGAACGTACGAAACGTAAAGAGCTGCCACCAGCCAATCTTGATTCCTCATGGGAGAGGAACAGAAGGAAATGGTTGTAATGAATAAATGGTCCAATTAACTACCTGCCACCTCCATGAGAGAGAAAGTGAGAGAGCGAGACTTGTTGTAGGGTGGGTGCGGTGGTGGTGGTCGTCGTGTGGTTATCGTAAGTTTAGAGAGAAAGCTCCACGTGATAGATAGACATCGTGAATAATGGACAAGAGAAAGGTAGACTGTGATTAAATGTACGTACGTGCATACGAGTCAGTAATAGATCCAGGGAAAGTAAGTGGACTAGACTGGTCACCCACACGGTGTCCCTTACGAGGCTTCTTTTAAACGTATATCTCTGAATTGCATGGATGCAATGACGTCAAAAAATTTCCAATTTGGTTGAACCTGACCTGACCTTTCCTCTCCGAGTTCGAGCCTGCCTCCAGAATTTATTGGAGACTTAGTTATTTCACCTCCCCGTAATTAATCCACTCCTAATTAAACTACATGAATACTCAAAGTTCTTCTTCTTTATCCCATTCATTTATTTTAATTCCGTGCCAGGATTGCAAACCAGATTATAAATCGGTTCAAGGTTTCGTCTGAGGAGGAGGAAATACTTGAAAGTAATTTAGAACTTCCTCTCCTCCTCTTCAGAAAAGAGGAGAGAGATTCGCCTCCCTTAATCTTGATAAGCTCTCACTAATGTATACGTACGTATGTACGAACATATGTACAAAAGATTGTGAGATATTGGTATTCACATCCCTTTTTCTTTGAACTTGCAGCCCAATAAAAGCAGGAGGACATCCCAAGGCAGTATAGATTTGTGGAAAAAAACATTAATTCCGTTCCTTTACCGCAATTCAACCCAGGGAATGAGTGACTGAATTAACCATAAAGTTTTAGATACTTCCAACTTTTTGACGTTATACATATGTTATTCTTCAAAATTCCATTCAATTTTGAAAAGAAGTCTTGAAGAAGAGAGCCTTATCCTCATTAATTTTAACGACCCGTCCATCACATCATCCATGTCATTGCATGCGAATACTGCAATCTATACAATTTTACTTACTTGGATCAAATCAAATTCATCCTGAAGGATGGATGATAATAATAATACTGATAAATAACTCTCCAGCTCTTCAAAATTCTGTCTGGTTAGCGTATCCCCCTGTCACGCGTCAATTCCTCTCCTCCACAGACACGGAATCCAATCCAGCAGCATCGTAAATAGATAATTTGGAGGAATAGAAAACATGAGAGAAAGTTGCAAATAATAACAACAACAACGTGCAACACGCTTCAGTAATTCCGGAAAAAGGAGAAATATTCAAGTTAAGCCTCCAAAAAATAATATGCATCACTTCGAATTCCTCTTCATATTCATTTCAATTCCACTTTTGTGGAAAAAGATAATAGAAAAGAGGACCCGAAACTATCTGACTAAAACTCTTCCCCACAGTCTCATCAAACCGAGTCTCTCGAGTAGTTTAGTCCATAAACAATAAGGAATATTATTATTGGGCGACAAACACAAAGGGGAAAACAAAGAGAGGCTCCCTCACATACTAAATACTTACCCAAAAAGATGAAATGGAACACTTATTTCCAAGCACAACTTTTACTTTTAAACATGTTTTCCCCCGGAACGTTTATTGTTTCTTGTTTCTCATTGTAGGCTAGTCAAATTTCAAGAACTTTGAGTAAATTCCGAGCTGTTTCATTAGTAAAATGCAAAGTTCTCTCTCTAAGCAATATATTTGATCGTGTGTTCTGTTGTTCCCACGCGCGTCGGTCGGCTAGCTGTTAGTGTAATGGAAGGATTGTATTGTTCACAAGGGGGGAAAATCCTGGAATGAAAATCTCCTATTTTCAGGATGGATGGAGGGTGGAATGTACATAAGCCGTAACTTTTAACGTTTTTGCCTGCTACTTACTTTCAGAACTCCAAAATGAAATAAAGCCTCAAATGGTTATTTATTTATAATAAATGATGAAAACGAGAGTGGAAAGATGAAAGTGGGTGGGCTGCTTTTGCTGCTGTGGAAAAGTTTCTTATTTTCTTTACAACCTGCTGGCTACGTAAGTATGTAACATAACTCATCACAGAATGAAGCAAGATGCAGGTAGGAGAGAGAAAGTTGGAGAAAGTCTGCCTGCCTCAGACTCACACTCGATCAACTTTTGCTTTCTCTCTCGACGGAAGCGGATTAACTTTCCGAGAGACGATACACAACAGGATTTTGTGCAAAATGTATAATAATATAATAATAAATGCGATTGAGTTTCGAGTCGGATTTCATCTCCGGTCGTTGGAGAAGCGGAATACCTGGAATTTTAATAATTTTGATCGGCAGTCATAACATTATTATTAAAGGCAGTAGAGGGTGCATGGCGGGTGGGATGGAATTGTGTGGATGTAGTGCAAATTATAAATTATACAATATCCAGATGGGCCCTCCTGGTTGTTCCTTCTATGAAATGTTTATACCCTTTTCTTCATAAAATATGAATGAACAGCTTGTATTTACAGCATGGTCCGAGGACGAAACGACCCAGGCAAGTGGTGGTATTATTAGTATAACAAGTCGTAATCTGTATAGATTTTTACTACTGCATGCACAACCTAAGAACATCGAGAAGAAGAAGAAGAAACGGGTTGGTATTTAATAAGGGAGAAAGTTTCGGTGAAAGCAGAACTTGCCCGCATTCTCATTTACGAGAAGAACCATCACCAACAGAGGAGAAGCTCGAGGCACGAAACTTTTTGAGATTCATTTGGCAAAATAAAACAAAAAATAAACTTCTTTTATTAACATTCTGTACAAGTAGATATGTAGGAGATATCTAGTTTTTAGTTGGAATGTATGGCCATGCAGGAAAATGCGTGCAAGGCAAGAAATAATCTTGCGTAGCATGTCTCTATCTTCAGAATTAGAGAAATAACTGGCGAAATGGCACAATTTACAAGTTTTGATTATAATTTAGTTTGAAAGTAGGAGAAGAAGAAGAAAAACTGTAGATCTTGTCGTGTTCTTTATTCTGTCGTTTTTCTGGATAAGTTTCACTTTATGCATTTCTCTTTCACTTGCAAAAAAGTGGGTAAAAATGCCATTTGTTATATATTTTTCGTTGTGGAGGAACGAATTCAGGTTGGGATTTATTATACGGAGTCGTCGCCGGATGGGACTCGTTCATACGTACGACGTGTGTGAAACGGTGTGATACGTCGACACAGCCCAGGAGGCCAAATTGCAACCGTGTGACTTGGATGGATTGCATTATCCTGCAACTTTACACCTTTATAGATACGCTTGGAATGCGGGGGTGAAAGAAATGTCAACTGCTCAATCAATTACGTGGATTGAGTCACTTGACTTGAAAGACCTTTGAGACCAGGCAGAGGTGAATGGAAGTATGGGTCAGTCCGAATAAGTGCCCTTGGACATGAGGGAAACCAAGTGGACGGAATAAAGATTGTTCCCGTACACTAGTTTTTAGTGGAATGGAGAAGAAGTGAAGAACAAGGCAAGAAAATACGACCATTACGTTGATTGGACTTAATCTCCTACAAGTCCGTCGGCTTGGCAAGTTCCCACCATGCAGGAAACCCACGGGAGAGGAACACAATCGCAATCACAATCACCTGAGGAGATCAAGTCGTAGAGCGGAATTGACCATAAATTAGAAATCCCAATCTCCGCTGCTGCTTGCTTCGACTCCCGAATTCGGATATGTTTTCACCTAACCCACGCACCCACCCGGGTAGCCAGTTCAGTATTTCTTCTCTCCATGTATCCACTCTACCCGGTATCTGAGCTGCTGCACCACCGTCATGCCAAATTGTAGAGTTAGCTAGCCCTCCCCGGAAGGAGGCCAAGCCAAGCGTATGCAGACGATCCTTTGCACACAGCGGTGGATTTTTGGCAAAGGTTTCGTTAGCAAAAAATATTTGAGATTTTTGGCAAACCTGGCAATTCGTGTGGTAAGTAAAAGCAGAAATTTGTCAGAAAAACAGCCATGTCAATGCAACATGGAACCAAGTCAGGGGTGAAGATGGGTGAGTTATGTAACTTTATGTATGTACATATTTCGCATATTTCGAGACTGACGAGAGAATTTGCCACCTTGCCGTTCGCCAAATTGTTGTATGGCCCGATTTTCGGACTTGCAGTCAGTAAATGGGCGTGGGTCCGTCGGTCGGTGGTGGGCATTCAACTTGAAACTCATTTTACATACGGGACCACGATCCGTATTGCATTTTCTCATGACAATTTTCCAATAAAATTTGCTATACTTATAACGATGCGCTAACTGGAGGGGGATTTTGGTGGCCAGAGTTTCTCCCTTTATACGCCCCATTCTCCTCCAGTGTCAAATTCAACCTCGTATCTACTTATGAATTCCAAATTGCCAAAGTTTTAGCCACATTTCACATCCTAGTGTCACATTAGTTGGACTTTGCAAGTGACAAAAGGCATGAAAGCACTTTAAATGGTAGAAACTCTTTTTTGATCCTGACAAGAAGAAGGGATTACCCACTTCTTATAGAATCTTAGGACTTCTGCTCGATAATATATGGGCGAGTCGCACTGGGTTGTCACTTTGAGAAAAAAGTGCGACCTGACACATGACTGAAATAGTAATTGTGTAATTTTCTGGTAATAACGTAAAGAGTAATTTCAATTCTGCCGTCGTGAGACTCAATGCGACAGCTACTTTTGCAAATAGATATTGCGCCAATCTGTGTGCAAGGTCATGTGCAAATTCGACCTCAGGGGTGCAGAATGCAGGTGAATGCACGCTTGTACCAAAAATTCTTGCACAAAGCCAACCTAATTTGTTATTAAAACTTTGCAAAAACATGTTTTTTTACATTTTTTAAGAAACAATACAGACACAATCCCTTGATACCACTCTCCCCGTTGGCTGTCTGGCCTGCGACTCTAGCTTCTTTTGCCAATAAACCCCGGTATAGAGCTCAGAGAGAGAGAGAGAGAGAGATTCATTATTATGGCTGAAATAAAGTACCCATGCCGGGTGGGGGTATTATGCAAATTATGTGATCTTCTTAGTACCAGATTCCTCTCCGATTTGTGCACAAGCAAAACCACTAACCGAGAATTCTATCCACTCCATCACTGCTCCCCCAACTCTTAACATTCAACATGTAAAGGGACTCCATTTGCATGCAAATCATGACCAGAACTCTGTGTGTTTGTAATATTGCAAATTACTCTCGGAAACTCACTCACTTTTCGTTAAACAGGGATCATGAGGTTAAATGGGATTTGCTTCAGATTCACGTGATTTTTCCCCCACTAAAATGTGTATGGGTGGGCTGGACGACATTACCGTGCAGATAAGGTACCACGCATGGTGATAATGATAATGTGGCAATGATAACCACTACGCAATCCTATAAAAGGGATATTATTCTATAATTTATTTCCCTACGGTTATCCTGATTCGCATAACTTTCCGTTTCGATTTCACGCCTCACCACCACCACGAAACCAATTGTAACCCTGGCTCAGTTAAATTAATTACTCGACCCTCCTAAATCAATAAGATTTCAACGCACGTTAAAATATTTGTGGCGACATAAAATTTTATTTTATTACAGAATATGAATCTTATTTAGCATCTATCAACAACCTAACTTATTTAACTAAACAGATAATAGTTTCCTCTTTCCTTTATGTAATTGCATCATATGTACAAACTTACATAGGTTTACGACGTGTATAAAATAGGTTAAATATGTAACATTAAATATTTGCAGCAGCGTTTTTAAGTTACAGTAAGTTGTAAAAATTATGTCGAAATTTACATTGACTATTTCAGCTCACTCGACCATACCCACCCATCCCTGTCGTAATTAATACATAATTTACATAAGGAAGAAAACAACACACGCATTTTTTCATACATTAAAAATTTTCTAGCACTAAAACTGACCAGTAATTAATTAATTATACATTTATTAACAACCAAACTTTATGTAATTATTATAGTTTTCTAACTGCTACACTACTTGCAAAAAAAGATACGCAAACTACAAAACATTTATTGCAGACGGTAGAATACTTAATAAAGGTAACTTGAACCGTTTTTATAGTGCTAGCAAAACACCGGTATTTACACCTCTGAGGAAGGAAATACCGACCAATATTTACTTTTACACTTTGGTTTATCTGCTCCAATTCCATCATAATATGGCATATGTATTACTCAATAAAAGCTAAAATCTCTTAAAAGATATAAGATTTGAGAACAATGAGTAATAAAAAAGTTGAAAATTACAAACAATTTATTAGCGTATGGCAGTATTGTACAGCTTAAAGTAAAATTATTAAAAACAAATCGTAAATCTTGTACTTTTTATGTTTTACTCTACATAAATCGGTTATTTTTTACTGGTTGTAATGAGAGTAGCGATAAAAATTAGGGGTGAAAAATACGTAATTTTTGTCGTGATTCACTTCACACGTCTGACTCATGGCCGGACCTGCTGTAGGCGAACACGACCCAAACGAAATAGATGAGGAGAAGGAAATCTGTCCCCGTGACGGCCAGAAAGACCGTCAGCGCTCTATTGATTTCCAGCTCGTTGGTAATTATGCATAAAAATCCTCCCCCAATGGCACAGATGACACCGATGTGGACGATGACCCAAACTCTGGCCATATTTCGGCCACCCTGCAACATAAAGCAAAAACAAAGTATGTATCTCCGTCGAAATTTAGATGCAAATACAAAAGGAGAAAGTTTTCACACTGATTTGCAAATCAAACAAAATAACATAACATGTGCGAAACTTGTGTCGTTTAAGCTGACATCCTTCTGCTGATGCAGTGTAAAAATATTTGAGTTTGTGTAAAAAAAGGATGAAAATATTTTGAAAATATTTATCTTGCAAGTTGGGTAATTTGGCATAAATACATTGTGATGTCATTTGGTCATTTCATGCTTTTTTTAACTTATTATTCTCGAAGCTTTAGAAATATTCGAGTCTCAAAATACCTCACTAATCCGTCGTTTAAATCTGTGTATCATCATTTTAGTCTCATCCACACCACTTGACACCCTTCAACTAATCGACCCTATTCTAAAACCATCGCTATACTTGCATATTCTTTAAATTCTGCTATTAAGTGCATCAGGCAGTAAATCACGATTGAACCGTTGCGTGCACTTCCCGTTATGTCAACATTTCTCATCATCTTTTATCTCTCTCTCTCGGTGCGTATGTTTAACTAATTCCTGCCAAACTTGCTAATTTCTTCAGCTAAATAATTACGCACTGACTAAATTTCACATTACTGAATCCTACCTGAGTTTCTTGACTCTGACAATTTGTGCTGCCTGCACACCCACACCACTTTGAGCCCAGTTCATGATGCAACAATATTGTATTGACGATTTTGAAAGCTAAATACGAGCAGCAGCAGCAGCAAAGCAATTGTCGTTCAGTTGGGAAGTGCGAGACGCATAAAAAAAACACTGTTTTTCATGCTACATTGTCGTCTCCGAGGTTTTCTGAGGTGAGATGAGATGTGTAAATTGTGCGATGCAAATAATGAATGCAACTTGCTTAGAGATAATAATACGGAAGTAGTTTGTATTCCACGTGGACTTTTAATTATGCTTTAAGCCTGCTTCCACCATCTATTTTACCCGCAGTTGGATTGGATATGTGTCGTAGTAAAGTAAAATGGAGTGGAGTGATGGGTGCAGTTATTTTCATGCCACATTATTACTTAATATTTATATGACGTTTACACGACTTATATGACATTTTTAAATGAAATTAAGGTTACACCAATGAAGCAAGGTTTACGATGCTCCGTGCTAAATTAAATATCCTTGGATTACCATTTAGTAGTAAAACATGGCATATATCATCATGACTCATTTGTTCTTTATGGGTAAATATATTTTGCCAAGTTTTATCAACCGAATCAAAACAAGCATTTGATACCTGAGATGCTGCGAGTAGGAGCCAAAATGACATCAAAAATTGGACGAATCCTCCAATGAGAGCGACTGCACTGCAGGCGGTGATAATTCGGTAAATGACTTCCAAGTCGTAGAGACCCGTCGTTCCCCCGAAGAACGTGTTGACCTGAGAGAGCAGCGTGGTGGCTGTCCGAAGGGTGGGGTTTTTCCAGGCTTGCACCGCCCTGTGAAGGCACCAGCTCGATACGGACCCCACGGCGATACCGATCAGCTGAAAATATAGAATTCATAGTTTAAAATTCAGCATTTTTTAACTATTTATTTAAATATGGACCTAACATTGACCTAAACTTTACGAATGTCACCACGAAATTTTAGCATTAATCTGCCAAATCACGTTCTCACGTGGTACATATTTCACAAGAAGAAATCTGTCCATTGACCTGGTATGCAAATATTTATATTAACCACGATTTAATTAGCATTGCAAAACGCATTGCTTGTTGGTGTGGTGTACTACGGTCTGGTGCAATATTGGTATTCACTGTAAGTACATACATAAGTTTTAAGTTGCATAGCGCGTTCCGGGTGCATCGTATAAAACGGAAATTTAATTGAATACTAAAAAAACTGCAGTCTTAGCCTTATTAATTTGAGGAACAGATTCGATAGCATGTATCATTTATCTGTATTCCAGTAGCAGGAAGTTGAACAGCGTGATCACATCTGAGTCAAAGATTTGTTGCAAGGAACGGAAGAGAAGCTAATTGAAATGCAATGATGGTGGTAGAAATTAGTGAAAATGAGTCATTACATGAATCCTACGCTTACAATTAGTCACTCACACTAAAAGTTTGTACAAGGATTAATGTTCCAGAAAACGGGATATTAAGCAGACATTTTAAATCGATTCATTCAACATTAGGACGAGCTATTAAGAAGACGACTTGAGTTAAATGAATTAACAAAGTGTATTTAATCTTGTCCAGACTTCTTCAACTTGTCCTTAAACGTGGTACCATTTTGGTACTTGACTTATCAAAGGAGTTACAAGGTCAGCATAGCAATTTTAATGCCGGCTTCGTTTACAAGACCACTTGAGGAATTGGGCTTGACTTAATACTGACGAATGATCTCATCCTAACGTCACAGAAGCATATTTAAATACTTGATCGAAAAATCTGCATACTGTATTCATCCCAAATCGTCAAGTGCATTTAGTTGTATAAATAAATTGTCAAACGTTGCTGATTTGTACTTGATAAATTTGACGATCAGATTACTCATATTTATCGTCGTCTTGATAATAAAAACTTTAAAAGTGGAAAGTTATTTTTCCTGCTCGCACAAACGATATGCTAATGGATTATGCAATTTGTACAGGTAATTTGTTGATGGCGAGGTCCATGCGTGGTTGGTTGTGTGAGAGGAACCAATAATCTATGCCACCTTCTCGCTTTAAATACTTAATTAATTCTGGAGCATGACTCATCCATAAAATTACTAAGTTTATTGTCATCAATTAAGAGACATGATTCTAAGATACAGATATACCAATTTGAGTATTTTTTCTTGTTAAATTTTTGTCAAACTTTAAAGTCTGTGTCATAAATTTCTGAACTTGTTTATATTTTAATTTGACTTATTAGATATCTTCAATCCAAGCTGCATTATATAAAAATTAAAATTTTCATAAAAATCGAAACTATAATTCCTACAGAACATGAGTTCACATGCGATTCCACATGCGAATATTTTTATTTGTTCAAACTTGTCAAAGCAAAAAACCATAATTGAAATTTTAAGAAATTCATATATTTTTTCAGAAATCAGGTGAGACGCTTCTACACTTGTACATACAATATGAAATTTGGATTTGCAACATGCTATTACAATTATAGTATTAAATCAACGACATAATTTACGCAATAGAATTAACCCATAAAATACTTACGATGGACATGAAGGCAATAATTTTCACTCCCGTTGACAACGGGAGGCACAAACAAGCAGTGACCATGTCGTAGCCGGTCTCTCTCCCCTTCTCGTTTCTGGACGACGAAATTGGTGCTAAACTTATCCTCACTTTCACTCAATCAATACTTAATGTGCACTTTCCGATGCATTATTCCCCAGCGTGATAGATAAGTAATTGCGAAATTGGGCAGATTTGAGACAACGACACGATCCCAACTTTTTTTCAAGACGGAAACTGTTTCTCACCAGCAATTCATTCATCAAGACTTGTTCTGATTCATGAAACGAAAATGTCACGGGCAAATGAAATTTCGCAATTAAATTGAACAAAGCGTAATAATAAAATTCAGGGTGGCAGTGATGACAAGACTTTTTCTCGTTTGTTTAGCTCCTGTACTATAAAATTGTTCAGGGAGACGACGTATCCATCCAACTCCTTGCAAGTAAAATATGGTTGTAAATACTTGAGTCTCAAGTGTTGAATGATGATGCTGACTTGGTTGGTGACTTATCCTCCAACGATTCGATATGAATTTGTTAAATATGATGATGATGAATGAGTCTTTGCAAAGAGTAAGAAGTGCAATAACAATAAAATGCGAGTGCTGCTATATATGATGCATCACCCGTGTAACAGAAGAAGAAAACCACGAGATATAGATTTTGAGAGGCAAGCTTTTTTAAAAGATTATGAAGTCCATGCAGATGAGGTGACGACCACGACGACGACGACGAGAAGGAGGAGGTTTTAGCTGACTAATACGAATACTAATTGTAGTTAGAGGATGATGATGGCAAAGGCAATTAGCAGCCAGGCCAGGCCAGGAGGAGAGAAAAGGTGTTGTTACATGGCTTGTGTTCCATTTTAGAGATATTATACATAGGCTGCTTGGTCTTGTACTTATGGTGCTATTAGTTAGTCGAGACACATTATTTGTGTATCGTTATAAACCTTCAGTGGTCCATTGAGAAGAAAGAATTGGTCGTCGTGCTTAAGTTGCGTTTAAGAAAAACCCGGAGATGAGAATTAAAAGTGCTAAGTTGCGTTAATAACGAAAACGAAAAGCTCCCATTAGGTGGTACACTCATGCTGCTGGCAACATGACTCAATTGTTATGTCACAAATAAATAAAATCCTACTACTACTAAATATTGCTACCTACCTATTTACTAAATACATACGCGTTATAAATATGTTGCAGGAGTAGAGGAATGCTAAATGAAGCTTGTCATATTTGCATAGTTTGTCATCAATTAAAAGTGACCAATATCTACATAAGTACCTCAAAATACATACTTTCGCAGTGAGTCGTCAATTTAAAGAAGATTGTTTAACTTTATTCGACAAAAACAGTAAATAAATAAATAAATATCCACAAAAAGTAGTAATAACAAATAGCTTAAAAACTAATACCCCTTCAGGTTATTAATAGCTAGCCCATTAAACCCTATGTTGTACATTAATAACTCACTTGCCTGCCCTACTTACATATGTAAATAAATCTGTATTCTTAATAAGTCACTCATTACTTACGTACAATTACGGTAACCAAAAATTGAGAAATCTTTCTGGAAATTTACGATTATGATCTGTAGATTGATGGGTCTCGAGCATATTTGTGAAAGAGTTGTCCACTGTCGCGCATCTTGGGGACGTTATCAGATCCGGATGACATGTGGATATCTAATATTAATAAGGAAATTATTTAATTAAAGAATGATTATATTTTAATTAACGCAATTAATGCTTAATTTGGTTTTTGCCTTTGACATGTGGTCGCATCATATTTGAAAGCGGGCCATGCGGTTGCATGGAATAGAGCGCCCTTTCCTTCGCAGAGCCAGACCGTTTCATTTTATATCCTATCGCGCAGGCCACAATTGCGGAAATTACTGCGGCCAGAAGTGAGACCAATGTTGCCGTTGCCCATGCACGACATTCATACGACGAAGATAAGACATTCGTTGACCGGTAGTAATCTAAAGTATAAAGTATGTAAAAAAATCTGTAAAATTTTGTCGTTTTTTGCGACACAAAAATGTGAGAATCCGTACCGGACGGCATTATGACAGAAAATCCGATATTGTCCCCAAAATTAGTCGAGTCCCCTCCGCTGTCCCTATTTTTATTGCTCGGCAGTGTCGTCGTGGACCTGAACGTGGTCGTAGTTGTCATGGGGGTGGAACTTTTCGGTAAATATTTTCTCATCGTCGCCTCAATATCCTCTTTGTGCACGTATAATCCGTCCCTCTTAGTTTCCGAGGATGGGATCGGAAGTGATATCAAACCGATGGGATCATCTCGTGCAGAATTGACACTGTTCAGCAGTTCGTTCAATGTCTTTATCTTTGTCGAGTTTTTAATCACTGTTGTCGATTTTTCATCCCTTTCTGACGCGTTATCGATTATTATCTCGTCCGCAAATGTCGTCCAATGTTGCGAGAGAGGGGCGGAATAGTCCATCGATGTGGCGTTAGATTTCGACATGCTGATCGAAGAAGTTGCCCCAATTGGATGTCCATTGTTGTGGATGTTTCGACGCCGTCTCTTCTTCCCGTATCCGCTCGGTTGATAGACGTCCATGCAAAATTCCTGCTTGAGTTAAAAATACATAAAGAAATTCTTAACGGGAAGAAAACTTTTCATAGCTTTGGTTCTGCAATTTCTTTAAAAATTCTTACGGGGTGACAATCTTGCGATTCCATGCAAGCCTTGAAATAAGTAAATGATTAAATAAATACCGTAAAAATTAATTAATTTACTAATAGTTAATACCTTAATTTGCGTATGGAGCCATAATGTGCTTCTATCCGCCATGTTTGACAATAGGAAGGCCTCAAAATCTAAAACGACCTCATTCGTACGCTCCTTGTATCGATAAGGTCTTATCGATAAAGTAATATTTAGTAATATTTAAAGTTTATTATGTTTAAGTAATATTTAACGATAAGATCTTACTGCTTCGGAATTATGGAGGCTAAATCAGCGTTTCGACACCTATTACAAAAAAAATTAAAAAATATAAAAACTAAAATAAATCTTCAGATGAGAATCTGCCATGGACGGTTAAATTGTATATTCTTCTGTGTCATTACCCGTCTCGTACTAAGGATACAGATCCGTCTGCATTTGGATTTTTGGGATCCGGTGATACTGAAACTTCCATCAATTTTGCGTGTTTCCAAGCTAAATTACAATTACGATTAGTCTCGAGAAAAGTGTCAAGTGACTTAAATAACTTTCACTACCTGAATCCGGATTAATTTTCGCCCTGAGTTGCAATCTCGTTCCAATTGGGACTAGTAAATCATTTAAAAAATCGTAAAAAATCAAAATAAAAGACAAATAACAATTAAAAAGGAATTAAACAAATCCTTACCAGCTTGATCGACCGGAAGTTCGTGGGAATCCGCCCCCGTGATGTACGCCGAGGAAGAACTTCTCGCCGCTAATGATGATGTCGTCGCGGTTTCTAGTACATACACATTTTTTATATGTAACAATTACAAAAATGAAAGTAAATACTAATATTTATGATAACCCTGTAATTTCACTACCTCTGTATAACGCCACCTCGTACTCCAACCTGCCCGGCGATTCTTCCACAATTCCACTTATCCTGGCTCCCGAAGGGCTGTTGAGACGTAAATTAATTGTCATTTAATTTGTAACTGCTTAATTTTTTAATGCATATGTACACGAAAGGTTTTTAATTGCATGCAACCTAACGGAACATTCTTTTGCGAGATGAGATACCATTTTTGAGCGAAATGCCACTTTAATTCACTCAATAACGGAATTTTTGCCAGTACGCACACTACAAATTGAAACAATGGCGAAGGGCAGCAGCCTCGCGAAAGCTTAATTTTGGTTTGTTGGTGATATATGTGTCACTTTTATAAGCAGGAAGAAGATTATCATTATGTGTAGGTTCAAGGTGTCCGCTCTGTTAATTGTGGTCTGTGGTCAAACCATGTCATTCACGTGATAATGCAAATGCAGCAGGGGTCACGTATTGCTTACACAGAAAAAACAGCATTTACTAAATATTTTAGTGTACAGTAGTGTGACTGAAATTGTTGCATTTTAATTATTTTTGAGTAAAGTAGGTATCAAAAGAAAAGGTCAATTTAAAAGCGGTTGACTTACATGCTACCGGCGAAGCCTGCCGTTTTGCTTTGTACAATCGTTGCAGCTGGAGGTTTGCACATTATGATGACCTGAATAAATCAATTTTATAATTAATTTTGATAACCTGAAAAAATGATGTTTTATTAAAATTTGATGCGCACCTCTTGATCCGACAGCATCACGACACCAGGAAGTTGAGGGAACCACACCCGAACATGGATAAACCCCTGAGCAAAAAAAATCAGATTAATTCATGAAATGCAACACATTCTAGTAAATAAAAAAAAACAGTCGTCATTCACATGAATTGTGTATTCGTATTCGTCGTCTTTTTTGTAACTATTGTATCAAAAACGATAAGATGATGCCATGCCATGACATAAATTGATGTAGCGGAACTAATTGTTTAATAAGAATGAGGGTGGAAGAGAAAAAGTCAGCTTTTTGATGATTTCATGACACTATGCAGCACAATACAGTGCGTGGTCTGGTTGCTTGTGTTGTTGTTACCATACCGTAAAAAAATACACAGGTAAAGGTTTCACTATAAAATTACCTGTGCATAAAAAATGCTAATCCATCTTGCTGCAGAAAAAACATACGATTTCATTCACCAAAATGTGCGAATTTATTTACAAAAGTGTGTCCTATACGAGCAAATAATTATACCGCATAATTGCTAATAACCTGGATTTCTTTAAATGCATAACAAGGTTATGAAAATGTCTGACATAAAAAAAACTGCATTTTACTCGACCAAATCAAAAATATGGTATGTTTCTGTGTCCACAAGTAACGGCATAATTCGCACAACAATAATATTTCTGCTGATTTGTGATGATTCAATTCTGCGAGGCTGACATAAAGCTATAAATGTTATTCGGCAATGTTGCCCTAATCCTAGATAATCATCGGCACGAACCGTCCATCATCAGGTCGGCCACTACATAATTTACCAAAAATAGCGAGAAAGAGACGCCACCCCACCGGAACCACGAAACTTTTGGATGTACAAGTGTCAACTTTTTCTTCTTTTTCCTGTGCTGCTGCAGACTCGTTTGCTAACTGTTAAAAACCACCGGAACGCCACGATCAATCAGTCACAACCATGACAAAGTCATCATGCAAGAATTAAAATAACCGACTTTATTGGTTACTTTGGTCGACAAGAGGAATAGTATTCATTGATCGGAAGAATGACATAGTTGATTCCAATCACTACCTTTTTTTTACAAAATTCTAATAAATCACTTCCGCAAAACCACTATAAATGGATGACATTGCAATTGGCTAATTATTACCGGATGTCGTTTATTGGCAGGTTGTTTATTATATTCTAAGAATTGAGAACTGCGTTTTTCTGTGTGTTTTAGTAGTCATTGATTTAAACGAGCTTGCCGAGTGACAATTTACAATTCCACCGATTCAGTCATGTAACTAAAAATACTGACTTGTCATTTCTTAGTTTGGTTGGATTTATTTTTTTTTTGAAGGATAAAAATAGCCAAATACTAAATACGAGTTGGAAGAATGTTACCTGTGGTCTTGGTTTGTCTCATCTTTCATGGATGAGTTGGCTTGTTAGGAAACAACAAGACCGACTAAATAACGTGTACCTACCTATTTTTTTCTGGTAGGTACGACATAATAAGAAGCCTTTAATTATCCTATGGAACCACTTTGAATTGACACTGATTGTTAAATGATTTTTGAAACTTTCCTGGGATCTAGAATGGAATTGTGATTTGGTTTTGACAGAATGGGAGTAGCAAGCAAGACACCAACCCCATGTGATAAACTTGTTTTTGTTGTGTGGTTTAACGGATTGACTGACATGACAGGAGGAACAGACATCTAAATCCGAACGGTTTTGGAGGAACGGTGTTTAATTATCTCAACGCCTAAAAGTTTGCTAAATCAAATCAAATTCAACTTGAACAGGTTGAAGGTCTTTGAATTGGATTGTGTAATGAATGAATGGTGGCATTTGGAGACCGCTGCTGCTGCTTGTGTTAATAAACTTGGGAAATCTTGGTGAGGTTTTTCTTTGAAAGAAACAGTTTCCATTATGAGAAGGAAAACCGGATGATTTGATTGCAATGAGACTGATCTCTTCTTATCCCATCACCAATTTCCTTTATATAAACGTCAATTTTTACCGGAATGTGATTCGATTAATTGAAAATTGAGCATTGACAGTTCTTCTTTTATACATTGCATTATTTCTGAATTTTTGAGTAATTGTTAATTGAAAAAATATGTACAATTTCTTACTGACCTACGGAAATTATATTTCACACTTAAAAAAATTGCAAACTCCATAATTTATGGCATCAAGAAAATTTATGGCAAAATCCACACTGAAAAACAAACTGCGTGCATTCAGGTTGCGGTTTTATGTAACATTTCACTAGTAGAGCGATAGATAACAATGGGCTCTACTATTCCACTAGTGTTTTTTGCCTAGTTATCATCATCACCATGAAACGCATTAGATTACTTATATTATCTAAATACCCTTAAAATACACCGAGTTTAGTTAGTTGATATAGGCCTAGAATGATATCATTATACTCATTCAGCCTGAATTTTGGAGGAGGAGGTGGAAGCATCCGGAAGTAAAGCTTAGGTTTTTTACTCTTTTTTCCCCAAAAATGGCAATGCTTCTTGGCTCAAGGTGCTCATTTATGTCCAATTAAACCGAGTTGTGTTTGCTTTTGATGGGCAATAAATAAAGACTTACATTTCTTTTCATGACGCCACACTGACTAAAATCGGTTATGCGAAGTTTGAAAACCCTGCCAGAACCGTCGATAGGATCCGGCAAGATTTGACAGGGTACGTCTTCCGACAATTCTTGCGGAATTATTGCAGGCATGGAAGGTTCCTTTAATAATTGGCCGCGATCATCGGCAAAAATTGGCATCCCCCTGAAACCATCGGGTCTCCGGAGCCTCGCCGTCAAAAGTTCTTTGCCACCCGTGCCGATTGCGCAATCTATGTCAGCCACTGTTAACAGAGTAATTACAATTTTATGAGTATACATATTTTTTATGATTTTGGGGAAAAAGGTGTGATAAAATTTGGGGAGGAACACCCACCTTCATAATTTTGTCCCAGCACGCAAAAGAATTTGCTAAACGCGACAAGAAATCCTATTTGGAACTGGACAGTTTTCTGTGTTGTTGATTTTCTCGTCATTTTTGTGAGATTATTATTCAAGCTCTAATTTGTATTATTTTTAAATAGAAGAACGTCACAATTTCATGAAAAATTAAGCTACACAAGTATAATTTCACATAATTTGCAAACGGATTACACTGAGAAACTTGGTTAATTTCACTCAAATTAATTTTCCACAATTATATAGTTTATTTATACCAAAAATTCACAAATTTCGAAAATTTCCTTATATTTCTCAACTCTTTCGAAATATTTCCAAGTTCGGATCGAGCCTTCAGTTCGGTTGGTTGACAAAGATGAAACTAAGACAATCTTTAAATTACTTGGAGATGACTTTGCCTCCACCGAATTTTCAGACGCAAACCAAACCAACCACCGCGTCGTCCTTTGTTCATCCCTTTTTACTTTGCTCCCTCATCGTCTTCATCTTCTTACTATAACACACATTAAACGATGGTGAAGAAGCCACGATATGCACGCACCTCAAGTGGAGTGAATAAGATGAGAATCCCTCGTCGTAATGCAGATGAGATGAGTTTCAAATCTGTTTTTCGCCGTGTGTGGGGTTGTGCTTTACTTTAACCAAAAGTTTACCACAAAGATGAGTGCGATAAATAAAATGCTACACCAAAAAGTTGGATCACGAATGTGGAGGAGTGCGAGTCCCGCTATTGTAAACCTTATCATCATCCAATTCAATTCTGTAAAAATGTGACTTTTGCCTCAATGCAGGGATAAATTGACATCATGTGTCAAAATATGTAGCTCTAAAATATCGAAAATATCACGATCTTCTACGAGCTATATTTTAGCAAATATTTTACCAACAAACAACAAAACCCTTTAGAGATGAGTACGTAATAAAGGAGGATCATTAACAGGACATCAAAGTAATCCATCTTATTCACGATGGAGACACTGCGAACACCCAAACCAATCCAATCCACCTGTCAAGAAATAATAAATTTCTAAGCGATTACCGGTGATATTGAGGCTGCCCGTGCATAACGGACATTCCCAACTTTCCGAACTTATTTTAAGGTGTAGTGTACATACGACGACGGTTTAACAATTACCATTCAAAAATGTTGTGAGGATGAGCATAACATCACAACAACTGCTGCTTCATCTTCTCCACTATAATGAGAATCCGAGCGAATCCAAGCATCAAGATTAGTAAGAACGCATCTTTTATTGTCTGTCGATTGTCGTCGTCGTTTATTACGTAACTCTTTATCCCTGCATGTAATCGTTGTCTCTTTAACTGCAAAAAATAACTTTCGGGTAGTGTTTTGTGGTGTGTATTTGATGTGCATTTTTAGCTCGATATTTTTGGAGAGTTTTTCCAATTTATGTAGTTTTTTATGGAGAGTGTTTGGAGAATGTTGGATGTAGAGAGAGGGGCAATAAAATGTTGTCGTTTAAGACAAATTTTATTACATGTGAGGGGTATTCAACTATTCGAGAACTAGCATTAAATCGACATTAGGAGGATTTAGAGGAGGATTGTTCCCGAAAAGTGGAGAAAAAACATTCTCCAAAAGAGTTTAGTATCAATGGTTTGTACAATTCAGAGGTCGACGCGGACCAGTTTTGGCGATTTTTCGGCAGAGGCGGCGTCAACCTCTGGTACACTTACAATTAGATTAGCGGATTGGATAGCGGATTGGTTTGTGAATAAACAAAATCTAATCTCGTACATGTACTGATTTATTTGTCATTAAACACAAATCATTAATGCTCCTCACTAATATCTTTTTTCTCAGAATTGAATAATTTGCACGTCAAAGAGTAGTTTTATAAGTTTTTGTAACATTAAATTAACCAAAGATCCCTCCGTCGGTTATACCTATACCCATTCCAAACAAAATGTAAATCAATTGACTTGAAGTAGGATCAAGAGCTATCAATAAATTGTATTTTTTTAAAATGTCCTCCCAAACCGTAGGATATCAAATGCTAGTTACAATTTTCACCTTCTACCTATATATTCAGAAATACATCTAAAATAGAATTACATAGAGTACACTTGGAAAATAAGTGTAAAATAATAATGCAAGATAATCTTATCTTTTAGGTCACCAGTGTCATCACGATGGACAATTTAATGACGAAGCTCCTCTCTTACATATGTACATACATATAAACGTCAATACATAATCAATGACATTATACTTGTCAACCCTTTTGTCGGAATTGACAATGTACCGTTCTTCCTTGTCTCTTGAAATTGCTCTTCACTCCTCGACATGCAGTCATTTCTATTGTTTTATACTGACACGAAATCTAAAATTGGCAGTTACCCGAACTTTTTTTCTGCAGAAATGTGTGATGATTATTTGCATAATTGATGCAAGATCTTAACATGACTTAAACAATGGTTACTATAATAGTTTAGGAAACAATGGGAAATTCTAAAATGGGATGATGATATATGAAAAAGTGAACGATTTTCTGCTCCTTGCAAAAAAATAAACTTGAATACAAAAGACAAAAGAGGAAGAAAATTTCTCGCAATTTTCATCAAATATCCAACTGTCTGACTTGGGTTACGTTACGTAAAGAAATCAAGTGGAACATTGAACTTGTCATTTTGGCGAACCGTAAAAAAAGTTTATCTTTTTATTTTACCATGCCAAGAAATCAGACGACGGGTATTTATTGTGGTTAGAGAGACATCATGAAAGTAAAGTAAAGTAAGTAACGAACCTCATTTTTATTGACAGTCACCTCACTTCTTTCTTACGACTGCACTGGTGGGTGGGAATGATTGAGTTCATTATTTAATGTGCAACATGAGAAAAAGAAGGCCCTCTTCTTAAGACAACATATTTAACAACGGTGCTTTCTTATCTGTCTGTCAAATTGGGGGCCAGAAAAAAATATCCTATTTCTCATTTCTCTCTGATTATGCGTTTAAGTGCTTGATGGATTTTATGGACGGAACTCGGAAGGAAGGAAAAAGTAGGAACAAGTATGTCGAGGAGAAAAAACTAGTGAAAAAAAGTTGGTATTTATTTCAATTGGTGGAATTGTAATTACGATGAGCGATTATTGACATTTGTAGTGGTAAGAACAGTCCAGTTATGTATGTATTTTTTGCGGGTATTAGACATTTTTGTTGGATTGTAACCTTGAGTTTGACCTCAGACATTGTTATGAAACAGGGCAAAAAGATGTTTGCTTAAACATGAAACAATTTATGATTGATTGAAGTGGAAAAGAAATAAATATATGGATTTTGCATGGCATGGATAAACATTGATATTTTTTGTCTTTTGCTTATTTAAGACAAGCGAAATATTTGTCTTGTATTTTAGATTGATTTGGTGTCAATTAGTATTCAATATTATTTCGAGTTCTCCAGGTATGTACGATTTTCTGTACAAGTTACTTATCGTACTTGGTTGGATAAGCAAAACTAAATTTTAAGAAGTATTGCACTGGAACTAAGTCGAAAGTATTAAAAATATCGAAAACTTGTCAATTAATTGCTAAATATGATGAAAACCTCCCCAATAAACCCCATCCTTTTAGACGACTCTGAAAATCACCCCCACAACCACCGTCTCGGATTCAGTCGATCAAACACGGACATTTTAATGTTTCATTTCACCCGAAATTCTCAAAAATCATCAGATCAATCCCCTTATTTTTCACAACCTCAAGATTTTTACTATTCACACACCTCGAAAACACTGTCCTCCTCGTTAAATGGGAACATTCGAAAGGTAACAACTGACTGGACAATTCACCCCAAAGGGGGCGACGATCTTTACGCCGTGCTGCGAATGCCCATTATAATCGGGGCTTGTTTCGGTCTTATCCCAATCAGAGGACTTCGAGAGGAATGTTTCCACCCGGACAAGCAAGTATTTGGGTAAATTTCAGAAAATTTAGGATGACAATTAGTATGGAATTAAATAAATACGTCAATTTTTCAGATGGAAACACATCCGAACTTTGATCACGATAATTGTGACATTTCTCATCTTTTTGAACACGTTTTTCATTACGCATTCCTTTTTCATTGGGATCATTTCAAAACAGAATAACTCGGCTGGGTTAGTTTTTTTCTAGTTTTTTTCCTACCCTACATAAAATTTCAGATCCTTCTTTTTATGTAGATCACTCGTCCTTTCCTTCAGCGGGGTGTGGTTTTACACCGCCGGCACCTTGGTGTACGCCTTCTTCCTGCTGAGATCGAAACGTCTCTGCGCCTACTTTGGACATTGGGTCAAAGTGTCTGAACAAATCTGCGACACGTTGCAACCAGACTGGAACATTTGTCGAGATGTGAATCTCATCTGCATTCTCGTGCTTCTCGACTGCTTGGCTGAAAATACCCTGTTTCATTTTCACGCGATGAGACCCCAACAACGCGGTCGCATGGGTGCGTTTTTATGCAAATGATGTGCATACATTGAGACTGACTAATTATTAATTAAAAGAAAATAAATCCACTATTTTTTTCTAGGTTCTCTAACATTCGAAGAGGTTCTCCGCGACTACTATAATTCAAACCAGTATATTTTCCCCTTCTTCAACTACTCTCCGGCTGTCACTCTCGGTCTACTTTTCACGAATAAGTTGGCCACGTATGCGTGGAATTTTGGCGACATTTTTTTAATGATCTTTTCACGAGCCTTGTACGCCAGATATGCCAGTTTGAACAGTTTCATTGAAAGCTTGATGGTACCGGATGGGAGTGTGTGTTTAATTAAGAAGGGTAAATTATCTAAATTATCTTAGTTATGGGGTAATGTGTGATTTTTGTTTGAAATGCCATACTGAATCAGGAACCGTGTCGTGGGCGAATGTAAGGCGAAATTTCTTGCTGATCACGAAATTGTTGGAGGAGGGAAACCAATTGCTTTCTCCGTTGATTTGGCTCTCGTACATTACAGATATTTTCTTTGTGTGTCGACAGGTACACAAATAGGGAACAATTTAAATATGCAATGGTGTGATAAGTGCTTATCATGATTTTTGCTACCTAATTCAGTTGTACGAAGGACTTGCCCCATCAGCAAATGATCGCTACCCCATCAACAAAGTTTACATGGCGTGGTCACTTTTCCACTTAATCATTCGTACCATCGGGGTCAACTGGATGGCTGCAAAAATCTGCGAGAGTGCTCACAAAATCTCGAAAATATTGCAGCATTGCTACCCCGAAGAATATGATGATGATGTTAGTTTAACTACTTTTTGTGATTAAGATGCTTCTTAAAAGTCGGAATTCTTTTGCAGGTGCGTCGCTTGGAGAGATATTTGAGCACGAAAATCATTGGAATCACGGGAAACGGGTGTTTCATAATTACACGATCATTCATTTTAATGGTAGGTACATACTTATCCATTTCACACATATGCTAATTTTCACTTTGGCTCGCAATATGTTACAAAACGGGATGATGATGACGATGATTGTGATGATTAATGCTCTATTTATTTCGTTAGTGAGAATATAAAGCTTTCAAATGGAGCGTAATTTCTCGATCTCATGCATTGTTACATTCTCAAAGTCGAACTTGAGAGTTGACTTGAAGTCAAGTATCAAGAAGTTCAATAACAAACTAAACTATGTAAACCACCACGATGGATGGTGATGACGAGAGTTTAGAGTGGAGGAGGATAAGACGTGACATAATGCGAGCGTGGTTTGATTCCCATGTCGTTACATTGTGTTTGCTACAATTTTCATCAATGTGGTCGACTCGGCACAGAATAAAATTGGTGAAAATACACAAAACAAGTAAACAAGGCAGAAATGCAACGAGGCAGCAATTGAACTAGTATGCGTTATGGATGAGAAACTCGGTTATGTCATTCATTCGAGGATTGACTACTGACTGACTGACGGATGCACAAAAGAACGACAATGTGACACAAGGAGGGGACAAATTACCCAAAATTATCAATTATTCGCCTCCTATACGTACGTATACGAGATGGAGTAATGACAGACAATGCCAAACTTATCGAACCAACCCTTTTTTTCCTTCTCCCTATTACCCACTAACCTCCAAGTTCCGTCAAGTGCGTCCTTCCCACTTTTCTAGGAATCATGTCATACGAAGAGGAGTTGTATACAATAAATTAGTAGGCTAATTATGAGAGTCGTGATTATTTTGGGGTATTTTCTGCATAAATTTATTTCGTTACGAGGCGGGGGAGAACTTTCAATTAAGGTTTGAAAGTTGTCGTTATTTTGAAAGAAGTAAATGCTTAATTTTATAAGTTAATAATTTCATTGTTGATTGTATTTTAGGTGATGAGCGCAATATTTACGTTGGAAGTGGTCCTTCTTCAGAACGCTAGTATCAAGGTGGGATGAAAAATATTTTTTTTGGAGGTAAATATCGATTACGTTATGTAATACAATTAAGAAATATGAATATGTGCATAAGTATAATAAATATTGAAAATCTAGAGCCCATTTTCTGTTATTTCACATAAATTGGACACATTATTTCACTAATCCTAAATTAACATTGGCTATTGGCTCACATAAATATTTTCAATGTAAATTTTGTGATAGAAATGCATAAATAAAAATCATGCCCGTAATCCATCCGTATTTTCAAAGAACCATTTACATATTTTTGCATGAAAGCCATAACTTTATGGATTCTGACAAAATATTATCATTGCCAATGCACGGAGTGTGAAATACGCAAAATGTCATCAATGTCACGTCAAGGTTTATTATTTTTGAAAATACCAATTATTAATTTGGATACAGTTGACAGTGCAACACAGACGTCATCCACAGTCTTACTCGTGGCTCTTTAGGTTTTCGTGTCCAGTCAACTCCTAAACTGAAGTGCATCGGTACCCCATGATTATTTTGAAGTGATTGTTCTCTCCAAGTAACAAAGTGACAACATAATAAATAAGTATGTGTAATTTACAATCCGGAACGACACACCTTTCTCGCTCGGTGTTAAACGTTTAATAATAGATTCGTATGAATTTCTTATTATTCATGGGACAAGTATTGATTGAAAAGGTGCAAATTATTGGATAAGCAACTTATCCAACTGAGTAAATATCAACAATGCTAAGCAATGAGTAAGTACACCTCTGCTGGTGATGATAATGACCACTTCGAGGAGAGGTTATGCCACCCCAAGAAAAGTACATGGGCCGTCATGAAAAACAAATTGGTATTTGCTGCCGGTAAAGTATTGTAAAACATGCAAACTTATATACAAAAGGATAGAATATATTTACTAGAATAAATATTTAGACGCTTCGCCATCCTCGCCATCTCTATTTTCCCATCTACTTTTGCTTAAGGAAATCCAAGTTTTTCCCCAACAAGCGAAAAAGTCGCGGCCTTGCGACATGGATAAGATTTGCGCTGCGACTGACATGGATATTACTTCCGCGATTCGGCACGATGAGCAGGATGACCGAAATAACAATGGTTACGATAAGGCCTCCGGAGATTTGTACGCGTGCATGAGACCGATTTTAATTTTGGGGAGGGTGTTGGGAATTTTGCCAATTTCGGGAGTATTTATGGGGCCGGATGTAAACGATGATAAGGTTTTGACGTATCATCTTGGTTTTGGGTATGTATTTGGATCTGAAATTTCTCGGATTAAAAAAAAATTACTAATTTCTTGGAATTTTCAGGTGGGTTACATTTCCCGTTTTGTGCAGCCTGGTTGTCCTCCTACTCCTTGGGGCCAATATGGCCCTCAGCTTTTTAAATCTGTTTCAACTATTCGCCGACGAGGGGGCAGGAGGAAGCGCGAGCCAGTTGGCGATTGCTGCCAGAGATCCAATGTTTTATCTCATGAGCTTTCTCGTGTAAATGCATATGTGATTAATCTTCATTGACGTAATTTTTATAAAAAAGTACAAAGCGTGAAAATATTATGTTTTGACCAGGTACGCATTTTTCCTTTTACGAGCAAATGATCTACTCAAATTATTCGTCAAGTGGAGGGTTGTAAGCGACGATCTCAGATTTCAGGACAACGACGCCAAATTATTCGAGCACATTGTTATCTTAACGGGATCAATTTTCGGATTTGGAATATTTGAGAATATTTTGTATGCGATGAATAATTTTCCACTTTCGGGGAGAGGTGCAAGTAAGTCGTAGTCAATGTTTTCGAAATTTTATTTATTTATAAAACGCAATTGTTCCCGCAGATCAAACCGCATTTGAAGAAAATTTGTCATCTTTGGAAACATATTTTTGGCGATCTCACCCCTTCTGGGCGAAATTATTGTCGTATGACACATTTTTTGCGTTGATTCTTATGTTTGTGAATACACTGGCCGCCTATTCGTGGACTTTTGGGGACCTCTTCATCGTCTTATGCTCAAGGGCTTTGTACTACAAGTTTAAAATACTGGTTGATCAAACCAATCTGAAATTGTTGGGGAGGGTGGAAGACGATGGTCAAGACGGTGTATGTTTTCGGTCCACGCGGAGAAATAAAAGTCAGTCGTCGCAATTTACAGTTAATTAATTAATTGTGATTAAAGACACAACTCTAAAACACTGAATATCTGTATTATAAATATTAGGCGTTCTTCAATGGTCCCAAGTACGAAAAGACCATCTAACCTTGTGCAAGCTATTGGACGAGTTTGAGTCATTCTTATCCCCACTAATTTTCCTCTCGTATTCGACAAACATATTCTTCATTTGTTTAGAGGTCAGTCATTTTAAGCAGCAAATAATACACATTTTCATATTAAAACCTTACAAACATTGCAGATTCATCAAGGCTTAACCCCCCAAAATAACAGCAGTCTCTTCTCCTCTGCCTACTCTTTTATTTCCTTTGTCTATCTACTTCTCCGGGTGTTAGTCGTGTCAATTATGGCAGCAAAAGTGAACGAGTATGTCCATCAGATAACCATTTGCACCCAGAAATGCGCAACGAACGAGTATTGCTCCGAGGTAAATACCGATATATCACCACTTACTTGCCATTGTCTTACTTATTATGTCACACTGTCAACTTGACTTGATGTGACAAAATTTATTAAATTCACGAAATTCATCGGTTTCGAGTAATTAAATTTAAACGATAGTTGGAACGCCTTGAGATGATGTTGGCCGCGTCACCAATTGGACTCCAAGGTCTCGGGTGCTTTGTCGTCACGCGAGCGTTTCTCTTGATGGTTGTCAGTGTGGTATTTACCGTGGAAATCGTTCTCCTTCAGTCCTCCGCCACGGCGACGACACTTGCACAAGTACAAGGGTTCAACACCAGTACGGAAATACCTCATTTGCGAACTTGAGGTTGATTAGTGAACTTCAAGTGGTTTTTGTCGTAGATTTGTCGCAACTTTCCCAACTACATAACTATTTAGATGTGAACTTTCAATAAAGAAATACACACATTTTTGGGCAAAATTTCTACTAAGCAAGCATTTCATTGTTACAAAAGTAAGCAACTTTGAAACCCAATTGATTAAGTCATGCCTTAATTGAGAGAAAACAAAGCGTAGGCAAAAAGTAAAAACCGTTCACAAGAGAGAAAGTTAATACCCAATTTACATGCCATCATTAAAAGGAAAACAAGAATATTAACTTTGTTTTAAGGAAGCAATTATGAAAACCCGTGTATCTTTTGTACTCGTATAAGACTTACTCGTACGTTGATGTTGATATTACGGTGCGAATATTACTCATTGTAAAAAAACCATAAAGGTTATAATTGGTATTACATACATATATTTTGCCCACAAAATCCTCATTTTCACTCCGTCCTCTACAATAAAGAAGGAGATTATCCCCAAAAAGAGGAGACATTACAAGTTGCAATAACTACCAAGAAATACTAATCGTATCGTCGATATCGTATCGTGTAATGAGATTTGAATTGCCTTTCTCTTGTCCTAGAACTTACCAAAAAAATCGTTAAACTTGAGCTTGACAGTCCCATTTTTGCCATTGATTGCAGCACTGACGAGCAACATACATGACCTAGGAATGTATTCTAAGAAAATTATCCGGTATTATCAATTTTTCTTGAAAATTTGTAATTCTTTGGGATGCATATCTATCGAGTGGGATTCTACGAATCAACGCCTCCGTCCAGTCCAGTCGGTTTGGAGGATGAGACAGTTCAAGTTACATATGGCGATTGCCATCGTGCACAATATTTTCTTAATTTTGAGTCTCAAGGTTAAATTATTTACTTTTTTAGCATTTAAATTTTATTTAAATTGCTAACATGACCATTTTCTTGATAAGGTGAGAGACATTCCAAAATTTGGGGTGGCTTATCACATGCTCGCAATCTACTTTATGATCGGTTACATCATGTGCAATGGGTGTCGCGTGGTTTGTTGGTTTTACCAAGAAGAACTCATCACCTTGGTCAATGCTCAGTTGGACTTTGAGAAATCGTTAAACACTTATCGAACATTTCAGCGATGGCGAGAAAGAGGCAAGGTTATTTTAGTTTGCAAAAAAACAGTGTTATAAAATTTGCGTTTTTTTTGCACCAGTAAAACCATGGAGTACTAATAATGACGATCAGGACGAGCTTAACAATCCTGTCGTGGCGAAAACGCTGGAGGCAAATGTGTCCGGAAATGGAGAAAAGTTTGAGAGAAATTTACTAATTCTTGGCATAATAACCGGGTGGTCGGTGCCACTGCTGGTGTTTTTGATCCTGATGGCACATCCATGCCTGCCACCCTTCATTGGGTCGATTTTATTCACATATGTCAACAATCACTGCACCACGACGGGATTTTGGGCGTATGTCGGAATGGGAGTTATGAACTGGTGGATGCATTTAGGTAATTTTAAAAATATTTTGATGATTTTGAGCATTAATTGAAATTTAATATCGTATTATGAACATTTTTAGATATGGTTATGGGGTTTGTGTTTTCAATGTTTGGCCTCTTTTTCATGAGTATTGCTCTCCTCCAGGATTATTTATATGTCATTCGAAGGTAAATATTGACCTTTTTTATACATAAATATTCTAGAAAATTTGCTAGTAAAAAAAAATATAAAAATTCGTTCAGAAACTTTCCTCTCGTCCAAACTTTTGGAGTCCAACATAACAACGATCGTCCATCCTCCGCGGTACAGAAGGCACCTCTTCAGTTGTACCGTTGTGTCCAAGTGCTTGAAAAACAAGTCAATATTTGTTTCAAAGGTGTGTTTACTGTTTAATTCAGGATTTGAAATTATGATTTAAATCGACGCACTTTTAAGGTCATTACTTCCCAATTTTTCTCGGCGGAATGACCGCCCTCACGATATTCTGTTTACACGCGTGCATCCGACTGCCAGGAAAAATTCCTATGCCAGGATTCTCATACTTTCCGATGGTTGCGTTTGACGGAATTATTTCCCTCTTGGTAATTTAATTACACGCATAATTTGGTTGTCTCGAAAGACTTTTGAAACTACAATAATCTGCAGGTCATGAACACCAGAGCGGCGAATATGCACGAACAATCCTGTCAAATGATCCGAGGCTGGAGAAACTGTGCAAGGTTGCAGAGGAAACACTGGGTCAAAAAAATGGCTTGGTCCTTTATCCCACTAAAGATTCAATTGGGGTCGAATTTTGTAGACCAATTGACCCCACTGCTCATCCTGAACTTTACCGTTAATCAGGTCGTGTCACTGTTATTGCTCAGGTCATAGAAAACAATGTTTAGGACAATAAGTATCCAGTCATTGCTTAGATAATTTCATGATGATAACACTCACTGCGACGTCGTAGATATTTCTAAAAGTACTAAGAAAATTCAACTTTTTCAGGAAGTTTGAGGTAGTAAAAATCTTTGTAGCTGTCTAAAATTCAACTAATAAATAAATCATCTACGTGTTTGTTTGTGAGGGATGTTTGCATCACTAAATTCAAACTTGTTTATAATTTAGTGTAAAAACTAACTACAAAAGCGACAGCTTTTCCAACAGAATTTCTCATTGATTGCCATAATAATTCATTTCATATTTACGACACAAAAAGAATAATGTTCAACTGTTCGTTTCACTTTTTTCAGGTTTGTTACATTACAGAACAATTTTATGCACATATCTGTAGATTTATCATTTGCTATTCCAAATTGGACGGTGGTTCATTAGTTGTCATTTTGTTGTGACTGACGAAGCATTAAGGCAAGGAATTGACATGAATATTTGGTGTCGTCGAGTGCATGTAAAGTGCACTTGATCGGAGACTGTTCAAACAAATCTATAATATTCAGTGAAACTTTCTCTTTTTATCACATTTTGCGGATTAGCTTTAATCATTCGGGTCATCGATTGAGAAAATGGTAATGATTCATTTAATTGAGAAACCTTGGACTCATCAGTGTCGATCGGTTTATGGCAAGATTTAGAATAAGAATTAAGAAAGTGCATTTGTGGTAAAACGGAAAAATGTCCAAATTGTTCAGTTCTCTACTGTTAAGAGTATTTTTAGTGACATCGTTATCTTACGCGTATCTCAACATTGAACGTAAGTCAAAACTGTTCATATTGCCTCTTATAGGTTAATTATTTACGGGATGTTTCCAATTGCAGAATATTGTCGGGCATTTGATGACAGGTAGTAATTTCAAGAAATATGCATACGCTTTCAGATTACTAATCTGATTTTTCTAAACTTTTACAGCTTTCGACCCATGATATGCATCTTAAAGAATTCTAACAACTCAACAAATACTGTTGATACGTACCCCCAAGATACTGTGGCGCCAGATTATGCGATACTGATCCCAGAAAAAATTAAGGCGAAATTCCGCCCAAAATTGAGGCCAAGACCAAAACCTAGACCCCGACCAAGACCACGTCCAAGTAGGCGTCCAAACAATAGCTTTCGATATGGGAATACATACCTCACAAAAATTGTGTAACTATTTCTAGATTTCCATCGTCCACCACCAATCTACATCCCGTCAAAACCCGACTATGGGGACGGGTGGGATAGTGACTCAGATGAAGATTGTTCCTGCGACACGAACTGTTATCCAGTCATAGCTAATCAAAACCCAAACGTTACCGGGGTCAGTTATCGGTGTCGATCTTGCGGGAGCATGTGTTGGGTGAGGTCACTTGCGTCGACAAATTGCAGCTGCGCCGTGCCAAGCGGAAATGCGACCTGCACCTGTGTCGCGAATTGTGCATCGTTTCGTGACGGTTTAGGTAGTTAATAATTTCATTAAAATTGTGGTTTCTTAATATTATAATCCGATTACTGAATAGGTTTCGCCGACTTAAGAAACACGGCATCTGAAGAAATTGACGATGTTGGGGTCGCCGACGACATAAAGTTCCCAAATTTTCGTAAGCCACGAATGAGTTGGGGATGGACCCCTACGTACGACTATGACGAGTCAAATTCGGACTCTGGGGAAGACATCAACTGCATTTTTACAATATCAAATCTCACCGACACGCGGATTGGGTTGGAACAGAGACCGTTTAATTGTGCCTGCTGTAAAAGTACGGAAGCTCAAAGGACATCAGACCCAGATTTTGTTTGCATATGTCAAAGAGTGTCCGTTACAGAGAGGCAAAAATCCGGAACGATTTCAAAAGTATGACAATATAAATGCTCACCTAGTAATTTATTCACGACACGAAATATACTCGATTTCATTGGACAATTATAAAGCTATTAAGAATAAAATTTAAAAATGCGAGCGTACCCGGGTTGGGAAGGTTCTTTATTTTCAGTCATTTCCTAGCACTTGGCATCGGTAAGGTTAGGGACGCGTTGACATACCCACAGCCCCAGGGAGGATCCCAACCCATTACCTGGCGTCGTGGGTATGTCAACAACTTAGGTGTCAGGTTAGGCTGAATCTTCTTATTTCCTTATCATATAAAGTCATTTCTTTCAGTTTTTCGTGCATGAATGAAATATAAAATTGTATCTCTAAGTTTTCGGCATATTTTAAATCATGGCCTAATTATAGCTGCATTTGTATGATGATTATTCCGTTTTTTTAGAATAGTTGTGTTTGGAATTCTCATTGTACGAACTAATCTTATATATGTAATAAAGGGTTGAAATTCCCTAAATTTATTTGAATCGAAAAAAAAAAAATTTAAAAATTTAATTACAAAGTATAGAAATATTTTTAGCAACTGTTTCATCCGATAATTTACATGAGGGATCGTTTTTATAGGTTAATCGATTACTAATTGCTTAATTGAACAAAGCAGAGTTCTGCAAGAAAAATGGACAACTGTAAAATGACAATTTTTACAAAATGTAGATGCATCATTTTAAAAATTCAATTACCAGAAAAAAAGGGGCTCCTAACAAGACACATTTTATTCTGAGATCCGCTTTGTATGGAAACTAGGAAAAAATAATTTACACGCATGCAAAACTGAAAAACTAGGCGCATTTCTATAAATTTTACCTGAACTCCATAACAGTCGTTGACAATGCTTGGGTCGCATATCAGAGAGTCCACCGTCCCCCAATGACGCCCAACCCTCCCGACGCAAGTCCGCCTATCCAAGAGGAAAATACTGCCTTCGAAATCTCGCTCCTTATGAATTCTCTGCAGCCTTTCTGCCGATATTTTCCATTTGCATCCACAACACCCCACGTTGTCGTCATACTGCTCGCCCACGATGTACAAGATCTTCGCCGAACTGTCATTAGACAAGGACTTATTTCTCCCCCGTTTCACCTTGGTCCCCTGTTTGACAAAGAAAACTGGGAAGATGTCACGCTGGTCGTGATGTATACATGACTCGACCCCACCCCAAAGTTGGTCAGCTTGAAAAATGCTGTATTTCTGGGAATATGTAATTTAGGCAATTATGAAAATGAGTACAAAATAGTTGGATATCGTACCTCGCCAATCTTTCCAACGACTCGAATCAACTCGACCCCCTTAAAGTCCAAGATGGAGATGGTGAAGACGGACTGGTCTTTTTTCTTGAGCAAGTCTTTCGGTGTTCGTTCAATTCCTTGGAAGACACGGTGACCTTGTGAGTTTAGGATGTCGAAAAACCTGGCAAATCCGTTGTTACCTGTTGAAAAATCCTGTTAAATTCAATATTTGTAAATAAGTAAGTACATTCGAATTTGGTATTTTTACCATCTAGACTTTTCTCAACGTGCTTCCGTACAAAGATGTGACCACTGTGTGCAAGTTCTTCTTCGAGAGGGAAGGAATACTGATTTCTGCACTGGGATCTATCGCTAGGAGGGAAGGAGAACCAATTTCGATGCTTTCTACGTCAAAATTCATTGTGCTTATCAAAATCAGAGTGCGACAATATTATAAATAATTTACATGGCTTTTGCAGACTTTAAGGTGTGTTAATGCATCATGTATGTATGTATCTATGCGAGATTACACGAACACTTAAAATTATGCTTGCATATAGAATCTAAAGTCTTTATAACTTTATGCATGTTAATTTTTTCCGAAAATTTATTTTACTATTCTATAGATAAACCTAATAACAAACAATTAAATATATAGTTCGGTAATTTTATTTAAAATCTGGCTTCACTAAGATTTTATTTTTGTAAATAAGTACATAACGCAGTTTACAGAACAGAACACTACCAGTTTTCCAAAATTTTGACCAATGATTGAATGACCATACAATATGTACATTGAATGTACATATGTACTTACTTATGTTCTACATCGGTTTTGTTTATGCATCATGCAAGTTATCATCGCGGTGTCATCCTCATCATTATTTTATCTAAACGGGTCAGACTCAGACAACTTCCGTTTTCGTTGGCGTGTCAACGTCTGCCAAAGTTTTGAAAGTGTCTGGTTTTGAAAGTAAAGTATAAATCACCTCAGAAAAATTTAATAAAATCAAGACTTGAAACCTCACCTCACCACAGAGTACTCTTAAATTGACCATCCAGACTAAAACTTTGAGTAGGATATGGATTCCGAGACTGAGGACAACGTTGTCACTGATGGCGAGGATCAGGTTGCCACCTCGCTCCCAACAACGACCCCACTGGTCGCGGTTCCATTGATGGCAATGGTAAACATGCCATCATTGTATTCGCAATGTGATATGGGGGATCTGCAAAATTTGTATCCGTTCTCTTCTGAAGTTGACATGTAAGTTGTGACGAAAAATGTCATGCAAAATAAATTATATGCTAACTTTTTCCTTTTTCTATCAGACCGGAAGAGATAGAACTACCTGTCGAAGAGGTAAATGGTCTCTCGCTGATGTCTGATGATGATTTCGCAAATCGAGGAATAAACAACATTGCTCGTGGGAGGAAAGGAAATCCAAAAGTTGGGGCCGACAGGAAGAACCACTTTAGTCCTGGTGGTGCGGGTGGAAATGACGGTGGAGGGGGTGACCCCGATGTTAATAATCTGACGCTGGAATCCGTCGGGGGACTGGATGATCATATCGCGTTCATCCGACAATCCGTCATGTATCCCTTGAAGCATCAAGAGGCCATGCAGGAGTGGGGTGTTGAGCCACCAAAGGGCATCATGTTTCACGGGTATATACGCAAATCCATATTTACGTAGATCTTGATGATGACTTACTAATTTCTGTATGCACAGCTCCCCAGGCACGGGAAAGACGCTGCTCGCAAAAGCAATTGGCAATGAGATTTCCAAATTGACAGGAAAGCAGGTCACGTTTTATTATCACAAAGGCAGCGAATCCTTCTCCAAATATGTTGGTAAGTTAGCCAAATTGACTACAAAAATAGTCACGTACCGCGACGACCCTCCTCAGGAGGTATTAATTTCCCCATTAATTAATATTAATTATTTGACTTGATTGACTTCAGGTGAGTCTGAAGCCAATTTACGCCGACTTTTCGCCAAGGCCGTGGCTACAAAACCTTCCATCATATTTTTCGACGAGATTGACGGTCTCTGTCCAAATCGGGAACGTAGTGCGAACATTTGTCATGCTTATGTCGGCGTAGTGACGGCCATGTTGGGCTTAATTGATTCTGTGAAGAGGGGTGACGTTCTTATCATTGGGGCTACGAATCGAGTAAGTATTTCCCTCCTTGAACAAAGCCATCTCGTAATTTTTACGAAACCGTACATATTTAACATATTTAAAGCTTGCTGATGTTGACCCTGCCATTCGTCGTCCTGGTCGGTTCGACAAAGTGCTGTTCTTCCCTCTCCCGGACGAAGCTGGACGCAAGAACATCATCACCATCCACACCTCGCAATGGTTATCGGACAAGCCAACTGGCGAATTTTTGACCGTTCTCGCCAAAAAAACGGTAGGATTCACAGGAGCAGATTTAAAGAAACTGTGCACCGACACTGTGCAAAATGCCTTCACTCGAAACGGTGACGGAAAGACGATCCACGTCACGGAGGACGATTGGGCGACTGCCTTTTCACAAATGAATAAGTCCAGCACAGCCGTCTTTGGATCGTCGGTCTACGTTGCTGACCACGTCCCACCACTTCTCCTCCCCCTCTTCTCGGCAGAAATGGCTACCCTGCTCCCCAAATTGGACCTCTTCCTACCCGACGGTCAGCTCGCCAAGACTCCCGGAGCAGGGAAACTGCTGAATGGACCGAGCTCGTTCCTCGTATGGGACTCGATCCTCGTCGATGATCGGTACCAGTTGGGTCTCCTCATGCAAAATGTTCTGACTCACCCACGACTGAGCAAGTACTCCACGTACATTCTTGACGTCCCCACCCTCGCCAAGCTCCAAGCGTCCAGACGAAACGTCACAATAACAAAATTGGTTGGCGATCTGATCGGCCAGATTGAACAGAGTGAAAGTCCCTGTGTTCTCTACATTCCTCAAATAAACAAATTGTACCAAACACTTTTCGCAGTGATTAACCAAAGAAAAGGAAAGGAGGAAAACCACCAAATTCCCGTGTTCATCTCCCAGTTGAAGAGCATTCGTGGGAATAAGTTAATCCTGGCCACGTGGGAGGGTCAGATGACCAACGTCTTTCCACAAGTAAAGTCCCTCTTCAACCTTGAGCATGGGATTTACAAGCTTCAGAAAACTGGAGATGCGGAACGAAGAGCATTTTTCAAGCAATTGGCTCCTTTCTCGGGAAAAAATGAGGGACCCACAGAAAATAAGAGGAAGAAGAAGGGCAACAATCAGAATGGATCAGAAGCGTTCAACCGGCTGCTGGAGGAGATTGTGGAAAAAACTGGGGGAGATCCGATGCGATGGGTCGTGAATCTCTTTGTGAACTTGAGCAATAGAATTGACAAGAAAGAGGACAAGAATTTGATAACAGATTTGCGAAATTATTTGGACCGATTATGAGGCTGAGGTCAAAGCTTGAATAAGTATCTTACGTAAAACTAACATGATCAAATTTGTAATAAATTCGGAATAAATTGGTAATAATATCGAAAAATTCTTAATAATTATCTGCATTGAATTCATAATTACTAGTAGTTTATATACAGCCAGGGTGCATAAACATTTTTGTTGTCCGTGGTTTCTCCTAAGGGGGTGGTGCAAGGATGAATATTTTTTTCAAAAAAATCGAAAAATCAAAAGTTGGGGAATTGCATGCAATTTTGCCATGAATTTGGTTGTTAGCCTAATTTTACAAATTATAATATTCTGTACCAACGACCTTATCCGACCTATATGACCCCTACTGGTCAGCCACTTGACCGATCTTAGCAATCTCCGAGCTTATTCTTCATTTTTGGAGATGAAGGCCAGGATTAAATGTATTTATTTCATTTTTGAAAGTGGTTGACAACCAAATTTTTCCTATTTTAATTCATATTGTTACGATTAGTTTTACGACAGTTATCGCAAGAGACGAACAGACGGACATAACGGGTACATGCATAAGCCCTGATTCGGGCTAAAAACCTAAATTTAGTTAAAATTTTCACCAATGCATAATATGTATGCACGTGCATAATACACATTGTATATTTGACAAAAAACAGGCGTAAAGTGCATTAGTAAAATGCATTTGGTACAATAAAATTCTGCAAAATGGTCGGTTTGACCGATAACAGCGAGCTTGACTCGGGCTGCACACTGGAGATTTCAAGTTCAAACTTCGAAATAGTACCCTCGAGATTTTTAGCTTAAAAAATCAAGCTAAAAATTACGATGATTTCATCTTTAAGAATTAAGTCTCTGTGTCTTCCCATTCAAAAGTTATTAAACGTCAAAGAGTTGTTTTTTTCGACCATCGAGAAGAAACAACTATTTTTAGTTGTTTCTTCTGAAAATTTAATTTTTCAAAAAAAAAAATAAAACGCCCAAAAATATAGAGAATGAAATGATGACACCAACTTCCACCACTGCTGCCAATCTCTCCACCCATGATGACCAACATTGCCCGATATCCACATGCCCAGGAGCTAGCAACACAGACCAATGGATACTATGCGACCACTGCCAGAAATGGTATCACACAGCATGTGTCGCCGTGGTCATCATACCGGAGGAGGAATGGCTTTGTCCAACTTGCGTCATATCCGTCACATCTTCACAATCTCAAGTCACTCCATCATCCCTCAACACAACGACTACCACCAAGAAAAAGCACATAATCGCCACAACACAATATTGGCTGAAATCCAACCTCGTTGAAGATCCTCTCGGCCTAATTCCAAAATCCGAAATAGTCGCACGTTACGCCCATCATATTCAAACATCGGGAGAAGGAAGAGTTGTCGATGCCACCGTGGGAAAGTATATTCTTCAACTCTTCCCCAGCACAAAATTTTCTCGTCCCCCGACTCGAGGCGCAGCCAACGCATACATTGGAATCAGATGGAAGGATCAACCACCACTACTCCCACATGCTCCAAGAAATTGGGGTGCTGAGTTATCGCAACTGAAGAATACAGTACCCACGCTGAGAAGAGTCCCAAAAGGTGCAAGGATGGAAGTAGCTAAAGCCCTTGCAAAAATACTAGAGGAAGTGACCACCACAAACTCGGAGGAATCATGGTTCAAACTTTTCTCGTTTCCATACGCAGTCGTCCCTGTTCCCACCAAATCTGACAAAGTTAAAAATTTAACAACATGGGTGAAATCAAGAGTTCTGCAGTGGTCAATAACCCAAATTGTAACACCCTCGAGACCACGACCACAATTCGCCAAACCCTCACGTCCTCAAGAAACTATTGCAAAGAAGGTGGAAGCAAAATTGGCAGACGGCGATGTACGGGGTGCAATTCGTTTATTGACCTCTGATGACACAATTGCCCCAAATAATCAAGAAACCTTGGATGCCCTCATCACTAAGCATCCCCCACATCCAGAGCCAACTTATTTCCCGAACGCACCGGACAAGGCAGAAGTTTTGGCCCCTGTTGATCCCAAAGAAGTCCTCATCGCAATCTCTAGTTTCGCTCCAGGATCGGCAGGAGGACTTGACTCTCTTCGCCCTCAGATTTTGAAGGACCTCGTCATCTCAGAGAATGGAGAACCTGCGACCAATTTACTAAACGCGATGCTAAAATTTTTAGATCTTGTTCTCAGGGGAGACGTGCCAAAATCTATTTGCCCAATCTTCTTCGGGGCTTCCATGACCGCACTTAGAAAGAAAACTGGGGGCATTCGTCCTGTCGCTGTCGGCAATACATGGCGTCGTCTCATCTCGAAAATTGCCGTCGCCCGTATGTCATCTACTCTGGTCGAGATTTTCTCCCCTCATCAACTAGGAGTGGGGATTAAAGGAGGCGCTGAAGCTGCAGCCCACGCAGCACGTATTTACTGGAATTACTCACATGATAGCCCCAAGGCTTTTTTAAAATTGGACTTCCGTAATGCTTTCAATGAAATCCGACGAGACACACTTCTCCAAATCATTCGAGAAAAATTCCCAAATTTCTACCGTTTCGTGAGCCAGGCCTACTCCTCCCCCTCGGAAATTTTCTTCGCGGGAACACCCATCTCCTCCCTTTGTGGGGTTCAACAAGGTGATCCACTCGGACCAGCTCTCTACGCTCTCGTGATCCAACCAATTGTGGACTTGATTGACACAGAGCTGAATATGTGGTACTTAGATGACTCAACCATTGCTGATTCGCCGGAGAAAGTCTTAATGGCAATGCAAACCATCACACGTATGGGGACAGAAGTCGGTCTGCACCTTAACACTACAAAATGTGAAGTGGGAATTCTGGGTGTAGTCGACGACCAAACTCGTGACGAAATTTTTGAGCTATTTCGTTCAACAGCTCCGGGGATACAAAAGATCTCTCCTGAAAGTGCTATGCTGTTAGGTGTCCCACTCACCGATGAAGCCATTCCTACAATACTAGGAGCCAAAACCGAGGAAATGGAAAAAATTAGCACGCGGCTACTCAAACCCTCCTCCCACTCAGCCTTTTTCCTTCTCCGTGCCTCCATCTCAACACCTCGTCTAATATACTTTCTCCGCTGTGCACCGACATGGAGAAGATTTGACGCCCTTACTCTTTATGATGCCAAATTAAAAAATGCTATGGAGGGAATCATCAACTGTTCCCTTTCCCCTCAATCCTGGTTACAGTCCTCTCTACCCGTCAACAAAGGTGGTCTTGGGGTCAGACACGCTATAGATGTGGCGATTCCGTGCTTTCTAGCGTCTATCTATAGCTCCCTGCCTCTTGCGGAACGCCTACTTCCACCACATTTACATGGCATCGATACCGCCATCCAAGAAGGAGAGGAACGCTGGAAATCACTTGGTTCATCGCCACTTCCTCCACTCGAGATACGAGGTATCCAGGCAATATGGGAAATACCACAACAGGAAGGTGTAATCAATCACCTCACAACTAATGCGACTACATTAGAAGACAAAGCCCGCTATCACGCCATGTCACAACCCAATGTTGGAGCGTGGCTCAACGCTATCCCCTCTCCTCAACTCGGCACACATCTTCCTAATGAGACGTTTCGCATCGCCGCCGCTCTTCGACTAGGCTGTGACATCTGCCAGCCCCACAAATGTTCTTGTGGTGAACAAGTGTCCACGAAAGGCTATCATGGTCTCAGTTGCAAAAATAGTGCTGGACGTCACTCCCGTCATGCCGCAGCCAACGATGTCATCGCCAGAGCCCTCAGATCTGCAGGAGTCCCTATAATTAAAGAACCAGCCGGGTGTGCCCGTGAAGATGGGAAACGTCCAGATGGTCTCACACTTATTCCATGGGCAAGAGGAAAATCGGTAGTGTGGGACTTCACGTGTTCCGATACATTTGCACCATCGTACCTCCCACAAACTAGTATTCGCCCAGGAGTAGCAGCTGAGAAAGCAGAGGACCGGAAGAAGAAAAGATATGAACAACTTATGGACAGTTTCCTTTTTGTCCCAATAGCCATCGAAACAACAGGGATTTGGGGTAAAGATGGCTTGTCATTTATTAAAGAAATCGGGTCCAGAATCACAAACATCACAGAAGAGAAGAGGGCGACATCCTTTTTATTGCAGAGAATGAGTATCACTGTTCAAAGAGGGAATGTAGCATCCATTTTAGGATCCCTTCCAAAAGGACACAAACTGGAGGAGATATTTATGTTATAAAGAATTTCATTTATATATCTATTGTAGTTATGCTAATATTATGGATTACAATTATGTATTATGATAAACTATTTTTAAAATTAATTATTTTATTTGTAACTCGATCATTTGTCGCAACCGTTAAGGGTAACTAGGCACTAAAAGTCAAGCAATCGTGATACATACCCATATAAAATCAACGTGTAGCATGCACCCAAAAATATGAAATCTGGAAATTGTAAACTTACTAGGAAACTAAATTACCGTGAAATGTTAAATCTATAATTTTCAGATTTATGAAAATCTCTTTTCAACTTTGGCCAAACTGATTCCATACTTTTTGTACCTTTTGTCTCCCACTTGATAACACAATATGGCAACGTCTCTGGAAAAAGTTATCGAGCAGGGCAAAGCCATGGAGGCGAACGAAGCTCGAAAGTCTGGAGAGCCAAGCGAGGCCAGGAAATCTTTCGGTGCTGGTACTTCTGCCGAAGAGAAACAAAAATTCGAAAAAGCAGAACTGAAAGCGGACAAACTACGCGTGAAACTCACCCCGATTGAAGAATATGAAAAGAAACTTGTCTTCCACTTGTGCGTGATAACTTGATGACAGGAAAATAATGTCAATATGAAATGAGTTAATAATGTTGACCCCCTAATTATGTCCAGATCGGACGCACCAGGGCGTGTAGTTACTCGTTTGGAACGTCTCATGGGCTCGGACAAGGTCAGTCTGTTGGATCACGAGTGGATGCGAGAGTTAGAGGAGCAATTGGAAGGAGAGGTCTGCATTTGTTAATTTTTCCATTTTGATATTTAAATTTGAAAAGTAATGTTTCCCCATTTTCATCTCAGGACAAGAAGGAATGGCTTCGAAGGAACAAGAATCGAATGAAAGTAGAGCACATGCGATTTCGAAAACTTGCCATTGACGGATTAATGCCGATTCCACCCACGATGGAAATGCAAGATATCTACAATCACCCGATATACAGGTGGGTCGGGTAGTACCACATTTATGTACACGCGCAGTGATATCTATTGGATTATGCACAGTTTTACATTAATTTAAAAAACTTTACTCACCAGGGTCAACAAAATCATGAAACGGCTCAACAAGTTTGATTATAGTGCGATGCTCAATCCCAAAACGGTGATGCCCCCACTCACCCTCATCGATCCATTTAAAGATGACGAATCTGGCCAGAGTTTCAAATCATTTCCTGGTCATATAAGTAAGTCAGTCAAACTATTAATGAGAAAATTCTAGTGACTCATAATTTGTCCCCATCAAGACCTCGAAGAAACCGCATCTCTCATGTCAGTCGCCAGATCAAAGTCATTTGCTCGCATAAAAAAACCTGCAAAACCTGTGTCGAAACTTACCACCACGCCTGTCGTGAGTACTCAGACGTCAGTATTATCGTTTGCTTCTACCGCCGGGGAGGATGGTGAAACTGATCAAGATCTTGACCGTCCATCGCAACATTCAACTGTCCCAGATAAAGCCTCATCAACCCTGCTTGTTCAGAATGAAGGGGACGAGGAGGAGGAGGAGGGGGAGGGAGACGAGGTAGAAAAAATAATGCGGGAGGTCAGCGCAGTAGAAACAGCGTACACAGAATCGCTATCCAACCTTCAGAAGAAATATTCAATCGACGAAGGGTCCAATCTTGCCATTTGGCAACCCTTTCAATCCCAGTTGTTGGATGTTTTCGACACGATGAATATCGACACGGAGGTTAATTAATAAACTAATAATTAGCTGTAATAATCTGAGGATGCATGTCAGTCAGATTAAAATTAATTGTTTTTATCATTTCAGAACGCTGTGGTCGAATTGTACAAGATGGCAGAAGAGGTTGTAGGTGTGTACAATCGAGAAGTTGTACAAGCTGAGGAAACCATCATCACTTTGAACAAGGTCGTGAATGCGGTCGTAAACAATATGGGGGTTCCGACCCCTATCAAATCAGCGTCTTCAGTCAGTTCAATGCATGACACGGTTCCACGTAATTCCAGCCGTATTTCTACGACCGGAAGTGTCTGATGCATAAATAAACCAATTCAACGAAAGAAATAATAATTAGAGAAAGAATAAAACAAAATATGATCTGCATTTCGACTAAAATTTTGCCAATTTGTATTTCATTTTTTTCTACATCATGCCAATCATTGCAATTTAACAGATTTGACAGATTTGAGCAAGTTATCAGGATGTTCACTTTTTGAGGTAGGTAAGTCCTGGGTAGTAGGCTGTTGCTGGATAAGCCCCATAGGACGCGTATCCGTACCGATAAGCAGGGACACCAACGCTGGAGTAGATGTACTGCGATGATGCTACAGCAATCACTGCGACGAGGACGAGAAGGGCGAACTGTGGTGGAATTAGTACTTATTTAAATATATTTTATTTCATGTAAATGAGGAGGACAATGGAAAACTTACAAGTCGAGACATTTTGAAACTGGTGATGAGAGAGGTTTGAATTGTTCTGCAAACAAATGGCTAGTGTGTCCAGGGGGAGAGCGTCTCCCAGTATTTATACCCAGATCTGGAACAATGGGCAGAACAGATACCGATCGCCAGCTCAATCAAACGCAGTAAATTTTTTGTCTCAATTTTACACATACAACAAAGTAAAACCGAATGTCAGTGTGTCATGAATATTATTACGTTGATGTGAAATTGTATGTATATAAAAATGAGATGCAATAGATGTTTCTAAATGTGCAAATCTTTAATGGGATTCCCGAACTGTCTTGCTATTTTTAAATATTTCAATTATTTTTATGCCGAATCACGACACCGATGAAAAAGCAATTATGGTTTTAATTGCATGCAATAATTCAATATTTAAGGTTAAACTGAGGATGAGCTGGTCCATTTTTTTTTTACTAATTAATATATGCAGTATGTGCGGATATGCGAAAATAAAATTTTCAAAATTCATATATGTGCGAAAGTATCACAATTTTATTAGACTTTGCAACAACGACAAATGTCAAGATTCAGAATCGAATTGAAAGTTGACGATAAGTAATTTTAGACCAATGTTAGAATCCAGTTTTGAAGAGTGGTGGGTGTGGAGATAGGATTTAAATCATATCTACTTTTTAAGAAGATAAGCGCCAGAGTAGGCTGGGTAGTAGCCACCATAAGATGAGACGACCTATAAAGCATAGAATTATATATAGATAAGTCATACTATTAAGATAAGAAGTCAACTAAATTTTAAAATCGCAATTAAAAACTACACTGACCGGTGCGGCGTATCCGTATGAAGCGTAACCTGGGTAGATAACAGCTGGGTCAGGGTCTGGCATTGGGTTGGCGAAAGCCATGCCGATAATGGCGACGAAGGCAAGGAGGACGACCTGAAGAAATTTTGAATACAATTATTATTTCAGTTAAAATGTGGAGATTTGTCGAAATGTGCAATATTTCACTCACCAACTTGTACATCTTGGAGTTGAAGTTTTGGATGATTCTTGGAATTGAAATGATCAAGAGCAGTTGAGACTTGGAATGATTTGCTGGAATAATGAGACGTGATATTTATAGTCGATCAAGACAAGAGCTTGTCCACGTATAGATTTAGTTCGTTGGGTTAAAAAAAGCGTTATTTTTCATACAATTTGCTGGATGAAGTGAATATCTACTTGGAGGCAGTTATGCAATGATGTAATTCTTTAGGCTCTTGGTTTAACATGAGCAGAGTGGCAAAAATTTTATTCAGCACTCTACCTCAGCTTTACATATTTTTTAAGGCTTTTAATCGAGTCGATCAGAAATAGCAAGCCTTAAAAAGCCGGATTTGTATATATTCAAGACAGCCAAACCCCACCCTGCCCCACTGACATACAGCTTGACATGTAAATGCTGATTTAAAACGTGATTGTCTTCTCAAGGTTAATCCCGGACTGATAGAACCTCGTTAAGAATTCCAAGCAGAAGAAGATGCCACCCTGTCTAAAAGTTTCAGCAAAAAATTAGCTGGACGATTTGATGTACTACTCTCTTCTATATGTATTTATATGTAGATGACCATTGCTTGCTGCAAAATGATCCAACTGCAAAGCCAAGGCTACTTTTTGCCACAGTGAGTGCCTTGAAATTTAAAGAGCTTTATTCTGCTGAGGAATCTCATTGTTGCAAATTACTGATTACAAGCGGTGCAAACTATAGCAATTTTAGCTCTTTGTTCTCATCTCATTCGATGGGATCATGATTTACAATTTGGGCTGATGGGCAAAAAAAGTTAAGACATTCTTTTCAAATGCTTTTAACTCTTAAGAACTACCACTACAACCAGCAATCAAATGTAACATATCACGTGAATTATGTAATCTGTCAAGTCATCATCTTGTTAAATGTATATATTTATTTACTACCATATTTTGCATGGGAACTTTGCAAATCATGCAATTAGAGAGACTATTTTTATTTAGGATGAGATTTTAAATGTTGTTTTTGGGAACTCTCGGTTTTACCAAATATAAATGCAGAAGAGTAGAAATGCCATGATAATACTGATAATTATTTATTGCAATTTACAGCATTAATTTTTTCGTAGTGTGTTTTTCTGATTTTCTTATTTTGGTTTTCGTGAGTTGGGCACATTAATTACTTCGTTGCAATTTGCAATCATGTCAGAATTTTAATGATCACAAAATCTACATTTATCTGTGCCAATTGGGCTCATTGTCAGATTAAGTTCGAAAAGAAAAGAAAATAAACGATTTCATTGATGAGAGTTTTAAATTGCGAGTTCAATACCTGCGGAACCAAATATTTATTAAATGCGTTATGTATGTATATACTACTCATTCCGGTTGTCTGATTTCTACTGTTAGATTATTTATTATTAAAATTAAACTTCCGTTGCATCCTCGTAAAACTATTTTTATTGGTTTGTTCAACTTTTCATTTTAACTGATGATTTGGACTAGATTCGGACCCCGTTTATAAATCTATGATGCATCTCATCTAGGAAAATAATTTCCATATTGCAATAAAATATCTGATTAACATGGTCGCAATTTCTGTCATAAATTGGAGTATTTATTTATGTACGAATTATTCGAGAACCAGATAGATTTTAATTTACATAATTTTTTATTAATTTTCAATCCCGACAACTTTCACAAAAATTTTTAACCACTTATTCAGACCCAATATTCAGTCAGTATCGTTAATTCGGGCGATTTCGCAGGATCGCTATGAAGTCGTCGTCAAAATTACGAGTTTTAAGTTTAGTCGTTCTACTTGTGGGAACATTTTTTGGAAGCATAGTCCATAATTCTGCTTATCCAGCCACTACAGATGATAAGTCCTCACTGGATAACCACCCCATCCGCAACGATGACTGGAAAAAGTCATTCTTGCCCGGTTTCAACATCAATATCAATCCTTACGACCCTATTGCTCGCGTGACGGGGGCAGAATTTTGGAAACGCATATTTTATAAGCACCCATCAGCAAGTCAATTGTTTCAAAGTGGAAATCCGAATTTGGAGACGATATCGCTTTACAATTTGATGAAACCTAATTACGGTTTCCACTTTGTGAACCAAGGAGTACATCCAACGACGCAAAAGCCTACGACCCCAACAACCGTGATGACTACTACTGGGGTGCATACATACTTCTTAGGATTAATATATAGTCAGCCAATGTATATTGAGAATAAAATATAACACCATAAATTTCAGGAACCAACAATTCATCCTCCGACAATCCCAATGACATCGATGCATTACATGAATGCAACAATAAATCCCATGCCAGGTCAGATGCCATCGATGGACCAGATGCATGCGGCAGGTCAAATGCCATCAACAAGTCATATGCCCATGACAGGTCAGATGCCATCGATGGGGCAGATGCCATCCACAGGTCACATGCCCATGACAGGTCAGATGCCTTCCCCAAGTCAAATGCCATCAACAGATCAACTTATCAACTGCATTGATTGGTTGTTGGAATGGCTGCAAACAAATTCAACTCCACCATTGCGAAGTCATCCCTACGTTCACAGGAATCGGAATCGAAACAAGTTCAACTATAATTAGATTTGTAAAAGAAGGAAGAAAATATATTCATACATAATTTTGATAGATTTCATTACAAAAATTTGCCAATATTCTTAAGACAATAAATATATTTACATACATACATACACGCGTATAATAAGTATCTACTGGAACTAGATACATAATAAATAATTTTAATTTTTAATGTGCTATGATGCAATAAATCAATTATATTATGAATTTTTATATTTACAAAAGATTGAATGAAACAGGTGCAAGAATTAAACAATTCAATGAATGTTATCTCAAAAAATGATGATAAGCATGAATACGTAAAGTGCCATCTGAACAAACCAAACCACTTGACCATCGGCACGGCAGGTGCAGATAGCAGTTTATTAAATCTCAATTTTATTATTAAACAGTTGACAGTTCACGTTTGACTCTTGTTCTCAATATTCATTCTTCTTAGGATGAGTTGCTGCTGTGGAATTGGGTGTTGGTTGTTGACCACTGGTTTAGTGGTACTACTGGGTTTAATATTTTCCAAAAAAGACCCACCAAAAATTGCTGGGGTTTATTCTCGCCCAGGTAAAATAAAATTACACCATTTCATGAAATATGATATCAAACTTACGGTTCTAATAGTCTTTTTAACGCCCAGGAAAACTGTACTGGTTGAAGGCCGTCGTGTTTTACTTACTTATCAAGTTAAGAAAGGTAATCAATTTGCATGTTTAAAACTGTCCTTGCCCAAATTAGGCAATTATTAATTTATTTAGTGGAAAGATGCCCGAGCAGTAAAGCAACAATCTCGAGATCACACAAGGTTGGACACATACAATTCTGGGTATGGAACCAAGTCAAAATCCAATCCGGATGATATGGAAAAAGTCCAAAAGTTGTCGACCCATTTTCAAGCTATCGATGCAATCTACTTCAACGGAGCTAATTCTCAGGGTTTCTCTATTGTGACGGGTACTGCAAGAAGACCGCATGGCGTGGTCAACGGTTTCTTCATTGTCAGGTTGGAAATATTATTTTAAACGGCAAAGGAAGTAATTAAACTAAGGTTATAATTGACCATTGACGATATACGTAGAATTCCTGAATTGGGATATCTCGTCAGCCCGAAATTTCCCGATTCTTTAACTTTTGGTGGAACAGAGGAATTTTATGGTGCGGAAGGATTTCGTTATGAACCCGTCGTGCCAATGAAACAATGGAAATTGGAGTATAAAGGAGAATTAAAGTACTTTTCGATACACTTCAAAATAATTATGTAATCAGTCATAAATTAAAATGAATGATTGCATCATTCCCAGATTTTTGGAAAGCGGAAAGAAAGTCAAAGTCAATTTTAAAGCGGATTGGAAATCTGAGCTGGATTATTTTGACTTTGACAACATGATCCCAACCTGGACCATGGCGAGAGCTATGTCGCTTGAAAGATGGAGTCAAGAATATTTCCAAACGCTTAAAGAGTACGACGTAAAAAAATGAGTATTTGATTTGTACTTAATTAACGATTATCTTTTTGTAATTAGAGCACATCAAACTCATTACGAGCAGCATGGTGATTTGATCGGAGAAATTGAGGTTGATGGAAAAAAGTACGAACTTAAAATGCCTTCAATGCGAGATCACAGCTATGGTAGATAAATCCCTAGTTTGATTCATGTTACTGTAAATTGTTACCTCGAAACTGCAATGATTATCAAAATAGGGATTAAGCGAAACTGGAAGTTACTTCACCGCTATAATATGCACATGTTTTCCTTGGAGGACGGAAGACGGTTTGACATTGGTAACGTTTGTCATCCGTGTGTGACGTCAAGGTATTTTGAATTTAGTTGACTTCTTAATTAATTACGTTGAGATTTAAACTTTAAGTAAATTATACATAAATTAGATTGGAAACCGGATACATGTATGATCACGATGGTTCACTTTACGCCTTGGAAAAAGTTGACCATTCTCTTCATGATCACGGCGAATTGGGTGATCCACCAAAAGATTATGGAATGATGGTCAAGGCGACAAATGGGCACACGTACTACGTCCAGGTTCAGCTTTTTTTCAGATATTTCAGCATAAATTATGGCAGAATCTTCAACAAGAATGTGTAATAATTAGGATTTTTCTCCTGCAGGTGAAAGTACTAGAGTCGCTAGAATTGCATATTGGATGGGAGTGGGAAGCCAAAATTGTGGAGCGTCGATGCAAGTTTGTTGTGGATGGGGTTGAGGGGTACGGAATATCTGAATGCATGTACCGTCATACTACCGGGCGCCCGGAAGAGTTTGCAAAAACTGACCCCGAATGGGTCAAGGATGTCAAAACTGTTTAAAAATGAGTTGTGAAATACAGAATAAAGAATTTAAATGATGAGATACATATTCATGTATTAAGAACTTTGTTATTAAAAGCTTTGTTGTTTGTTCGTTGTGCAGGGGAGAGGCGCATATGTATCGATTTAACAATAAAATATGCATCACAACTCGTACGTGCAGGTGGAGTAACGCAGTGACATTAGCATAAAGTTTGCATTGCAATTATTCATAAAAAATTCAGCATAATTAAAAATGGTACTATCACATTTTTTAAACAATCAACACGACAGGTTTATGTGATCGAATCTCAATTTTAGGAACTTCCTGCTGCAGACGAAATAATAAAACGAATCCAGTCTCACAAGGGGGTTCAAGGGGTCATTGTTACCACTCGTGATGGTACTTATTTACTCCTCGTTATAATTTATTGATTTCTTATGACAGATATCGTCAATTGTTATACAGGGACCCCAATCCGGTCTACAATGGATAACACCTCCACAGTTTTGTATGTCAATGGCTTAAAGCATCTGTATAACATTGCGGCAAGTGACTTATCGTGTTGGGAGAAATATCTAGTAGTTTATTTATCAAAGTTTTTTTCAGGCTTCGATGGTCAGAGATGTCGAGCCCACAAATCGACTCTTGTTCATGCGAATTCGAACAAAAAAATTCGAGTTAATGTTGAATGTTGGCCCAGGTGGAAATTTTATCAAAATTTTAAAGGGATTCAAAAAGTTATGAGTGACCATTTTCAAAAAATATGAACATATATTTTTACAGATGACGATTATATGGCACTGGTCATTCAGAATCCTAACGAGAATTAAACCAATATTTTTTTTACCAAAATAAAATCAAAATCTACTGTGCACTTGACTCGAATGGGGAAGCATATGAGAAGCGTGACAGTTTTTCAATAATTTTTTTCATGTAAATTTATAATACATATGAAAATATAAAATAAAACAGGAAGCGAAGAAATTGTTTTTTTTACAGTGAAAATCAATAATGCGAAAAATGCTTGCAAAAGATATAGATTGTTTTTTTGTCAAACTTGGGTGCCACAAAAGAGCGACAGAAATTGGACATAATTATTATTTCTCATAGATTCGTGGTAAATGTATCTTCATAGTTTACTCGAGGTTCTGGTTGACATTTGTTTACAATTTATTAAAATCAATCAAATCCAATTTTTTAGAAATTTAACAATTTGTGATTTATAACTTTAATCAATTAATCAACTTGTATCAGTAATCATGGCCAACGATAACAATAAGGTATTGAAAAAGTTCAATTCTAAATTCAAAGCTTTACTCTACACTTTGCGATAATCGTTCGTTATCTTATGAGGAAGGTTGTTTAAAATTCAATTTCTAACTAGGGTTCTCCTGCTGGCGATGTTGGTGTTGCTGGCGTTAGTGACGACAAAGGTCCTCCAACCGGACCTGGATATGAGGCGACAGTTCGTACCGGCGATACAAATATTAGCGTTGACCTGAGCTCGGTGCCGGTTACTGTACAAAATATTAATTTCGACGGACTGAACCGAACCAAGAACGAATTCGTAGAAAAAGCTATTTCAGATGTGTTCTTAACCAAGAACTTTGAACAAGTTCGACCGAATCATTATTTTATCGTCATAATTAATTATTCAAAGTCGTAAACATTGAATGGGTTTTGATTCACAGCTCATCCTCAAAGTTGGACGGGCGCAAAGCAAACTGCAAAGTCTGGGTGTCTTTTCTGAAGTCGCAACTGTGGTCGATACATCCAAAGGGGACGACGCCACACCGGATGGCTATGATGTATTATCAATGTTGTTTTTATTTATTTTATGCTAGCGTTTGTTAAGTGTTTTGCTGTTGAAATTGGTAGTGTATTTGTATTTAATATAGGTTACATTTGCGGTCAAAGAGTTAAGAAGAATTAATGGAGGTCTTTCTGGTATGGTTGGCACGAACGAAGGGACTGCTCAATTTGGAATTAACTTTCCGAACGTCCTTGGAAGTGGGGAAAAGGTGTCGGTGAACCATTTCGTCAGTTCGTCCAGTGGAAAGAAGACAGAAATCAATGTGATGGTGCCATTCCCATACATTGGGACTGAGTACGTTTGAAACTATTGCAGTATTTACTATTCATTACAAATAACTGATTGGATTTTATGTTATACCGCAGATTTTCTACATCTTTGTATTCATGTGAAAGTATAAATCCTTGGTCAGCCGTCACTACATCAGCAACTGGAAATCTCCTCCAATACAATATGAAGATTGGGAAAAATGTATAATTTTTTAATTTCGATTAAATAGTCCACTTCAACCATCCTTCAACCATCTCTTCAACCATCCTTCATCCACTTCAACTTCTTAAATTTCCTTGCAAAAAACAGTTTTCACAACTCGGCGTGTTGGCTAGATATAGCCACTTGGCTATAAATTTATTTTGCATCCCTTTCCAATGTTATTTCCTAAGAGACAATTTATCTTCCCGCCTAAAGGGCGGGTTGTTGACTCATAACTCCTGCTTTGCTTTGCTTGGAGAGGCAATGACCTAATTTTTTCCGCATACGACACATAGTCGTAGGCCGGTGTGAACGGAAAATACGCCACATAGTCGTATCCGTTGTCAAGGGTCAATACGACACATCGTCGTATTCCGGTGCCAAGGGAACTTACGCCACATGGTCGTACTCGGCGTAAAGGTCAAATACGCCACATAGTCGTTATAGGGGCGAAGTGGTTAAAAACAGACGAAAAGTATGAATTTGTTTATTTGTTTGTAGGACACGCTTTCTATCCAATGGCATGGCGTTTGGAGATGTCTCAACGCGCTTGGCTCACGTGGAACAACATTTCCTGTTCGGGAGTACTTAGGAAACACCATAAAATCTGCATTTCGATTCATTTATGCCACGGATAAGAGAGATCAGCCAATATTTCCATGTAGCGGAACTCTGCGCAAAGTTGACGTAGAGTTTTCTGGAGCTTTTGGAGATGCAAAATTTCTGAAGGTTGAAACAGATTGGCAGTACAATTGGTCACTGTTTGAAAATGTGGTACATTGCTAAACTATAGTCATGAAATTATGGTCCTAAATCTAATCGTAAGTATGATTTTTTGTTTGTTCAGGTTCTTCAGGGAAGTCTTCGCTGCGGCTTACTTCAACCTTTAAGCTCTTCCCCAATGAGTTACAACATCAACGATCTGTTTTTCCTTGGTGGTCCATCCAGTTTGAGAGGATTTCATATGAGAGGCGTTGGTCCTCGATGTCAGCAGAATGCTCTTGGAGGAAAAGTTAGTATAATTCGTTAATAATGATTACGTAATATGTTTGGATTCTTAATCTAATCTTACTAGTTTATGTAATAATGCAGGTAGTTTGGGCTTCTGCAATTCATCTTTATGCCCCTCTACCATTCTTGAACAGTAAATTTTCATTCACTGAAAATCTCCGACTTCATGGATTTGTTAATTGTGGAGGTATTGGACAAAATGTGGCTGAGTGTTGTAAGTTATTCGTCAAACTGTTTGTCATTCTAGAGATTCATTTACAAATACTTACACTAGTTTGATTTTCAGCTGATGCGGATAATGTTCGCATATCTTCCGGAATTGGACTAGCTTATCGATTTAGAAATGCGGCACGAATAGAGATAAACTATTGCTACCCATTCAAATTTTCTGCAAAAGACCGATGCGTGAATGGGTTTCAGTGGGGAATAGGCGTAGATTTTTTGTAAAATGTGCATGCATGCAACATGTATTTATTATTCAAATCTTAAATTAAAATTACATGTAAACCACATTGTATGATGATAAAACACCCATAAATAAGTACTTCGAACAACGTACAAATTTTGTGCCCATTTCATTCCTCATCAATGTGCTAATGAACATGTTAAAAAGTTTGCAAAAAGAAAAGACCTTGAAATTCAGTTCTTCCTGGAAAATTCGGAGTATGACCACACTACACATTTCATTGAGTCAGTGTCCGTTGAACAGACAAGAATCCTTCTGCAAAGTAAATTTTAAAATGGAATTTAAACTTCCTTTGATTTTGGTGGCTATGTGTGTCTGTGGGGCTCACAGTAACCAGTCGTCGAATGTAACGAATTCCACCACTACTCCTCCCCCGGTGGTGAATAATAATAACACTGGAAACGCATCATCGCCAGTGTCTGCTACAATTTACACAATGTCCCATTTTCATGGTGGGTAGAATTTTTTTCGAATTTTGAAGTTGAATTAATATTAAACTGAATTTTTATTTCGCAGGAGTTTGGTGGACTATATACATGCCTGACGGGTGTGTGGACGTTCCTGGAATCCTGTTTCAAAAAGCTTCATCCATCGACACCCATGACAATTGCGTCGTCCTCTATTCCGAAGATGAATGCAAAGGTCACAGCGTGGTCGTCGCGCCAGGAACTTCGGGTCATTCCGATCTCGACTCGGTCAACTTTGATAACCTTCTCGCCTCTCTGAAACCTTGTGGTGATCATCACAATGCGACAAAAAAAGTTGACAATGCAACAGTTAATACGACAGCGCAAACAACCACTACTAGTAAACCTTCCACGGCTCATCCTACTAGTAAGGATACTGTCAAACCCGAAAATGGTCACAAACGTGACGCGCGTGAGGCAGGAGACGATAAGACGGAGAATAAGGACCCTAATGGTCAACCGATGAAGAAGAAGGAACCAAATATTACTTTGAGCTATGTGATTTATTAGAAACAACGCTAATTTCAGACTCTTCTGTCAATTAATCTAGTATTGCTTCTCATTAAAAACCCGAAATTTCTGAAACAATCTTAAGAAGAATCATCAATTTTTATGACGTCATTAGTGTAATGCTAATAAGCTCCTTTTCTCGCAAACCCAACGATGACGTAGTTGTTATTTTGCATGTAAAACTAGTTCCAAGATCCAGAAAGAAGAATTTGCACTAGTACCAGTAGTATTAATGACGTCACGACTGTCCAGTCCGTACGATTCTGCTAACCTGTCTTTAATCGATTTGCATATTCATTTCAAGTTCCAGTTGGAATCAGGCTCGTGGCATGCAAAAAAAATCGGCAAAAATTAAAACCAGAATGTCTTTAACCCGTTAAGCATATATTTTGTATGTACATATGCACATGATTTTCTATAGATTCAAGCCCTCTATAGATTCAACCAAGCAAGGATGCCAACCTGCTTTTTTATGACGAAGTAGTACAACAACTACTACAGAAGATACTACTCATTCGCAATTTCTTGGAAATACGACTTCAACAAACACGTCTTCTCAAATATCTTCAATAAAATGAAGAATCTTATCGATTTCATATTTTAGTCTAACCAAAATCAAGCACAACAAGACACTTATTTAGAAAATCTCATTTCATGCACCATTTGTTTATATTACAACGATAGCACAACGCAACGCTCAAGTCGATGCGAAGTGTTTTTGTTAGTAGTACATTTTAGAACAATAAACCATCCTGAACAATAGGATATTATCAAAGAATAAACAAAACATAATATTTTCATTTCGTTAATGTAAACAAAGCTCAGAATTTCATACATTCTGTATTCGTAAAAAATGGAGAATAACGTAGAAAACGGTTCGAAAAAATTAAAAGTTACAAAGAAAGTATCATGGATGCCCAAAAGACGTATGACTGTGATGGCTGTAATCGTGGGTAAGCAAAGATAGGAAAATACTTGATAATAATATGCAAACCAATTCATGAAAATAATAATTTACAAATTCATTACTTTCAGCTACATTGGGATCTTTTGGACTCGGAATGACTTTAGTTTGGTCGGCAATTGGTCTCAAAAGCTTGAAAGAAAGTGTAGAATTCAGTGGAATAACAGAGACTGAGGAATCTCTTATTGGTTCCATTATTTACGTGAGTGCAGTAGTAATTGATAAGGCCTATAAATAAATAAATTCGAAATTTTTTAGTAATAATTCGTCTGACTTGGTTTAGTTGGGTGCCCTCCTCTCAGCCCCACTAACGGGTCTCCTAATCTCCGCAATAGGACGAAAGCAGACCATGTTGATATCCGCAGTCCCCTGTTTTCTGGGATGGATGTTGATAGCGTTTGCCCAAAACGTATGGATGATTTACTTGGGCCGATTCATCACTGGATTTTGCGGAGGAACGTTTACCGTTGCGGTTCCCACGTACGTTTCGGAGGTGACGGAAAACCGAATTCGAGGTACATTGGGTACGGTGATGATCTTGATGCTTGTTTTCGGGATCGAGTTTACGTGAGTGCTGAATTTATACTTCTTAATTCCGTCGTAAAAATATGCTAATTGTTTTAATCTAAATAATATTTGTACAGATTCATCGTGGGAGCATTTGTAAATTGGTTTTGGCTGTCGATTGTGGCTGCTTGTGTCCCCGTAATTTTCTTCATCTTTATGATCTTTATGCCAGAATCGCCTCGATATTTGATCATTAAAAGGCAACCTAGTGCTGCAAGAAAGGCTCTCAAATGGCTTCGGAGAGCTTCCACGAAACGACACATTGAACCAGAAATGTCACAGGTTGGTCATTTACACTATTTGCAAAATATGTTACTTAAAAATTATTCTGTAATCTAACCATAAATTTTTGTAGATTGAAAACTCTGTCACATCATCAAACTCTTCCCCATCGCAGTCCTGTTCAATTTCGGACATTATGAAATCTTCCGTTTTAAAACCAATCGGAGTGTCCATCACATTGCTAGCTTTCTCCCAGCTCAGCGGAATGAATGGAATATCGTTATACACGTCGGCCGTGTTTGAAAAGGCAGGAACTGATATGGACCCCAGATTTGCCTTGATTATCATTTGGGGTGCGCAAGCACTGAGCGTCCTAGTGGTCACATTTTTCCTGGTGGAAAACTTTGGAAGGAAAACATTGATGATTGTTTCATCACTTGTGATGATTATTGGACTGATCGCCTTCGGATATTCATTTCATGTCCTAGTCGGCAACAAAATCCCGGATGAATGGGCCTTCCTTCCTCTCACGGCGCTAGTAACGTTCATAATTGGCTACAACGTAGGCATGGGTCCAATTCCGTGGCTCATAATTAGTGAAATACTGCCACCAAAGGTTCGAGGTGAGCTATAGATAGAATTTTGATGCAAGTTTCGTAGAAAATACATATGTATTTACTTTAATAATTTAATTATCTAATTAGAAACGGCATCAAGTATCGTGACGTTTTTCTACTGGGCGCTCTCCTTCCTGGCAGGATTCACCTTCATCCCGCTGGAAAACTTGTTAGGCAACCCGACGCTGTACTGGGGCTGTGCCGTGGTGACCTTCATGTCCACCTTGTTTGTCATTTTCGTCGTACCAGAGACACGAGGAATGACTTCGGACGAGATTCAAGCCCATTTTGGGGCACGGCTCAAGTCTTCAAGTACACCGAAGGATTTGGAACTGCAGAATGAAACAGAGTTCAATAATCGAGGGGAAAAGGATGAAGGAATTTCTAATCCTGGATTTGATGAGATTGACATTCACACCTCGTAACGTTAATCGTTGCTGTTAACGAGAGGGATGAGAGACTGACTGATTATAGAGTGAGTGAAGTGTCAAGTGATTCGTGGTGTCATTTCTGCACGGGTAGTAATTTTAGCAATCCACGCTGTTTGGCGAAGTCGGACAAGAATGAGACGATGCAAAGTTGAATTGCAGAATTATTACGGCATACGTGACCACCACGCTCACCATCTAAATAAAAGTTTGAGTGTTATATAATATGACAATTTTGTAAGCAAGCTTATGAATTTTGTTACATAAGTGCGTTTTTTTACCGTGCCAATAAATCCATACGTGATGGTCAGAATTCCTCCCGGTTTCAGTCCCACTGGACAATTTTGTAATTCGTTTATCAACACGACAGCTTTCGTGGTGGAAACACTTAGCGAATTGTTGTCCTTTGCTAACCACAATTTGAGAGAATCGACCTGAATGCATGCATGCAAAAAAATTCAATTTCTTGTCACTTAATATTATGCATTTGTCTTAACAAGGATGACTCACTTTCACTATCGTGTCCGACGCCACGACCAGAATCATGATGAAATTGACCACGTAAAATAAATACCGGAAGCGATCATACCAATCATCCAGAGTCAATATGTCGTCGAAATGGGTCGCATAATAGGGAAAAGCTTCCACCACAAAGCAAAATGCAACTCCACTAATTGCAGAGTTAATTTTCATGGAAAACTCTTTCAAAATTGAGTATTCTTTTAAAATCTGTTACAACACAATCAAGGTCATAATTACTTTATGACATCAATTAATAGATTAATATGATTTACTAACTGTTGCCGAAAAATAGGGGTCCGAATGGCTTTGAACCGTATCAGCAAACACCATTGCCAAATGACGCAGAGTGAGGGCGCCCATGAGGACGCTCAAATCGAAGTAGTGACCTCCCAGAAAGTAAAAAAAGTTCATAACTACGTAAATCGGGACGAGGAAATAGGTCGCGAGGTCAAACCCAGTAATCGGAAAGGGGTCGGAGGTACCCTGGACGAAAAAGGTATATCTCGCCTTCCCCGCGTAAGATTCTAATAGTTGAGTAAACTTCCAATGCTTCACATTAATAACTTCCGCTCCCAGGAACACGTTGCAGATGGGAATGACCGAATATAGGATGCAAATCCAAGTTGCCAATGTGGTTACCTGTGCAAAAAAGAGATAATGAGACTGAGATTTCGAGGAGTCTGTGTGACTGAGATGAAGAAGAACAAAAAATTGAGACAGCCAACTCACTCTCACTCTTTTGCTGCAATATGTTAGCGCATCCGCTGAAAAATGAATGGTAGCCAAGTCGTTGACAATTGTGCAGAATAATTTTTCCTTTGTCCAAAATGTCCACTTAAAAACGGTCATGTACGTCGCTGTTAAGACCGTTCTACAAATCTACATAATTTGGAGTATCGATTATTTAAATTATCAATTCTTAACGAAAATTAAAATTTTAAGTATCCCAATTATGAAACCTCAAAGTATAAAACTGGTGAGGGATTTGACTCCCTGTGAGAGTGGAGATTCTTCCGGATTGAGATGAAAAATCGGATAGCGGACATTATGTGAATTATGAAACAAGTCACCTGTAAATATTGGTGTTTTATGATTACATATAAAAATCACTTACATATCTCGAAATACCCACCTTATGCAACCGACTTGTCTTGATCATATAAAACTTTGTCCCCTTGACACGTTTCAACCTGAAGGGCAGATAGTGAAAAAAGTACCCGAAGTTCAGATAGATTCTAAAATAATGGAGTGGATTATGATATTCTAATTCAATTTGTCTCTTATTGCCCCCACGTCCCCCCGAAGTGGTCCAAGTCATGGGGATAATTTCATTTTGGTAGAGTCTCAACCCTTTAGAAAATTGAAACTTTTTCCACATGTACGACTTCTTACAATTATTCGTGATAAGTTCCCCCATTAAAAAATCCACCGACTTGGAAGAAAAGTTCACCCACTGCAAACACAACTGCAACAAGTAAATGACAGACTTCTGATGTGTATCAATTCGCTCTTTTTTTATCGGAGCACGATGAAGGCTGACATTGAGGTAAGTTCCTATTCTTCTCCTTCCGTAATGATAAGTCTCGCCATCACTAGTAATCCGGTAATAATAGTGGTTCGTAAAAGTGACATGTAACACTTTTCGACACAATATTAAACAAGGAGAAGATCTGAAAGGAGACCAATTTGCGATGCGTAGGTAGCTTAACAAGCAATATTTAGTAATGCAACATTATTGACAAGGGGAATTACATATCATCCGAATTCCGAGTGCGTCAACCTGACCAAAATCGTGCATACGATAGGAGCACAAGGAAATAATATTATTATTACCATTAGGAAATTGGGTTAGATAGATTACTCGCAAGAATTCGGTGGGTTGGACTCGACGGAGAATAAGGAAACAATAATTAGTCCGCAACACGCACCTTTTCTACGACGTATTTTCATACATACTAACTTGCAAATTGCTGCTAAATATTGTCCAGCAAAGTGTCGCATTTTGTTTCCGACAAGAAGAGTGTGAGGGTCATCGTCATCATCACATATCTGTAAATGCATGGTCTGTCCTTCAATTCCAAAATTGCTACGTTTGAGTAATGTCGCATAAAATAGTTTATATGACATCACAATTTCATGAAGTGATGACAAACTTTAAGTCAGACGCACACGTGGCCTATAAAGTGTAAGTCATGGAATGAATGTTGCTTGCAATTAAATTATTGCAGGAAAAATTTGTACATATGTCATGCTTTTCAGCAGAATACGTACTGAAATTTCATTGCAAAATAATAATTGGTTGTTAAATTATCCTGGTTGGGTGGGAGGATAAAGTGCAAGGTTGTGCAAATTTTCATGCTTGGTTCAGATTTTTATAGCCTAGAGAAATCCAGTGCATTTTTGTGCAATTTATATTTTTCTGCGCATCATGAAACTTTAAAATAGCAGGAGACAATCAAGAGTCACACGACATTCGTGCCCTCGCCATCATAATCGTCGTCGTTCTCTCGATGTAATCAGCCTTATGATTATTATTGTTATTATTGCAGGGCAGAAGACAACTTAAATATATACATATGTATACCCACCCCGGTTATTATTCGTGTTATCCGTACATAATCTGGCGCGTGAGAAGAATTACAGTCCAGACAAAAGGCGAAGATAATCAGAATTAATTACGTTTCAAGACTGGACTAGGAAAACTGTAGTGGGCAAACAAGGTCAAAATAAATAAGGTTTTTTTCAACGCTAAACCGCTTAGAAACAAACTTTGAAACGGAAACATTCGTTAACTTAATCATGATGAGCACCCGAGTGGAATTAGCTTATTATTTTTCTCGCTGGATAGAATCTGTCTGCCACACACGTACGTAATTTCCCACAGGAAGAACCAATTTGTCAGGTTTTACATGCCTACAAAGGCATGACGAGGACAGGACGACGAGGAGCAAATTGTTTTTGAAATTACTTTTACAACATCCCATTAAATCCTTTGTACTGATTAATTGTGACGAAAATCGTCATCGTCACTTTTCTGACTAATGATACCATATCCGATTAATAAATATCCTATTTTATGGTTGCCTATATGTGACTCACAGATCAGGCGAGTGTTTCCTGTTGAACGGGTTTATTACATATGAAACAACATTGAAAATTGTACTAAATATGTAAATGTGACTGCCTACCACAACTAATTTGTGTATATCAATATTTCGTCAATTTCGTGGAGATCGGTTAATTACTTACATTCGTAACGCAAATTATGTCCTCGAATGCGGACGCAGGGTTTTACGATAATGAATTACGCATTAATGGATCAATTTAATACACTGTCCAAAAATAACTACCTGAATATTCCTACTGAAATCGAGGTACATGAAGATGAGTGATTATGTATGCATATTACTTACTTAGGCACACCTTTCCTTTGTTCTACCAATCAAGGCGAGTGTTTGTCAACTCATTCTGTCGTCGTGTGTGATTGCATCGTTTCGTAATTTAGGGTTTCATCCTCCTAGTAGATTCTGGACATTATTTATGTAAGATTGATGATCAGGGGTACAATGACGCGACATTTTTTAAAGGGTGTAAAAAATATGGGGATTTCTCCTTTTCATTTTCCATCTTCAAAGATCCTATCATTTTGTCAGGGATTGTTTTATGTAAATCAGTTAGAACTGGTAGAAGGATGAATTTTGTGCTATTTTTACCTAAGGAGCACGTTGCTCTGATGGCATATTTCTTCGGGTGAAGTTATGTACGTGATTATTTTGCAGGGTGTGAAATTCCCACATTTTCAATTAATATTTATGACCGAGGTGTTAATTAAAATTGGCGAGGAAATAATAACAATACAAGTTTCGGGGTAGTGTTAAAAAGTTAATTTGCTATAATAACAGCTTAAATATTTAGTATGGGTTTGAAGGGTGGGTGCACTTTGTGAAACAAAGACAACAATTTAAGTGCAACAATGCAAAAAAATCACGAATTGAAAGGGAATGCTTCAATTAAATGTCATTCGAATCCTGCACAACGCAAAATAGAAACGCCCAAAATATTTGCGCATAATAACCAATATCACATTGGAATTTTATTCAATTGATATTTATTCATCGCTAATTTTTTTATGTACATAAACACATAACTTGGCTCCATATGAATATGTGTACATATTTGTTTGCATTCATCATAAATAATTTCACACAAGCTTGACATTGATCTCTGATACCGTCTACTCGCAAGCCCTTCCAAAGTTTAAAGTGTTCATTCATCACGACCACCACGTCTTAAAAATTAACTTGTTATACATCAGAAAACACATTAAATGTATGTATGTAAATGGTTGTTGGCGTAGGTTTTCGTGCAAGGGGAACTATATAAGTAAAGCACGTATGTAATGTGCAAAATATGATATTTTGCACATACTGAGCGTAGCATTCCTCTCAGTCTGACTTATAATTGCTGCTTTTCAGACTTTATGGCGTAAAGTCTGCGATTATTATATCCTCGTATCTCAGCATTATTTGCAATTTATAGTTATGCCTTATTTATATTTACTGCAGGTTGTGTACATATCTTACAAAGTTGTACAGTAAGTAGCATTTCATGATATTATTTCCTACTCTTTCAGCAGTCTTGTGTTTGTGAGGGGTCGAAAAATCCATTCCTTTGTCCGTCTGCTACTTCCATCGCTAAAAAAACTATACAAAACCTGTTAGCCGTTCACCAGTTTAAAACTGAATCGATCTGAAAATAGATTACTAAAAAAACAACAACCACGAATTTCATCTACAAAGAAAAACTATCCAGCAGTGCACCGTAATAGACTGCACGGTCATCATCACGCTTACAATAAATTTTAGTACATCCCACATTGCAGATTTTGGAAAGGTATGTATAACACAGCGTCACATCCTATGTTTCAGTGTATTCTGGCACCTATCACAAAAAAGGCAACTTCCCCTCTCTCCTCTCAGGAGAATTTATTATCTAAAGCTGAGATCATTCATATATTCGCAGTCAGTCACGATTTTGGGAGTCCAAGCTAAATACGCGAGTTAGTTTGTGCAAGCGAATCATATGAATGAAGTGTTAAAAAGGTTGTAATAAAATATTTACATATTAATAAAGCCAAGTGTATGTACATGCATACGTTTAATATCAACTCTGACAAAAAACAATACACAATTTTCCGCTCCGTTCTTGGAACCTTGTTGGTCGGATACGGTTTTGTTGGCTGATCTGGCAAATTTGGTGACGAACCAAGGCAGAGTTCAAAGGAATCCTTCATATCGGATAAGTGATAAGTGAAGTGATTTTTATCCAATAAAAGCGTGAGTACGAGAGGCCAGAGTCATTCATTACTCGTTAAAAGCCATCCCGTCAATAAGTTACCTGCGCTAATTGCTGAGTTATCTGATTAATTGAGATTTATCAACGTGCCCCAATTTCACTTGAATTACTTTGTCTCACTTGGGTCATCGATTCTTCCCTAATCGTCATTTCAGTACTGTTTAATCGGTAAGTGTTGATATAGATAATTATGCCGCAAAACCGGCAAAATTTACATAATATGGCAAACAAACTCTTAGCGAACAAAGTGCACATTGCTGTTGGCAAGATTACATGCTAGGCAAGCGTGTCAAGTCATTTTGATAATCGTGGAGGAGAGATAAATAGTATTTGTCGTGATGTAAAAGATGTATGTAATGTAAAAAGGGGTTCCCCACGCCTTAAAACGAACGCCTTGAGTAGTAAAACAACTTTTTTCCCTCATTCTTTACCGCACAAATTCACTGAATTACCTGTATCGCGTTAAGAAAATAAGAAATGAGAATGCATACTGTAATTGATATCGTGTAAATTATGCATTTATTTATGTACATGAAAAGCATGTACATAGTTGCAGATCCGCATTTGCTGCGAAGTTATTCACTCATTCATTCATTGATTCTTTTATTCACAGACTTACTTAACCCCACCTCAAGATTGTGATAACCTCTAAAAATGTTTGCCCTTGGGAGAAGAACACTGGAAATTGGTGTTATCTGCGTCGCCCTGGTTTTGATTGTGTCCGTGTCGTGCGCCATGAGTAAAGCGTGTCCCTCTGGTTTTTATCCCGTGTCGTCGTCAGAATCTGACCCCGGCGCAAATATGCTGGATGGCAGTGGGATGGACGGACTCAACAATATCATTCCTGTCGATAAAGACAGGAAGAAGGAACAGGAATTAGTACAAGTATTTCACAAGGACGTCGTGATAACACCCACGACTTCATCGACCACAAGCACGGAAGCAACTACGACGAGTTCTTCGTTATTAAAGGAGCCATTTTCAGTAGTAATATCAACAGCGACTAATCACTCCGGTAAGTCATATAAATAAATAGTTTCAAAATTTCAAATAATTTACTATTTCAAAATTCCATTCTTCAGGTCGTTCCATGGTGCTCAATTTTACCACAAAAGAGTGTCAAAATCTCCCCGAAATAATGCGAAATCGAGTAAATTCCATCAATACTAACTCGAAATGTGTCATCCTCTGTGATAACTTAGATTGTGAGGGATGGTGCACCCAATTCGCGCCGGGGACACCGAGTCATCACCGTTTTCGAAAGTTACGATTCCACAACAGGGCCGAGTCAGCGATGCCCTGCGATGAAGAATAGTTGCTGCATGACATAACTCACCTCACTCAATGAATAATAATAATTCTAGAAATAGGAGCCCCTTGGCGGTTACAAGTCCAAGAAGTGCGCAGCAGAATTGTACCTGAAGAAGCGTTTTTTAATTATCAGTGTTGATCTCTGTGATGTCAAATGTCAAATGTGTCAGGGTTGATTTGATGTGAATAAGTAGCAGCAGAAGCGGTGAGTCATCTAATCTGCATTCTCTCTGCATCATCGTCAACCCTTTTGTTGTTGTTAATGGACTGACCAAGTTTTGTAATTCATAAAATAATATGTAACAATTTTGCAATTCTTTTAGTTGAAGGGCTTTTAAACATTGATTGTTAAAGTCAAAGTATTAATTTAACGCTGTACCGCTTTCTAATAGTATTACTTACGTACCTCAAAAGTTCCTACACTGCGAAATGTTACCGAAATGTGAAGTTACCAAATTAATTTTAATCAGATGCTATTTAGTTTACATTGTTTGTTCCTGATGTAATATTTAATTTAATTGTTGATGCATTTATGCATGTAGATACTTACATTGTTTACTTATCTATTAGCTAATTATTGTTATTATCAATGCAAAGAGTACCACACGATGTGTGATTCATTAGAATTGCGATCAGGTCTCGCAGATTCATAGAAATCTTCATATGTATGTGACTTCATTGACTTAATTTAATTTGTGTAATAACAAGATGATCGAACAAGACGAGTTGTGTAGAAAAAAAACTTGTATACAGATCGTAATTTGTCTGTTGATCAGACTGGATTTGATATGGATGGATGGATGGGTGGTTGAATAAATAATTAAATTTTGACATGTTTTATTTGCCATGTAGAATAATTTGATTGATCGAATTACACAAGAATTACTCTTGAAAAAATGTATGTTTAAAATTTGGATTTGGGCCGTTTCTCAACCCAAGCTTTGATCTCTGGCGTGGCAAAAACGGTGTCACACAAGGCCTTCAAGGCTGGAAAACCTTCTGCCAATTTGACCCCACCAACGAGTTCGAGATTGTTGAGGACATGGGCCAACCAGAGGTCTGCCCAGGAAAGATTCTTCCCCACGAGACGTTTTCCACCGTTGGCGCTGATAATCTTGTCGAATGTTTTGAGATATTTGTCCACGGTTTTGGCCTTCGTTTCCTTTATAAGTTCTTCTCTCTTAGCGGGATCTTTTTCCGTTAATGGAGGCACCCACACTAAATTTTTACGTAACAAAATTATATAACCCATGGATTTTAAAATTTGTTCTTTAGAGAAAAATGCATACCTTGCAAAAAGTCTTTAGACGAATCCACATACTCGTCGATCTGGGCAGCTTCCCAGTCATCGGAACCCACCAGATTGAATTTCTTGGCAAAATAACGCTGCATTGCTAATGATTGGCAGATTTTGCGACCATCAAACTCCAGCATTGGGACCTGGCCCCACGTGCATTCTGAATGTCCATTAAAAATAAATTAATTTCCATAATTATTATACTAAGTCATTAGTATCTTACTTTCTTTAATTTCTGCCGGAATCGTGGGGGGTGGGGGTATGTCTCCAAGCGGAATACGGACATCTTCGTATTCCACACCTCCCAAGGCAAATATCATCCTCAGTGGCTCATTAAGACCTCGAGCGTCGAAATAGTAAAGTTTGTAAGACATTTTCACACGATTTTACGATTTTGCACGATATTTAACAAAATTTCTGTTCTTGTCTCTACAAACTTCCACTGACCACTATGAGAAACCTCGGCCTTGCCACCTTAAATACCATGCAAGCGACAATTATCTATTCGAGTTTCAACTTGTTGTTGGATAGTCAGTTTGACCTTGTGTGCAATCGGGATCACAAAAAAGCATGGTTTAAATCAAATATTCATTCTATGCACTCGTCACTCGTATATCTGTAGCATGTGAAGCTTATGATACAAGTAATTGCATAATAGTAATTACATTAGTGAGATACTCAAATGGTGTGGAATGGTGGGTGTTTTTTGTTAGCATTTCAGTCCGTCTCGGTTGACTATACTCGTGACAATTCGTTATCACTACAGAATTTAATACAACAATGCATGCTACTTGTCTCTATCCAGTTATATGACCCAGTGTTATTACTATAGAACAATCTAGAAATCAACAAAATACTTGACCAGAAAACGTTTCAAACCATGCACAAACTTGGTACGACTTGTTGGAAAACTAAACACTTTTTATTACAAGTTAAATCAAAAAGTGAGATTATGATACAAATATATTTTTAACATCATTAATACGTATTTTCAAATGTGTGTATGTATAAGGTCATTAAATATTTAAAGATCACAGACAAAGTTCAACAGCATTAAGATAATAAAACAGGCAGAAACAAGAGATTATTAAGACGTATAGAGACAAGAGTAAACATAAGCTCAATAAAAATTGAGAAAGTCGTATGTACGTAGATAAGTCTCATTTGATAAGTCCTAAAAAATATAGTTTAAGCGTATCCTCCAGAAACGACTGCAGGTGGACCGTAACTTGCTCTTGGCGCAGTGCTGTAAGTGACCATGCTGGGGGCTCGGTACCGTTGGATGGCTGGGCCAGAGGTGTAAGTTACACTGGGAACGTAGCGTTGATAACTTGGCCCTGTTGAGTAAGTAACGCTTGGTGCGTACCGTTGGATAGCTGGGGCTGTGGAATAGGTCACGGTGGGGGCACGTGCGTATTGAACGACGGGAGCTTGGGCGTACTGCACCACTGGAGCTGCTTGTGCGTATTGGACCACTGGGGCGGCTTGTGCGTACTGGACCACGGGGGCGGCTTGTGCGTATTGAACCACGGGGGCGGCTTGTGCATATTGCACCACTGGAGCAGGTGCTGACGCATATTGGACGACAGGAGCAGCTGCAACGGCAGGACCTTGTCGGTCAACGATAGCGTTGAATCCGTTGACTAGAAAAATCAAAATTGTAAGCACTGATTTCAGTCATGTATCTCATCATTTTTGGGAATACCCGAGTCCGCCGTGTAGGTCACAGTACGAATGGCACCATCAGGCTCAACGAGAGAGTATTGTCCTCGGACAAGGTCACCATCTCGAGATTCTGAGGCAGATTTATGATCTCCAGTCAAAGCGTCGGAAACGGAATATCCATACTGATACTGAGGGTGAGGGTCGTATGGTTCGGGTTGAACGGCAACCGCTATTTATGTATTATTTTTTACTATATGTAGGGGACAACCGATTTAATATGGTTAAAAAAATATGTAAATTAGTACCTTGTGTCACAGCCACTGGGGCTTGAGCGTAATGTTGAATGGTGGGGACGGCTGAGGCATATCTGATGGCGGGGGCACCATAAACAGCCTGTGGGCCATATGACAAACCTGGACCGTACGACACTGCTGGACCACCAGCATGAGCGAGGCCGATAAGCGCAACCAAAACAATTACCTGGTCAAAACACCGAATTCTCAAATTTCTCTCCAAACTAAACAACTTTTTCCTGTCCTAATAAGTTTTGTGCTTACCTTCATGGCTAAATTTATTTAAGATTTAACTGAGACGACTCTATTAATTGGATAATTCCCACGAGTAAACTGATTACTGAAAATATAGAACGAATTGTATTTATACCAAAGAAAGATTGCTATTGCTTCAACATTTCTGCCAGAGTGCCAACAACATAAGTAAACCACGCTAAATAAAATCAAAATGCTTTTATTATGCATAGAATTCCAATAACTTATAATCTTACTGATTAGCATTGACTGACGCCGAGTTGGGCGAAAGATCACAGTGCAAAAACCACCACCTTAAAATGTCTCAATACCCTTCTTCAAACAATAATAACAAATGATTAAGAATGGACAGTACATTTACAAATCAATTAATGTGAGTGACATTAATTGAACCAATTGGATGAACACATTTACTTACTTATTACTCACCTACGGTAGCAGCCAAAAATCTCAGCCAGTAGCCATTACATGCATATGAAAAACATAATTCGACACCCTCCACATAAAACTTAACGGCTGAACGTATGCAGATCTAGATACACACATTATTATTATGCAAAAGAATGTTCACACCAGTTGATTCTGGTTGGTTTGCTGCTATTCAAATAGCAGCAAATTTCTTCTAGAAATGTCAACTAACTCACCTCCTCGCGATCATTGAGCTACATAATTGACACTCGGCCAGAAGTTGCATTATGCAGTGTCAATTTTTTTTGTATGAACCCATCATCATCAGAAAAGGAACTATTATGTATTTATGTATGCCTCCTCCTCTCCTAAATCAAAATCATAGTAAAATGATTTGTTAAGATAACCGGTAGTTATCTTGTGCAACATTTTACAATGCCCAAGATCACCTCTCGTTTTGCTTTATTGCGGTGTGAATTGTGAAAGGGTGGGGTCAAGCGGCTGCACAAATGTAATAAAATAAATGACATTTATCATCTTATTACTTATCACCACTACTGCATACTGCTTGTTATTATGCAGCTGGTAAATAATAATAATGCAAATTAATTGGCAATGAAATAATAAATTGATCTCGTTATTTTATGCACGTGCAATAAAATATTGCACATTTTTGCAACGTAAGGTATGTAATACATAATAAATAATGTTTTGTGGTGTGTGTATTTCAAGAAATTTATTGGGAGGGGGCTTGCATAATTAGTTTTCATGAAATTTTTTTACCACACGTTGACGCCGATATGAATATTTTTATCCAGTTTGGTTTTATACGCAAAAAAAGAAGATTGAGACTCGATTTTCAAAGAAAGAATAGAAATGTGAGATTTTTTGTACTGCGTAAAATAGCATTGGCGGTGGTTGTGTGGCAATGGCTGACTCGCTGACTCAAACTGTTGTTATTTTTTTAAGAAAAACTACTAGTAATTACTGGTAAATTAGTTCGATTCGTTGAGTTTATCTTATCTTAATATTGAGACATAATTGATACCGTGTTATCAAGGGAGGATCCTACCTTGTTCTGAGGTAAGTAAATTTGTGGATTTTGGGTTTCTGAAAATTGTGTATTTAGTGGGAAATTATAATTTTGACTCGAGTATTTTTATTCTTCAAAGTTTTATTCTTCGAATTTGCACTAACTACGAGTCGAAAATGGGGCGAATGAAATTCAAGATCAAGATCGCTCAGCCGTCCTTGTTTTCACATCTGACGACCGTTAATCCCATAAAAACTGATGACTTTATCTTCCGGATTCACTACAAGTTCACCTTTCTCATCATTCTGTTTGTTTACACGATATACTGCAAAACTTTGTGGAAATACGACATCCTAAGTTGTAGCAATTCGGCAGCTGGAAAAAGCAATGAAATCGCATCCACCTTTTGCTTCGCCACGTCCGTCTACTCGGTCACTTTGGATAATAACGAGGATAAGAAGACTGGTAAGATGAATACAATTAGATAGAAAGTAGCAATATTTAAAATCAACTAATCAATTGATGCTAATTAGGAAGATACCCAGGTGTAATTGGATTCGAGGACTTGGACCGGAAAGAGAACGTCCGATACCACAAATACTATCAATTCACGCCCTTCATTCTTCTCGTCCAGATCATCATCCTAATCACCCCTCGCTATCTGTGGCGCTGTTATGAAGATGGAAAAATTGCCATGTTTTGTGAAGGCATTTCTGGCAAGGATGGTGGCCCAGTACTGGATAAAGGTGGCGAACCTTATAAGCGAAGAAGAAAATGGCTTGGAGAGTATTTCGTCGGATCGTTGGGGCACAACAACCCCTATGCGTTCTTCTATGCGGGGTGTGAAATGTTGAACATGGTGAGTGTCGTGTTCCAGTTGTACTTTTTGGATGTGGCGACAGGAAACGTGTTCTCGACCCATGGACTTGGTCCGATTGTAAAGAATCTTCTTCAGAGTGGGGGAAAAGATGATCCTCTCAGTTTTGGATTTCCCCTTGTGGCCAAATGCACATATTCATATTATGGACCTAGTGGAAATATTATTCCACACTCGGCCGTTTGCACGCTTCCACTCAACCTTGTTACAAAGATATATATTGGCTGGTTTTGGTGAGTGAATAATTAAATATAATTATTTATAGTACATATGTGAAATTACGTAATTACTTATGAATACTGTGTTAATCTGCAGGGTGTATTTGATCTTCTTGGCCGGACTTAATACCCTCAACTTGATCTACCGTGTAGCCGCCATTGGATCTTACCAAGTTCGACTACGAGCCCTGAGGGAGTACGCTCTCTTGTCGAAATCCGACCTGCGTTACATTATGAAGAAATGTGTGTACGGAGACTGGTTCATTCTCACCTTACTGGCCGAAAATTTGGATCCCGAAGTGTTCGTTGATATTATGAATGAAGTTGTATACAACTTACAACTCGATAAGGTCAATGCCTAATGATTTTTTACGAATTTTATTCCATTTACTAGTTTTCAATCATATAAACTACTTTAATTAATTACGTAGTTCATTGTTCATTAGTTGTTGAAAAAGTTGTATTTTGGAATAGAGCAGAATAGCAATAATTAGCAATTTATTGTCATCATTTTAATACATTTTCATTTGCCTCATTTTTTAAATCAATCGTAGTTCGTTAAAGTTTGAACCAACCAATTACTAGAATAAATACTAGATTATTCACGATAAAATGTTATTGTACCTCAACCTGGCCGTAAACTAACACAGAAAAATGGACCTCTTCGCCTTGTCCTCTTATACCTTCATCATTGAGAATAATCGAGATTTATATGCGTACTTAAAATTGGACAACTTGTGAATAATTGTTGAGCATCAACCTTATTAAGTAGTTGGAATGACAAATTGTCATCGTCAATCGTTGCCAATCTATAAACTATGAAATAATACTTGCGTCTTTGCAAGCTTATTTGCAGACCGTGAAATCCCAAATCAGTGAAACTTTACGTGGTTAATGCACGATGTATGTAGGTATGTATGATGATTCTGATGAGACATAAACCTGAGACGAGTCTCAAACCACATAGATGTTGCTGATCTTGCAAAATCTGTCAATTTTCGAAGTATATATAACTTCCTACTTTTGCAATAGTACACACAGAGGAAAATTATGTACTTCTTGCTCAACTATTATATCACTTATTTACTACGGCGTTTATAGTGTCGCAGTTTTATTCGCGAGTTAAGAATTAAGATGCAGGCAGGGCCGTTGAATTACGTGGTTTAAATTTTTCCAAGCCTCCTACTACTTATTTACATACCTTCAAGTATCATTATGCAGATACAAAATTTACGACACTTCACGCAATTATTTATAAACTCGTGCTGCTTATGCCTTCGCACTCAACTTGTCACACAGTTGAGAGTTCCTGTATTTCAGTAAAATCAATTTGCCAAAGTTTGCATGGATTTTACATAAAATTGGGTCATTTTTTCCTTCAAGTGATACCAGCCAGTTGAATATAGCTTCACTCGTGAATGAAAACGAAAATAAAAATGTAGTAACCGGTGAGGCTTAACCGATTCGAATCTGTAATTTAGCGTGACCAGCGCAGATAGAGATGTGAACCACACTTTCAGGTGACGACGACACTATTCTTCTCGCAGAGGTGTTGCTGTGATCATCATATCAATCAGCTCGGTCGTTTATCATCTTGTTTTATTGGAAATTTTGAAATTTAAAGAATTTTACACAATTCAGAATGTCGCTTCGGTTGAATTTGGTGGGGGAGGTTGTGTCTTTGTTGGTGGTTGGGTGTGTCCTTTTAGCACATTCTTTTCCGGATGGAGCCCCTGGAGAAGCTTGTGTTCGTCATAAACCAAATCACGGAGGAAAGGCTCAGCCGATGAGCCAAATGCCATTTACCATAACGGCCAGCTCGTCGACGTACAAACCTGGAGATACCGTTGCAGGTGAGACATAGATAAATTCAAATACTGAAGATAATTTTACTTAAATTTTTATGTTGTGACAAGTAATTCTTGCATAGAAGTTATGTACATGCTTTTGCATATGAAAAGATAGAGTGGTTTTTAGAAGTAATAAATATGTAATACTTATCTATATACATTTTGATTAGCGAATTTTATACGATTAATTTTCCAACTTTTTAATGTATTTTTTTCGTCATTCTCGAATTCGATCAAATCGGTTACTTTACAAACTATGAAATATCCTTCAAATGGAAATAGTACGTTTAAAAAAGATATGTAATAATTACATATTCTTTTCATTCTTCCTGTCTTTACATATCTTTCCATCTTATAAATTATGCATTTATACGAATCGCATTTTATCCTATTTCAATCCTTCACAAAAATAAAGTTGTATTTCTATTGCTTTAATTCCAGTTCGGATCGAGGGCAAGTGGGGAAAGTATTTTCGAGGATTCTTCGTCCAAGCAAGTGATGAACGTGGTCGTTGGGTCGGCAAGTTCGAGCCCACAGATTTTTCCGTCAGTCATCCCGAATGTGCCGCAACCACACATCACGATAACTTGGTAAATTAACATAAAGTCAAATATCCAATATGCTTATTATATATTACATAACACCGATGATGGTCACGTTACAGGAGAAAGAGGAGCTCACCCTGGTCTGGCACCCCCCAGAGAACGCCACCGGTACCGTCCGATTCCTGTGAGTAACTTTCACCACCACCACCACCACCACCAACTTTCCCTCTCATGCATAAAACTTTCTCCGAGTTTCGTCCTGTCCATGCGGGTTCCTTCAACCCGTCGGCCGGTTGACGTCGTGGCTCAACAATTTTAATACGTATTTGTCCTTGCCTTCTTGCCTTCTTCTTCCCGTCCTTGGAAGAGAGAGATATTCGTATTAAAAGTGGTTTCTCTCAAGAGGAATCAATCCGACATCATTTGCTTTACGATGGTCGTCTCGTCAATCGCACACAATTAGTTTTGTTCTTCAGTCAGACTCGTCTCGTCTCGAGATGAGATGATGATTAAGGTGAAAGTCATTTTGTTTTAGCTGACTGGCTCCTCTCTTCTTTCGCATCATGTAATGAAGGAAATTGCTGAATGAAGGAAATTACTTGAGCCAAGCGGCTTCATTTATTAAGATGAGCGTATAAGTTGTCCGACGAGGGGAATCGATTTATTTGTGGAGCCTCAGTTTTGCTAGAAACTTTCACGAAACGATCCCATTTGATGGGAAATGTATGTATGCGTTTTAATTTAATTGAGTAACCAGACACACAGCACAGTGCGACAGCAATTTTGTCATAATCTTTCACTTATTAAAGTGGTTTTGCCAGCTTTGTCCGTCCGTTTGCAGACAGAGACTGAAGTAGTATTGTGAGAAATTATAAAAGAAAAAGCAGGACGTCAAAGTTGTATTCGTGCCTCGCAGTAAGGGTTCCTCGTTGTCCTTGTAGTAATAATAATGTGTGACGAGTTTCTTCTTCTTTTTCTGAGAGAAAATGTATGTACTTGGATTTGGAGTGAAAAGCAGAATTCGCAGGGGTCCTCCGTCGGCTTTCTTCCCCTCTGAGCGAAAACTGCCAACTTATCACACAGACTTTAATCCATTTTCTTTAATTTCTTTTTAATCGGCTAACTTCCATTATGTCACGTACGTAACAGGTCTAAAACGTATGACATGTCCGTTTGGAATGAAATTTTGAGTCGTTTTTTCCTCCTCTTCTAACTTTCTAATCAGTCATCAATCTGTACAAAAGTACATACATTCGTACCGACTTTGTGGGCGTGCAATCTCTTCGAGTACTTTCTTGTCTTTTTTTTCCGTCTTGGGATGCAAAATTGAAATTTGGAATTCTAGATTGGAAACTTTTTCCATTTGTGACAATCACTCAGTCAAGTGAGCAGCAGAAGAGAGGAGAGGAAATAGTGAGCATAGAAAAGATTGGAGCCGTAAGACAGGATTTGTGAGACAGGAGGACATAGGCTTTTAGTACTTTGTCACCCTCTTCTTCTTCTTCTTATGCTGGGAAAATCACCACCAACCAACTTTCTCCTCCAACACTATCTCTATCTTTACCATGTAGCTGTTTGATCGTGGCGTTGCTTGCTTGTCTCGACTCCTACAGAGTAATGAATGAGATGGACCACAAATCCAAAGCTGCTTTATTAATGTCCTTCTCTAGGCTCCCTCCACTTCCACTTTCTCCAGTAATATAATGAACTAAAGGGAGAAAAATTGTAGTAAGTGGCTCTCATCAACTCCATAAAAATAAAGCCATTCCCATCTCTCCCACACTTAGAGGAGGACGACCATCTCCTACTAAATAAATTCCTTCCAGAGAGACAGAGACCAGCAACGACTAATCCTCATTCTCAAAAAAACGAGGTCCAATTCTTGACGAAATGTAAAAAATAAATGAGAAAATAAAAACCCCATCAAAAACACAGTGACCAGAACTATTGTGTTCATAAAGAGAGAATTAATAATCCCATAAAAATTGGGAGAAAGCCGACACTGTTTTTTATACATATATTATAAGCAGTAGTATATATTATTTATACATTTATGTACTATATATTTGGAATGGGGAGAAAGATCCTGGCCGAAATTTATGACACGGAGGAAGAGGAAATGCACAGTAGAATAATGAAACGTACATATTTTGGTATAATCGGGTCAGAAAAATAGAGAGAAAGCGGCAAGGAAAACAACCCTGGCTGTACAACGAGTGAAAGCAATTTACGGCTATTAGTATGCAGGTGGAGGTGCAATTATTCAAATGAAAATACGGGAATAATTGGCAAGTTGATTCGCATTTTAATGAGGTCTTCTCATCCAGTTAGGATGGTGTGGGAAGTCCGTGCTATTATTCTACTAGTGGATATGGTAAGCATATCGTCCTTAATGGGTCCAAGTACTTATTCTGCCTGCCTCGTAGTAGTCTGTTCTTATTCAATGAACATAAGTTGGCGAGGAGGAGGAGACTTATTATTATTAAAATCAGTTGTCCTCCTTCTGCATCTAATTTCATTCTCTCAGTCTTCCCTTTAATATCCCTAATTTGAAGAGATTTGTCTTAAATCCCTTCCTCATTACGGATGGATTATCATTTCCGGAAAAACTTTTACTCAGGGAAAGTAAAAAAAAGACAAACATAACATTTAAAACTGGGACGATTCACTTCGCTAAGCTGGGCTTAGGATGCGTCTCGTACTACAAACGTAGGTAATTTAGTACTTTTATATAATGCATACAAGGACAGCGAACTCGTAAATTTCGGGGGGATTATTTTTTGCACACTTTAATTTGAAAGGATCAACAATAATCAGGAAGCGTACTAAATATTTTGTTAGGAAAACATCATCAAATTTTGTGCTGCTTTTACCCTACACAAAAATTTCCAATTGTTCCAGACTACGGAAAACATGTCGGAAATGGAGACAAAGTGACTTTAGGATGCAACTCTGTAGGAAATCTTAAACTTGGGAGGAAAGTTTGGGTTGGTTGGGATGAAAATTAATCTAATCTCGCCCTGTCATTCACTCATGCAGGATTTTAAAGAATCTTCTCCTCCTTCTTCTCTGAGGACATTTAGACCCCGTTTAGTTTACACTTATTTCCTGTCACTACTAAATACGTGCACTTTGACGGGGATGTTTTCATATCGAAAAGGTGGAAAGGATTTAGTTCGTGATGGAAGAGCACCTCGCCATAAATAAACTATCGAGTAACAAGTCTCTCCTTTTCAATCTTGATTCAAAGGATTTTAGGCTTTAAGAAGGAACAGGGTTTACTTACTTCAAGGCGCTTCGGCTTATTTATTTTAGAGACGAGATGATGTGTGCATTTCGAAGTTAATAATATGCATAAATTCGTACTTTTGTCTGATCAGTGCAAATATGGATCTCTACTAAAACAGGAATTTATACTTTGAATTGTTGAAATTTTTTTTAAAATTGCAAACTTTGCAAATTCTTCACTCTGCCGAACCCTGCCGGTGCGACTCTAATTTGTGTGAAAACATATCGTGTGGGGGATGTTAGATATTTTATCAAATGACAATTACGTATGTTCTTCTTCTTCTTCAGTGTAAATCTTGCTCAGAGATTATCATTAGACTTTCACTTACTCACTCGCTCACTCGCATACTTCTCCTTCGACTTCAAAGGGAACTTTCTCCCTAAATTACTATGAGGATTTCTCGGTCACCACGAAAGAGGAGGCAGGAGGCAGACAAAGCTGCCAACCTAAATTCCAACCGAGAACGTAAATCCTTTAAGCTCAGTCATACACTGCGTTGTTATATAATAAATGAAGATTATTGACATATTTGTCCCACTCTGGGCTTCGATTACTGAATGGGAGGAAAATTGTGTAATAAATATTTTCTCCTTATGTACAGGGCATCAATCTTAAAAAGTTACAAGCTTTACTGGGTGGACGCCCCCGCTCTGACGCCGAATAAGTCGAAAGCCAATTTGCAAAATTCCCAGGAACACAAGCCCGTTGAAGAAGTAGCGTCGTCATCGCCATCATCAACTTCTGTATAAAAATGGAGTATGTAAAAATCAAAATTTTGACTTTTATTTTTTTATAATTTTTTTATTCGTACATTTCACATTGCACAATTGTGTAGTATATTGTATAACATTATCATAGTTAAAAGTAGGTCATCATCATCATCGTTCTCCTCTTATTTAAGTAATCGTATAATGATAATACATAATAATAAATTCAAGTAATTTACATAATAAATATTAATATGATTGTGTAACAACTAATTGAATAATGGATAACAATTATTAATTAATAAGCTTAATTAGTTGATGATTATTATATTTTTACGATTGTATAATTTTATGATTCGATCATAATAATGATGGTTTTTTGTTGGTTTGGTGGTAGCAATATAAATTGTACTATCCGACCTATGAATTTAATATGTGTGTAGCTTATCTCTCCCTCTGCCCGTTCTTCTTCGAATATGTTCGCCTCACCTCGTAAATAATTAATTATGATGATGATATCGATTTAATTAATTACATACTTAATTGTTACATCACGAGCAATTAATTTTTACAAATTAACAAAGTGTTCCTATATCTATGCTAAAGTAGATTGTGTGTAAATTTACGGTTTTTATTTACAAATGCAGCCAAGAGAACAATCAATTGTTGAATAGTTCTCTGTATATTTAGCTTGTCAACTTTTTTGTGGCTTATCAACTTACTTACTTATCCTACTTCTATCTATGTAAGTACTGTCCATTATCCGTTCTATATTGCCCCTCGGTCTCGTCAGTATTACTTTTCTCATATTTTTATAATAATCACTTCTTTCACCTGTTTTGTTTATTCGTAATAAACACCGAGTTAGATATTTCATCACTTTTGATAACCTAAAAATAAGTTAGCTATGTATGTATGTACCGCTATCTATTTATTTATGGAGTTATGTACGTTATACATTTACTAAAACTTTCACTCACAACCGTCGTCGTAATAATAATTTAATGGCTTATCATTTTATCCTGTTGGACTTTCTGACTAAAAATTGAATAGGACTTTCTTATAGAGAGCGACTGTCGCAGTTTTTCATGTCCTCTGAACTTTCTCTGGCGTAGTTTTTTGCTATCATTTTACAAATTTACACATTTTACAAATTGAAACAAAGAGAAAATCTAGTTGCTTAGTTTTATCCATATGTAGGTTATCGATGTAGGAATTGATACATCCAATCCAGCAGACATGAAATACATACATATACACAATTTGTCCCATATTTTACGTAATTGCTTACTTCCACAGTAAAGTTAGTTCCTAATGATTATCGGAGCGATTGAATTGAATTGAATGATGTTACTTCTTGATTTGACTCGTTTGAACAATTAAGTAGTTTTGTATGGTATTGGAACGAATAATAAATTGACAATCTTTTTCAAAACCAAAAAAAACATGAAATATGCACATATTTATAAAATCATATTGTTCTCAATATTAATTTCAGGGTGGGAACGAAACGTTTAGATAAAAATGTATGTATGGAATCTCAGAATTATAAGCTCGTTTTAGTAAATATAATAATAACTCAGCCCAAATAAAAAGATTGATTTGTTGCTTGATTAATTGATTGATTCAACAATATATATGAATTAAAATCTCAATTTTGTTAGTAATCAAGGAACGAAACAAAGTGAAAATAATCCAACCCTTGTTGATTTCATAAGGCATTTGTCCGATATGTTGATATTCTCTCTTGATTTTCTACAAGCTATGAAGTAGGATACCTTGCATATTCACTAACAAGTTAAGTATTTAATTAAGTATGATAAAAAGCAGCACCCTTACCTTCACCACATCCAACAACTAAAATCCTCAGTGTGTCTGGTGTGTGGTGTGGCTGTGGTCATAAAATTTAGATCGTGGTTGATTGATTATATACAATTTTAGACAATAAAGACTTGCATTACGTCAACAATTATAAGAATGATTGCTGCTGCCTGCCAGTGAATCTCGTGTCTTTTATAAAGCTACCATTTTAATCGAATTTTATCTCTACGACACAAAGTGACGTAGTGATAGAATTGCAAGAATGATAATGATAAATGAATAATAATCGCGTGTTATCAATATGTAAGTAGCAAACTAGTATCAAGTAAAGCCAACAGCACCTCTTCAGTCATTAATAAAACACAAAATGATGAGTGATTAATTAAGTAGATAATTGAAAACGGTAAAATTATGTATGACTTATGTATTTTTCATGTATTCGGTATCACTAATGATTCATAGAAAACCTAAATATGACCAAAAATTACTACCAGTTTCACGCTTTATCTCGTACTTGAATAATTACGAGATGGACAATTATGTAATGTTAAAGTTCTGAATCTCACACGCCTATTGAGATCGTTTATCCAAAAATGTTTACCGAGTAGTGTTTAATAGAGACAGTCCAAAATTCGAGTTAGTTGCAATTAATATTAAATATTTTTACTGTTAGCATACATAATTTATTTATATACTCACTAGCGTTTAGACCCTCATTATCCTTCCAGTATTTGTATATTGAGTAATAAGAAATGAAAACGGTAAATACTTAATTATTAAACCTCAAGAACAAATCGTATGAAAGTTTTTTCTAGTAAACTATTTATCTATTCTGTTATTATGAATATTTTGAAAAAATGAGAAATTTTGAAATTTTGTCTAGTAGATAAATGAAATAAAAAGAATTGTAGTGGTGTAACCACAATGAACAAATTCTGCCAAGTTTTTTTGTTAACTTACATTGAAATTTATATGTACTTCTATCACAGTCCGGTGCAGTTCTTCCTCATTTTTTTCTAACAACTTCGCACCGATACACAATTCATTTTTTTCCTATTAAAATCATCCTGCCCCCATTTTATGTAGACAGCTACTTTTAGTAATTTTACGCTTGCATACTCTTATTTTACAATATTTACGATATTTATTTATTATTTATTCTGAGAAAATATTAAAAAGACAATTTTTCCTCTTCTTCGCTTCTTTTTTTCCTCCTCCTCAGTATTAATTGTATGTATGTATCAACAACCTGTCAGTGATCTGATCATCAAAAGAATATTATTTATTTTTTGTTATCCAAGTTTTTTGGCACGACCGATTCATCATTTTTTAATACTTTTTACTTTATCATCCGCCCCCTTAAAATCTTGCGTAGTTCGATGGAATACATTTCAGTGGCAATAATTTCAGTGGCAGATTTACATATTTTTTTTTCTACTCCGTGTAAAACTGAGACTATGAAATTGACTAGTATAAATTACTCTTGAATAAAATATAACAAGTGACAATGACACCTCCTCCCTTATCTTGCGTAGCGTATTTGTATAATACTTCAATTTGAGTCCAGAGAGTTGAGTTTAAAACTTGAGATTGACGAGAGTATGACGAGATATCAATTCAAAATTTGGCTTGTTTTTTTCTAAATAAATTATTCCGCATTTTATGTATTTATGTCACAGTAAAATACTTGATGAAATGTGTCACAACTTAAAAATTCGTTTATGTATGTATGTATCTACGTAGTATTTAGTAGTAGCGTCTCCTTTATAAAGAACTACGTACATGTAAATACATATTGCCACCTTATCCCGGCGGTAATTATGTAATTTCTATCCTAACATTTATTAAAATCTGATGTTTCTAAAACTAAATCAGGCCATACTGTATAATGTAGATTATCTAAAAATTAGGCTAAAAATGCATACATTTCTCTCTCTACGAGTTGCTAAATATGTAAGAAAGGCCAGATCTAAAAAGTAGCTGAGGCCGTGAGATAATCAATTTACATATTTCTTCCCTAATTTTGAAACGTTTTAAACATATTTTAAAATATTTGAATAGTTCAAATTCAGAGAGATAATAATTTTTTTTCTATATCATGTCCCCCAACCGACTAGAATGACACACCACCCTCCCCCATATATTTTTTATCTCTAAACCACAATGCAATGACGAATTTTTGTTTTATGAAACTGACTTGAGATTCGAAAATAAATTACTTGACATTTTTTTCTCCTTGGCCTTTTATCTCCTGCTCAAAGAAACGATTGATTGTCAAACCCAAGCATCCAAATTCCAATCGCCACGCTACTACACACAACAACAGTCAATTTTACGTAGTAGTAAAATAATACGGTATGAAGAATTAAAACAAGATATTAGATAATTACCACTCTTAAACAGAATTAAGTAATGTCTTTTGTCGCGTCTTTTTAAAATGGGCAAATAAAAAATATTTGTCGTCCAGAAAGTAATAAATATTCTTAGATATTTAGTCATCTATGCCTCCTCCAGTCCTGCCTCGTATATACACAAAACTATGGAGAAAACTCTATCGTAAAATTAATTATGCAGCAAAGCAATCCCTACATAATTACGTGTAGGGTTGAGGTCGTAGTCTCGATCTCGATCAGTAAAAGGTCAGTTATTGCGGCATTACACATTCTTTTTCTTCTTCTTCTTCTTGAGATGTAGATAAACTGACTATAAGTTAAAGTAGATAGTTGACGAACGTATATAGTTTTACGCTAAGAAGTAAGTATTTAAATTAGGTAAGAAATTATTTAAAACTTGAGACTCCACCTCCAGACCGGACCAGCATGGCTCCCTCCTTATTAAAAGGGACGAAGGTCATAGTGCGGATGAAAAATGATGGTACGGGTGTTGATGATGATTAGAATGAGGGGGAAGTTGACCGTGGTGGTAGTTGTGATTGACAAGATGGTGTTGAAGATGATGGTGATACGGTAGAAAAGTGGGCGGCGGTGGAGGCGGCGCTAGTTAGTGGATCGGCGCGCGGAGAATGGGGCTTGGCGCGGTGATGTAAAATCCAGGTGATGGACCTGAAACGGGCGCCGCGGCGGGAAACCCGATTAATCCTCCCCCAGCCAGGGTGGCAGTCTCCATTGCTAACCTGAGAGTTTGGGGGAAAGGAAAGAAAACAAAATTGTAAGAGAGAAAGAAACGGAGGTGGTAAAAAAATATATGTACTAATTTTTGCGATGGTTTCTTTTTCTGTGGAACTGCAAACAGATTTGGATTGGATTTCGCAAATGGGAAACTCACCCTATGCAAAATTTTATTAATCCGTCATCATTTTTTTTTCATGTGGTGGCCTCACCACTTTAATAAATATTCCACCACACCGACCAACCAACTTGGACAAACTTTCTCTTCCACAGAATGCAAAACACTTGAACTTAATTTAAGTAAAACCTCAATTTGGAAATCAATTTCATTCTTGGCAAACTCAATTCTGCAAAGATGATGGAAAGTTTTGAGCAGTTCAACTTTTGTATGTTTGACTTTTCTTGGAAAAGAAAGACAAATTAATTAGTTGGACCGCAGCTACTTACTGGATGACGAAACGAACCACACCGCGCGCGACCGATGGATTGATTGGGTTCTTGTGGGTTTGGTTTTACTTTCCCAAGGAAAATGTCAATTTCTACTACTTTTTTTACAATTCAAATTCTAACCCAACTTTTCTCCCAAGCAATCAAGCTTTTTTTCTCCTACGTACTGATTGTCAATGTTTGACTTTTTCAGATCTAATGGGTGTTTGCGACCCTCATCTTACCAACCAAACCACCATAATACAGGTATCAACTCCCTCTCTGAATTTCATCACTCATCGCAATTACGAAATGTAATTTGAAAAACGGTTCGAAAAAAGTTTACTGTTGATCTTTCCCAACCTTCGAGAGAGATGACGCCAATAGTAAATTATTTCATAGGGACGGAGAGAGAACATTGGGAAAAAGATGTTCGTTAGTCAAGTCATTCATTTCGAAATGAATACCATCATCAAGTGTCACAGATGTGAAGAAACTAACTTTCAAGCCTGTACATGGGCCCTTTTGCTACTACTACGTTTCCTAAAATGACGTAAATGAGTAAAAAGTTTGCCTAAAGAGAGAGACCTTCTCCCAATTTATAGCAGAGACTCGAAAGGAGTAGGAACCGTTCGGTAAAAGTATTTGTCTTGTCAATTAATTTCATTCTGAAAGTTATTTAGTCAGTTAGTTCCGTTTAAATAAACTATTAATCTCACCCGTGAACTTTCTCTGGTCTTCTATCCGACACAAAAAGCTATACGTGGTAGAGTATCATTAGACTAAATATGTTTTACATTTCTCCCCACTTTCTCCGAAATATTAAGCCAACCCGACCCACGAGGAGGACGGAGAGAAAGAAGATGATGGATTAACTCACTCAGCTCTCTTTAAGATTCAAAACTCACAAATATAAATGACAAAACTCTCTCCGAGAGCAAACTTACTTTCCCTTCGTCCTCCGTAGAGTCGGATGGAAATGAAAACAAAGTTACAACTTTTACTCTTTACATATTTAATAAATTTCATATCACTCCTGAGTAAAAAATGTCAGGTTTCATAGGCGAGACGCATTTTACCTCACCACTTAAGCCCAGTGTTGAATGTGACTTTTTGCATTTCGATTGTGACACCGTCTTACGTCGCGACTTATCATCTCAACAGGCGACTGACTATGTGGGTCTGTCTGTGCTGCCATTTTTTTCGTCTCACTTTCTCTACATTTCGTATTTAAATTTATCCAGGATGGATTTTTTACTATCAGTTTCTTAATTTATTACGGGGTGAGAATGATGCATAATCATAATTGAATGAAATTGTTGGTTACCTATTGATGACAATTGACGGAAAGTTTGTCCAAGTTTTTTTTTACATGACGATGAGTCGGACGGAGGTGAATAATTTATTAGTATAATGGTCATAGCGCATTATAGGGACAGATTTAGTCGTCATTTCTGCTCGGTTTTATACATAATATATCAAGGCAAAGAGTTAAGGGTCTTATCTGGCCTGGTGCAAGACGACGGGTTTCGTTTTTTAGCATGTACCAGTGGGGCGACTGGGAGTAAGAGTTTCCTCATAAAAAATCAATGCCCTGGAGAATTTTCCAGAGTTTGGAGCTTCAACAGGATAAAGTAAGTAGTGGAAAGAGTAAGGTGGTGGTGGTGGTGGTACGGGTAGAAAGAAAGAAAAAAAAAGAACGGGCACGTAGGTTCCGGGGATTTAGCGATAAGGAGGATTCACTCACAGTCTTACTTTCAGAGGAAGGAACAACTTTTTGACTTGGATTTCCGAACAAGGGCAGAGACTGAGATGGTCCAGGTGGATAGATGGATGGAAATCATGATATGAAATGATGGGAAAATGACCAGATTGGATTTTAGAGTGGAAAAGAAGATGACGACTTTTAAAAACGGTTAATCAAAAGATGGGATTTATGTGGGATTGATATTTCACCAATTTTTGGAGAATCATCGTTTACCTGTTTGAATGTCGTGGAGGAGAGGTCGTGAGCGTGGGTGTGAGTAGAAGATTGGAGATTTTTGGAGATAGAGTGGTTGGTGTAGGTTGGATGACATTTGGAGTTGGATTGAGGAAGGTTAGTCATCATTGGGTTGATGATGATCCAGTAGTTTGAGAGAGGTGATTGGTTGGTCGGTGATGCAATGAAAATAAGGGTATGCAATCTGGTCGAGAAGGTTTTAATAGTGTATGTCATGAAATGGGAAAGTGATAGTTGTCGTCGGGATGACGTAGGATGTGGGACAAAACTTACCTTGCCAGAAAGTGGATTTGAGGAGGACATGACATTTGGGAATTTTTGTTATATTCCACCGAGTGGAAATTGTGATTTGGCTGGGATCGTCGGTTAAAAATGGAGGACAAAATCCGTATTTTTTTCTAAAAGGGAAAGTAAATTGCTTTCGATTCAAGTCGGGAAGGAAATGTGCGTAGGTAATTAAACTTGATATTAAATATATCTACTTTCACCAGTATATCGGTAGTAGTGGTGGGACAGAGGATAAGGTTTGGTCCGTATTATGTGTTGAGAGTGAGCACGTGGGCGGATTGAGGATTCTGCTTGTGGAGAAAAGTTTAATGAAATGATCAATCTTGGAATTTGTTGGTAGGACAATAATAAGATGACACCGGGCTGGACGGTGAATGGATAGATGGAGAATAAGAGAGACAGATTGATGAGAAACTTATTGGAATTCTGGATCGATGGATGGATGGGTCTTGGTTGGAACGGCTGGATTAATTGGAGAGATGAAAAAGAGAAAGGCAAAAAGGTGGTTGACATTTTAGGATATTCATTTATTTTAATGGATACAATTTTAGGACATATTTTACAATAGGACAGAGTGAAGGTGGTTAGTTAATCGGGGTAACACTAATATTTATCTATCTAGGAAATTTTAATCCAGGGAGATGCGTTGGATGTGCAATGTTGCTGTATTAAGTATGTAGTCTGCTTGCTTTCTAATCTATTTTATAGTGACAAGTATGGCATGCACTTTTACTAAATTCTGATATTAGTTCACTACGTAAGTAGTACGCAATCCATAGATAGATTTTCTATCCAAACAACTAACTAGCTAACAAATTTAATAATAAACACTACTATTTATATACCAGTAAATACTGAAACTTTGGTTTTCATTAGGTCATTATTGATCTAACGCCTCACAACTTCTACTACTCGTCCTGATCAACTTTCTCAAATCGAAACATCAATATATAACAAATCCTAGGGACGCCTACACCTACTCATTTACCGTAAACCATCACGTACAGAATAGTTCTGTTCTACACACGTCACGACACGATACCACAATCAGCATTGGAATATTGTTACCTTACAACAAATAACTATCTATTTATGTATGTATCTATTTGTATTTATCTACGCATGTAAGTGTCTCGTACTTAAAATGAATACATGACTTTTGAATTTACACCAATTTAGCTACGTGGTCAAATCAAAACACGTAAAAATGAATGTTATCCTCGTTTTACCTGGGACTACATGGTCATCATCATTATATTTGTCACAGTTCCCACCAAAAAAACTAAATTGTGTATGTACATTTGAACTGAAGCTAACAAAAATGGCAAAGTAAAGAGACACACAGAATTATAAATTCTCTTAAAATTCCCCTAAAATAATGATATAAATTTATATACGTATGTAAATATATAAGTCATCAATCTTCCGAGACTACATTATACTCTTCGTCTACTTAAATAATAAATCTCAATACACAAGAGTTGTTACAGACAAGATATAGGAGGTCGAGGTCATGACATAAGAGAAAAGGATGGTTGGATTTGGTTCAGTGATGTAAGATGTTTGGTTGGTTAGTAAGGGGCGAACTTGTTCCGGTCACTTTTGGATTTGGGTGGAGGAGAGTTTGCAGACTTAATCTTGGGTTGGAAGGAGTTGTTGTGGGAGCGGCGATGAACCCCGGTGGTTTGGACGGGGTGGTGGCCCCCACTTCCATGCCCTCCGCCACCACCACCCCCACCCCCACCACTGCCTCCCATACCCGGCAGATTCGCCGCGGAGGAGAGCAGCTCACTCAAACTGCCCAAACTCCCCAACGCACTCAGCGAGGAGAATAACGGGTTGGAAAGTAATTTTGCAAGTGGGGGCAAGTTTCCAGAATTATTGGAATTGTTCGAGGAACTGTTGCCCCCAAGACCACCTGAGCCATTTGAGGATGTCCCTCCCTCCCCTTTGCTTTGCGCATCCAAGTTTGCTTTTTGCAGTTCCACACTGTTTAAGTTGGATTGATTTTTTACTTTTATAAATATTGTATGTATGTAAACGATGTCATTACTTTTATAAAATTGAATATTCCATACATCAGAAATCATAAATAATTTAGCAGTAAAAACAAAGAAATGAGAACCATATGCTAAAAAAGCGTCGTGCAACATGCAACTACCAGTTGATAACACCTTGTTGAGCAAAGAAAGAAATTGAAATCAGGTAACTACCAGCAAATAGCCCGTCGCCATTATGTTATTACCAATGCTAATATTACCAAGGCGGAGTAATGGTACATAGTAAATAAGAAGAGGAAATTCGACACAAAAACACAGAAAGAAAGGCATGCAAGCAAACATGTACTCACGATAACAGTGATTACCCAATAATTGTTCATGTTCACACACCGCCTTTCTCCAGCTATTTACTACCATATTCCGCCGCTGCCACCATCAAAATCACACCAACAACAACGAGTTAAAACTGTGTACTAAACGGAACGATGAATGTGTGGACAGCACGCGATGCAAATTATAAGCATAATTCCATCCATAATAAAAGAAAATAAGTGGAAAAACTGCAATTTCCTGGTCATTAAAAGGAAGGAAATATTTGTGCGTTATTCATGGTGCTTCTGTTAAGTTGTGTTTAGATATAGGGAGGCAAAGCATAAAAATAATTAAACCATAAAAAATTACGGCTTGCACAAAATAATTGTTTATCACAACAATCAAACCGCGACAATGACGAAAGTTTGCCCATTGAAATAGATAAATTAACATTAACAGCTACATATTTATCCTTTAATCACAAAACTTTCACTCAATTGTGGATCAACTATTTCGTTATAGTAAAAATACGGTCTCTTCTCCATAAGACGAGCAACATACATATTTATTATCGCATTATTATCATGCAGAGAAATCACGTACCTCATGTTGATTAAATATTGAGCCAAAGCAACGCTGTCTGGATTGCCGGTAATTGTGATCACACGATCAGAACATCCCTCCCGCAGTTCTTCAGAGTTGCTGATACGAATCATGGCACCGCTAATTTGCCTACAATTTGACAATTTTACACCAATTTTAGAAAAAAAACCATTAAGTAAATCAAAATTTCATGTCTCCCTCTTCACACGAGATTGAGATACAAAATGTTGTAACAGAGCTACACTGATACTCGCATTTAACTGAATCGTCGTCTTGTGCAACTTTTAAATAAAGGCTCAGATCGGTCGGAGAGGTAAAAAAGAAAACTTTGACAGCCGAGTAATGGGAAAGGACGACGGGAAGGAGGCAGCAGCACCACCAGCATCAGCCGATGGATGGATGGATGAATTGCATGTCTTCCCATCCACGCCATCGATTACCTGGTCTCGTGGTTGCTTTGCTGCGTCTGGTCGCAGACAAGACAAAAGATTGAAACGAAAAGTAATATAGCAGTCAGTCAGTCACTCTTCGTCTTCTACTGCTTTCTCCACAAAATAAACATTGCAATATCATGTGGGCTCATTCATTTATTTATTTAATTTCATCTGCCACCGCACATCGTCGTCCTTTCCCCATTCAAATTAACGATTCGTTTACTATTAACGAATGAAATGATGTCTTACCGAATTTCTGCTATTTTAGTGCCTCCTTTCCCAATCACACAACCGATGAGCTCATTTGGAACCGTCATCTCTTGCTGGACGTGATTCGTCTGTTGATTCTGTTGCTGTCTGTTATTTCCGGTGCGAAGTTGACTCCCTGCAATGGCTGCTAACGCAGCTAAAGGGGCTGCAATTATACAAGTTGTATCGTTAGCTACATACATACTTTTTGTGTGTCGAGGAGAGGTACATATCTGAATTTTTGGTTTAAATTGGAAGGAGAGGAGAAGGTGAATAGAGTCTCATTTTCAGTATGCTTCCACAATATTTCTTCACCAAATACCAACCAACCTCCTCTTATTCCTCCCGTCTTTTGAATGAAATCGTTTTCAAAAACTTTATTTGGAGGAAGAATATCTAAATCTGAAATGGGATCTCTTGAAGTACGCACAAAAGAGACGCCGACAACACAATGCGACCCATCACCCCCGCCACCAACAACAACAACGAAACGAAACGAACCTAGTTTAACTTATGTATCTGACATTTATGTGTACAACTCTAGAGATATACACAAACCACACAATCAGGGAGGTAGTAGTAGCTATTTTATTATTATTATTATTATTTAGTATCGATTATGCATTCCTATCTGCAACCTTCTCCCTCCTGACAAAGTATACATAAACTTCGCAGTTAGTGGAACATTTTGGCATAACCATCTTCCTTCAGCGTCTCTTTTAGGTCAAGACAATAATCTATTTACTTATCGATTTTACAACACAAAACTACACTTTATTGCTACCTGTCAACAGCTCAACTCTGCGAAATGCAGCCAATACTACTACAGCACCAGCAGGAGGGGAACAACAAATAGCACATTTTGTTATTGAATTTTTTCTCCCCATTTTATTTTACATTTTCACATTTGACATTTTTATTCACGATTCGACACAGCTTGCTTATTGCTGGTTAGGCAACTGTACTGTGTACGTCTTTATTTATGATGACATCCTTACAACCTTCTAGGATTTATATTTTATTGCAGTGATCAGTCCTCCACACTAAATTTATCCTTGTGACCATAAACTCTGAACTGTGTGGGTATAAATTAAACTCACTCTTCTGTGGTACACAAAAACACTTTAGTGACGCTTTTACCCTGCACACACACACAATGCACTCTTTTCAGCCACAGACTTAGGAGGGGAGCTTGCGAGGTTGATAATAACAGATCTTGGTGCCCTTTGGATATGTGGTAGGGACCCATGAGTGTACTAAAACCCTGAAGTAGTTTGACTCCATGGCCACATTTGCGCCCGCCACACCCACTCAAAAATGCCCAAAAAACGCTTTCACTCCAGTTTTCACTCACTCAAATCCACGCCAGAAATCCAATTTTACTCGGATTTTGAAATTTCTTTCACCAATATACTCCCCGATAGTTGCTTTCTTCAATCCAATATCAAACTCAATTTTATTGATGATTATTTCGCAAACATAATTTGTTTTGTTGATGACTACAACAATGCTCATTCAGAATTTTAAATTTTAAAAATACTAAAAATTTCGAAAAAATTGAGTTTGATATTGGATTGAAGAAAGCAACTATCTGGGAGTATAATGGTGAAAGAAATTTCAAAATCCGAGTAAAATTGGATTTTTGGCGTGGATTTGAGTGAGTGAAAACTGGGGTAAAAGCGTTTTTTGGACATTTTTGAGTGGGTGTGGCGGGCGCAAATGTGGCCATGGAGTCAAACTACTTCAGGGTTTTAGTACACTCATGGGTCCCTACCACATATCCAAAGGGCACCAATATCTGTTATTATCAACCTCGCAAGCTCCCCTCCTTAGGTACGTAATCTGCATCCTTACTCAACCTAGACCATCAAATTAACCTCGCCTTCCTCCTACCCATGGACGCAACATATTTTAAATATCACGCGAATTTTTATTTTTGCAAGGCATCGTAAACTATATAGCGTAAAAAACTAGGATTCTTCTATCTTGAAATTGGTAAAACTGGAGGATGGATGGATGGTCGTAAAAATATTTTTTACCATGTGTAACGGGACATCAAATATGTAAACCGTAAATAAGGTTTGAGTGCTGTTTTTTACTCGTAGCTTTTTTGCCGGCAGTAAATGAGACACAGACAACAGAAGGAGGATATCATTATTATTGTGGATGCAGGAATTATATGGGACTAATAATACTGCCGAAACGTGGCGAATTTCAATCTTATCTTCGTTCTCGTTGTGTCGTCGGTGATGGGGAGAGGGAGAGAGAGCTGTCGGCTAAACTTTCGTCTCGCCATGGACAAAATTGTAGTAGTGGGAGCAGAAGAAGAAGAAGAAGAAATATTGCAGAGACAAACCAACCTGCGGGGTTCACAGGACCTGTATTTGGACCGCCAATCCCACCAAGTCCAAGGGCTGCGAGACCTGCCAGCGGAGACCCTCCCATCTTTCCCATCTGCTGTTAACAACACATTGCCAAAAGTTTATTAGAGTTTCCTTAATTTACTACTTACTACACAAAATACAATTTCATTCATTGTATGTACTGTAACCAACCACCACGTTTCAATATACGACCAAAACCACTTTTCTACTAAATATATATTCCGTCCCGGATAACCCATCAACAAAGCCGTTATATTACTCGAGTTAGGTAACAACGTGTCAAAAACAATATGCAATGTATTGACCGGTATGCATGCACATTCACTACACAAATGCCAACCTGGCCATCAAAGAGACTGTTGTACTCTTTTTTCTTCCCTACATGAAAAAAGTTGTCACTTTTCAAGTGCGGAAATGTCGGGACAAGTTCAATTTTCAATAAATAAGGAATCGCTCGTTATTCTCTCAACGTAACCGGGGACAAGCTTTCCTACTTAACTTGCTCTCCCGCTCACACGTTCAGATAAGCCACTCGCCGTCGAAGAAATGGCCCTCAAACAATGCCTCCTTATTTTATTTTATGCCCACTCGAATCCAACTCTCTCTACACAAGGAGCGGAAAGGCGCAATAAAACTGGGATGATATTAGGAGAGGAAGAAGGAAGGGAGAGGAAATAGGAGTGAACTATGAACTATATATATTTATAACGAGAGGAGGAGGAGGCTGCTACCCGCCTGCAATATGCCCGCCCTTGTAATAATAATAACACTAATCTTTCCGGTCTCTTGCTTCCACAGAGAAAGAACAAAAATAAAGCTTTCACTCCTTCCTTCCGTTCTTCCACTATTTTAACTTTGTCCAACTCTACTGCTCCCATGTAGGTGCATAACATACGTACGTGGACCTCTGGATGGTTGCGATCTCGATAAAACTGGCAGGTTTAGACTTGCACAAAATTTTGCAAAGTTTTGTACACTTACGATAAAATAATAATGCTTTATGATAATTGTTCATCGTTACTATTATAAATTCAGAAATTCAAACTTTCCTATGTATTTACATGACGTATAGTTATGCTCATGCAATCTGGTATAATGTCCAACAATTCCTGACCAATTGTCAAAAAACTTGACCCGTCCTTTTCGAAATGTTACATGTTACTCTGCCTCCGAGTTATGTAACTCGATCATAAAATTCTCCCATAATCGACTCGCTCGTTCATTTTCTTGCCCATTTCTCACAAAGATTTGATCCTGGTTGGCATATACAACACGACAAAGTCGCCGAGAGCGTTGTTAACTCGAGATGACAGGGGGCAGGAAAAAGGTGACGTGACGTGATGGTGAGAGAGGAGAAAGGTGGACGTAGAAGGAGGTAACAATGTAAGGAGAACATGTCCGTCAGTCAGTCTGTAACAAGGGTCCACTACCTACGTGTGTATACGTACCTACCTCCAAAAAGCAGTCCAGTCCACAAAATAATCTTATTATCTCAGAAACAAAGCACAATCTGAAATCTGTGGCAAAGTCACGTTCCATTCCGAAACGAGGCACACAAAGTCAGGCAGCCACCTCAGTTCAGATCGAGTTCAGCAGAGCCTAATAGGCAGCCTTTTACTCACCCAACCCAATTTACCAGCCGTGATTTCTCTAAAACTAAAACAGTTTCTGTGCTGTCCTCCACGTAGCTGCAGAACCGCACCTTCGCCTCGTCGCCCTATTATTCATTACGTTACGACATCAATCGATTTCAAGGTTATAGATTGTCTAGTCCGACGTCATGTAAAGACTTCTATTTTGCCACCAGGTTCTCGAGTATTTTTTAGGAAACATGCATCAATGCTTTTCATTTTCACAGTATTTTAACATTGCTATCATAAAATTCACATACAGGGTGGTTTAAATGTCAGGTTACAATGGAAAATTTTTCAATGGGAAAAATTCGTAAATTTCCATTAGTTACGGATTTGGGATTGACATTTTTATTAATTTTTATCAAAACACTGATGACAAATTCTTAAAATATTGAATTTCAGAGGCAAAATTTCGGTAACTAATGGAGATTTGCGAATTTTTTCCATTGAAAAATTTTCCATTGTAACCTGACATTTAAACCACCCTGTATTGTGCCAGATAGATTAGGATAATAACAGAACACATATTTATCACGGATAACTTTTCCTATTAGAACTTTTCGTGACAAACGTGAATTAGTACAATTTTAACCGTTCCTCTCGTTAAATCTTGATTAGAGAAGGAATGCCCGTTCCTTTTCGAACTGTGTGTGGGTGGGTGGCTGGGTGGTGGACGAACCTGTAGTGGAAATCAAGAGAGGCGCGATCCCTGTCATAAAATTATTGTTATTACCCACATAAAGACGCTAGCAGACCGGGACGTAATAATAACGTAACGTCTTTATCTACTTTCACCACTGGAGCGAGTGGTCGTGGTTCTGGTCGTGTGGTGGTGTACAATTACAATGAAGAAAATATAGAAGGAGGGGGAGTGAGAAGAGAAAGTAATAGTTACCTCGGCCGGATTGATACCGTAGTTGCCCTGCATTCCGTACCCACCACCACCGCCACCAGCTTGTCCCATCATCATCCCTCCAGGACCAGTTGGTCCGGGTCTTGGCCGATAAGGAATCGTCCCTACAATGTGGCGTTTTAATTTAAATCATTCATCCAGCTCAGCCCAAAGTTTGCACGGAATCTGAACTTACCTCCTTTTGGTGGACTCTGAAAACAGGAAGAGAACAGTAAAGAAGTGATCATTTTAATGGAGAGAGGCAGAGAGAGGATCCTCTTATCTTTGCCAAATTGTTCCACAATTCGCTTTCTTCGTGTTCCCCATTACTTAACTAGTACTAAATCGACATGGTATAGTATATATGCTATCTAAATATGTGTGTATGCACTTATGTTCCTAGTGGAGTGGGCGGCCATCAAGATAATTTTTCCCATATTCATCTTCTTACACCCCAATACGATCAAAACTTTCACCACCGCCGTATCAATAATGTTTCAAATCTGCTAATTTCAACCACTTCCTTGCAATGGTACAGAATTTCACTTTAACATAAATGATAACAGCAAATGGTTTTCAAGATAAGAAGCCTAGGAAGTACCTGTTGATAAATGGCAACTTTCTCCATCCTAAAACTAAGCGACATTTAACCCCAATCTCACATAATTCGTTACAACGGGGTAAAAAATGAACCACTTTATGTACACCTACTCTCAGCCAAATTGCACCCACCCACCAGACAGGTACATACATACAGCGAGTTGTATAAGGCTTCCCCCTCGACATGCAAATAATGGGAATTTTGCAGAAAAAAAAACTTCCTACTCAATTCAGAACAAGTTTAAAAAGCAAATTTTGTTTTTCCTCCTGCACAAACTAATAGGGAAAGTGAGCGAAAGAGAGAGAGAAAGTACGGGCCGTTAGTCTAATGTGACTCTTGGCATATGTTTCAAAATGTTTTCGGTTCGCTGGCCCGGTGACGATGACGCTTCGCTTAAACTGGTGGCTCTTCTGTGGTGGTACATACACAGTGCTGGTTTTGTTTTGAAAGGAACCATCAACTATCAACACATCAACATGAGAAGAGGAGTGCACAACACGACCAAAGTATCTGTCTGGTGGTATGGTGGGGTGCTCTCTCTCCTCTCCTCGTGCTGCCTGCCTGTGGATGACATGACAGAGATTAATGAGATCAATTCACATCCTCTGAATGGCCATAGATAAAACTCGATGACAAACAAATTGCGCTTGCTTATTCCCAATATTTTACGCCAAGCGAACCAACAACCGCTCCTCTAAACCGAACCAAATCACATCATCACTCCACATTAATATCTAATGCGAGGTGAGCTCCTCGTAAACTAGAGCTTAGATTCAGAACGAGAGGTCTGGCCTGATTTCTCTCCTCTGTGCAGTGCACTCGAGTGGAGTGTTGTGATGTGTTTGAAATTAATGGTGTCTCATTTTTGGTATGTTGGAGAGAGAGAGAGAAAAAAAATCGAAAAATATGACATTACAAAGTCACCAGGGCGAGGAGAAAGTCTAAACCAATGGAGAAAGTGCTTTCTCTCGCGCTCTCCTCAGTTTTGTGGTGTGGTGGTAATCATGATATGGAGAAGAGAGAGAGGGAGAGAAAGCGTGTGTGTTTGCAAGTTCAGTGGTTGATGATGGCGATGGATTTTGTGGTGTAGCAATGGTTGAGGAACCGCAAAGATGATATATGAGGGGGAATAAATTAGTAGAGTGTGGGGTAGCCCATCCACCATTAAAAGTCCATAATCATGTGCCAACTTCCTGATATATGGGCATTATTCATAGGCATGTCCTCCTGCGCTCTTATGTACCAGCTCGACTGTTACCAGTACAATTTCTATTAATAGTTCACCTATCATACCTACACAATGTTCTGGACTTTCTACAAACCTCTCTACATTAATAGCACACAGATTTATGTACAGAATATATCTTACCTCCAGCATTATCATGCAGATATGGTAGATGCCTGGAAAGGAAAAACCTCACAATTTAATAACCAATATCTCATGAAATCAACGGAAGTAACATACATTTCGTGATGGCATCGCTCATCTAGACAAACAAAAGGTCTCATTAGAATCAGATTTTTTATAAGTTTTATAAAAAATGAACAGGAAATTAGATTACCCCGGAGATGGTCACAGCACGTTCAGTCGAGTTGGGCAGCATCTCTGACGCCACTTGAATTGAGGCACCGGTCACCTACGAGAAAATTATTTCCATTAATCAAACCCATATTATATAATAGATTAAAGTTAATGGTTTTTGGACACGTACTTCTCTAATCTCTCTGATCTTGGACCCCCCTTTTCCTATCAGAGATCCGCACTGGGAAGCTGGAACGATCAATCGCAACGTGATGGGCGGCTGTATATGGTACAAAACAAACATTAAATTAGCAATACTGACATCGTGAAATCTGTCTGCAACATCATGATTCTTCAGAAATCTTATGAAAAATTTAAGTTGGAAAATTTCTCATCAAACGGAGCATACATATGTGGCGTAAATATTTCATTAAAATTCTCAATCTACTCAAAACTTATGACCCAAATTGCAAGTGCTTATGCATGAAGAACTAAGCCAATTAAACCAACTACTACTACTAAATAAACATCTGACCTTTGGGACGTTATCCGCCTTGGGCATATTCTGCAAAAACATTAAATTGAATGAATTCGTCACATGATCTCGTAAAAAAGAGCAATACAATTCTTGACAAAACTTCGTTTGCAATTTCCTCTCAACGAACAAAACACAACATGACCACCAACCAACCAACCAAAAGGAAAAGCACCTCTCACTGAGATTAATAAATCCCAAACAATCTAATCCCTCTCAAAATTGCCTCACTTATATCCGATTGCGACATTTATTTATAACAAAAAGTGTTCCACTGCTGGTTTCCCATTAATCCTCCATTCAAAACTAGACCACCTCCATCCAGGTGAACCAAAACTACTCGTACACATTACAGGGAAGAAGTTTCATTAATATTATTTTTCATCATGACAATTTATCACTCCACCTGACATTATTTCCAACCCAAATGTCTGATTTCCCATGAGATATCATTACACACACTCTGCTTTTCATATTATTATATCATCCTCCACTTTTTAACGCTTTCCTCTCTTATTCTCATCTCACTCACGTGTGTTGCTTCTTGTTAAAGTATGAAAATAAAAACTTTCCACCCATCGCCCTTCCTCCTCGCCGTTATTAAAGAGAAAAGCACGCATTAAATCGCCCATTTCCACTCATGTACGACTACACAATAGGTACGTACGACCAGCTCAAACTTTCCCACTTCTTAACCCTTTCCTAAAACGAGGGAGAAAACAAAAATCAACAAAAAACGGTACCCACCCGACTCTTGATAACTTTTCTACTTATTTTTCAATCTATGTTCCTCTCTCGCTTAATAATTCAACCTCCCCAGAGGAGCCACAGCAGCCTGATTATTGGTAGTTGGCCCTACACATACACTAACAAGATTACAACTTGAACTGTAAAAGTAGTTTCATTATTTTCCTCGTACCTCCTCCCGTACAAGAATATATTACTAAACCACGAGCCTTGATTCATTCATCCCTCTGCTCCCACAAGTATTGAACCGTTTTACAAATTGACAACTCACAATAGAATGAAACACCACGACTGGGATTTGTCTGTTCTTTGAACTAACGGAGAACTTGGCTGGCTCGGTGACAGCGAGGCGCGAGGGAGGAGAGAAAGTCGATTGATGTGAAACCAAGTGGAATTAATGAGACACTACCACTTAATAGGATTAACATCTCATGTCAAGCCGAGTCAAGTGAAAGTTGAGAAGTTAAAATTGCTCCGAATTCCATATATATTTAGCAACATGAAACAATGGGGGCATAATCTAGGACAGGATTTCATTCAGACTTTAATCTCACTGCTCTTGGTGTGGGTGGGTGGGTGTTTGGTGGTCGGCCATGTCGTTCGTGAGCTAAATGTCGGATTATACAAAAAGACAAGCTGCTAAATGCAGTATGTAGGTGGCTAAATGATTATGAAACTGTAACAAAATGTGGCAATTTCAATAGCAAATATAAACTAAATTAGAGCGCATAATAATTAATATAAAGGTATATACGATGACATACATAAACTTCTTCCAACTTTCTGCAAATGAGATCAAAGGCCTTCATAATGCCGCTCGTACTTCCTGTGATGGTGACTATTCTCTGCAAAGGGGAGAAGAAGAATCAGTGTCAAATAAAGTTAGTACATACAAAATCCATCCTTAAAATAGTTTACCTCGGGAGATGACCCGTCACTGATGTTGATCCTTGCCCCGGACTGTAATTAGTCACAAAATGAAACCATGTATCAACTCCTCTGTCTCAAAACCTATGCACTTTCACAACCGAGACTGTGATAAAGCATAGTCTCGTTATCTGGTCCGGGTCAGCGTCAACTCTTATTATTACTTTCACGACGTGCCCTCTTCCTGTAGGGATTTGTGTGTAGTTGACTTGACATAAATAAATAAATTGGATCAGAGTTCCGCCTTCGCGCAGACAGAGGGTCTGTACCTTTACCTGATATGCATACATGTACGTGGGATTATTAACCCGGCTGAAAAGACGACTATGCAAGGAACGAACGAACTCTCAACTCACGAGGGATCATTACGTATTAAATTAAGTAATGAACAAAGTTCACTCTTCTTGGCTGGCTGAGAGGAGTGAGAAAAGGGAGGAAAGACGGATGGGAAGGAGCAAGGAGAGCGTAAAGTAAATGTAATATCTCCCCTTATCAAGATTCTCAAGTAAAAAAAAAACTCTTCAAACTGAATAAACGGAGATAAGATGGACAGGAAAACGGGGAAAGGATGAGGAGAGATGAAATGTGGAGGGGTTATAGGTTATGCGGAGGTATACGAAGTTAGTGGGTCTCGAGGAGGAGAAGAAAGAAAGCTCTTTTGATGGGTTTGGATGCAAATGTAATAAAAATAAGAGAATGACTTGCCTCTTCCCGAAACTTTTTTACGATTTCACCTTTCTTCCCTATGATACTTCCCACCTCCTGAAAACCAAAAATGAAAAAACAACATTATTACCATAAAATTCATCTCATTTAATGCATTTACTCACTCACTCACTTTATCAAGTTGGCCACTTTCACTTCGATACTCACTCAATATGTATGCTGACTGACGTATACGTTGTATAATATGCATTAAACATGTGCCATTCTGCCAATAATATCGACACCGAGAAGCTGATCAAACGTCTTTCTTCTTACCTTGCACATTTCATAGTACAATTTTAGCAACCATTCAAATTAGCGAGTATTTTTTGCCAAAGTTTTTTTTATTATTAATTTGCCAACGAAATGGCTGCATACAACTTTCACCGCATCTTTAACGCAGGAAAACACACGAGACGAATTCACGAAAGGGAGGAGAAAGGAGCATCTCGCTATCTAGGAAAGTGGGGAAAGCGAAAAAGAAAAATCACTCGAGGAGAGATAACACGAGGTCACAGTAGATTTGTCTTGGAGTAGAGTCATTTTTTTAGTCTGACATCAACAGAGCGAGAAAGAGAGGGGATCACCAAAGCATCTTTCTGCTCATCATCATGATAATGTGATTCAATATCAATTCCACTCACTTCAACCAAAACGCAACCCTGCGACGATGACGACGACGACTATCTACCCATCCAACCATCCCATCTATCTATCCTTTATTGACTTGTGTGGTCTCATATGTCCCAACCACCATATGAGGTGTCCACTACTACACTCCTCTCTTTTCTCTCCCAATTCTTGGATGGACGCGTGAAAAGGAATTGACAACTTGGTTATTATTATTATCTCTCGCTTCGAAAAATAATCGAGATCACAACCACTAGACACCAGGCGAGACATCATCCGCCACGGAAAACGGGAGACCCTGCCAATTTTCTATGTATCGAGTCGTTGACATGTCACATTAATCTAACTCATCTTAGGAGCTAACTAGCCAAGTGTAATCATCATCATCGTCATAAACTTAGTACTCCTCGTGGTGGTGCAAGGGGGAACCCGAATTCCGGTAAAAGTACGTATACCTTTACCTTTTTCCCTGATAACTAATAACGACAAGGTTGAAAGATGTTATTCACAAAGGGAGGAAGAAGATGCAGAAAATGAATCTTCAACCTCTACGAACCCTTTCAAACAAATTTCATTTCATTTCGGAAAAGTGAAAGGATCCAGAAAACTTGCAGAGTAAACTGCAAAAGCAAATCAATGTCGGTTAGGGAAACTCCTGTGACCACAAATGTTCTCTCGACTCACTCTCCTCTATTGGAATCAGGAGGAGAGAGAGAGAATAAAATTGCGTTGGAAAGCAGGAGGAGCACACCTTTCACTAACTGCTACCACTTCACCAAAAGGATGATGACGATTGCCACTTTTTCCTAATCAAAATAGCACGCTGAAGCAGTCACATGAATTTGATGTGCCATTTATTCCATTCTCCCCCCTCAGTCATCCAAGTAAGAGGAGAGTCTCGACTCAACTTTTCTTGATATTTCTGCCTCGACCGTACATATACACGATCAACTTTCTCTCCACACCACTTGATGATATGAGAAAAGATGGACTCGACAAATTCTGGGCTAAGTGGGGGGAAAGAAGTCAAAAGTTAAGTAGTCACTCACATCAGCAGAGCACATGCTACTACCGTCATTTCATAGAAAGTATACGTTAGTTACTGTTTAGTGAAGTTTGAAGTGACACTGTAAGTAAATAGAATACTACTCACTCCTCCAGCACGACCGACAGACCAATTGCCATCAACATCAACATTAACCATTTCGCTTTATGGCCATCTCTCAGCCATATCGGTGACCTACCATGCCACACCTCACACACATACTGTATGCTCAGTCAGTCCCAAACTCCAAAATCCAGTCATGCAGCAAATATTAAACCGAGAGAAAGAGAGCAAGGCTTGACATTTCAGCTGCATTGGGACCAATTTAAAATAATGTTTTTAGAATCAACAATCCACCAATGAACGATATTGAACCAACGGAATGAAAGTAAACCAAGTGGTAAAAATACGCATCTCCATTAGACGCATTAAACCACCACCACCACCACCACTTCCTTTAACGCACAAGAAATATACTAATGGAAAAAGCCAGGCAGAGAGAGAGAGAAAGAGGCGATTTACACCATTCGTCAACTGCGGAATAGCAGTCAGGCAGGCAGGATGGGTATAGATATACGTCGTAGTGGTGGTGCGAAATCGATTCACTCATTTCCAAACTCTACACTTTTCTCGGAAAACTGCATGCACTCAACTGGTTGGGATATTTCGGACAAGGAAAAATGAGTTGAAACTGGAGTGATCAATCTAACCCGAGAGAGAGAGAGAGAGGAAGAAGAAGAACACAGTAAAAGTTCGTTCACACACACACCGAAAACGCCGACCGAAAACAAAATTACACAACGAATAACCACAACCTTCGATCGAATTATATTCGCTTGGAAGAAAGAAAGGAGCATGGGTCGTCGGATAGTAAAAACATGGCCGTGAATAGGACATGAATTGGATATGCGTTCCAAAATTTACAATGTATTGTACTTTCTCTCTGTATCTCGGCAGTCGTATACAACGCAACACAATTGATGGAACAATAAGAACCGACCGTAAACAGGAGACACGGTTTCATTATTATTATACTACAGTTAGTACGACACGTAATCACATTTGAACTACAATGCTCGTTTCTTCGATCGAGAACCATTACTCTCCTCTCCTTTTCTGAGGACAAGTTGTTACGAGTGTGAAAGTCACAAACATCTTATTCGCAGTAAAAGACAATCAAAGACGGGAGACGACATGAGCTACGATACTCGAACGACAAGTGAGACACCCTTCCAAGTAACAATTCATTCTTTCCTTTAAATGCCTGTCTGCGCACTTTTCGATTCAATGAATTCCAACTCAAGTGATCAATCGGGTGGAAAATTACGTGTTCCACTGCCAAAACAGCGACCGACCAATGTATGTAACCAGCGAAATGAAACGGGACCATTTTATTATTGGCTGGGTTGGGAAAATGTGTCTTACGTAATCTCGTATGTACAAATGCGAGAATATTGTATTGTAAAAAATATATACTCTTGACCACAATGCAAGAAAGTTAATATTTTTTAGAAATGGTTAATTTTTTTGAAGCGTTCCTTCCAACAACTCCAGATAAAAGATCAGATCAGATCAGTTCTTACTTCTCCAGTATCAACTAAACTCTTCTTATTTTCCTGTTTGTTCTCACGTATCAACTTTCTCTTCCTCCTCCGTCCACTATTTTCCCGAAGGATCTCGTGTGGCCCTCTCATCTGGCTGGTCGAGGACAATTTCAACCAATCTTATACTTTCGTGTTGGAAACAACACCGCAGAGAAATGGTGCGATCATCATGATCAACTTTCTTCTCAATTCCCACACCAGGTATAAAGTTTTTTAGAGGGAAGAGAGAAAGCGGGTGTATGAGAAGAAAAAATAAGAATTGTTACAAAACTTTCACTATACCCATCGAAATACCCGTATTCTACACATATCCACATTTTACGGTGTATGTACACAGTCGGGCAAGGTAAAATTCCACCCAGAACACATATTTATGTATGTACATCTATTTACAACTCGCCCAAAATCTGGGACAATGGAGCAAAACATGTATTGTAATTTGGTGGATTCAGATTAGTTCTCTCGTTCTTCTTTTCTGTGCAAGAGTAAGTAAATAAAAGTGTGAATGAAGCCGGATAAAAATAGCTGCCGATCACGTCTCATCCTCCTTATTTGATCTGGGCATGGAGAATTGGAGACTAAAACCCCCGAGCAAGTTGGTCGTCGCACATTATCTCCGCCACTCAACTCGTGTTACGTTAAACCACCACCTCCTCCCTCCCAGAAGCAGAAAGAGCTGTTGGTATTGTGTGTACATTGTATTGCATTACATTGCATTAGATGCTCAATCCAGTAAATGGGGAATTGAGGAAGAAGATTCCGACACAACAATGGATGGAGGACGAGAGAGACATCTCAAAGCTCAATAAGTATTCTGCTGCTCAAAAAGACTTTTAAAGAGCTCCACTGAGACCTACAAACAAACACCTAAAGCCCAAAAATCTTCTATTTCTCTTTCCTCCTCTTCTGTTCTAAACTTAAACCTTTGACATCATTTTTGTCTCCTTCCTTCCATGCTAGGCAAGATGGGCGCAGGTATTATGCTGCACGTAGAACACGCTTTACTCAAAGGGTAAAAGGCGAAGAGTGTAAATTCCTTGGTGGCAGGAGGAAAAAAGGAGGAAATTCTAACCCGAGGAGCACTGTTGCTCACAATCAACTATCAGCATTGTTATGATATCTGGTTTCAAGTACGTGTCGTATATCAAAATAGCTACTTTGTGACGAATGTTGAAACGCAATAAGGCACGCAGGCGATGCTACTTTAAAATAAAAATAAATGGTTTAAACTTTGTAAAAGTCTACACACGCCAAAACATAAAATGTGTGTAGCATCTGCGAGCGAGATGACAATGAAAAAGCTTGGAGCTTAAAAGAATCAACAAAAAGTGTGTGCATTAAATACACAAGTATTTTCAAACTTTACGGAAACTTATTAATTGGGCAAATATTACTTTGATAATTTTCTCTTTAACAATCTTAACTCAAAGTGATTATTAATTAACTGTTGGGTTGGTCGAGTCCAACTTGTCACTTAAACCAGATCACCCTTTCTCCCCCACATCCATCCCTAGCTCTCTTTCCCCCTTCTTCATCTCTCTCGCTCTCTCTCTCTCTTGATTCTTAACAACTGCCGAGCACGCAAAATCTCGACTCTAGCTAGTTGAACATCATTATAGACCAGTCGAGAAGACTGCACACTTTTCCATCCAGAGCAGCAGAAGGGATCCAATTATCCACAATTTCACTCTGCCAGCTCAGCACCATTAACATCACATCAAGCATCAACCACTATAGCGCGATATATATGTGGTAGATAAAAATATACGATAAATACCAACTTGCAAACTATCAGAGTTGGCTGTAGAGTGAAATATGTACATAAACACGATTAAATATTCAACTGAAATGCATGTAACCTTGCGTGAAGCGGAGGGGAGACAACATGTTTGACGATAAGCAAAAGTTAAGCCAAGAAGTACTTAACTTTCAATTAAACACTCGAGAAAATGTTGTGCGTCCACTCGACCGCGTAATCATCACGGTAATAAGTCGACCAGTAAATGTCTCCTATTTACTTTAATGACTTTACTTTCAACGTTCACTCCGCAGCGATATCTGTCCTCTAACGACGATATGCACATAACTATAAATTCAGTCTTCCAGAATTGCACAATATTATTTACAGATCCAATCATCTCTCTTGTATAAGAGGGACTCACGACTGCACTAAAGTACACAAAATAATAATTATTCTTCACTAATTTACTTACTTCTGCTTTGATTAAGAGAAATAAATTCATAAAATTATGTATCTCTCGTGCTACGACGACATTTTGGAGGAAAATGGCGTACTTTATACCCGCAAGTATGAGGAGGGCGACATAAATAAAAAACATCATGTCAACTACGTACATATGTACGACTATCTGTACACTCTGGAGACCGCATCTGTTCATTTCATGGTTGAAGTTATAACTGTCGCGAATTTTGTGCCATTTCTTTCTCTTACTTTCTCCTTTTTTTGCACTTTGTGGATTTTGACGACGAAAAATTGTGTCTACTTATATCTAGTCGTTAGATAAGACAAGCTAAAAATGCTGCCATGTTATGTCCTGATGATGGAGAAAATCAACAAAAACCCGCTTCTCCGTCATCCATGAACTCAACCAAACTGAGTCAAGTAGTTGAGTCAACTAACATCATTTTTATTTTTCCTCGTCTTCTCGCTCTCCTTCCATAATAATCATGGCGTTCTTTTTTTTATTATTACGAGTACACAATCCTCTCCACTCCAGCAGAGTGAAACAATCAGGGACGGCAGAGGAGAGACCAACCAACCAGCCATCCAAGGAGGAAACAAAGAACACAAATCTTCCTGAAATCTCTGACGCAGAAATTATTTCTCGTCTTTTTGCCTCCGATTTATCTACTCTTTTGGTCGTCGTCCTCTTTAGATTTTGAGGGAAAAAGGTAACGAACGTAACGTAATGAAACGAGTACTACGTACATATAGCGAAAACGAAAAGTATTGTCGAGAAAAAAAATCTATGTAACGATTCCAGCCGTAAAATCAGAGTCATATTTTCCTTCAATTTAAAATTTATAGCCAAAGTGCACAATAAAGGAAATGCAAGCGAGTGAAGGGAAACTTGGTACATATGCAAAGTGCTGTGAAATACGGGGAAATCCTACAACAGAGACATTTCATGGTCCTTCCTCCTCCAGAAATTCTTTATAGAGATTAATCGAGAAAAGGAGGAAACGACAACGGGGAAGCATTCACTCATTCATATCCCCATTTTCAGAGTCTCTCTAGCTCTCGTTCATATTCACATTACCTGAACCGACCGAACTGGCCGGAATAATGGAGGCATGAAAGAGTACCATTTGCAGGGAAAGAGAGGGGAGAGAGAAAGTCAGCAGCAGTCTCTGACAACAATTGCGACTGATCCAATCCAGTATTCATTAGACCACAATGGTGCACATTACGAAAAGCATCCTTGTCCACAAATGAGAATCTCAACCCAAGTAAAACCAACTACCTACGTACATACATACGCTGCTCTCCCACTCACTCCGTTGGATGGAGGAGAAAGGTGGTCGTACGGGTTGAGAAATAAGTGAAGGGAACGGCGGAACGGGACGCACGGAATAATAGACTTTGAGAGATGCTCGCAAAGCGTAGGATGATTCCCATTGGAGTACTAAGTTGCAATGCTATCATTACCCCATAATTACCTTGAACACTAGACCGCATTGTCCGCAGGAGGAGCAGCTGGGGAAACAACAATGGGAAGCTGGGATCTCATCGTCGCGGTTTATATAGGATGACTACATACCTTTCTTCTCCATTATGCCGGGTCATTCACAACTTTCACCTTTGCAATTTAATGGCCGAATCATGTGAGGAGTGGAGGGAAGTTGGTCAAGCGGTACAATATTAATTTTTTAGAGGGTGTATGTACCTCTTGTAAATATGTCGTTACTGGGATGATTGAGATAAATATGTAACACGTACTTTACAGATAAAAACGAGGGCAACAGGTCAGCTTGTGTAACAAAAATATTACGAATGTATGCCGTAATACCTACCTCCTTCTAGTCGTTCATGTCACCTACATATTTTTTTTACCTGACTAACTACTCGTAGTTTATCGTCAAAATTTATTTTTTTCATCTTCCCCTAACTTCCACTCTCTTCTTGGTGATCGAGTAACCCAAGCGAGCCGTTATAAGTTAAGAGTTGAGTTAGTTAATAGTGAATAGGGAGAGAAAGTTGGACTGATGATCATCATTATCACATGAGCCAACAGGGCCGCGGAAGAAACTTCATCCAACTCACATCCGTTTCAATCTCCCGTCTCCATTTAACCATCTCCTCGTCCTCGACCACAACCACCAACGAACTAACCAACTTTTCCAACTACGTATTACACACATACGGATGCGGAGGAAGAAAGTAAAGTAATTCACTAGCTTTCTCTAGCCGTCATCTTCCCGTTCTCAGGGTCATTCGAGAGAACACCTTAATATAATAATCCTCGCCATCCTACCAAAACCTAACCACCACCATCACGGTTTCTTAACTCTACTTCACCTTCCCCTAAAAAACCTCCACTTTCTTATACATTTCATTTCCATTACTTAGGTACAGATAACTTTCCGGATATATTCTCATTTTTATCTGAATTTTTATTTCATCCCAAAAATAAACCTTTTCAGTTTTAGCGTCAGAGTGGAAAATAGCTTATATATATTTTTTTCATGCCAGAAAAACAAACATTAAATACCCCGTTCCTGGCGCAAGAATCAATGAAAAGTGTGAACAGGATTATTTAAATTTGTAGTTGAAAAAGCCATAACCAAAACACAATGCTCTTTCTCGCTCATGGGAAATACAAAATAGAGTGGTGGATGTTTATCACAACAACGGTAAGGAGGATGGAACCGTGCCACACCGCACGGTTTGGCTGGGGCACGACTGGCATACGACGAATAAATATGGCAGGAATGCATACCATTGCCAATTCCAAAACAACTTTGCACTTTGGATATTGAATAGTTGTAAATCTTTTATTGTGATTGCCATCGGTTTTACTTTTATTTCAAGAAGAAGTTCACTTCCCACTCTGAAACATTCAAACTTTATTCTAACCAAATACTCCTCACTCACTTCCATGAATGGGGCGAGAAACAGATTTGCTCCCAAGTACACACTATCAATTGGAGTTGTTGCATCCATCACTTCACTTGATAACTCCTCGCCAATGCTGTGTGTGAGTCAATCCGTCCAATGTTGATGGTAAAGAGAGAAAGTTTTGAATCCCACAAAATCTACAAAATTGATGAACAAGTCTACTTTTTCACTGCTTTGACCAAACTCCAAAAGCTATCAAATCTAGTACTCGGCGTAGATAAATTTTGGAAAAAGTGACGAGTTCTATTCCAAAACTTCACTTTTTCAATCATCATAAGCATAAGGACAGCATATTTACAGAATACTCACTCGTTTAGGAAATCATGTGATGGGAAACATTTGAATAAAAAAACATGAACACATTTTTAGAACAAAGAAGCAGCGACCAACATGTTTTTAGTGTAGAGTTTCCGCCATAAAAAATACTTGGCCACATTTCTTCCCACACACATGGACCAGTAGTAACCGCAGAGTTGTAATATAAATATATACCGACGGACCAATACTGCCCAACTTTTTCTGTTGTCAGACGTTTGCGTGGTGGAAACCACACAATCAGTCGAAATTCCAACCATGCATTCTTTACCTTCTTTAGGAAATTGCTTTTCATAGGGAACGAAACGAAAATCAAACCACAGACTACACCACACTCACCGCCTGTGCACATCCAACTCACGTCACGTCACATCACGAAACATCATCTTTATATACGTTTCATAATAATGCCTGGGTGAAGGGAGACGGAGGAGGAGGAGAAAGTAAGTAAGCAAGCAAAAGCTCGCTCAACGACCAGACATAAAATTGCTATTCCAATAAGAGAGAGGAAAAATCAAAAATTCTAGAACGACAAGGACAACGCGATCCGAAACCAGCCAGCCAACCAGCCACGCATGCATGTCTCTCAAAACGGATGATGGGGAGAGAGTGTAATGTAAAAGTAAAGTAGCGAAAGGGAAGAAGAACCTTAAGCAATTTAGGGAAGAACGCGATGCGATATGTTCACGAGTGGAAATGAGACTTCAGACATCGCATCCCACTACCACCGCATGGATGACTTATATTCAACTTAAGTTGCTACATGTGCCATGCATGACATACACATTTTCATTTATTTTTTTTCATATCATGACAAAATCGCCTCACTGATTTCCAACATTTTTTTCGCCAAGAACCCGATGACGCACGGATAATTAGAAAGATGACAAAGTTCGAGGAATAAATATGACGTGAGAAAAGGCGCACATGTCGATACAATTTCTCAATAAATGCATACATTAAATATTCCCCGTGTCGTATTTAAATCTTCTTCTTGGAACAATGGAGGGATAATTTTATATCAACAGAATTTAGAATGCATAGTCTCCGTCTTCCTTCGTCAGGGGACGAAATGAAAATAAAGGACACACACACACCAGGCAGGCAGCTTTCTCCTTGCCCAAGCATTATTTCATTTAATAACCAAACCACCCACCCAGTCAACCTCAACCCCAATCTCTCAACTACAAACTATACGCCGCTGGCTGCTGCTGCGACCATAAGATTTGGAAAGATTGAGGCGGCAACCGCAGATGGGAATTATTCCAGATCCGAAACGATATTAAATTTAATCATATATCTTCTTCTTCACAGCTGTTTGGCAGAATTGCAACAATATAATATATTCATTTCTTAACACAATTTTCAAAAATTTGAGTCAAATACATAATCTGTTCCTCAGTACACAATACTTTCTCCGATGGTCGATATATCCAACCGCCGACACGATTACTTTCTCTGGACTTGATATCATCTCCCCTTCATCTCGAGCAACAAGAAGGTCACAGCCATGAGAGGAGAAGAGGAGAAAGATTGAAGAGCGGAAGCAGATAGTAAAACCACAGCTCACTTCTCTAATTTCATCATGTACGGTCTGAGAAAACTTCTACTTCTCAGAAGTAGAGGAGAACTAACCCGGTCCATCTCCTTGCCCGAGCTCCGAACCCAATCTGATTTTCATTCCCTAAACACCACTTTCTTCATCTGGGCAAATTCAGCAATATCAAACCACAAGGAGGAGGAGGAGTAGGAGGAAAAGGGTTAGTAATAATATCGAACGAACAAAAGGAAGAAAGAGAGAGAGAAACGGCAGGTCTGGCTCAATCTGAACTTTACACTCTTGTAATGTCTCATGATGAAAGGAATTACTTTCTCTCGCGGTTTACTTTCTCTCTTCTTGAAACACAAGAAGAAAAGCTGGATCATATTTTATTGTGAAGTTGAATGCTGTTATATCGGAGGAGCAAATCACATAAATTTTTTGACATATCTTTCTTTTTCAAAGACAGATTTCGATATGAAACCGACTCTAAAAAAAGAACAAAGCAACATTCCAACGATAAGTAAATGGATGGATCAAATTTAACCAGGAATGCTGCTATCGGAGCGAAAAAATATTTAATACATATAATTCCCCTATACGTAGCTTTCTCTCTCCTTCTACATGAACAGGCCCAAGCGCGATGATAAGGATTGGTCGAGGTTGGAATCCAATCTGAAATCTTCAAACCATGGAATGATCCAGCCGTGAAACAAATATCAAATATCAATAACCGAATAGAAACCATCCATCCATCCAGCAAAATTCATAGAAATCTTCTAGAGAAACAACTTTCACTTTCTCTTTCTCCTCATCCCTTCTTGACTTGGGGTTTGACTCCAATATCCTCAAAATATTATGTACTTACTCACCCGGCACCACTTTCACTTTTGGTGAGTGAAACTGAGTAAAATTCATAGCTCGACGTCACCAAGTGGAGAAATATTATGCAGGAGGGAATGAAGGACCGGATGCTGCCAGAGCCAGGAGAGAGAGTATCGACATCAGCCATCTCACACCTCGCTGGCACCAGTCGACCCGCCCGACCAGGAAGAAATCTCTCTCTCTCTCTCTCCTTTAGTTCATACCACACTGAAACGAATTTATCAACGCCACCCACATCCACCATCCGGATCAAAGCACAATATCTTTATTTCATGACACCATCCAAACTTTCCATAACTAAATTCATTCCGTTCCGTTTCCTCGTCTACTCCACCGTCCAAAAGTCCACCGTTTCCCTCAACAGTTTTACTATTATGCATGACACCTCGTTTCGTTTCCGTCCGTCTCGTGTCTATCAAAACAATATCAGCTTATCATTTTGTTTACGGGGTGTTACGACATACATGCGGTTGGTTACGTAAAACAATATTTTCCACCAAAATATCACTCTTATTAGTATTATTATTACGCAATATGTATGCATAGGTAAAGAGAAAAACCTGGGATGAGATGGGTGGGTATTGACAACCCCGTCAATCATGCCTCAACTAACCTGGGCTAGAACACGGAGAAGCAATTTGCACTGGTAGAATCCCATAAGCTGTTAATCTGGTGAGGGAAACCATATGAAGCTGTCAGCTTCCTTCCTGTCTTCTCGTCCCAGGCGGGAAAGGAAGTAGGAGAAACTTTGTTGTATTTTGTATTGTCCTTCGCTTCTCATGGTGGTGGTGGTGGTGCCGATGAAGGCAGTGTACATACTTTTGGTATAGGAGAGAGAGAGAAAAGATGGGAAGACGGGGATAAGAAGAACAACTTTCTCTCTCTAAACATATATAAAGGTTCGGCTCGGATCACAAAAGTTGTACGTGCTGGATACATCCAACTGCACTTTGGACCTTGCCAGTTCACAATACTAAATACGCCGATATCAATATCACCGCTTTTCGCTTTTTAGGGCAGGAGGAGGAGGTACAGACAACAAAATAGGACAGAACGAACTCGCTTCTTCAATACTTTTCGTTTCGTCACCACCGCCATCCACACAATCTACTCTATTTCGTTTTTTTTCTTCTTCTTTCCTATCTCCAACGACCATCCATCCATCCAACGAAAAGAAGGAAACATCATCGGGGAGTAGAGAAAGCCGATTTCTTCATCATCCATCCACAGCTTTCACTCTGCGCCTTTCTCCCGAAAAATTCCAATCTTTCCTCTCCTCCAACTTTCAGTTCCAACGATGAAGGAGGAGGAATAAGATCGAGAAAGCAATATGTGTGTGCATATTATATAACAATGAACGACGACCAGCGGACCAGATCAGCTTAAACTAACATGGATGGACCACCCTTTTTTAGTCGAATGGGGCTATTACGCCGCTTATGGTGCGAGCTGATATGAAGCATGCATACATTGAGAGGGAGAGAGGAATAATAATTTCGCAATTTTATGACTGAACACCATCTTGGTAAAAAGAAAATATGGACACAAAATTCAAAACTTTTAGTAGGGATCCAGATAACCAAACCACACAGCCAACTGTGGCTGCTTTTTTTCTTTCGCATAACTTAATCCCCACCTGGGAATTATTACGAAACAAGACAATAAAGTGAAATTAAAATTAGAAAGCTTGACAAATGTTGGTCTAAATGGTTTTTTTCTTCCATACCATTAATCCATTTCAATTTATTATTACCATAAAAAATCGGGGGCAAATCTGAATTGCCTCCTCCATTGACCACGTAGGGAAATATTTTACATATTTTGAATCAGCATATGCAATCTGTCTCTCCGAGACTAACTCTGATTATACAAAACCGTGTCTGGGAGAAAAAAAGGTTCTGAGAGATGCATTATTAGAGAGAGGAGAGAAAGCTGTATAAGTTATTTATTAGCGACATTGAACATATACTAAGGGACGACATGAGACTAAGGATCCAAATTGGGAGAGAAAGTGCACACTTTTTCCCCTTCAAAAATACTAGTAAAATGCTTGGTTTGGTTGTATAAATTGCTCCGCACCACTTTTTCCTCCATCCGTCTTCAAAAAAACTCAACCAAATAACGTAATGGCTGTTGAAATGGCAGAGATTCAGGATTTTTATAAAATCCTCCCATTATTGGCTACAGATGAAATTCCAGCTTCCTCTCGTTCTCTCTCCCTCTTTTCACATGCACTCTGACCCAATCTACGAAGACCACCCCACTTTAGTCTGCCCATTGGACGCCATTAAGAGAAAGGAAGGAAAGAGCAGGAGCAGCACTAAAATATCTGGGCACACACCACCACATACAAAAGGAGACCTAGAAGAAACCATCCAAGTAGAAGTACAAAAAAAAATCTCAAATAAATGGATCGACCCACACCCACGATTCTTTATATATTTAGTCCTCGTTTTCCTCTACTGGTCATATTTTTCAATTTATTTCTTTGAAGTGCCCGCACCCCAATTAAATTTTAAAATAAGTAAATCAACCATGCTCAAAGGCAAGAAAAAAACGAAACAAAAAGTAATGAGGCAATTAAAGATATCGTTATCTTTTTTATTGGATGACAGTAAAAAGGCAAAAACAACGGCACGTTCTGGTACACTGCACCACCACATTAAAAAAGTGGAAATGTAAGCAAAACACAAATTCAAAGAAATTCAAAATATCGATTCCACCACTCAACGACGTATGTATCAATTTAACACAATGGACGCGAATACAATGCGATACGAAGAAAAAAGAATCAGTGAATGGTAGACTAGTTATTTTTCAAAGAGAGAGAGAGAGTCGATCTCCTAACTGCATGAACTGGACATGATGCGGTCAAGTCAACTCGGATCAATTCTTGAATGGAAATAACAGATTAGTTCTGGAACAGGAGGTAGAAGAGCTAGTTATTCGGTCGAAATGGTGATGATAGAACATAAAACAAGCGCAGGAAAGACTCGACCAAGCAAGCAATCTATTATCAAATTGCATTACAATGCGAACTGGAGCATAGCCAATTATCCTCAAAACCAGGCAAGAACCAAGGAAATTATTTCTCCGAATGATTCCACACACACAAATGGAGACGACGACGAGGACGGGCGCACATCCTGTACGAAATCGGGAGATTGATCTGTACATTTTGAGGAGGTGTGTAACGGCATCAAGAGAGGAGGAAGGAATAGATTGGAATGGCATGATTTTCGACGTGGCCATCATGTTTTGTCATCTTCTTCATGACGACGACGACGAGGCCATGTTGACACGGGGAGGCTGAGGATCTAAATGAGATCTCGTTTCCTTCATTATTATTGACTACTCTGCATTCCGACGATAATGTAACTTATTATGTTGCCTTGATAAGGAATAAGATACCCGAGGAGAAATTGTGAAACACTAAACATTGGTAACCCACGAATCGTGGTTACAGTCAGTTGCTTGCTTGCGCCAACTAGGATTCTCTTTCTTTTGGCATTTCCCTTCAGAGTGAGAGAGCAAAAACGTACGTATCTGGAGGGCACTTTAAAAACGATCTCATCAACAATTTCTGCCCCATTCAGGTAGCCTCGTCTACTTCAAGAAGCTCTGAGCCTTAGTTGTACGTAAGTGATTGTGAGTATATATGTATCATATACATTCCTCGTCATCCTGCACATGCTCGATGCCCTGCAGCCAGAGCTACACGTTCTACCTTCTTCACATCTGTCGGTATCCAAAATCATAATATTCTCCACAAAATCCGAGGTCACGGAAAGAAAGGTTCTGATGTGTATGCCGCTATAAGTACACGGAGGAGGAGGAGAGAAGAGACCCTAGTGGGCATCTAGTTTGACTTGACTTTCTCCTCCTCATTTTACTTCTTTTTCCGCCGGTGAAACCAATTTTCTTGAGAATACAGAATACATTTACAGAATAAATCTCATAAATTATTTACAAACCCTTTTCCTCATAAACCTCCTGCCTGACATTGCACTAACTCACATCCCATAATAGCCCACGACTACACAGAGAGATACGTACGTCAGCTCCAGCTCACTCTCAGTTTAGGTCGCGGAGAAGAAACCTCTGGGAAGAAGAAGCCGTTGAGCTTGATTCCCTTCAGCTATTCGACCAAGTCTGTATCTTGCAGAATACACGACGACGACGGGAGCGGAGGAAGAATAGGAAATGGCAGTATCAACCAACTTTCTCTCTCCTCTCAGCACCAAATTCTGAATCTCCGAATGCATACACATTTATCCGTGTGACTGCAGAGGAAAGTTTTCATTCATTCGACACGCCGGCGACCCGGGTCGACCTCATGAATTTGACAGAGCGCCTCGGTAATCAAGTTGCCATTCATTCGCTAATTGTACTCATGCCAGCTTAGAATACGATTCGCCTTTTGCTTAGTCGCTCTCTCCCTCTCTGGCACGTTTTCTATTTATATTCAAAGTGTCAAACCAGCTCAGAAAATGCAGGGCGGAGGAGACGGAGAAAACGAAAATTAAGTTACCCATAAACTTTACCTGCCTATTCACTCACCTAATACTTTCCATTTCACTCGTAGGTATATATCCATCCATCCACCGTTGCATTTACATATAGATGTACATAATTGACCCAGAAAAAGGGAGAAATTGTACGTATACAATTTATACAAGCAAAAATAAGGATGAATAGCCAGCAGTACATGCAATAATTTAATTAGCACCCAGTAGTTCCTCCAGATTAGCAAGGCAAGCAAGCAGACATCAAAGAGAGACAAACTTTTCTTTGTTGGCCGGGTGTGAAGTGAAAGCTGGTGGAAAGAGAAGAACTTTGTATGAATGCAGAGAGAGAGAGAGCGAAGTCTATAATTCTGCTAATATTATAAATCAGAGAGAGGAGGAGGAAACCATAAAAATGAAATAACCCGGTCATACGTCATTAAGTTTGTTAGTCTGTCGAAAAACGTCAACCAGCAGGTTTCCCTCCATATAAATTGCCCCCTCCTTTCCCTTTCCTGTCTCTTTCTCCCTCCATCCCGCTCTCTAGTCAAGTCAACAGCATGACAAGTCATAAAAAACGCGTAACACTTACTTATTTTAAAGCCAAGCCACACAAATGTATCCTCGTCGACTAATAAAGTAAACGTGACGTGGGGAACATGTCATCCGCTACGACCCTCTAATAAATCCAAACCTTTGCTGACGCAGGGGTAAAACTCGGCTGAATTATCAATTCCATTCAATAAACAGCCATTCCATTTAGTCCTGAATAGACTGGTACTAACTACGTACGAGAACGATGTGTGTTCAAGTATGTGTGGGTTGTCCCCTTAATAAACAAAGGAGACACATTCCTGGGTCGGGGAGAATGATAATAGAAAAGTAAGTTGAGCAGTCTATCTCCCATTTAATCGTGTGCATCGGTGGATAGATCGTGACTATTTCAACGTAGAAAGTACAGAAGAAGAAGAATCAAATGGCCATTCCGAGAAGTCACTTCTTCGTCTTCTTCGTCTTCTTGTGGATCAGATCAGAATCGTCTCGTTGGAACTAACACTTGAGGAAAATCTAAAGACACACTACTTCTACTACACTGCATTATGGGCAGTCGTCGTCGTCGTGGTGGTAATAGTGCTTGGAAATATCGCACGCCTACTTTTAAAGGCATTCAACCAGCTCAATACTTTTAAGCTGGAGACTCAAGAGTCAAACTGAGCTAAGGCAGAGGAGGAGGACGAGGACGAGGAGAATAGTCAATAGTGAACGAGTGAGTAAGTAGTTGATCGTTAAGAGGTTGGTGAAAAGTGGCAGCATTCAGCAGATGGAAAGTTTCTTCACCATTCAGCAATCCCATTTCTCCTCTTCCACCACCACTTCCTCTCTCCCTTTCTTTCCTACTTCCTCCGTTATACGACCTTCGTGTGCAGTACTTTCACCACCCACCAAATATATTTCGAGTTAGTTTCGAATCTGTGTATTTCATATAAATTAGCTTTATCTCGAATACCTACTCGTTTTTCATTCTGCATTCTGCATTGCATTCCCAATGTGTCAATATTTCTTCATTCGGCACAAATCTCTCTTACGCAACCGTCTCTACGTGTTCTCGAGATCAAAAACCGATAAGAAAATCTGATCAAATGAAGAATGACATGTTGACCCGGTCGACGACTGAGAAAGAGAGAGAAAAAGAAGTAAGATGGGCATCAGCTCAACAGACTGACCGGGTCGGTCGTCGGTAGTTCGTCAATCAATACGGAGAAGAGAAGACATTACATTCGACCTCCTCCTTCGATTGAGAAGAAACCAAGTGAAAGTGAAATTGAGGTGAATACACTGACGACTGATGGCTGGACCAACCAAATAAGAGTCGTCCGTCCTTCGTGGACTTTTATTATCGAAGGAGGAGGATTGATAACCCCTAGACGATGGTCATAACTCACCGTCGCCCATTCCTACCACCACACATCAATCTACATAAAATCAACTACTACATACGTACTCCACAATAATATTTCCTCTCGGTTAGGAAGACGAAACGAGGAAAAGTTTTTCATTGCTGCCTGGCCTGGCCCTTACTCCATACGTACGTACGTGTCTACCTATTTGAGATGAAGAAATGGACAAACATAGATTAAATTGAAATGGACAGTAGTCTAAAAAAAGGGCATCCATTCACTGCAGAAGGATTATTGGTGCAATTATCATGAGTAATGCTGCCTCAACTTGGCCGCACTACACAATCCATTAGAACTGCATTTGCACCAAGAGAGAGAGAAAAGCGTACGCAGTCGTCCACACCTGAAACGGAAGGCAGACTCTGATTGAAAAATGAGCTTTTGCCCTCACCTGAAAGGTCTCTCACGGTATATGCTCGATAGGTCAGGCTACACCGAAACTAGTCTTGACAGCATATGCCATACATACATAACTCCGTAGTGTGTACATACATACGTGTCTCTGTGTATAATGAAATCCAATAGTTTTGTTGGATTGGTGGGTCTTTTTTTCTCTCCTATATTTTTTACACATTTTCCGCTCCAGCCATCGTCATGAATTTCTATTACTGTCCACCTCTCTCTCCCGAGCTGATTCCGCCTTGAACATGACGCGAAATATACGATATGGTCATCCCATAAAATCCTTCCACTTTCACTTTCTACTCTTCTTCCTCTCTCTCTCCACCACCAGAAAGAAGGAGAAGAAGAAGAATCGAGTTGGCTGGTCTGCTACTCTCACTCAGAGTGAAATTCACATCACTGAAATATTACTGTGGCATTCATGCCATCCTTCTTCTCGCAAATTTTGCCTCCATTCTATCTCCTTCCTCATTCACAAATATGTATGTTGCTCGCCCCACTCACTCCCTCCCTTCCTCTCATATATTAAAGAAGAAGCGAGTGAAAGTATAAAGCTACGACTTTCTCCCACCTCGAGAGAGATATGCGGACCATATGTCAAAAGAAATATCTTACGACAAATAAATGTAGGTAGAGGAATGGAGGATAAAAAAGTGAAAAGATATCCAACCAAGGTGGGAGGTTGTAAATTCATCTCGCTCCGTACGTACGTAGAAAAGTTACTGACAAAGAATGAGAGAGGAAAAAACGCGTGTCCACGTCCATCTACTTAAAGGTTGCATTGTGCATTCACTCCGAATTTATCAATGCCACTCATCAATGCATAAATTTCCCCAGTGAGGGGCAAACCCGGCCTATGCCTGTCTAATGGTAGTTTAAGCGGTGATGATGATGAGTATAGGCGCACAAGTGATAGTGACATGTGCACATATTCGTCCATATTATTATCTGTTCTCTTATGTCGATTCGATGCCCATGTGGATAAGACACAATAGGACGGCCGGATAATATAATACGCGTCGTGGTGGTGGTGGTCGTATGAGGGGAAAGATTTTTCGATTTCGATTATCTCTCTCATGGCATAACATAATAGATTTCCGTCGACTTGTGAAAGCTCTATTTTCTGCCCAGAGAAGAGAGAATCACTTTTTTTTCTCTCCTTTCATTTCAACTCATGTAAAACTCTGGTCGAACATGCATAGGCGAAAAGGGTGAGAGGAAAGTAAAGTAAGTTGGTGTCCATATTCATGTAAAATCTCCATGTCTTCCATTCTCCAAAAACTTCTCAATGGATTCCTTCTCTTCTTCTCCTCTTTCACGAAGAAGAACTTTCGACTTATTGATTTTCCACTCGACTTTGTTCTCCTTACACGCATATCGCCTCCAGGATTTGTTTTCATGTATTCAAATCAATATGAAAATGAATTAATATGAGATGAAGGGAAGCTATTTATTATACGAATTCTTAAAAAATTGTACAAGTCAGTTGTAATCTAATTTGCAGTAAATTTTTGTGAGTGTGATGATGCCGCTGTTGAAGAAAATTTTGAATTATTATTGATTACATGACTCGAAGGAATGAGGAGAAGAAGAGGAAGAATCCATAGAATAAAATACAATTGAATCAATCTCAGGTTTTCTTCTGGTTCGTCCCGTTCCTTCATTCCCGTTTTCTTCACCTTTCTTTATGAAATGAAGCAATGTAGTAAGTTTGCTTAAGAGCCACTTTGTCAGTGGGCGTGCTACACGTTTTCACTTTCTCCGGCTTCTGCCTCTCCCCTGCTACGTAACGTAAACCCGTGGAATAACCTGCTCGGCCAGACTTTAATTTTAAATCTCAAGCCCGCACCACCACCATACAAGAAGATTTTCTATTCAATTTATATTCAATTTTCGCATCCTCTTTTTTACCTGGAAATCTAAATGCATGCAGATCCTCGAAAACCTCAAATCTTCAAACTCTCTCACCGACCACTTCTTCTTCTTCTTGGCGCGGCGTAGAAAAGAAAGAAGAAATCTTAAAAGGTTCTTTATCATGATAATATCATACTTTCTGCTTATGCAATTTTGTGTAACTTAATAACATGGCTACCTACGTACTACGTACTAGTTTGAAATACAGTTACCGTTCGCCCAGTTCAATCACTTTCTCTCGCCCACAAAAAAAATCTAAAATATGAATTGATGCATTTATACCGCAGCCTCAACGTATCTCAATTTTTTCTCAACCGAGACGAGAGATTGACCAAACTATACGACAAATATCTATCACCATAGCCTCCTGAATGGGCCCGATTACTCGCTGGGGGGCATAAAATAAAATGTATTCTAATCTAATGCAATAGAAATGTGATGTAAGTGGCGGCACTTTCCCCAAGAAAAATGCGGGGATAGTGTCCTCCGCATTTTGGGGAGGTTCATTTTAAATTTATAAGCAGGCGAGCGACACTGTGATGATGACGATGATCTGATTTTTTTTTATTCCTGAGAGATTTTCCCCAAATACGAATCAATTTCCTTTCACATTTTACATAAAATTTTGGACGCTTTTCTTTACCGTCCCATGACTTTTATGAGTATCCGAAGTGAAAATGGTGAGCCAACCGATAAACTAAGAAATAAATAGTGAAACCATAAAACTTACCTTTCCCTGCATGATTAAACGTATGGTCAACGTGACGTTTGGATCATCCGCTGGTGTCGCCATTTTGCTAAATGATTAAAACTTTCACTTTGCACTTACAAATTGTATATGGTTAAGAAATAAGTGTGCAGTTTCTTATTAGGCGGAGGAGAAGTTGCTTGTTGAGGAATAATTAATGATTTCGAGCCCTATTATTAATATAACACGTCGAATTGGAATTGTCCGATGACAAGAATTTATTGATTCCTGCTCAACGAGGAGGATGACACTTGTAAATTGTTAATCTAGTAAGTCCGTCCTCTCCTTATGGTGGTAGCCACGTCTCTATGTATTTATTTTGGTTCACTGCGCTTTTCACGATCGACGTCTATCAAGAAATATATTAGTTAGCAAGTTAGTTGCAGCAGAAGAAGAAGAGAGACAGAGTTGAATCAGATCAGAGATAAGATCAACAGAGAGAATCACTAGAGTGGAATAAAGTTCAGCAACTCAAGTGGTTGGTTAGTTGGTTGGTCGGTCGGCGATCTTGGCTGTTCAATCTTCACTTTTGAAAGGATGATGATGATGACGATGATGATCCTGACACTAATTGAACTTGCGAGTTATCACACAAAAAGTGAAAGGGCAGTGTGGCTGGAGTGGTGGTTTGATGATGATCAAATATATAATAGTATTATATATGAATATAGCAGCAACAGAGCAACGGTAGAATAATATTGGTACAAAATGTTGGTTGGATACTTATTAAAATTGATGTCGGTCGTACTTAATTGTTGTGACTCTGGTCTGGTCTGGTGATACGATCAATCAGTATTTACTTATGTAGTGAATAAGTGAGTGATGAATCTGAAATGAATAATAAATAATGCAAATTAATATTGGCAAACTTTTGAAATAAGCAAATAACACGTTTCGTCATATTACATATATTTTGTTGCGAAAGGAGTTTCAAAAGAAAGTTCATTATACAATGGAGGACAGAAGAAGAAAACTCTGTCGTGTGTGACGCAACGCAATGTAAGAGAAAGTTTTAGGTAGAAGAGAATTTATATCCATTTGAAATTCTGACTCTGTTCCATCCCCACTTTTATACATAACCACAAAACAAACAAAAGTCGTGGTAAAGTAAAGTTTTAATTTTACGCATAAATAATAATCACAACATTTAGTTTGTGGGACAATAGAAAATTCCATACATACAAATTCGTGGAGTCATATTCAAATCAGAAAATATATACAAAAGCCTTTTCCATCTACATTATTGGCCGGAAGGTAAACAAAATTCAAAATTCGAAAATTAGTCCATCCAAGAAGACAAACAAATGTTGCGAAAGTGGTGAAATTTTACTTTGCATTGTGCATACATCGTTCCAACGGAGTGAATATGAATTAAGTTGAAAATGTTAAAAATGACGGCGGAGAGAGCTGTAGCATTGCTCCAGAGACATGGAAAGAGGGAGCATTTTGATCATTAGTATCGTCAAAGGGGTTGGTGTGTGATGGTGGTGGGTCTGTGTGCTACGAGTAGTTGAAAGACGCCCGCAGGTAAATATTATTCCATTCCAATATCCATAAATTATAAGGAGCAGAGGAAGAATTGCAGAGAGCTTTCATCTTTCACTTGATAGAAACAACGCTATCATTCCACCACGCGTTCATTTAATTCCCATTCCTTGCTTTTCACTCTTCTCCTCATCCGTTCTTCTGCCCGACTCATAACTATGCATGCAATCCCAACCTCCCAACAACCCACCACTCACTCACTCACTCAAAAAGTGGAGAGAGAGAGATAACTTCCTACAGGGAAATAATTTATGCCATCCCCACACATACATATATAAACTGAGATTTTATATATAAAATCATTCTGCATACACAACAAGTTTAAATTCATTCGTTAGGATGTAGAATTTTTGTAAAAAAAAACAAGATTCTGAATTTTAGAGAAATTAGGACGCCAGAGAAATACCGACACTTCCCTTGAATTTTAATCGAGGAAGAAACGGGCTAATTTATATTAAAAATGGATAATCCTGCTACACATCGCCATGGACAATGAAATGGGAGAGAAAGTGGAAAGAGAAAGTTCGCCATGAGCCGACACGCTAGCAGAAGAAGAGGAAGAAGCATGCTCATCCACACAGAGTTGGTCCGTATAACAAAGTAAAATGTATCCATCCACTGGGAAGGAGGGAGGAGAGGAGAAGGATTGCAGCAGCCAGCATGAGAGTGAATATGAGACCATTCCGTCCTGAACTTTGTGACTGCGGACGTGAACCTTTATCCCGACCGAAATTGCGGACCGCAGGCCATTTGAAATCCGCAATTGGATCCAGAGGCTGCCTCCTTCTTGCACCACGACGATCACCACGAGTAGTACCACCATCGTATTAGGATATTAGCAGGGCCCATTATAAAATAAAATATCTCTTCCCCTCTCCTCCTCATGAATGGATACATGGGCTGTTCCGTTCTTATTACGGGGAAAACTGTACCACTTTCCCTTTATGAAATATCACTTCCAAACCACCGACCGGCCCACTTCTTCTCTCTCTCTCCATGCAATCAGCCGCCACGCTGTCCAACCAACTATTTACATCAGCTTCCACCCGCCGAGTTTCCTCTTCTTCCGGATATGTATGCATGTAAATATGAAAACGACGAGGAGGCGAGCATATATATGCAGGTCTCCCTCTGGACGAGATACTGCATCGTCCATCCTTAATCTTTCTGTCTAGTGCTTATGAATAAGGATGAAGACTTACGGGTGGGTAAATAGGTGAAAATTTAGTTTTCTTTATTTTGCAAGACGCATTTTGAGAGCAGGTCCGACTCTTGTATCGAATCGCAAATAAATACCTCAGTACGAATAAGTTTTACAATTTTAGCTCTGTCATTGATGCCGGCGAAACTCTGTGGAAATGGTGACATTAGTAGAATGAAGTGATTAATCAGTCTGTTTAAATTCCCTCGCCTTGGTCACACTGCTGCTGCTGCTGCCTATTTTCGCCGCAGCAACACGAAGCCGACAGAAGGAAAAAGAGATAGCTGAATAAAATGTAAGGGTGGTGGGTGCCATTGGAAAAGTAGGCGTCGAACACAGGAAGGACGCACAGGAAACTCTCTATCCTGTCACATTCACCATTTCACCAAAAACCTTCTCGTGAAAGAGGAGCTAGTGAGATTGGTTAAAAACTTATCAATCTAACTCAAACTCGTGTTCTCTTACATCGTAAAACATTTTATTTACAATAGTTTTTGGAAATTGGGAGAGAACAAGTTAGATTCTGAAAGCTAATTTCCTTTCAATTTCCACTCAATATTTATTCCCTTCATGTATCCAACCAACCTCCTCCTCCACCTCGTCAAATTCAAACAATTTCACAGAACATAAGCCGAGTCGTGTGGGAGGGAGAGAGCGAAATGAAATAAGTAACTGGACGAGAAAAGTCGCTCTCACTCCCATAAACTCGGTTACGATTGCCTACTTGCTACATATCTATCTATCTCTGGACAACAGAGGCAGAGAGATGAGATCTTGTGGGGAGGGTGATATTTACAGTGTGCCCCAGAGCAACTTGAACTCCAACAAGCTAACTGACTCTCTCTCTTTCTCGGTGTGTAGTGCAGCACGGCATATCATTCGCATTTTCGGCACGTTCTCCAGCATCTCAATTACCCTGGACTTGTAGATACTCCATTTCATACCGCATCTAACTCTTCCTTTTACAACTTGTCCATGGAGTTACAACATTTATCCAACTTGTGGTGCGACAACAACTCGACCAAATCGAAAGTATAAAAGCAACAAAAACACATACAGGAACGTTACTTATCTGTCCACTCTACCAAAAATATCGGATTTCCATTTTCAATTTGTTAGCTAGACTCAAAACCCAATCAATAGACGATTATGTGGCCGGAATTTCAATGCTGTTGAAACAGATACGACATTAATATTAAGCAAAACCCGCCCTTATTCAATACTCTTTCGGGCTGGTTAGAATAATAATGTGTGCAGGATGACATAAGTAAGTGAGCATATTATTATGGACTCGTGCTATGTATAATATATGATGTAATGGCAGACATCATATCGAGAAGTGAAAATTTATTACAATTAATTAATGCTATCCAAATTCATATTATTCAGCCGGTTGGAAAATCGATAAATCATCGCCATCCTGCCTGCTTTAAATTTAATGAAGGCATTAGTGAAATTCTGTGGGAAGAGCCATTAGTTCGTAAATCTACATATTATATATCAGACTGGCAAATGCAGCAGCCAGGCCAAACCAACAAACAGAATAATTTAAACAACAAGCCAAAACCGTTGGATCAACTTTCACCCATGCTGACTTGACTATCTCGCTCGCATCGAGGAAAGAAATACGCAGCAGATTAACGAGAGAATTTCAGACTTCGATTTTCCACATTCAGTGAAAACTGTTGATGATGATGCCTTCCACGGTTCGCTATTTATGCAATTATGCTGATTTTCCAACGCACAAATCTATCCGTTCTAAATACGAGGAGTGTGAGGTAGGCGAATCTATTAGTCTGTTTATGCTGAAATTTCACTATTTATGCCAGAGACCGAAAATGTACGGTATGAGGTAGTCGAATAATCTGCAGGCACTATATACGATTTATCCGAATATCATCGATACGGGTGGTGGTACACATAAAACCTTCGAGCTAATACATACACGACGACGCAGAGTTTTCTGCTCTTCGCTCTATCTTACGCTAATTATTGCTCAGAGCGGGCAGGGAATCTGCTCCTACGGCTTCATTACCAAATAAAATGTTTTATCGATTCTATTCCGAGATACGAGGTCAGCGGTAGATACTGGTAAACACATTTGGAATTGAAAACTCATACATACATGAAGAAAAATACGTATGATTCATCTCAGCACCCATTTAAATAATATAATATATTTATCATTGCTCAATTGCAGTGGATTTGATCTAAACACTAAACTTAGCATAATTAGAACCAGTTTCAAAATTACTCATCAACGCCAAAGTCATACATTTGCCTTTAATTCATAACCTCCTTAAATTATAACACTTCTTCCTTTATTCTATTTCTACTCTCTCATTTAGCTTATGTGGAGGAAAGACGGGCTCAAAAGTAGAACTTAATTTTCATACCAAGGAAGGAGGAAACCATAACGGAAAAGGGAAAGGTGTACTCTACTGCGTTCGTTCGTTGGTGGAATATTCGACTGGATTTGAGCAGTGCAAACGAAATATGAGAAGAAACGATGTATCTTGTTCTCTGTATGCGTAGTTGCAGCAAAGACGATGGTGGTGAAGTGGAGAGAGAAAGTCTAAGCCGTGAGATTATCTTTGTTTCTTTGTTGTCTCGTGTTGAAACTCCCATTAAGATGGAGACTAATACTAATTCCGTGGAAAAACAACTCCCTCACCTCATCTTATTTTCTAATTTACCCCGTCCATCCAACCCACCCAGCCCACCAACCCAACCAGCCTGGCAACCAACTCATTTTATTCAAAACCTTCTCCCCAGAAACTGGATACCCGACAGACAAGTGGGCTCTCTTCCCACCTTGCGAAGAAACCAGGGGAAATAAGCAAATTCCAAAATAACACACTGAATGAAATCAAGCGGAAGAAAAACCGAGATCCAGCCACTTGAATACTCATTTGAAACAAGAGAGGATGAGTCTACTTTATCTAAAATTAGTCTCATGTGTCAGTTCTCTTAGGAGGGGAGCTTGCGAGGTTGATAATAACAGATCTTGATGCCCTTTGGATATGTGATAGGGTCTCATGAGTGTACTAAAACCCTGAAGTGGTTTGACTCCATGGCCACATTTGCGCCCGCCACACCCACTCAAAAATGCCCAAAAAACGCTTTCACTCCAGTTTTCACTCACTCAAATCCACGCCAGAAATCCAATTTTACTCGGATTTTGAAATTTCTTTCGCCATTATACTCCCAGATAGTTGCTTTCTTCAATCCAATATCAAACCCAATTTTTTCGAAATTTTTAGTATTTTTAAAATTTGAAATTCTGAATGAGGATTGTTGTAGTAATCAACAACTCAAATTACGCCTGCGAAATAACCATCAGCAAAATTGAGTTTGATATGGAATTGAAGAAAGCAACTATCTGGGAGTATAATGGCGAAAGAAATTTCAAAATCCGAGTAAAATTGGATTTCTGGCGTGGATTTGAGTGAGTGAAAACTGGAGTGAAAGCGTTTTTTGGGCATTTTTGAGTGGGTGTGGCGGGCGCAAATGTGGCCATGGAGTCAAACCACTTCAGGGTTTTAGTACACTCATGGGACCCTACCACATATCCAAAGGGCATCGAGATCTGTTATTATCAACCTCGCAAGCTCCCCTCCTTAGTCAATTTTTTCTCTGGTACGAACAAGATTAACCAAACGTGTTTCTTCCAAAAGGGAAGAGATAAACAGAATCCATGATGCATGCATGCCAGCTACGCAGGCACAATGAAATGAAACAAAAAGTAAGAATGTAATTTGAACAATGCATAAATCACGGGGAGTGACAGTAATTCAAATTTCTGAGAACCTTCCAAGAAGAACATGAGGCAAAGTGTGATGAAAATATATTATTATTTTAACAAAGGGAATTTAAGAGATTCATTAATTATGTTACGTATGTAAAGTCAGGATGAAGAGGAGTAATCTCATTCTTCCCGTTGCGTAATAATATGTAAATCGATGACATATAAATCCCAAAGTACTCTGCTAATGTATGTATGAATGCTGCATGGTGGGTACCAGAAAATACTTATTCCAGAAATAGCAATAAATACCTATACCAGAAAAGAGAGGTCAAATATCACACGGCAGAATACTTACATACCTAATTAAACAATGGAGTTGGAGTGAAACTTGAGAGATATCTCTTTGATACTGAAATACTAGACACCAGAGATAGCAACGCTATGCAAAAATAGAAATTACTCCCGATGTTGGCTAGTAAAAGAATAGAGTAATAAAAGATGGGTAATCAAGGTCTGTTTCGTGCAGATAATGGCTTAGTTTAAATAAAATATTAATTAATTATACGCCAGCTCACGTCCGCCGGGAAGAAAAGTAAATATTTGCTGTTTCAAATTTACACAAATATAGAAATGACAGGTTTAACTTAACGGAACTGACTCGAGAGCCTCAAGCCCTATTTTCCGTCCAGGTGCATTTATGCGTTTCGTGACTTGAATCGGCCATCCTATCCACAAACCAAGTCCCACTTTTGGCATCGAAAGTTCAACGACATTCCTCGTGCATTATAAAATATTAATAAATATTATCCTATGTTTTTACATATCCCACGAGCCGATACACTTTTTATCCTTTCTCAATTCGTCGTCCTCCTCTCCTAAACAAATGGAAAGTTTGAAAGCTACAAGATTTTCATAAATCTCGCATCCCTGGTTGAAAAATCAACTCTAAATTCAAAGCAGCTCCCCCGTCAGCAAGTTTGAGAGACAGAGAGAAAGAGCTACAAAGGAAGAAATACTACTGCTCTTCAGTTTCTTATTATTCTGCCACAAAATACCATCACACGTCTTCTCTCCCCTCACTCACTTTACTTTAGCGTAGTCGACCTTATTTCATGACGGCAGTGACGACGACCCCGACGACCTACTAATTCCCTCATCATGATGAAATGGATTTTATACAAGGAGGAAATAAGAGGAGAGAGCTATGCTACTAATCCTGCATTTATAAGACGCTTTATTCTCCAATCCAGCAGCAAGAAGGAAATGCATTGTTGTGTGTGAGTTGATTCCGTGTTCTCCTCTTCTACATATTTGTGATGTGACTACGACGACGACTACTGTGCGGTTGTGGGTTATATAATATTGGTTCATTTTCCTCCTGATCCATCCTCTCCTTTTCCCGTATCGTATAATGGGTGGGAAGAAGAGAAGCAACCAAAGGAAAGCTGAAAGAGGAAGAGAGAGCGAGAGCTGTGCTTAATCTTAAATAAAGCTTCCTACTTTACTTTCAAGCTTTGAGCTGACTTTCCTCACTTTACTTACGGCGAGGAGGAAGGCCGAGACTACTAGTTGGTTTACACAAGCAGTAGGTTTGCTTGGTGGGAGCAATAAATATTCAACAGACTCGACAAGCAAGACACGAGATGCAAGATAACAAGACCAACACTATTGTAATCCTTCCAGAGATTCTTTTAAAATGAAGCAAAAATTCTTTACATCTTTACAAAGTTAAATTCCTGTTCCGTCAAATTTATTAGGAGAAGAAGACCCCAAACCGATGCATACGTGGGTAGGGACAACATAACAATAATACGTCGCAATCCAACAAAATTGGGGCCTTGTTAACCTGCCAAGTAAATATATAACTGCGACGCAGCGACAATAATACGTATGGGTCGTCCAATTTATCAAAATAATTGATCTAAATCATGACTTTACATACATGTGTAGGTAAAAAATGGGGAAAATGTGTAATCATTCTTATGACATCAACAGCTAACAATGTCGGATTTTTTTCATCTGCACATGTGTGTGTCTCTCTCGACTAAACTATTTTCCTCTTTTAGTTAGATGGTGAATTTATGTCTGTTTTAATCTAAGGTAAGGTCACTCGCTATGTCGAATAATAACATCACCGTTGTAACGCACCATTAAACAACTGTTAACAACAGCCAAAGAAAATAAACGCGATAATGTTGCTTTATAATGTTGTCTGTCTGCCCCATAATTCGGAATGTGATAGTCTTTCTTCTTCCAGAGTTGTATGTATGTACATTTAACGCTTTTGTAATGTACTTTTTTTCTACGGAGAGAGAGGAATCTAAACTTCTTCTTGCTGCACATTCTCTCGTAGCGCATCCAGTGCAAATCTCAAGTAAGTCACAAAACAGAGAAATAACAATAAAAAGAAGTTTTAATCCGTGGACTGCAAGGTCGACATCGTCAAAAACCTGTGAAACTTACTTTTTTTCATAATGTGAGCCAAATGTAATAAATAACATGACATCACGACGACTATTTCGTAAGCCAAATCAGGTTTTGCGTAGTTGTAGGGAGCAATGAATAAGCAACAAGAGGCATTCTTGAATCTGAAACACTTGTTGTGACGCGGTGACACAGAAAAAAAGTAGTTTTGATTTGACTTTCTTTCCCATAAATATAAATCCTATCGGAGCAAGAGGAGCGATAATACTCGACGATTTTCCCCATCTAGTCGTTGAAAAGACTAATTAAATTATTGTGCGAGACACAAGTTCGTTGCAATAATTAAGTTCAAACTTGAATGTAGAACCTTGAACTGTGTAAACTAACAAATTACAACTATATTACGGGCAGAGAAATACAGACCTTCGGTGAACACATCCAGGTTCAACTTTGCAACATGTACATCACGAACCTTCGGAAATGAAGGGATGGGAACGGAAGCCGATTTGAAATTCTAGACAGCATCCAATCTCCCTCTAAGTTAACTGACTTAACTGACGGTTGTTCAGAGAGTAAGTCCACACCAACTAAGGCAGAGAGAAAGGCGCGCGTACAACTAACTAACTAACTGTATGTACCACACGACCAACTATGCGATTCCATGCAATCCCAAAGGCACATCTTGTGTCTATAATAAACCTCTGTCTTTATAACGACCCAACTTCACCCCATAACTTCAACCTTACTTTCTTTATTGCTTCCTTGCTACACGAGTTGCAGGGTTCCTCGATCCTTCTCGTAGAGAAGGAAGATGAGTCAATTCCACTCTTTATAACGGGCAAGGCAAAGCTATTAGAAGAGCAGAGAAGTGTTACCCACACAGACCGACACCACAGACAGGGACCAGCAAAAAGAAGAGAAAGGTACCCTCGGATCGTGTGTGTGGTGTGCTTGATTTCTTTTTTGCCTCATTCTCTGTGACTTTCATATTTTTATGGTGCAAAACATCCATTAATAAAATATAATATAAAAGCATGTATCGATTGATTCGTAATTTTAAATACGATCGATTATCCCACACTAAAAAAAACTACTTCAAGTTTATTAACGCATCTTTAAACGAGTCTTTTTTACATACATAATCTTACTCACAGCTTTCACCCATGTGAGTCCATTCCCACATAATATTTATGCTTCACAACTTTTATCTTTTCAAAGGTAATTGGAGTCCACGAATCATACAACAGCTTTGTGGCCCGAGAAGAAAGAGGGAGAGAGGGCCAGTAAAAGTAAAAAGTACCAAAAGTAAAGGAAATTACAAAGCCGTGAACGAGAGGAAAAGAGTAATTTGAGCAATTAGCACGTTTAACAGTATGGCAAAAACCGTAGCGAGACTTTTTCTCTTGGAGAAAGTCGCACGAGACAGCGAGAGAGCAAAGAAAGCAGCAGCCACAGCCAGAACAATTCATTGCACTCAGCCAAAACGACGTATTTATATGGAAGTTTCACAAAAGGAAAAAAAGAACTAGATCAAAGACCACGACGACAAGGACGACGATGAAATACAAAAAGACTCCCTCACCTCCTAAATCTATCAAAGCCCCTTTATCTTTGGTCTTGTCGACGTCGTCGTCGTCCCCCTGCTTCCAAATACGTGGTGTGAGCGAGAGAGAGAGAGAGAGAGCTCTCACCGCATGAGTCCCAGACGGAGGAACAAGTCCAACATCTAGATTGGCAGTAGGAATAGCGATGAGGAGAAAAACAGAAAAAAAGACTGACAAAAAATCCAATCGCCATCAGATGACGACGACGACGAGGCACAAGGACACATTAACTATTATTATTATAGGCAAGAGCTGTACAGCTAAAAAAAGAGGACGACGTGTGTTATGAAAAGCCCACCAGAAAAGAGAAAGCACGCCGCAGTAGTGGAGATCCTAGTTAAGAGAGAAAGTGCAAAAATATGTACATGAATGAGCAACTGCTTCTACCGTCTTCATCTTCTTTTCGAGTGAGCACGAAATGCTTATAAATTTCGTGGCTTTCACATTATCAGAATTATTATCAAGTTTGAAGACCAAGTCTTGTATCACTTTTTTTATGTCGAGATAATATGTAATATTTTTCGCATCGTATTTTTCCTTCCTTAAAGAATATTTTTTTTGGAGGGAGAGACATGTAACGAAAATCTGCAGCATAAACAGACCTCACACCGAAACACGACCAGATCACCATTTCCAGTACGAGTGAGACCAAAAATCTTTCGTCATTTTCATCCAAACAAACAACACTTGAGATTTTGTCGGCTTCCTCCTGACTCAGCAAACGGGCAATGTCCGCTGTTAACTTTCTCTACAACATAGCAAGGCTTGTAGGAGTATATGTATATGCTGACGGTGATCCTCACCCGATGAGACATCATCATAACATCAGCATCAGCATAACATAGGGTCCAGCAGGGCGTATATGTATCTTCTATGTACATACTACAACAAGAGGACATCAAGCTCGTCATCTCTCTGTTTTTGGCTGGGTAGCAATCACCATCACAATATCATATCACGGCTCGAGAGAGCTCCTCTCTCCTCTCCACCAACTCCAACAAACCACAAAATTTCTCGTTACAGAGTTTCCCACACCCAGGGACGTAGACGCAGTCGACCGTCTGATGAGAGAGGAGATACGCGAGAGAGAGTAAAAGCGAATGTGTAATCAACATTTAGTTAAGCTCCCTATCAGAGTGGCAAACACTCAATTTCTTGGCCCATAGTCATATACTGGAAGCACTTGATAACATGACAATATCCACTTTTTGCCACTATCTATACCTCCAAAATTACGGCAACGCCAACCAACTTCCCTTGTTTTGAGACGACGACAAGAAATATGAAGATTGCCTTGTATTCCGTGTCGTCGGAAAAAATTGGGTTTTTTTTTGTTTCCCAATATTATTAATGCTTTTGACAAACAGAGCTAATCGAGGAGAGTTTTTCTTACTCTTACACAACAAATGACAAAGTGTAAATGGATGAAAAAAGATTGAGACTAGATAAAGGCGAGAAGACTTTTGCTCACACATATGACTTGACATTCAGACATAACAACACTCAGTCAACTCAACCCTTCTGTCCCTCCCTCCCTCATCTCGAGTACGAGTACACAATATTTAAAAAAAAGGAAAACAATCTTAATCTACGACTCGGTGTGTCCGTACGTGTAACTACGATCCGTCCTCTTTTTCCTTCTTCTTGACGGAAAAAAACTGACTACGAAATCTTTACTTTCTGTCTTTATTTGCGCCTCGCATTATATTATCGTCCCCGCAATAGACTTGCCACCTTGCCAAGAACGGGAGCTATGTTCCGTGGAAGTGGAATTGATGGGATGGTGGCAACAAGAGAGAAAGAGAGAACACAACAAAAAAATAGGATGACAATATGAACACCATATTCTCATCTCTCTAGAAAAAAAAGCATGTATGTACATATGTAATAAGTAAACCTCGACATCTTATCTTAGCAGCAGGGAAATGAAAAAAGGACAAGATTTGTATTATTATATTTCGCATTGAATATTTCTTCCACCTTGCACACACATACCATATGCCGACCTGACAATGGTTAAGGAGCAGCTTCATGAATTCGGTTGGATTTTGGAATTCCTGAAATTACTCTCCTCACACATACACAAGAACAAACTTAAAATAGAAATAAAAACTCCCAAGCTGAACAAACCCTCATCTCATCCGTTGTCTTGTGTTGTTCTCGGAGAGGAGATTCTTCCTCCCAAAGTTTTGAGTTGTACCCTACTTTACTCCCTTGCTCGTCGTCTTTGTATAATAAAATCTTGCGCTTTGTTTCAGTTAGTTAAATATTTGAGTCATACTCGCTCTTTCAACATATTCAGCTTTTACCGAGTTATAGCTGACTAAGAAGAATAAGAACTCGTTCGTCGACGACGACGACGACGGAACCACGATTGCTGTAAATTAAGCACACTTAATGGAATACATATGAGACAGCAGAATCCCCACGATTTATTGTGGCGCTTTATAAATACCAAACAAAATACACTCCATTCTTAAATTGCTGCAGTGTGACTCTTCAAGATTTCGAGAGACAAAGGAAGTAGCAACAACTGGACTGAATAAAGGGGTGCATTCCTGTGCAATGTCTCTCACTAATCCATAATGCCCTCTTCTCCTGCCTGCCGCCTCTCTCTCTCTCTGACTGGATGCAGGCAACCTACTTCTTTTCCCTCACCAGACAGAAGAATAACCTAACAATCTCGTACACGCAGGCAGCAAAGCGCAAGAAAAACTTATCTCATCTCCATTTTAATTGTGATCTTTTCCCATTCGAAGATTTCACTTTTCCGCTTCTTTTCCTCCTTTTGAATCGATCCTACGAAGAAAAAGTCTACTACTTACTACTTTCTGTGAATGCGATATTCCTGGAAAAATTCACATTTGTATACAAATTACCCCACAATAAGGTACAAATATTTGTATTGTACAAAAGTTTTGTATCCTTCCTTCAACCCAGCGGTAGATTATACTATGATCACGTATTTTTGAAAAGTTGGCTCAAAAAAATGGACAACAAAAACACAAAAATAACAAACATCGACTTTTCCTCCTCTCTACTCGTAATGGTGGTGTCATAAGAAGAGAGGTTTTGAATTCAGCGCAGAATCCACTCATACACACACACACCAAAGTAGAAAGCAACCGTAACCTCGTTGGCTGTTTGAACAAGTCGAAGAAGAAAACGTAAAGGGTCAGAAGAGAGAAAGCGAGTGGAGAAAGTCGAGTTGGTGGAGTCAGGGATCACGAGAATACAAGAAAGCAAAATTAAATATGGAGTAATGTCGCTGCTTTATTCATCCTCTGCAACTGCTCTGACTACTTTCCTTCTTCTCTTACTAATCTCGGGAAGAAACACGGACAAAACGGCGGAGCGTTATTATATATCACACGAGACAAAACGCCGCCATGCACCACGGACGGAGGAGAGAGAAAGTCAAGTCCAAGTCAATTCAACAGCTCTTCAAATGCTCAACTTTCTTCCATCCGTCCTTCACTCTGCTCCTTTTCATACATATTTCCAGCTGCCAACCGAGTGAGTGAGAAGGAACACATAACATAATCATGAATGTGTACGTACGCATACTGAAAATATGGATGCATTCCACGCGAGTAAATTTATATGTATGCGTAGAGAAAAACATGCTACACTTATAACTGCTTATTGAATATAGTATTAGTTGAAATATTCTGAAAGGAAAAAGTTGCGAGTCAAAGAAAAAACTGGAGGATGACGACGATGCTGGTCTTCTTCTTCTTCGTCTCATGTGACGGATGACGGAAACAGGCTCGCTGCACAAGAAAAAATTTACACACGCCAAAAAGTCAACTTATGTAAGTATAAGGCATGGAGTGAAGAAAGTGAGTGAGCCTCAAGGTGGTTGAAGCAAGTCAACTTTCTCTTTTTTTTTACTTTTTCCTCACTTTTGGCGTTTCGGGAGTGTCTTTTCTATTTCGAAAGGCCAAAACCACCACTTGACATGTGGCAAATTTTTTTATGGATGCAAAAAATGTAAGAAATAAATTATTGATCTGGCTGCTTTTGACTATAATCTTAGTAATGACTAATCTCATTCGTGTAGTGGATTTGCCTTGAAATTAGAATATTACAAGATGACTTCCTTTCCCACTTTTGACTATTTTATTTTTTGTGAAGAGGAATAAGGTCGTGTGCATTTGGGAGGATCGTTTATTGGGACGTGCTTTAATAGAGTGAACCATTCGATGTGAATTTGAATTTCAACTTTCCCAAACTGCCTGTTTTCTTATTGCCAAGTTGTTTCGCATCTCCAAGCACCCATCCATCCATTCCTCCATCAGCCAGCCAGCCACCCACCCACTACATTCTGCGAGAGATATTACACATATACGGCAGGAAGGAAGCCGGCGTAGTGAAAGTCGTGTCCCGGCCAGCAGTCAGAGAAAGAAGGCAACCAACAACCGTTCTTGAATTCCAGAATTCTTGAGTGAGTTTCGAATCAATAATAAATCGGATCGAAATACTCTCCGAGGATACATACACTCACTACTACCGCCACTACTGCAGTCAGTCCTCGTGGTAGTAAAGATGGGCATAAATGCATACTTGACACTGCACTTGAAGTGACTTTTCCTCTCTCCTCTGCAACTTTTAGGCACAAGAGAAAAAGAAGAAGAAATAAGCTAATGTTGTACATATCGGCTCAAACAAAGTTTCAAGAATGAAATGCGAGTGTTATTAAGATCAAGAAAGAAAGATATTGCAGCAGCTTCGTCTGGGAAATATAGGTGACTCGGCAGCTGCATCAAAATATTTATGCAATTCCAACCCAAGAAAATATAGAAGCGTTGGTTTCTTCAAATCTAAAGTTTTCAAGCGATACACACAAACCCGATTTCAAATTCCATCATGCTACTCCCGAATTCAAAAGGAATGTACGCGGACGAAGGATGTAGTCGTGGTGGTGTTTTGAGCTATCTGACGATTCGACTGGTAAAATCTTGATATTCTGGAAGAATACGGGAGGAATAAATCCATCGATCAGAATACCGCATCCACGACGGCCAACCACCCAAACCGACCGACTTCAACTTGACAGGCCAGCTAAGCCTCTTCCATCTCCATCAGAGAGAAAGGGAGAGAAAGCGCAGGCAGAGGAGGAAGAGGGAGAGAAAGTAAAAAGATAGAAATAGTCAGACGACCGACACACAACTTACTTACTTCATCTGACTAACTAACCAACCTAAACCTGCCTGTGAACTAGGAGTGGTTTGGTTTTGAGTAATCCATCCGACTGGAATAAATAAATGGAGTGAAGCGACCACCACCACCACCACCACCAACCTGATATTCACATCCCGTCAGTCAGTCACTCAGTCCAGCTCGGATTTGATTTTGGTGGTGGGAGCCTACTCCGGATTATCCGAGAAACCCCATGTGAAAGTGAAGTGAAAGTCCCATTATCTTAATTAAAGTCTTATTCAAGTATGTCTCCCTGGTAAGAAGGAGACGTTATGCCGAGCCTGCCTCCAATTAGAATGTGAGCTACTTAGTCGTCCTCCAAAAACAGACAAAGTTGTGAATTACTCTTATACGCGTACTCACTCACTCTTGCTTAGAGATTTGTTCAAATGATGCCTCTGCTTTCACCAACCGCACCACCAAACTTACGTAAACCAGGGAAAACGGACAAATATTAAACGTGACGGGGTAAAAGGATGGGTAGTGGATTGGATTGGGGGAGCATTACCGTAATAACTCACAGCTCATTATACTCCAGCTACACATACGAAATATCACTATATGTTCCTCCCGCCACACAAATCAACTTCCGCTTAAAGTTACGGAACCGTGATCCATTCCACTTCCGGTATGTATGTAGTAATATGTATGTACGTACATAGGCACATATCGTTGGTCTCTGGGTATAACAATACCACAACCAGTTTGTGGTCAGACTGCCAATCTCCTCATAATAACAAAACCAACACATCATCCTAACAACATTAATGGGCAGGATGACAGAGATATTATTAATTTGTACCGTGCCGGTCGCAGTGTAACTAAACTACCGATCCTATTTTCGGCATTGCCATCAACCACCGTACAAAATCTCGTATATAAATTCACACTTTCTCTCTCCGAGTTCCTTTAAGTGGTGGATTTGTATCTGTTCCTCAGACACTTACACTTGTAACTGTTAAGTACGACGACACACGCCTAAGTAGAGAAATGTGTCATCTCCGAAAACCAACCACACCCATAATTTCCACCGTACAACAGCTCATTTATCTCACTAATTCGTTATCATCACCCATCCCATCGTCTTGCAAGATAAGATCATGTAATAATGTGAAGAGCAGTATTATTCCCAGAAATTCTGCGACATATTAATTCCATCCATCGTCACCAAACCACCATGGCCCATTATTCATTCAAGTAATGTTTTTTTTCCTCCTCTACGAGACTTGGACCATGGAATTTATTACTGTTATTATTTATATAAATCGTGTCGCTCTATTATTATCATAAACTAAACACACACTCATACACTACCTGATTTGAGGAATGCAATTATGAAACCCACACTATTTTCTCGGTTCGTTTATGCAGTCGTCTCTTCACTAGAATAACAGTTATCTTAAAAGAATCATCATCATCATCTGCTTTCCATTTCCTCTCTCACAACATTTTCTCGTCATTCACGAAATATCTCTCGCTCCAAGACGGGAATCATCACATCGCCATGAGAGACGGAGAAGAGAAGCCTCGAAGGAAACAGATCTCTTCGTTATCAAGCAAACCTTAATAACAAAGCATCCGTCGACCCATACAACCCGTCGGATGATACATTTAAGTTCTTCTTCGTCGCCGTCTCCTCTTCCACTTATCTGATCCCTTGTTATGACAGAAAGATATGAAAGTAAGCTGAGTACACAAACCGACCAAAGTCTCAATTGCCACCACCACCACTGCCACCCGACATTTTTTGTACACTCTTAACTGGCTTTATACATACTTGAGGATGTACAGAGTAATGTTGTTTCAGCCAACGCACGAAAAGATTGAGTTTCTCCTTTTCGAAGAAAAAAATAATTTTTTACGACATTATTCAACAACCATTATTATGTTACACAAGTAGACAACCAAATTAGATAGGTAACGGGTTGAGTTCCTTCCCTGATTTTACTGTCAAGTAAAACACGCGCATAAATTATTTGTCTCTCTAATTCCTCACCTACTTTTAACGAACTGCAATACCAGAGGAGAAAGCTCTTATTTGTAGCATGCTTTCATCCCGATTTATAGACGACACGGCTCATAAAATCGTACTTACATAACAAGCCAACATGTCACGCTGTACTTTATGTTCGTCTACGAAAAAAACGTGTCAGACTGGCTCGTCAACGAATAAGGAAGGTTGCAATATCACCGTGTTGAATAATTCCTGCGAGAGTAACGCCTTAAGCAAGAAATATGGAGGAATATGCAGCTTTCTTTTTATACACTACGAAATTACTGCCAGCATACATATGTACATACAGGGAATTTAGGGCTGTTTGTTTGGAATTATTTGGTGTGACTGGGCGCGAGGGGGGTGTATGTGAGAGATTTGAAGAGAGGATCACATCAATAACATGTGAAGTGAAGGTAGCTGCTCTATTATAGCTGCTCCTCTTCTATTATATAGATTTATGACGGAGAGGCCAAAATAAATCAGAGAGCACAAAGAGACTTTGCCGTGTTCTACAATCTGTCTACATGCCAAATAGACCCCCAGCGTATTTTCACTCATCGTTTCTCGCCTCCTCCTCCTCCAGCTAGGTCTTTCCCGTGGCGATATGTGTGGTGGCAGTGATGCGTCTCCTCGACATTACTGGAATGGTAGTCAGCTCACAAAAGTACGTTGCATTGTGATGCTAACGGAGTATAACAGAAGTGGCAAATTTCTCTGTTTCTGTACATACGAAACCTACACAATTCCTATTCATGTACGTAAAAACTATGTGCAGCAGCAGTACAGCTTCAGCACATCCCACTCACTCAAGTTTCATGCATTTCAACATCCCATTCGTAACACAAGCACAACAAAATTCCACTTTCTCCTCCGATCCTGACTAACTTTTTTAGCGTCCAACTTCACTTTTCATTCCGTTGCCCACTCCTACACCGTCCTCCTCCACGAGTTGCAATACATACAAACCAGGAGGAGAAAGCTCTGGTGAAAGTTCGAGCGAGTCCGCAATACAAACTTTTATTTCATTAAAAACCATTAATAGATTTTCTTTCATTATTACACGTTATCATGCCCGATTTCTATTCTACTTAATCGGATCTCGAGTAAAGGTTGTCTCGATACAATCGTTTCCATCATCCGTGATAAAACAATCAAATGCATCAGACTGGAACAAAATGGTCAGAGTTTATCCTTCCCGTCTGCGATGACCTGAATGAATACGTATCAAAAACACGGGCTAATTAGGGTTATTCTTGCATCCATCCACTGTGGATGGAAAGTACTATTTAGCAATGTGACTTTGCTTTTACTTCAGTAATCCTCCCCTTACAAGTGACAGGCGTTGCATATAGATAGGCGGCTAAATTTAGTTAAGCGGGCCAACAAACGCGTCTCCTTCACCATTGTCTTTTATCGTCAAAGCTATTTAAAAGTAGGGAAGAGCCTTCAAGTAGTTGAAAATTTGAAATTTCCATAATCTATCTGCAATCTACATACATTTCATTTGCATCTGTTGTCTCTGGGAGAAGACAGACGTATAGTTATCTCATATTGGAAATGGCACCACGACCACCTCCGCGCCAGTGTCGCAGTCGTCGTACGTATGGAAAAGTAAATATGATATGCAAAACGTTCAATTCGCTCAAAGTGAGTGGAACAAATAGACCTTTAAAATCCGGATTATTATGAAGTAGCAGAGAGAAAGGCAACATTCACATTTACATCCGCATTTGACATTTGAATTAGATTACATTTACTGCCACAAATGCCTGCCCGCCCACTTTCTCTATCTACTGCATCGTCACCCGTATCGTATCCAGTTCCAGGAGAGTTTCGGAATAAGGGTTGCGCTGCTGAGGAGGTTGCTGAGTGAGTGAAAAGGTTCATTTCAATGCACCACTGAATTCCAATTCCTCCATTTCGCAATACTTTCCCACAACCCATCAACGCACTTCAATTCTCTCACAATTGCTGTACTATGTGCTATTCAAGACAAGGCCAATCTATTCCCATCAGCAGCACACACTCTGCCACAAACCGCCACATCCACATTATTCCTTCCATCCCATAAACCAACACTATCAGCGGAGAGAACCGTTGAATATTGAATTGACTCGTACACAAAAACAACAACAAACAGACCACGAGATACAAATTTCTGAAATGGAAAATAGACCATCATCATCATCATCATCACCATCTACATGTGGAATTAATCTATTTTCGGAGAAAAATCGGACAAATTTCCATACACCCTGCTCCCTTTTACCAGGCAACCGAACCAACTAACCAACAACGGTGATTATCCAACACAAACGTGAGCCCATACCTACATACAAAGGAAAACATCATATTGAAAAGAAATGCAAATTGCGAAAAACGTAGAGAACAACAAAGTCTACGGATTTTTTTAATACCACGAGAGAAGCAATTTTCTAATGAAAATGTGCCAAAAGAGAAGAAGAAGCAACAAGAAGAAGGCGAGCAAATCAACAGTTTTCATCCTTTTATGCATGTAGCCATTTACTCCTAAATCCAATATCCAAATCGGAATGCTCGGAAAAAGTAAGTACAGAAGAATCAACTTCTCTCTCTCCCAAAGTTTGCGGAGAAGACAAAGAATGGAAATAAATAAAGGTGATGAAAAAATCCCATCTTCTCAATCCTCCCTAAAATCCTCCCGGTTCAGAAAATACCAAGACCACCATACGCCCTTCGATTTACCAGGCTGTTGAATGTTTCACTGTTTCTCCTGTTCCTGTCACTTTCTATTTCAAATCCCCATTTCCACACTGACTCATCCAGATAAATAACTTATAATAATACCCCGCACCGTACCGTCACAAACAACAAAGCAGAACCAAGAAAAAAGTTAACAACTCGTCCAATTTTATTTCACTTTCCTTTCCCCCATTAGTAGCCCGAGCTGGCTCTTCACAAAATGGGAGATTATGAGAATAAAAGATTTCACAGGGAAAAAGACATACATACAAATAGTTGGTGGCACAAGCAATGCTGGTATAATAAAAAAATAGCAAACTTCTTCCCCCCAACAATACGCCCACACATACACTAATACATCCGACATATTACTTTTGTACTGCTAAACATTTGTTTGGTTTCGGTATTTTAGTTCCTCTCCTTGCATATTCAATATTGACCAGGAAGAAAAGCGCACCACAAGCGAGAAGCTATTTCCTGACGATGGAACATAAATCGTGGAACAATGAAACTCCGACACCCTCCTCAAGAACAAACTGTACGTACTAAAGAAAAATTCAGTGTACCGTGTCGCACTAGTGGCACGAGTGATGACTATAATATAAATAGTATAGCTACATACGGAAAGAAAAAAACTACAGTAAATTATAATAATGCGTGACTCTGCCTGTGTAGTTGTGTCGTCGTTATGTCCAATTGTTGGCTATACAGAGAGAGAGAGGAAAAAAACTTACATTTCTCGGAGCTTCTTGAGCTCGTGCTTTCATGGGAAATGGACCTGAACATACTAAAAGCAACACCACCATCCATTCCATTCTCTGCAAAAATCCAATCCGAGTAGACCAGAAGAACTTCTTGCTGCTGCTGCTGCTGCTCTCCTATCTCCATCATCGTCAAAGGCTTAATCATGAAGTAAGACTATCGACCAGAATAACCGGCACGGGTACAACAAGCAATCTAATAATTCTCTCTCGCCCCAGCAGCAGCAACACATTATGTAGTTTTGTTACGATGCAAAAAAGAAGAATGAACCATCATTTGCATTCTACACATAACATTCTTCTCCTCATAGACAAAGTAGAGAGAGAGAGAGAGACCAACTGTGTGTGTGTGTATACAGTGTTGCATGGGCTAAATTTTATAGCGGGGGTAGAAAAAGCCGTCTGTTTGAGGGAAAGATTTCCTTCTCGAGATTTACACCCGAGAAACATCATTTAAAAAGAACAGAGGACTAAATGAAACGTAACGATCCCTTCTCACTTTTCCATTACCTGCGATGCATGCCTACTATTAGACATGTGCTGCATGTATATACATGCATATTCACTTGAGCCAGAGTTATACTTAGTTTACAGAGAGGACGGCAAACAAGGATGGATGACGATATGTTACACGGGAGAAGAAATCTTTCTTTTCACTTGCATTACTCTTCTAGTGGAAGGAGGAAGACTACTTAGGCTTCTTTTTCGTCGTCCTCTCGTGCTATAGGAGATAGTTGAACTCATAAAAGTAGTAAAAACTTAAGTTAACTCGGGACCATAAAATAAACCTTAAACCTTCTAATGAATCCGATTCTTTGAAGTTTCAAGATTCTGTTGGATGGCTGCAAGATGCAAGGCTTTTGAAGTTTTATTTCAATTTTACTAACAACCAACCAACAATAACTAACACTGACAAAGTATATAAACTCACACACAGAGATGCAGCCAAGCCATGCCCAGGTTTTATAAGTACGCTCGTTCGAATGTACAAGCATACACCGACCGGCTACTTTTAATTAGCAGTTTTTTTAATGAGCCGGTAACACATACATTTTTCGTAGCTTCAAGATTTGCATTGCTTGTTTTTTATTCCAATTTCGCTTCGTCGTTATCAAAGTAAATATGAAATCGATTGGATCATAGTGTACTAAAAAATGAGACCCGTCGTTCTATTTTGTGCGAATTTATTACAAACATTCCTCCAACTGCTATAAATGACGAGGAAATAACGAGCAAAACTAAACAGAGAAAGAATAGCCGTCTCCTTTCTATTTGCCCAGAGGTGCATCATTTAATTTAGTTGTGCCCAGAAACATCAAAGAGAAATCTGACATAAAAAATCACAATTAAATTAGAGATGCAAACAAACCAAAACTTTCAAAAAATAAACCAACACTCGAGTTCGTGAAAAAAGAAGAGGACAAGATTTTCTCTCTTTCACAAAGTCTGCTGTCTCTTATCTTTTCCTTGCCCGTATAATAATTTAAATTGAATGCGACTGACGTACTCTATGTACATGCATACAAAGAATATCCACGAGAGAGGAGAATGCAGTACAAAGTCTCATCTGTCTTAATTCTCGTCATCAACTAAAACTAACTGTACCAGCTTGCTTGCTTTTGCTCCAGTTTGGATTTTGGAAGAGAGCGTGAGCGTGTCAATTATAAATTAATGCTGGCACATGACTACACCACTCAACTTTTGCTCAGTTCTTCTATGTCGGATTGATGTCATTGTAATAATGTGCAAATGACAACTAGCAAAACAAAATGTGTGTAGTGTATGTTAAAGGGAGAGTAATTTCCTGATGAGGATATGCCCGACCCGTATCATTCATTTTCATTAGGATCTGTACCAGCGATAAGGTTGCTGCTGTATGTATATAATAAAATAAGTAATGAAAAATAGGGCTGGCATTTCGGCAAGTCGGTAAATAAAGAGTTTGTCCAGTTTTCCATTTCAGAACGCCCACTATTATTTATCCCGGTTCAATAATTTGCGAAAAAACTCGATACTCTAACCTAAAAGGTGGATGTGGCCAACTTGAAGGTATTTATTTATTTAAGGCTTATAAATCGAATGAATATGTGAGCATGACAATTTTAAAGTCGACTTTGCCAGTCAAGTCCAGAACTAAATCCATTCGATGGTTTGGTCATGAAGGAAAAAATCAATATTGACAATTTAATAATAATGCGATATTATGTGTATGTGTATTTATGTAATAACTAGCTTCGAAGTTACTGACGAAAACCCTGGAAAAAGTCGGCATGCTCTCTACCTACATTTATTACAAAGTCGGAATAAAACTACAAATTATTCACATCGGATGTCGGAGATTATTTCCTTTCCGTTAAAAAAATCCACCCATTTTTGAATGCTGGTTAGCAAAGGTGAAAGTTTAACGAGCAGAGTTTGCGAATTTTATTGCTAATACAACAACTGTTAAGCCAACAAGTAAAATGGGTGAAAAAGTGAATGAATCACTCATGAAGTCATCATACATATGTGCTCACCACCATTTTTAAAACTCGTCCGGATGTCAATCATTTCACCCAGGAAATTGAAATTACGCAATTTTCCAAGAAAATTAGTATGCAAGACAAAACACAAATTGGAACTGCAGGCCAATATCAAATTCAGGCTGAAACTGAAGCCAAAAACTTTCTTCTCTCTCTCTCCGACTCCCCGAGATAATTTACACCTTCGGGGATGATGCTGGCATAACACTACGTAGACAATTGTCTAAAACAAGATTTTCGCAACCTGCAGGGCAAAGTCTGACGTAACGGAGCAAGTAAAACTTGGTCGAAATACAAATCTCGTAAACCTTTCGCCTCTCATGTTACACTCTCGTATTATACAATTGATCGATCGACGCGTTAAAGTCTAATTCCCCACTGAAATGAAATATGGAATACACAACATCTTCTTTAAGACAAACATGTCGAATTGCAGACCTACCGGAACCGAGAGTTCAGTGCATTGCATTGCATTTCATTACAACAAGCATGCAGTAACAGTATGTACATATCACCAGATTATTACCAACATTTGGCGAGGAGGATCTAATGGAACTGCCATTTCATAAAGTGACAAGCTCTCTGTGCCAACCAGCCAGCCAACCCGTTGAGATGACAGTTAGTTAGACTTAATTTAACATCTGTGCACGAGTGCATTTACAAAACTGAAACTATTATTGATGATGAGAAGGAAAAGTGGAACCTTGGACTTCACCTCATTATTGAAATCATTCCCCTTTTCATAATGAAATGAATTTTATTAACAATAAAACCATGCACTCGGTTAACATGCATTTTTTTGGTGTGCAGTTAAAAAAGAAGGAGGCGTATATTTCATCTGTTATGCCCGTCAAATTCGTTTTTTTACCGTGCATTTGACTGCCAACGAAACCATTATCATCGAGGCGGTAGGAGAGATTCCTTTTAATCTTACACGTCGGCTGGCAGATGTACTTAATAAGCGTGCATGTAATTGTAAAAGTGAGGTGGAGAGAATGTGGTGGAGGGGAAGGCTGCAATTTATAGAATATTAATATCCCACAATTACCATAAAGTTCAAAAAACCATTATTTCTTTCTTTCTGTGAGAAAGAGTACTCATATTTTTTGCCACTCGCACTTCTATTCTCCTCCAAATTGCAGAAAGTTGTGCCAAAAGCTTATGAAAGCGATCAGTGTCACAGACTGAGGCTGAAGAGGAGGGGAAAAAGGAGGAACAAAGTACAAGTAAATTCAATCCAATTCTCAAATCTTTTTTCTCGTCTGTTGGGCAAGCCAAGTTGTTAAATTAGAATAGAATCAAAA